>NC_071990.2:117845000-119095000 GCF_028885655.2 Pongo abelii | reverse complement strand
TCTAACCAACTTAATCC
Organism: Pongo abelii; assembly: GCF_028885655.2. Taxonomy (NCBI): domain Eukaryota; kingdom Metazoa; phylum Chordata; class Mammalia; order Primates; family Hominidae; genus Pongo; species Pongo abelii. Next base: position 119,094,983 of record NC_071990.2, on the reverse strand, counting down.
TTTAAAACATTAAGTTCCTTAAAGTCCAACATTGACATAATTTGGCTCATTTGACATAAAAATTGTACAGGAAGCACTGTCAAATATAAATGGTGTTTAGTTTTCTTTGGGCTCTATTTGTATAAATACATTATTGGTATGTGTTCCAAAACTATGAGAAACTCCTGTAATTCTGATATGGTTTAGTGTACATTATCATTAAGAATCATAATTGTTATGTTAAAATTATTGTGTGCCACAGAGGTAACAAATTTATTTGTCAATTGTGTATTTTGACTATGGCTGCCTTAAAACTTTTTTTCATCCATGGCCAATTGTTCTCTTGTTTTGGTCCTCTTTAGAAGATGGTTTTATAATTAGCTATAAAACTCCAACAGGTGCTCTTAAATGCAGGTTTCTGATAACTTTGGAGATTGTAACATCAGAATAGGGGAAAAAATTTCAGGACTCATGGAGAGCTAAAACATTCATGACTATCAAGCATAACAGGATTTAACTGCATAGACTGAACCAATCTTTTTCACTTTTTGCTTAAAATGTTTGCTGATCCTTTGTTTTGTTTTTCAGAGCCTTAAGATTTTTCTTTTGATCTATTGACAGCTTTTCACAATTTAGTACAATTGGAGAAACTGGTGATTTTACCAGGCCTTTGACTGGGATGGTGGGCTTTCCTTTGAAGATTCAAACTTGACTTATCGGGCCAATAAAGCCCTTGGAAAAACTGACATACATATTTTGCATACAGGGTCCCTGTACTTACCACAGGTCAGTCCCTATACAGGGTTTCTGACCTGTGGTAAGTACAGAATGTCTTTTTCTGACAGGCACAGAAGCCCCAGGTTTATCTTGGAACCTGAAGAGGAGAGGAAATTCACCCAACTTACAGGTATTCAATGGCACAAATCCATGGCTGGACTAAGCTTTAATAAAGTCTTATCTGAGATTCCTGCTATAGAACAAAGTTTCATCAAAGCCAATTTAAAAGGCTATGTAAAAGATAATTATCCTTGCTATACTGCATACAAATAATTAAGCCAAGTATGATAAGCAAACCAGTCCTACCATGATTTGTCTTTAGTAAAATTGGAAACTGGAAAGAGAGAAAAAAATTATGTTTTTAAATGATAATATACCTGTTCTTAGATTCCAGCTTTGCCTAATTTTTTTTAATTTATATTATTTTCTACAGTTTGGGCTGAATTCTAATTTTTCTTGGCTATAAGTCTTCAAAATAATGTTTTTAACTTTTTTCTTTTCTATTTCCATTTTTTTCTAATTTGGAGTCACTGAAAACTAAGCTGTGCTTTCTTAAAACCCTGTGAACTGAAGCCAGACAACTTAAACTTCAGAAGAAACTAATGGCAACCTATTTACATACATAAGCCACTTTCCTACCTGCCTACTAATGTATGGACTTCAGAGTAATGTAGCCTATATCAATTTTTCCAGGATTGTTGTTTTGTTTGTTGTTTTTTTTTCTCTCTTCCTCCATCCTATTTTCTCTTCATAGGACATGAGACTTCACAACCCGCTAAAAATGAGCTTTTGGGGCATACCCATCTAGGAATAAACTGTCCTAGCCATGAGAGATCAGATGAAACCTCAGACCAGAGACTCATTTTCTTGTAAAACGCTTTGTCCAAAATATGTTTAAAAAGAAAGGGGAGGAAATGTGAAAGGAAAATATCTTGAACCCCCAAAATCACTGAGGAAAAGTCAAGCTGGAAACCGCTTAAGGCAAACCTGCCTCCCGTTCTATTCAAAGTTATCCCTCTGCTCACTGACACAGATGCATACCTGATTGCCTCCTTTAGAAAGGCTAATCAGAAACTCAAAAGAATGTAACCATTGTGTCTCACCTCTGTGACCTAGAAGCTCCCTCCCACTTTGACTCTTCCTGCCTTTGCTTCAAGTTTTCCCACCTTTCCAAATCAAACCAATGTACTTCTTACATATATTGATTGATATCTCATATCTCCCTAACATATATAAAATCAAACTGTGCCCCAACCACCTTGGGCACTTATCATCAGGACTTCCTGGGGCTGTGTCACAGGTGCCTTCTCAACCTTGGCAAAATAACTTTTCTAAATTAACTGAGACCTATCTCAGATTTTCTGGGTTCACTGTTTTGAGTGATTTTCTTAGTATTGATTTCTATGTTTATTGCACTGTGGTCCAAAAGTGTGGTTGGTATGATTTCAATTTTTTTAATTTACTGTATTGTAATTTACTGTACTGTACAGTTCTGTAGATGTCTATTAAGCCTATTTGCTCACGTATTGAGTTCAGGTCCTAAATATGTTTGTTAATTTTCTGCCTCAATAATCTGTCTAATACTGTCAGTGGGGTGTTGAAGTCTTCCACTATTATTGCATGGGATTCTAAATCTCTTTGTAGGTCTCTAAGTACTTGCTTTACAAATCTGGGTGCTCCTGTGTTGGGTGCATATATATTTAGGATAGTTAGGTCTTCTTGTTGAATTTAACCCTTTATCATTATATAATGCCCTTCTTTATCTTTTTTTATTTTTGTTGGTTTAAATTCTGTTTTGTGTGAAATTAGGATTGCAACCCCTGTTTTTTTTTCTGTTTTCCATTTGCTTGGTAGATTTTTCTCCATTGTTTATTTTGAGCCTATGGGTGTCATTGCATGTGAGATGGGTCTATAACACAGTATACCATTAAATCTTGCTTCTTTATTCAGCTTGACACTCTGTGCCTTTTAAGTTGGGCGCTTAGCTCATTTACATTTAAAATTAAATATTGATATATGTGGGTCTGATTGTGTCATTGTATTATTAGCTGGTTACCATATAGACTTGTTTGTGTGGTTGCTTCATAGTGTCATTGGTTTCTGTACTTAAGTATGTTTTTGTAGTGGTTGGTAATTGTCTTTTCTTTCCATATTTAGAGCTTCTTTGAGGACCTCTTATAAGGCAGATCTAGTGGTAACAAATTCCCTTAGCATTAGTTTGTCTGAAAAGGATCTTATTTCTCCTTCACTTATGAAGCTTAGTTTGGCTGGATATAAAATTCATAGTTGGAATAGTTTTTTTTAAGAATGCTGAATATAGGTCCCTCCCTAATCCCTTCCAGCTTGTAAGGTTTCTGCTGAAACGTCCACTATTAGCCTGATGGGGTTCCCATTTTAGGTGACCTTCCCCTTCTTTCTAGCTGCCTTTAACATTTTTTTCTCTCATTTTGATCTTGGAAATTCTTATGATTATGTGTCTTGAGGATGGTCTTCTTGTGTACCTTGAAGGGGTTATTTGTATTTCCTGGATTTGAATGTTGGCCTCTGTGGTGAGGTTGGGGAAGTTTTCATGGGTGATATCCTGAAATATGTTTTCCTAGTTGTTTGCTTTCTCCCTCCCTTTCAGGGATGTCAATGATTTGTAGATTTGGCCTCTTTACATAATTCTATATTTTTCAGAAGTTTTGTTCATTCTTTTTTATTCTTTTTTCTTAATTTTTTTCTAACTGAGTTATTTCAGAGAGCCAGTCTTCTAGCTCTGAGATTCTTACCTCAGCTGGGTCTATTCTGCTGTTAATACTTGTGATTTCATTATGCAATTCTTATAGTGTGTTTTTCAGCTCTATCATATCAGCTTGGTTCTTTTTTATAACAGCTATTTCATATACTGACTCCTGTATTAATTTATTGTGATTCTTAGTTTCCTTGGATTGGGTTTCAACATTCTCCTGAATCTTGATGAACTTCATTCCTACCCATATTCTAAATTCTATTTCTGTCATTTTAGTCCATTTAAGAACCAATGCTGGGGAACCAGTGTGGTTGTTTGGAGGAAAGAAGGCACTCTGGCTTTTTAAGTTGCCAGAGTTCTTGTGCTGATTGATTCCCATTTGTGTGGGCTGATGTTTCTTCAATCTTTGAAGTTGCTGTCCTTTGGATGGTTGTTTTTCCTCTTTTTTCTTCTTTGATGCCTCTTGGGGGTTTGCTTATGGTATAAGGTGGATTCAGTTGACTGGCTTCAATTCTAGTCCATGCCCGAGTCTAAGAGGAACCCTCTCTGATTACTGTCTCTGTGACTGCATTTCTTTTGTTTGGCGTTCTTGTCCACAGGGCTCTCTCAAGCAGGGGCCACGATTGGCAGACAAGCTGTATCCTTACCAGGTCAGTCCTAATCTGCTGTCTGTGTGCTTCCTGAGAAAACATGGGGTTGTGCTTGTCTGCAGAGCTCAGGCAAAAGCAGGACTGCTTGGTTGGAAGCTCTAGCTGGTGTAGGCTGTCTGGTTACAGGAGGTGGGGTGGGTGAGTTGCCTACCCTGCTGTCTGGGTGTTTCCAGGGCAACAAGAGGCTGTGCCCCTTGGCAAATTCAGGCAGAACTACAACCACTGAACCAGAAGCTCTAGCAGACATGGCTAGCCTGGCTACCAGTGGCAGGGGTGGGTGGGGACTCCTGTCCTGACATATGGATGCTTTCTGGGACAACTCAGCTGAGTTTGTTGTACCCCTCAGCTGAGTTTCCACAGAAGCAGGACCACTGGGCCTGAAGCTCTATCAGGGGTTGCCTGCCTTGTTACCAACGAGGGTGGACAAGTGGCCAGTGTGGACAAGGTCATGTACTCTGCTGTCCATGTGTTTCCCAAGAACAGGAAGCTGTGTCCTCTAGCTGAGTTCACACAGAATTGGGGCTGCTGGCCCAGAAGCTCTATAAGGCATTGCCTACCTAGCTATCAGTCACAGGTGTGGGTGGGGTCATGCATCCTGCCATCTGGGTGTTGCCAGGGACAACAAGAGACTGCATCCTTCAGCTGAGTCCCCACAGAAGCAGGACCACTGGGCCAGAAACTCTAGCAGGCACTGTCCACCTGGCTATCAGTGGTGGGGGTGAGTGGGGTTGCCTTCCCTGCCATCCAGGTTCTTCCTGGGACAACAGGAGCCTACACTCACCAGTTGACTTTCCACAATAGCAGGACCACAGGGCCTGAAGCTCTGGCAGGCATTGCTCACCTGGCTACCAGCGGCAGGATTGGGTGGAGTCATGTGCTCCATCATCTAGGTGTTTCCTGAGACAATAGGAAGCTGCACCCTCTAGCTGAGTTCGCACAGAAGCAGGAGCACTGGGCCAGAAGTTCTAGCAAGCATTGCCTTCCTGGTTATCAGTGGTGGGCTTGAATGCGGCCTCATGTTCTGACATCCAGGCATTTCCCGGGACATCAGGAGGCTCTGCCCTCCAGCTGAGTTCACATGAATGTGGGACTGCTGGGCTGGAAGCTGGTGCCCAGCCCCATCTGGCAAGGGAGAGTGGAGCAATCTCTCTGCTCCTAGGCAGCACAGCTGTGGCCTCTACTGGGGCTATGGCACCAGAGCTGATCTGCTCCAGAGCTCAAAGCTTATAGAGGTCCCCTTGGACTTGAGAGTTTTCCCCCACAAAATGTCCAAGTGGCTATCTGTCTCAGTCTAGAAACATGGTTGGGGAGTGCAGAGGGGCCAGCAAGATTCTACCATTTCCAATCTTGCACAGGTCCCTGTAGAGAGTGTGAATCCTTCTGGGGGTTCTCACTGACTTATCCTTTCCCATGTTGGAGAGGTTCTCCTGACTCCATGCTGAGCCCAGGCAGGCTCGTTCCCATCTTTGCTCCTCTCTGCTCTCTGTGTTCCCCTGCTGTCTTGATGGATCCTGACATAGTTTCTTAGATGATCAGCCTGCAGGGTGAGTGTTCACCAGCCCTTTTGTTCCTCTCCATGAGAACCAGCATATATGAGACACTTTTAGTCTGCCATCTTGGCCCTGTCCCCATGCTGTTTTCTATAATGGCTGTACTAATTAACATTCCCACCAACGGTGTACAAGAATTCACTTTTCTCCACATCATCACCAACATTTATTTATCATCTTATTGATAATAGCCATTCTGACAGGTGTGAGATGATAATTTATTTTGGTTTTAATTTGCATTTCCCTTATGATTAGTCATGTTGAGCTTTTTAAAATATGTCTGTTGGCAATTTGTATGCCTACTTTTGAGAAATGTTCATCTAGGTCCCTTGTCCATTTTTGAATTGGGTTGTTTTCTTGCTATTGAGTTGTTTGAGTTTATTATATGTTTTGAATATTAACCCCTTATCAAACTTATGGCTTGCCAGTATTTTCTCTCATCACATAGGTCACTTCTTCCCACTGTTAGTTGTTTCCTTTATGGTGCAGAAGTTTTTTAGTTTAATGTAATCCCATTTGTCTATTTTTGTTTATGTCATTGGCACTTTGGGGGTCAAATAAAAAAATTATTACCTTGGCAAATGTTCTGTGATTTCTCCAATTTGTTTTTGTCTAGTAGTTTTGTAGCTTCTGCTCTTACATTTAGTTCATTAATCCATTTTGAGTAGATATTTGTATTTGGTATGAGATAAGGATCAAATTTTATTCTGTTGCCTGTGGCTATCCAGTTTTCCCAACATCATTTATTGAAGTGACTGTCCTTTCTCCATTGTATATTCTTGGTACCTTTGTTGAAAACCATACATGTGTGGGTTCATTTCTGGACTCTCCATTCTGTTCCATTGGTCAATGTATCTTTTTTTATGCCAGCATCATGCTGTTTTAATTACAATAGCTTTGTAGTAGTTTGAAATCAGGTAGTATGATACCACCAGCTTTGTTCTTTTTGCTTGTAATTGCCTTGGCTATTCAGAGTTTTTGTGGTTTCATATATTTTTTTTCTATTTTCAATCTTATTGAAATTTTGATGGGAATTGCATTAAATCTGTAGATTGATTTTGGTAATATGAACTTTTGTTTTGTTTTGTTTTGTTTTTTACTTGTAGAGGAAATTTAATGCCCATGCATGCAATGCACATACCATGCAGACAACAGGAAATTCTGGTATAATCAACACTCACAAAATAAGTTCATATACCCATTTTAAAAATCGACCTCAATTCGTAGAAAACCTTTAGATTCATGCTAAAATTGGGCAGGACAAACAGAGGTCCCCAATATCCTCTGTCCCCTTAGATGCATAGTTCCATTCACTAACAACTTTCTGTCATAGAGTGGTACGTTCACTACAATCATTCAAGCTACAATGACACATCACTCTGATGATGAGACCACATAGCTCTCCTTAGCATTCACTTGGGTGTTGTAAATTCTATGGACTGGAGCAATGGCATAGTTACATGTATCTGCTATTATTCTATCATATGGAATAGTTTCACTTCAGTACCAATGCACTGTGTCCTATCTCTGCACTGTTTCTTCAACCTCAGTGGCTTGCAACCACTCAACTATTGATTTATTTATATTTAAAATAGAACACATCTCACTGTATATAATATGAACATTTAAGCAATATTAATTTTTCCAATTCATGAACACAGGATATCTTTCCATTTATTTGTGTGTTCTATTTCTTTCATCAACGTTTTCTAGTTTTTGGTGTACTGGTCTTTCATCTCCTTGGCTAAATGTATTTATAAGTATTATTTTTTATAGCTATTATGAAATGAATTTTTTTATTTTGGGGAGAAATAGTTTATTCTTAGTATATAGAAACACTATTGATTTATGTATGTTAATTTTGTATCCTGCAACTTTACCATATTTGTTTGATAGTTCTGTTTTTTCGTGGAGTTTTTAGGGTTTATTACATATAAGATCATCTCATCAGGAAACAGTGACAATTTCAATTCTTTTTTTCCTATTTGGATGCCCTTTATTTCTCCCTCTTGCCTAATTGCTCTGACAAGGATTTCCAATACTATGTTGAATAAAAGTGTCAAGGCTGGACATCTTGTCTGGTTCCAGATCTCAGAGCAAGGGCTTTCAAATTTCCCCATTGAGTATAATAATGGTTGTGAGCTTCACATATATATGGCCTTTATTGTGTTGAAATACATTCCTTCTGACCTACTTTAGTGAGAGTTTTTATTGTGAAATGATATTGAATTTGTCAAATGTTTTTTCTGCATCTAATAAGATGATCATATGTTTTTGTCTTTCATTCTGTTAATATGATGTATAACTTTTATTGATTTGCATAAATTGAACCATCCTTACATCACAAGGATAAATCCCACTTGATCGTGGTGAATGATCCTTTTAATGTGTTGTTAAATTTGGTTTGCTAGTATTTTGTTGAAGATTTTTACAACTATGTTCATCAAAGATACTAGCCTGTAATCTTTTCTTATAATGTCCTTGCCCAGCCTTGCTATCAGGAAAATGCTGGCCTTGTAAAAAGTTTAGAAGTATTTCTGCCTCTTCATTTTTTTGAAGAGTTTCAGAAGGATCGGTATTAGTTCTTTAAATGTTTGGTAGAATTCAGATTGGTAACCATCAGGTCTTAAGGTTTTTGTTATAGGAGACTTTTTTATTACTGATTAAATCTCAATATCCATTACTGATTACTTATAAAATCTCAATACCCATTATTGGTCTTTTCAGATTGTCCATTTCTTCATGATGATTCAGTCTTGGTAGGTTTCATGGCAATGGCAAAAACCGCAATTACATTTGCACTAACCTAAATATATGTGAAGAAATTTATCATTTTCTTCTAGTTTATCCAATTTGTTGTTGTATAATTGGTCATAGTAGTCTCTTGTGATCCTTTGTATTTCTGTGATATTAGTCGCAATGGCTCCTCTTTTGTTTCTGACTTCATTTATTTGAGTCATCTCTTTTTCTTATTCTAGCTAAAGACTTGTGGATTTTATCATTTAAAATCACCAACTCTTAAGTTTTGTTGATCTTTTGTATGGTTTTTTTCTAGTCTTTATTTTATTTATTTTCTATTTTATTTTAATAATAAAAATCTACTCTGATTTTTATTATTTCCTTCCTTCTGATAACTTTGGGCTTAGTTTGTTCTTTTTCTAGTTCAGTGAGGAGTAATGTTGTTTATTTTAGATGTTTTGTTTTGTTTATTTTTGATGTAGGTGTTTATTGCTGTAAACTTTCCTTTGAGAACTGATTGTGTTGTATCCCATAAGTTTCGGTATATTGTGTTTTCATTTTCATTTGTCTAAAGATATTTTTAAATTTTCTTTTAAATTTCTTTATTGACCCATTGGTTGTTCAGGGACAGGTTTAAATTCCACGTATTTGTAAATTTTCTAAAATTCCTCCTGTTATTGATTTCTAGTTTCAATTCATTATAGTTGGAAAAGATACTTGATATTATTTCATCCACCTTAAATTTGCTAAGGCATATTCTGTGATCTAACATATGACTTATCTGTGCGTGCACTCGAGAAGAAAATATATTCTGCTGTTGTTGAATGGAATGTCTTGTATTTATCTGTTAGTTTCTATAGTGTTGTTCAAGTCCAGTATTGCCTCATTAGTTTTATGTCTGAATGACCTGCCCATTGTTGAAAGTGGGATATTGAAGTTCCTTATTATTATTGTATTGCAAGCTATCTCTCCCCTCATATTATTTAATGCTTGTTTTATATATTTAGGTGCTTCTATGTTTGGTGCTATATATATATATATATATAGTCACAATTGTTATATCCTCTTGATTAATTGCTTATTTATAATTACATAAGTTCTTTGTCTCTTTTCACAGTTTTTGACTTAAAGTCTATTTTGTGTGATATTAGTGTAGCTATCCTTGCTCTCTTTTGGTTTTTATTTGTATGGAACATCTTTTTCAATCCCTTCACTTTCAATCTATGTGTATCCTTAAAAGTAAGGTGAGTCTCTGCTAGGTAGTATATGTAAAGTTTTGGCTTTTTGATGGGGATACCATAATTCCCATAAGATTTCTTTATTCTTTTTCATTCTTTTTGTTTTTCATTTCAAATGTTCTGTCTTCGAGTTCATTGATTCTTTCTTCCACTTTATCAAGTCTAATGTTGAAACTTCCCATTGAATTTTTAAATTTAGTAATGATATTCTTTATCTCTAGGATTTCTATTTGGTTTTTTATTGTTTTCATTTTTGTCACACTTCTTAATTTGTTCATATATTATTTTCCAGATTTTATTTAATTTACTATCTATATATTCTTCAAAGTAACTGAACTGCTTTGAGATTAATCTGAATTCTTTATCAGTCATTTCGTAGATGTCCATTTCTTTTTCCTTCTTTTTTTGAGTAGCAAATACTGTAATTTTATTCTATTTTTTAGATTTCAACTATTATTTATTTCCTTGGGGTGCATTACTGGAGCTTTACTGGTTTCTATTGGATGTATTATGATTCTCTAATTTTTTGTAATCCTTGTGTCCTTGCATTATTCTCTACATTTTTAAGGAGACAGCCCCCTCTTCTGGCCATTACTTGTGCTCTTTGACGGGATAGATCTTTGATATTTAATCTAGCTTGTGATTCTTGAAGGGCCGGTCAGGTGATAATAAATCCAGAAAAGGAGAGCTTGTTGTGAGTTCTCTAGTTGGCTGGGCTGCTGTCTTTCCTCTGATGTCAGGTGGGCTGCTGGCTTACCTCCACTGTCTGGCAAGATCACTGGCTGGATTCTGCTATTGGGCAGAGCTGCTGGCTGTGGACTGCAATGGCTTGTGGTCACATCAATCACAGAATGCATTCCCTGACCAAACAATTTTGCTATTTGTGGTCTGCAGTTGGGCAAGACTGAAGTTGGGCTCTGAAGTTAGGCATAGTTTCTGCTCAGGATGGGCAAGACCAGAGGTTATACTTCTTAGAAATGCATGATTGAGGATTGACTCCTCATCAGGGTGGAGCCATGGTATGGGCATTTCACTGAGTTGAGACACTTTTACCTCCTGGGTCAAGCAGGTCTAGTCCCTATGATTCTCTGAAATGGGCAGAGGCAGGCACCTTCCTGTCTGGATGGGGTCATTGAGCAGGATTTTTGGCTGAGTAGAGCTACGGCTTGACTGCCCAGGGCAATCAGATCTAGCTTCTGTGCTTCTTTGAAATGGGCAGAGGTGGGTGTCTCGACCTGAGCAAGGTTGTTTTGGTGGACTCTGACACTGGGTATGGAGACTAGCCATCTAGGGACTCAGGCTAGGTTTAACCTTCCTCCATGCTTCCAAAGGTGACCAGATCAGTTTTGCAGGTGGGCTATAAGGTTTGCTGGTATATCTGACTGAGCACCATAACTGGCAGGAATACAGACCTACCACCAAGATTTTAGTGCTAGTCACCATGACCTCTGCCTTCTTTCTTTCTACCTGACCCCAGGCATTATAGCCAAGTCATTGGTCCCAATGTTTCCTGTGAGGCGAGACCAGAGTGAGCATCCTGAGAAGTGTGTTGGGAAGCTAGAGAAACTTGATAACATCAATTCCCTTTTCCCCCTGTAGACACTGTAGGCTCATGGAAATCCTCTTTCTCTAGTATTGTGCCAAATTGGTGGGTGGATGTGTATGTGGTTGAAGTGAGACCACTCTTCTTACCTTTGTAATTCAGTTTTCATTCAGTTCTATGGACCATGCAAGTATCTTGGGCCTGTTTTCAAGTAGTGGAGTTTTCAAAGAGATGTTCTGGTCTTTGGATATCTGTTAGTGATGTTTACATGGAGGCAGTGGGAGTGAAGGCTGAAACTTTCTATTCTGCCATCTTGCTGACATTCTGTAGTGTGCAGAAAATTCTTGATGTTCTGTTTCAAACAAATGCTTGAGTCAGAAAAAAGTTGTTTTGACAGGATATTTTAAAAATTAATTATTATTTCTGTGGCTTCAAAACTGCTCCAGAAACCCTGAAAGCACTCCCAGACTGAGATCATTGAGCATATAAACAATGGTGACAATCAGCCCAAACTCCACCCCAACATGGTTTAAGAATGAAACTCGGGTAAACAGTCATATTTCTTTTCAGTTATGGGAAAAATAAGAAAAAAAAATTTCATTTCACCTCCAAGATCAGATTCCAACTGTTAACAGTACCTCTAGAAATTAAAATTTAAAAACCATAGGCTCAAAAATGAATCATAGGTAATTGCTTTGTGCCACTAGTTATGCTTTTTTTTAAAAAAAATTATACGTTATATATTTATATATTTTGTCCTATAAAGTTGACAACTTGCTTATTTAGGTCTGATATAAAGAAAATCAAACTTCATATCACTAATGCAATAGAGTGAAAAGGTAGAAAGGTGTATCCATTTTACTTCAGATGTGTTATATGATACCAAGATCTGCTATCTATGGTATAATATATGCACTAAGATGTATATGCACTAAGATGTAGTTTCTCAAGATCTTGAAAAATATTGTTAAATGCTTCATTAGAAATTACTTTCATGTTTCATGTGTCTGTGTAAGTCAGTGGTTCTCAGTGGGGATAATTTTGCCCCAAAGGGGAGATGTTTTTTATTGTTACAACTTGAGAAGCTTTGTGCTGTTGGCATCTGGTGTACAGAGGCCAAGAATACTGTTAAACATCTCACAATGCACAGGACAGCTCCCCACAACAAAGAATTACCCCATCCAAAATGTCAATAGTGTGGAAGACTTTGGGAGGCTGAGGCGGGCGGATCATGAGGTGAGATCTAGACCATCCTGGCTAACACGGTGAAACCCCGTCTCTACTAAAAATACAAAAAATTAGCTGGGCGTGGTGGCAGGCGCCTGTAGTCCCAGCTACTGGGGAGGCTGAGGCGGGAAAATGGCATGAACCCGGGAGGCGGAGCTTGCAGTGAGCCAAGATTGTGCCACTGCACTCCAGCCTGGGCGACAGGGTGAGACTCCGTCTCAAAAAAAAAAAAAAACGTGGAGGTTGGCTTATATGTGTAAAGGTATAGGCTTATATATATATAACTGTAGGCTTATATGTGTAAATCTGTATTTATTTCGGTGACAACTACATGTTACCTGTAGGTTTATATCAATTTATTCCAAAATAAACAAAAATGTTTGAAAAATCCACTTACTCTGCTTATGTAAAAACTTTTATCTGTATCAAGAAGATCACTCAAAGAAAGGCATTATTTCTAATATTTTCATGTTTTTCATTGTTCTGTGTGGGATAAAAATCTGTTTAAGGATGTAAGAAAAGGCATGTAGAAAAAAGTGACAATAATTAAAACAAAATTTAATCTTTACACTTTATGGACATAGAAAAGAACTACTATAAAACACATTTGAATATTAATGATCTCACTTGTCGATGCTTTAATCATATCCCATTTTGTAATGTCATTGTTTTCTAGCCAAAGGAATATTTTTAAATATAAACAAAGATCAAAGATATATTTTCAAAATGTACTAATTTATGACATTTTTCCACCTCTATCCTTAACCAAAAAATAAGTTCCCACAATATTTTAACTGAAGATCCATGAAAACGGTGCTTTAGCAAATGTCATGCTAATATACAGTCATGTGCCAAATAATGATTTGGTCAATGATGGACTGCATATGTAACAATGGTCCAATAAAGGTACAATGGAGTTTAAAAAGTCCTATGGTATAGTGACATCATAGCTGTAGTAACACCATAGTGCAATGCATTACTCACACAGGAGCAATAGGCTGTATATACAGTCTAGGTGTATAGAAGGCTATACCACCTCGGTTTGTATAAGTTCACCCTTAAGATGTTTTCACAATGATTAAATCATCCAACACATTTCTCAAAATATATCCCTGTCATTAATTGATGCATTACTATAATTGATCAAATCTTCTATTGTTTGTGAAAATAGTTGCAGACAACAGAATCCCCTCTAGCTGGCTTATGAAGAACAAGTTTAAAAAAAAAATTATGTAGTTTACAGGTATCTTGGAGTGTCTAAGGATTGGGTCTGATTATCCAACCAGGAATAGAGCAGCCAAGAGAAAAGTCAAAAGACACTATTGTATCCAAATGTAAAACACAACTGTGCTCCCCACCCCAATACCTGTGACACCAAGTCAGAAGCTTCACTATCACTTCAGATGGGCACCTCTGACATCATTTTTGCCAGTAGATACACTCTTTCTTGGTACAGCCACCACCTATGTTTCTCACTGCTATCTGCAAATCAAGTATAGGTGGGTCAGTCTAGCAAAAAAGTAGATTGCTTGCAGTACCTTGGCTGCTAGGGAGTGGGATATCATATTTTTTAGCTTTTCAGTCTTTATTGTTCTAGAAATTAAGTTAAAAGGGATTGGAATGGGAGCTGGATGAGCCAAATTATAGTCTCTGCAATAGTCATGGAGCTCACATTCCAATAAATCAATTAAGATTAGGGTCAGCTGCATAGAACAAAAACTAAACTAAATTACAATATCTTGTAAACTAAAAGATGTCTGTCTCTTACATAAAAGAAGTCTGAAAATGTGAAAGATTGCAAAAATAGCACCTATTCTTCACTGCTGCCTATATCACCCCCTTTGTCATGTAAATTGAAGTTCCTCTCACTGAAGAGGTGGGATGTATTTCCTTGAATCTAGTCCTGTCTTGTGACTTGCTTTGGCCAATAGAATGAGGCAGAAGTGTTGGTATTCTAGTTCCAAGCCTAAACCTTAAGGAGTCATGCTTGTTTCTGCTGGCTCATTTTTATCTTTACCATGAGAAGGATGTGTCCAGCTGGTCTGCTGAAGGACAAAAGGCACATAGAGCAGGGCTGAGTTATACCAGTTACTCTATTTGAACCTAGCTTAGATGAGCCAACTCCCAGTTGGCCCCCAAGAAGCATAAGGGAGCCTAGCTTCTGATCAGCTAAATCTCATATATGTGTGAAAAATACTTATTTTTGTGAACATTTCTTACTCAGTATTATTGCAGCACTGGATAACTGATACAGGAACAAAGCAGTCTGAGGCAAATACGAAAGCTCAGAAGTGTGAGGGATCCAAATGCTGGATATTTTGTAGCTCTGCATCCTCAGTGTACAGCTTCTATTTCATAGTTCAATACGGTTGCTTAACTATCACATCTAAATTCCAGCCAGTAGGGAAAAAAGGAGGTGTGAAGAGAGGAACAAATGCTCCTTTTAAGGAAACTTGCTGGAAGTTTTATGTAGGAACCTAGTTATAGTCACATCAGCAGCAAAGAATGAGGATTGGAAAATGTAGGCTTTATTCCTGTTTCCTGTGCCTAGATAAATACTGGGGCCTCTAACACTAAAGAAGAAGTGGAGGGCAGATACTGGGGGACAACTGGAAGCTACATTTGCCAGTAAAATATACTGACAGATAAAAGTTTGCTGTTTCCCTCACTTTTGTTCATATATAGGGTGCTTACCAAATGAAAGTAGTTTTCTGAATTTAAGGTACATTTCTTTCTGGATATATTGCCAAATTATAAAACTTAATAATTAAAGAAATATTGATATTCATAAATCCAAAATATAATTTTTTCTATAGCATTTTACTGCTATGCAATTCTGCTTTTTGCTACAGGGATAAAGACTTTTTTGGTAATAGGCCAAAAGAGAGTGTTCCACTGTCTAAATAATTCAGCCAGTGTTAGCAAGTGTCAGAACAGAGAAGCATTTGTTTTAGTCTTAAGTGGTCATCAAGTACAATAACAGACTCCATCTGGGCTGAAAGACTAGATTTTTTTAACTGACACATAATAATTATATACATTTATGAGGTACATAATGATAACTCCTTTTTCTACATTTTTATTGATATATAATAGATGTACATATTTGGGGGTAAATATGATATTTTGATATATTCATATTATGTGCAATGATCAAATCAAGGTACTTAGGATATCCATTACTTTAGCTTTTTTTTTATGTTGGGAACATTCAAATTATTCTCTGCTAGCTATTTTAAAATAATAGATTATTGTTTACTATAGTCACTCTACTGATTTATCAAACAGTAGGTCTTATTTCATGTTTCTACTTGTATTTTTGTACCCTTAATCAATCTCTCTTCATCCCCTCCATCCTCCCTACCCTTCCTGGCATCTGATAACCACCAAACTACTCTGTCTTCATGGGATCCACTTTCTTAACTCCCACATAAGAGTGAGAGGTTGTGATATTCATCTTTCTGTGCTTGGCTTATTTTCATTTAATTTAATGACCCCCCAGTTTCATCCACGTTGCTGCAAATAATAGGATTTCATTTTTTATGATTGATAATATTCCATTGTGCATATATACCACATTTTTTTATCCATTCACCCATTGATGGACACTTAGGTGGATTCCAAATTTTGGAATAGTGTTGCAGTAAATATGGGAGTGCAAATATCTCTTCAATATATTTTCTTTCTTTTGAATATATACACTAGTAGTGGGATTTTTGGATCATATGGTAGTTCTATTTTTAGTTTTTTGAGGAATCCCCACTATGTTTTCCACAATGGCTTGTTATTTTGCCTTCTCACTAACAGTGTGCAAGGGTTCCACTTCTTTTACATCTCCCCAGATCCGTTATTCTCTGTCTTTCTGATAAAAGCTATTTAAACTGGGGTATGATGATATTTCATTGTGATTTTGATTTGCATTTATCTGATGATTAGGGATGTTGAGCATTTTTTAATATACCTGTTGGCCATTTGTATGTCTTCTTTTGACAAATGTCTATTCAAATCTTTTGCCTATTTTTAAATCGTATTATTTGGGCTTCTGCTATTATGCTGTTTGAGTTTCCTATATACTGGGGTTATTAATCTCTTGTCAGATGGATAGTTTGCAAATATTCTCTCCAATCCTCTATGTTATTTCTTCACTTTGTTTATTATTTCCTTTGCTGTACAGAGGCTTTTCAACTTGATGTAATGCCATTTATCTATTTTTGCTTTTGTTGCTTGTGCTTTTGAAGTTTTATTCAAAAAATATTTGCACAGACCAATGTTCTAGTGCATTTTTGGAGCTACTAGTAAGTAGCCAGTTTTCTGCTAGAAGAAAACATTGCAGCATCCCCAATGTTCTCTTCTAGTAGTTTCATAGTTTCAGGTTTCACATTTAAGTCTTTAATCCATATTGATTTGAATTTTGTATAAAATGATAGATAGGAGTATAGTTTCATTCTTCTGTTAGGGCTTTCCCAGCACCACTTTTCCCAATGGATGTTCTTGTACCTTTGTCAAAAATGAGTTGACTGTACACTTGTGGATATATTTCTGGGTTCTCTGTTTTTGTCCCATGAATCTATATGTCTGTTTTTATGCCAGTACCATGCTGTTTCAGTTACTATAGTTTTATTTTATATTTTTAAATCAGGTAGTGTGATGCCCCTAGCTTTGTTCTTTTTGCTCAGTATTGCTTTGGTTATTGGGGGGTCTTTTGTGATTCCAAATAAATTTTAGGATTGTTTTTTCTATTTCTGTGAAGAATGTTATTGGTATTTTGATAAGGATTGCATTGAATCTGTACATTACTTTGGGTGGTATTGACATTTTAACAATATTAATTCTTGGAATCCATGAGCATAAAATATCTTTCCAATTTTGTGTCTTCTTCAGTTTTTTTCATGAGAGTTTTATAGTTTTTCTTGTAGAGATCTTTCACTTCTTTGTTTAAATTTATTTCTAAGTATCTTACATTTTTTAGCTTTATAAAAGGGATTGCTTACTTGACTGTTTACTCTTGGCATATATAAATGATACTAATTTTTGTATGTTGACTTTTGTACCTTGTGATTTCACTAAAATCATGAATCAGTTTTTATAGTTTTCTAGCAGAATCTTTAGGTTCTTCTAAATATAAGATCATGTCATCTGTGAATAGGGATAATTTGACTTTTTCCTTTCCAACATGGATGTTCTTTATTTCTTTGTATTATCTGATTGCTCTGGCTAGGTCATCTAGTATTATGTACAGCAAAAGTGGTAAAAGTACATATTCTTGTTTTGTTTCAGGTATTAGAGAAAAGGTTTTTAATTTTTCTCCATTCACTATAATGTTACTTATAGTTTTGTCATATATGGCCTTTCTTGTTTTGAGGTATGTTTCTTCTTTTCTGAAAAAAATGTTTTTTTCAGCATCCCTTTATGATAATGCTCAGCAAAATGAGTAAAGAAGGAAGCATTTATCCAATGTTCTTTCAGCATCTATTGAAATGATCATATGGTTTTTGTTCTTGGTTCTGTTAATGTGGTGTCTTATACATATTGATTTGCCTATGTACAACCATCCTTGCACCCTTGAAATAATTTGACTTGATTATGGTGAACAATTTTTTAATGTGTTGTTGAATTCTGTTTGCTAGTATTAATATTTTGTTGAAGATGTCTGTGTCTATGTTCATTAGGAATATTGGCCTGTAGTCTTCATTTGTTCTTCTGTCCTTACAGGTTAACGGTGGCATCATAGAATGAGTCAGGGATGAGTTAGGTATAATTCCTTCCTCTTCAATATTTTAATTTTTTTTAATTTGAGTAGAATTGATACAGCTTCTTCTTTAAATGTTTGGTAGAATTCAGGAGTAAAGCCATCAGATCTTGAGCTTTCTTTTTTTTAATGGGGAACTTATATGGCTTTGATCTCACTACTAGTTATTGATAGGCTCAGGCTTTCTATTTCTTCAAGATTCAATCTTGGTAAGTTGTATGTGTCCAGAAATTTATCCATTTCTTCTAGGATTCCCGATTGTTGGTGTATAGTCTTCCGTAATAGTCTCTAATGATTCATTGTATTTCTGTGGTATCAGGTGTTATGTCTCATTTTATGTTTCTGATTTTATTTATTTGGGTGTTCTCTCTTTTTTTCTTAGTCTAGATAAAGGTTTGTTGATGTTGTCTATCTTTTCAAAAAACCAAATTTTTGTTTGGTTAATCTTGCATTTTTTTTTAGTCTCAACTACATTTATTTCTGTTCTGACCTTTATTCTTTCTTTCCTTCTACTAAATTTAGCTTTGGTTTGTTTTTGTTTTTCTAGTTTTTTGAAGTGCATCATTAGCTTGTTAATTTGAAATCTTTTTACTTTTTAGTTTTTTTTTTTTTTTTTTAGACACTGTCTCGCTTTGTCACCCAGGCTGGAGTTCAAGTGGCATGATCACAGCTCACTGAAGCCTTGATCTCCCAAGCTCAAGTGATCCTCCAATCTCAGCCTACCAAGTAGTTGGTGCCACCATGCCCAGCTATTTTTTTATTTTTGGTAGAGACAGGGTTCTCCCTATGTTGTCCAGGCTGGTCTCAAATTCCTGGACTCAAGTGATGCTCCAACTTCAGCCTGCCAAAGTGCTGAGATTACAGGTGCAAGCCACTGCACCCAGCCTACTTTTTTGATAAGGATGTATTGCTATAAACTCCCATTTCAGCATTGTTTTTGATGTATACCATAGATTTTGATATGTTGTATTTCTATTTTTATTTGTTTCAAGACATTTTAAAATAGTGTTCTTACTTTCTTCATTGACCAATTGATTGTTCAGGAGCATGTTGTTTAATTTCCATATATTTGCATAGTTTCCAAGGTTTTTATTGTTATTGATTTTCAGTTTTATTCCATTGTGGCCAGAAATAATACTTGACATGATTTCAACTTTTCTGAATTTTTCGAGACTTGTTTTGTTTTCTAACCTAGTGTCTATTCTGGAGAATGTTTCATGTGCTGATGAGAAAAATGTGATGAGAAAAATTCTTCAGTAGTGGGGTTGAATGTTCTGTAAATGTCAGTTGGGCCCATTTGGTTTAGTGTGTAGTTTAACTTCAATGTTCCTTGATTTTCCTCTCTGGATGATCTATTACTGAGTTGGAGCATTGAAGTCTTTTACTAATATTGAACCACAAGTTACCTCTCCCTTTAGATCTATTAATGTTTGCTTTATATACATGGGTATATTTATATTATATTGTTTAAATTTTAAACAATATAGATCCTGTTGTTATGTTCTCTTGCTGACCCCTTTATCATTGTACAGTGACCGTCTTTGTCTCTTTTTACAATCTTTTACTTGTACTCTATTTTATCTAAGTATAGCTACTCCTAATCTTTTCAGTTTCCATTTACATGGAATATCTTTTTCCATCTCTTCACTCTTGTGTACCTGTCTTTATGAGTGAAGTGAGTTTCCTGTGGGCAGCATATAGTTAGGTCTTGAATATTTATCCATTTAGCCAATCTATGTCTTTTCATTGAATAATTTAGTCCATTTATATTTAATGTTGTTATTAATAGGTAAGACTTACTACCGGTATTTTGTTACCTGTTTTTTGGTTGTTTTATATCTTCTCTCTTCTTCCTTTCTTACTGTCTTCCTTTGTGCTTAAGTGATTTTCTGGTAGCATGTTTCAATTCACTTTTTTTATTTTTAGTATATTTATTATAGGTTTTTGCTCTGTGTTACTGTGAGCCTTACAAAAAATCTTACACATATCACAAATTATTTTAAACAGATGACAACTTATCTTCCATCATAAAGAAAACAATTAAGCAAATGAATATGGAAAAAACTTTTAAGACTCTTCACTTTAACTCCATACTCCAACCCCCACATTTTGACTTTTTGTTGTCTCAATTCATGTATCTTCACGTTGTGTAATTCTTAGCAAGTTTCTGTAGCTATTTTTTGGATATATTTGTCTTTTATTCTTCATACCTCAGTTACAAGTGGATTGCACACCACAATTACCATTAGAGTATTCTGAGTTTGTCTGTGCACTTACCTTTACCAATGAGTTTTATATCTTTAAATGTTTTCCTTTTGCATATTAGTGTTTTTTTTTTTCTTTCAGATTGAATTCCCTTCAGCATTTCTTAGAAAATGGGTCTGGTGGTGATGAATTCCCTCAACTTTTGTTTCTCTGGGAGACTTTCTGTTTTCTTCATATTTTAAAAAAAGCTTTGCTGGGTACAGAATTCTTGATTGGCAGTTTTTTTCTTTCAGTACTGTGAATATATCATCCCACTTTTTCCTGGTCTATGATTTTTGTTGAAAAATTTGTTGCCAGATTGATTGAAACTCGTTTATATGTTATTTGCTTCTTTTCTCTTGCTGCTTTAGAAACTTTTCTTTGTCCTTGACCCCAGAGAGTTTGATTATTATATGCTATGGGGTAGTTTTATTTGGCACTTAATCTGTTTGGTGATCTCTGACCTTCCTGTACCTGGATATTTCTATCTTTCTCGAGTTTTGGAAATTTTTCTGCTATTATTTCCTTGAATTAGCTTTCTACCCCATTGCTTCTGCTCAGCTCTCTCTTGAACACCAATAATTCTTAGATTTCCTCTTTTTAGGTAATTGTCTATATCTTGTAGGTGTTCTTAATTTGTTTTCATTATTTTTTTCTTTTTTCTTCTCTGACTCTGTATTTTCTAATAACCTGTCTTTGAGCTCACCAGTTCTTTTCTCTGCTTGTCCATTCTGCTGTTTAGAGCCTCTAATGAATTTTGCATTTAAGCAATTATATTTCTCAGTTCCAGGATTTCTGTTTGATTTTTTATTAAAATCTCTTTGTTACATTTATTTGACAAATTTCTGAGATGATTTTCTGGATGGTATTGAAGATAACTGAGTTTTTTTTAAACTGCCATTTTGAATTGTGACCAGAGAGCCCACCCATCACCATCTCATTAGGTTTAGTTACTGGCTCTTTACTTTGTCCATTTGGGGAGATGATGGTTTTCCATCTATTTTTCTCATGTATGTATGTCTATGTCTTTGCATGAAAGGATTATTTCTTCCAGTCTTCTCTGTCTTGTTTGTTTTGATTTGTATTGGGTATGTTTGCCTAGAGATTTCTGTGTAATATACCTGTTGAATACCTTTTTTTTCTTTTCTTTCTTTTTTTTTTTTTTTTTTTTTGCTGGGTCACTGCCTCAGTTTCAGCACCATTGCACCCAGATTTGCCCCAGCTCCAGCGTAGCAAACTTTGCAGCACTGCCTATCCCAGATGGAGAAGATCCACCCCCGCCCCCGCCCCCCCAAAAAATCCTGGCAGTGTGGGAAAGCTGGCTAGTGATTTTTGCCCAAGGGACCCATGGAATGTGTCTCCTACTGTGTGGTGCTGCTGAAGAGCCACTCTTATTTTGCATTTTCTTTGGCTGAGATACAGAGTGGAGCTTTCCACTCTGGGATGCTAGCCCCACCTCCTCCCTTTGTCTCTGACAGTCCTCAGGAATTATTTTCCCTTCAGGTACTCATCATGCTTCCAATGGATTGAGACAAATACAGGTCTCTTGTCAGGGAACCCAAAATGGTGAAAAAGCTGGTTGTCCACCTTAATCTCACTCTTTCCAGTATAATCATGTGTTGGGGTGAAATTTTCTGTATGATTTGTGCCTGAGAGATTGGGGGAAGGGCATTGCAGACATAAAAATCCAATTATGTTATCATCTATGCTGAGTTTTAAAACTTCCCTGTGGCCCTGGGAATTGTCTCATCTTCATATTTAGGTTCTGGGATATTGCTGGTGATCACCATGGTGCTGTACATTTGTTTTTGGTTTTCTGTGGTGGGAGAATGAAAGCAGCTTGCTTCCAGTTGACCATTTTTGTCCAGAGTGATATTTCAATACATGTATACAATATGCAATGATCAAATCTGGGTTATTAGCATATTTATCACCTCAAACACTTATCATTTCTTTGTGTTGAGAACATTCAAAATCATCTCTTCTAGCTATTTGAAAATATACAATAGGTATTATTAAGCATAGTGAAAGGTTGGTTTTAAAAAGACATTTTGGAGTGTGATAAATGGACTAGAAGTGAAAGAGGAATAGCTATGTCATATACGTTCAAGGCCGTGGCTCACCCCCTATGGTGTAGAATTCACATGGAAGTATGTAATCAAATATATTCTTGAGTAAGTATCCAATGTTAATAAAAGAAGATGTGTCAATAGTTAAAACTATAATTTAAACTATGCACCAATAGTTTAAACTGAATTTCACTATTCTTGAGTCCTTAATTCCAAAATCAAATCCTAAATTCATGTGAGCATAGCTGTATTTTTAAGGATGTCAAATGAAATTTATAGATCAACTTTGGATGTTTTACTGGCATACACTGTGTACACGCACACACATACAAACCCATTTGCTAGAAATTGAAATAATTTTCCCCCCAACTCCATGTGTCCTTTTAGAAACTGCTTATATATGCTTCTCAGAAAGTCAGTCTTCACAATCTATGCAAAGTGAGCAGTGGAGCAAATTATTGTCTTTAGGTAAGTAACTGAAACAGTGATAGACACCTGACCTCAGGGGAGAAAACTGTATAGTTCTATCTTCCAGAAACTTATCATTGAGATACAACAACTCTAAGCTCTTAAACTGAGGACCTGAAGAAGTGTAGTGCAGCCATCACAGCAGTATCAGCACAGCAGTATGGTGTCAAATGTCAACTTCAGAGAGACTGGAGAATGGCGCAAACAAGAAGAGGTTTCTGTGTTTTTCTCTATCATAAACAGTTATGAGAGAGGGAAACACAGACAGAGAGAGAGGCTGCTCAATTTCCGACGTCTTTCCCAACTTTAGACCTTCATAAACCTAAATCAACTAACCCACTTTGCATCTGGGCTGACATATTGTCTTCCTGCATGTTACAATATCCTATGATCAACTGTACAAGCTACTATCTAAGGTTAATCTCTCTACTTGTAAACTGGATCACATAATCTATCTCCTAATCAAGGAAATTTACCCATTTTCCTTAATTTCTCCTTCAACATAATTTTTTCCTCAAAACCAATTTACTCTCCCAGTATCAAAGCAGTACCTAGAAAACAGTAGGTGCTAAATAAACATTTATTAAAAGGAACTCACCCCAGGGGAAAAAATCACTATCAATATGGATCAGTGCTTCAGGGAAACAGATTGGCAATACTGCAACAAGAGAAAGGAGTAGGGAGTATAAGTGTGTGTTGTGCGTAACTATACCACTGGAGGAATGCTTGGAACAGTAACACACCTGAGACACAGGCCCACTGAAAGACCAAGAGTTAATCATGATATTATAGAATGCTATCTCTCTTCCACATCTCATTGCAACACCAACAGAGCTCCAGTACAATAACAATGGATTACAGTAGAAAGAGTTTCAAGACATAGATTCTCTCTGAGGGAGAGTACTTAGAAAACCTCAAGTCAAGAAGGAGATAAAAATGAGATGAGTAGAGCAATTTTAAGACTCTGACACCTATTGCAACAGCAAACACTAACACAATCCAACTTCTAGCCCCATTAATTTACATTCCCACCCCAGCAGCCTATTTTCCTTGGTTCCTGTTACTTTATACATAATGTCTTGGTCCCTATTACTTTATACATATACTTTTAGTAGTAGTCTAAGGAGATATGAGGATGAAATGTAATGTGGTATCCTGGATCAGATTTTGGAAACTGAAAACGATATTAGGGGAAAAACTAAGAATTTTTTTTAAAAAGTATCTACTTAAATTATAATATATCAATATTGGTCATTAATTGTGACAAATGTACTATACTAATGTATGATATTAATAACAAAGGAAAAGATATGAAGTATATGAGAATTCTGTACTATCTTTGCAATTTTTCTGTAAATACAACTATTTTAAAATGAGAAATTTATTTGGAAAATTGTAACAGAGCTGAATATCATCGTAGGTAATTATCATCACCAGGATATTTTAGAATGCATTTTCTCAAGATCAGACTCTTTTCTGCTGCCTTCTTCCTCTAACACTTCTCCCTTCTAATTGATAGTGAGCAGAATTGATCCTAATGGCATTCCCATAAGTATACAAAAAATTATTTTTAGGTCTAAGTACCTCCAAAATAGCTTTTCCCTATAGTTCATTTTGGAACCTTGAAGACAATTAATTCTTTTCCCGTAACTCCTCATTTTTATCCAAGATGTAAAATCTTGAAATTGTCTATCCTTTTGCCTACCATCATTCCCACCTAGCTGGCCTTTCATGTCCCTATTTCTTCACCTCTGAATTTTATCTCCACCTATTCCATTGTGCCCTTTGAACCTCTAAATCCTCTGTATATAAATTCTCCTCCTTCCAGTGTTTTTACCATCTCCTTCATCATGAATTCTTCCCTAATGGCTCCAGTGGGTCTATATTAAGAACTTTTCCTCTGTGTTTCCAAATTTATTTCCTAAGTCTACTCTAGAGCTCATTACCCTTTTATAATTTGGTTTCCTGTTCATCTACCTGCATTCCCAGGACCTAGGACCTAGAAAAAGCCTTACTAAATGTTAAATAAGTGACTGAATGAACACCAGAACAACATAGTAGTAAGTGTAATTAATACAGCAAAAATTGTGCATATATATTGTTTAGAGGAAGGGTTGATTGTATTTGTATGAGAGTTAATCAAGCAAAGATATAGCTCTAAGTTGAATGAACTGGAGGATTCGCCTAAAAAATATGACTCATATCATTCAAAATGAAAAAAAGGGGGATTACATTTTCCTTTTTTCCCCTCCAACCATCCCAAGACCCTAAGGAAGTGGAACAATATCCTCAGGTTGACAGCCTCTCTTTATGGACTCTCTACATATATAGGAATACCTTGAATATATTGCAGGTTCAGTTCCAGGCCACTGCAGTAAAGTGAGTCACAGAAAATTTTTTGTTTCCTGGTACACATAGCAGTTATGCTTACACTGTACTGTAGTCTACTAACAGTACACTGAAAAACAGTGTACATAACTTAATTGAAAAATACTTGATTGCTAAAAATGCTACGTTGTAATCTTTTTGCTGATGGAGGGTCTTGCCTCAATATTGATGGGTGCTGACTGATCAGGGTGGTGGTTGCTGACGGTTGGAATGGCTGTGGCAATCTCTGAAAAAAAGGCAATAAAGTTTGTTGCCCTGATTGTCCTTCCTCAAAAGATTTGTCTGTAACATCTGTTTGATAGCATTTTAACCACAGTAAGATTTACTTCAAAATTGGAGTAAATCCTCTTAAATCCTACTGCGGCTTTATCAAATAAGTTTATGAATATTCTAGATCCTTTATTGTCATTTCAAATAGGTGCATAGCATCTTCACCAGGAGTAGATTCCATCTCAAGAAACTACTGTCTGCTCATTTATAAGAAGCAATTCCCAATCCATTAAATTTTGATTATGAGATTGCAGCAATTCAGTCATACCTTCAGGCTCCACTTCTAATTCTAGTTCTCTTGCTGTTTCCACCAAATCTGCAGTTACTTTGTCCATTGAAGTCTTGTATCTCTCAAAGTCATCCATGAGGGTTGGAATCAACTTTTTCCAAACTCCTGTTAATGTTGATATTTTGACCTCCTCCTATGAACCATGAATGTTTGTAATGATGTCCAGAATGGTGACTCCTTTCCAAAATTTACTTTGCCCAAATCCATCAGAGGAATCACTCTCTATGGCAGCTATAGCTTTATAAAATGTATCTCTTAAATAATAAGACTCTAAAATAAAAAATTACCCTTCATCCATGAGCTGCAGAATAGATGTTGTGTTGGTAAGCATGAAAACAATATTAATCTCCTTGTACATCTCCATCAGACGTCTTAGATGACCAGGTGCATAGTCAAGGAGCAGTAATATTTTGAAAGAAATATTTTTTTCTGAGCAGTAGGTCTCAACAGTGGGCTTGGAATATTTAATAACCATGCTGTCAACAGATGAACTGTCATCCAGGCTTTGTTTTTACACTTATAGAGCCTAGGCGGAGTAGATTTAGCATAATTCTTAAGGGTCCTAGGATTTTTGGAGTGGTAAATGAGCATTAGCTTCAACTTATAGCCCCTAACAGAAGACCCTGTCCTTTTAAGCTTTGAAGACAGGCATTAACTTCTCTCTAGCTATGAAAGTCCTAGATGGTATCTTCTTCCAAACAAAGGCTGTATCATCTACATTGAAAATCTGTTGTTTAGTGCAGCCACCATCATCAGTGCTCTTAGCTAGCTCTTCTGGATAACTTCCTGCATCTTCTACATCAGCACTTGCTGCTTCATCTTGCACTTTACATTTTGTTATGGAGATAGCTTCTTTCCTTAAACTTCAAGAACCAATCTTGTTAGCTTCCAATTGTTTTTCTGCAGCTTCCTCACTTCGCTCAGGTTTCACAGAATTGAAGAGAGTTAGGACCTTACTCTGGATTAGGCTTTGGCTTAAGGGAGTATTGTGGCTGATTTGATCTTCTATCCAGACCACTAAAACTTTCTCTGTATCAGCAATAAGACTGTCTCACTTTCTTATCATTCGTGTGTTCACGGGAGTAGCACTTTTAATTTCATGCAAGAGCTTTTCCTTTTCTTTCACAACTTGGCTAAATGTTTGGTGCAAGAGACCTAGCTTTCAGCTTATCTTAGTTTACAACATGCCTTCCTCACCTAAACTTACACATTTCTAGATTTTGATATAAAGTGAGAGACAAGTGACTCTTCCTTTAATACTTAGAAGCCATTGTAGGATTATTGATTGGCCTAATCTCCACATTATTGTGTCTCAAGAGAATAAGGAGGCCTGAGGAGAGAAAGAGACATGAGAGAATAGCTGGTCAATGGAGCAGTTAGAACACACACATTTATTAAGTTCGTTGTCTTGTATGGCCATGGTTCATGAGACCCCAAAACAATTACAATGGTAACATCAAAGATCTTGATCACAGATCATCATAACAGATATAATAATAATAATAAACTTTAAGATATTCTGAAAATTACCAAAATGTGACACAGAGATGTCAAGTGAGCACATGCTATTGGAAAAATGGCACCAATAGATTTGCATGATGCAGGGTTCCCACAAAACTTCAATTCATAAAAAACTCAATATCTGTGAAGTTCAATAAAGCAAAGTGGAATGAAACAAGTGGGTCTGTATACGTGCATGGAGTGATGCTGGCAATGACAGATGTTGGCGAGGTAGGAGGAGATAGCAATCTCAATAGCACGCACACAGTCAATAAGAGGCAATTCACACATTAGGAGGTATCCTGATCATCAACTACATTCTAAGAGCTGAATTGCTAAGATGAGAATAAAGAACAAATATGTAGGCTGATGTATTTGGCACATGAAGAGATCAACAACAATAACAACAAAAGGAGATCAACAGAAATGAAAACAAACCCATCATATTATTTTTCTTATCAGAATTCACTTTGAAAAGTTGATATCCAGTCATAATTCAATGAGCTGGTGAGCATTTATATTTTGTAAAGTTTTCTGCATATATATTATGTCACAGAAAAGTAAAATAAATCTCCACGGCTTAATATTATGTAACAAGAAAAATTCATTCACAAAGAGCCACAAGTTAAATTTACCAATGATAATGGTATATGTAGTAAAGGCCAAAGAGGAATTAGATGCCAATTATTAAACACAAAATAATTCCCTGATTTTTCATTCGAGTACTACCCTTATTCAAACAATATTGTTGTGGGAAACAAAAGAACAGGCAGTAATCATGTTGACAATTGGGTTATAAGAATAATTTTATGTTACTTAGTCCTCCTTTAAAGCAGATATGTTTTAAATATGCTTGTTATAATCAGTGCTTCCTATGGCTACAGTTGGGCTGTAAGTGAACTCAATAATTTACACCTATCTCTGCCCATCCAAATGGCTTTCTGAGGCATTTGAAAAATAACACAAAAAAGTAAGATGCTTTTGGGTTAAAGTATCACCTTACTATTCTTTAAGCACATGTAGAAGAATGTGGCTTAAATGTGCCATAACCCTGTGATTATAATATTTCACCCAAGAATTAGACCCCTCAAGTCCCAGACAGGGCTGAAATCCACAGGCCTTCCCCAAGGGCAGAGCCAGCCTGGGATCCTATCAGCATGGAAGCTTAGATAAGAGCATATACTTCCTGTGGACAGGAGTCCCACAAAGAAGGAGAATGGAAGGCATGGGGCTACACATGTCTGGTTCCTCTTCCCAAACTTACCAGTCAGTTAAGATTGGATGGGGAAAAGTGGAGAGCAAGAGTGAAGACAAACAGGAGTGACACCCAGAGAATGAAACAAAACTGAGAGAAGCTGGGTGTTACATTAATTCATGTCCTCCAACAAGAATGGAAACATCAGGAGTTGGAAGGCAGTGCTCCCCTACTCTCAAAAGCAACCTTGTTTGTTGCTGGTCTAAGACTTATGCTTTGTCACCATTTTCTAAACCTCCTTTTTTACACTATGTTGTAAGGGGTAATATCTATATTCCCAGATAGATAATAAGCTCCATGAGGGTAAGGAATATATCTGTATTTTTCACTGTATTTCCAGCACCTAGTATGAAGCCTATCATAGAGTGGATGTTCAAGTATTACTTATTGAATAAATGAATGAGTGAGTAAATATTAATAATATCCCAGCATGACTCAGCAAAATCGCAAATATAGTGCATGGGAGCTATCACTGTTGCCACAGAAAAACTGATTGTTCCCTTTGTATTTGCTTGGATTGACTTGTTCTCTTCCCCTACCTCATACATGCACACACACATGAGATAATTTGTGATGGAATAATGGTCTCCTATTGAACACAGCTTGTCTGATGACCGGGTAGCCAGGAAGATTTCCAAGCTGACGAACATTGTGAGTGGTGAGCTCTGTCAGAGGTGATTGCATATGGGGGTGCAGGAGATGTGAAAGATAATATGAAAAAATGTAGAGAACAATTTTAGCCAAGCAACAGCTTTTTCCATTTGTTCATTTTAGGTAAATATATTATTTTTCAAATCATAATATTTTGTAACACTTTGAGAACAGGGCAGAGAACTGCTATAATTGTTTAACATTAGAACATATTTGTTGTGAGCATTAAACTGGGCAGTACAAAACGGTTTTAACCATTGACTTTGAGTCACACAGATCTCAGCTCTGACCTAGTACTAGTTATATGACCTTAATTCAATTACTTAATTTCTCAAAGCTCAGTTTTCTCATCCAGAAAGTGGGGAAAACAATGGCTGCCTCACAGAGTTGTAAGGATTAAGCCAACAAAGTACATGTAATGCCTGAAATACATACAACAGAGAGTAAATAGTAGCTATTGTTATTCTAAATCTTAAAACACTGTGTAAACTGTAAATCACTAACTAAATGTAGGGGATTATTATCATTATTACTATTGTAGGAAATTTCACTGCTGTTTCACAAAAAGGCAACAGCAAAACAGAGGATGTTTTGCTCCATATCTATCTATTACACAGAAGTTAACAGCTGGGCGTTAATGGCTGCTGCATTCCCCAGTGGGATATGAGCTGTATTATAATAGAAAAGGTTACATCCTCATTAGGCATATAAGGTGTGTTGTAGAGCAGAAAGGCATCTGTCAGATGTGCTCAGCTGTCTTCTATCGCTTGTCATGTTGTCACATTTGTTAAGTCAAAAAATACATATAAGCTCATAAGAATTTAGGTGTTGTGATTTTTAATTGCTTTTTTAAAGTTTCCTTTTAAACTAAAATTTTTATTTGATAGCTCTAAGGTCAAATGTTTAATATGGGACATTGTCATTACTGTGTGCTTCAATATACAACCATTATAATTAAGATTTCAAATGACTCTGGTTCTGAAGTACATTGCCTCTGGTTTGCATAATGCACATTACACTCATTGTTGCAGTTTACTTCGCATAAACCAATCTTGTTAATATCTTTAGTCATCCTCTTGCTTTCCAGAGTCTTGAATCAAGTTAATTCTCTGAAGGAGGAAGTGTCAGGACTCAGGCAGCTAGGGGGATCTGCATAATTCTACTCCATCGTTAATTAAATCTGTACTACAGAACATCCCATGATTTATTGGCAAATTTTAACTCTGCTGCCTCTTTGTTTCTCTAGGAAATAAGAACATAGGTTTATGTCTACACAGAATGGTCAGAGATGGGGAATAAAGAGGTTAAAGGAAAAAAAAGTGGACATCCAAGCTGTGACAATGAAACACAATTGATTCCCTTAATGGATATTTTACTGAGAATACCAGCTTGAAAAGAAGAAAAGCAGAAGCATTGTCCTTTTAAGAGTTGCAGCAATAAACATTGTATTCTATTAGCATAAAGGTGAGGTGTCATCATGTTATTAGGGTGACAGAACCATCCCTGAGAACTAAGCATGATGCTGACAACCCATCCTAGTTGGTGACATAGAGAATGGACCTGTGGGATCCATACGTAGAAGGATTCCCCAGCTGGACTATGCATTTAACCACAAAAATCCCTCAGAAAACAAGATGAAAACTGCTGAAAAGGAGAAAATGTTGCCCTCATTACTATAGCCTTCTTACAAAGCAGATAATGACATCCACCATCAGACAAGATATGTCTCTTGTCAAGATATATTTTTCTTAATCCCCACAGAAACTTATGTGTATTTATTTCTTCTGATATCACCAACATGGTTGTTTTTCCCAATAGCCAAGTCTATTATAGAAGTCAATTTTCTCTCTACATATATTCTGCACTGCAACACTATCCCTCAATCTTCTCTATAGCGTTTACCAATAAAACCATTCCAGAAATGGAAACATTTATTTCTATTTGCATAAAGTACTGCCTCTACTCCTGTTTTCCTTTCTTCTAAATTTATTGTGAACCAATAATGGGTTTTAACAGTAGATTTTCTCTGAAATCTTAGAAATTTATCCAAAATGTATTAAGTACCAACTGTGCCAGGAATTATACTAAACACTAGGAACACGAAGTCGAATTCATTCTTTATGCTTAAAAATATATTCAATATTAAACTTCCACTTCAGGACATGATGGAGTAAGAGGTACTGGACTTTTTCTTCCATGAAAAACAACTTATAAAACTGTAGAAATTATAAGGGCAAACTTTTCTTCAGGTATTAAACACCAACACTGGTTTTGATGCTTAAAAGACAGGAAACACATAAATGAGCTGCACAATTCTGCAGTTTTCTTCCTCAGGGCACTTTCCTGACAACCCAGGGATGTGGAACTCAGGAGGAAAATATGAACTCAGTGAGCTGAGAGAACAAAGTCGTTTACGGGTATTGAGGAGCTGGAATGCACACGTCATGGTGCAGCATAGAGAAAGCAGTACAATGGGGTCCCTAGAAATCTGTGTGGTGATTCCCTTGGGTATTTGCCTGAGCATAAAGCCTCTCTCTTTATGGGCTTCTTCATTCCCCAGTGGGATATGAGCTGTATTATAATAGAAATGGCTTGGCTGGTAGGTTGCCATCTTCTCTCTATGCCTATTCACATCATCTTTCCTCTGTGCAAGTCTCTGTACCCAAATTTCTTTTTTTTTAATAAGAACCCCAACCATATTGGATTAGGAGATCCTAAGGACCTCATTTTAGGTTTATTCCTTCTCTAAAGACCCTATCTCCAAACACAGCCATATCATGTGGTACTGGAGTTAGGACATCAACTTATGAAATTAGAGGTGGAGGGGAACACAGTTCAACTCCTAACAAAAAGAGATTTTTTAAACCTGTCAAACTATCATTCTAAATACTGTGGAAATATGCTTCAAATTGAGGATAAAATTTTTTTCGGATAATACTAAAATAAATATTTTTGGCAACCAGACCTTTAAGAAATACTAAAGGAAATTCTTTAGATTGAAGGCAAATGCTACACAGAATGTCAAATCTACAAGAAGATATGAAGAACTCCAGAAAAGTTGAATAAATGGGTACATATAAAGGTCAATTTTCCTTTTTCCCTAACTTCTTTAAAAGACAACTGACTGCTTAAAGAAAAAATGATAAAGCTGTATTGTAATGTTTATAATATATATAAGAAAAATATATGACAAGAGTACAAATGATTTCTCCCGTTACAAGTCTCTTAAGTGTTAGTTGAAGGGGTGCAATGTTGATTCTAACTAGGTTAAGGATGCATAATGTAATCCCTAGGGCAACCACTAAAATAATGCAACAGAGTTAGAGCTAAAAGGAGGAAAATCAAATTGTAAAAATTAATCTGTGAAGCAAGGACCTCACAAAAAAAGTAAAAAAAAAAATTAATTAAACCAAAAGAAGGCAAGAAAAGCAAAAGAATACAAAAACAAAACAATGGATGGGACAAATAGAAAACCAAAAGAAAGCAGAGGGCTTAAACCTAACCAATCTAACCATGGAAGATTGTATTTAGCCACAATAATATCTCCCATCTTCTACAATGGGTCTGTATCAGTTTGTGAGTGCTGCTGTAACAAATACCACAGCTCGGGTGGCTCAAACCACAGAAATTTATTTCCTCACAGTTCTGGATGCTAGAAGAACAAAACCAAGACGTCAGCAGGGTTGGTTTCATTTTGAGTCTTCTCTTTGAAAAAGAGAGAAAATGGCTATTTTCTCTCTTTGTACCTGCATGGTCTTTCCTCTGTGCATATCCCTGCCAGTGTCCTTCTCTTCTTAAAAGGACACTTGTCATATTGTCTTAAAACACCACCATTCACATGAGCTTATTTTTACCTTAATTAATACTTTAAAAACCCCATTGCGAAATTCAGCCACATTCTGGGGTACTAGGAAGAATGTATGAATTCAGTTCATAATAGGGTATTTGCCGTTTATATTAAGAGGAGTTGTTTCTCCAACCTATCGAATCTAGATGGGTGTTGTTACTGCTTTGACCAATATACTATGACAGAAGCAACACTGTCAATTCCAGGCATGATACTGATCTGACATGTGCTGACAATGCTATACTACTAAGCAATAAAAGGGTTTGAACTACTGATACATTCACTTGTATGAGTATCAAAATCAGTATATTGAAAGAAAAAAGTCAGACACAAGGGAATGAATACTTTATAATTTCATTTATATGAAGTTCAAGAATAGGCAAAAGTTATTTAATCTGATAGGAATTCAAACAGTGATTCCCTCTGTTTGAGGAAGTATAATTGGACTAGAAGGGGCCAATGAGGAAGCTTTTTAGGGGATAGAAATGTCTGTAACATGGTTGTCTAAGTCCCTTTTGTGTTGCTATGAAGGAATATCTGAGGCTGGGCAATTTATAAAGAAAAGAGATTTGTTTGTCTTATGGTTCTGTAGGCTGTAGAAGAAGCATGGTGCAAGCATCTGCACCTCAGGCTCCTTCCACTCATGGCAGAAGGTGAAGGAGAGCCAGTGCGTGCAGAGATCACATGGCAAGAGAGGAAGCAATAGAGCAGGAGGAGGCACTAGGCTGTTTTTTGGTTTTGTTTTGTTTTTAACAAGCAGCTTTAGAGGGAACTGATAGAATGAGAACTCACTCGCTCACTTCCCCCACCCCAGAGAGGACATTAATCTATTCATGAGGGATTCAACCTTGTGACCCAACCACCTCCCATTAGGCCTCACCTCTAATATTGAAGACCAAATTTCAACACGAGATTAAAAATGAGTGAAGATGTTTGTTAAGACTTACCCAACTATATACTTAGGATCTACAAATTGTATTCTATATATTAGTTTCCTATTGCTTCTGTAACAAACTGCTACAAATTTAGTAGCTGAAAACAACACAAATTTATTATCTTATAGTTCTGGAAATCATTAACCCAAAATAGGTCTCACTGGGCTAAAATTAAGGTGTTGGGGGGCTGGTTCCTTCTGGAGCTTCTGGGGGATAATACATTTTCTTGCCTTTTCCAGCTTCTAGAGGCTGCCCACCATCCTTGGCTCATGTATTTCTTTCATCTTCAAAGCCAGCAAGAGCCAGTCAAGTCTTTCTTACATTGCATCACTCTGACACTAACCCTTCTGCCTCCTTTTTCCATATTTGAAAGATAACGATTGCAATCACACTGGGCCTGTCTTAGTCCATTTTATGCTGCTATAAAAACAATAAGACAGACTTAGTAATTAATAATGAATAGAAAGGTATTAACTCATGGTTCTGGAGGTTGGGAAGTCCAAGATCAAGACTGGTATCTGATGAGGACTTTCTTGCTGCATCATCCCATGATGGAAGGGCCAGGAGAGGCAAGAGGGAGGCAGGGGGGGCTGAATTTGTCCTTTTATAAGGAACCCACTCTTGCAATAATGGCATTAACCTGTTTGCAAGGTCAGAAACTTTATGGCCTAATCAAATTTTAAATGTCTCACATCTTAATAAAGTTACAATGGCAATTACATTTCAACATGAGTTTAAAAGGTACAAACAAACCCCATCAAAAAGTGGGCAAAGGATATGAACAGATACTTCTCAAAAGAAGACTTTTACGCAGCCAACAGACACATGCAAAAATGCTTATCATCACCGGCCATCAGAGAAATGCAAATCAAAACCACAATGAGATACCATCTCACACCAGTTAGAATGGTGATCATTAAAAAGTCAGGAAACAACAGGTGTTGGAGAGGATGTGGAGAAATAGGAACACTTTTACACTGTTGGTGGGACTGTAAACTAGTTCAACCATTGTGGAAGACAGTGTGGTGATTCCTCAAGGATCTAGAACTAGAGATACCATTTGACCCAGCCATCCCATTACTGGGTATATACACAAAGGATTATAAATCATGCTGCTATAAAGACACATGCACACGTATGCTTATTGCGGCACTATTCACAATAGCAAAGACTTGGAACCAACCCAAATGTCCATCAATGAAAGACTGGATTAAGAAAATGTGGCACATATACACTATGGAATACTATGCAGCCATAAAAAAGGATGAGTTCATGTCCTTTGTAGGGACATGGACAAAGCTGGAAACCATCATTCTGAGCAAACTATCACAAGGACTGAAAACCAAACACTGCATATTCTCACTCATAGGTGGGAATTGAACAATGAGAACACTTGGATGCAAGGAGGAGAACATCACACACCGGGGCCTGTCATGGGGTGGAGGGAGGGGGGAGGGATAGCATTAGGAGAAATACCTAACGTAAATGACGAGTTAGTGGGTGCAGCACACCAACATGGCACATGTATACATATGTACCAAACCTGCACATTGTGCACATGTACCCAAGAACTTAAAGTATAAAAAAAGGTAACCCTTATACTTAGTGATCTAAAATTTCATAATGAAAAAATAAATAAATAAAAAATCAAAAGGTACAAACGTTTAAACCATAGCTGGGCTCATCAAGATAATCCAGGATAATTTTATTTTAAATTCAGCTGATTGCAATTTGAATTCCATCTGTGACCTTCATCACCCTAGTCAAGTAACAATAACAGATCCTGGGGATTAAGACATGAACATCTTTGGGGAAACCTTATTCTACCTGCCATACTTTATGTAAATTTTATCTCAATAAAAATGGCTTTTTTAAAAGCCTATGATATGCCAGTCACTATTCTGGGTGCTCAGATATAGATAGTTTAATATTTATTTATTTATTCTTTTCTGTCTTCTCTACTAGAATCTAACCTTTATGAGATCAGGGTGGTTTGCTGGGTTTACTCTTGTTAAAATAGTATCTAGCACATACAGGAGCTTAGTAAAAATTTATTGAGTAAATGAATATGAACTCAAACAATAAATTTAATTTACTTTTGCGGATTTTATTCATAGTGTTGATTGAATTGATTTGTTGGCAGAGCTTTATATAGACAAAATCACAGCAATTATAAATTTACAAACCCCAGTAAATAAAAGGTTGTCTTTCAACCACTGAATGTCAGTATTAGAATACCACAATCATCTTACAGGACATCCCAGGAAGCAAGGGACAGAGCCATTCATTGAATGGGGTCAACCTTTATATTAGAATATCAAAGTTCCCTTAGAAAACAATTTGGTTCAGGAGACACACTCAAGGTTTTATTTCCTGATTAATTTTGGTTGTTTTTACTGTTATTCCTTATGAAGCTGAAATACATTATTTCAAATTAAAACATATGGTGTAAGAAATACCACCAAAGAGAATTTTTCCCCCGTTGTTTATTAAGCATTTTACTAAAGGCTTTAAAAGTCAACATCAGAAAATATGTTTCACACCATCACTTCCTTATGAAGATTGAATGCTCAATCTTCATAACTTTGTAACATCAAGTGCAAACATATAAAGTCTTGGGGGAAAAAAGACATTGTATTTGGCTATGCTTGGAGGAGAATAAAAGGGTTTCTTCCTTCTGTTTCCCCCAACCCCAAGATATTTATGTTCTCTTAGGAAATAAATGCAGCAACAATATGTAAATGTACCAACAACTTCTTACATCCTTCTTACACTGGTTTGCATTTTGAATATCATAGCTAAGACTCCATGATTTTTTATAACTCTATTCATGAGGGAAAAATAATTTATTCCACTGAACAATTTTGGTCAAGTTTTTATTCTAGAGTTACCCTAATAGAAGTAGCACATAGACATATACTGCAATAACCTCTTTACTTCCAAAGACCTATTGATCAATGATATTTTATTTTTAAATCATTTTCTATCTTAAAATGTATATGATCTTCTCCAATATTAATGATCATTATAATTAGATTGCTTCTCTTTAAAGAGAAAGTAGGTGTGTATGTGTGTGAGTGTGTGTTCCTAATGTTTTCTGTGAAAAAAAGCAAGAGCTTCGATATAATGCACATTACAGAACTTTGAAGAAATAAGTGCAACCAATGGAATTTGGTAGAGTCAAGAAATCTAAAGGAAGAGTACAGATACATCACAAAGGGGGAGCTAATATTGGGTCATATCCAAGAAAAAATGGAAATGTTGCAGACACAGCTTTCTGGACAAAGAAGGAATAACAGAATCTCTGTGGGTGCCTCCGTACTTGACAAAATTCATGTGGATTGGAAAATACAACTGATCTGAAAAAGCAATATGACATTGAAGAAGAAGTAGTAATAGGTTAGATAACAATAATGGAGAATTTTTAATTCATAAGATACTGAAAGATATAATTTTTGGTAAAGGACAAAGAATTTTACCTTAGAACACGGGTATTTAGAAGCTCCAAAAAGCCTGGTGATAACTTAATACAACTTCTCAAAGTCCTGGGATAAATATGGGCCAAGGGACAAAATAACAAGACCAGGGGGTGAGGGTGGAGGAATATTATGGGGAAGAAAGTATTCTTTTTTTTTTTTTGTCAACTTTAGTTTTAGATTCAGGGGATACATGTGCATATTTGTTAACTGTTACATTGTGAGATGCTGAGGTTTGGAGTATGAATAATCACATCACCCAGGTATGGAGCATAGTACCCAACAGTTAGTTTTTCAACCCTTCCCCTCATCACTCCCTCTTCCATGCCCCTCTCCTCCCTTTAGTAGTCCCAAGTGTCTATCGTTGTCATCTTTATGTTTGAGCAGAAAATATCCTTTTATTTTATTTTATTATTTTTTTGAGACAGGATTTCACAGTGCTCCCCAAATGGGAGTGCAGTGACACAATCATGGCTCACTGCAGCCTTGACCTCCCAAGCTCAAGGATCTTCCCACCTCAGCCTCCCAAGTAGCTGGGAGTGCAGGCTCATGCCACCACACCAGGCTAATTTTTGTAGAGATGGGGTTTTATCATATTGCTCAGGCTAGTCTCAGATTCCTGGGCTCAACAATCCTCCTGTCTCCAAAAGGCTAGAATTACAGGCATGAGCTACCACTCCTGGCCCAAAAGTATCCTTTTAAGTGAAAAGGTAGCTAAAGAAAGAGAAGAAATAAGCAAATTCAAACTGGAAAGGAAGGTACAAACCAGAAGTTAGCAGAAGCCAAAAGAAGAAATTCAAGGACAATTTTACAAAGAAATAATCTAAAAATTTAAAAAATGTAAAAGAGATAACCAGGTTCAAATTCTGAAGGATTATTTCATAATCACAGAGCAAAAGGTGAAATTAGTGTATTATAAAGCAAAGAGTACCATGTCTTTGGTGGTTGTTTAGGGCATTTACCATGGTGCCTTGAACGTGAGGACCAGTCTTTTTTTTTTTTGAGACTGAGTTTCACTCTTGTTGCCCAGGCTGGAGTGCAGTGGCATAATCTGGGAGGAGCACTTTATTTTCAAAACATGTTCATTTGGCCGGGCACAGTGGCTCACGCCTGTAATCCCAACACTTTGGGAGGCTGAGGCGGGCAGAGTTCCTGAGGTCAGGAGTTTGAGACCAGCTTGACCAATATGATGAAACCTTGTCTCTACTAAAAATACAAAAATTAGCCAGGCATGGTGGCATGCGCATGTAATCCCAGCTACTTGGGAGGCTGAGACAGGAGACTTGCTTGAACCCGGGAGGCGGAGGTTGAAGTGAGCCGAGATTGCACCACTGCGCTCTAGCCTGGGCAACAAGAGTGAAACTCCATCTCAAAAAAAAAAAAAAAAAAAAAAAAATGTGTCCATTTGAAATCCTTTTTGGTCTTTACTTTGGAAAAAGTTAAAAAGAGTTCCACTTTCAAATTGCCTTGAAGCAGATAGATCAAAGATACTATATTGAATAAGAATAACAAACACACTGATACTTCAGGCCAAAGCAAAATATATTAAAAATTAAGATAAAGATTTAAAAAATCTATCCTAAATTTGTGAAGAAACTTGAGAGTTTAATTGCAGGATCACTGACAAAAAGCAAAACATGTTTAACAAGACCTCATGACTAGATTGCCCTTAAAATTCATTCATATGAAAAACTTTAGAGGAGATCTGGGTTCTAAGGTCAGTGGGTCTCATTTCCTGACTGGCAAGTAGGATCACCAGCCACATGAGCAAACATCCAGTTTGGGAAAAGGGACCTGGTTTTTGTTAGGCAAAATCCTGCCTGGCTGATCTAATGCCTCAGAGCAGTTTAAGAAATTATTTTCAAACATTGTGATCAAATGAAAACTACATTCCTGGTCACACATGTTACTAGACTCAGCTCCATATATACAGTGATTTTAAGAGACAAGGATCTTAATATAGCATAAACAAATATCCTAAGACATATTACACTAATTTGTCATGAAACTGGGCCTGGAATCATTTATCCACTTGTTCCTTCTTTCACTTTTCAGATTTCTGCTTTAAACTTTACACACTCCAGATGCATCATCCCTAAGTCAATAGTGCCAGCTGAAAAACATGTTCTCACCCACATGAAGAAATTCAAAGTGGCCACCCTTTAAGAATCATGAGCCTGCCAGGTGCGGTGGCTCACACCTGTAATCTCCACACTTTAGCAGGCTGACACATCTGAGGTCAGTAGTTCAAGCCCAGCCTAGCCAACATGGCAAAACCCCGTCTCTACTAAAAGTACAAAAATTAGCTGGGCATGGTGGTGCATGCCTGTAATCTCAGCTACTTGGGAGGCTAAGGCAGGAGAATTGTTTGAACCCAGGTTGCAGCGAACTGAGATCGCACCACTGCACTCCAACCTGGGTGATAGAGGGAGACTCTGTCTCAAAAAAAGAAAAAAAGAAAAAAATAATAATGAGCCTATAAATAACCCTTAAGGAATGGCTAAAGAATAAGAAAAAATAGTTTTTCACTGGCAAGATGGCCGAATAGGAACAGCTCAATTCTGCAGCTCCCAGTGAGACCAATGCAAAAGGTGGGTGATTTATGCATCTCCAACTGAGGTACCCGGTTCATCTCACTGGGACAGGTTAGATAGCAGATGCAGCCCACGGAAGGTAAACAGAAGCAGGGTGGGTGTTGCCTCACCTGGGAAGTGCAATGGGCTGGGAACCTCCCCCCTCCAGCCAAGGGAAGCCATGAGGGATTGTGCTATCTGGCCCAGATGCTACAATTTGCCCATGGTTCTTGCAACCCACAGACTAGGAGATTCCCTAATGTGCCTACACCACCAGGGCCCTGGGTTTCAAGCACAAAACTGGGCAGCTGTTTGGGCAGACACCAAGCTAGCTGAAGGAGTTTTTTTTTTTTTTTTTGGTACCATAGTGGCACCTGGAACCCCAGCAAGACAGAACTGTTCACTCCCTTGGAAAGCGGGCTGAAGCCATGGAGCCAAATGGTCTTGCTCAGCAGGTCCCACCCCCATGGAGTCCACCAAGCTGAGATCCACTGGCTTAAAATTCTCGCTGCCAGGACAGCAGTCTGAAGTCAACCTGAAATGCTCCAGCTAGGTGAGGGAGAGGCATCTGGCATTACCAAGGCTTGAGTAGGCAGTTTTCCCCTCACAGTGTAAACAAAGTCACCTGGAAGTTCAGACTGAGAGAAACCCAATGAAGCACAGCAAAGATGCTGTGGCCAGCCTGCCTCTCTAGATTCCTCCTCAGTCGGCAGGGCATCTCTGAAAGAAGGGCAGCAGCCCCAGTCAGGGGTTATAGATAAAACTCCCAGCTCCCTGGGATACAGCACCCGGGGGAAGGGGCAGCCATGGACACAGCTTCAGCAGACTTAAACATTCCTGCCTGCCTGCTCTGAAGCAAGCAGCAGATCTCCCATCACAGTGCTCGAGCTCTGCTAAGAGACAGACAGCCTACCCAAGTGGGCCCCTGACCCTGTGCCTCCTGACTGGGAGAATCCTCCCAGCAGGGGTTAACAGACACCTCATACAGGAGAGCTCTGGCTGTCATCTGGTAGGTGTCCCTGTGGGATGAAGCTTCCAGAGGAAGGAGCAGACAGCAATCTTGCTGTTCCGCAGCCTCCACTGGTGATACCCAGGCAAACAGGGTC
Source organism: Pongo abelii (assembly GCF_028885655.2). Taxonomy (NCBI): domain Eukaryota; kingdom Metazoa; phylum Chordata; class Mammalia; order Primates; family Hominidae; genus Pongo; species Pongo abelii. Next base: position 119,053,729 of record NC_071990.2, on the reverse strand, counting down.
TGGAGTGGACCTCCAGCAAACTCCAGCAAACCTGCAGAAGAGGGGCCACAATGTTAGAAGAAAAACTAACAAACAGAAAGCAATAAGATAAACATCAACAAAAAGATACCCACTGAAAAACCCCATCTAAAGGTCATCAGCATCAAAGATCAAAGATAGATAAATCTATGAAGATGAGGAAAAAACAGTGCAAAAATGCTGAAAATTCCAAGAACCAGAATGCCTCTTCTCCAAAGGATCACAGCTCCTCAACAGCAAGGGCACAAAACTGGATCAATGAGTTTGACAAATTGACAGAAGTAGGCCTCAGAAGGTGAGTAATAACAAATTCCTCTGAGCTAAAGGAGCACATTCTAATGCAACATAAGGAAGCCAAGAACATTGATAAAAGGTTACAGGAACTGCTAACTAGAATAACCAGTTTAGAGAAGAACATAAAACAACCTGATGGAGCTGAAAAACACTGCACAAGAACTTCGTGAAGCATACACAAGTATCAATAGCTGAATCAATCAAGTGGAAGAAAGGATATCAGAGATTGAAGATCAACTTAATGAAATAAAGCATGAAGACAAGATTAGAGAAAAAAGAATGAAAAGCAATGAACAAATCCTCCAAGAAATATAGGACTATGTAAAAAGACCAAACATATAATTGATTGGTGTTCCTGAAAGTGATGGGGAGAATGGAACCAAGTTGGAAAACACACTTCAGGATATTATTGAGGAGAAATTCCCAAACCTAGTAAGACAGGACAACATTCAAATTCAGGAAATACAGACAACACCATAAAGATACTCCTTCAGAAGAGCAACCCCAAGACATATAATTGTCAGATTCACTAAGGTTGAAATGAAGGAAAAAAATGTTAAGGGCGGCCAGAGAGAAAAAAAGGGTTATTCATAAAGGGAAGCCTCTCAGACTAACAGTGGATCTCTCTGCAGAAACCCTGCAACCCAGAAAAGAGTGGGGACCAATGTTCAACATTGTTAAAGAAAAGAATTTTCAACCCAGAATTTCATATCCAGCCAAACTAAGCTTCATAAGTGAAGGAGAAATAAAATCTTTTAAAGACAGGCAAATGCTGAGGGATTTTGTCACCACCAGGCCTGCCTTACAAGAGCTCCAGAAGGAAACACTAAATATGAGAAGAAAAAACTGGTACCAGCCACTGAGAAAATGTAAACATACCAAAATATAAAGACCAATGACACTATGAAGGAACTGCATCAACTAATGTGCAAAATAACCAGCTAGCATCATGATGACGGGATCAAATTCACATATAACAATATTAGCCTTAAATGTAAAGGGCTAAATGCCCCAATTAAAAGACACAGACTGGCAAATTGGATAAAGAGTCAAGACCCATCAGTGTGCCGTATTCCAGAGACCCATCTCACACGCAAAGACACACATAGGCTCAAAATAAAGGGGCGGAGGAATATTTACCAAGTAAATGGAAACCAAAAAAAAAGCAGAGGTTGCAATCCCAGTCTTGGAGAAAATAGACTTTAAACCAATAAAGATCAGAAAAGACAAAGAAGGGCATTACATAATGGTAAAGAGATCAATGCAACAAGAAGAGCTAAGATCCTAAATATATATGCGCCCAATACAGGAGCATCCAGATTCATAAAGCAAGTTCTTAGAGACCTACAAAGAGACTTAGACTCCTACAACAATAATAGTGGGAGACTTTAACACCCCACTGTCAATATTAGACAGCTCAACAAGACAGAAAATTAACAAGGATATTCAGAACATGAACTCAGCTCTGGACCAAGTGGAACTAGTAGACATCTACTGAACTCTCCACTCCAAATCAACAGAGTATACATTCTTCTCAGCACCACATAGTACTTATTCTAAAATCGATCACATAATTGGAAGTAAAAGTTCTCAGCAAATGCAAGAGAATGGAAATCATAAAGAACAGTCTCTGAGACCACAGTGCAAGCAAATTAGAACTCAGGACTAAGAAACTCACAGAAAACCACACAACTACATGGAAACTGAACAATTTGCCCCTGAATGACTACTGGGTAAATAATGAAATGAGGTCAGAAATAAATAAGTTCTTTGAAACCAATGAGAATAGAGACACAATGTACCAGAATCTCTGGGACACAGCTAAAGCAGTGTTTAGAGGGAAATTTATGGTACTAAATGCCCATATCAGAAAGTGGGAAAGATCTAAAATCAACATCCTAACATCACAATTAAAAGAAATAGAGAAGCAAGAGCAAACAAATACAAAAGCTAGCAGAAGACAAGAAATAACTAAGATCAGAGCAGAACTGAAGGAGATACAGATACAGGTGCTTCTGAAGGAGAAAAACCCTTTAAAAATCAATGAATTCAGGAGCTAGTTTTTGAAAAAATTAACAAAATAGATAGACTGCTATCCAGACTAATAAAGAAGAAAACAGAGAATAATTAAATTGACACAATAGAAAATGATAAAGAGATATCACCACTGATCCCACAGAAATACAAACTATCATTAGAGAGTACTACAAACACGTCTATGCAAGTAAACCAGAAAATAGGAAGAAATGGATACACTCCTGGACATATACACTTTCCCAAGACTAAACCAGGAAGAAGTCAATTCCCTGAATAGACAAATAACATGTTCTGAAATTGAGGCAGTAAATAATAGCCTACCAACAAAAAAAGCACAGGACCAGACAGATGCACAGCTGAATTCTACCAGAGGTAGAAAGAGGAGCTGGTCCATTTCTTCTGAAACTATTCCAAACAGTAGAAAAAGAGGGACTCCTCTCTAACTCATTTTAGGAGGCCAACATCATCCTGAAATCAAAACCTGGCAAAGACACAATAAAAAAAGAAAATTTCAGGCCAATATTACTGATGAACATTGATGCAAAAATTCTCAATAAGATATTGGCAAACTGAATCCAGCAGCACATCAAAAAGCTTATCCACCACAATCAAGTCAGCGTCATCCCTGAGAAGCAAGGCAGGTTCAACATACACAAGTCAATAAGTGTAATCCATCACATAAACAGAACCAATGACAAAATACATATCATTATCTCAATAGATGCAGAAAAGGCCACCAACAAAATTCAACACCCTTTCATGCTAAAAACACTCAATAAACAAGGTATGGATGGAACATATCTCAAAATAATGAGCTATTTATGACAAACCCGTAGCCAATATTATAATGAATGGGCAAAAGCTGGAAGCATTCCCTTTGAAAACAGGCACAAGACAAGGATGCCCTCTCTCACCACGCTTATTCAACATAGTATTGGAAGTTTGGGCCAGGGCCATCAGGCAAGAGAAAGATAAAAGGTATTCAAGTAGGAAAAGAGGAAGTCAAATTGTCTCTGTTTGCAGATGACATGATTGTATATTTAGATAACTCCATTGTCTCAGCCCACAAACTCCTTAAGCTGATAAGCAACCTCAGCGAAGTCTCAGGATACAAAAGCATGTGCAAAAATCCGAAGCATTCCTATACACCAATAATAGAGAGCCAAATTATGAGTGAACTCCCATTCACAATTGCTACAAAGAGAATAAAATACTTAGCAATACAACTTACAAGGGACGTGAAAGATCTCTTCACAGAGAACTACAAACCACTGCTCAAGAAAATAAGAGAGGACACAAACAAATGGAAAAACATTCCATGCTCATGGATGGAAAGAATCAATATCATGAAAATGTCCATACTGCCCAAAGTAATTTATAGATTCAATGCTATTCCCATCAAACTACCATTCACTTTCTTCACAGAATTGGAAAAAACTACTTTAAATTTCATATGGAACCAAAAAAGAGCCCATAAAGGCCAGACAATTCTAAGCAAAAAGAACAAAGCTGGAGGCATCATGCTACCTGACTTCAAACTATACTACAAGGCTACAGTAACCAAAACAGCATGGTACTGGTACCAAAACAGATATATAGACAAATGGAACAGAACAGAGGCCTTGGAAATAACACCACACGTCTATAACCATCTGATCTTTGACAAACCTGACAAAAACAAGCAATGGGGAAAGGATTCCCTGTTTAATAAATGGTGCTGGGAAAACTGGCTAGCCATATGCAGAAAAGTGAAACTGGATCCCTTCCTTACACCGTATACAAAAATTAACTTAAGATGGATTAAAGACTTAAAAGTAGGACATAAAACCATAAAAACCCTAGAAGAAAACCTAAGCAATACCATTCAGGACATCTAGGCATGGGCAAAGACTTCATGACTAAAACACCAAAAGCAATGGCAACAAAAGCCAAAATTGACAAATGGCATCTAATTAAACTAAAGAGCTTCTGCCCAGCAAAAGAAACTATCATCAGAGTTAACAGACAACCTACAGAATGGGAGAAAATTTTTGCAATCTATCATCTGACAAAGGTCTAATATCCAGAATCTACAAGGAACTTAAACATATTTACAAGAAAAAAAAGAAAACAACCCCATCAAAAAGTGAGTGAAGAATATGAAGAGATGCTTCTCAAAGGAAGATATTTATGTGGCCAACAAATATATGAAAAAAAGCTCATAATCACTGGTCATTAGAGAAACGCAAAGCAAAACCAAAATGAGATACTATCTCACGCCAGTTAGAAGGGAGACCATTAAAAAGTCAGGAAACAACAGATGCTGGAGAGGATGTGGAGAAATAGGAACACTTTTACACTGTTGGTGGGAGTGTAAATTTGCTCAAATATCGTGGAAGACAGTGTGGCAAGACCTGAACGATGTAGAACCAGAAATACCATTTGACCCAGCAATCCCATTACTGGGTATAAACCCAGAGGATTATACATCATTCCACTATAAAGACACATGCACACATATGTTTATTGCAGCACTATTTACAATAGCAAAGATTTGGAACCAACCCAAATGCCCATCAATGATAGAATAGATAAAGGAAATGTTGCACATATACACCATGGAATACTATGCAGCCATAAAAAAGAATGAGTTCATGTCCTTTGCAGGGACATGGAAGAAGCTAGAAACCACCATTCTCAGCAACCTAACACAGGAACAGATAACCAAGCACCACATGTTCTCACTTATAAGTGGGAGTTGAACAATGAGAACACATGAACACAGGGAGAGGAACATCACACACTGTGGCCTGTCAGGGGGTGGTGGGCAAGTGGAGGGAGAGTATTAGGACAAATACCTAATGCATGCAGGGCTTAAAACTTAGATGACGGGGTTGGCTTCCGGTTCCAAGATGACTGAATAGGAACAGCTCCAGTCTACAGCTCCCAGCATGAGCAACACAGAAGATGGGTAATTTCTGCATTTCCAACTGAGGCACCAGGTTCATCTCACTGGGACTTGTTGGACAGTGGGTGCAGCCCATGGAGTGTGAGCTGAAGCAGGGCGGGGCATCACCTCACCCGGGAAGCACAAGGGGTCAGGGGATTCCCTTTCCTAACCAAGGGAAGCCGTGACAGACGGTATGTGGAAAATCGGGCCACTCCCACCCTAATACTGTGCTTTTCCAATGGTCTTAGCAAATGGCACACCAGGAGATTATATCTCACGCCTGGCTTGGAGGGTCCCACGCCCACAGAGCCTTGCTCACTGCTAGCACAGCAGTCCAAGATCAAACTGCAAGGCAGCAGCAAGGCTGGGGGAGGGGTGTCCGCCATTGCTGAGGCTTGACTAGGTAAACAAAGCAGCCAGGAAGCTCGAACTGGGTGGAGCCCACCGCAGCTCAAGGAGGCCTGCCTGCCTCTGTAGACTCTACCTCTGGGGGCAGGGCATAGCTGAACAAAAGGCAGCAGAAACTTCTGCAGACTTAAACGTCCCTGTCTGACAGCTTTGGAGAGAGTAGTGGTTCTCCCAGCACAGAGTTTGAGATCTGAGAATGAACAGACTGCCTCCTCAAGTGGGTCCCTGACCCCTGAGGAGCCTAACTGGGAGTAACCTCCCAGTAGGGGCTGACTAACACCTCATACAGCCGAGTGCCCATCTGAGATGAAGCTTCCAGAGGAAAGATCAGGCAGCAACATTTGCTGTTCTGCAGCCTCTGCTGGTGATACCCAGGCAAACAGGGTCTGAAGTGGACCTCCAGCAAACTCCAACCTCCAGCAAACTCCAGCTGAAGGTCCTGACTGTTAGAGGGAAAACTAACAAACAGAAAGGAATAGCATAACATCAACAAAAAGGACATCCACACCAAAACCTCATTTGTAGGTCACCATCATTAAAGACCAAAGGTAGATAAAACCAGAAAGATGGGGAGAAACCAGAGCAGAAAAGCTGAAAATTCTAAAAATCAGAGGGCCTCTTCTCCTCCAAAGGAACATAACTCCTCTCCAGCAATGGAACAAAGCTGGATGGAGGATGACTTTGACGAGTTGACAGAAATAGGCTTCAGAAGATCGGTGATAACAAACTTCCCCGAGCTAAAGAAGGATGTTCGAACCCATTACAAAGAAGCTAGAAAACTTCAAAAAAGATTAGACAAATCACTTACTAGAATAAACAGCATAGAGAAGACCTTAAATGACCTGACGGAGCTGAAAACCATGGCATGAGAACTATGTGACACGTGCACAAGCTTACTGGCCGATTCAATCAAGTGGAAGAAAGGGTATCAGTGATTGAAGATCAAATGAATAAAAAGAAGTGAGAAGAGAAGTTTAGAGAAAAAAGAGTAAAAAGAAATGAACAAAGCCTCCAAGAAATATGGGTCCATGTGAAAAGACCTAATCTACGTCTGATTGGTGTATCTGAAAGTGACTGGGAGAATGGAACCAAGTTGGAAAACACTCTGCAGGATATTATCCAGGAGGACGTCCCCAACCTAGCAAGGCAGGCCAACATTCAAATTCAGGAAATACAGAGAACACCACAAAGATACTCCTCGAGAAGAGCAACTCCAAGACACATCATTGTCAGATGTTAAGGGCAGCCAGAGAGAAAGGTCAGGTTACCCACAAAGGGAAGCCCATCAGATTAACAGTGGATCTCTCAGCAGAACTCTGCAAGCCAGAAGAGAGTGGGGACCAATATTCAACATTCTTAAAGAAAAGAATTTTCAACCCAGAATTTCATATCCAGCCAAACTAACCTTCATAAGTGAAGGAGAAACAAAATCCTTTACAGATAAGCAAATGCTGAGATTTTGTCACCACCAGGCCTGCCTTAAAAGAGCTACTGAAGGAAGCACTAAACATGGAAAGGAAAAACCAGTACCAGCCACTGCAAAAACATGCCAAATTGTAAAAATCATTGATGCTAGGAAGAAACTGCATCAATTAATGAGCAAAATAACCAGCTAACATCGTAAAGACTGGATCAAATTCACACATAACAATATTAACCTTAAAGGTAAATGGGCTAAATGCCTGAATTAAAAGACACAGACTGGCAAATTGGATAAAGAGTCAAGACCCATCAGTGTGCTGTATTCAGGAGACCCATCTCATGTGCAGAGACACACATAGGCTCAAAATAAAGGGATATGGGAAAATCTACCAAGCAAATGGTAAACAAACAAACAAACAAAAAGCAGGGGTTGCAATCCTAATCTCTGATAAAACAGACTTTAAATCAACAAAGATCAAAAGAGACAATGAAGGCCATTACATAATGATAAAGGGATCAATTCAACAAGAAGAGCTAACTATCCTAAATATATATGCACCCAATACAGGAGCACCTAGATTCATAAGGCAAGTCTTCAGAGACCTACAAAGAGACTTAGACTCCCACACAATAATAACGGGAGGCTTGAACACCCCACTGTCAACATTAGACAGATCAACGAGACAGAAAGTTAACAAGGATACCCAGGACTTGAACTCAGCTTTGCACCAAGTGGACCTAATAGACATCTACAGAACTCTCCACCCCAAATCAACAGAATATACATTCTTCTCAGTACCAAATAGTACTTGTACCAAAATTGACCACATAGTTGGAAGTAAAGCACTCCTCAGCAAATGTAAAAGAACAGAAATTATAACAAACTGTCTCTCAGACCACAGTGCAATCAAATTAGAATGCAGGATTAAGAAACTCACTCAAAACTGCACAACTACATGGAAACTGAACAACGTGCTCCTGAATGACTACTGAGTAAATAACAAAATGAAGGCAGAAATAAAGATATTCTTTGAAACCAATGACAACAAAGACACAACATACCAGAATCTCTGGGACACATTTAAAGCAGTGTGTAGAGAGAAATTTACAGCACTATATGCCCATAAGAGAAAGCAGGAAAGATCTAAAATTGACACCCTAACATCAGAATTAAAAGAACTAGAGAAGCAAGAGCAAACGCATTCAAAAGGTAGCAGAAGGCAAGAAATAACTAAGACCAGAGCAGAACTGAGGGAGATAGAGACACAAAAAACCCTTCAAAAAATCAATGAATCCAGGAGCTGGTTTTTTGAAAAGATCAACAAAATTGATAGACCACTAGCAAGACTAATAAAAAAGAGAAGAGAGAAGAATCAAATAGAAGCAATAAAAAATGATAAAGGGGATATCACCACTGATCCCACAGAAATACAAACTACCATCAGAGAATACTATAAACACCTCTACGCAAATAAACTAGAAAATCTAGAAGAAACGGATAAATTCCTTGACACATACACCCTCCCAAGACTAAACCAGGAAGAAGTTGAATCTCTGAATAGACCAATAACAGGATCTGAAATTGTGGCAATAATCAATAGCTTACCAACCAAAAAAAGTCCAGGACCAGACAGATTCACAGCTGAATTCTACCAGAGGTACAAAGAGGAGTTGGTATAATTCCTTCTGAAACTATTCCAATCAATAGAAAAAGAGGGAATCCTTCCTAACTCATGTTATGAGGCCAGCATCTTCCTGATACCAAAGCCTGACAGAGACACAACAAAAAAAGAAAATTTTTGACCAATATCCCTGATGAATATCAATGCAAAAATCCTCAATAAAATACTGGCAAACTGAATCCAGCAGCACATCAAAAAGCTTATCCACCTCAATCAAGTTGTCTTCATCCCTGGGATTCAAGGCTGGTTCAACATATGCAAATCAATAAACATAATGCAGCATATAAACAGAACCAAAGACAAAAACCACATGATTATCTCAATAGATGCAGAAAAGGCCTTTGACAAAATTCAACAGCCCTTCATGCTAAAAACTCTCAATAAATTAGGTATTGATGTGATGTATCTCAAAATAATAAGAGCTACTTATGACAAACCCACAGCCAATATCATACTGGATGAACAAAAACTGGAAGCATTCCCTTTGAAAACTGGCACAAGACAGGGATGCCCTCTCTCACCACTCCTATTCAACATAGTGTTGGAAGTTCTGGCCAGGGCAATCAGGCAGGAGAAGGAAATAAAGGGTATTCAGTTAGGAAAATAGGAAGTCAAATTGTCCCTGTTTGCAGATGACATGATTGTATATATAGAAAACCCCATCGTCTCAGCCCTAAATCTCCTTAAGCTGATAAGCAACTTCAGCAAAGTCTCAGGGTACAAAATCAATGTACAAAAATCACAAGCATTCCTATACACCAATAACAGACAAACAGAAAGGCAAATCACGAGTGAACTCCCATTCACAATTGCTTCAAAGAGAATAAAATACCTAGGAATCCAACTTACAAGGGATGTGAAAGAACTCTTCAAGGAAAACTACAAACCACTGCTCAACGAAATAAAAGAAGACACAAACAAATGGAAGAATATTCCATGCTCATGGATAGGAAGAATCAATATTGTGAAAATGGCCATACTGCCCAAAGTAATTTATAGATTCAATGCCATCCCCATCAAGCTACCAATGACTTTCTTCACAGAATTGGAAAAAACTACTTTAAAGTTCATATGGAACCAAAAAAGAGCCTGCATTGCCAAGACAATCTTAAGCAAAAAGAACAAAGCTGGAGGCATCACGCTACCTGACTTCAAACTATACTACAAGCTACAGTAACCAAAACAGCATGATACTGATAACCAAAACAGAGATATAGACCAATGAAACAGAACAGAGCCCTTAGAAATAATACCACACATCTACAACTATCTGATCTTTGACAAACCTGACAAAAACAAGAAATGGGGAGAGGATTCGCTATTTGATAAATGGTGCTGGGAAAACTGGCTAGCCATATGTAGAAAGCTGAAACTGGATCCCTTCCTTACACCTTACACAAAAATTAATTCGAGATGGATTAAAGACTTAAATGTTAGACCTAAAACCATAAAAACCCTAGAAGAAAACCTAAGCAATGCCATTCAGGACCTAGGCATAGGCAAGGACTTTATGACTAAAACAACAAAAACAATGGCAACAAAAGCCAAAATAGACAAATGGGATCTAATTAAACTAAAGAACTTCTGCATAGCAAAAGAAACTACCATCAGAGTGAACAGGCAACCTACAGAATGGGAGAAAATCTTTGCAATCTATCCATCTGACAAAGGGCTAATATCCAGAATCTACAAAGAACTTAAACATATTTACAAGAAAAAATCAAAGAATCCCATCAAAAAGTGGGCAAAGGATATGAACAGACACTTCTCAAAAGAAGACATTTATGCAGCCAACAGACACATGAAAAAATGCTCACCATCACTGGTCATCAGAGAAATGCAAATCAAAACCACAGTGAGATACCATCTCACACCAGTTAGAATGGTGATCATTAAAAAGTCAGGGAACAACAGGTGCTAGCAAGGATGTGGAGAAATAGGAACACTTTTACGCTGTTGGTGGGACTGTAAATTAGTTCAACCATTGTGGAAAACAGTGTGGCGATTCCTCAAGGATCTAGAGCTAGAAATACCATTTGACCCAGCCATCCCATTACTGGGTATATACCCAAAGGATTATAAATCATGCTGCTATGAAGACACATGCACATGTATATTTATTGCAGCACTATTCACAATAGCAAAGACTTGGAACCAACCCAGATGTCCATCAATGATAGACTGGATTAAGAAAATGTAGCACATATACACTATGGAATACTATGCAGCCATAAAAAAGGATGAGTTCATGTCCTTTGTAGGGACATGGATGAAGCTGGAAACCATCATTCTCAGCAAACTATCACAGGGACAGAAAACCAAACACTGCATTTTCTCACTCATAGGTGGGAATTGAACAATGAGAACACTTGGACACAGGGTGGGGAACATCACACACCGGGGCCTCTCGTGGGGTGGGGGGAGGGAGGAGGGATAGCATTAGGAGAAATACCTAATGTAAATGACGAGTTAATGGGTGCAGCACACCAACATAGCACATGTATACATATGTACCAAACCTGCACGTTGTGCACATGTACCCTAGAATTTAAAGTATAATTTAAAAAAGAATATGTTTAGTAATCTATATTGTGCAAAAAATAAACAAATAGAATGGAAGTTAAAATGACAAAAAAAACCATCTTGTTAAGCTAATCATCTCTGTGTGAGCAGTTTGTCTCTCCAGTGAATTGCATATTGAGGTAAAAAGTGATATCTCATGGTTGTCACATATCTTTCATTGTGTTTAGTGCAATACTGCAAACCTTGAATAACACCATGAGACCCATACGAAGTACAACTAGTGATGCTGAAATTTCTCCCAAGAAGCCAAGGAAAGTTATGACATTACAAGAAAAAGTTGAATTACTTGATATGTACCATAGGTTGAGGTCTGTAGCTACAGTTGCTCACCATTTTAGACAGGTGGTTCAACTTGTAAACAGAGGCAGAAATTTATGATATCCATAAATGCATTATAGTACTGTAAATGTATTTTCTCTTCCTTCTGATTTTCCTAGTAATATTTTCTTTTCTCTAGCTTGCTTTATTCTAAGACTACAGTATATATAACATGCAAAGTTAAAAAAAAAAAACCTAGATGATGGATTGTTGGGTTCAGCAAACCACTATGGCACATGTATACCTATGTAACAAACCTGAACGTTCTACACATGTATCCTAGAACTTAAAGTATACTAACAAAAAGAATAAGGAAAAAAGATAAAAATAAATTGTAAATAAATAACTTGTTTCTACAGGCATTGCAATACATAAAACACTAAAAATGCCTTTCTGACTAATAGAATAGAGACAAGAAAACTTAAATCAACTTCCAAAGTTTATCCCTGGAAGAAAGCGCATTACTGAGAATTAAATAATCAATGGATTGTCCCTGTTCCTTCTGCACATCGCTTAAGACAGTTTTCAATCTCTCACAATTCTCTGTTATGGTCATCTGGAACCATCCCTGTGGTTCTGGACTCGGGGTAATAAAAAATAATTTTTGGATTAAGAAATGTCTCAAGAGCCTGTTTGAAGTCTTTTACATACACAGGTCATTAATATGTTTTCACATTGTTTATATGGTTTGAGTTTGTTCAATGAAAAATATAATGCAGTTGAGAAAAAACTCTCCTCCAGTTGGAAAGGATAACGAATGATGCAGAATAAAGTTGTTATATTCAGAGCAAGTCCTTCCAAGGTTGACAGTTACAGTTAGAGAACTGAGGACTATACATCTCCTCCCTACCAGCTCGCTTCCAGATTGTATGTAAGTGAAAACAAGTCAGACCAAATTGTGACACACATACAAGCAATTTGTTTATAAGTATGTACAGAAACAGCCATGCAACCTGTTCCTGTAAGCAAACATTTTCCTGACACAAAAAGAACTTTGGACAAGTTGCTCCTCCCAGTAAGTACATGGCAAAATATGAAGAGAACTGCCAGAAAATTAACTTTGTGGTGTGGTCCAATCACTGCAATTGAAAGTTGGCTAAAAAATGCACACCTATATAGGCAAAACAAACCTATCTAGGCAAAATCAGTGGTTGTTTTGAAAGTTGATTAAAGAACACAAACCCAGCTAGGACATAAATCTATGTGGGCAAAATCTCCTTCAGAGGTTCCCAATGAATTGATAGCAGTTTTGGGGAAAGAGAACTAACTAAACTAATTCAATCTGAATCTTCATTTCAAAGGCTATTGGGGGTGGAATGAACAAGTCATTAACCTCAGTTACATTTTTTCAAAGCCCAACATTTGTCACAGAGATAAAAATACATAAAAAATCCAAACTATACACCTTTGGTTATTTTAAGTGTGTGTCTGCGTGTTCCACATTGGCAAGATGATATCTGTTCTGTATTTTTAAGTTGATCATATTCATATAGAAAAGTTATCATATTGATATAACCTCAGTGATTGTTAAACTCCTGGAAAAACCATGCTTCAGATCATTTATATGACAAGGGGAGAAGCAAATACAAAACAAAAACAAACTGGCAACACAAAACTAAAGAATATAGCCTTGATCTTCTTGTTCATAAGTGGTTATTATTTAACTCAACCACATGTGGTATAAAATGGATTGTTAATTTTAAATGCTACGTATTTAGATCATAGTTAAGAACAAGTGACATGACTCAATGAAATAGAAATTAAATGTCAAATTCTCTTTAAATTTCTTGTTTTGAACTCTGCTTTGAACACTTAGAAGCCACTAGACAGATTCTGAACATCAGACATCTCATTTTCTAAGGAATGAAAAAAAAAAAAAAAATCTGGGTTTTCTCTCCTTTCACTTTGTGAATATATAGATTGAGGTTGTTGGCAAGAAACAGAAAAATATTTTTTATTAGCTGACAATGAGATTCACAAACTATGTGACTCGACAAACAGAGCAGACATCTTTTTCAAATGATACTAAACATTCACTTTGGAGCACAACGTGCTGAATACAGAATCGCATGGGCCAACTTTGCTAGATTTGCATAGGAAAAGTGCCTCCTGCTGATGTGCATAGGAAATCCTCCTTCAATATTAAGCCCTGGTGCAGAGGCTTTGGGGAAAACTAGAATTTTTTCCTGTTTAAAATAAAACAGCATTTTTCAGTGCCTGCTAAGTAGTTATGCCATTGTCTGCAAAGCCAGCTGCACATAATCACATTTTTTTCCAAAAGAGAAGGGAAATCTTCAGAGCTGTCAATAGTAAGATAATAAGTTTGCATCTTCTGGATTACAGCACACAGACCAATCTTTCCTAGTTCAACAGGGGAAGAAACCCACTTGATAACCTGCTTTTTGGCTTACCATTAACTCAGGAATGGTCATCCTTGGGACTCTCATATGTGCTTACATAACAGATACTGAAAGAGCTGGACCAATAATAACCAATATTAAAAGCATTTGTTATGGTGTCTGGCTCTGTTCTCGGGGCTTGTTATGTATTAGCCAGTTTAACTTTTATAATAACCCTATGAGGTAAGTGCTATTCTTATTTCCCTTTGACAGATGAGGAAAGAGAGACAGAAATTAAGCAACATGCCCAAGATCAGTCTTATTAAATGTAGGATGTGAACCCAGGTGATCTGGAGCCACAATCTGTATGATTAGCCACTGCACAGTTCCTGTGGATTCATACAGTGACTTTTCCTTTGTCAATACTGCCTCTGCAAATTCTGTTGTCTGCTCCCTTCCTTGCATAATTTGTGCCGCATCTTCCTCCTTGAATAAGATCCTGGGCAGGTTTCACAGCCTTTCTCCTGGAGAATAAATGCCTTCCAGTAACTTTGAGGCATAAGAACAGTCATCCTTAGGTAAATAATACATGAGGTACAGTGTAATACTAACTTTTTCAAGCTCCAAACAAGCATCTCCTAGCACCTAGCTCCCCCTAGCTACTGGCTTGTGCAGGCCTTGATCTGGAAGAGGCCTTGATTGTCTGCTTCTCTGTTTATTCTACCAATTCCTTCTGCTCCCCACAGAGGCTTACCCCTATGGCTTCCCCTCTCAGAGACTGTCAATTTGGAAAGGAAAGTAGGTAAGGGGGGGCCTTCCTTGCCTGCATTAAGCCATTTGCTCACTCTGGCCACACTGATGCTTAAAACTGACTTGTTCTCTGGGGTGGGTTGCTGTGAGCTCTAGGAGAACTCCATGATCAGGCTAACACCCAGAAATCCCCTACGCAAGGTTATACCTTCCCAGTAGCTTCTTAAAGCTCCCCTTTGGCTCTGACTCGGTAATCCAGCTCCATAGACAATTTTTTTGTTCTGCTTTGAACTCCTCTCCAGGTAGCCCTCCTGTGCCAAATTCTCTTTAAGTGTCCCAGGTCAGCTCTCTCTCAAGCCCACCATGAAAAAATGCACCCCTTTGTCCTATCACTGATGGGGCTACAGTTATCTCCTAAGCCACTGCTTTCTACTCTGGAACCCCAGGCTGATGTCCAGCTTCCCTTTGGACCACTGCTCCACATGCTGCCGGAGACCCCAATCCAGCCCACTGGATTGGTGGTCTCCTGCAGCCACTCTCCATGAAAGGAGGAGTTAACCCCTTCATGTCCTCATGTTACTATGTCAACATAACCACCACTGTCTTGAGACAATTCTCTAATTTCCAACTTCAGCCTCTTTGCAAGAGTTGGGCTCAATGACCTCAAAGGACTCTCCTAGCTTCTACATCCTTGGTTTTCAACATCTTTGGAATCCACAATTTTATGGCTCTGCCAGGTGCTGTACCTCCTCACCTACCTGGGCCACAACTCTTCAAAGTGGAGAAGTCACAGATGTGCTTAACATGTGTGGCTGGCTGAAGAAATGCTTTCTGCTTTCAACTTGCTTCTGTTGCATGTTGGATTGTCCAAAAGCAGAAGCTGAAACAGAGTTTGGCATACAAGGAATTATTAAGGATCAACACCTATGGCAGAGAGAGGAAAGAAGTAGTATTGGGAGAAAGGAAAATCTTTGGTGCAGATATAACAAAGCTTTGGCCAATTCCGGGGAGGAGGTGCTCAGAAGCAACTATTGCCCATCAGAATTGACCCACATCACACCAGAATGATCAAGCCTTTATAGCCCCATCTTGACCAGTTCGAGCCCTTAAGTGAGGCCACTCTTGGCAGCTGAGGCCAAGCCTGAAGGAGCAGCTTGAGGCTCTATGTGGGCAATTGGGAGATGTATGCTGTGTCCAGCACACTCTGCTTACTTAGGGTGGACACATTTATTCTCTGTCTGCTCCAGTTATACTGGAGAGAAGAGTATGGAATGTGGATAGAAAGGACCCATTTCTCTTTTTATCCTGGAAGCCATTGAAAGTGCTCAACTGGTTCAAATAGGGTCAATAAGCTTTGTGAGATGTGGGATCTGTTTATAGTCAGATACCCATTTCCAGAACCAATGGAGGACAAAGAGAATCCACCCAAACTGCCATAGAGAATTAAGCTATTTCCTATGATGGTGAATGGTAAGAACCATCATAATTGGCAACCTCATTTGCACTCTCCTGCCTCTCCTCTCAAATTTCAGACACTATTTGGGTGGATGTGAGTGAAGAATATGTCAATAATAGGGGAAACTAACTACAAAATACAGCTGTATCCTATGTTATCAGAATAGTTTTTGTTCTATTTCAATCCTGTTTACAGTCATTAATTTCATATTAGAGCCAAATTATTTAACACCTATAGTTAATTAAAAGACAGTTTAACCTATGTGCCTAAATAAAGAGTTTAGGCAGCTCTGAGAGTGACTTATGAGAGTGTTGGTTTCTAAGGATATTGAGAAAAAAAGTAAAAGATGACAGGGCAACATCAAAGCCAGCTAGAGCTCCGATTTAATTACAAGGCCAGCTCCAAACCTGAAAGCCAAATGGAAAGGTATCAAGGAAGGTATTAAGAAAACAGCCTCAGGTATCCACTTCCCTGGATCAAGAAGAGTCACAAAGCCCCAAACTCTATCTTTCCATATGTTTAGTTGAGTCATCCAAGCTGTGAGTATGGAAACAGATAGACTGTCAACTCTTTACCCTGAGCTATTTATGGAAAACCAAAGGAGTAGGTGATGCTGAGTGAACAGGTGGATTTTAGTAAAATATTTCCCTGGCCGCTTTAACTTATGCAAAATCCAAACTGAAGAAAGCAACATGATGCTAATTAAAGCTGTAGCTCAGAGTTTGCCAAAACTGCTGGCTTTGATGAATGAGTCTTTCAAAGCCTCCCAAGCTCATGGATGATCTACCAGTCAGCATGCACCTCATTCAAAGACTCTCTAATCACAGAGATTTATTATGTGACCAAGAAGTAAATCTTGAATTATTTTAAAATAATAATTATAATGATTACTAAGCAACGTTTATTTTTAAAAATTCAAAATTTTCTAGACACTTATACAAAATCATAAAAAGATGTAGAACCCTCCAGACTTTCTGTGACACTATTGGATAAAATCCTGGTAACCTCTGTTCCCATCTGGTGGCTCTGAGAAACAAGCAGTTGGTCTCTATCAAGGCTTTCAAGGTATTTGATGGCAGATCTAGTCATTGAAGATCCAAAGATTGAGGGACTCAAGGAGACTGAATTATTCAGAAATTTCAGATCAAGAGCAAAAAATGACAATGTAAGGTTATTTGTTCTGGAGTTGAATGGGCTCTGTCTACTTAGACCACAGGCCAAGTGTGGGAGAGGTTACTAATATTTACTAAAATTGTCCTTCAGGTTGGTGTGGCCAGATGCCCAGGTTTAGCCAATGAAATGTGAGTAGAAATGCCCCGTGTCATTTCTGAGCTGAGATGGTGGAAGCCTGTTAGCGCTTCTCCTGTTTTGTTTGCTGGCTTCCGCAGCAACAGAGGTTTTGTGTTTCAGATGGTACAATGGAATACGGCTGTGTTTCCATCAGCCTGAATTCCTCATTCTCCGGATTCCTGTTGCCCCTCTCTTACCCACATGTAACTGTTCTCTTGAGGTTGGTGAGATCCTTTATATCTCTTTTTATAAATTTTCCACGTTAATATTTGTCCATAAACACATCACACTCTTTTGCATGTGCTTAAGCTTTAAATAAATGGAATCTTACCATGTACATCAATCTGTATGTTGCTTTTCCATTATGTTTTTTGATATTTGTCCATGTTGTTACATGTAACCATGTAGCTCTTATGATTGAATGAATACACCACTATTCGTTTTCCTACTGATGGTCAGTTGGGTACTCTTAATTTTGGCTGTAATAGGCAATACTGTAATACATAAGCTTATATAGGCCCCTGCACTCAGGTGCAAGAGTTTTTCAGGAGTTTGTACTTCAGAAGTACAAAGTGGAATCATTGGATTGAAGTATATGAACAGCCTTAGCTTTACTAAACCAAGTAAAAATATCTAACATTTGTATAGTATTAATTCTGCAGGACAGTGTGTTTAAAGCTTTACATTTAATCCTCACACAAACACTTTGAAGTACCTTAGAACAGGATCTGGCTGGGTATCAAGTAAGTTATATGTAAGTTTTGGCCATCATTGTCATTTCTGTTTCACAGATGAGGAAGTTGAGGCACAAGTATTTGAAATAGCTTGACTGACACACAGCTAGCAAGAGAAGAAGACGTCTTCCAGAGTCCATGCTCTTAAAAAGCAAGCTTTCCTCTTGCTGGGCTCCAAAGGCCATAAAGAAGAATTCCCCTTTCTCCAAAGACTTTCAAAACTTGCTATTTTCAAGCTTTTCCATTTTTTGCCAATCTTACGTACATGAGATTACTGAATTATTTTGATTATTGAATTATTGTCATGGGGGTTTGTTGTACAGATTATTTTGTCACCCAGATATTAAGCCTAGAATCTATTAGCTATTTTTCCTGATTCTCTACCTCCTCCCACTCTCTAGTCTCCAATAGGCCCCATTGTGTGTTGTTCCCTTCCATATGTCCATGTGTTCTCATCATTTCACTTCCACTTATGAGAACATGGGGTATTTTGTTTTCTGTTCCTGCGTTAGTTTGCTAAAGATGATGGCCTTCAACTCCATCCATGTTCCTGTAAAGGATATAATCTCATGCCTTTTTTGTGGCTGCATAGTTCTCCATGGTGTATATGTACCACATTTTCTTTACCCAGTCTATCATTGATAGGCATTGGGGTTGATTCCATGTCTTTGTTATTGTAAATAGAACTGCAATGAATGTACTCATGCATGTGTCTTTATAATAGAATGATTTATATTCCTTTGGGTATAAACCCAGTAATATGAGATTGCTGGGACAAATGATATTGCTGCTTTTAGGTCTTTGAGGAATCATCACACTGTCTTCCACAGTCAATGAACTGATTTATGCTCCCACCAGCAGTGTATAAGCATTCCTTTTTCTCCACAACCTCACCAGCATCTGTTGTTTTTGACTTTTATTAATAGCCATTCTGACTGATGTGTGATGGTATCTCATTGTGGTTTTGATTTGCATTCCTGAAATGATCAGTGATGTTGAGCTTTTTCTCACATGATTGTTGGCTGCAATACAAACTCTTTTTAATGTTGATCTTTATGCAGCAAGTTTGCTGAACTCTTTTATTATACCTAATAATTTGTCTGTAAGGTCATTTGGATTTTCAGCATACACAATAGAGTACAATCTTTGTAGAAAATGCTGTCTTTTTCACATTCTTGTACTTCATTTCATTTATTTGTCTTATATTGGCTGTGACTCCCAGTGAAACCTTGGGCTCAGAAAGCAGAAGAGACATGCTCAAAGTCACACAGATAATGACAGAGAACCCAATGTTGAATACCAAAATCTTATCTCTTTCTCACTATATAAACATACAAACATTTTTATGTCAAGAATTCCCTTTAGTCTTCTGTTAGATTGTTAGATCTGTTTTAAATGACTGCACAAAAATTTTAATTAAGGATGTGATTACCCAAACATTAAAAGTAGGTTGGTTGATAATGAAGAAGTAAAATAAAGATAGTTCTTTTTTACATTTTAGTTGTTACAGGAAACTGTCATTACATGCTTCAAGTCACATTGCCTAGCAACAGCTCTTCAAAATTTTCAGTTATCAGCATGATCACAAAAAAGAGGATAAACTGCAAAACTAATCTACACAAGCTAGATACATTTGCATCTGGAAATATATGAATAAAAACCTAATTGTTTTAAAATATAGACATTGTCCTTGCTGCATCATTCATTTTTGAGATATTGTAAAGCTAAAGCCCCGCATTAGTCATATTAAAAAATTTTTCTCTATTCATATATGGCACCATATATGCAGACAGTGTCTTTAACATTTTGGCCCTTACATTCCAAATTTTAGGGAGAGGTCACTTTACTCTGAATTGAAAAATAGAGAAATGACCAAGGGTCTCCATTCCTTCCCTCTTGGGCATGATCTGCTGCTATGTCTAAATGTTTGTGCTCCCCCAAAATTCATATGCTGACATTCTAATCCCAAAGGTGATGGTATTAAGATGGGAGCCTTTAGGGCATGATTAGATCATAAGGGTGGAGTCCTCATAAATGGGATTTGTAACCTTATAAAAGAGGCCCGAGAGAGGTCCCTTGACCCTTCCACCACGTGAGATCACAGTGAAAAGACAGCCTTCTGTAGACCAAGAGTGGGCCCTCTATAGACCAAGAGTGGGCCCTCAGTGACAGTAAATCTGTCAGCACCTTGATCTTGGACTTCCAGCCCCTAGAACTGCGACACGTAACTTAGGTTATTTTGTTATAATAGCCCAATACCTGCCTCTGGCATAATATTGGCACATTGTAAGTGCTCAAAACTGGACTAGACTGCATGTCCTACTGTTAGGACAAAATTGCATGTCCTACTGTTAAGTAGATTCGGCCTGGGCTGCACTTTGGAAGGGAGAGAAAAAAGAAACCCAAATAGCCATGCTTTTGTTATTACTTTAATGACTGTACATTAGGAGTGTCATATTAGATACTAGGGTACACAGATGAACAAGTATTGTCCCTGCCTTCAAACAGCTACAGGTCTAAGACTTGGTTTGAAAAACACTCTAAGTACTGAGTTATGAGTACTTTAGTAGATGCACATCCAAAGTGGTAGAGAAAAAAAGAGAAGGTACCACCTAACTCAATTTAGCTTGTTTTCCCAGGAAGACTGGGACTCTGTGAATAACTAAACCTTAATAAACTGGATAAGTTATCAACAAGAAAGTAACATTTACAAATATATAAAAATAAACAATTGGCACCTTTAACATATAAAAGCTCTTACAAATCAGTGTGTAAAAGATTAACTTTCCTATTGAAAATGGGCAAAGGATATGCTCAAGCAATTAATAAATAAGTGGTAAAAAACCAGGGAAAAGGTGTTCAATCTCACTAATCATTAATTAAATATAGAACCAAGCATCAGTGGTATTATTTTTATCTTTCAGATTGACAAATATTCAAAAGATTGTTACTACTCAGCAACAGCAAGGACATTGGGAAGAGTGGGTCCTCTCATTCATTGTGTACAAGAATACAAATTGACACAAACTTTCTTTTTCTTTTTTATTTTATTTTATTTTATTTTTTTAGAGACAGAGTCTCACTCTGTTTCCCAGGCTCCAGTACAGTGGTGGGATCATGGTTCAATGCAGCCTCAACCTCCTGGGGCTCAAGTGCTCCTCCCACCTCAGCCTCCAAAAGTGCTGGGATTCCAGGCATGAACCATCATGCCCAACCCTGATATAAACTCTCTAGAGAAATCTGCCAATATGTATTAAAATTTTAAGGCACCATCCTTTAATAAAGTAATTCCACTTCTTAGAATAAAGAAAAATAATCAGACAAGTACACAAGGATGCAGGTACATAAATGTTTCCTGTGGAATTGTTTAAAATGGTAAATGAAAAGCTTTCTGAATTTGTTATGCACTATTATTCATCTCTTTTAAAAGATGAAGTATATAACTTTGACTTGCAAAGATGTTCAAGATACATATTGTAAGCGACAAAAGCAGTTTATAAAACAGTATGTTGAGTAAGATGCCATTTCTATAAATATACTATGTATACACAAGAAACTGGAAGTCTGTGCACTAAATAGTAGTGGTTTCCTTTGGGAGGATGAGCTTATAGAAGACTTCTGCATTATAAACATGAACATTTGAATGTGTAGTTTGAATTTTTGTCATGAAGCATATGTTGCTTTTATAGCCAAAACAAAGCGGAGATATCTCGTTTAAAAAGGTGGGTTGTGGGGAAGGTATCCCTTTACAAGTTTACAGGTTGTTACTGAAACTGAATTGTGTACAAGTATTATGTTTTATGAAATATTGCTGGCTTATAATAACTGTTTTAAGTTCATAAATATGTACATCCAGTCAAGTTATTTGAGTAAAAATTCCAGAAGTTTCACTCCCCATTTTTGACTTTAAAGTATGCCAGAGCTACAAATATATAAAAAGATATTCGTGGTTGTTAAATAGAGGTCACTAGAGTCTTCCTACAGGAAACCTGCTTCCTCTTCTCCCAAAAGATACGGTTTAAGCTTCTTTGGTTTCATGTAATTATATGAAATATTTGCATTGAAGATGAGTGGCTCCACGTGTGGGTGGTAACTTCCAAGCCTATATTGTTAATCAGTCTGTATTAGAGATTTTTTCCCACTTCAAGTAATTAGCCATTAGGACAAGCAAAACATATTTTGGTGTTAAGTATGCAGCAGATTTCAACAAGTTTAAAAGAAAAATAACAGGCTTGCCAAGAAACATTGTAAAGAGCCAATACAAAGACTAAAGAAATAGCCATCCGGAAAATATTGAGTTTTTGTTTGTGGATTGGTTTGTAGAATCAATTATTCAGGCTATAACAGCAAGCATGACCCTGTCTACAACCAATAGCAATAATATAACTAGAGACCCTTCCAATAAGGAAAGGTCTGCTGCCTCAACACAACTGTGTGAATAAGCTTGTTTATCAAAGACATGCCAGGATCAGGAGCAGCCACGTTCTGCACAATCTTCCTCAGTACCAAGTTGATTTCAAGACAGGAGACATCTATCAGTAGAGTCAGACTCCTTTGTGATATATTAAAGAAGACTCCAGTGTGGAGATTACAATGAGACGAATCTGAGAGCAACACTTAACTAGAAATTATCAGTTAGACCTTGTACTAAATTACCCTCTCAAACTCTGACTAAGACATCTTAGTCAACTGCACCTGAACTGAACTGGGGTTAAAACAGAAATAACAGAATAACCTCTTGATTTCAATTTGCTTAACAAGAAGTCTGGAGGTAGGCACCTCCAGGCTGGGGTCTATGACTCAATGAAATAAGAACTCTATGTGTGCATCTTTGTGACTCTCTCTTATGGTTGCAAGATGGCTGCAGTAGCTCCAACATCACCACTTCACATGAAAAGGTTCAAAGCATGAAGGATGGGTTGGAACCAAAAGAGTGCATTCTCCCTGCCTAACTCACCCACAGCATAAAGAAAGATCTTTCCTGGAATCCATCACTGACTTCTTATGTCTCATTGGCTAGACCTCTAAGCCAATCACTGGCAGTGGGGAACAGAATTACTATAATTGACTTAGTTCAGTCATGATTTATCCCTTGAGGCTGGGCAAGCTACAATTCAAATAAAAATTGGATTTTATTAGCAAAAAGGAGGAAGAAAGAACTGTTGAGCAGGCTATGAGCAATGCTACATAGAAAATAAGAGTCCCAGATTTATGGACCAGTCAGCCCTTTAACCATCCTAGTGTTCAAACCCTTGTTCTACAGGTTCCTTCCTAAGATTCGTTGCCGGGTCTGTAGGCATATTCCCAGAAACAGCCCCAGTTTAAGGAAGACTTTCCTGATAAATTGTTCCCATCTCAACTTTGCTCTCTGCTGAGAATGTGAAACACATGAATCAGCAGCCTTTTGTAGTCCTCTGTAAAATAGTGGCAACCACATTTACCTACTGTGTGAGGCCTATAGATGAAACCGGAGTACACTTGTGTTACTCTAATGTGCTTCACTCATGCTCTCTACCGAGTAAACAACCATCACTGTGACTGTTAGGAATAAGCATCCATTTTCTTATCTAGTCCTGAAAGAATTCCTCTAGGTTTGTGTGCCAGGAGAAGAAGGCGTAGATCCAGTGACACAGATGGGCC
The DNA here is from genome assembly GCF_028885655.2 of Pongo abelii. Lineage (NCBI taxonomy): Eukaryota > Metazoa > Chordata > Mammalia > Primates > Hominidae > Pongo > Pongo abelii. The sequence continues at coordinate 119,029,829 of NC_071990.2, read as the reverse complement.
CCTACCCTGGCCCAGACAGTGTCATCAAGGTTTGATGGACTTGGTTAAGTTTCCAATTTGCACCTCCATGTTCCTAAAAAGTACATATAAAGGCAAAACCATGATACAAATTCAGGAAGATAATAGCTATTTTTTAAAGATTGACTACTTACCATATGCCAGTTACTAAGTGATTTACACCACGCACACACACACACACACGCACTTAATTCTATACAAGAATCTTACGAGTGTCACTGACATTTTACCCTTATTCTGATGAGACAACTGAGTTCATATGAGTTTAACCTGTAAGTGGAGAAGTTAAATTCACTCAGACCTGTCTGGCTCTAAAATTTATGTGCCTATCTAACTACACTTTGCTTTCTTTACTGGCAATGTGTGCAAAACAGATAAAGAAAAGTAAATACTCGATACCTCACCATCATTAAATTATACCCTTTGTTCTTCAAAAGACTCTGTTATAAAAAATGAAAAGGCAGGCCACACACTTGAAGAAAATATTTGCAAAGCATATATACAGTAGATAATATTTTTCTAGGATATAAAAAGAACACTGACAGTTTACTAATAAGACAAGAAACATAATTTTAAAAGAGGGCAGGAGATTTGAACAGATATTTCACCAAAGAAGACATATGGAGGAAGTGAGCACACACAAAAATGCTCAATATCATTAGGCATTATGGAAATGTAGATTAAAACCATAAGGAGAATTCCCTACACACCTATAAGCATGGCTAAAATTATAAATGTTGAACACAAGTGTTAGCAAGAATTTGAAACAGCTGGAACTCTCATACATTACTGGTGTAAATATAACTTGGTATAACCATTTTAGAAAACAGTTTGGCAGTTTCCTAAAATGTTACACTTATATACATGGTATGATGACCCAGCCATTCCACTCACAGATATGTACCCAAAAGAGATGAAAACATGTCCACACAAAGACATATATAGAAACGTTCACAGTAGGTTGGCTTGTTGGAAACAACCAAAATTTCCATCAACAGGTGAACAGATAAATAAATTATGGTTTACACACAATAGTAAACAATTCAGCAATAAAAGAAATAAACTATTAACACATGCAACAACCTGGTTGCATCTCAAAATAATTATGCTAAGTGAAAGAAGCCACCCCTAAAAAAACAGTATATACTGTATGAATCCATTCATATAAAAATCTAGAAACTGCAAATTAATCTATAGTGACAGGAAACAGATCTGTGGTTGTCTTGGGATGAATGATGAGAAGGGAGAGGAGCTGAGGAGGAAGGTATAAGAGGCAGAAGGAAATTTTCGGGTGAAACTTGTGGTTATAGTTATTACCTGATTCCAGTGATGGTTTCATGGGTGCATACATACGGCAAATGTCATAAAATTCTGCACTTTAAATATATGTTGCTTATTGCCTGTCATTTAAAGAGTATCTGTCTATCTGTCATCTACCTATCTATCTATACAGAGAGATAGTTATATCTAGAGATAGATAGATACAGAGAGAGACTGAGATAATAGCAAAATGTTAGCAATCCAAAATTTACTGTTGGATCTAAGTGAGAAGTATAAGAATATTTATTTAACTGTTTTCTCAACTATTTTGCATATTTTAAAGTTTTCATGATAAAATAAATTTGGAGAGAGGAAAGAAAAAAAAAGAAACTCATCCCTTTTGAGCAATCTTATGCATTACACAAAGTCTCATCTGGAGTTTACAGTGGGTTCTCTCTAGGCTTTCACTATATTTGAGCCATCTGGAAGACTTGGGGGAAGGTGGTTGGAACCACAAGGGAATCTTGTCATGAAAGGCAGAAAAGTCGCCTGAGAAACACCTCATACCATAAAAGATGGAGATGAAGTATAGAACTCTTGAATTTGCACAAACAACTCCGATGTACAAAAACATAGAATATTTTCTGTACTTCACTTTTTCCTTGAGCCTCCTATTTGGTTAATACTGGAGTTAAGTTAAACATGCCGGTTAAAAGTAACTTTCCCTTCCAGTGCAAAATAGTTTAAGGGAAGTACCTGGCCTCTTTTGGTAAATATTTGATTTTCAGGCTTTCTTCCCTCTCCCAATCTTTTCTTTTCTTCCTGAGTAACAAAACATTAGAGGCAGTTCATGCCATAACTTGTCGGTGGGCAGAGAGGTCCGTGGGCTATAAGCTATACACAAAGGACCTCATGATTTCCTCCATGATGTTCCTCATCCCTCCTGGCAGCCTGCTATACTGGGGCCCTTCCCAGTTTCCCTGAGGAGTGGCTGAACTGCTCTTGCATCATGCTGGCATCTGTCACTGAGAACAGTGACACCAAGCCATTGTCCCAGGCCCATTGTGTTCATGCTCTGATCCTCTCTTGTCCTGGCCTAAAGCCTCTTCCAGGCCACTCTCACTTTCTGTACCCCTTGGGCTGGGAAACTTCACTGCTTTCTGTGCAGTGTGCAGGATGAGACTCTGTGAGGCTGCCCGTAGGTTCCCTTGCCCAGCCACTGCAGCTCTTGTTGGCTCCATTCTTATAGTAGTTTCTTAGGGCTGCTGTAACAAATTATCACAAACTAGATCACTTAAAACAGCAGCAATTTGTTCTCTTACAGTCCTGGAGGCTAGAAATCTGAAATCAAAGTGTTGGCAAAGTTTGTTCCTTCTGCAGGCTCTGAGGGAGAATCTGTTCCATGCCTCTCTCCAAGCTTCGAGTGGCTACCAACAACCTTTGGCTTTTTTTTTTTTTTGGCTTAGGGCTGCAGAACTCCAATTTCTGCTTCCATCTTCACACGGCCTTCTCTCTGTATCTCTCTCCTTCTATCTTTTATAAGGACACTTGTCATTGGATTTGGTGTTCAACCGAATCCAGCATGATCTCATCCCAAGATTCATACTTTAATTACTTCTGTAAAGACCCTTATTCCAAGTAAGGTCATATTCTGAGGTTCCAGGTGGACATATTCTTTGAGAACAACAATTCAACCCACTCTTATTCTGAATTCAGAGCTTCTTTTGGTCTTGGCATCTCCCCAGCCTTTGCTCAGGAGAGGCACTAGCCTCTGATACTCTGATCTCTCTAGATCGCTTTAGGAGTTTCTGCTGCCCCCATACACCTCTCAAGCTGTGATCCCAAGAGGGATAAGGGAAATAATACCTCCTTCTTCTCTAAGGATAGGTTCAAAACCAAAAGTAATTAAGACCAGGCACAGTGGCTCATGCCTGTAATCTCAGTGTTCTGAGAGGCAAAGGCGGGAAGATCACTTGAGCCCAAGAGTTCAAGGCTGCAGTGAGCTTTGATGGGGCCACCGCACTGCAGCCAGGGTGAGAGGGGGGAAAGTCTGTCTCTTTAAAAAATAATAATAATAATTTAAAAACAACAGATACTCTAAGCACTCAATAAACAGTCCCCACCAGAAAAATATTGATAATTATTTTTGATATGATAATAATTATATGATATATAATTATTTTTGATATGTGATTATGATAATTATTATGTAAAATGAAAAACCAGGAATAAAATTATCTTTCATAGTACATCAGAATAACCACGCTCAAGTCATTAACAAGTGTAGCATTTCCATCTTATATAAAAATGCTATTAATACTTGCTCATGCTCATTATGGTTGAAATCAAAGTATGGAGACACAGCATGTAAAATGTATAAGCTTGCTTTTTCATGAAAACAAATACTGCAGTGGAAGGCTGCCACCACACATTTGCTTATTGTCTTCCAAGCTTAGGACCCTAAAGAGTTAAACATGGATGAAAGGAAGTCTTTCACAAAGGTGACAGTATTCTGTCATTGGTAATTTTTATTTTAAGACCCAGTAGCCAATGCTGCCTTCCAGGAAATAGATTCAGTGACATTTAGCTTTTTGGCCATTAGAAGAAAAGAACAAAATCCCCAACAGAAGGCTTTCCCAACTTGGTTCTCCGCTCTTATTGATGTGAAGTTATTTTCTACAACCACTACTGATAGATGGAAATGGAATCACTCTCTCACCCACAGTCTGCTCATTTGTTCACACATTTATAAATAGTCATTAGGTGCCTGCCATGTGCTAGGACCTGGGGACATCCTGGTGAACTGGGTACACCCTGACTCATGGAGTTCACAGTACAGTAGGAAAGACAGACAAGCAAATGAGGAGAGAGAAGACAAATTTCAGTCCTCATACTCAAGTGGTGAAAAATGTATACATTTCTTAATTTTTCTATAATTCATCCTACTTTCTATTTCAAGCTCCCATTCTACTAGAGTAGCAGAAACCCTATCTCAGATCACTAGAGACTTCTCTTTCCATGAGTTCCATATAATTCTGGAGGTAGGTCTTAGAAAGCGTTGAGGAGTGGGTGGGGAGAGATGAGGAAGGGCAGCCCTGTCCCTTGAAGCCAATTGAGACTATCTACCCACTCTGAGACATTTAGCGTTACATATAATGCTTGATATCAGTTCGTGAGGTCATCTCTGAGAAATGGCCCTGACCCATCTACGTGGGTCCAGCATTTCTGGATACTGTGTCTGTGTTGTGCTTGTGGAGGTAGAAATGATTCTGCCTGTGCAGTGGGCCCTAGATTCACTATACACCTCTTCTTCCTTTGGTAAAATTCTGCCACCAAACTGGAGTTCCACATCTATTCTCAGATTCCACAAACCTGTATCAGGTCTCTCTGCTACATCCCCCATGCCCTTATTAAACAGTTCACTGGAAGTATTCAGCAGGAAACCTCCCTTGTGGTGATTCAGGGACCCACTTTCTTTTCATTTTGTGATTCCACTATCTTCTAAGTCCTTAGAGTCCATGCCATGCAGCCAGCAGAGGAGGAAAGATGAGGAGGGAAGGCCTGCTCGGGAGTTTTTATAGTCCAGGTATGGAGGAGGCACACATCACCTCTGTCAGTATTTCATGGTTCAGACTTGATGAGGACCTTATATGACTACAAGGGAGTCCAGACAGTGTCATCTAGCTCCGTGTCCAAGACAAAAAAGAAACAGCTTTTGCTGAGCACAATAGCAGATTCTGCCAAAAGGGACAAGGCCTTGTCCCTCCAAAAATGTTAGTTAAACCAGTAAGTCTTTTCTTTCCTGCCCCTACAGATTAAAAATTTGGAAGACAAAAGACAAGAAACCTTTGCTTTCTGCCCTCCATAGCTTTTCTCTCAAGCAATGAGCATATAATAGTCTCCCAGGGAGGCTCTGACATACTCTCCAGCCACACACATAATTTAAATGGTTATAAGTGCTTTGCTAGCAGAAATACAGGATGTTCTGAAAGTATGCACAGGCCTTAAAGAGTTTCAGCAAGAAAATGGAGAAAGACATTGGGATTGGGATGGATGGCACAAAGCAAATGTAAGAAGGTCAAGGCAGGAGTGTTAAGACAGAAGGACAATAAGGTTGCAAAGACTGTGAAGTAAAGTGAAACCCTGCCTGTGATCTCTATCACATCATTAGCTAACTCGACACTAAACAATGCTAAACTGTCCCTTTTTCTAAGGATCCTTTCCTCACCAAAGATCCCTACTCTAGACGTGCCTGGCAGATGGTAGGCCTCACCCTATACCCTGGGTCAGTCACTTTCAAAGTATATGACGTAGAAACCAACAACAGTTAAAACACACCATTTTGTATAGCCCCCATGTTTGTGTAACCTTATAGGAAGCCTGGGCCAATGACCTGGAAATATTCATTGAAGAGCCACCATATGCCAGCATTGTCCAACCACTGTGGATGAGTTTTAAAAAGAAATAACTTCATGGCCAGGTGTGGGGAGGCCAAGGCAGACAGATCACTTGAGTCCAGGTGTTTGAGACCAGCCTGGGCCACATGGCAAAACCCCATCTCTATCAAAAATATTAAAAATTGGCTGGGTGGCCGGGTGCAGTGGCTCACGCCTGTAATCCTAGCACTTTGGGAGGCCAAGGTGGGTGGATCACCTGAGGTCAGGAGTTCGAGACCAGCCTGGCCAACATGGAGAAACACCGTCTCTACTAAAAATACAAAATTAGCTGGGTGTGGTGGCACATGCCTGTAATCCCAGCTTCTTGGGAGGCTGAGGCAGGAGAATAGCTTGAACCTGGGAGGCAGAGGTTGCGGTGAGCTGAGATTGCACCATTGCACTCCAGCCTTGGCAACAAGAGCAAAACTCCATCTCAAAAAAAAAAAAAAAAAATGGCTGAGCATGGTGGCACGTGCCTGTAACCCAAGCTACTCAAGAGGCTGAGGTAGGAGGATCACTTGAGCCATGAAGGACAAGACTACAGTGAGCTGTGAAGGCACCACTCACTCCAGCCTGGATGACAGGAGTGAAACCCTGTCTCAAAACAAACAAACAAAAAAACCCACACAACTCCATAAACCAGTGTCCTTGTTCTTTTAATTTAGTTGTACAATGATTGCCAACAATCACTTAACCTTTGACTCACTGTTTCAGCTGTGTGGTCCTCACTAAAAGAGATCAGAGAGGGAAGGAGATAGAGGAAGGTTTCCTGGAAGGGACATAAACTGGCCCAGGAAAAAAACTGGCCCTTTTTCTCCTAAAAAGGGGTGGGGTCAGCTGTTAGGAATCAGTATGAACTGAGAGCAAATTGGAAGGAAACACCAGGAGTGGAGGAAAGTAAGTTGGAAGGAGGTGGAGGCAGATAAAGAAGAGCAAAAGAATTTCGACCACACAAACTGCTCCAAAATTTGTACAGATAAGTCATTGGCTGCACATTTTGATTTTGTAGATTATAGACTATTTTATAAAACTCCCAAATTGGGGGTGTAGAAAAGGGAAAAATTCTCATTAGAAAATGCTATTGGCTAAATATCTTAACACATAAACAAAACTATCTCTGACTTCTAATGGATATCCATGTATGTACATGCACACACAACAGTACCATCCACAGCAGTTTGCAGGAAGCATAGAGAATCCATTTGGAACACAATAAAATTTTTAAAAGAAAAATCAATAAGAAGCAAAAGGGAAATTAAATACTAAACTTTATGGTACTCTTCAATCACACTAGGGTATAGCATTGTGTAGTAGAATAATAATAGACTTCTGAAATTAACCATAATCAGATTTAAATCCTGGTGTTCCTATGTTCTGTGCTCCACTGGCCAAATTACTTAAGCTCTCTGAACTCCCATATATTCATCTAAAATGGTGAAAATAATCTCTTCATCACTAGATTGTGATAAGAATTTAATTAGGTAGCTTATGTAAAGCATATAGCACTGGGTCTAGCACATAATGTGTGATCAATAAATCCTACTTCCCTTCCATTTCTTAATGATAATGTGAAATTAATAAACACCTGCCTTGCCATTTGGGTATTTTTAACATAACACTAGGCCGAGCTGTGAAAAAAATAAAATGATAATGATCTGAGACAGATAGGTTCAGGAAACCCCAGCAAGGATCATATGATAGAAGAAAAATTTCTTTGTATTTCAATCATAAGCAAAATTCAGATTACCATCAACAGTATTTGTACAAGAAGGATAAAATCATCTAATGTAATGGGCTCGAAATTATTTTGTTCCAAGAATTTAGGAAATTAATTTTTCCTGCTTTTTGTTAATCTTGTTGAGTGGGCAGTGAAAGGTGAGAGTGGGAAGGGCAAATGAAGGGATGTTTTAACCACAATTTGAGCAATAATTTAAAAGATGATTCTGAAAGAAGAGTCTTTTACTACTGTGCAGTTAATCAGCTCCAAATTACTCAGCCTGATCTGGGGACTGAAGACAACCTCTTCCTTTATCACTCAGACTTGTGCTTCCCCTAACATGTTTGCCACCGCCCCCAGGGCACCAGAGACATGGTGGTTTGACCCTCTAATAAGTGTAGCATCCTGCCATATAATTTTAAATCAAATGGATGCAGACAATTGAGGATCCAGAATCACAAGCTAAATCACAATTTGTGTCTGGAATACACTTTGGGTATAATAAAATTACAGGACAACAGAGAAACATTAAAAAAATAAATTATTTAGCTTTACTGAAACAATTAAAAATAGGCAGGATTTGAAAAAGCCTCCAAAATATAAAATAAGATGGTTTGAAGAATGTTACCTATGTCCATTTTGCTGCTTTTCTTACTCTACGAAAGAAAAATATAGAAAGGAGGAGAATGGCAAATGCAACTTACTTAAAGCGTATGAACTTGTTTTGGCAAAGCACAGAGAAAGGTACAGTCAGTAGTCAAGATTCATTAAGCCACCATGGGTACCCAGGGGAAGGCAGCAGGTGCTCACAGAGCCCTCTGATCAGTTGTAGATGCTCAGAAACTCCTGAGGGACAGTTTCTGTGTATCTTGATAGTTCCTCCAAACACTGATCAAAGACCAGGCAGTGTCATCTGCATCACTAATTTCAAGTTTTTTCAAATGATAAACAGAACCCACATACCAACAACGAACAGACACAATGTGCTTGTGTTCATCATCTATGATCTTCCTGCTTGGTGCAGTCAGCCTTTCAATCCACAAGCTCCCATTGACTCCTACTGTATGCTAAGCACTAATTCAGCTCGAGACTCATAGTCCCTGCCTTCAAGGATATCACATTGCAGTGAAGAACTAGAGAGGTAATGGTCAGATACAAAAATTTCTGGTAAGTGTAATGGAAGAGGCAGTCATGAGGCAATGGGAGCGGGGGTGGGGGGGGCGGTGTACTTAACTCATACTGGAGAGTGGGGAGCTCAATAAGTCCTCCTTTAAAAATGACATATCTGATGACGCTTTTAAAGCAGGAGCTATTCTAATCAAGAACTTAGGGTGAGTGGGTGGTGGTAACAATGGGCCAGGTAGTAGAGAGATGCTGTAAAAAAGTACATGGCAAAAGTCATTAGCATGACTTTTGGAGGTGGATATCTATCCAGGATAAAGTGGAAGGCACGAAAGATTAAGAGTGGCAAGGAAAGTGCTGAGAGGCCAGGTTAAAGAGGGAGGCATAGGCCAAATCCTGAAGAGCCTTATATTTCCTAAGAAGCTTGGATTTTATTCTAAAAGCAGTAGGAAGCTATTATAGCATTTTTTAGCAGGGAATTTACTGCTTAAGATTTGTGGTCTTCCCACAGCAAAAGTAGAAAATGGACCTGAGGTCATAGCGGTGATACAGTAACACTCAGAATATAGTAAGGTGCCAGTTCCCTATCAGTAGCAGTAGGGGGAGTACAGGAGAAGAAACATTTGGAGAAGAGAAAAGAGGAAAAGAAGAGCTCTGTTTTAGAAATGTTAAACTTGCGGTGCTTATAATACATTTCTGTGTGTGTGTTCACTTTGATTTATGGAAAGAGAGTTGAGATGGCAGTACAGATGTAAACCGTAGGGGAGGTTGATTCCATGGAGTCAGGGCTAATGCTCAGCCAGTACACCATGGCATGGCTATGAATTGCTTATGACCGTATCTATTCTGATTTGTCAGTACCCAACTCTGCCTTGTTAAATATTGTGTCTATCGCCCCTGTGTGAGAGGATCCAGATTAACAACAGGGAGAAGTTGAGGATAGAATCCTGAAAACAAAGGAGAAGTGGAGGGAGGGGAAGGGGAATGGGAAGAGAAGAAGAAGAAACGACAGCTGAGAAAGCCTGGCCAGAGAGGCAGGGATTCATACGAGGAAACACTAGGAAGAATGTGTCAGAGTCTAGTCAATAGTGTCTAAAGAGGGCAAGTGTATGAAGAAGGGAAGATCTTGAACACATTTACATTCTGAGAGAAAGAGCACATTAAGTGAAAAAAGGGTAAAGCAACAGGAGAGGATTGAGATAAAACAATGGAACAACATCCCTGATGAAATAGGGAAGGATGGGATCCAGAACTTTCTACTGCAAGAGCAAGTGTTACTATATCATTGGAGCAGGAGGAGCTAGGAAAGAGCTAAGAGAGCGGAAGTAGCAGAAAGTTTAAAAAGTTCCTCTCATGATGTAGATGTCAAGCAGCTCAGCTGGAAGCTTCGAGAGCGGTGATATGTAGGGAACTCCAAGAGAGTGTTGAAGGTACAGACGTTGAGGTGACGCATGGCAGAGGCAGTTCGCCAGAGCCAGGTTGGAAACTGTAAACTTACAGATTCTCATTGAAATGTATTTTTTTCTAGTAGCTCTCTGGAAACTGGGTATGAAAACAGAAGAAGTAGTCACCTGGTTTGATTTATGAATAAGGTTTTACCAGAAAGATGCAGAAGAAAAACCAAAAAGCAAGAGAGTTGTCAAAGACTGTTATAAATTAAATAACATTATGAGGTCTGTATATTTTTGAGAAATGAGAGAAAAAAGAACAAAGAGGAAATGAAGATAAAAAAATTGAAGAACAGGTGTAAAGTGAGTATAGAAATAAGAGGCCTAGAATAATAGAAAAAGGTGGTATAAAAATGTAGATGTTTAAGATTTTGCAAGAGGAATAATTCAGGTTGCAAAGGTGCAGCCCAAAGCTGAGGGTGGGGCTGCATAGGATGAGATGGTAGAGCTGAGAAGATCAATGAACCATAAACAAGGGTGTTGGGTATGCTGTTACTTATAGCAATCTTCATAAGCAATATTTATTTATCACTGTCTATGGCTCAGCATTGTGGTGAGCAAGTTACATGCATAATTGCACAGCCTTTTTGAAGTAAGCACTATTCTTAAGTTTTACATATGAGGAAACTAAGGGTCAGAGAAATTATGTAACTTGCCCATGGTCACACAACTGGTACATAGCAGAGCTGAATCTCAAACCCACTTCTTTTTCATTTCAAAGCCTGTGCTTATTTCAAGAAGGATGGTGGTGTTTGGGATGAAGAGGATGACAGGGATTCAGAGCCCATAGTCATTACTAAGTATGGAAAAGTGGCCAGGAGTTCTGTAGATGACAGCTATTAAGAAGAAAAAGATGGAAAACCTGAACGTCCAAAGAGGAAGGATTTTTGCATGAGTGCTTAGGTTTACAAGTGGTGTTGGGAGTTAGGAGAATGCCCTTCAGCCCCTATGCTGGGGTATATGGACAGAAGAGACTGATCAGTCCTGTAGTAATCAGTCCTGTGCAGGTTTTAAATGAGTACTGATAAGAAATAATTATGTTGCCTCCAAGGAAACCTGAGCCCATATTTGAAGACGGAAATGGTATTGGATGGTTCTATAAACTTGACCTTGTATTGCAAACATCTGGAGTCCCCAGGTAAATAGGGGAATCAGGACTTAAGCCTCTCCTCTCTGGAAGGAGCCAGCTGTGGCCCAAAGGGTCACACACTTCTGAGAAGATGAAATGTTATCTGTGAAAAAATTAACAGGGAGGCTGTTACACAGGCTTTGTAAGGAGAATGACTAAGGCTTTGGCTCCTAGGCAAATCATTCTCATCACTGAAGACTCTTGAAGGCTTTGCTGGTCATCTCAGTTCTTTTGATTCCCCGCCTTTTGGCTCCTACAGTCTCTGATTTTGCCTTCTATTATGCTGTATAATTTTCATGTTCTTCATTGTAGTATATATGTCATTGTTCAATCCCAAATAAATGATTTGTTCATCCTAATAAAGTGCTGAGCACACAGTTGATGCTTAATAGGCATTTCTTTGGCTCTCTGGAAGAAGTGACAAGAGCTTTTAAGATACCCTTTTGTTTGCTTTTATCATCTCTTAATACATGTTTCTATGGCTGATACATAGTCTTATTTTTCTTTTGAGAACTTGAAGCCTTTAGTCCAGGTGTGCTCTGAGAGAACTACAAGAGTCATAACATAAAATCTCCAGGAAAAGTGACCTAAGCTCGACCTCAACTCTGTCTACCGCTTAGAAACAACTGGGACAAAGAATGCCATACAGAAGGAATGTATAGCATCCCATAGGATAGACTGAGGCTTTCAGGTATGACCCACAGGTGAGGAGCATTTAGAGTTCTTTTTTTTTTCTTACCAAAGAGAAATTATTTGCTTTACTGAAATAGAAATTGCATTTTCTGAAGAGCATGAAGAATGATTAGTAACTCCATTTTCTCCATATCTTTCAAGCTTACCCATTGTAATGGTATATTGTTTAATCAAGAAAATGCATCTCCTTTCTAAGGATATAGCCAACTGGGGGCTTCCGAAGTTGTTGATGCACAGGTCATATTGATAAGTAGGGCATGTCTGCTCATGAGGACTGGTGAGCTGAAGGAGAGAGAAATTAATAACAAATAAATCTGCCTCGGGCTCACATATCCACTGCCCAGTCTCTAAATAACATGAAATTTCTGACCCACAGATATTAGTGCTAAACTTTATCAAATAAAGAAATAGGAGGCTTTGAACTCTGAGCAAAAGACCAGCTGAACAGCTAAACAGGTCATCGTCACACACTTTGGAGAGTAATGGCAGAGAAAGCTATGTTAATTTGCTTGCCACAGGAAGTCCTCGATTATCATCAGTCATTTGACAGAAGAAACTAGAATCAAACACATGAGAGAGAATCTGACTCCATCCAGGTAACAGCTAATCTACAGAAAATAATCATTATGAGCACTTTGATTACCTCAAGCAGATTTGCTTTCTGTTATTTGTGTGTGTGGTTCTTTGTTTGTTTGCTTTGAGATGGAGTCTTGCTCTGTCTCCCAGGATGGAGTGCAGTGGCATGATCTAGGCTTACTACATCCTCCACCTCCTAGGCTCAAGTGATTCTCCTGCCTCAGCCTCTCGAGTAGCTGGGATTACAGGCACCTGCCAGCATACCTGGCTAATTTTTGTATTTTTAGTAGAGACAGGGATTCACCATGTTGGCCAGGCTGGTCTCGAAATCCTGACCTCAGGTGATCCGCCCACATCGGCCTCCCAAAGTGTTGGGATTACAGGCGTGAGCCACCACACCTGGCCTGTTTTTATTTGTTTATTGGTATGCTTGACTCACCTGAATTAGGCTCTAGAGTTTAGTAAGTATGAGGACCAGAACAAAAGTGGACTAGAGTGAGGGGGGGAGTATAGCTGGCATTGAACAGGCAGGTTGAAGATATCTAAAGAGTCTGTGTTTTATTCAAAGTTGAATGAGAAGCTTCGGGTGGGTTTTGCAAAGGGAAGGGTGTGGTCTGACTTTTTTTGTTTGTTCATTTGTTTTCAGATCACTCCCTGGCTGTGTAGAGGATGGGTTTGAGGAGCATCCATGGGGAGCTGTTGGAAGGCTCCGGCAGGAGACCAGCAGAGAGAGACATGCTCTGACCAGAATCACAGCATTGGGAATGCAGGAATTGCTAAGAGGTCCGAAGCAGAGGAACCAACAAGTAAGACTAAAATATTTGAATTTTTTTCAAACGGAAGGAGCAGTAGAATTAAGAATGAAGCATGGGAGATAGCATAATTTTTGTTCAGTTTACTAAGATTTTATCTCAAATTTGAACATGTAACATTTTCATTTCACAAGCCTAATAAACACCATATCCTGATCACTAAAAATAGCAAATTAAATGAGCAAAAATTCATTTGTTCTGGTCTTTTTACAGCATTTCATGTATTGGAAAATAATTATGAAAATGAATATTAAGTCGGCTGCAAGCATCATAATTGTTGTGGAACAAATTCTCTCTAACATAACTTAAAAGGTCTTACCAAATTCTACAACAACCCATTTAAATCAAACACACTAAGATTTAAATCCATAAAATGACTATGCAGTTAGTTTAAAACATTGGTGTTTGTCCCCTCTTAGTCACATGTCAACTCCTAAAGTGAATAAACATTGATAAATATCAAAAACAACAAAGACTCTCGGTGTACAGATTTACACAGGTGTGTAAGAAATGTCCATTTATTGCCTTTACATCCAGGTAGAATCAGCTCTGGTCCCTCATCTCATTTACCCCTAGGGTAATTGCTCTCAACAGGCTGTCAGACTTCCAGCCTCTTTAATCCTGAGGAAATCTTTCCCACCCTCTCTCCTTAACTTGAAAATTGTCCCCCTCTATTCTCCTCTGTCCTTCAAGATAACTTATATTAATCACTTCAATGAGTTAGACTTTTTGAAAAACAAAGGCCAGAAATTAAAGTAGTATCTTAAAAATGGCTTCAGTTTTTGCCCCTAACATTAATTTCTCCTAAGGGCTGGACCTAGAGACTTCCTTCTAACAAATAAAATATAGCAAAAGTCTTAGAATGTCACTTCCATGATTAGGTTACAAAAGATTATTTTGGTCATGCTGGCACTCTCTCTCTCTCTGGCCCTGTCACTTGACTTCTCTAATAGAAACTAGCAGTCATGTTCTGAACTATCATATGGAGAGGCCCATGTGCTGAGAAACTGAGAGCAGCTTCTGGCCAACAGCCAGTGAGGAACTGAGGCCCTCAGTCCAACAACCTTTGAGGAACTGAATCCTGCCACAACCACACAAGGAAGCTTAGAAAGGCTACTTTCTCACTCACACCATAAGACCATAGCCCTCGTCAACTCTGAAACCCCTGAGGCTCTGGAGCACAGGACCCAGATAAGCTGTACCCAGATTCTTGACCTGTGGAAAACTGTGACATAGAAATGCTATTGCTTCAAAGTTTGAGCTAATTTGTTACATAGCAACATGCAACTAATACAAACTGCCAAGCAATTTTGTTACTTTTGTCAAAGTGTGAAGTTCAGAAATCCAGCAAGAGGGTCTTAGTTATGCTTATCAAATGTCCTGTTCACTATATGTATTAAAAAATATTTGTCGATGAATGAATGAGAAAATATAAGCATAACCAAAACACAGACACACCACGGAGAAAGACCTGGAGTCATTCTTTTGGTATTTTTATAATTTTTTTTAAAGTTGTAGAAAATTGAATAACTGACAGTATTTTAATAAGGTCCTTGAGGTAAGTGATAATATATGAAAATTTATGGCAGAGTATGAGCAAAATGCTATATTAAAAATGAGGTAATAAAATGATGACTTATTAATCATCAATAAATAATAGTTATTAAATTTGAGGCTGAAAATTATAAAAGCCATAAAAAAAATTCCCGTTTACTTTCCAAATTATTCAATATCTGTATCACATAGAAAAAAATAAAATTAATACTCTAATTGTAAATGGCAACATTTATTCTTTTCACATTCTGGAAAGGGCACAGTTGCACTTGCAACAAGCACACACTGGTGTTAGTAAAGAAGTTTCTCCAAATGACAGACAAGCAAAGGGAAGCGGATATGTTGTTTTAGGCAAAATCAGACCTATCCTGTAGAAATGTGACTCTGGAATCCATCACATTCCTCCTGTGTTTTTGATCCTAGAACAGGGTCTGTGTTGCCAATGCCAGCTAATGGCCCAGGGAAGAGGGTTGGCAGATTTAGCCAATAAAAATACAGGATTTCCAATTAAATTTTACATGTTGGATTAACAATGAATAATGTTTAATATAAGTATGCCCAGTAAATTATTTGTTGTTTATCTGTAATTCAAATTTAACTGGTGCTGCAGACTGATATGTGTTCTCCCTAAAGTTCATATGTTGAAGCTCTAACCCCTACTGTGATTATCTTTGAAGACAGAACTTTTAGAAGGTAATTAAATAAGAACATAAAGGTGGGGTCCTAGTCTAATGGGATTGGTGGCTTTACATGGAGAGAGAGAGAGAGGGGCCTCTCCACAGCCATGCACCAAGGAAAGGCCATGTGAAGACACAGTGATAAGACGGGCACTTGGCAGCCAGAAGGACAGCCCTCACCAGGAACCAAACCTGCTGATACCTTCCTTTTGGACTTCCCACCCTCCAAAACTGTGAGAAATAAATGTGTGTTGTTTAAGCCACCTAATCCGTGGTATTTTGTTATGGCAGCCTGAGCTAAGACAACAGGACATCCTATATTTTATCTGGAAACCCTGCCAGTGAGGCCAGATACGAGTCAAGAAGGGAGAGGAGTAGGAAGGAATCCCTTCTAATACCAGTACTGTCCAAATGTGCCTCCCTATCTCCAAGATGAAGGGAGCAAATTGACCCCTAACCTTCAACACACACCCTCTGTCAGGCTGAGCTTTTGAAGCTTCTTGCTCTTTATTTTGATTTCCTCTGAGTGAATGAGTGTGTGTGTGAGTTATTGTAAGGGAGAAATTTGGAAAATGAGGACACTTTGGGCTTTTATCCACAGAAGTGGTTCTGCTTCAAATCAGAGCACAATCCCATAAGGACATGTTCAAAAGTAAGTCTTAGTGATTTTACCTCCCTAATCAAAACATGGATGAAAGCTCCCTGAGGGGAGTTTTGAACTGGATAATTCTTTGTTGTGTGAGCCTGTCCTGTGCGTTGTAGGATGTTTAGGACCATTCCTGGCCTCTGTCCTCTAGTAACAACCTCTTCACCTCAGTTACATTCCAAAATGTTTTCAATCGTCAAACGTCACCTGTGAAGTAAAATTGGTCCCAGCTGAGAACCATTAACTTAATCAATAAATGCATCAAGATACCTTAAGAGTATTTTACACTGAATTAGTACAATCTGTGATTGCATTATAAGGTGGGTATCTGAGATTGGCAATCAGGAAAAACTATTTGAACATGGCACCACCCAGCCCAGATTATTCAGCAACTTCACTGAAGGTAGGTTTCTATATCATGAAAACCTAAGAAAATAATGCTACCTTAATACAACAATATTCGGTTGTGTGTGTGTGTATGCAAGGAATAGGGTTAAAATACTGTTAACAGAAGAAATACAATCACTGGGTGAGAATATACAATGTCGTCTCCAGAAAAAATTAATTTTCTTCACGATGATACCGATGTCTAATTGAGAAACAACTGGTCACAGCCATACCTTGTGGAAACCCAAGCTAGAATAAAGGCATTCACTGTCCACCTCTATCTGCAACTCCAACCCCATGCTTGTGGGATCAGAACTCAACTCTCCTCTCTTCAGAGTCAGCATATTCTTTGGAGAAGAAAAATAAACCCCTAACATTTCCTTCCAGCTAAATCTTAGGTGGAACTTACCAGACTCACGAAAGGACTGTGGCTCAGACAACTCTACTTGGTGAAGGGTGGAGTTTCCCAAGGGAGAGACAAAACACTCAATGAGAAAAACTGAAAGAAGCTGCTGAGTGAGGATGAGAGAAAGGACTGAAGAGAGAAACTTTGAGAATGAGGAAGCATACGCAGGTGACACTCTGAGACTAAGTGGAGAGGCTTCGGTCTTCCTTTATAGAGGTATGGAGGATGGATTCCTTATTAAGTTAAAACTTCTGTCCCTCTCATTTTGCTGTGCTTTGGATTGTTTACTCCAACCCACATCTAAGTGGCACGGTTCACACTGGAGATACATGTATACAATTGCTTATGAAAGGTATCAATAGAGGGCAGTAAAATGTCTTTGAGGAAGGGGTGGGTATCAGTCAGGTACCTAATAGGAAACTGAGTCCAACTCTGATAATTCAAAAAATATTAATTAAAAGACTACCCCGCTACTCCTCCCATGTGTGCAGAGGGCCAAGGAAACCAATAAGGGATACTGCACTCACTGGCAAGAGCAGGAAGCCAGGACCAATTGGTTTTCCCATATTTGTTATTCCCTAATCAATAAAGGAAACCAATAAGGGATACTGCACTCAGACACTGGCAAGAGCAGAAAGCCAGCACCACTCCCAGACCTGAAGGAGCAAGGGCGAATAGGGCTATCAGAATCCAGTGAAAGCTAGAGTTGTGGGGGAAGGGCCTCCCTCTCAACAGGAGGTACAAGTGTGGATGGATGCTGGCACCAGCACAAATGCAGGCCCAAGTAGGTAAGGAGCAGGGAAAATGTCCCATTTTTCCTTCCACCAGTTTAATGTTCTTCTGTAGTCTCCCACTGGCAGAACTCAAGACTGTTGGCAAGAGAGCCCAAGTGATATAGTCAAAAAAAATTGAGTTTAATGAAAAATAAGGCTAAAATTTATAATATGAAGAGTTTATAAAAATGCTCAATAGAAGTAAAACCTAAATTTAGTTCTGAGCCTTCCAGCAGCCCAAAGAGTTGCATGAAGATGTGCAGTGTCAATATGAGAATCTTCATCTAGTAACTGAGAAGTACAATGAATCCTTCACTCCAGAAGCTCCATACTTGAATACTCTCAGGATACACCAAATAAAGCTTTCCTCTCCTATGAGGTAGGGATGTATATGTCTAATCAATTTCTGTACTCTGATGAAAGAATTCGGTCCTCCCTATTTCATGTAGCATATGTAACAGATATGTGATTTCTCCAAGTAAATTTTCCCTAAATCATGTGCCTAGCCATAAAAACAAAACAAGAAAAATAAATACAATGGATATAATTCTACTCCTAATGAAAGCTTGCAACAAGTTAAAAAAGTCCTTTGTGCAGAAATACTAAAATAATGAACATCATGCTTATATACAGAATCATAACTTTTTGTCATGAATTTTGGCACCCAGATGTATTTTTAAAATACTCTTTGTTTTTTATTGATACATAAATAATTGTAAATATTTATAGGGCACATGTGGTATTTTCATTCAAGCATACAATGCATAATGATCAAATCTGAGTAATATCCAGTTCACCCAACATCATTTATTGAAGGGACTCTCCTTTCTCCAGTGTATGTTCTTGATGCATTTGTCAAAAATAAGTGGGCTATAAATGTGTGGATTTATTTCTGGGTTATTTATTCTGTTCCATTGTTCTATGTGTCTGTTTTTATGCTACTACCATGCTGCTTTGTTTACTATAGCTTTGTAGTATATTTTGAAGTCAGGTAGTGTGATGATTCCAGCTTTATTCTTTTAGCTCAAGATTGCCTGAGCTATTCAGGGTCTTTTGTGGTTCTATACAAATTTTAGGATTGTTATTTCTATTTTGGTGAAGAATGTCACTGGTATTTTCATAGGAATTGAATCTGTAGATTCCTTTATGTAGTAGGGAACTTTTTTTCTCTTTCTTTTTTTTTGAGTCTCTTCAATTTTTGTCATCAGCTTTTTTATAGTTTTCCTTGCAGAGTTATGTTACCCTTTTGGTTAAATTGATTCCTTGATATTTTCTTTTCTTTGTAGATATTTTAAATGGGATTGCTTTTTTGATTTCTTTTCTGTTTTTGTTTGTTTGTTTGTTTTTGACAGGGTCTTGCTCTGTTGCCCAGGCTAGAGTGCAGTTGTGTGATCATAGTTCATTGTGGCCTTGAACTTCTGGGCTCAAGCCATCTTCCTGTCTCGCTCTCTTGAGTAGCTGGAGCTACAGGCACATGTCACCATGCTCAGTTAATTTTTGTATTTTTTGTAGAGAAAGCATCTCACTATGTTGTCCAGGCTGGTCTTAAACTCCTGGCCTCAAGCAATCCCCTTTCCTTGGCCTCCCAAAGTCTTGGGATTATAAGCATAAGCTACCATGCCAAACTGCTTTCTTGTTATGTTTTTCAGATTGTTTGCTATTGGCTGTATTTGGCTGAACTTGCATTGCTGTAAAGAAATACCTGAGACTGGGTAATTTATTAAAAAAAGAGGTTCGATTGGCTTATGTATCTGCAGGCTATTCAGGAAGCATAGCAGCATCTGCTTCTAGGGAGGCCACAAGAAGCTTTTACTCATGTCAGAGGTGAAGCAGGAGTAGGCACATCACATAGCAAAAGGGTTTTCCAATTTGTTGGTGTACAAGTGTTCATAATAGTCTAATGATCCTTTGAATTCATTGTAATGTCTCCTTTTTTCACCTCTTGTTTTCATTGTAATGTCTCCTTTTTCATCTCTGATTTTATTTATTTGTGTCTTTTTTTCTTAGTCTGGCTAAAGGTTTGTTAACTTTGTTTTTCAAAAAAAAAATTTTGTCTTGTTGATCTTTTGTATTATTCTTCTTAGTTTCAACTTCATTTATTTCTACTTTAATACTTATTATTTCTTTCCTTTTACTAATTTGGGGTTTGGTGTTTTCTTCCTTTTCTAGTTACTTGAGGTGTATCATTATGTTGTTTATTTGAAGTCTTTCTACTACTTTGATGTTTTACGTATTTATTGCCATAAACTTCCCTTTTAGAAGTCCTTTGTTGTATCCAATAGGTTTTGCTATGTTTTACTTTCATTTTTATCTGTCTCAATAAATTTTTTAATTGCCTTCTTAATTTCTTCATTGACTCATTTGTTGTCAAGAGTATGTTGTTTAATTTCCACAGATTTGTACAGTTTCTAATGTTCCTTCTGTTATTGATTTCTAGTTTTATTCCATTGTGGTCAGAAAAGATATCTGATATAATTTTAACTTTTAAAAATTTGTTTTTTTTTTTAACTTTCATTTTAGATTCAAGGGTACATGTTAAGGTTTGCTATATAGGTGAACTCATGTCACAGGGGTTTGTTGTAGAGATTATTTCATCACCCTGGTATTAAGCCCGATATTCAATAGTTATCTTTTCTGCTCCTCTCCCTCCTCCCACCCTCCACCCTCAAGTAGACCCCATGTCTGTTGTTGTTTCTTTGTGTTCATGAGTTCTCATCATTTAGCTCCCACATATAAGTGAGAATGTGTGGTACTTGGTTTTCTGTTCCTACATTAGCTTGCTAAGGATAATAGCTTTCAGCTTCATCCATATTCCCACAAAAGACATAATCTTGTTCTTTTTTATGGCAGCATAGTATTCCATGGTGTATATGTACCACACTTTCTTTATCCAATCTCTCATTGATGGGCATTTAGATTGATTCCATGTTTTTGCTATTATGAATAGTGCTGCAATGAACATTTGTGTGCATGTGTCTTTATGGTGGAATGATTTATATTCCTCTCAGTATATACCCAGTAATGAAATTGCCTGGCTGAATGGTAGTTATGCTTTTAGCTCTTTGAGGAATCACTGTACTGCTTTCCACAACAGTTGAAGTAATTTATACTCCCTCCAACAGTGTATAAGTGTTCCCTTTTCTCTGCAACCTTGCCAGCATCTGTTTTGACCTTTCAAAAATAGCCATTATGTGTGAGATGGTATCTCATTGTGATTTTGATTTGCATTTCTCTAATGATCAGTGATACTGGGCTTTTTTCATATGTTTGTTGGCCACAGGTATGTCTTCTTTTGAAAAGTGTCTGTTCATGTTCTTTGGCCACTTTTTAACGGGATTGTTTGTTTTTTTCTTGTAAATCTGTTTAAGGTCCTTAGATTCTGTATATTAGAGCTTTCTCAGATGCATAGTTTGCATATATTTCCTCCCCTTCTGTAGGTTGTCTATTCTGTTGGTAGTTTATTTTGCTTGCTGTGCAGAAGTTCTTTAGTTTAATTAGACCCCATTTGTCAATTTTCACCTTTGTTGTAATTTTTTTGTGTGTGTCTTCATCATGAAGTCTTTGCCTGTGCCTGTATCCTGAATGGTATTGCCCAAGTTGTCTTCCAGTATTGGGTTTCACATGTAAGTCTTTAATCTATCTTGAGTTAATTTTTGTATATAATGTAAGGAAGGGGTCCACTTTCAATCGTCTGCATATGGCTAACCAGTTATCCCGGCACTATTTATTGAATAGGGAGTCCTTTCCCCATTGCTTGTTTTTGTCAGCTTTGTGCTATTCTGTTCTGTTTGTCTATATGCCTGTTTTTGTACCAGGATCTTGCTGTTTTGGTTACTGTAGCCTTGTGATATAGTTTGAAGTCAGGTAACATGATGCCTCCAGCTTTTTTTCTTTTTGCTTAAATTGCCTTGGCTATTTGGGCTCCTTTTTGGTTCCATATAAATTTTAAAATAGTTTTCTGGTTCTGTGAAGAATGTCATTGGTAGTCTGAAAGGAATAGCATTGGATCTGTAAATTGGGCAGTGTGTCCATTTTACTGATATTGATTCTTCCTATCCATGAATGTGGGATATTTTTCCATTTCTTCATGTCTTCTTTGATTTCTTTGAGCAGTGTTTTGTAATTCTCATTGTTGAGATCTTTCACCTCCCTGGTTAGCTGTATTCCTAGGTATTTTATCCTTTTTGTGGCTATTGTAAATGGAATTGTCTTCCTGATTAGGTTCTCAGCCTGGCCATTCTTGGTGTGTAGAAACACTAGTGATTTTTGTACGTTAATTTTGTGTCCTAAAATTTTGCTGAAGTTGTTTGTCAGCTGAAGGAGCTTTTGGGCCAAGACTATGGGGTTTTCTAGATATAGAATCATATTGTCCACAAAATGGGAATAGTTCAAGTTCCTCTCTTCCTATTTGGATGCCCTTTCTTTCTTTCTCTTGCCTGATTGCTCTGGCTAGGACTTATAATACTGTATTGAATAGGAGTGGTGAGAGAGAGCCTCCTTACCTTGTGCCAGTTTATAAGGGGAATGCTTCCAGCATTTGCTCATTCAGTATGATGTTAGCTTTGGGTTTCTCATAAATGGCTCATTATTTTGGGTATGTTCCTTCGATTTATAGAGTTTTTAACATGAATGGCTGTTGAGTTTTATCAAAGTCTTTTTCTGCTTCTATTGAGATAATCATGTGGTTTTTGTCTTTAATTCTGTTTTTGTGATAAATCACATTTATTGATTTGCTGTCATGTTGAACCAAGCTTGCATCCCAGGGATAAAACCTCCTGATCATGGTATATTAGCTTTTTTAATGTGCTGCTGGATTCAGTTTGCAAATATTTCATTGAGAATTTTTGCATTGATATTCATCAAGAATATCGGCCTGAAGTTTTCTCTTTTTGTCATGTCTTTGCCAGGTTTTGGTATCAGTGTGGTGCTGGCCTTATAGAATAGATTGAGGAGTCTCTTCTCATTTTTTTTAATAGTTTCAATAGGAATAGTATCAGCTCTTCTTTGTACATGTGGTAGAATTTGGCTATGAATCCATCAGGTCTTGGGTTTTTTTTTAATTGGTAGACTATTTATTATTGTTTCCATTTCAGGATTCATTATTAGTTTATTCAGGGAATCAATTTCTTCCTAGTTTAGTCTTGGGGGGTGTATGTGTCCAGAATTTATCTGCCTCTTCTAGGTTTTCTAGTTTGTGGGCATAGAGGTGTTCATAGTAACTTTCTGATGGTTATTTTTATTTCTCTGGGGTCAGTGATAACTTTCCCTTTATCATTTCTAGTTCTCTGTATTTGAATCTTCTCTCTCTTCTTCTTTATTAGTCTAGCTAGCATCCTATCTTACTAATTTTTTCAAAAAAATATTCCTGGATTCATTGGCCTTTTGAATGGTTTTTCATATCTTGATTCCCTTCAGTTCATCTCTGGTTCTGGATTATTTCTTGTCTTCTGCTAGCTTTGGGGTTGCTCTGTTCTTGCTTCTCTAATTCTTTCTGTTGTGATATTAGATTGTTAATTTGAGATCTTTCTAACTTTTTGATGTGGTCATTTAACGCTATGAATTTTCCTCTTAACACTGCCTTAGCTGTATCCCAGAGATTCTAGTGTGTTGTATTTCTGTTTTCATAGTTGCAAAGAACTTTTTGATTTCTGCCTTAATTTCAATATTTGCTGGAAAGTCATTCAGAAGCAGGTTGTTTAATTTCTATGTAATTGCATGGTTTTGAGTGATTTTCTTAGTCTTGACTTCTATTTTTATTATGTTGTCGTCCAAGAGTGTGTTTGATATAATTTTGGTTCTTTTTCATTTGCTGAGGACTGTTTTATGTCAATTATGTGGCTGATTTTAGAGTATGTGCCATATGACAATGAGCAGAATGTATATTCCGTTGGTTTTGGATGGAGAGTTCTGTAGAGGTCAATCAGATCCATTTGGTCAAATGTTGAGTTAAGGTTCTGATTATCTTTGTTAATTTTCTGCCTCAGTGATCTACCTAATATTGTCAGTGGGGTGTTGAGGTCTCCTACTATTATTGTGTGGGAGTCTATGTCTCTTTGTATGTCTCTAAGAACTTGCTTTATGAATCGTGGTACCTCTGTGTTGGGTACGTATATATTTAGAATAGTTAGGTCTCCTTATTGAATTGAACACTTTATCATTATTTTATACCCTTCTTTGTCTTTTTTAACCTTTGCTGGTTTAAAGTCTATTTTGTCTGAAATTAGGACTGCAACCTCTGATTTTTTTTGTTTTCCATTTGTTTGGTAAATTTTCCTTCATCCCTTTATTTTGTGCCTATGGGTGTCATTACAAGTGAGATGAGTCTCTTGAAGACAGCATAACATTAGGTCTTGCTTTTTTTCCAGCTTGCTATTCTGTGCCTTTTAACTGGGCCATTTAGCTGATTTACATTCAAGGTTAGTATTGATATGTGTGGCTTTGATCCTTTTATCATGTTGTTAGCTCGTTATTGTGCTTTTTGTGTAGTTGCTTTATAGTGTCACTAATCTGTGTATTTAAGTGTGTTTTTGTATTAGCTGGTAGTGGTCTTTCCTTTCTATATTTAGTGCTCCTTTCAAGAGCTCCTGTAAGGCAGGTCTGGTCATAATGAACGCCCTCAACATTTGCTTATCTGAAAAGGATTTTATTTCTCATTTTTTTCGGAAGCTTAGTTTTGCAGAATATGAAATTCTTGGTTGAAGATTTTTTTCTTAAAGAATGTTGAATATAGGCCCCCAATCTCTTCTCCCATGTAGGGTTTCAGTGGAGAGGTCCACTGTTAGACTGATGGGGTTCCCTTTGTAGGTGACCTGCCCTTTCTCTCCAGCTCCTTTTAATATTCTTTCTTTCATTTTGACCTTGGAAAATCTGATGATTATGTGTCTTGGGGATGATCTTGTGTAGAATCTTGCAGAAGTTATTTGTATTTCCTGAATTTGATTCTTGGCTCTGCAGCAAAGTTGGGGAAGTTTTTATAAATGATGTCCTGAAATGTTTTCCAAGTTGTTTGTTTTCTCCCACTGCCTTTCAGGGATGCCAATGATTCATAGACTTGGCCTCTTTGCACAATCCCATGCCTTATGGAGGTTTTGTTCATTCCTTTTTCTTTATTTTTGTCTGACTGTCTTATTTCAGAGAGCTAGTCTTCAAATTCTGAGATTCTCTCCACAGCTTGGTTTGTTCTGCTGTTAATACTCATGATTGCATTTTGAAATTTTGGTATTGTGTTATTCAGCTCTGTCAGATCTGTTCTTTTTTATACTGGTTATTTTATCCTTGAGCTCCTGCATCATTTTATTATGGTTCTTAGTTTCCTTGGATTGGGTTTTGTCATTCTCCTGAATCTCAATAATCTTTCTTATCCATATTCTGAATTATATTTCTGTCATTTCACGCAGCTCAGCTTGGTTAAGACCTCTTGTTGGAGAACTGGTGTAGTCATTTGGAGGACCTATGACCTTCTGGCCATTTGAGTGACTGGAGTTCTTGTGTTGGTTCTTTCTCATGTCTATGTGTGGGTGTTTCTTTAACTGCAGTGTAGATTGACTACAGTCAATAAAGTTCTTTTCTGGATGTTTAACAGGGCTGATGCTCTGTGCAGGGTCTTTATTTGAAGCTGACTTCCTATTTTTGGTTTCAAGGAGGGGGCATGTTAGTGAGGTATTTTTGGTGTTGAAGTTTTGGGATGTGATCCAGTACATGGTATTAGGTATATTGGTCATTTGGTAGACCTTCTCAGTTGTGTGACTCCTCTATGTTTCCTCAAAGTTTTAGCCATGTTCCCCCTCAATGCTCTGAAATTGTGGGTTCCTCTTTCCCTTGAGTGCTGGCTGTAGATCATGGCATGGCACTCCTGGACTGCTCACTGCAGCTCTGGGGTGATCTCAGTGTTTATGTTCCTTCCCCCAACTTGGAGGCATCAGAGGAAGGGATCTTAGTAGTGGTTGTGGCCAAGGGTCTTTTACTTGTCTCCTGGGGGCTCCACCCCAAAGAGATCACTCAGTGCAATTAGCCCAGGATGGAGGATGGAGGGTCTGTGCTGTGGGCCAAAGCTGGAGTTTCCCCGTCTGGGGATGAGAGTTGGTGGGGGGTGGGGGGATGTGGGAGGACCCAAGGAAGAGACACTGGCCTCCTCTCCTTGGGTTGACTGTAGCTTGTTGGAGGTACGGATAAGGCACTTAAGGTCTTTGCTCCTTTGTTAGTCCAAGGATAGCAAGGGCAATTCCACTGCAGATGCAGTGGCAGAGAGGCTTTCAGTTGCACCTGGGGGCTCTGTCCAAGGAGTTGCAGAGCTGCTAACTGGCTTGATAGCTCTGGTGGGGAGTGGCTGGAGGCCAAGGCCTGGAAGATGTGCTTGGTGAGGAGATATGGAAACAGGCACCCACATAAGAGTCTGGCCACTATTCTGTAAGACTGCTGTGGTATGTGGAGGGCCTGCTGCAGTCCCTAGTTACCTCATATTTTCCAGTATCTGGAGGTATCAACAGTGAAGTCTGCAAAACAGCAAAGATGGCAGTCTGCTCCTCAATCTGGGAGCTCTGTCCCATTGAGGTACAAACCTGTTGCTGGCCTGAACACACTGGTAGGAGGTAGCTGGAGAGTCCAGTTTTGAGGTCCCACCCAGTGAGGAGAAACAGGATTGGGGACCCTCTTTAAAAAGCAGTCTGGTCATGTTTTCATACAGCAGCTGAGATGTGCTGGGGCAGTGCTTTTGTCCCCAGTGAGCTAGGACTCTTCAAATCCCAAAGGCTGGAACAATCAAGTCACCGAAACAGCAAAGATGGTGGCCTGCCCCTTCCTCTGGGGGCATCATCCCAGGGAGGTTTCAAATCTCTGTTGTACAGAAACCACCAGTGGGGGTTGCTGTAGACCCTGGTTGGGAGGTCCTCCCAGTGAGGAGAAACAGGACTGGGGACCCGCTTAAAAGAGGAGTCTGGTCACATTTTCATAGAGCAGCTAAGCAGTGCTAGGTTGGACCCTCCACAGCCCAAAATCTGAAACAGCTGTTGCCCAAATAACAAAGATAGTAGCCCACCTTTCCCTCTGGGAGCTCCAAACCAGAGAGGTTTCAAATCTCTGTTGCCCAGAAAACAGCAAAAGGGGTGTTTGGAGACCCTGGTTGGGAGGTCCTCCTCAGTGAGAAGGAACAGGATCAGGGACCTACTTTAAAAAGTGGTCTGGCTGGCAAGGCATGGTGGCTCATGCCTGTAATTCCAACACTTTGGGAGGCCAAGGCAGGCAGATCATGAGGTCAGGAGATCAAGACCATCCTGGCTAACACAGTGAAGTCCCGTCTCTACTAAAAATACAAAAACAAAATTAGCCAGGCATGGTGGCAGGCACCTGTAGTCCCAGCTACTCAGGAGGCTGAGGTAGGAGAATGCCTTGAACCTGGGAGGTGGAGCTTGCAGTGAGCTGAGATTGTGCCACTGCACTCCAGCCTGGGCAACAGAGCAAGACTCCATCTAAAAAAAAAAAAAAAGAGGTGTGGCCAGATTTTCATAGAGCAGCGGTGCTTTGCTGGGGGACCACTTCTGCCCCCTGTCTTCTGCTTGGACTTTCCAAAATC
Organism: Pongo abelii; assembly: GCF_028885655.2. NCBI lineage: Eukaryota > Metazoa > Chordata > Mammalia > Primates > Hominidae > Pongo > Pongo abelii. The sequence continues at coordinate 119,002,607 of NC_071990.2, read as the reverse complement.
TGAAGGCTGAAATGGCAAAGTCACCCCAAGAGCAAAGATGGTGACACACCCCTTCCCTGGGAGCTCTATCTCAGGGAGGTGTAATGCTATTACCAGAGGCTGGCTGGAATTCCAAGCCAGTGGGTCTTATCCTGTGAGGTGTCATGAAAGTGGGGCCTGTAGACTGTTGCTGCTCAGCACCCTAGATTTAGCCCCTTTCCTGGGGGTATATATGGGAGTCTAGCCTCCTGCTTTGCCAGAGTTGCAGCCACTTTTGCTGAGAAGCTCAGAAAGCCTGGGTGTCTAAGGCTCATAGATCTCCACATGTGTCTGAGCAGTTGCTCTGCTGAGGCTGCACATAGCTCTGTGTGTCAGACTGAAGGCCCTGGTGGAGTGGGTTCATGGGGGGATATCATGACCCAACGGTCACACAGATCTGTGGGAGAAATGTGGGTTCCTGGGGTGGCACATTTACTCACCTCTTCCCTGGGTCAGGGAGGTTTCCCTGGTTTTGTGCCACTCCCAAGTGGGCTGTCTTCCTGCCTTACTTTTCTCCATTCTCCATGGGTCAAGATGTTTCCTTGATTAGTCTCAATGCATGTACCTGGGTGTTTCAGTTGAAGGTGCTGTATTTACTTGCTTCTTCCTTTCCTCTCCATGAGAGCCATGCACACTAGCTTCTTCTAGTCAGCCATCTTGCCCACCACTTAAAAATTTGTTAACACTTGTTTTGTGACCTATCATGTAGTATTTTTTGGAGAACGTTTCATATGCTGTTGAAAAAGCATATATATTCTGAAGTTGCTGCATGGAAAATCCTGTAAATGTCTTTTTGGTCTATTTAGTCTACAGTGCAGTCCGACTCGTGTTTCTTGTAACTTTTCTGTCTGGATGATCAGTCCATTGCTGAATGTGGAGTGCTGAGGTCTCCTACTATTATGGTATTGTAGGCAATCTCTCCTTTTAGTTCTATTAACATTAGTTTTATATATTTGGGTGCTCCAGTATTGGGTGCATATATATTTATGGTTATTATACCTCTTGCTTGAATGACCCATTAGTCATTATATAATGTCCTTCTTTGTCTTTTTTTTTAAACTATTCTTGAATTAAAGTCTATTTTTCCTAAGTATAACTACTCCTTCTCTTTTGGATTCCATTTCTATGGAATATCTTTTTCCATCACTTCACTTTCAGTCTGTGCATATCTTTATAGGTGAAGTGAGTTTCTTGTAGACAGCATATAGTTGGATCTTAATTTTTTATCCATTTAGCCACTCTATCCTTTAATTGGATAATTTAATATATTTATATTCAAAATTATTATTGAAATGTAATGGTTTATTAATGCCTTTTTCTTGTTTTCTAGATGTTTTATAGATTCTTCCTTCTTTTTCCTTTCTGGATGTCTTTTGTGGTTAAGCAATTTTGTCTGGTAGTATGTTTTGATTCTGAGCTATTTAGTCTCATATATGTATTATAGGTTTTCTCTTTGTGGTTATCATAAGGTTTACAAAAATTTATTACAGTTGTAACAGATTATTTTAACGATAACAGCTTAACTTTGATCACAAAGAAAAGTAACAAAAACAAAGGCTACACTTTAAACACCCCCATCATTTGGACTTTTTGATGGTTCTATCTATTTACATTTTTTAATATTTTCTATCTCTTAACCAATTCTTAAACTTATTGTTTTTATTTGTTTTGTATTTTAGTCTTCACACTTATATTAATAAGTGTTTTACTTATCTCAGTCATAGTATTACAGTATTCTGAATTTGTTTTCTTTCTTTTGCCAGTGAGTTTAATACTTTCCAATGTTTTGTTATAGAAAATTATAGATAAATGTTAGCATTCATCTCTTCCTGATTGAAGAGCTCCCTTTAGCATTTTTGTCAGACAGGTCTGGTATTGACAAATTCCATCAGCTTTTGTCTGGGAAAGTTTTTCTCTCTCTTTCATGTTTGAAGGATTCATTTGGTGGGTATAACATTCTTAACTGGCAGAGTATTTTTTCTTTCAGCACTTTAAATAAGGCATCCCACTCTCTAGGCTTGCAGTTTCTCCTGAGAAATCCACTGACAGCCATATTGGGGCTCCATTGAATGTGTAATGTTTATTTTCTCTTGTTGCTTTGAGTAATTCTTTCTTTGTCTTTGATTCTTGCTATTTTGATTATGATGTGCATTGGCAATTTCCTCTTTGGGTTAAATTTGTTGGTGACTTCTGAGCTTCCTGCATCTCATGATGTCTTTCTCTAAATTTGGGTAATTTTCAGCCATTTCTTCCTTAAATATGCATTCTAGGCTGTTTTTTCTCTCATCTCCTTCAGAAATTCTGTTATGCTGTGGTTAGTTCTCTTGATGGCATCCTATAATTATCATAAGTGTCTTCACCTTTTTAAAATTCTTTTTTTCTTTTTACTCCTCTGGTTGGGTAATAATATCATATGTTCTATCTTCAGGCTCACTAATTTTTTCTTCTATTTGATCAAGTCAGCTGTTGAAGCTCTCTAATAAATTGTCAGTTCAATTATTGTATTCTTTATTTCTAGAACTTATTTTTATTGTTTCTTCTTCTTTGTCTAATTTCTCATTTTGTTCCTGGATTGTTTTCCAAATTTCATTTAGTTTCCCATCCATATTTTCTTGTGACTCCCTGAACTTCTTTAAGATAATTATATTGAATTATCTGTCTGAAATTTCATAGATCTTAAATTCTTTTGGGTCCATTGCTGGAGCTTTGGTTTCTTTTGATAGTGTTCTATTTCCTTGAGCTTTCACTGTCCTTGTGTCTCTACACTGATGCCTGCACATTTGAGAACACTTGCCTCTACTAGTTTTTGCAGGTGTTTTTTAGTTGTATTAGACCTTTACTACTTAGTTCAGGACTTAAATGCTGACCTGTGGTTTCTTAACATCTGGAGAGGACTTATAATGAGCACTGGAACTAAAACACTGCACTGCAGCTATTGTGTTGCCCTGCTATTGTTTCTTGGTCTGAGGAAGACTTATAATGAACAGTGGAACTTAAATGCTGCTTTGAAACTAAATCACTGCCCTCTCAATGTTTCTCACTATAGGGAAAACTTAAGCAGACACCAGAACGTAATACCAAGCCTTTAGTTTTTTCCAGGCCAAAGGAAGTCTCCACATGAGCACCTGGGCTTTGTAAAAACTTCAGCCAGGGATTTGGGCCTTGCCACAGATAGTGCTCCATGCAGGAATATGGCATCTGGAAGTGTCTTCAATGTAGCATTGCCACTAATCAGTGCACAGAGTAGCCAAATAAGTTCTGCGTACCAGTCACTGCAATCATCACCCCACTCTTTGTTCCCAATTCACCCCAGTTGGTTCAGCTCTGCTGGGCCTCATAATGACTCCTGCAAGATGGGACCAGAGGGGGCTCCTTGAAAAGATTTCCAGACCATTGGAGAGATAAAATGTTCACCTCCAAATCCCTCCACTCACCTTAAAAATCATGGGCTTAGGATGATTATCTGTGAGTCACATTATGCTGGCTTGGAGAAGGGATTGGCATAATCCAAAATGATGGTTTATCTTATTGGTCATGGTTACTCCTGTTTCTGTGGGATCAAGATGTTACTCCGCTTCTCTTTGGAGTTCTGGTGAATTCAGGGTGGTATTCTTTCCTTGAATAGTTTCTAGCTGTATGTTTGTGGGGCAAGAGATGCCATGGGATCTACTATTTGGCCATCTTGCTGATGTCATTCTGAAATCTAGTCTTTTCCCCCCAAGCTTTATTGGGGTATGATTGATGAAGAAAAATTGTACCTATTTAAGTGTGCAACATGATGTTTTGATATATCTATACACTATGAAATGATTAACACAATCAAGTGAATTAATATACACATCACCTTATATTTGAGTGGTGTGTGGTAATAACATGTAAAAATTGCTAAGAAATTTACTTTCTTAGCAAATTACCAGTATATAATACATTTACTATAGTCACCATCTTGTACATTAGGCCTCCCAAACTCATTTAACTTGTAACTTGAAGTTTATATTCTTTGACGAACATCTCTTCTTCTTCCCTTACCCATAACCTCTGATAACCACCATTCTGTCCTCTATTACTATGAGTTTGACTTTTTTTAGACACTACAAAAATAAAACCATGTAATATCTGCCTTTTTGTGTCTGGCTTATTTCACTTAGCATAAAGTGTTCCACGTCTATTCATGTCATGGCAAATAAAATGATCTCCTTTTTTCTTTTTTTTTATAAGATGGAGTCTCACTCTATTGCCCAGACTGGAGTACAGTGGCCTGATATCAGCTCACTGCAACCCCTTCCTCCCAGGTTCAAGTGATTCTCCTGCCTCAGCCTTCCTGGTAGCTGGGATTACAGGCACCCATCACCACGCCCAGCTAATTTTTGTATTTTTAGTAGAGATGGAGTTTCACCACGTTGGCCAGGCTGGTCTCGAACTCCTGACTTCAAGTGATCCTCAGCCTCCCAAAGTGCTGGGATTATAGGCATGAGCCACTGTGCCCGGCCAATCACCTTTTTTTTTTTTTTTTAAGGCTGAATAGTATTTCATTGTGTCCATATACCATGTTTCCCCCTGCCCTCCCGTCCCCTCGCCTCCCCTCCCCTCCCTTCCCCTTCCCTTCCCTTCCCTTCTTTCTGTTTATATTTTGAGATAGGGGTCTCAAACTCCTAATCTCAAACTCCTGGCCTCAAGTGATCTTTCTGCTTCGATGTCCTGAGTAGCTGGGATTACAGGCACAAGTCACCACACGCAGCTAATATGACACTATATTTTTTTATCTATTCATCTGTTGTAGGACAGATTGTTTCAATTTCTTGACTAATGAAAATAATGCTGCATTGAACATAGGAGTACTAATATCCCTTTGAGATACTGATTTTATGTCTTTTGATATATACTCAGAAATGAAATTGTTGGATCATATGGCAGTTCTATTTTTAATTTTTTGAGGAGCCTCCATATTGTTTTATATAATGGCAGTGCCACTATACATTCTCAACGATGTACAAGGGTTTGTCCACATCCTCACAAAAATGATCTTTTTTTCTAACAGCTGTCCTAACAGATGTGATGTGATAGCTCACTGTGGTTTCAATTTGCATTTCCCTAAAACATAGTGGTGTTAAGTATGTTTTCATACACACTTTGCCAATTTTAATGTACTCTATGGAAAAATATCTGTTTAGTCAGGTCCATGGCCCAATTTTAAATCAGATTATAATTATGTTTTCTTTTTGCTATTATATTGCACGAATTTGTTTTTTTAATTACTATTATACTTTAGGCTCTAGAATACATGTGCAGAATGGGAAGGTTTGTTACATAGGTATAAACATGCCATGGTGATTTGCTATGCCCATCAACCTGTCATCCACATTAGGTATTTCTCCTAATGCTATCCCTCCCCTAACCCCCAACCCCCTGACAAGCCCCAGTGTGTGATGTTCCCCTCCCTGTGTCCACGTGTTCTCATTGTTCAATTCCCACCTATGAGTGAGAACATACAGTGTTTGGTTTTCTGTCCTTGTGATAGTTTGCTCAGAATGATGGTTTCCAGCTGCATCCATGTCCCTGCAAAGGACATGAATTCATCCTTTTTTATGGCTGCATAGTATTCCATGGTGTATATGTGCCATATTTTCTTTATCCAGTCTATCATTGATGGGCATTTGGGTTAGTTCCAAGTCTTTGCTATTGTGAACTGTGCACAATAAACATACGTGTGCATGTGTCTTTATAGTAGAATGATTTCTAATCCTTTGGGTATGTACCCAGTAATGGGACTGCTATGTCAAATGGTATATCTGGTTCTAGATCCTTGACAAATCACCACACTGTCTTTCACAATGGTTGAACTAATTTACACTCCCACCAACAGTGTAAAAGCATTCCTATTTCTCTACATCCTCTCTAGCATCTGTTGTTTCCTGACTTTTTAATAATCGCCATTCAAACTGGCATGAGATGGTATTTCATTGTGGTTTTGATTTGCATTTTTCCAATGACCAGTGATGATGAACTTTTGTTCTTATCATTGTTGGCCACATAAATGCCTTCTTTTGAGAAGTGTCTGTTCATATCCTTCACTCACTTTTTGATGGGGTTGTTTTTTTCTTGTAAATTTGTTTAAGTTCTTTGTAGATTCTTGATATTAGCCCTTTGTCAGATGATAGATTGCAAAAATTTTCTCCCATTCTGTAGGTTGTTTGTTCACTCTGATGATAGTATTTTTGCTGTGCAGAAGCTCTTTAGCTTAATTAGATCCCATTTGTCAATTTTGGCTTTTGTTGCCATTACTTTTGGTGTTTTAGTCATGAAGTCTTTGCCCATGCCTATGTCCTAATGGTATTGCCTGAGTTTTCTTCTGGGGCTTTTATGGATTTAGGTCTTACGTTTAAGTCTTTAATCCATCTTGAGTTAATTTTTGTATAAGGTGTAAGGAAGGGGTCCAGTTTCAGTTTTCTGCATATGGCTAGCCAGTTTTTCCAACACCATTTATTATCCTTTCCCCATTGCTTGTTTTTGTCAGGTTTGTCGAAGATCAAATGGCTGTAGATGTGTGGTGTTATTTCTGAGGACTCTGTTCTGTTCCATTGGTCTATATATCTGTTTTGGTACCAGTACCATGCTGTTTTGGTTACTGTAGACTTGTAGTATAATTTGAAGTCAGGTAGCATGATGCCTCCAGCTTTGTTCTTTTTGCTTAGGATTGTCTTGGCTATATGGGCCAAGAAAAGTTTTTTTCTAGTTATGTGAAGAAAGCGAATGCTAGCTGATGGGGATAGCATTGAATCTATAAATTACTTTGGGCAGTGTGGCCATTTTCATGATATTGATTCTTCCTATCCATGAGCATGGAATGTTTTTCCATTTGTTTGTGTCCTCTCTTATTCCCTTGAGTGGTGGGGTTTGTAGTTCTCCTTGAAGAGGTCCTTCACATCTCTTGTAAATATACAGTCATGTCATCTGCAAACAGAGACAATTGGACTGCCTCTCTTCCTATTTGAATATGCTTTATTTCTTTCTCTTGCCTGATTGCCCTGGCCAGAACTTCCAATACTATATTGAATAGGAGTGGTGAGAGAGGTCATCCTTGTCTTGTGCCAGTTTTCAAAGGGAATACTTCCAGCTTTTGCCCATTCATTGTGTTACTGGCTGTGGGTTTGTCATAAATAGCTCTTATTATTTTGAGATATGTTCCATCAATAGTTTATTGAGAGTTTTTATCATGAAGAGGTGTTGAATTTTATCGAAGGCCTTTTCTGCCTCTACTGAGATAAGTATGTGGTTTTTGTCATTGGTTCTGTTTATGTGATGGATTACGTTTATTGATTTGTGTATGTTGAACCAGCCTTGCATCCCAGGGATGAAGCCAACTTGATGGTGGTGGATAAGCTTTTTGATGTGTTGCTGGATTCTGTTTGCCAGTATTTTATTGAGGATTTTCGCATCAATGTTCATCAGGGATATTGGCCTGAAATTTTCTTTTTTCTGTTCTGTCTCTGCCAGGTTTTGGTATCAGGATGATGCTGGCCTCATAAAATGAGTTAGGGAGGAGTCTCTCTTTTTCTATTGTTTGGAATAGTTTCTGAAGGAATGGTACCAGCTCCTCTTTGTACCTTGGGTAGAATTCAGCTGTGAATCCATCTGTTCTGGGGACTTTTTTGGTGGTAAGCTAACAATTACTGCCTCCATTTCAGAACTTGTTATTGGCCTATTCAAGGATTCGACTTCTTCCTGGTTTAGACTTGGGAGGGTTTATGTGTCCAGGAATTCATCCATTTCTTCTAGATTTTCTAGTATATTTGCATAGAGGTATTTACAGTATTGTCTGATAGAAGTTTGTATTTCTTTGGGATCAGTGGTGATATCCTCTTTATCATTTTCTGTTGTGTCTATTTGATTCTTCTTTCTTTTCTTCTTTATTAGTCTGGCTAGTGGTCTATCTGCTTTGTCAATCTTTTCAAAAAATCAGCTCCTGAATTCAATGATTTTTTTAAAGAATTTTTTGTGTCTGTGTCTCCTTTAGTTCTGCTCTGATCTTAGTTATTTCTTGTCTTCTGATAGTTTTTGAATTTGTTTGCTCTTGCTTCTCTAGTTCTTTTAATTGTGATGTTAGGGTGTCAATTTTAGATCTTTCTCACTTCCTCATGTGGGCATTTTGTGCTATAAATTTCCCTCTACACACTGCTTTAAATGTGTCCCAGAGATTCTGGTATGTTGTGTCTTCGTTCTCATTGGTTTCAAAGAACTTATTTATTTCTGCCTTAATTATCTTATTTACCTAGTAGTCATTCAAGAGCAGGTTGTTCAGTTTCCATGTAGTTGTGTGGTTTTGAGAGTTTCTTAATCCTGAGTTCTAATTTGCTTGCACTGTTGTCTGAGAGACTGTTATGATTTCCATTCTTTTGCATTTGCTAAGGAGTGTTTTACTTCCAATTATGTCATCAGTTTTAGAATAAGTGTGATGTGGTGCTGAGAAGAATGTATATTCTGATTTGGGGTGAAGCATTCTGTAGATGTCTATTAGGTCTGCTTAGTCCAGAGCTGAGTTCAAGTCCTGAATATCCTAGTCTTTCTGTAGGTCTCTAAGAACTTGCTCTATGAATCTGGATGCTCCTGTATTAGATGCATATATATTTAGGATAGTTAGCTCTTCTTGTTGCATTGGTTCTTTTACCATTATGTCATGCCCTTCTTTGTCTTTTTTGCTCTTTTTTGGTTTAACGTCTGTTTTGTCAGAGACTAGGATTGCAACCTCTGCTTTGTTTTGCTTTCCATTTGCTTGGCAAATATTCCTCCATCTCTTTATTTTGAGCCTATGTGTGTCTTTGCATGTCAGATGTGTCTCCTGAGTACAGAACACTGATGGGTCTTGACACTTTATCCAATTTTCCAGTCTGTGTCTTTTAACTGGGGCATTTATCCCATTACATTTAAGATTAATATTGTTATGTGTGAATTTGATCCCGTCATCATGATGCTAGCTGGTTACTTTGCATGTTAGTTGATGCAGTTTCTTCATAGTGTCAATGGTCTTTAGAATTTGGTATGTTTTTGCAGTGGCTGGTACCGGTTGTTCCTTTCCATATTTAGTGCTTCCTTCAGGAGCTCTTGTAAGGCAGGCCTGGTGGTGACAAAATCTCTCAGCATTTGCTTGTTTGTAAAGGATTTTATTTCTCCTTTGCTTATGAAGCTTAGTTTGGCTGGATATGAAATTCTGGGTTGAAAATTATTTTCTTTAAGAATGTTGAATATTGGTCCCCACTCTTTTCTGGCTTGTAGGGTTTCTGCAGAGGGATCCACTCTTAGTCTAATGGGTTCCCTTTCTGGGTAACTTGACCTTTCTCTCTGGCTGCCCTTAACATTTTTTCCTTCACTCAACCTTGGCGAATCTGACGATTATGTGTCTTGGGGTTGCTCTCCTCGAGGAGTATCTTTGTGGTGTTCTCTGTATTTCCTGAATTTGAATGTTGGCCTGCCTTGCTAGGTTGGGGAAGTTCTCCTGGATAATATCCTAAAAAGTGTTTTCCAACTTGGTTCCATTCTCCCCGTCACTTTCAGGTACACCAATCAAACGTAGGTTTGGTCTTTTTACAAGTTCCATATTTCTTGTAGGCTTTGTTCATTCCTTTTCATTCTTTTTTCTCTAATCTTGTCTTCATGCTTTATTTCATTAAGTTGATCTTCAATCTCTGATATCCTTTCTTCCGCTTCATCAGCTATTGATACTTGTGTATGCTTCACTAAGTTCTTGTGCTGTGCTTTTCAGCTCCATCAGGTCATTTATGTTCTTCTCTAAACTGGTTATTCTAGTTAGCAATATTTCTAACCTTTTTTCAAGGTTATTAGCTTCCTTGCATTGGGTTAAAACATGCTCCTTTTGCTCGGAGGAGTTGTTATTACCCACCTTCTGAGGCCTACTTTTGTCAATTCATCAAACTCATTCTCCATCCAGTTTTGTTCCCTTGCTGGTGAGGAGTTGGGATCCTTTGGAGGAGAAGAGGCATTCTGGTTTTTGGAATTTTCAGCCTTTTGGCATTGGTTTTTCCTTATCTTCGTGGACTTATCTACCTATGGTGTTTGATGTTGGTAACCTTTGGATGGGGTTTCCGTGTGCACGTCCTTTTTGTTGGTATTGATGCTACTCCTTCCCATTTGTTACTTTTCCTTCTAAAAGTCAGGCTCCTCTGCTGCAGGAGTTTGCTGGAGGTCCACTCTAGACCCTGTTTGCCTGGGTATCACCAGCAGAGGCTGCAGAACAGCAAAGATTGCTGCCTGTACCTTCCTCTGGAAACTTCGTCCCTGAGGGGCACCTGCCAGATGTCAGCCAGAGCTCTCCTGTATGAGGTGTCTGTCGACCCCTGCTGGGAGGTGTCTCCCAGTCAGGAGGCATAGATGTCAGGGACCCACTTGAGGAGGAAGTCCATCCCTTAGCAGAGCTCAAGTGCTGTGCTGGGAGATCCACTGCTCTCTTCAGGGCCAGCGTGCAAGAATGCCTAAGTCTGCTGAAGCTTCTCCCACAGCTGCCCTTCCCCCAGGTGCTCTGTCCCAGGGAGCTGGGAGTTTTATCTATAAGCCCCTGACTGGGGCTGCTGCCTTCCTTTCTGAGATGTCCTGCTGAGAGAGGAGGAATCTAGAGAGGCAGTCTGGCTACAGTGGCTTTGCTGAGCTGCAGTGGGCTCTGCCCAGTTTGAACTTCTAGTTGCTTTGTTTATGCTGTGAGAGGAAAACTGCCTCAAACCTCTGTAATGGCAGATGCCCCTCCCCCCACCAAGCTGCACAATTTCAGGTTGACTTCAGACTGCTGTGTTGGCAGTAAGAATTTTAAGCCAGTGGATCTCAGCTTGCTGGGCTCTTTGGGAGTGGGGTCCACTGAACTAGACCACTTGGCTCCCTGGCTTTAGCCCTCTTTCCAGGGGAGTAAACGGTTCTGTCTCACTGGCATTCCAGGTGCCACTGGTATATGAAACAAAAACTCCTGCAGCTAGCTTGGTGTCTGCCCAAACGGCCGCCCAGTTTTTTGCTTGAAACCCAGGGCCCTGGTAGTGTAGGCACCTGAGGGAATCTCCTGGTTTGCGGGTTGTGAAGACCATGGGAAAAGCGTGGTATCTGAGCCAGAGTGCACTGTCCCTCATGGCACAGTCCATCACTGCTTCCCTTGGCTAGGGGAGGGAGTTCCCCGACCCCTTGTGCTTCCCAGGTGAGATGACGCCCCACCCTGCTTCAGCTCACCCTCCGTGGGCTACTCCCACTGTCTAACCAGTCCAAATGAACCAGGTACCTCCATTGGAGATGCAGAAATCACCAGCCTTCTGCATTGATCTCACTGGGTGCTGCAGACTGGAGCTGTTCATATTCAGCCATCTTGCCAGCCACCTGCATGAATTTCTTATATATTTTGAATATAAACTCCTTATCAGTCATATGGTTTACAAATATTTTTTCCTGTTCCATAGGTTTCCTTTATATGTTGTAGATTATTTTCTTTGCTATGCAGAAGTAGTTTTCTGTAATCCATTTTTAACTTTTTCACCTCTGCTGCCTGTGCATATGATGTCAAATCCAAAAATTTATTGCTATGATGTGTATCATAGTTTTCCCCTTTGTTTCTTCTAAGAGTTTTATGGTTCCAGTATTTATGTTTAAATCTTTAATCCATTTTGAGTTGATTTTTATGCATTAAGATAAGGATCCAATTTCATTTTTTTGCATGTGAATATCCGGTTTCCCCACATCATTCATTGGACAGACTATCTTTTCCCTGTTGTGTGTTCTCGGCACCTTTATCAAAAATCAGTTGACTATATATGTGTGGGTTTATTCCGGGGCTAATTTTGTTCTATTGGTCTATATGTCTGTTTTTATACTGGTACCATATTATTTTGATTTCTATTCCTTTGTAATATAATTTAAAATCAAGAAGTGTGCTGCCTCCAGCATTGTGGTTCTTGCTCAAGATTTCTTTGGCTATTCAGGGTATTTTGTGGTTCTGTATAAATTTTAGGATTGTTTTCTCTATTTCTATAAAAAATATCACTGGAATTTTGATTGTGATTGCACTGAATCTGTAGATCACTTTGTGTAGTGTGGATATTTTTAGAATATTAATTCTTCTGCCCCATGAACAAATAATATCTTTCCATATATTTACATCTTCTTCATTTTTTAATCAGTGTTTTATAATTTTTAGTGTACAGATCTTTCACCTCATTGGTTAAATTTATTTCTAAATATTCTTTTTTTATGCTATTGTAAATAAGATTGTTTCTTAATATCTTTTTCAGCTAGCTTATTGTTAATGTGTAGGAATAAAACTGATTTTTGTATGTTGATTTTCTGTCTTGCAACTTTACTGAATTTCTGTAGCAGTTCTCATAGTTTTTCATAGAATCTTTAGAGATTTCTACATATAAGCTCATGTCATCTGTAAACACATAGTTTGATATCTTTTCTGATTTGGATGCCCTTTCTTTTTCTGGCCTAATGGCTCTGACTAGAACTTACAATATTGTGTTGAATGGAAGTGGTGAGAGGGGGCATCCTTGTTTTTTTCTTGATCTTAGAGTAAAAGCTTTCAGCTTTCCACGATTGAGTATGACATTAGCTGCAGGCTTGTCATATATGGCCTTTATTGTGTTAAAATACATCTCTTCTATATCTAATTTGTTGGAAGTTCTTATCATGAAAAAATATTGAATTTTGTCAGATAATTTTGTTGTCTATTGAAATAATCATGTCTTTTTTTATTCATTTTGTTAATTTGGTGTATCCCATTTGACTTGCATATGTTGAACCATTGTTGCGTACCACAGATAAATACCATTGGATCATGGTGTATTATCGTTTGAATGTGCTGTGGAATTAAGGTTTTTGTATTTTCTTGAGGGTTTATGCATTTTTGTCAATCGGGATATTGGCCTATAATTTTATTTTCCAGTAATGTCCTTGTCGGCTTTGGTATCAGGATAATGTTCACCTCATAAAATGAGTTTAAAAATATTATTTCTCTTCAACTTTTGGAAGACTTTAAGAAGGATTTCCATTAATTTTTCTTTAAAATTTTAGTAGAATTCACCAGTGAAAGCATTTGGTCCTGGACTTTTATTTGTTGGAAGACTTGATTGCTGATTGAATCTTCTTATTATTGTTCAGTTCAGATTTTTCTATTTCTTAAGTCTTAGTAGGTTGTATGTTTCTAGGAATTCATCCATTTTTTCTAGTTTATCCAATTTGTTGGAATGTAATTATTCATAGTAGTCTCTTATGATCCTTTCTTTGTGTGATATCAGTTGTTTCCTCTTTTCTTTTTAATTGTATTTGAGTATGCTCTATTTTTTTTGTTAGTCTAGCTAAAGGTTTGTCAATTTTGTTTACCTTTCTGAAAAACCAACCCAGTTTCACTGATTATTTTTCTAGTGTTTTTCTAGTCTATGTTTTATTTATTTCTGCTCTGATTTTAATTATCCTTTATTTTATTCTTCGTTTTTAAACTTTGGGCTTCATTTAGTTTTATTCTGTTTCCTTATGTTCAAGATCTTTCTTTTATCCTTCTTTAAAAAAAATTTTTTTGAGAGACAGGGACTTGCTGTCCTGTTTCCCAGGCTGGAGTGCAATGGCATGATCATGGCTCATAGCAGCCTTGAAACCCTGGGCTCAAGTGATGCTCCCACCTCAGCCTCTCCAGTAGCTAGGACTACAGGTACATGCTACCACACCTGCCTAATTTATTTTTTGTAGAGGTGGAGTCTCACTATGTTGCCTAGGCTGATCTCAAACTCCTGGCCTCAAGCAATCTTCCCATCTTGGCCTTCCATAGCACTGAGATTACATGTGTGAGCCACCAGGCCAGCCCATCTTCCTTTTTTCTTAATGTAGGTCCTTGTTGCTATAAACTTTCTTCTTAGAATGCCTTTTTTTGTATCCCATAAGTTTTGGTCTGTTGTGTTTCCATTTTCATTTGTCTCAAGATTTTTTTAAATTTTCCTTTTGAGTTCTTCTTTGACCCATTTGTTGTTCAGGAGGTGTTGTTTAATTTCCACATATTGTGAATTTTTAAATTTCTTCATGTTGTTGATTTCTTGTTTCGTACCATTGTGGTCAAAAAAGATACATGATATAAATCCAATCTTAAATTTGTAAAGACTTGTTTTGTGGCCTAGCATGTGATCCTTTCTGGAAACTGTTCCGTGTGCAATTGAGGAAAATATTCCACCATGTTGAGTGGAATATTCTGTTTATGTCTGTTAGGTTTATTTGTCTATAGTGTTCAAGTCCAATGTTACTGATTTTCTGTGTGGACGATCGATCCATTGTTGGAAGTGGAGTATTACTTTTCTCTACTATTTATTTGTGGTCTAATTCTCTCTGTAGAGCTGTTGATATGTGTTTTATATATTAAGGTGTTCCAATGCTATGTGCCTATATATTTACAATTGATATATCCTCTTGATAAATTGACTCATTTGTCATTATATAATGACTGTTTCTTTTATGGTTTTTGACTTAAGGTCTATTTTGTATGATATAGGTATAGCTACCCCTGCTCTTTTCTAGTTTCCATTTGCATGGAAAGTCTTTCTTTCATTTATTTCCTTTCAATCTATGTGTGTCTGTAAAGCTGAAATCAGTCTTTTGTAGGCAGCATATAGATGGGTCTTGTGTGTGTGTGTGTGTGTGTGTGTGTGTGTGTGTGTGTGTGTGTTTAATCTATTCGGACACTCTATGTCTTTTGAATAGAGAATGTAGTCCATTTACATTTAACATAATTATTGAGAGGTAAGAACTTATTATTGCCATTTTGTTAATTGTTTTCTGACTGTTTGGTAGGTTCTTTGTTCCTTTCTTCCTCTTCTGTTATCTTTGTGATTTATTTATTTTATGTAGTGGTATGCTTTGATTTCTTTCTCTTTATCTTTTGTGTATCTAATATAGGTACTTGTTTTGTGGTTACTGTTAGGCTTACATAAAACATCTAATAGTTACAACAGGCTATTAATCTAATAACAACTTTGATCACTATACAGGCTCTGCCCAATTTTATGTTTTTAATTTATAACTTCTTATATTATGAACCTATTAATAAATTATTATAGACATAATTTTTAATACCTTGACTTTTAATCTTTGTACTAGAGTTATAAGTGATTTACACACCATTCTTACAGCACTGGAGTATTCTGAATTTGACTACATAATTATCTTTCCAAGTGAGTTTTATATTTTCATATGTTTTTACATTACTAATTAGCATTATTTCATTTCAGGTTGAAGAACTCTCTTTAGCATTTCCTTTAAGGCAGGTCTAATGATGATGAGCTCCCTCAGCTTTTGTTTCTCTGAGGAAATTTTTATCTATCCTTCATTTATGAAGAATAGCTTTGCCAGGTTAACTATTATTGTTTGGCAGGGGTTCTTTCCAGCACTCTGAATATATCATTCCATGTTCTCCTGGCCTGCAAGGTTTCTGCTGATAGCCTCATAGAAATTTTCTTGTGTTTGATGAGCCTTTTTTCTCTTGTTGCTTTCAAATTTCTCTCTTTTGTCTTTGCTTTTGATAGTTTGATTAAAATATGTGTCAGTGAAGTCTTTGGGGACCACCATTGAGCTTCATGTGCTTGGATTTCCATATGTCTTCCCAAACTTGGAAAATTTTCAGCCATTATTTCTTTAAATAGTTTCCTGTCCTTTTCCCTCTCTGTCTTCTCCTTCTAAAGATTCTGTAATGCAAATGTTAGCTCTTTTGATGGGGTCTCAAAAATCTCATAGGCTTTCTTCATTCCCTTTTATTCTTTTTCACTTTTTCTTTTATGCCTTGATAATTTAAAATGACATGTCTTCAAGTTCTGATTCTTTGGCTTGATTGAGTCTGCTATTGAAACTTTCTGTTACATTCTCTTGTTCAGTCACTGTATTCTTCAGCTTCAAAATTTCTGTTTGGTTCTCTCTTTTTCTGTTTCCTATCTCTTTTTTGAATATCTCATTTTGTTCTCATATTGTTTTCCTGATTTCATTAAATCATTTGTCTATGTTCTCTTGTAACCTGCTGAGCTTCTTTAGAACAATTATTTGTTTCTTGGTTGGTGTCTTGTTTCCCTGGGTCCTTGTGATCCTTGTTTGTGCAGGTTTGATATATAGGTAAACAGGCAGCTATCTGTGCCTTTGAAGACCTTTTCCAGATTTAATTGACCGGCTGTGGTAAGAAAAGATGTTTATCAGTGGGGTGAGGGGGCCCTGGAGCATACTCTGTCACCAGATATCAAATGTGGGAGCATAAAGTAGCTCTGGGTCTTGTGTGGGGGTGGTGTAGAGTCTTGTCAGCTCAGAAAGCTATGGTCCATGATGTCAGCAGCAGCAAAACCTTTATTGATAAGAACTGCAGGGGATCCACAGTGAGTAAAAAACCTGTTAGGGTCCTCAGCAGTGCCTCTGGCTTCAGTAGCAAGGGACAAGGGCAAACAGTGGTGGACATCAGGGCTTGAAGTTTACACATGTGTGGCTGCAGGGACCAGCTGTACATGCAAGTGTGGCTGCAGGGGTTGGGCCTGCCAGTATGCATGAGCTCAGCTGCAAGGAACAGCTGAAGACATGTGCCTGGTGGTGAGGGAGTTGGGGCTAGCTGGTACATGTACACTGCTGTGGGGACCAGAGCTGATGGCTAGCTGCAGGTGACTGAATAGTAGTGAAGGCTGGCTGTGGGGTGTCAGCTATGTAAACACACATGCCTGCAGGATCACCCGTGGGCATACACACAGCATTGCATGTCATGGCTTGATGCAGGAACCCAAGTCATCTGCAAGCATGTGCATGCCGTGGCCATGCTGTGTGTGGGGATGGGGCACCCATGGTGGAAAGAAAGCTCTGGGAAGGGGAGAAAAAGGTGGCAGCTCAGACAGCTGGAGTCTGCAAAGACAAAAATCTGTAGATCTCAAAGGCAAAAGCTTTTGGCATCCCTTGTGGAGCAGACCGCTTGGATCCACAATGTTGAACACCAGGGGGTCCTCAGTGGAGCTGGCTGGTGGTGGTGGCGGCGGAGGCGGGCGGGGTGGGGATGCTGTGAAACACCACAAGAGCTGTTGAGGTCCTCAGTGGTGAGAGTTGAGGATCAAGCCATGGGGGGGTCACAATAGCATCCACCATATGGCTGACACTGATAGCCTCCAGCCTTCTTTGTTTTTTAGTTGAATATATGTCATGTTTTTAGTCCTCTCCAGAAGTCTCAGCTATGTTGGTGTCCCCAGAGATATGGGTGAGGTGAAACCAAAGCAGATCCTTAGGGCAATGCCCCCAAAAGACTGGGGAAGTTGGTCATTCATTCTGCTCTTCTTTTCCCTGTAAGGACAACTTGTGCACTGGGTAGTTCCCTCTTAGCACTGAGCAGTGACAGCCTCAGGAGATGAGATGGTGCAGGCAAAATGAAACTGTTGTTCCTATGCCTTTTGTGCAATAATTATTCTTTTTTTTTTTTTTTTTTTTTTTTTTTGCTTTGCTGTGTTGCTGCAGCTTTTCAAATTGATGCCTGAGCTCTCCAGAGCTATTTTCACTTGTGGATAGCTGTCTAATATTTTTTTGTGGGAGGATGAAGGCTGGCATCTCCTACTCTGATATCTTGTTTTTCCCTGAACTCTAACCTTTAAAAGGAAATGTTACCTTGTTTTAAAAAGTGCTAGGAGTTTTAAATCAAATTGTTCCTTTCTGGAAATTTTCCATTCAAAGCACTAAGAAAATGAGATACTGTAATTTTAGTTGAATATATATCATGTTAAGTAATAAGAGACAGGAGTTCGGTGTCCTTAGCTATTGCTTCAGTTGACTGATTTGCCAAAAGCCATTTTGATTCAATATCACTGGGAAAAATTAAGAAAACATTAATATTCCCTGCACAGACTAACATATTCAAGACTTGCTATTTTCAGTCAGACAAAGATCATTAGGAAATAAATTTGTGTTCATCAGAGCCAAATATGCTTAATAACTACTTCATTAAAATCTGCTAATGCTGGAACTCTTTTTGAGAAATTGGACTTATAACAACAAGCCATAAATAGCAACGAGATGACTCCACCCCTGAAGAAATGGCCCTTATTTTGTCTAGTTTAAAAATAGTTTGTTTAGTGGTAAGAAAAGCCTTAGTTCTTGGCTTCTGTCTCTTGCAGTTTCCAACATGATAACAGGAGAGGGAGGCAACAAAGAGTACATGATAGGAAAACGTGCTAGCTTCCCACTGACTGGGGGCAAAACTTCCCAAGAACAAGATGAAGACTGACCTGATTCAACTCAAAACAACAGAAGCAGCACTAAGATGGTAAATAAAGAGCTTTTTTTTTTTTTAGATGAAGACTCGCTCTTGTTGCCTAGGCTGGAGTGCAATGGCGCGGTCTCGGCTCACTGCAGCCTCCGCCTCCCAGGTTCAAGTGATTCTCCTACCTCAGCCTCCTGAGTAGCTGGGATTACAGGTACCTGCCAGCGAGCCTGGCTAATTTTTATATTTTTAGTAGAGACGAGGTTTCACCATGTTGGCCAGGCTGGTCTCCAACTCCTTACCTCAGGTGATCTGCCCACCTCAGCCTCCCAAAGTGCTGGGATTACAGGCATGAGCCACCTGGCAAATGAGGAGTTTTATGTGGACAGCACAACCCTGGCTGCTTCAGGGCTGACAACCAAAGTAACAGGCATGGGGAAACTCACAGGCAACACAAAGCTCATCTCTTTTATATTTATAAGGCAACATTGCCTCTATCCATTCTTCAGCACCTTTTCCTTATCTTCCTCCTGGGTCTGCATCTTAACTCTAACCAAGTGGTTGTCAACTCAGTGTGAGTGTCGGAATTACCTGTGTAGATATTCAAATATCACACATGATCTATTCATGTGGTAGGACCACCATAATAATACCAGAGACTGGATGGCTTAAACAACAGAAATTTATTTTCTCACAGTTCTGGAGGCTAGAAATCCAGGATTAAAGTTTCAACAGATTTTGTTTCTTCTGACGCTTCTTTCCTTGGCTTGTACGTGGCCACCTTGCTCTGCCCTCACATGGTCATCCCCCTGGGCATGTGCACCCCTTGTGTCTCTCTGTGTGTCCATATTTCCTCTTCTGACAAGGACAATAGTCAGATTGGATTAAGGCACACCCTAACAGCCTCGTTTTAACTTAATCACTTCTTTAAAGACCCCCATGTTCACATACAGTCACATTCTGAGGTACTAGAGTTGAGAGCTTCAACATGGGAATTTATGGGGGACACAATACACAGTTCAGCCCATTACTTTCCCCAAGTCCCAGTCACAGAGACTCTGATTCAGTAGGTCTGGGGAAGTACCTTGGGATCTCTACTTTAAAAGTACCACAGGGAGCCTCAAATACACAGGATTATTTTCCAGTGTATTGTATTTTGACTTCTATGTATAATCCTTGAAGTCAAAGACTGCCTTGTACATGTATGTAATCTCATTCATTTTTATAGTACCTATCAAAGATGTTTAGGAAACAGTCTACTTTGTTTCAGTTATTACTCTCTTCTCTCTGGGTTTTTCCTACTTTATCTATCTATCTATCTATCTATCTATCTATCTATCTATCTATTTATCTATCTTTGAGACAGAGTCCCACTCTGTTGCCCAGGTTGGAGTGCAGTGGCACGATCTCAGCTCACTACAACCTCCATCTCCCGGGTTCAAGTGATTCTCCTGCCTCGGTCTCCCGAGTAGCTGGGATTACAGGTGCGCCATCACACCTGGCTAAGTTTTGTATTTTTAGTAGAGACGGGTTTTGCCATGGCGAGGCTGGTCTCAAACTCCTGACCTCAGGTGATCTGCCCACCTCGGCCTCCCAAAGTGCTGGAATTACAGACAAGAGTCACCACACCTGGCCTATTTATTCTCTATATTTGATTTATTACTGACATGAGTGTTTTATGTTTGCACTCTTGTACCCTTCCAGGGGCCATTATCTTCTCATCTCTATAACTTTGATGAGGACCCACCTGTTCCCTGTCCCAGTACTTCTTTATTCTCCAACCCTATTTCCCTGCAGGGCTCTGGAATCTAAACCATTCTGGGAAGAATCTCAGGACTAATCCATACTTCAGTTAAGTTGGCATGTGGGCAAACTTGCTGCTTTTCTAATTTCAGCCTTGTGTCTCTCTGTCTTGGTAATTAGGTTTCTATCTTATTTCAGGGTCTGGATCCATGCAACACACACCAGCTCCACATTGGTCTCTGGACTGTTAGCTGATATCTAACTTCCTGCCTTGTTAGCCTGCCCATTCTCCAAGCCTGGGAACCTTTGTGCCTTGTCTTGTTCTTGCCATCCTCCCAGTGTCATCAGCATCAATAATCTAGATCAAGAAGTGGTAATCTTTTTCTGTTAAGGACCAGAAAGTAAACATTTTAGGCTTTGCCAGCCATGTGGACTCTGTCAAGACTACTCAACTCTAACTCTGTAGAGCAGAAGCAGCCAGAAATGACATGTAGACAAATGAGCATGGCTATGTTCCAATAAAACTTATGTACAAAAACAGCTAGCAGCTGAGGGCTTCTGACCTGAGGGCTGTAGTTGGCAAACTTGATCGCAATGGAGTGTTATCAAATTATTCTGTGGAATTTCATGGGCTCCTTCTATTAGAGAGGAGATTTTAATTAGATACTTTCTCTTTTATTGGTTTTATATTTAGGACTGTAATCATTCCATCCTATATTCAGTCCATCGAGGCTGCTATAACAAAATTTCATAAATTGGGTGGCTTAAACAACAGAAATTTACTTCTTATAGATTTCGGGACTGGGAAGGATCTAGGTCATGGCAGATTTTGTGTCTGGTTGAGGATCCACTTTCTACTTTACTACATCCTTACATGGTGGAAAAATTATGGTTTCTTCAGCCCCTGTAAGGGCACTAATCCCATTCATGAGGGTCCCACCCTGACGACCAAATCACCTCCCAAAAGTTCCGCCTCCTTACAGTATCACGTTGGAGATTACGGTTCAACATAAATCTTGGGGAGACAAAAATATTCAGACCACAGCGGACTCCAAGTAAAAATTTTGATGTAAAGGGGGTTCTACTGCTTTAAAATAAACGGTTTGAAAACTACTAGTATAGATGAATTCTAAGAAATGAGCAAACTGAGATCTGAAAAAAAATAACTTGCCCTCAGTTGTAGAATTGCAGCTAGAAACTGCAGCTAGAAACCATAATGTTTAAGAATTAAACAAAATGTGAGGCCTTTCTAAGCATGGGAACCTTGTACAACTACACAAATTATACAGCCATAAAGGATAGTTTATGGCTTATAAATTTATAGAGGGAGGATTGCTCTCTGTAAAGTCTGAAGAGGCACTGAGTGGTTTGAAATTATTAATAATTTTTTTAACAAGGGGCTCTGAATTTTCATTTTGCACTGGGCCTTGCAAATTATATAGCTGATCCTGCTCTTCACCTCCACATACATATGCAATGCCTTTGTGCAGTAAATAAGATGCCATAAATGTCCAGAGAGGTGAGATCCCCCCTGACTTAATTATTTTAAGAAACAGCTCATAGTCCTTACCCTCAACTTATAACTGTGCTGTAATTGCCTAGAGCTTTTGGTTTATTTATGAGTTACACAAACATTTGAGTTTGATGGCCCAAGGCAAAATTTGTAGCCAGCCAAGCTGGCCTTTGAAGTTTGCTTTCCTTCCTTTGGGATCAGCTTCATGACCCCTATTTCTGCCTGAATCCCCTCCCAAGCCCGTCTCTACCTGGGGTTCACTGCCCCCATGCTCTCCATCTTATTTTTTTGCTACATGATTCTCTCCCTTAGATTGGTACATATCCCTTGTGTGGCAACTCTCCTTCGGTACCAGATTTTTTAGCTTCCAAGGTCAGAGTAAGTAAACTTATTTGTAGTAATGGGGTTTAGCCAACATTGTTGTTCACCACCAACATGTCTCCTTAACAATAGTACTTTGATTTTCTTCAGACAGCCACCTCTTCCACATGGCCATATAATTCAGAGGAGGATACCCCATCCCTAAGCCCAAGACTAGGTCCTTATTCGTCTAAGCCAATTATGAAGACATTATTCTCCTTTCTGTGACTGCTTTGAGAAGATGTGTGACACAGTCCAAGCCAAAGAATGCAAGTGGTGGAATGGGATAAGCAGAGGTGGAACAGCATTCTGGGCAATGTTGCCTTGCTCTTAAAGATATAAGAAAATGATGCCCTCTCGTTTTTCCTCAATATGTGTGTTATTATTCCTCAAAAACCAAAATACCTGAGAATCTCATATTTATATAGAAAGTGGATTTATCTTAGCCAAAGCCTATTTTCATGTGGATTTGAATGACCTAAAAAAAAACTTTGCAGACACAAAAAAAGCGCCAAATTCTTCAGAACTCTAAGGACTATATTTATAAATTTCACAAATTGTTCCAATGCTTTTTAAATGTCTAGATTCACAGGTTGTTTTAAAACTTTACTAGTCTATAAAATTAAATCTTGCATTAAAACACAATTTCCCAATTAAAAAATGGGCAAAATCCTGAATGGACTTCTCACCAAAGATGATAAAGACAGATGGCAAATAAGCATAGGAAAAGATGCTCCACATCACATATCATTACAGAAATTCAAATTAAAAAATGAGATACCACTACACAACTATTAGAATGGCCAAAATCCAGAACATTGATAATAATGCTGGTGAAGATGTGGTACAACAGGAACTTTCATTGCCGGTGAGAATGCAAAATTGTACAGTCACTTTGGAAGACAGTTTGGCAGTTTCTTAAACATACTCTTACCACATCATCCAGCAGTCACACTCAGTGGTATTTACCCAAAGGAGCTGAAAATTTATGTCCACAAAAATCTTGCATACAGGTGTTTATGGCATTGCCAAAACTTGGAAGCAACCAAGATGCCCTTCAATAGATTCTATGGATTGAATTGTTTCTACTCCCCTCTCCAAATTCACATATTAAAGCCCTAATCCCAAATGTGACTGTATTTGGAGATTGAGGCTTTAGGAGGTAACTAAGGTTAAATGAGGTCCAACACAATTGGTGGCTTTATAAGAAGAAGAGATCTCTCCCTGGCCACTCCACATGAACTTAGAGAAAAGGCCAGTGAGGATGCAGTGAGAAGGTGGCTATCTGCAAGCCAAGAAGAAAGTCCTCACCAGAAACAAGACCTGCTGGACCTTGATCTTGAACTTCCAGCCTCCTTAACTTTGAGAAAATAAATTTCTGTTGTTTAAGCCATGCAGCTTGTGTTATTTTGTTATAGCAGCCCTAGCCACCTAAGATGGTATGTGAATAAATAAATAAACTGTGGTATATTCAGACAACAGAATATTATCCAATTATCCAGTGTTAAACAAAAGTTAGCTATGAAGCCATGAAAAGACATGGAGGAAACATAAATGCATATTACTAAATAAAAGAAGCCAATCTGAAAAGACTACATACTGCATGATTCCAACTATATGACATTTTGGAAAAGACAAAAGTATAGAAACAGTAAAATGGAGAAGAGGCTGGGCGCGGTGGCTCACGCCTGTAATTCCAGCATTTTGGAAGGCCGCGGCGGGTGGATCACGAGATCAAGAGATCAAGACCTCCTGGCCAACATGGTGAAACCTCGTCTCTATTAAGAATACGAAAATTAGGTGGGCATGCTGGCACGTGCCTGTAGTCCCAGCTACTCAAGAGGCTGAGGCAGAAGAATTGCTTGAACCCGGGAGGCAGAGGTTGCAGTGAGCTGAGATCGCCCCACTGCACTCAAGCCTAGTGACAGAGTGAGACTCCATCTCAAAAAAAAAAAAAAAAAAAAAGGAGAAGAACAGAATCACTAAGTGAAGCATAGGTGATTTTTAGGCAGTGAAAATACTCTGTATGATATTATAGTGGTGGATACATGTCATTATACATTTGTCAAAATCCATAGAATGTATATCACCAAGAGGGAAAACTAAACTATGGACTTTGGGTGTAAATGTTATGTCACTGTAGGTTCCATGATTATAATAAATGTACCACTTTGGTGTGGGATGTTGATATTGGGGAGATTATGTGTGTGAGGAAGTATGGGGGTAAAGGGGAACTGATAAGGTTTGGATGTTCTATCCCCTCCAAATCTCATATTAAAACATGACCTCCAATGTTGGAGGTGGGCCTAGTGGGAGATGCTTGGGTCATGGAGGTGGATAATATTGCAGAATATTATCCAATTATCCAGTGCTAAAAAAAAGAAACCTTAGCTATGAAGCCATGAAAAGATATGGAGGAAACATAAATGCATATTATTAAGTAAAAGAAGCCAATCTGAAAAGTCTACATATTACATGATTCCAACTACATGACATTTTAGAAAAGACAAAAGTATGGCGACAGTAAATGACTCATCAATGACTAAGTGCCCTCCCTGTGGTAATGAGTTAACATTAGATCCAGTTGTTTAAAAAGAGCCTGGCACCTCCTCCCTCTCTTTCTTGCTCCCTCTCTCGACATGTCACCCGCTGTCTTCTCCTTTGCCTTCTGTCATGATTGTAAGCTTCCTAATGCCTCACCAGAAGCAGATACTGACACTATGCTTCTTGTATAGCCTACAGAATCATGAGCTAAATAAACCTCTCTTCTTTCCAAATTTCTTAGCCTCAGGTATTCTTTTATAGCAATGCAAAACAGACTAACACAGGAACTTTCTGTTCTTTCTGCCCATTTTTGCTGTGAACCTAAAGCTACTTTAAAAAATAAAGTCTATTCAAAATAAAAATAAATTTTAGTGTTTTTCTGAATAAAATGATTTAACTATAAAATACCTGAAAATATAATAGATGAGAAAAGCAACTGAATATTGAAAATACTTAAGATGGCAAGAATGGAGAAAGAGGTAAACAAAAAATAAATAATTTTTTAAAGTAGCAAGATGGTAGAATTAAACTCAACCATATCAAGTAAAAATAGACTAAACATTCCAGTTAAAAGGCAGTTTATTAGATCTGATAAATAAGCAATACCAAAAAATATAGCAAAGAAACACATTAAATATAAAGTTGTAAAACGTGCAAGAAGCTATGCTATGCAAACATTAAGCATAAGAAAGTGTTTGTGACTGTGTTATATCAGACCAAGCAGACTTTGAGACAAGAAGTATTACTATAAAGTGGGATATTTGGTAATAATAAAAGCGACAATTATTAAGAAGATATGACAATACTACGTATGTAATCACCTCATAACAGAACCTAAAAATGCATGAGTCAAAATTGTCAAAACTAAAGAAATCAACAAATACACAATTGTAGTTGGAAATTTTAATGCCCTTCTCTCACTACTTAAAGAAAGCAGAGACAAAAATCAACAAACACATAGATTTAAGTAATACTACTGGACCTGTCATTTATAGAACATAATATCCAACAACTGCAGAATATCCATTCTGTTTAAGTCCACATGGAACATACACCAAGATACACCATGTGTCAAGCCAGAAAAAAAGTCTCAATGAATTTCCAGTAATAAAAATGATAGAGTAATTCTCTGACCACACAAGTATGAAATTAGAAATGAATAACAATACAATACCCAGAAAATTCCCAAACATTAGGAAGTTAAGCCACACATTTCTAACTAACACAAGGGCCAAAGATTACAGAACAAGGAAACATAAATTATCAGTTTCACAAATAAAAGAGGATATCACTATGATCTGATAGATATTAGAAGAATGATAATGGGTATTATAAACAACTTTATGCCAAGAAAATCCAACAAGCAAGGCAAAAAACACAAGCTGCCAAAGCTCATTCAAGAGAAAGCAAATATCCTTAGTAAACCTATATCCATGAAAGAAATTGAATTTATAATCAAAACCATTACCACAAAGAAAACTCGAGGCCCAGATGGCTTCACCAATGAATGCCATCAGACATTTAAGGAAGAAATAATGCCCATCTTAAACTGTTTTATAAAAGTTATTACTCTTTTACAGAAACACTTTCCAACTTGTTTTATGAAGCAAGGCAGCATAACCTTCCTACTAGAAGTAAATACGGTGCAATAGAAGCACAGACCAATATACCTCCTGAACAAATATTTTAAAACTCCGTAACAAAAATTAGCAAGCCAAATCCAGCAATTAAAACTATAACACATCACAAACAAGTGGAGTTTATCCTAGGAATGTAAGATTGGTTTAACAGTTAAAAAAAATCACTGTAATTCATCACATTACAATAGTAAAGAAGAAAAGCCACAAAATCATTTCCATAGATAGAGAAAACAGAAATTTGATAAAAGACAATACCCATTCATGATTTTAAAAATAAAAACTCACAGGAAACAGGAAACAGAGGGTAACCTTGTCAATCTGATAAACAGCCAACATCATATTTTAATGGTGAAATATCACAATATTTCCCTTATCCTTGGCAAAAGGGCAAGGATATGTACTATCTCCAACATTGTACTGGAAGTCCTAGCTAGAAAGAAAGACAAGAAAAAGAAATAAGCAGCATGAAGACAGGAGAGGAAGAAGCTAAATGATGCTTAGTTACACGTGGCATGATTGCATTCGAAGAAACTATGACATCTAAAAAATGACTACTCAACTAATAAGTGAAATTAGCCATGTGACAGGATATCAAGAAACATCAAGTATCTAAAAATAAACATGAGAAATGTGGAAACTGCTACAGTACAAAACACAAAACATAGCTGAGAAAAATGAAACCCTAGAGATATAAACCATTCTGTTGATTGAAAGACTCAAAATTGATGACTTTTATTTTCTTCAAATTGATCTGTAGGGTTAATGCAATTCTTATCAATATCCCAGCAAGCTTTTATGCAAAAATGTATTTAAAGTAGCCTAAAACTGGAAGTTACCAAAATGCCTGTGGAAACAGGCACATGGAAAAACAAAATTTGCTATAGCCATACAATTGAAAACTCATCAGTAAAGGGAATAAACTATGAATACACTGAACTTAACAGAAGAATTTCAAAAACATCATAAGTGAACAAATCCAAACACAAGAGGTTGCATAGTGTATACCATTTACATGAAATTGAAGAACTAGAAAAGCTAATCAGTGGTAGTTGAAATGAGAACAAAGATTGCTTCTAGGTGTGAGTAGGAGCCACCCAGAAAGGGGCATGAAAACACCTTCTGAGGTGATAGAAATGATTTATGTCTTGTTTTGAATAACGTTTACACAAGTATATGAAATTGTCAAAACTCAGATAAAAAAACACAAGATTCATGGATTATATTTAGGTTAGTTATACCTTAAATTATATTACATGTTATATCTCAAGAATGTTGATTTTAAAAGAATCAACCCGGCTGGGTGTGGTGGCTCACACCTCTAATCCCAGCACTTCGGGAGGCCAAGGCGGGCAGATCACCTGAGGTCGGGAGTTCGAGACCAGCCTGACCAACATAACGAAACCCCGTCTCTACTAAAAATACAAAATTAGCCAGGCATGGTGGCACATCCCTGTAATCTCAGCTATGTGGGAGGCTGAGGCAGGAGAATCGCTTGAACCTGGGAGGCAGAGGTTGCAGTGAGCCGAGATCACGCCATTGCAATCCAGCCTGGGCAACAAGAGCAAAACTCTGTCTCAAAAATAAAATAAAATTAAAAAAGAATCAACCCGTAGGATCTCCCAATTCTTTTACTCAGAAATGTATTGTCACTTTGTTCTGGTCTTACCTTTATTTTGAAGATAAGGCATAACTCACTGCTCTCAAAATTCTGTGTTAAACCCTGACCAAAATTATTACAAATCTGACCTAACCCAAAAAACCATGATATGCAAGATAATTGTTTTTACATCTGTGTATGGGTGACTGAAATGAGGATGTAGCCTAATGCAAGGAGAATGGAGAAAATGCTTTTATCAAATGTCCATCATGTACATGCACACAATGTTTGAACACAAACATGGTTGTGATGCTGCCATTACACAATGTGGTGCCCTGGTTCTTTGGTGATTCCCAAAGTTGTCCTTTTATAGTCTCCTCCCCTTGAATTTCACCTGGCCCAGTGACCTCTTTTGACCAACAGAATAAGGCAGAAGCCCTGGCAGCTTCTGCTTTTGTACTCTTGAAAGTCCTGAGCTGCTACATAAGAAGTCTGGTTACCCCATTGTTGACACCACATATAGAAGCCCTACGGAGACACCATGTGGAGAGGGAGAGGTCATTAGATTGCATGAAGAATTGAGGAACCCAGCCAAGAGTTAGACCAATGACCCTAAATATATGACCTCAGCAGAATCACTCAAGCCAGCTCCTACCATTAGAGACTAGTTAGTGCAGGTACCAGTCATGGAAGTGTGGAAACCATTTTGGACATTCTAGTAGACATGATATGGGGCAGACATTAGTCATCTCTGCTCTTCCCTCTTTGAATTCCTGACTCACAGAATAGTGAGAAATAATAAAAACAGTTGTTTTAAGCCAGTAAATTTTGGGGTACTCCCTTGTGCAGCACTAGACAGCTGAAAGACACCTAATGGGATAAGCTGCCAAGGGAAAGCTGGGGCCAGGAGAAGTGGGTAAGAGGCAATATGAGAATGAACAGAAAATCAAAGAACAAAGGAGATCAAGGCAGATACATATAATACTGAAGAAACAGGAGAATCCCAGAAACACAGAATTGTGCTTCAGACAATCCTTTCTACCTATATGATCCCTTTAGCCTGCCGCAGCAAAGAGGTAAAATATCACTAGGTCAAAGGATGGTACTAGGGCAGAAATGCCTAAAAAGCTATTTCTGCCAGCTTGACTATGAAACCTAACCCATACTGACTTCTTTAAAAGTCATTTTTGGTGTACACTTCTGTATTGAGATTCTCCTTATGGTTTTCAGCTGAGCTATAAAATTGAGATTGCCTTAAATAATCCCAAATGATTCTCTAGATGAGGAAGGTGTTCCTTAAAAAAATTATACATTAAAATAGTGCACTCTTATTATTTTTATATATCTGTAACATATTAAACTACAGATTCATTTGCAAAATTTTGCAGATAGCTTCACTCTACATCTGCTAGGCCAGCTGCACCATCTGTATGTGGTGCTATTTTGAGATCTATACTTAAGCAGCAGATAAAGGATACAGGAAGCTTGCAGTGGCTGAGCTGTCTGGACCTGGCTGCACTTAAGATGGCAGAGTCTTACAGAACTGCCTTACTAATAATGATGAAGTTAAAAGCACTACAGAGTAACAAAGTATCGGCTGCCTTTTATTTTTGATTTTGCAAATGCCCCCATTTCCTTATCTGCAAAATGGGAATTTTAATGGTACCTTCCTCATAAGATTGTTATGAGGATTAAATAAATGTCTAAATGCTTAATGTCTGACATGAAGTAAAGCTTCAATAATAAGTTTATCTATTATATAATTTCCTATATATGTCATATTATTCATACAACAAAAAATATTATATCATTTTATCTTAAGTTTCAAGCAGAATTTGTTACCTTTGGTGTTATAATGATGCAGACACTAGCTAGCTTGTGACAAAACTGCTTACATGTTTCAATTACTTTTTACAATCTGGTATAGCTTGAAAAGATAATCAACACCTATAAGTTTAAGGCTAAACAGGATGTTTTACTTTTACCTTCTCTGAGTCAGAAATTCTATTGGATGAATAAACCTTGAACTGCTAAGAAACTATTATGAACTAAGATGGATACCAAGAACCATTATAGCTTTTATAAGCCTTTCAACTGAAAGTAACAGAAACCAACACTGGTTCTTTCAAGTAAAAAGGGAATTTATTGGAAAGATGTTGAGAGCTCACATTATTGATGGGATGCTGGCAAATCAAACTTGGAATATGTGCCAACAAAGGCAGTACTGAAGAGCAGAAATAGCTGCCCCTGCCACCATGAATCCTGCCTAACTCCTCCTATGGATACGTTAGTCACTAAAGATGCAAAGTTCTGGGTGGGAGTGTTTGATTAACTGAGCCCTGATCCCATGACCAACTCCTGGCTCCAGGAGAGGGAAGAGGAAAAGAAAAACATTTTAGCTACTATATTTAGGGGTAGTATCCTATCTTCCATGAAGATTATACCAATGGTGGACTATCCCAAACAGGAGGGAATATTTGGAGGGTGGACAGCCACCCAAACACTGATTGTCCAATACATCTTTGAATTGTTAGACATAGTAACATTAGACTGGCATCCACCTTATGACTAGTTGTCCGAAAAGTAAGTTTTACCAAGTGACTGTAGTTCAGTAATATTTGAGGGCAATCCATACCTCATTTATCTTAGAAATCCAAATTGAGCCTCAAAAAGTCTGTACAGCACAATAATTTGAATCAAATCAGAGTACACAAGTAGCAACAGTTTGTAAAATTTAAATAATTACATAGTAAAGCATAATGTTTATTTGCACATTTTTCACATACACACACACACACACACAAACCAGTCAGGTTATGTTCTTTTTTTTGTTGTTGTTATTATTATACTTTAAGTTTTAGGGTACATGTGCACAATGTGCAGGTTAGTTACATATGTATACATGTGCCATGCAGATTTGCTGCACCCATTAACTCGTCATTTAGCATTAGGTATATCTCCTAATGCTATGCCTCCCCCGTCCCCCCACCCCACAACAGTCCCCAGAGTGTGATGTTCCCCTTCCTGTGTCCATGTATTCTCATTGCTCAATTCCCACGTATGAGTGAGAACATGCGATGTTTGGTTTTTTGTCCTTGCGATAGTACACTGAGAATGATGATTTCCAATTTCATCCATGTCCCTACAAAGGACATGAACTCATCATTTTTTATGGCTGCATTGTATTCCATGGTGTATATGTGCCACATTTTCTTAATCCAGTCTATCATTGTTAGACATTTGGGTTGGTTCCAAGTCTTTGCTATTGTGAATAGTGCCGCAATAAACATACGTGTGCATGTGTCTTTATAGCACCATGATTTATAGTCCTTTGGGTATATACCCAGTAATGCGATGGCTGGGTCAAATGGTATTTCTAGTTCTAGATCCCTGAGGAATCGCCACACTGACTTCCACAATGGTTGAACTAGTTTCCAGTCCCACCAACAGTGTAAAAGTGTTCCTATTTCTCCACATCCTCTCCAGCACCTGTTGTTTCCTGACTTTTTAATGATCGCCATTCTAACTGGTGTGAGATGGCATCTCATTGTGGTTTTGATTTGCATTTCTCTGATGGCCAGTGATGGTGAGCATTTTTTCATGTGTTTTTTGGCTGCATAAATGTCTTCTTTTGAGAAGTGTCTGTTCATGTCCTTCGCCCACTTTTTGATGGGGTTGTTTTTTTCGTGTAAATTTGTTTGAGTTCATTGTAGATTCTGGATATTAGCCCTTTGTCAGATGAGTAGGTTGCGAAAATTTTCTCCCATTTTGTAGGTTGCCTGTTCACTCTGATGGTAGTTTCTTTTGCTGTGCAGAAGCTCTTTAGTTTAATTAGATCCCATTTGCCAATTTTGGCTTTTGTTGCCATTGCTTTTGGTGTTTTAGACATGAAGCCTTTGCCCATGCCTATGTCCTGAATGGTAATGCCTAGGTTTTCTTCTAGGGTTTTTATGGTTTTAGGTCTAACATTTAAGTCTTTAATCCATCTTGAATTAATTTTTGTATAAGGTGTAAGGAAGGGATCCAGTTGCAGCTTTCTACATATGGCTAGCCAGTTTTCCCAGCACCATTGATTAAATAGGGAATCCTTTCCCCATTGCTTTTCTCAGGTTTGTCAAAGATCAGATAGTTGTAGATATGTGGCATTATTTCAGAGGGCTCTGTTCTGTTCCATTGATCTATATCTCTGTTTTGGTACCAGTACCATGCTGTTTTGGTACCAGTACCATGCTGTTTTGGTTACTGTAGCCTTGTAGTACAGTTTGAAGTCAGGTAGCATGATGCCTCCAGCTTTGTTCTTTTGGCTTAGGATTGACTTGGCGATGCGGGCTCTTTTTTGGTTCCATATGAACTTTAAAGTAGTTTTTTCTAATTCTGTGAAGAAAGTCATTGGTAGCTTGATGGGGATGGCATTGAATCTATAAATTACCTTCAGCAGTATGGCTATTTTCACAACATTGATTCTTCCTACCCATGAGCATGGAATGTTCTTCCATTTGTTTGTATCCTCTTTTATTTCATTGAGCAGTGGTTTGTAGTTCTCCTTGAAAAGGTCCTTCACGTCCCTTGTAAGTTGGATTCCTAGGTATTTTATTCTCTTTGAAGCAATTGTGAATGGGAGTTCACTCATGATTTGGCTCTCTGTCTGTTATTGATGTATAAGAATGCTTATGATTTTTGTACATTGATTTCGTATCCTGAGACTTTGCTGAAGTTGCTTATCAGCTTAAGGAGATTTGGGGCTGAGACAATGGGGTTTTCTAGATATACAATCATGTCTTCTGCAAACAGGGACAATTTGACTTCCTCTTTTCCTAATTGAATACCCTTTATTTCCTTCCCCTGCCTAATTGCCCTGGCCAGAACTTCCAACACTATGTTGAATAGGAGTGGTGAGAGAGGGAATCCCTGTCTTGTGCCAGTTTTCAAAGGGAATGCTTCCAGTTTTTGCCCATTCAGTATGATATTGGCTGTGGGTTTGTCATAGATAGCTCTTATTATTTTGAGATATGTCCCATCAATACCTAATTTATTGAGAGTTTTTAGCATGAAGGGTTGTTGAATTTTGTCAAAGGCCTTTTCTGCATCTATTGAGATAATCATGTGGTTTTTGTCTTTGGTTCTGTTTATATGCTGGATTACATTTATTGATTTGCATATATTGAACCAGCCTTGCATCCCAGGGATGAAGCCCACTTGATCATGGTGGATAAGCTTTTTGATGTGCTGCTGGATTCGCTTTGCCAGTATTTTATTGAGGATTTTTGCATCAATGTTCATCAAGGATATTGGTCTAAAATTCTTTTTGGTTGTGTCTCTGCCTGGCTTTGGTATCAGGATGATGCTGGCCTCATAAAATGAGTTAGGGAGGATTCCCTCTTTTTCTATTGATTGGAATAGTTTCAGAAGGAATGGTATCAGTTCCTCCTTGTACCTCTGGTAGAATTCGGCTGTGAATCCATCTGGTCCTGGACTCTTTTTGGTTGGTAAGCTATTGATTATTGCCACAATTTCAGATCCTGTTATTGGTCTATTCAGAGATTCAACTTCTTCCTGGTTTAGTCTTGGGAGGGTGTATGTGTCGAGGAATTTATCCATTTCTTCTAGATTTTCTAGTTTATTTGCGTAGAGGTGTTTGTAGTATTCTCTGATGGTAGTTTGTATTTCTGTGGGATAGGTGGTGATATCCCCTTTATCATTTTTTATTGTGTCTATTTGATTCTTCTCTCTTTTCTTATTAGTCTTGCTAGCGGTCTATCAATTTTGTTGATCCTTTCAAAAAACCAGCTCCTGGATTCATTAATTTTTTGAAGAGTTTTTTGTGTCTCTATTTCCTTCAGTTCTGCTCTGATTTTGGTTATTTCTTACCTTCTGCTAGCTTTTGAATGTGTTTGCTCTTGCTTTTCTAGTTCTTTTAATTGTGATGTTAGGGTGTCAATTTTGGATCTTTCCCGCTTTCTCCTGTGGGCATTTAGTGCTATAAACTTCCCTCTACACAGTGCTTTGAATGTGTCCCAGAGATTCTGGTATGTTGTGTCTTTGTTCTCGTTGGTTTCAAAGAACATCTTTATTTCTGCCTTCATTTCATTACGTACCCAGTAGTCATTCAGGAGCAGGTTGTTCAGTTTACATGTAGTTGAGCAGTTTTGAGTGAGTTTCTTAATCCTGAGTTCTAGTTTGATTGCACTGTGGTCTAAGAGACAGTTTGTTATAATTTCTATTCTTTTACATTTGCTGAGGAGAGTTTTACTTCCAACTATGTTCCAACTATGTGGTCAATTTTGGAATAGGTGTGGTGTGGTGCTGAAAAAAATGTATATTCTGTTGATTTGGGGTAGAGAGTTCCGTAGATGTCTATTAGGTCCACTTGGTGCAGAAGTGAGTTCAATTCCTGGGTATCCTTGTTAACTTTCTGTCTCGTTGATCTGTCTAATGTTGACAGTGGGGTGTTAAAGTCTCCCATTATTATTGTGTGGGAGTCTAAGTCTCTTTGTAGGTCACTCAGGACTTGCTTTATGAATCTGGGTGCTCCTGTACTGGGTGTATATATATTTTGGATAGTTAGCTCTTCTTGTTGAATTGATCCCTTTACCATTATGTAATGGCCTTCTTTGTCTCTTTTGATCTTCGTTGGTTTAAAGTCTGTTTCATCAGAGACTAGGATTGCAACCCCTGCCTTTTTTTGTTTTCCATTTGCTTGGTAGATCTTCTTCCATCCTTTTATTTTGAGCCTATGTGTGTCTCTGCACGTGAGATGGGTTTCCTGAATACAGCACACTGATGGATGGGTCTTGACTCTTTATCCAATTTGCCAGTCTGTGTCTTTTAATTGAAGCATTTAGTCCATTTACGTTTAAAGTTAATATTGTTATGTGTGAATTTGATCCTGTCATTATGTTAGCTGGTTATTTTGCTCATTAGTTGATGCAGTTTCTTCCTAGCCTCAATGGTCCTTACAATTTGGCATGATTTTGCAGTGGCTGGTACCAGTTGTTCCTTTCCATGTTTAGTGCTTCCTTCAGGAGCTCTTTTAGGGCAGGCCTGGTGGTGACAAAATCTCTCAGCATTTGCTTGTCTGTAAAGTATTTTATTTCTCCTTCACTTATGAAGCTTAGTTTGGCAGGATATGAAATTCTGGGTTGAAAATTCTTTTCTTTAAGAATGTTGAATAGTGGTCCCCACTCTCTTCTGGCTTGTAGAGTTTCTGCCAAGAGATCCGCTGTTAGTCTGATGGGCTTCCCTTTGAGGGTAACTCGACCTTTCTCTCTGGCTGCCCTTAACATTTTTTCCTTCATTTCAACTTTGGTGAATTTGACAATTATGTGTCTTGGAATTGCTCTTTTCCAGGAGTATCTTTGTGGCGTTCTCTGTATTTCCTGAATCTGAATGTTGGCCTGCCTTGCTAGATTGGGGAAGTTCTCCTGGATAATATCCTGCAGAGTGTTTTCCAACTTGGTTCCATTTTCCCCATCACTTTCGGGTACACCAATCTGACATAGATTGGGTCTTTTCACATAGTCCCATATTTCTTGGAGGCTTTGTTCGTTTCTTTTTATTCTTTTTTCTCTAAACTTCTCTTCTCACTTCATTTCATTCATTTCATCTTCCATCACTGATACCCTTTCTTCCAGTTGATCGCATCGGCTCCTGAGGCTCTGCATTCTTCACGTAGTTCTCGAGCCTTGGCTTTTAGCTCCATCAGCTCCTTTGAGCACTTCTCTCTATTGGTTATTCTAGTTATACATTCATCTAAATTTTTTTCAAAATTTTTAACTTCTTTGCCTTTGGTTTGAATTTCCTCCTGTAGCTCGGAGTAGTTTGATCGTCTGAAGCCTTCTTCTCTCAACTCGTCAAAGTCATTCTCCATCCAGCTTTTCTCCGTTGCTGGTGAGGAACTGCATTCCTTTGGAGGAGGAGAGGTGCTCTGCTTTTTAGAGTTTCCAGTTTTTCTGCTCTGTTTTTTCCCCATCTTTGTGGTTTTATCTACTTTTGGTCTTTGATGATGGTGATGTACAGATGGGTTTTTAGTGTGGATGTCCTTTCTGTTTGTTAGTTTTCCTTCTAACAGACAGGACCCTCAGCTGCAGGTCTGTTGGAGTTTGCTAGAGGTCCATTCCAGACCCTGTTTGCCTGGGTATCAGCAGCGGTGGCTGCAGAACAGTGGGTTTTCGTGAACTGCGAATGCTGCTGTCTGTTTGTTCCTCTGAAAGTTTTGTCTTAGAGGAGTACCCGGCCATGTGAGGTGTCAGTCTGCCCCTACTGGGGGGTGCCTTCCAGTTAGGCTGCTCGGGGGTCAGGGACCCACTTTAGGAGGCAGTCTGCTCATTCTCAGATCTCCAGCTGCGTGCTGGGAGAACCACTGCTCTCTTCAAAGCTATCAGACAGGGACATTTAAGTCTGCAGAGGTTACTGCTGTCTTTTTGTTTGTCTGTGCCCTTCTCCCAGAGGTGGAGCCTACAGAGGCAGGCAGGCCTCCTTGAGCTGTGGTGGGCTCCACCAAGTTTGAGCTTCCTGGCTGCTTTGTTTACCTAATCAAGCCTGGGCAATGGCGGGCGCCCCTCCCCTAGCCTCGCTGCCGCCTTGCAGTTTGATCTCAGACTGCTGTGCTAGCAATCAGCAAGACTCCGTGGGCGTAGGACCCTCCGAGCCAGGTGCGGGATATAATCTGGTGCAACGTTTTTTAAGCCCATCGGAAAAGCACCCGATGGGTGGGAGTGACCCGATTTTCCAGGTGCCATCTGTCACCCTTCTTTGACTAGGAAAGGGAACTCCCTGACCCCTTGTGCTTCCCGAGTGAGGCAATGCCTTGCCCTGCTTCAGCTCGTGCACGGTGCGCTGCACCCACTGTCCTGCGCCCACTGTCTGGCACTCCCTAGTGAGATTAACCCAGTACCTCAGACGGAAATGCAGAAATCACCCGTCTTCTGCGTCCCTCACGCTGGGAGCTGTAGACCGGAGCTGTTCCTATTTGGTCATCTTGGCTCCTCCCCTGCTATTTTCTATTACAATAGCATTTTTAATGATCACCTAAGTAACAGTAGGTTTTTCCATCCGTATTACTTTCCTGTGGCTGTTGTAACAAATCATCACAAATTAGTGGCTTAAAACACAAAAATTTATTCTCTTGAAGTTCTGGAGGCCTGAACTTTGAATCAAGTTGTGAACAGGGCCACATTCCTTCCTAAGACTCTAGGGGAGAATCTGTTTCTTGCTTCTTCCAGCTACTGACAGCATTAGGTATTCTCTGGCTTGTGGCTATATCACTCCAATCTCTGCCTCATGGTCACACCGCCTCCTCCTCATCTGCATGTCTTCTCCTCTGTGTGTTCATGTTATCTCCCTTTGTCTCTTTTAAGACTATTTGTGATGGTACTTAAGGCCTTCCCAGATAATCCAGAGTAATCCCCTTTCCTCAACACCCTTAATTAGATCTGCAAGGACCCCTTTTCCAATAAGGTAACATTTACAAATTCTAGGGATTAGGACTTGATGTCTGGATGACCATTACCGAACCTACTATACCATCATAATCTATTCCTGTATATTACTAAAGTACCCAGTAAAATAAGACTGGTTTAAAGAGAAATTAGGTTCAAGGAAATGATGAGCATTAATACATTTAATTATGTTTGAAAACAGAATGGTAGCCAGGTATTTCCAGGGTTTTCCAAAGAAACAAAATGAATAGGCTGTGGGGGATGGGTGAAGTAAAGAGACTGATTTATAATAAGGAATTTGTTCACATGATTATGGTGTCTTAAGATCTGTTGTTGGCAAGCTGGAGACGGGAGAGCAATGGTGTAAGTTCCAGTCTGAAGGCCTGCAGTCTTAAGACCCAGGAAGAGCCAATGTTTCAGTTCAAGTTCAAAGGCAGAAAAAAAACCAATGTCCCAGATCAAGGTAGTCAAGCAGGAGGAGCTCCCTCTTACTCACCTGGAGGATCAGCCTTTTTACTCTATGCAGACTTTCAGCTGACTGGATGAGACCCATGAACATTAGGAAGGTCAGTCTGCTTTCTCAGTCTGCCCATTCAAATGTTCATCTTCCAAAAACACCCTCACAGACACACCCAGGATAACATTTGACCAAGTATCTGGGCACCCCGTGGCCCAGTCAAGTTGACATATAAAATTAACAGTTACATCACGTCATGCTGAATTGCAGAGAACTCATTCTTTCTAGGAGATCATAAATTTGATTCCAGCAGACACATTCAAATAAGGATTAAGGTTGCCTCAGGGAGGACACACTGCAGTCATTTATTTATCTAATATTCGTCAAGCATCCTCCATAAGCATGTCATTGTTATGGGTGTGGAAAATGGTGCAATAAAAAAGGAAAAAGGAAATGCCAATGAAAATACCAAACATATTTGATGTTTTTACCTGTCCAAAAAAATATAAAATCCATATCAAATATTTAAAGTTCAAAAAAGTATATAAATTTTATGTAAGTAGAATAAAATATATACTACAAGGATGAAATATAGAATCCTGGCTTTTTCAATATGAAATATGCTATATAGGTGTTCCTTTACTAAAATACTACAAATTATTGAAAACTTAGGAGGCATAAAACATAGAAAGAGTATAATCAATGTTTCTCTTTTTTCAGTTATCTATATTTTACTTTCAAATATATGAAAAACTGAGTTAAAAATCCATCCATCCAAGACCCCAACTAAAGTTTATTCCTGTCTTATTTCCTATTGTGAATCAGTTTATAGCTTAACAATATATTAAAAATG
Source organism: Pongo abelii (assembly GCF_028885655.2). Lineage (NCBI taxonomy): Eukaryota > Metazoa > Chordata > Mammalia > Primates > Hominidae > Pongo > Pongo abelii. The sequence continues at coordinate 118,964,219 of NC_071990.2, read as the reverse complement.
CTTTACCTGCTGGCATTTGTTAGAAAAATTGAAGTACAATAAAAACGACGTGTCACAACTTTGTAGAAGCATGTCGTGTGCAGAAAATTATTTGCACTAACATATTTTCCCCTCAAGGGAAGCAACTTTCATATCTAAACCACTTACTACTTTTTAAAGAGAAGTTGTACTTTTCCATTTTCCCATAGTAACAACATCCAAATTTAAATGACAAAATCAAAAATAACTTTCTCACAACTGACCAGACTGAAATCATGATACACTTACCTATTGATGGAAACCATATCAAAAATGTAAGGTACTTTATATAAACATAAATTGCTCCTGAGATAAAAAATTAACTAACATAATGATGTTTCTGTAATAGAAATTGAAAGTTAATTATTAACTTGCCTGAGTCTAGTTTCCCAGAGAGGGAGTTGGAATTTGCAAAGCTACATAGAAACTGACTATGCCTAGCATTCAAGGCAATCATTCTCAGTTAACCCCAAATCTTGGACTTCAGTGTCTTGGTCATGCCAGGAAAGAGGCAGGTGAATCCTACTACCAGATTGCCACATCACTTGGAACCAGGCCCCTGATTACAACAAGGGAGGAAAAAAAACAACCCCCATCCCTTCACACACACACCCTAACCACAAAGCCTGAGCTATTAGGATAGGGCCAGGATCCCCCTGGTCCCTGATCAACCAGCAGGATGCCAGTGCCTTCCTAGTCATGCAGGTTAGAAGGCCAACAATCTAAGTATTCTTTCTGAATAGAATACCAATCCCTGCTAAAATCTCTATGCATTTTCTAGAGGGGATGGACAATGGCATCCCCTGGATATTACTTGTCTTTGGTAGTTTTCTCCCAGTGAATGCTGTTCTAGCAGACTTGATCAATGTACTGCCTGACCATTTGAGCTTGCTTGTGTAATAAAAGCACAATATTCCTACTCAAAAACGTATTTTCTCTTAAGCAATTTTAAAACTACATTTTTAAAAATATTAACTTGGGGTGGTCATATTCTTTTGATAAAGCTGGCGAATATTTCTTACTTATGAAATTTAAGAAAATGAAGGTTAGACAAGATCATCAGTATTGTAAAATGTGTTTACAAAGTAAAGTATTTAGCATTGCTAGAGATTTGTAATAAGTGGTAGCTCTAACATGAATTTGGAAGTCTCAGGCTGACTTTCTCTACTGCACAGACTTACCAGTAAGTTGTATGAATAAATGTAGACAGGCCTAACCCATTTGCCTTGTTTCCAAAAAAGGCCAAAAAGTAAAGGAATAGGAAAAGTAGAGTAGGCAATTGCAAAAAAAAGTAAAGCAAGGTTGTGGGCTTTATATCTGATAAAGTAGAATTCAGGCATCAAAGTAGTAAACAAGACAAATAAAGATGCTTTATAGCATTATAACCATAATTAAGATATAATCATAAGGAAGATATAATCATTTTGAATATCTACATACCAAATAACAGCAGCCACCTTCATAAAGCAGAAACTACAGAAGATGCAAGAAGAAATGAACAGAAATATACTAAGAGATCACTATCAGTCCAAGACAAGTCAAGTGAAAAAAGTATACATTAAGTATATACAAGGCCTAAAAACAGAACCAATAATGTCAATATTATATATATCCAAAATATACCCTGATGCTAGAGAATCTTATCTTTCTGTCAAACAATGTGAAACATTCAAATAAATGTACTATATGTCACAAAAATTCAAAAATAGAATACAACCAACATTCTTCAGTCACAATATAGTAAAACTAAAAGTTAGAAATTGTTTAAAACCAAAAATGTCATTTCACCCTGGAAATTAAAAAAAAAAAAATATCCATTAAACAAACAGCTCAGATCAGAGTGAAAAAAAATTGCCAAATTTCTTTTTAAAAAATCATAATTAAAATATAATATATTAGAATGTATAGTATAAAATTAAAGCAGTGAATAGTGGAAAATTTAGAGTCTATATACTTATAGCAATAAAAATTAAAGAATCAATGTACTAAATTCAATACTCATTTCAAAAGCTATAAAAATAGTAACAGCTGAAAGAGGAAATGCAATAAAGACAAGGTACAAATAATTATTTAGAAATGAAACAACAGAATAAATAATCTGACTCTTAAAACATTCATCAACAAAATAAATGGTCACTAGTTAACCAGTCAAAGTGGGGAGGGAAGAGATGACAGGAAGAACACAAATACACAAAACAGGAAATAAAGAGGGAAAAATGACTTTGACACAAATGCTGTATTTTAAAAAATGAGAGATGGCATAATACACATCTTTCCAAATAAATTTGAAAACCTAGAGGAAACAGATATTTCCTCAGAAAATACCTCTTATCAAATTTGACAAGATAGAAAGTAAAAATTGAAATGTAAAAACTTATCAAAAACTAACCTAACTAGCACTGGCCCTAGATGGTTTCAGAGGGGAATTCTACCAAATCTTCAAAAACCAAATACTCCCAATGCTATTTAAACACTACTAAAAGAGGAAAAAACTTTCCATTAATTTTTATAAAGAAAACATAACATTGATTCCAAACCTGAATTATACTGCAAAGGACAGAAAATTTTAGACCTACCTCACTTAAGAACACCAATGCAAAATTTTAATTTAAAAAAAGTCCCATTTACAATACTAAAAAAAATACTTAGGAATAAATTTAACCAAAGAGGTGAGTCACCTGTAAAGTGAAAACTATACAACACTGATAAAAGAAATTGAAGATGACACAAATAAACAAAAAGCTATCCCATGTTCATGAATTGGAAGAATTAATATTGTTAAAATGTCCACACTACCCAGTGATCTACAGATTCAATGCAATGACATTTTTCACAGAAATAGAAAAAAAAAATCCTAAAATTCATATGGAACCACAAAGACTGTGAAAAGCCAATGCAATTTTGAGCAAAAAGAACAAAGTTGGAGACATAACATTACCAACTTCAAAATATACTACAAAGTTATATATAGTGATCAAAACAGCATGGTACCAGCATAAAAACAGACACATAAGCCAATGGAACAGAACAAAGAGCCCAGAAATAAATCCATACACTTACGGTTGGTTAATTTTAGACAAAAGTGTCAAGGACACACAATGGAGAAGGAACAATCTTTAATAAATGGTGCTGGGAAAACTGGATATCCACATGTACAGTATTAGACCCTCATCTCCCACCATATACAAAAATCAATTCAAAATGGATTGAAGACTTAAACATAAGACCTGAAACTGTAAAACTATTAAGAGAAAAACATAAGGGAAAAGCTCTTCATGGCATTGGTCTGGGCAATGATTTTTTAATATATGATTCCAAAAGCATAGGCAACAAAAGCAAAAACAAATAAGATTACATCAAACTAAAAAGCTTCTGCACAGCCATAGAATCAAGAGTTGAAGAGACAACCTATGAAATGGGAGAAAATATCTGCAAACCATATATCTAATAAATGGTTAATATCCAGAATATATAAAGAACTCAAATATCTCAATAGCAAGAAAACAAATAACTGGATTTTAAGTGGGCAAAAGATAGATATTTCTTAAAAGATATTTTAATAGATATTTCTTAAAAGAATAATTCTTTAAAGATATTATTATTATCTTTAAATATCTATAAAGATATTTCTTAAAGAATAGATATTTCTTAAAAGACATACAAATGGCCAACAGGTACATGAAAAAATGGTCAACATCACTAGTCATCAGGGAAATGCAGATTACAATCACGATGAGATATCACCTCACACCTGTTAGAATGGTTCATATAAAAAAAATAAAAGTGTTGGGGGGGGGATGTGGAGAAAACAGAATTTTTTTACACTGTTGAGGGAACGTAAATTAGTATAAAAAACAGTGAGGGTTCCTTAAAAAATTAAAAATAGCGCTGGGCATGGTGGCTAACACCTGTAATCCCAGCACTTTGGGAGGCCAAGGTCAGGAGTTCGAGACCAGCCTGGCCAACATTTCAAAACCCCATCTCTACAAAAAATTAGCCAGGCATGGTGGCGGGTGCCTGTAATCCCAGGTACTTGGAAGGCTGAGGCAGGAGAATTGCTTGAACCCAGGAGGCAGAGGTTGCAGTGAGCTGAGATCATGCCACTGCATTCCAGCCTGGGCAACAGAGTGAGATTCTGTCTCCAAAAACAAAAAATTAAAAATATAACTACCATGATCCAGCAATCCCACTGCTGGGTATTTATCCAAATGAAATGAAAACAGTATGTCAGAGACATATGCATTCCCATGTTAATTGCAGCATTATTCACAATAGCCAAGACATGGAATCAACCTAAGTGTTCAATGGATGAACAGATAAAGAAAATGTGGTATATATACATAATGCAATACCATCCTGCCTTTAAAAAGACAAAAATCCTGGTATTTGGAACAACATGGATGAACCTAAAGGACATCATGTTAAATGAAACCAATCAAGCAAAGAAAGACAAATACCAAATGATCTCACTTATATGTCGAATCTAAAAAAGTTGAACTCATAAGAAGTAGAGAGTAGAACGGTAGTTATCAGGGGCTGGGTGTGGGGAAGTGGGTGGAGGCAGTTAGGGAGCTGTTGGTCAAAGAATACAAAATTTCAGTTAAACAGGACAAATAGGTTTAAGAGATCTATTGTACAACATGGTGACTATAGTTCATAAGAATGTACTGTCGTCTTGAAAATCACTGAGAATAGATTATAAATGTTCTCATCACAAAAAAATGTGAGTTAATGCACATTAGTTAGCTCAACTTAGCCATTCTACATGTACACATATATCAAAACATCATGTTGTATTCAATATAAATACCTAAGTTTTATGTGTCAATTCAATCAATTTTTTTTTTAAATTCCTGCCCTGACTTTGAGCTCACATTCTAGTAAGAGGCAGGCTATTAAAAAATAAGCTTAATAAGTAAATAAAATAATATGTTAGAAAGTGATAAGTAATATGGGAACAGGGTAAGAGGATCAGGAATTTTGAGGAAACAAGGAGACAGGTAAAGGCTTTCAAGACGTTTAACAGTGGCAGGAAAAGGAGAGATGCCATGACTCGAGGAAATAGAAAGGTTAAAAACCTAAAATACCTGTAGCTGAGGGGAAGAATATAGCACAGAGACTGGAAGGGAAAAAAAAATCCTGAAAAGAGGAAGAAATGGTATCGAGGTACAATGTGAGGCCTTGCTTGTGATAAGGAGTAAACTTACTTATTACTTGTAATAAGGAGTAAAAGGAATAAACTTTTTTTTTCTTCACACAGGGCACGGAATTTGGGGGTAGGAAAAAATGATGTTGACACGAGTTAGAGAAGGCCTCCTTGCGGCATGCTTAACTACCAAGAGCTAAGTTCATCTTTTTGGACATTAGATTTTTTTAAAATAGAGAATTCTTGGACATAATCACCAGTTTAGTAACTAAGTAGTGCTGTTTTATGTGTAATACTTATTTCTCCTTTTAACTGACAAAAATCCAAATTCTGAAGCACACAGGTTCATTTTGTTAACTTTGCTTTTTTCTTCCAGTGCTCAGAAGAGTAGGCAGTAGGGAAACTGATTATTTCCTTTAAAATAATTAAAGGCATCACCAACTGATATGCTATGAGCATTGTAGCTGGTCTTAACATCTAATAGGCATCTGATACCTTACAGTACATCTGATAGTTTGGATTTGCAACCAATTTGATATTCTGCATACTCATGTATAGATAGCTTTCAGCTTCCAAGTAACTCATAAATTAATATTTAATGAAATCATTTGCCTGGAGATTTTTTGTACTTTCCTATTAATCTCTTGGATTGTTTACATTTGGTGTGCCCTGCACACTCCAGTCAATGACAGAGTTATGAGGACTAGTTTCTCATATACATTTACATCTCATATGTACCTGAACAATAGCAGGTGTATTTCCCTTTTATTATCCCCTAGAAAAGTCATCTATCTCCAGGGCAAGCAAAATTCCTTTATAAAAAACATTCTAACTACTTATTTGTGGAAATCACAGAAGGTTGAAACCACCTCAATCAATGTTGTGCTTTCAGAAGACTAAAAAAAGACCACCAGATGAATTATTTAAAAACAAGAGGTAAAGAAATTTAACAGTGATTTAGTCTGTTCTTGGAGATGTGACCTCAAAAACAAGCCATAGTTGTGTTACAAACACACATTTTAAAGATCATTTTTGGCCTGGCGCAGTGGCTCATGCCTGTAATCCCAACACTTTGGGAAGCTGAGGCAGGCAGATTGCTTGAGCTCAAGAGTTTGAGACCAGCCTGGGCAACATGGCGAGACCGTCTCTTCCAAAACTACAAAAAAAAAAAAAAAATAGCCAGGCATGGTGTTGTCTTTCGGGAAGTCAGGGACCCCGAATGGAGGGACTGGCTGAAGCCATGGCAGAAGAACATAAATTGTGAAGATTTCATGGACATTTATTAGTTTCCCAAATTAATATTTTATAATTTCTTACACCTATCTTTACTGCAATCTCTGAACATAAATTGTGAAGATTTTATGGACATTTATCACTTCCCCAATCAATATCCTTGTGATTTCCTATGCCTGTCTTTAATCTCTTAATCCCGTCATCTTCGTAAGCTGAGCGTGTATGTCGCCTCAGGACCCTGTGGTGATTGCATTAACTGCACAAATTGTTTAAATAATATGAAATCTGGGCACCTTGAAAAAAGAACAGGGTAACAGCAATGTTCAGGGAACAAGGGAGATAACCATTACGTCTGGCTGCCTGAGAGCCAGGTGGAGCAGAGCCATATTTCTCTTCTTTCAAAAGCAAATAGGAGAAATATCGCTGAATTCTTTTTCTCAGCAAAGAACAGCCCTGAGAAAGAGAATGCGTTCCTAGGGACAGGCCTCTAAAATGGCCACTCTAGGGATGTGTCTTTTACAGTTGTAGATAAGGGATGAAATAAGCCCCAGTCTCCCATAGTGCATCCAGGCTTATTAGGATGAGGAAATTCCCGCCTAATAAATTTTGGTCAGACCGGTTGTCTACTCTCAAACCCTGTCTCCTGATGTTATCAATGACAATGCGTGCCCAAAACTTCATTAGCAATTTTAATTTCACCCCAGTCCTGTGATCTCGCCCTGCCTCCATTTGCCTTGTGATATTTTATTACCTTGTGAAGCACGGTAACCTCTGTGACCCACACCCTATTCGTACACTCCCTCCCCTTTTGAAAATCACTAATAAAAACTTGCTGGTTTTACGGCTTGGGGGGCATCATGGAACCTGTCGACATGTGATGTCTCCCCGATAATGTGCACCTGTGGTCCCAGCTACTCAGGAGGCTGAGGTGGGAGCCTGGGGGTCAGAGATTGCACCACTGCACTCCAGCCTGGATGACAGAGTGAGACCCTATCTCATTAAACTGTGGAAATCACAATTACCTACAGAATGAATGGGAGAAACTGCTAATTTAATGTTTATACAATGGGTTATCTGAAGCATGAGATTTCTCATAACTTAGTATACGGATAAAACATTACTATCTGTCAAAGAACATTTTCTTTCAAATAAACTTAAGACAACAAACCAATAGACTTTGGAAAACTGATAGGTCAAATGTCAAAGATAAATGTGAACATCATGAATATAATTAATGAGTGGGCAATGTTAATATATCATTTCATACAATTAAAATATGCACATATAATGTATCTCTAGGATCTAGAATGAATTCTAAATAAATCTGATGTTTTAAAAAATTAACCTATAGGATAAATTTTAGGCAACATCCAGTACCACCCCACCTTCCCACAAATTAAGTGACAAAATTATAGAAATCACACTAGACCAAAGATTCTGAGACTTGACACTACTGACATTTGAGGCTAATTCTTTGTTGCAAGGGCTGTCCTGTGTATTGCAGCATGTTTAGCAGCATCCTTGGCTTCGTCCCACTTGATACCACTAGTATACCTCCTGAGTTACGACAAAAATGTCTCCTGTTGTCAAATGTCCACTGGGGGGCAAAATCACTCCAGGTGAGAACCACTGCACTAGAAAAATGAACGCCATGTCAAACATCCCCAGGTAAGTAGCTTCCACATTTTTCTGGATGTCCCATTTTCTAATTGTCTGAAATCTAATTAAAATACATGGTGACAACAGTTGGTTACTATTATCATTACCTATATCTACTTCTATTTCACGTAAAATAAAAAATTTGCCTGGCATGGTGGCACACAACCTGTCAGCCCAGCTGCTCATGAAGCTGAAGTGGGACGATCGCTTGAGACCGAATTCAAGCCTAGCCTGGGCAATATAGTGAGATCTGATATCTAAAAAAAAGAAATAAGAAATTTAAGGCAGTTATTAAGTATAGCTGTTACTGATAATTAACACTGAAAAATACACATTTATTAAAATAAAGCACTCATAGAACCAAATCCATGATATAGCAATTGAAATAAATCTTTATCAGAATGGAAACATTACTCTATACAAGGATAGAACTATGCTGTTAGCATTTATCCATATTCTGAATTTTTTGTTTTTTCCAGGATTGCCTTTTCCAAGCCAGATGCTTTTCTTGTCCTCGTAACAGCAACTTAAATTACTAATACTAATGAAGGGGACTATGAACAGTCAATAGCAGATATTGCTAATAGTTTGACCTCAGAGTACATTTAATTTTATTTGTTGCAATCATCTGGATACATCATGCTAAAATTAACAGTCCTTGAACACTAAATGAGAGAAGAGATGAGCATAAAATTATTTGAAGAATTTGGGCCAACATTAAATATTAAGAATAACTGAATGTGGACTATAATTTTTTAAAACATTTTATTTTCATGTGCTATTGTAATTTATATCCAGACACAATAATCAAATACCAAAGAGAATGCAAGACTCTCAATTTCTAGATTATAGTTTTTAAAAAAATCTCTTTATTAACTTGTTACAGTAGAATACATTTTTTAAAATATAAGTACAAAAAATTCTTGGTGATCACCAAAAATGTAATCAATAAGGTTACATTCCTTTGTTTCTCTGAATCTTCTTTTTCCTATAATGAAAAGTATATTTTTTAAACCTTGAGAAATTCTTTTTGCACTACCTTTTCCTACCCATTGTATCACAGTTTACGTCCTACCAGCTAGGATCTTGGAGAACTGCTCACATTAATCTTGTTTCCTGGGTTTTATTTCAAACTGTCCTGAACTTTATAGTAATTTTTGCTAAAGGAAGTTCCTAGTAAGCAGTTATTTACCTTTGGTAAACTTAATTTTAGATGAAAACTATGCACAAAACAACAATTGTCTTATGATTAGACCTTCAAGTTAGGAGGTGAATAGTCTATACAGCATAAGACAAACCATAACTCTTACCTTTAAATTTTCTCATTTGACAAGAACTATCAAATTCCTTTTTAAAAGAGTACACAAATACGTTTTTAATTTGGAAATTTCATATTTGGTGAAAATTCAAATTTTAATTACTGTGGAATTTTGACAACTCTAGCAATGGCAAAGCTGAATTTATTTCACTATTATCTATCAAAAAGCAAGTAACATTATAAGATTTCAAATGTTTAACCTGGTAAAAGTGAGAATATACTTCAATCAAGAGCATACCATCTAAAAAAAACAGTATTGCTATCTAGTCATATGCATTTCTTATTACATTTTTGCAGCCCCTAAGTGTTCAGAATAAATGTAGCATTCACATAATACTATAGTCAATGAAAAGAGTATATTCTTTTATTGGTTTTTGTTCATACATGTTAAGTTTCAACTTTCAATAATAAAATTCAATAAATTTGATTCCTTAATCATAAAAACCGGCTTTACACATTATTTACATGTTGTCAAAGTCCATACAAAACATCACAAGGATCTGATTGACTCTATGCATGGTACCATCACACAGAAGGAGGAGGGAGCTAATCCAGTAACATACATTCAAATATTAAATTGCAGATATGCACAGTGTATTTGGCACTGTTCATTAATATTATAACACCTTCCTCTCAAAGACAGGCATCCTTAAACTTTAGTCATGATATACCAGAATTTGCTATTCACATTAAAACCACCTTTTAAACTTTATAACAGTAACCGATTATTATAGTTTTAACAAACAAAACACAATGAGAACTGGGAATGGAATTCAAATCCTCCAACTTCTTGCTATGCTCCAAGCTGCCATCCATAAAACAGGTTTAATTCAGTAATTTTTCCATTGTGGGGAGTGTCAACAAGAAACAATTTAAAGACAATATTTTCCAATACAAATAAACACACATACTTTTGTTTAAAATTACCAGTTCTTGGGAGTGCAAAGGGAGACTTGATGATGTACAACTTGTGATGCTTTTGGCAGGAATTATAGAACAACCAATGCTATTCAAGTTGTGGAGATTGTACTAGCAGGTGAACTCATAAAGAGAAGGTTCTGGAATGACTATATCTGAAATCAGAATCCTAGTAGTTTGTAGTTTGCCTCTTCCTAGAACTTCAAGAGGCTTAAATCATAGGCTACAGATGTACTTTCAAGTATATACTTATGAATGGAAGGAGAAAATAAAAGCATGAAAATGCAAATATTAAACCTTTACTGGCCTGGGCTATATTCCAGTAGGTAATTTATTTGACTAACTTAACTTTAACAAAGATCAAATCCCTTCATTTTAATCAGGTCCATTAAATTTCATTCATTAAAGCTATACATACTCCAGAATGCTTATAAGACATTTATACCTATCATGTTTACAAAAGGCATAAATTCAGTCTTAAGCTGCACTACAAATGCCTCAATATAACATAATCACAGTATAAGGAATCAGAAATTCTCTGATTAGATATGCTGTAGCTTCACACAAAACTCTCAGTAATAAATTAAAACAAAAAAAAAAGTCATACAACGTATAATGGATTATGCAGTGCAAAGTAATGTCACTGGACCAAAATTTAGTTTAATCATTTTTATTTCAAGTGTATTTAAAAAATCATAAATGGGGTTTCATAATCCAAAGTTGAAACATTTATTCTTCATAGCTTCAGAATTTGACAAGCAATTGTAGACCATGCTTTCCAAATCCAGTCTTCTTTGCTATTTTTCAAACTTCTGAGATCTAGTATTAAACTGCTCCATTCTAAATGTATAGTTTTAGATACGTATTGTACACTTGTTGATAAGGGTTTTCTGAAAACAGTCTATCAAATATAAAGAATGGTTTCTATCTAAGAATCAGCAGTGAGGGAAGAAATATTAAACACCTATCAAGAAATCAATTATTCATTTTAAAAATAAGAGAACCAGTGCTGCTCTCTGTCATAAAAGAGAACATATAAAATTTATTTTTATAGACTTTGGTAATATTTTATTCCCCACAGAGGCCTTCAATCCTACTTAAAGATATTTTACACACAGTAACCATCAGGATTTACTGAGTAAAAATCTCAGGTATTAACCATGCCCCTAAAATGTGCTATTCCAAAGAGGAACAGGTTACTTTTGAGGAAAAAAGCTGCCTTGGTAACTTCCCTCAAATGTTTATTTTAAATAAAAATAGTTGATGGAAATATTTTTTAAACGAACTTTGGGTATAATATGGCATACTGCCCATCAAACAAAAAAGGAAATCAAAACTTTCTTTCCATTTATAATTAGTTTTCCACCTTTACTATCAAGATTACAACTTAATGACCTTTTATGCTTGCTTGGTTTTTTTGACTGCCTAATCCAATATTTAAATTTTTAAAAGTCTGCATTTCAATGTAGTAAGAGTTATTTTTCAAATAATCTTCAGAACCCAGAATACAGACACCAGAGCAACACTCTCAAGTCATACTTTTGACTACAATTAAGAGATGAAAATGGACGGATATCTGAAGATAGGTATTCCCTCTGCTCTGAAGGTGAGCAAGATTTTAACATGTGAGCAACACAGAACTCCACTCCTCTGGAGCTCCTTTCAACTCAGAATGCTTCAGTTCAGTAAGTCAATATATTATTCTTAAAAATTAAAGTTTGGTCACTAAGAAGGACTGAACAAAAATTATTCCCCTCCCGCCAAACACAACCAGAACAGTTCTAATCAGGCCCTCTTCTCCCCACAAAAATAGGGAAGTAGCTGGGCTGAAGACTTTAAGTGTGACATTTCAGTTCCTAAAACATCGCTGCTATTTGCTCAAAGTTGTAGGTCTATGTATTTCCTTCTCCAATACGTCCCCATTTATAAGTTTATTTCCATACATACAAACGTGCACATGTGTGCACGTGCACACGCACACACACACACTCACTCTCAAGTAAGACACTTTTTTGTGTTTGTTGATAAATTATGAGGATTATGAACTAGGTGTGTACAGGGTTTCATAGGTGCTTTGTAAACATCAGAGTCACTTGGGTCATTTCCTCCACAAGCCTCAAATCAAATTATGCAACCAATGACCACTACTTTCCCAGACGCTGTTCACAGGCTGCATATTGACGAAGGGCAGAGAAAAAGTCCTCATAACTGATGTTTAGGTGGGAAGGCAAAGATCTGAAAAGAAAACACGGGGGGAAAAAAGCAATTAGATATACACTGTAATGTAGGGGGGAACCAGAAGATAAGGACCAAAAAGAGGTTAAGAATAGAATACACCAAATTATCCTCCACCAGACAGCACCATGACAGGCACGGAAAATGTCTTAATCATAACATGTAGACTGAAAGGGTGGGGCCCTGACAGAACCGACTGGGAAATAGCAGAGAGCCTCTGAGACACCGAGGGGTAGTGGAACTCACTGTTTATTGACAAGTGTTCACTGAAGATAGGTATTCCCTCTGCTCTGAGGGTAAATTATAAGCAGAATATGCCAAACAATTTCTACTAAGATTGTTCAGCTCATTGTGAAAGAGTTCAAGTAAAAAATTAATGTGCCTCTTTTTCCACAAGAAAAGCAACTAGTAATGAGAGATTCATAACTTGTTAAAGCATAAGCTCAGATTAATGCAAAGCTAGAGATCTATGTATAAAGGATCTCATTTAAATCCATTAAAGAATTTCTCCTAGTCAGAGTAAAGGCAATATTACTTAGTTTAGGAAAGCCATGCTTAATGTTGGGCAGAGCCACACAACATCCAAACATGATGAAATATTGTAGCCATGTTGTAAGCAACCTAGAAATCAACACTTATCTCCACCATTTCCAATTACTCAAGGACAATTACAGTGTGAAAATAAGCACTTTAAAGATAGACTGAATACACAATCAGAGGGTTCCCTTTTATGTATTATAAGTAACTATTAATTTTCAATAAGTAACATGAAAAACATCTGTAGTTTATGTAGCTTTATAATGTGGGAATTCCAAATATAATCTGGGAATTCCAAATAGTATCAGGGTCAAACACCTGGTCAGAATTGAAGAGTCACAGTCAGAGTCCTATAGTCACATGCACCACAAAAAAAGACTGAACAAACCTACCTTGAAAGGACTCCTGCCTGTCTTTAGCTATACTTTTCTTTATCCTTCCTCAGACTGCCAGAAATTCTGAAGTAAGTCACCCACTTCTAATTCCTCATCATCTCTTAATAATCTCTGCTATCAACCTTAAGTCTTATTCACGCCTCTGAAATAATATGCTCAAAGAACAAATTTAATGCATTCTTCTTGCTAAAGCTTGCTTCAAATGTCCTCACACTCTCAACTTTCCTAAGTCTTCCTCATCTTACCCCTTCAATCAACCTCATCTCCTACGACTCTTCAATAAATATAGTGCCACTACCCCTCAATGCCTCAGAAGCTCTGTTGCTATTTCTCAGTCTGTTCTGTCAGAACCCCACCCTTCCCTTCTCTGTATTATGATTAACACATTTTCCCTGCCATCACAATGCTCAGTCTCGTACAGGGTAAACAAATACAAAGCAAACCTCAGTATAATGTGATATAGCTATCATAGACATGTACATAGGTCAAAGGAACAGCCTGTTATGTGCTTCATATCTTGTCCATTATCAGATTTAAATTATCAACTCCACATTAACATGCCCTTCGTACAAATATAGAGAAGTTTAAATAACTTTCCAAAGTCACATTATTGAGCTGCACAGTCAAGATTCAAACCAAAATCCTTCTGTTCTTCCCTCCAAACCACTCCCAACTGTACACAGCATCACTGCTGCCATACTTGGAGACCACCTGAAATGACTTGAAAACCCTTGGAGAAAACCAGGTAAGAGAAACATACTCCCACCATAAAGAAACTCTGAGTCTGGAGATCTGGGTTCTAATTCACTTTGTGACAAGCTTGAACAATGTCTCTCTTCCCTATTTTCCTTATCTATAAAATGAGAAGGTGGGACCAGATGATTTAGAGTCCTTTCCAACTCTAATATGCTACACGTTCTCTTCTCTTTTTCATACTTTGTCCCTCCTGCCCGCAAGCTTAAAAGACCCCTTCGCACACCCTAGAGAGATACTCTATATTCTCATAGGTTCAACTACTTCCTAGGTTATGATGATCCCCAAACATATATCTTTAGCCTTGACTTCTCACTCAAGCATCAATTCTACATCTTTATCTGTTCTACACTAAGTGTATCCATCCAAATAAGACTATGGCCTCAAAATCATCTGCATCTTCCCTTCAAAAATGAATATTCCCTTCATTTTCTGGTTTCCTCTCAATAATATCATAATCACTTAGTCACTTAAGCTTAAAAACTTAGGAGTCATTTCATCTCTTCTCTAATTTTATCACAATTAGTAAAGTGCTATGCCTGCAATTATACTTGGTAAATACTTGTCATGAGAGAGAGAATTTGTAGTACTCTCCAAGACCCAACATTTAAATATATTTTAAGGCTACTATGTCTCTACTTTATTCTAAATTAGGGGTCAGCAAATACAGCCCAGGAGCCTGATACTTGTTTTTGTAAACAGTTTTATCAGAATACGGTCACAACGCTTGTTTACATATCATCCATGGTTGTTTAGCTATAGCAGCAGAGTTGCATAGCTGCAATAGAGAGGAGCAGTTCCAAGTGACTGTACGGCCTGAAAAGCCTAAAATATTTACTATTTGGCCCTTTACAGAAAAAGTTTGCCTGAACTGTTCTAAATAAGCAATTTCATTCTCTTCAATGTATTCTCCCTTATAGTTATGGCCTCTTCACTTGTCTTTTTAATCTCATCCCTTCCCAAATCCAATCCACTCTAGTGCATAAGCTGCTAAACAAATCTTCCAAAATCACCATTCCCACATAATATACAGGCTCAACACGTTTCCTATTGCCAGCCTACCACTATACACATTCCTATGCTGGCATTTAAAAATTTCTGAGCCTTGACACCTCTGAACTATTTGATTTCATCTCATACTACTGCCTAACACTGTCTGCTCTGGTGTGGCTAGTTCCTTATTTCTTTAAAACACATCCCAGGTTTTCTTTTTTCCCCTCTTCTCACCTTTTCTCTAAATAAGAAAACTGTACCCATTTTATATATCTGCGGATCAAGCCACACCCTTTACAGTTAATCTCTCACTCCTGATCTCCTAAGGTAATTAGTGGCAACACCAAACATCTGCACAACTATACACTCTCTTGTGTCTAACTCATTTATGTATGACTTTATTTTACCAGTGGTACTGTGAAATAACTGAGGTAAAGGATCCAGTATTATAATTCGTTAGAAATCCCCACTAGATCTAGTACAGTGCTGAGCTCAAGAAACACTTGCTGAATCTAAACAAAGTCAGTACGCTTTTAATTACTTACACAATCTCAGTCAATCTGATGTGCCAGGGAAGAAAGCCTAATGTGCTGTCCACAGGACCGAACTTCAATACTAAATCAGGATCAGGACAACCATTTGAACCTTGGAAATAAATAAATACACATGAACTTAACATGCACTGCATGCGCACGCACACACACAGAAACACACAGATCAAGGGCAAAATGTATTAATCAAATTGGTTTCTTAATCTACCTGTTTTCTTCAGAAGTTTTATCTGTATGTCTCCATGCCCCACCCCCAACTCTGTAATACATACTTTAATATCTATGCTCATTCCAAATGTGGAAGTTTACTCAAAAGTCTGTTTAACTGGATTGATTACCTGATAAGAAAGGGTAACCCATCTCCCACACTATACCCAATAGGTGCCCCCAAAATCCCATGTATCTTTTAAGACTCAATGTAGGTGTTCTCTTGGAATCCTGGGAAAGGTACTACAGTTCTAAAGGCATGACTGCTTGATTCTGGCCACAGAATCGAATAACTTCAGAGATGAAAAGGAAATTTAAAAAGTATCTATTCTCCTTCCTTCCCTCATGCACCTCATTTTACAGCTATGAACCCAAAAAGACCAACTCCTAGCCATACACTACAAATGTCTTCAGTGCTCCCCAGAGCCAGAGCAGCCTCAGAGAGGAAAAGGAGACCAAGCATCTGCCTCAATAAGCACAAGGACAATTTTTATCACTTTCATGAACCAGTTTCCATATGAGACCTGACTTGGGGAAAAAAAGGATAAGGGTATTTCAACAGCTTAAAAATAAATTTGAAGAGTATAGAAAAAAGATACTATAATCCAAGAGACTAAGGTTCCAATAGTTGTTAATATCCTCAGTTCTGCCACTAACTTGTCTGTTATACAATCTCTCCAGTGCTAAATTCCTTCATTTGTCAAATAAGGAAACTGGATTAGGCAGTCCTGTCCAGCAGTAATACTGAAAAAATTATTTCCATAACAAAGTCCTTTTAAAAGTCCATACTGGTAGAGTGAATGGGCCAAGCAGAGGAACACACATTCCTGTATCACCTAAGAAGCAATAAATTATCTTCCATAAAAAATGACAAGAAGGAACTCCAAACCAATAGTGTTGTAAAGAGGGTGGCAAATCTTCTCTATAAAAAACGTGTTAAGTTGGACAAAACCAACCATTCAAGTACACTAGATACTGACCAAAGGCGGACAATTATTCTTAAAGAAAACAACAAAAAAAGGCTAGAGCTTTCAGTAAGAATGACAAAGATCTATGGCCTTCTTGCCTGGGACTGCTCCCAATGCCCACCCACCCCAATCAACTGGAGAGAACTTACATTTTACCAGTATAGCTCTGACAGCAAAAATTAGATGATTTGCTACTTGCTGCCAAAAGATATGGGCTCAATTTGGAACTGGAGGGTGTAGGCAAGAAGGAAAAGGAACAATGAAAATCCATGGTTTGACAGTTAAAGGTGGGAAATTCAAAAGAGAAAAAATAGGAAAACCCACAGCTTTACTTGCCTGAGGTTGTAGCCCCAGTTAATACAATGGCAAGAAATTTCACAGTGAGATCCAGGAAATAAGGGCTCAGATAAACTCTCACATATCCATGGCCAACTGGGAAATAACATACATACTAGGAGGGGAAGCAGGGTAGGGGACAGGCCAGAAAGAAAGTCCAGTGAAAATCAAAAGCCAAGGAAACTTGAGAACTGGTGGCAACTTTAAATTCAGTTTCCAATACCAGAGATCATGGAAGCCTTACAAATTTAAGGTATCTAAGCATAACCAGTGTGGAAATCATTGGCTAACCACTAAGCTATGTAGACATAAGCCAGACTAAAAAATAAAATAAAAAAATAACCTGAGCAGAGACAGCAGGAGTAATCTTTATTCATAGACAACATGATCCTGTATTTAGAAAATCCTAAGTCTCTACAAAAAGAGCTACTAGATTAGGTGAACTTGTATCTCAGCAAGGTTGCAGGATATAAAATCAATATTAAAAAACAAGTGTATTTCTAAGTATTAATAAACAACCTGAAAATTAAGAATATAATTCCATTAACAACAGCATCAAAAAGAATACCTAGGAGTAAATTTAACAAAAGAAGTAGAAATTCTATACCCTGAAACTGCAAAATATTATTTAAGAAAATTAGAACCCGGCCGGGCATGGTGGCTCACGCCTGTAATCCCAGCACTTTGGGAGGCCGAGGCAGGTGGATCACGAGGTCAGGAGATCGAGACCATCCTGGCTAACACAGTGAAACCTCATCTCTACTAAAAATGCAAAAAATTAGCCAGGTGCGGTGGCAGGCGCCTGTAGTCCCAGCTACTCGGGAGGCTGAGGCAGGAGAATGGCGTAAACCTGGGAGGCGGAGTCTGCAGTGAGCCGAGATCACGCCACTGCACTCCAGCCTGGGTGACAGAGCGAGACTCCATCTCAAAAAAAAAAAAAGAAAATTAGAACCCAAATAAATGGAGAAATATACTATGTTCATGAACTGGAAGACTCAATATTGTTAAGACGGCAACTTTCCCCAAATTGAGCTATAGATGCAACTCAATCCATATCAAAACCCCAGCAGAGTTTTTTTTAAATTAAAAAGCCAATCCCAAAATTTGTAGAAAAATGCAAAGGACCCTGAATAGACACAACAACTTTGAAAAAAAAAAAATCTTATTCAATTTTTTTTTTGTACACAGTAGCCAGCCTCACTTCCCTGCTGGCTCACTCCCCCATTACCTTTCCCAGCCTCTAGCAACCATCTTCTACTCTCTATCTCCATGAGTTCAATTGTTTTAATTTTTAGCTCCCACAGGTGAGAACATGTGATGGTTGTCTTTCTGTGACAGGCTTATTTCATTTAACGTAATGACCTCCAGTTTAATCCGTGTTGCTGCAAATGACAGGATCTTGTTCTTTTTATGGCTGAATACTACTCTATGGTCCATATGTACATTTTCTTTATCGATTCATCTGCTGATGGACACTTCAGTTGCTTCCAAATCTTGGCTATTGTGAACAGTGCTGCAATAAACATAGAAGTCCAGATCCTTTTCTTTTTGGTATATACCTAGCAGTGGGATTACTGGATCATGTGGTAGCTCAAGGTTTAGTTTTTTGAGAAACCTCCAAACTGTTCTCTACACTGGTTGTACCAATTACATTCCCACCAACAGTGTACAAGGATTCCCTTTCTCCACATCCTCGTTAGTATTTGTTATTACCTGTTTAGAAAAAAGCTATTTTACGATAATACATTATTGTAGGTCTAATTTGCATTTCTCCAATGATCAGTGATATTGAGCATCTTTGCATATACCTATTTGCTATCTGTATGTATTCTTTTGAGAAATATCTATTCAGATCTTTTGCCTATTTAAAAAATCAGATTAGATCTTTTTCCTATAGATTTGCTTAAGCTCCTTATGTATTCTAGTTATTACTCCCTTGTCAGATGAGTAGTTTGCAAATATTTTCTCCCATTCTCTGTGTTGTCTTTTCACTTTGCTTATTGTTTCCTTTGCTGTGCAGGAGGTTTTTAACTTGATGTGATCTCATTTGTTCATTTTTGCTTTGGTTGCCTGTGCTTGTAGGGTTTGGCCCAGTCCAATGTCCTAGAGAGCTTCCCCAATGTTTTCTTGTAGTAGTTGCATAGTTTGAGATTTAGATTTAAGTCTTTAATGCATTTTGATTTGATTTTTGTATATGGCAAGAGATAGGGTTCTAGTTTCATTCTTTTGCATATGGATATCCAGTTTTCCCTGCACCATTTACTGAAGATAGTGGTTTTTCCCATTGTATGTTCTGGGCACCTTTGTCAAAAAATGAGTTCAGTGGAGATGTATGCATTTGTCTCCAGATTGTCTATTCTCTGCCATTAGTCTGTGTCTGTTTTTATGCCAGTACCATGCTGTTTTGATAACTATAAGTATAGCTCTGTAGTATAACTGGAAGTCAGGTAACGTGATTCCTCCAGTTTTGTTCTTTTTGCTTAGAATAGCTTTGGCTATTCTGGGTCTTTTTGTGATTCCATATAAATTTTCGGATTGTTTTTTTCTAATTCTGTGAAGAATGTCACTGATATTTTGATAGAAGTTGCATTGACTGCAGATTGCTTTGGGGAGTATGGTTAACAATATTGATTCTTCTTCCAATCCATGAACAGGAAATAGGCTTACATTTTTTGGCTGTCCTCCTTAATTTCTCTCATCAATGTTTCATAGTATTCATTGTAGAGATTCTTCACTTCTTTGGTTAATTCCTAGATATTTAATTTTATTTGTACCTATTATAAATGTGATTACTTTCTTGGTTTCTTTTTCAGATTGTTCACTATTGACATATAGAAATGCTCCTGATTTTTGTACACTGGTTTTGTATCCTGCAACTTTACTGAATGTGTTTATCTGTTCTAATAGTTGTCTGGTGGAATCTTTAGGTTTTTCCAAATTTGAGATCAGATCATCTGCAAAGAAGGACTTCTTCCTTTCCAATCTGGATGCCTTTTCCTTCTTTTTCTGGTCTGATTGCTCTAGCTAGGACCACCAGTGCTATGCTAAATAACAGTGGTGAAAGTGGCATCCTTGTGTTCCAGATATTGGAGGAAAGGCTTTCAGTTTTTCCCCATTCAGAAAGATAGTAGCTATGGGTCCATCATATATGGCTTTTATTATGTTGTAGTATGTTCCTTCTATACCCAGATTTTTTAGGGTTTTTATCATGCAAGTGTTTATCAAATGCTTCTTCAGTATCAATTAATTATGATTTTTATCTTTCATACTGTCAATATATCATATTCATTGATTTGTGTATGTTCAACCATCCTTGCATCCCTGGGATAAATCCCACTTGGTCATGATCTTTTTAATATATTGTTGAATTTGGTTTGCCATTATTTTGTGGAGGATTTCTTCATGAACATTTATCAGTGATACTGGCTTCTAGTTTTCTTTTTTTGATGTGACTTTGTCTGGTTTGGGTAACATGGTAATACTAGCTTCACAGAATGAATCTGTAAGCATTCCCTCCTTTCTATTGTGCAGAATAGTTTGAGTAGAATTGGTATTAGTTCTTCTTTAAATGTTTAGTAGAATCCAGCAATGAAGCCATCCAGTCCTGAGCTTTCCACTGCTCTAAGACTTTTTATTACTTCAGCTTCAACCTCATCATTTATTATTGGTCTCTTCAGGGTTTGGATTTCTTCATGGTTCAATCTTGGTGGGTTGTAGGTCTAGGAATTTATCTATTTCTTCTAGATTTTCCAATTTATTGGCATATAGTTACTCATAGCAGCCACTAATGATCCTTTGAATTTCTGTAGCATCAGTTGCAATATTTCCTTTCCATCTCTGATTTTATTTATTTGGGTCTTCTGGTTTTTTTCCTTGGTCTAACTAAAGATTTCTCAATTTTATCTTTTCTAAAACACCACCAAATTTTTAATCTTTTGTATACGCTCTTTCATTTCAAATTCATTCATTTCTGTTCTGATCTTTAAACTTCCCTGTTAGTACTGCTTTGCTGCATCCCATAGGTTTTGGTATGTTGTATTTTTATTACCACTTGTTTCAATAAATTTTTCAATTTCCTTAATTTTTTCATTGACCCACTGGTAATCCAGGAGCATATTGATTAGTTTCCAGGTGTTTGTATAGTTTCCAAAATTCCTCTTATTGATTTCTAGTTTTATTCCATTGTGGTCAGAGAAGATGCTTGATATTATTTCAATTTTTGTGAATGTTTTAGACTTGTTTTGTGGCCTAACATATGGTCTCTCCTTGTGAATGTTTCATGTGCTGACAAGGAGAATGTATATTCTGCAGCCATTGGATAAAATGTTCTGTAAATATCGATTAGATCCATTTGGTCTACAGTGCAGATTAAGTTCAATGTTTCTTGTTGATTTTCTGTCTCTATCTGTCCAGTGTTGAAAGTAGGGTGTTGAAGTCTCCAGCTATTATTGTATTCGGGTCTCTCTCTCTCTCTCTCTCTTTAGCTCTATTAATATTGGCTTTATATATCTGGGTTCTCCAATGTTGGGTGCATATGTACTTACAATTCTTATATCCTCTTGCTAAAATGACCCCTTTATCACTAGATAGTGAACTTCCTGGTCTCTTCTTAGAGTTTTTGTCTTGAAATATCTTTTGTCTGATATAAGTATAGTAACTCCTGCTCTTTTTGGGTTTCCGTTGGCATAAAATATCTTTTTCTATCCCTTTATTTTCAGTCTGTGTGTCTTTATAGGTGAAGTGTGTTTCTCGTAGGCAACAGATCATTGGGTCTTGTTTTTTATACATCCACCCACTGTATGTCTTTTGAAGAGTTTAGTCTACTTACACTCAATGTTATTAGCGATAAGGACTTACTCCTGCCATTTTGTTATTTGTTTTCTAGTTGTTTCGATTGGAGGTTACCATGAGGCTTGCAATACTATCTTATAATCCATTATTTTAAGCTGATTACCATACTGCTTGTATAAACAAATAAACAAAATGAAAACTAATAAAAACTGTACACTTTACATTCATCTCCCCATTTTAAAACTTTCTGTTGTTTTTATTTGTATCTTAATTGTACTATGTCTTGAAAAGTTGTTTTAGTTATTATTGACTGGGTCATCTTTTAGTCTTTTTACTTGACAGTTTTATACACCACAGTTACAGTTCTGTAATATTCTGTGTACTTACTATTACCAGTGAGAGTTGTACCTTCAGATGATTTATTGCTCATTAACATCTTTTCCTTTCTGATTAAACAATTCCCCTTAGCATTTCTTGCAGGGCAAGTGTGGTGCTGATAAAATCTCTTAGCTTTTGTTTGTCTGGGAAAGTCTATTTCTTCTTCGTGTTTGGAGGATATTTTCACTGGGCATACTATTATTCTAGGGTAAAAGTTTCTTTCCTTCAGCACTTTTTAAAATACGTTATGCCACTCTCTCCCAGCCTGTAAGGTTTCTACTGAAAAGTCTGCTGCCAGATATGTTGAACCTCTATTGTATGTTGTTTCTTTTCTCTTGTTGCTTTTAGGATCCATTTTTTTTTTTAATCCTTGACCTTTGATAGTTTGATTATTAAATGCCTTAAAGTAGTCATCTTTTGGTTAAATCTGCTTGGTGTTCTATAATCTTCCTGTAGTTGAATGCTGATATTTTTCTCTAGGTTTGGGAAGTTCTCTAGGTTTGAATAAACTTTGTAACCCATCTCGTTCTCTCTCTGTATCTCCTCAGATTTGCCCTCAAGAGGCTTTTTCCTAGATTTTGTAGGTGTGTTTCATTCTTTTGTCTCCTCTATTTGTAAATAGCTTATCTTCAAGCTTATAACTTTCTTCTGCTTGATCAATTCTGCTATTAAGAGACTCTGATGCATTTTCAGTATGTCAACTGCATTTTCAACTCCAGAATTTCTGCTTCTTTTTAATTATTTCACTCTCTTTGTTAAATTTATCTGATAGAATTCTGACTTTCTGAATTCTTGAAAACACACAAACATCCACACAAAAACTTGTACACAAATGGTCATACAGCATTATTCAAAAACTGGAAACAAAGCAAATGTGCTTTAACCAATGAATGCATAAGCAAAATGTGGTATATCTAGAAAATACTACTCACCAATAAAAAATAATGAATAACTAATGCATTTTACATAGATGAACGTCAAAAATATTATGGTAAGTAAACAAAGCAAGACATAAAAGACTATATATTGTATGACTCCTTTTATATAAAATTTATACAAAAAGCAAAAGTATAGTCAGAAACCAGACCAGTGGTTGCTGGTTTAGGGGACAGGAGTGGGGACTAAATGCAGTCACAAAGGAACTTTGGGGGTGATGGTATTCAGAATGCTTGCTTCTGTCAAATTAATGAGTTAAGAATTGTGTACATTTTCATTTATCCTAAGCCTACAATGCCTGAAGGCAACAGCTGGGCTTAATAAACATTAGCGCTTTCCCATGGACTACCTGAAGGTCATCTTTGGATCTCCATCAACTTTTAGCATGTCCTTATGAAATTACTCTCTTATTAGGGCCTCATAGGGTGCAGGAAACAGTCAACATCCCAGTAACATCTGAGCAGAGAGGCCCCATAATGGTCTACTACTCACTGAGCCTGAATATAATTAGGCAATGACAGGGTAGGGTAAGAAGCGAGTAGTCAACAAAAGTAGGAAGTTAGCGAAATCAAGAAGTGGGAGATGGCCTTTGCTCTGTGACGGACACATGTCAAAGTGGAAGAAACAAAGAATGGAGAGTTAAGTAAATAAGTTAAGATAGAAAATGCATTTCTTTTTCTTTTTTTTCTTTTTTTTTTTTTTGAGACAGGGTCTCACTCCGTCACCCAGGCTAGAGTGTACTGATGCGATCTTGGCTCACTGCAACCTCTGCCTCTCGAACTCAAACTATACTCCTGCTTCAGCCTCCTGAGTAGCTGGGACCAAAGGCGTGAGCCACTATGCCTGGCTAATTTTTTATTCTTTGTAGAGATGTGGTTTTGCTTTGTTGCACAAGTTGGTCTCAAACTCCTGCGCTCAAGCGACCCACCTGCCTCAGCCTCCAGAAGTGCTGGGATTACAAGTGTGAGCCACCCCATCCAGCCTGAAAATGCATGATTAATAAGTAAATGGATATTCTAAGTAATAAAAAATGAATGAATATCTAAAACTGTAGGCCTATAGAAGCTATTAATGAACATGAATTTACTAGAGAGATTGTCTTTCTTCAAAAGGATCAAGGCTAACGCTAGTAAGCAAGAAGGACCATGACATTAAGGCAAAAAGGTCCTAGAGGGAATTCTCTAGAGAGAATATGCAAACCAAAGGCTTTTTTAAACAGCTGAAGAAGAAAGGTTATATTTGGTATAACATGACAAATACAGTTGTATATTTGGTATAGCATAACTGAAAGAATAATTAAAAAGGAATCACGGTTAACAGTAAGATTATATTCCTGGGATCACCTCATAAAAAGATTAAATTCAAAGTTACGGGAAAGTTCAAACTAAAAAGAAAGGGGAAGAGGGAGAGGAAGGCTAACAAGCAGAAGTACTATTTTCAAGAATATTCATCACTACAAAAAAGATCCTCAAAGGTCGTCTCCTTTACCATTAAATCCTCATGCAAGTGAGTGGCTACAAATCTCACTGTCTTGAAACCATTTTTACATAGGTCTTTAAATTTCAGAAATTTAACAGGTATTAACAACAAAAGAATCAGGCTTTATGGTGTGAAAGAAACATAAATATTTTCTTTCATACTGTATCCTTGTGTGACAAAACTAAACACACACACACATACATATACATATATATGTATATATATATAAAAAACTTACTAAGTAAACTGCCTAATGTATCTACATCCAAATCTGTGGGTCTCTTTTGCTTCTGGGCTACTAACTGGCAAAAGTCCTGAGCAGCTCTTACAATATCTGCTTTTCCATCTTCCGGAGACAGCACCTTCACTGCCAAATGGCAATTTAAAACTGGAAGAAAAAACAAACAATGTATTTTAAAAACGCTCTCTTCCAGGTATATTTCAAAATCAGTTTTAAGAAATACAAGGTTAAACCAAAATAAACATACAGTTCTTACGGTAAATAAGAATTGTTTAAGCCCTTCAATTTCAATATCAAAACATACTTAGCTATTCTCCTCTGAAAGGATCCATATATCCCAAATCACATCCATGTATATATTTATACACTGCCTTCTTTTCAAAGTGTTCAGAATGACTATACATTGCGACTACATCCTCTAGAAAACAGAAACTTTATAGGCTAGCTAACAAATTTTCACGCATCTAAAATTTCCTCTATAATTGCGATATCGTTAGCAGTAGCACAGAATAAAAGAAAAAAATAAAGACTAAGAAAAAACTGTTAGAGTGGAATATGCATTGCCTATAGCATACATACCTTTATCAATTCTACTTCTATAGGAGCTATCTTACAACTGATGGGATTCTCAGATAACACTGCAAAATTCTTATCTATAGACAGGCAAATTCTTTCTTGTCCAGCAAAGATTCAATTTCTTTCCTCACCCCATAGAACAACCAGTTGTACCTCTATTTATATATTCATTTCAATATCCCTACAAATGTGTTCATTCTATGGATTCTCTGTGGAACCAGTTAAAAAATTTGCCTGGTTAAATAAAATCCTTACCATGTGTTCACTTTTTACCAAGATTAAGACAGGAAAGTCTAAATCTGATGATTAAAGATGTTGACAATAAAGAGTAACAGAGCAACGTGAATGAATAAATGACAGAGTAACAGAAATTGCCATGAAATACAAAACACACATCTTCATATGTTACATGTTCAATTATACACTCAAGCTTACCTTGATCATCTTTGTCATTACTATTTGCAAATTCTGGTGAGTATTTTGAACAATCTAGGCCCAGAAGTTCTTGCTGTTGTTTTAAAATTTCATCCATCAATCTGGAATTATTTCTTTTGAAAATACCTTTAAAAAAGAAAAAGGCAAGTAAAACACAACTAGGTTAATTTTTCCTCTTCAAGTGAATGCTTGCTATGAAAACAACACTAGATCCAGAACTAAACAAATGTCAAACAAACTGTAATGACTAGTCCTAAAATAGAATCTAAAAGGAAAACATGACAACAAAACTTTGTTAATGCAAAAGTCTGGCTTCCAGCAAAAAAAAGAATAGAGGTAACTACTTAAGTAGTGGCATGTGAATATGACAGAAATTTAGACTTAGGAATTTTAAGAGATCACTTACTTAAAATCTTTATGGATTCAGAAACTGAGGCCTAAACTCTTTAAGGTTCTTCTCCAAGAAATTATAAATTGCAGCAGTGGTCTACAGCCTGTTATGTTCCTCACTCACAGTCTAATGTACCTTTTCTGCAGATTTACTACTTGTATTAGATACTCTTGCCTCAATTTGATTAGTTTTTTAAATCATAAGAGGAAGTAATAGGATTACATAAAAAGTAGAGAACAGAAAAACAATTTAGTAAATTAAAACGAAGCACAGAAATAAAATACATAAAAACAATGTATGGTCCTCTATGCAGGGAAAAGTTAACACTGTTAACTACTGTCATGTTATTGAGAAAGATGAGAAAGACAAAGGAACTATGTGACATACATTTAATGTAAAACTAGTAAGAGCGCTAACTAAAAAAAAGGAACAAGTCTTTGACAATTTGCAGAGGCAGCTTTCCAGTAGCCATTGCCTTTTTAATCTTTATCAAATGTTCCTACTCTGCACTCTCAGTCAGGCGTGACTTTAAAGTAGTTTAACAAAATAACTGGGAGAGAGAACACAGGCTAATATATACACATCTATATAAGAAATATATACATATAAAGCTGCTTAAATCTTTTCCTTCAAACCAGTTATCTTTGTAGAATTTCCAACTTTTATATATATATATCTATGGCACAGAACCTGCTGAATATACTGTATACAAATGCCAAGCCAGAAGTGTATGTGTAACAGTAGTTACAAAAGTAGTCTCCTTTGGTGAGGAAGGCTTTATAAAATAAGATTTGAGCTGAGATGAACTCAGAAGGGTAAACAGAAGAAACTAGAGAAGATATCAGGTGGGAAAAAATGCTTAAGAAAAAGCATGAGTTTGGAATGTTAAAAAAACAGACCAATGCTGCTGATGCAAAGGATATGAAAAAACTGGTAAGAGGATAGTCCTAGTTTTTATCTCATTCTGCCTATCAAATGGATAAGCAACAATTTCTGAGCAATATGGGAATATGTAAAAATTTTCATCTTTAGAAGAATTAATCTGGCAACAGCTATAGAAGGGCAAGCAGCAGACTACTGTATTAGTCTATACATAATTTGTTGAGGCGATGAGGGGAAAAAGGATTTACCACAAAGGAAGAATTGACAGAATATGGTACATGACTGACTTAGAAGTGAATGTAGAAAATTCCATGGCTTTTATCCTAGGTAGCAGAAAATGATAATCTTTTTTTTTTTTTTTTGAGACAGAGTCTCACTCTGTCGCCCAGACTGGAGTGCAGAGGCGCAGTCTCGGCTCACTGCAACCTCTGCCTCCTGGGTTCACGTGATTCTCCTGCCTCAGCCTCCTGAGTAGCTGGGACTACAGGAATGCGCCACCATGCCCAGCTAATTTTTTGTATTTTTTTAGGAGAGATGGGGTTTCACCGTGTTAGCCAGGATAGTCTTGACCTCCGGACCTCGTGATCCGCCCGCCTCGGCCTCCCAAAGTGCTGGGATTACAGGCGTGAGCCACCGCACCCAGCCGATAACATCTTTAAAAGCTGAAAATTCCACAAAGAGAACTGGTTTGAAGGAAAAGTTTGGTTTTAGACAGCTGATGATAGAAAATTTAGGTGAGGATTACTATAGAAGTGATTAAGAGAGATGACACAGAAGGAGTTCAAAAGAGGTCATATAAGCACCAATGTGAGTAGGGATCTTATCTGTTTTCCTCACCAGGGCCAACCACAGTGCCTGGCAGAGAGCAAACAATAAATAAATGTCTGCTGAAAGAATATGGGAGCTCAGAAACTGAGACATAGATATATATACACTTGGGAGTCATCCTCCTTAACATGGGACAGCCAGATACACAAGAATAATGATTAGTAAGATTTCAAATATAAGTAGGTATATATAGAGAAAAGTAGAAGGCTAAGATGGCACTACATATGAATGCCCACAATTATTATGAAAGCCCACAATCATAAGACTCTAAGCGTGGAAATATAAAAGTGAACATTTTGAAACAGCCATATCCAGAACAAGATTAAGCAAAAAATATATCACTTAGCAAAATTTTTAAAGGAAGGTGATTAATATCAGGAGCTATTTGAATGGCAATCTTTAGAACAGTAATACCTGTGGAGTAATGCAGAAGTGTAGGATATAATCATATCCCCAAATCAATCATAAAATTCACATGTATATAAAAAGCATATATTCCAAAACAGCATATAAAATATATGATGCCGGCTTATAAATTTTACAAGATTTCCAACTATCTATGCAAGTTAGACCACACTTTGGTCTGTATTATATGTATAAATTGTGGAAGTCATATGAATTTCAAAAATTTCTTAATTTAACAATGGGCTGGGTGCCAGTGGCTCTCACCTGTAATCCCAGCACTTTGGGAGGCCAAGGCAGGAGGAACACTTGAGGCCAGGAATTAGAGGCTAGCCTGGGCAACATAGCAAGACCTTGTCTCTACAAAAAAAATGTTTTTTAATTAGCTGGACGTGGTGGCACACGCTCTTAGTCCCAGCTATTCAGGAGGCCTAGGTGGGAGGATCGCTTGAGCCCAGGAGTTCAAGGCTGCAGTGAGCTATATCATGCCACTACACTCCACTTGAACAACAGAGAAAGACTCTTTTCTTTAAAACAGACCAAAAAAACCCAAACAAACGTAAAATCTCCATAACACTCCAGCCAGGACATAAAGTTTATTAAAAATCAAATGATAAATGACTTCCTTTCCCATAAAAACTAAGGTTTATTCATTTTAATAGTGTTGGGTAATACTAGGAAAGCCTGCTTTGTCTATTCACATCACACCAATCCCCTCCTTTGATACTCATTATAAAAACCTAGCCTTCAGTTCTCACCAATTTGTTCATATTTACCTTAGCCTCCAGATTAAAATGGTAAATCTTTTCAGGAACTCTTGCCCTCTTCAAAGCAATGGATAACAATCTTATCACCAGAATATTCACTACCTCTCCTCAATCTTTATTCTTCCCTCCTCAGCTTCTCTGAAGCATTACCATTAATGACCACCATGCTTCCTTCTCAAAATTCTATCTTTATCCCAACTTGTCTCAATGTTCTCTTCCTGATTCAACACATAACCTGGCTCCTTGAATGGCCCATTCTCACTTTCCACTGAATCCTCTTCTTTTCACCCTAAATAAAGATTATTCCTCAGGGTTCCTGTCTCAGCCCTCTCTTTCTGTCCATATGCTCCTTCTTTTCTGATTCTAGTCACTCACAAGACTTGAAAACAAAAAAA
This sequence comes from Pongo abelii, assembly GCF_028885655.2. Lineage (NCBI taxonomy): Eukaryota > Metazoa > Chordata > Mammalia > Primates > Hominidae > Pongo > Pongo abelii. The sequence continues at coordinate 118,934,451 of NC_071990.2, read as the reverse complement.
GCCCAGACAAAAATAAGTGAGGTAAAATTTGGGGTGCAAAAATTTAAGGGGGTCCCAAAAAAACTCAGTAATTAAGATAGTGAATAACAATGCAGTATCTTTAAAAACTAAAATGCCAAAGTATCCATGATGAACAAAACATTAAAATTTTAAGTAGAAACAGGATCATTTGGTTCCTAACATTTCTAGTTCATTCAAACATCTAATTCTACCTTGAAGTTCTGTAGGCATCTGCGAGTGAACAAAGCCAAACCTTGGCGGCTTATCTGATAAAGCTAGCTCTCAGAACACTTATATGACATCAAGGTTAGAAAATAAATTAAAAGGAGCAGGACTTTAAGTGTATAACTTAAATGCACTTAAGAACAAGACTGGAAGAGGACAAGCAAAACGAGAACAGTAAATGTACAGGGGTAGTAGGACAGCACGTGATTTAAAATCGTAATTGCTATAAAGTGGTTTATAATTAAAAAAAAAAAAGTCCTCCTTCTTGACGCTCTATTTCTAAAAAAGGCGTAAGTATCTGCCGTCACCAAGGCATCCTCTCTACTCTCCCATTATCACCCCCCAAAGCCCTACTAATTATGCTAAGCCCATATACTCTTTTACAGCAATGTTTCCTATATCCATATTCCTTTCTGTCCATTGCCCACACTGTTCCAAGCCATTGTGCTGTTCTTTATTATATATACACATACATATTCTTAAGAAACAGGGTCTCACCCTGTTATCCAGGCTGAGTGCGGTGGGGCTATCATAGCTGACTGCAGCCTCCAGCCTCTAGGCTCAAGTGATTCCCCTGCCTCAGCCTCCTGAGTAGCTGGGACTACAGGTGCACACCACTGTGCCCAGCTAATTTTTTTATTTTTTATTTTTGTAGAGACATGGTTTTGCTTTGTTGACCAGGCTGGTCTCTAACTCCTGGCCCTCAAGTGATCCTTCCTCCTCGGGTCTCAAAAAGTGCTGGCATTACAGGCATGAGCAACCGGCCCAGCCTACTTCCTTATAATATTATAAGCAACTTCTGTGGGTGTTCCTGCCCCCTTCTATCAAGTACTGCTAGCTTCACCACAAGATTATTCAATCCTGGCACATTCCAACTTCAGTATCTTAAATGGTTCCTAAAATGCCTAGTGTATTAAGAACGAACTGCTCAGCCCAACATTAACATTCCAGCCTATGCTTCCATGCTTGTTGAACGGAAAGCAAATGAAGTTTTTCATTTCTCAGTAATACTTTATCCCCACAAATCAGAATTGCCTATGTTCCTCAAAAACACATGGGGTGACTCCAACCTCCATCCTTTATGCCACTTCCCCAAGCCCATGCCTGTTAAATTCTCCTAATTCTTCACAGGCCAGCTGAAATGTCATTTACCTTCAAGAGGCCTTTCCCAATTTCCCAGCCAGATGTGCCCCATTCCTCCTCTGACTTACCCTCACTCTCAACCCCTCCATATACACTCATTTAAACTTGTTAATAAATGAATATTCTACTTTTTATTATAGGTTAAATCTCTCCACCCTCCCCTCAACTGTAGTCTTATTTGTGAACGTGTGTCTTACTCATCTCTTTTCCTATATTTTCCATATAGCAGTTCAATGTTTATTTAATCAACTGAATTACCAATGTATAAAGTGCCACTTAACAATAACGAAACATAAAGGAACATGTCACTGAATGGAATTTTTCTTAGGTTTCCAGGAACATCCCACAATAAAAGCAGACACTTCCTTATTGCACACAAGCACAAGTTCCACTAAAAGGAAAGAATGTTACAGACAGACAGTTACAAAATGTCTCTTATAAAGACTTTCATACAGTTATTGGAACAGAATCTTTGTCTTGGCTGATTTGGATACAGAAATGAAATTTAAAGCTATAGTTTCTGAGAATTGCTAAGAGTGTAGACAAGACACTATGGGCAAGACGATTCCTAATAACTCATAACTTGACCCCCACCCAGAAATCTGATTACACTTATTCACAAGCAATATTATCAGCTTACAATTTTCTTCAGGATTCAGTGTCTACACACACACACACACACACACACTTCACATGATACACAAGAAATACAAGATATAAGGTTGGCTTTGACTAAAACAGGCAATTCCTCTAGTAATATCATAGTATATGTACAGATTATTTTTCTTATATTATAATTCATCCTGTTTCCCTTCCAGAATCCAAACTAAACCCAAAATGATAAAGAAACTATTACAAAAGTTATTTTATGTAAAAGGAAGCTAAGGCCATATTCATTCAGAAATAACTGATTAAGGGAAAACACTTAAAAATGCTCAAATTTTTAAGAAAACGGTATTTTACAGAATTATATACTATTGCGCCTCAAGAATCACTTTATTCCAACCTTTTACAGGTGAGAAAAAAGATCCAGAAAGGTCAAGCAATTGTCTTTGGCCAAGCACCTAAGAATTTGGCCTGAAATCCAGGTATCCCTCTAATTATTCAGTTCAGTTACTATTTCTAACTCTGATAAAGGAACACTACTAAACTCCACTGTACAACTAAATTTTGAATTCCCCTCCAAAAAAGTTGAATTTTATAAAATAAATACAACCTATCTTTTAATAAATGAGTAGTATTTTTCGAAAAAACTAGGACTAGAGCTTTTTTTTTTTTTTTTTTGTGGAATCTTGCTCTGTTGCCCAGGCTGGAGTGCAGTGGCACGATCTCAGCTCCCTGCAAGCTCTTCTGGGTTCACGCCATTCTCCTGCTTCAGCCTCTCGAGTAGCTGGGACTACAGGCGCCCGCCACCACGCCCGGCTAATTTTTTGTATTTTTAGTAGAGACGGGGTTTCACCGTGTTAGCCAGGATGGGTCTCATCTACTGACCTCGTGATCCGCCCGCCTCGGCCTCTCAAAGTGCTGGGATTACAGGCGTGAGCCATGGCGCCCTGCCTTTTTTTTTTTTTTTTCTTTTTTTTAATGAGACGGAGTATCACTCTCTCACCCAGGCTGGAGTGCAACTGCGCGATCTCGGCTCACTGCAGCCTCCACCTCCTGGGTTCAAGTGATTCTTCTGACTCCAGAGCTCTTTTTTAAAAGGCTTTTGAGGAGGTTTCACAGGGCAAACATATTTGAATTCTTCAGGAGTGACTTGGGAATCTAAAATAAGTTTTTGCAATAATGACTTAAAGATTTTTACTTTATGTTTTGTTGCTTTAAAATTATATTTCATGTACTCTCAATTTCCCAAATGTAAACTATATGAAATATAAAGAAAAAAGTTAAATGGGCTGGGCATCGTGGCTCATGCCTATAATCCCAAACACCTTGGGAGGCTGAGATGGGAGGATCACTTGAGGTCAGGAATTTGAGACCAGTCTGAGCAATGTAGCAAGACCCTGTCTTTATAAAAGAATTAGCCAGGCATGGTGGCTTGTGCCTGTAGTACTACCTACTCAGGAGGCTGAGGCAGGAGGATCGTTTGAGCCCAGGAGTTCAAGGCTGCAGTTAACTATGATCGCACCACTGCACTTCAGCATGGGCAACAAAGTAAGACCCTGTCTCTAAAAAAAAGAAAGAAAGAAAAGATATATCAAATAGCCATTTATGACAAAACACACACAAGAAAATCTTCAATTTCCAAAGTAAGGAACCTGCACACATATCCTTTGAATCTACAATAAAAGTTGAAAAAGAAAAAGTAAAACCATAAAATCTTCAACTTCCGTGAAAGAAGAAAATTATTCTAGCAAAGTTATACCTCAGAAAGACTACCATGCTTTTGTTATTTCTTAATAAACAGCAGGTATGCATTTTGGGGGCCAAATGAAGACTTCATTTTAGATTCTAAGAAACATTTGTTTTAAATTCTAGTCTTAAAAAATAAGATGTTCAATGTTTAGATAATAAGGGAATGTTCCCTAACCTTCCCCATAACTACTGGAATGTCCCTAATCTTACCATTGTAACACAACTATTTCTGCTTCTCAATACTGTCTAGTCTTTGTCCACATGCATATGTAATCCTAGTGTATGTGATTATGCAATTTTGTATCCTGCTTCTTTTACTTGTATAATATGTATCCTTCCTTGGTGCTAGTCTCATGATTATTTTAACAACTGCATTAAACAAAAAGTTTTTTGCTGTTTTTTTCAGTTCTTAAACTATAAAAATCAATACTTCCCCAGGTGATTGCTATTATAGGAATCACTCTATTGCATACTCTCTCTCAGCAGTCAGGTTTCTCATCACATTCGAGGAAAGAAGAGTATCATATGGAGACCAGAAATGTCAGCAGTGGCCGTAACATGAAGGGGCCTGTGGGCCTTGGTAATGAATTTCTAAAGCATTCCAACTACAACGAGAAGCTGTTGGAGGGTTTTATTCAGTCCGAATGATGCCATCAAAAAAAGAACACCTCGCTGGTAGGTGAAGAATGGATTATGCAGGGACCAAGATAGAAAAATGGAGATCAATTAGGAGGCTACTACAGTAATCCAGGTGAAAGAACAATGGTAATTTAAACTTGGGTGGCTGCAATGGAGACTAAAACAAGAATTAGGTCTCAAAAGTACTGTTTTAGACATATAAGGCATCGGATTGACCTAATAAATGATTTTAGGCAAGGAGTTAGATACAGAAGTCTGGAATTATGGGAGATATCAGGACTGTATTTCCAGCCCAAATCTGTGTGTCAGCACACACATGACATTTAAAGCCATGGGATTGGGGAGATTACCTGAGGGACAGGGGTCAGCAAACTACTGCTATGGAAAACAGCCACATTTGCTTATGGCCATTTTTGGCTACACTAGCAGAGTTGAGTAGTTGCAACAAAGTGAATAACAGCAAGACAAAGGCATACATACAGCTCCAAACTCTAGGACACCACAACATTTGGAAGTACAACAGAGGAGAAGCCAGACATATGGACTAGAAGAAAGCAGAGTAGAGTAGAAGTTAATTTGCCTAATCTACTTATTAGGTTACATACTGTATTCGGTCTTACACATTAACTGAATAATAAAGTCATGACATGCATACTTTTTTTAAATTAAGGGAACCAAGTCACAAGGAGTTTAATTAGACAAGTATTCCATCAGCAAATCTTATCTGCATTCCTCAAATACTGATTATTTTAAAAGGTATGTGAAATGTATAATCAAGTCTATAAAATGAGACTTTTAAAATACATTTAATCTCTTTTAAATCTGAAACTGGAATTTTTACTGTGATTATTTATTCCCTTCTACAGAAACAGACTTTCTAAGAAATAATAGCAAGTACTTACAAGAACAAACAAGAGAAAAAATGAGATAAGCACTGAAACAATCTCTCCTCATTATTAAGCACTTCACTGGTTATGGAATTAAAGTAATCTCTATTTATAAATAAATGCCAGTTCTAAAAATTGGCCTACCTCTTTTTCTTTTTAAACTAGTCACCGAAGTTACCTCTAACAACTCAATTATAGAACGACTAGAGAGCAATCTTCAGAGAAGAAAACATATATTTATGGAGCAATTATTTAAAATGAAAAAAATCTACCATTAAAATTTTACATGACTGAAGTAGTCATAAGAAAATAAATCATAACAAAATACATAGGCCATTAAAAGCTATTTTATTTCAGGAGAGAGCCCTTCAGGACACCTCACAGAACAACAATTATACTGTAGAAAATTATACTGCAGTGCTGTAGTAAGAGAACAGGTATGTGTAATGGTGACAAAGTATATAACAAAATGAGGGCTGGATTTAAGTCCTAGCTTGTCAGCATGTAAAGTCCTAGCTTGTCAGATATGTAAAATGAACAAACCATGTGGGTTTTTTCGGCATCTTGTTGGACATTTTTAAAATGAGAATATATTTACAGAATCTGCTCACCTGACAAACTAACAGCTCAACACAAAGCTGGAGCACCATAACATTAAATTTTTAGCTGGTTTTTTAAAAAATGTGTCCTATAACTCAAAGGATGAACATGTATACTAGTAGGATGAAGAAACTTCTATTAGTCTTTTAATATCTTTTACAAATAATTTCTATGACCTGTAGATAAGTGCCTGTTTACCAAGGCTTGAAGATGACCCAAAAGAATCAGAAACAGTACTAAAAGTGACTATTGTTGTCACATTCTCCTACCAGTGGAAATCAAAATAATGTAATGGTTAAGCACAAAAGCTCTAGAATAAAAATCTGGTTCAAATTCTAGATCTGCTCCTTACTAGATTTGGAACCTGGCTTTTTAATTCTCAGTTTCTTTATCTGTAAAACTGCTAACGACTTAAGGGACTTTTCTATAGTATCCAGTACAGACTAAAAGTTCAACAAAGGATAATTATTACTATTAAGATATAGGTTTGATTTATTGATTGATTGAGGCAGGGTCTCACTTTTTCACCCCGGCTAGAGTAAAGTGGTGCAACCATGGTTCACTGCAGCCCCAACCTCCAGGACTCAAGTAATCCTCCCACCTCAGCCTCCTGAGTAGTTAGGACTACAGGCACACACCATGTCTAGCTCATTTTTTATTTTTATTTTTCAGAGATGGGGTCTCACTATATTCCCCAGGCTGGTCTTAAATTCCTGGGCTCAAGCAATCCTCCCATGTCAGCCTTCTAAACTGCTGGGATTACAGGCATGAGCCACCACACTCAGCAAAGGTTTACTTTTATACACAGATCCAGTACTATAGTTAAACAAAAGGGTACATAGAAAATAAAGTCATTTAAAAAGTTAACAAAAGCAGGATACAATTTTTCAAAGACAGAGTAAGACTGGGGATGGAATAGTCGAGAGAGGCTACTTCAGAGATGATAGGATGGACTTACAAGAATCAACAGGCTGGGCACGGTGGCTCACACCTATAATCCCAGCACTTTGGGAGGCTGAGGCAGGTGGATCTTGAGGTCAGGAGTTCAAGACCAGCCTTGCCAACATGGTGAAACCCCATCTCTACTAAAAATACAAAAAAGTAGGTGGGCATGGTGGCATATGCTTGTAATCCCAGTTACTCAGGAGGCTGAGGCAGGAGAACAGCTTGAACCCTGGAGGCAGAGGTCGCAGTGAGCCGAGATCGCACCACTGCACTCCAGCCTGGGTGACAGAGCCAGACTCCAACTCAAAAAAAAAAAAAAAAAAAAAAGAATCAACAGTCTTTTGACAGGTAGCTAGCCCTTTGCCAGAAAAAGGTGAAGAGGACATTCCAGGATGTCAAGATAATTGTGAAACTCTGTACAAGAAGTCAACTACACAAAGGTAGAGATTAAGAATAGAATGTTCCCTTACATGAGTTTCCACATGAGGGAAGATAAAACACTAGGTTGCACTATTCAGTATGTCAAACGTAATCACATCTATATTTAGACTTTCAACATTTCCGGCACCTCTGTATTTCAACATAAGGAGAATAAATTTAAGAAGATCATACTTCTCAGTAGTATCTGTGTCACTGTGCCAACTAAGTAAACTAGGGTAAACTATGTTCATTTTCCTGCATTACTTTAAGGCTTCTGGGTATTGTGTTGGGAAGCAGAAAGTGCAATTCAGTTCATTATTCTTATCTACATGAAATGCAGCCCTTCTTTGAATTCAAGGAACACATATTAACTATTCATTACATGCATAACACCAAGATACACTCTGTAAGAAAAGCAAAAATGAGAAGGATGGGTAGCATCTGTGGAGCTTATAATCTAGTAAGAAAGTTTATGCACATATACATATAAATTTAACCACACAAAGCGGAGAACAGAAGTACCTTTAGAGATGTCTGAAGTTCTGAGGAGATTCAGAGATACAGTAAGATAGGGAACGGAGTGAATACTCAAGAAAGGCAAAAATACACAAGGTGATATTTAGGATCGACTTAGAAAAGATGAACAATAGCCCCTTGGTAGGCATACAGCCATTTGCCAGAAAAAGGAGAAGAGGGAGTTTCAGGAAGACGGAACATTAAATAATCTAAATACAGACGTAGCAAAAGGTATGCAAAGCATTGAGAAATAGGTTGAAAAGGTGGGATACACTTGGCAGACTTTTAAAATGTTACTGTGAGAAACCTGTACCCAAAAACCATTTCAAAAGCAACCTAGCTTTGATTTAAATAAACTAAGGAAATAACACTAGAAAGAGCAGCACAAAAAAAAATTTGTTATCTTACTGTTGAATTCTCACACAGAAGGCAATGCCTTATTCTGGATCATTCCAATTTACAGCAAATAATCCTAAGGCTTACCCCAAATTATCCTCAATCATGAAAAGGAACATGAAATATAAATAATCTAATGTAAGGCAAGTAGCAGAGTATCCTTTGATCTGCGTTAGGGTTAAACTTCAGTGTGCAGAAGTATCATATAGGTAGCTTGATAAAAACAGAGACGCCCAGGTCCCAGTTCCCTCATTAAGTTTGATTACTTAGTGTGTTGAATCTGTATTTTTTATAAGCATCCCCAATGACTAATTCACAGATGGTCCACAGACAGGTTTTGAAAAATACTGACCAAGAACAAGGTTCCCAGCAAGGCACAATAAAGCCAGGAAATAAGAAGAAGTTCCATCACTTAAGATAACAATACATATCCAGATAACTTGGAGCCAAGTGTACTTGCATGTGAGACACAGGCAAACAACACTGCTAAGGCTAGAACAATAAAATCCATTTACCCCAACCCCTGGTTCTTGTACCATCCCAGTTATGGTCATTTCTTAAATTATAATCATATAGACAGAACGGCCAAATCTCACTAGAATTCTGAACTCAAAAAATTCCTGATCACTGTCCTGAGAGAACAACTCGAATTTTTGAAAGATGAAAGAATTACTTGCAGACTCTATTATAATCAAGAAATATTGCAGGTAGTGAAAAACAAAAAGACCAGTTTGCTGTCAGTCAAATCAAGGTCAATATAATAGATCTTTTAGTCTAAGGATTAAATATTATTATCTAGATCCAACAATAATTAGAACGAATTTAAGTACAAATTTGAGGGCAAAGGGGTGTAGGACAGAACAAAATGTAAGGTGGTAAGCTTGTCTTCAAAGTGGCTGCCCATCCATCTCCCTTCAAATCCTCACCCAACCTTTCTACACAAGCCATTTTCTCATTGAGAGGTGAAGTCCATTTCTCCACTTTCTTGAAGCAGAACAGACGTGAGACTTCTCTGACCAAGAGAACATAGCAAAAATAACACTGCATGATTTCCTAGGTTAGGTCCTAAGACATCTTTCAGCTTCAACCTTTGGCCAAGTCTCTGGAAACATTCGTTCTGGGGGAAGTTAGTTAACTCGTTACCCTGAAGCCAAACCTCCAGACCATGTGAAGCCAGATGACCAACCTGCCCCATCTATTTCAGCCATCAAAAACCAGGCACCAGACATAAGGAGAAACCTTTAGGTCCCAGACTCTATCTGAATGAAAGCTTATGAGTGACCCAAAGGAAAAACTGCCCAACTGAACTAAGTCAATACATTAAATTGTTGTTTTAAAACACTATGCTTTGGGTAGATTTCTACAAAGCAGTAGATAACCAGAATAGCTGTCCAAGCCTTCATCCTACCTCACTTCCCAACTGTTCATTACATAAATTAACCTACTATATTCACTGCTCCCAACACTCTACTCAATGCTATTACTGAAGCTAATCTAATGGGAATGCTGCCATTAGGGAAATCCCCATTCACACACATAGAAAACACTGTTCACGCCAATCCCAATTCTATCTTTTTGACTAGGTCCAGCTCAGGTGTTGCTCCCTTCCTTAACAGACAAATATGGAGGTAACCCAGGAAATTTTCCATTTTTTGCTCCTTCAATAAAGTATCTGCCATTCACTTAGCATTTCTATATTAGCTTGTGTTGATTTTTAATGGACATCCTTACTTGAGTGGAAACTCCTTAAGAGACACCATTTCTTGTACTTCTTGTATCCCAGTGGCATTTATGAGTATGTCAATAGGATTTTTCATATGTTAAATATCTATCTAGATATAAGCTTAAATAGACATTTATTCAGAAACACTGAATATGGCCGGGCGCGGTGGCTCACACCTGTAATCCCAGCACTTTGGGAGGCTGAGGCCGGCGGATCACCTGAGGTCAGGAGTTCGAGACCAGCCTGGCCAATATGGCAAAACCCTGTCTCTACTAAAAATACAAAAATTAGCAGGGCGTGGTGGCGCACAGTACCTGTAGTCCCAGCTACTTGGGGAGGCTGAGACAGGAGAACTTGAATCTGGGAGACAGAGGTTGCAGTGAGCCTAGATTACACCACTGCACTCCAGCCTGGGTGACAGAGTGAGACTCCGTCTCAAAAAAAAAAAAAAAACACTGAAAAAGAAACACTAAATAAAGTTTACATGTCTATACTCCCTCTGAGTGATTCTTACATATCCACATGGCCTATATTTTCAAGTCTATATTCAAAGAGCCTTTCCTTGGCCTCCCTATTTAAAACTGTACCCCTTCCTACACCACTGACTTTCAACATTCCTGTCTTCCCTTCTCTGCTTTATTTTTCCTCATTGCACTTACATTATCACATATTTACCCACGTATATTATTTGTCAGACTCCCACTGAAATCTAAGTTCCATGAGTACACTGCTGCATTCCCATGTCTGGAAGAGTATCTGGTACTTAACAGACCCCAACTGTCACCTGTAAATGAATGCATGAACAAATCAAAACCAAGAATGGACTAACTGAAGGTCTCTTATTTCAGGAATATTTCTTATTCCTTTAAAAAAGCAAACAAAAAAACTGCTTTTACAGTTAAGACACAAAATCCTGTAAGCCCTTTCACTGAAAATGCTCCTTAAGGTGCCTTTCAGTTCTCAGCCAAAACTTGGCTTAGCTTACTTCTTCCTTTTAAGTACTAATCATTTTTCTTTTAGCAAGTATGATACAGGATACTTCTGAATCACATCCGCAATTTAAACACAGGACTTGCCGGAACAAGGAAATGTGGCAACATTATAGTCTGTGCTAGGAGGCACGGTCATCAAGTCAAACAATTTAGCTATACATTTTCCTTCCCTACTGGAAGATAAAGATACTTGCTTTAAAAGAATCACCTGGTTGTACATCAATCCACCACATTGCTTAATGTCTTCGATGTGCACTTTTGCTTCACTTATTTTTTTCTCCAAGCATTGGTTTAGGCATGGATTGTGTCATCTCCTAACAGTCTCATGATTTCTATTGGTCTGCTGAGTTCTTTAGCAAGTTCCATAAATGTCAGTCCCTGAATATATCAAACTTTACCCTATAGGGCAAATCATCATTTGGTGATGACAGGCTACTGCGTCATCATGTTCCTTGCGGGCTGCAGGAAAGATGATAGGGCAATCAGAGATCACCCTGTAAGCGTTACTGTCTGGCCTACGCCTACCCTTTCTGACAAAACCCTGCACTTAAATTTACCTATCTGACAAAGATTTATGCTTCTCTAGAGCACACAGGTAATTTATTGAACAGAGAATAAAACTTTCGTTTTCTTCCCTTCATACCAATACTCCTAAATCATTCTTCTCACGTCTTTATCTTTAAAGAAATTCCAATGCTCTCAAGATCTGATTGAAAATCAAACCTGACATCCCAAACCTGAGTCTTCCTCAACTTATCTTCTACCTATTCTTCAAGGTCCTGCTTAAATCCCACCTCTACTGCATGAACTTCTCAAGTTCCTTCATTCACAATTTCTCTCCTCTCTCCTCACAATAGTAATTTTACTCTCAACACTTCTTGTTTTTAACCATGTCAAATACGTGAGTGTGTGCCTACCTCCTAACAAGCCTGAGAGTCCATGGAATTAAATGCAAGATTCCAAGGAATATGCCTAGCACAGTGCTTTAGGTTTGTAGCTACCCAATAAGTAATGAATTTTTGTACTTACAAAAACTCCCTATGGTGAAATTCGTTCCCTCAATCAAAACGTATGAGAGGACAATTCAATCAAGTACTGTGTTGGGCACTGATGATGAAGGATCACAAACCATCCCAGGCTTCCAAGACAGAAAGGGAGCATTTTCTTTTCTGCCTATCCAATCTCTCACATATTTTTCATAAACTCAGTTGAAATACCACCTGACCCCCACCACTCCCATTTGCAGTACCTATCACACAGCCCATGCCTAAGTCCTCTATAGCCTCACTGCGACTTAAGAACAGCGCCTGGAAGCTCTCTTACAGAAACACTGTGGTGTAATCAAAGGCAAAGATTGTGAAAAAGCAAAGAATGGCTAAAATTCCAATATCCTCATTCCGATCTTTGTGGCCCCATTACGATCTTGTGGCCTGGGGCAAATCAGTTAATGTTTTTAAACCTTGGCAAGGGTATACAAATACCATCTACATTACTGCGGTACTATAACGAATAAGAGATTTATTTATTTATTTATTTATTTTTATTTATTTATTTGAGAAGGAGTTTCGCTCTTGTTGCCCAGGCTGGAGTGCAATGGCGCGATCTCGGCTCACCGCAAACTCCGCCTCCCGGGTTCCAGCGATTCTCCTGCCTCAGCCTCCCTAGTAGCTGGGATTACAAGCATGTGCCACCACGCCCAACTAATTTTGTGTTTTTAGTAGAGACGGGGTTTCTCCATGTTGATCAGGCTGGTCTCGAACTCCCGACCTCAGGTGATCCGCCCGCCTTGGCCTCCCAAAGTGCTGGGATTACAGGCATGAGCCACCGAGCCCGGCCAACGGATATTTTTTAAATGTTAAAAAGCGACTAAGTCAAATCCAGAGAATTAGTAGGTGTTCAATAAAGCTGATCTCCCTTCCTCGAAAGCGCTAGCGCTGTGATTTGCAGAGAGGCCGCGGCAACTCGCGCCATGGGCACCACCCGCCAGACCAGCGGTCTAGCGGTCCAAGACGCCTCGGCCACCCCCCACCACCGCAGCGAGCCTCACCTTGGTGGTCGTAGACGCTAATGTAGGAGATGCCCACGGCCATACACCACACCACGAGGCTCGCGATGTCCGAGAAGCTGGGTTCCTGCTCCACCTCGGTGATCACCAGGCCCATATGCACAGGCAGCTTCTCCAAGGAACGGCCGTCCGCGCGCCAGCGCATCCGGTGGTGTGCGGCTGCCAGGCACGACCCCCCGCGCGGGTGCCGGTGGTGACGGCGGTTCCTGCCGACTGCCGGGGGCTTGCGGAGCGTGAAGCCGAGCGGCGCTAGGACCGCGGCAGAGGCGGCGCGGCAGCAGCGCCGCCAGATCCAGTTCCAGGTGCCGAACCGAACGCGGAGCCAGGAGGTGAGCGTGCGGTGCAGACAGAGCAGCGCGTGCAGCACCCGCCACACCAGCTCGTACAGCCCCGTCATACTCCTGTGGCCCTCGGACACCCCCTCTCCCTCCCGCCCACTCCCGCGGCGCGACGGCTTTTTATCCGCCCCTGCGGCCGGCGCGGGCCATCGCTCCGCGTCCCCCCGCCCCCCGAGCCCGAACCCCTTTCCACTGCCAACACCTCACCTCGCCCCCGCCGCCATCTTCCTCCTCCCTTGGCAGCCCCGCCCCCAGTAGTACATGGACAGTTCTGATTGGCCAGCGTGGAATTCTGACGCGGCTTCTGGCTCCGAGAATATGGCCCAGCCTGGCGCAGCGAGGGAAGGTGCACGCCTGCGAACTAGCCGGGCCGATACCGCGGGCGCCCCCTGGTCGCGTGGAGGGCGATGAGCGAGTGACCCGGGACTTTTCTGAATGGGACCCCACCAAGTCACACGTGGTCTTCAATGCGATGGGCGCTTCCAGGGGACCCGGCGTCCCTTGGGTCCAGGACGTCTTATAGTGTCTCCTTTCACGGCCCCTACAGAAACGGTTTCTGAGGAGTAGAAGTGTCCTAAGTGGATCGGAAATTACAAACGCCGGAAAGAACCTAGGGAGGGAAAGCAGCCCTCAGTAAGTGTTGATGCTGGGAATCCACCAGGGTTTCCAAAAGTGACCTCAAAGGCTGGAGTGGTCCTGCTACTGTCCTTTATTCAGCCTCCCAGCTGAGGCTGGGAGCGAGGCTCTTTAGCCATGTTCCTGAAACACCCCTCTACCTATGTCATTCTCATCTAAGGTATCCTTTCCTGGCTGTACATTGCTTAGTAGAGGCTCTACAGCTTGGCAGTCCAGTCACTTCATTCTTTGTTTTTTTTTTTTGTTTGTTTTTTCATTTATTCGGCAAGACTTTGACCAACCGCTGTGGGTTAGGTTTACAGTGGGGAGAAAAATAGACATTGTGCCTGACTTCAATGACCGCCACTATTTGAAGTAAACTGCCCATCCAAGCCTTATCATCCCCTTTAACACCCTAATGTTTCCGTCCATCTGGACTTCGAAGTGGTCCTCTAGAATGGTTTTGTACTTCCCCGCAGTAAGTCTGTACTGTCTTTGCCCTTTTTGTTCAAGCTCTTCTCCTGAATTCCTGATTCCCAACTTGGTATTGCCGACATTCCAACCCATTTCTCAAGGTTCATCCTACATGCCACATCCTCTATCATCATATATATGTGTGTGTGCAATAATATTTATATTATTTGTATTTATATAAGTATATATATAAATATTAGGGAGGTATGACAAAAATGCAACTGTACACATACACATACGTATACACACATATTTACACACATGTGTGTGTGTAAACAGTTGCATTTTTGTAATACCTACCTATTCTTTGTTCGCTAAAGCCTCTTTTTCCCCCTGGGAAACATCTGTTCACGTCTTGGCTATGTGACTTAATTTTTCCGACATTGTCACTTTTTCAACTAGTCTCACTTTGGTTTCTAAGACTCATTTAACTTTACTTTAAAAGTTGAATCTCATGTCCATCTCCCTTTAGCAGTGCAATTTTCCTCCCTTTGGCAGTGCAGCCTGAAGAACTGAGGGCTGGGCACCAGGCACACCCTTCACACACTTGTTTCTCTCCTGGTCTCCTCTGCAGTAGCTCCTCTGATAATGGACAAAGAAGGAGAGGCGAAAGGCCATGATCAGGGAAGCCTACAGTCTTCTTCCTCACTGCCCATTGCTGCAGTTTATGCAGCTACATGATGCTTGTTAAGGAAGCTCCCTAGACACCAGTGTCCCATTGAGATTTGGCCATGTAGTCTGCAGACCCCACCCCACCCCCCATGCTGACTACCTTGCCACATTTCTCTAAGGTACTCACTTCTTTGCCCCAATGTCTATCGGTTCTGAAAAGATTAAATACATCAATCTCATGTTCCCATGGCCTGCTCTCAGGTGTGCAGGCACAGACAGGTTCTATCATCTGTATTTCTTTTTTTCTTTTTTTTTTTGAAACGGAGTCTCGCTCAGTCGCCCAGGCTGGAGGGCAGTGGCGCAATCTCAGCTCACTGCAGGCTCCGCCTCCCGGGTTCACTGCAGGCTTCGCCTCCCGGGTTCACGCCATTCTCCTGCCTCAGCCTCCCGAGTAGCTGGGACTACAGGTGCCTGCCACTACGCCCGGTATTTTTAGTAGAGACGGGGTTTTACCATGTTGGTCTTGAACTCCTGACCTCAGGTGATCCGCCCGCCTTGGCCTCCCAAAGTGCTGGGATTACAGATGTGAGCCACCGCGTCCGGCCCCTGTATTTCTTTGAATTGCAAACTTAAGCAAAAGGATTCTAGCCACATGTCCATCTGACACACCCACATGCAGATCCTGGCGTCTCTCCCCAGCCATTTGTTTGCTTGTTTTGCTCCTAGAGTTTCCTCCTAGTAGCAGGTCCCCTAGCTCCCAGGATGTTCAGCCTCCTAAAGAGTGGTGGGGCGGCGGTACCCACTTTTCTTCTCTGTCAGCTGTCAGTAGGCTAGGGATGGAGGGTCTCATACAGAACAGTTCTCTGGGTGGCCTTGAACCAACACAGTTCTTCCCCTTTTCTCACTTGTAGTTCTCGCGAATAACTGTAGAATGTGTTGGAATGCAATATACTATAGACAAGGAGGAACTGACCAGAACAGCCCAGGCTCTGTTCCAGTCTCTTCTAGAAATAGGATGTCCTTCAACTAGTACTAGCCCAGCACATCCCATTGCCCTGTAGTAAAAACTGAGAGCAAACTGCTTTCTGGGGTCCCTTAGTTGTAGTGCAAGTGGTGCACGAGCAGATGAGACGCCATCCTCCCTAAGAAGTTTCCCTTGGCCTTGGGAGATATGGTCATTATGACATGCTTCTGTTGTCCCTTGCTGCTTGTCTGTAAGTAATAAACCCACTTCATGTAATTTGTGTGTGAGTGTTCTGCATCACTGGACACTGGATATAGGAAAAGTGCAGTCCAAAATGCAGTGGGCTGAACCGGTAACCAGTGCACAGTGAACCTGCTTTGCATCTGTGGTTGCTGTCAACTTCAGGCTGCTTCACTGTACTTAGAAGGAGGTGGACTCAGTGCCTTTTGTTCTCAGCCACAATTCTGGAATAACAGGAAAGCCACACTGGATGTCTTGCTCTGGACATACTTGGAATCTTAAGTTTATGGAGTCCTCTCTCTTCTAAAGCTTTTCTTCTTTTGTCATTTCAAAAAAGCAGTAAATGTGGCACATTTAGGAACTTAGGGGTTCTGAATATAATGTTTGGATTTCTTAAATACCATTTAACCTTCCACCCCAAAATTTTACGAAGCACAGAAAAATACAGAAAGAGTTATCCAGCCTCAGACCCTTCAGCCCCAAAACATTATGGGGACGGTATTTCATTTACTTTTCAGTTTACAAAATGCTTTACATTATCTTAACTTAGTCCTCACAACCACTGCTACTTTTACTGTCTCCATAGTTTTACCTTTTCCAGAATGTTACACAGTTGGAATCACCCGGTATATAGCCTTTTCTTATTGCGTTATTTCACTTACTAATATGCATTTAAGCTTGTCCATGTCTTTTCATGATTTCATACCTCATTTCTTTTTAGTGCTGAATAATATCCCATTGCTGGATGTACCACATTCCATTGCTGATGTACCACAGAACTTATCTGTTCACCTACTGAAGGACAACTTGGTGGCTTCCAAGTTTTAGCAATTATAAATAAAACTGCTATAAATATCAGTGTGCAGGTTTTGTGTAGATATAGGTTTTCAACTTATTTGGATAAGTACCAAGGAGAAGGCCAGGCATGGCTGAATCCTATAATCCCAGCACTTTGGGAGGCCAAAGCAGACTGAGCGCTTGAGCTCAGGAATTTGAGACCAGCCTGGGCAACATGGTGAAAACCTGACTCTACCAAAAATACAAAAAATTAGCTGGGCATGGTGGCATGTGCTTGTGGTCCCAGCTACTTGGGAGGCTGAGGTGGGAGGATTGCTTGAGCCCAGGAAGTTGAGGTTGCAGTAAGCTGAGATCGCACCATTGGACTCCTGCCTCGGTGACAGAGTGAGACCCCATCTCTGAAAAAAAAAGAAAAAAAATACCAAAGGACCACAATTGCTGAATCATACAGCAAGAGTGTGTTCAGTTTTGCAAGAAACTGCCAAAATGTCTTCCAAAGTGTCTATATTATTTTGCGTTTCCACCAGCAACGAATGAGTTCATATTGTTCCACATCCTTGCCAGCATTTTGTGTTGTTAGTGTTTTGGATTTCGGTTGTTAGTGTTGTGAATTTTGGCTGTTCTAATAGGTGTATAGCAGTATTTCATTGTTTGAATTTGCAATTCCCTAATGATTTATGATGTTGGCATCTTTCTGTATGCTTATTTGCCATCTGTCCATCTTCTTTGTTGAGGTGTCTGTTCAGTTCTGTTAAAACCCCATTTTAAAATGAGGTGGTTTGTTTTCTCATTGTTGAGTTGTAAGAGTTCTTTGTACATTTTGGATAATAGTCCTTTATCAGATATGTCTTTTGCAAGTATTTTCTCCCAGTCTGTGGCTGGTCTTCTCATTCTCTTGACAGTATCTTTTGCAGAACAGAAGTTTAAATTTTAATAGAATCAAACATCAATTTTTTTTCACAGATTGTGCCTTTGGTAGTTGTATTAGTCTGTTCTCACGCTGCTAATAAAGACATACCTGAGACTGGGTAATTTATAAAGGAAAGAGTTTTAGTTGACTCACAGTTCCACATGGCTGGGGAGGCCTCATAATCATGACACAAGGTGAATGAGGAGCAAAGTCACGTCTTAAATGGTGGCAGGCAAGAGAGCTTGCACCGGGGAACTCCCATTTATAAACATAGATCTTGTAAGACTTAATCACTACCAAAAGAACATTATGGGGGAAATCATTCCCATAATTCAATTATTTTTACCTAGCCCTGCTCTTGACACAGGAGGATTATTACAGTATAAGGTGAGATTTGGGTGAGTACACAACCAAACCATATCATTCCACCCCAGCCCCTCTCAAGTCTCATGTCCTCACATTTCAAAACCAATCATGCCTTCCCAACAGTCTCCCAAAGTCTTAACTCATTTCAGCATTAACTCAAAAGTCCACAGCCCCAAGTCTCATCTGAGACTTCCACCTATGAGCCTGTAAGATCAAAAGCAAGTTAATACTTCTAGATACAATAGGGGTACAGGCAGTGGGTACCTACACCCATTCCAAATGGGAGAAATTGGCCAAAACAAAGGGGCTACAGGCCCTATGCAAGACCAAAATCCAATAGAACAGTGGTTAAACCTTAAAGTTCCAAAATGATCACCTTTGACTCCATGTTTCATATCCAGGCCACACTGATGCAAGAGGTTGGCTCCCATGGCCTTGGGCAGCTCCGCCTCTGTGGCTTTGCAGGGTATAGCCCCGCTCCTGGCTGCTTTCACGGACTGGTGTTGTGTCTGCAGCTTTTCCAGGTGCATGGTACAAGCTGTCAGTGGCTCTACCATTCTGTGGTCTGGAGGACGATGGCCCTCTTCTCACATGTCTACCAGGCAGTGCCCAGTGGGAACTCTGTATGGGGGCTCCAACCCCACATTTTCCTTTCACACTGCCCTAGCCAAGTTTCTGCATAAGGGCCCTGCCCCTGCAGCACACCTCTGCCTGGACATTCAGGCATTTCCATACATCCTCTAAAATCTAGGCTGAGGTCCCCAAACCTCAATTCTTGTTTTCTGCACACTGCAGTACCAACACCACGTGGAAGCTGCCAAGGCTTGGGGCTTGTGCCCTCTGAAGTAACAGCCTCTTACCTTGGCCCCTTTTAGCCATGGGCTGGAATGGCTGGGACATGGAGCACCAAGTCCAGAGGTTGCACACAGCAGAGGGGCCCTGGACCTGGACCAGGACTAGAAAACTATTTTTCCCTCCTATGCCTCCTGGACTGTGATGGGAGGGGCTGCTGTGAAGTTCTCTGACATGCCCTGGAGACACTTCCACCCCCACACCTTGTCTTGGTCATTAGCATTTGGCTCCTCGTTACTTATGCAAATTTCTGTAGCCAGCTTGAATTTCTCCCCAGAAAATGGGTTTTTCTTTTCTACTGCATTGTCGGGCTGCAAACGTTTTGAACTTTTAGGCTCAGCTTCCTCTTGAACACTTTGCCACTTAGAAATTTCTTCTACCAGATACCCTAAATCATGTTTCTTAAGTTCATAGTTCCACTGATCTCCAGGGCAGGGGCAAAATGCCACATGTCCAGCTCCCAACAAACTCCTCATCTCCATCTGAGACCACCTCAGCCTGGACTTTATTATCCATATCACTCTCAGCATTTGGGTCAAAGTCATTCCACAAGCCTCTAGGAAATTCCAAATTTTCCCATATCTTCCTGTCCTCTTCTGAGCCCTCCAAACTGTTCCATCCTCTGTCTGTTACCTAGTTCCAAAGTCAGTTTCACATTTTCAGATATCTTTACAGCAGCACCCCACTCTCAGTGCCAATTTACTCTGTCTGTTCTCACACTGCTAATAAAGACATGCCTGAGACTGGGTAATTTATAAAGGAAAGAAATTTAATTGACTCAGGCCCCAAGGGCTCTTTTGTCAACAGGTAATAAATTCTGCCAGCACTGTATCCTTTCCTTCTAGGAAGCAGGTTCCCTCTGGCCCAGGGTATATCTAGAAATGTCATCTGGGAGCTAGGGCCTGGAATGGGGCCTCACGACTCTGCCTAGTGCTCTATTCTACTGTGGCTAAGCTGGTGTCCAATTTGCAAGACAAAGTCCTCTTTGTTCTTCCCTCTCCTCTCCTGAAACAACAAAACAATTCTTTTGTTAGGTACCTACATAATAAGGATTTTTCTATCTTCTTGAAGAATTGACTTTATCATTATACAGTGCTTCTCTTTATTACTGACAAGTTTCCTTGCTCAGAAGTCTCCTCTGTCTGAAATTAGTATAGCTACTCTTGTTTTCTTTTGGTTAGTGTTAGCCTGGTATATCTTTATCCATCTTTTTACTTTTAATTTATGTATATTTACATTTAAAGTGGGGGTCTTATGGAAAGCATATCATTGGATCTTGTTTCTAGATTCACTTTGACAATCTCTGTTTTTTTTTTAACTGACTCAACTGAGGAACAAATTATCTGATTTTTAATTAGTGTATTTAGACCATTAATATTTAAAGTGATTACTGATATAGCTGAATTAATATTTACAGTATTTGTTACTTTTTTCCATTTGCTGTACTTGTTTTTTGTTTCTATTTGTGTCTTCCACTTTTTTTCTGTCTCTTATGGTTTAAATTGAGCCTTTTATATGATTCCATATACTCTCTTAGCATACCAGTCATACCTCTTTTTTTTTTTCTGTTTTTAGTGGTTGCCCTAGAGTTTGCAACATATATTTACAAATAATCCAAGTCCACTTTCAAATAACACTATACTTCTTCATGGGTAGTACAAGTACCTTATAATAACAAAATAATCCTAATTCCTTCTTCATATTTCCTTTTATAATTCCTATCATTCATTTCACTTATACATATGCATATGTACATATATAATATCTATGCATACATAATCAAATATATATGCTCACATAATTGAATACATTATTGAAATTACCATTTTAAACACACTGTTATCTGTTAGATCAATTAAGAATTAGAAAAATAAATTCATTTATTTTACCTTCACTTATTTATTCTTTATTGCTCTGTTTCTTTATTTAGATCTGACCTTCTAAACTATCTCATTTGCCTTCTCTCTGAAGAACTTCTTTTTAACATTTCTTATAAAGCAAATCTGCTGGCAACAAACACCCTCAATTTTTGTCTGTCTGAGAAAGTTTTCTTTTTCCTTCACTTTTGAAGTATAATTTTGCGAGCTACAGAGTTCTAGATTGGTGGGGTTTTTTCTTTCAACACTAACATATTTCACTTTACTCTTTTCTTGTTTGCATAGTTTCTGAGAAGCTGGATGTAATTCTTATATTTGCTCCTTCGTAGGTGTTTTTTCTCTCTGACTTCTTTCAAGACTTTTTCCTTATCTTTAACTTTTTGAAGTGTGAATATGATATGCCTAGGTGTAGTTTTGGGGGCATTTATCCTGCTTGATATTCTATGAGCTTCCTGACCCTGTAGTTTGGTATCTGATATTACTCTGGGGGAAATTCTCAGTTGTTATTGCTTCAAATGTTTTTTTTTTTTCTTCTTTTTCTCTTTCTGGAATCTCCATTTAACATAGTTACACATTTTTTAATTGTCCCAACAGTTCTTAGATATCCTGTTTATTTTTCTCCTCAATCTTTTCTGTCTTTGCTTTTCTGTTTTGGAATTTCTAGTGGTATACCCTCAAGCTCAGAGATATTTTTCCTCAACTGTGTGCAGTCTACTAATGAGCCCATCAAAGGTATTCTTCATTTCTGTTACAGTAATTTTGATCTCTAACATTTCTTTTTGATTCTTTCTTAGAATTTCCATCTCTGCTTACATTGCCTATCTATTTTTGCATGCTGTCTACTTTATCCATTAGAGTCCTTAGGATATTAATCACAGTTGTTTTAAATTCCTGGTCTGATAATTTCAACATCTGTGCCATATCTGGGTCTGATTCTGATTCATGCTCTTTTTCAAACTGTATTTTTTGCATGTTAGCATACCTTGCAATTTTTTGTTGATAGCCAGACATGATGTGCTGGGTAAAAGGAACTGCTGTATATATACTACTGGTAATGTGGTTGTAAGGTACCTGTTTTTGTAAAGTTTTATGGAACACAGCCACATCCATTCATTTATGAATACAGCAGTTTATGGCAGAGTTGAGTAGTAACAACAGAGAACTCAAGACCTACGAAGCCTAAAATATATATATATTGGGTTGTACCCATAAAAAGTTTGCCAACACCTGATTTAGTTTATAAAGTCTCTTCAGTAAAAGGAACTTTACTCTTATTAGCTTTAGAGGCTAAAAAGTATTATATACATCTAATATTCCTAGAACTCCCAGATAATAAGAAACTATTAATATGTACTAGTTTTTTAAGGGGTGAAATCCCTTTTTGACAAAAACTACTAGGTCACAAGCATTTTTATTTAACAATCCAAAATCCTTAGGTAAATCACACTGGCTTGATAGTTTGGGTTTTTTAAAAAATTTCTAAGTTCATTCCCTGGATTTATCTTCACATAAAGAAACTAGTCAGTATAAACTTCCTGAATTTTTGCACCGAGTTACTGATCAGATACATTTACTCCCATATAATGTTTTAAATTAGGAAAAATATAAAATTATAAACTCAACAGTTTAGAACTATATAAATTCTGAGAAACATTTTATATCAACATTAATTATGATCTGTAATGTATCATCTTAAATAGAATTTCCAAAATCTTTAATTAACTTTAAGACCTGGAATAATATGAAATCAGGTTAGTTAATTGACTAATTGATATACGTTGCATCAATAACTTCTAAGTAACATGGAATACTGAAACATTGGTCACGTATATACATATATTCTTATATATACACATTGATACATATGTGTATGTATATACATTTAGTGTATATATATATATATATATATTCCACCAATCTAGAACTCTGTACCCTGCAAAATTATACTTCAAAAGTGAAGGAAAAAGAAAACTTTCTCAGACAGACAAAAATTGAGGGTGTTTGTTTCCAGTAGATTTGCCTTACAAAGAATGTTAAGCTATTCAGGGAGAAGGCAAATGAGATAGGTTAGAAACTCAGATCTAAATAAACACACATAAATACACACTAAATGTATATACACACACAAATATATTTTACTGTATGTATCTATGTGTTTATAGTATATGCTCTATATATAAAAGATTGACTAATTTGATTATCTGAAGAATTAAGGGAGTAGACCACCCCTCATATTGTCTTATACCCAATTTTTGCCTCCAAAGAAAGAAGAAGTAAAAACTAAAAGGCAGAAATGAAATCCATAGGCAGACAGCCCAGCACCGCACCCTGGGCCTGGTAGTTGAAGATCAACCCCTGACCTAACTGGTTATGTTATCTATAGATTCCAGACAGTGTATGGAAAAGCATTGTAAAAATCCCTGTCCTGTTCTGTTCCGATCTGATTACTGGTGCATGCAGCCCCCAGTCACATACCTGCTGCTTGCTCAATCGATCACGACCCTCTCACGTGGACCCCCTTAGAGTTGTGAGCCCTTATAAGGGACAGGAATTGCTCACTCAGGGAGCTCAGCTCTTGAGACAGGAGTCTTGCCAATGCTACTGGCTGAATAAACCCCCTCCTTCTTTAACTCGGTGTCTGAAGAGTTTTGTCTGCAGCTCATCCTGCTACAGGATAACTTTTTTTTTTTCTTTGAGATGGAGTTTCACTCTTGTCGCCCAGGCTGGAGTGCAGTGGCGCGATCTCGGCTCACTGCAACCTCCACCTCCCAGGTTCAAGTGATTCTCCTGCCTCAGCCTCCCAAGTAGCCGGGATTACAGGCACCTGCTCTTAGGCCTCTGAGCCCAAGCTAAGCCATCATATCTCCAGTGATCTGCACGTATACATCCAGATGGCCTGAAGCAACTGAAGATCCACAGAAGTGAAAATAGCTTAACTGATGACATTCCACCATTGTGATTTGTTTCTGTCTCACCCTAACTGATCAATGTTCTTTATAATCTCCGCTTAAGAAGTTTCTTTGTAATTCTCCCCACCCTTGAGAATGTACTTTGTGAGATCCACCCCCTGCCCCCAAAATATTGCTCTTAACTCCACCACCTATCCCAAAACCTATAAGAACCAATGATAATCCCACCACCCTTTGCTGACTCCTTTTTCAGATTCAGCCCACCAGCACCCAGTTGAAATAAACAGCCATGCTGCTCACACAAAGCCTGTTTGGCGATCTCTTCACACGGACACATGAAACATTTGGTGCCGAAGACCCAGGTCAGTGGGACTCCTTTTGGAGACCAGTGCCCTGTCCTCACCCTCACTCCATGAAGAGATCCACCTATGACCTCAGGTCCTCAGATCAACCAGCCCAAGGAACATCTCACTGACTTTAAATCGGGTAAGCGGCCTCTTTTTACTCTCTTCTCCAACCTCTCTCACTATCCCTCAACCTCTTTCTCCTTTCAATCTTGGTGCCACCCTTCAATCTCTCCCTTCTCTTAATTTCAATTCCTTTCATTTTCTGGTAGAGACAAAGGAGACACATTTGATGTGTGGACCCAAAACTCTGGCGCTGGTCACGGACTCGGGAAGGCAGCCTTCCGTTGGTGTTTGATCGTTGCGGGATGCCTCTCTGATTATTCACTCACGTTCCATTGGTGTCTGATCTCCGTGGGGATGCCTACCTTGATCATTCACCCACGTTCCCTTGGTGGCAAGTCAATCGCAGGGATGCCTGCTTTGGCTGCTCACCCACGTTGCAGCCCAGGGCTGCTCCCCACTCCCCTTCTCCATGTCTCTACCCTTCTCTTTAAACTTGCCTCCTTCACTATGGGCAAGCTTCCACCCTCCATTCCTCCTTCTTCTCCCTTAGTCTGTGTTTTCAAGAACTTAAACCCTCTTCAACTCTCGCCTGACCTAAAATCTAAGTGTCTTATTTTCTTCTGCAATACTGCTTGACCCCAATACAAACTCGACAATAGTTCCAAGTGGCCAGAGAATGGCACTTTGGATTTGTCTATCCTGCAAGATCTAGATAATTTTTGTTGAAAAATGGGCAAATGGTCAGAAGTGCCTGACATCCAGGCATTATTTTACACATTGGTCCCTTCCCAGTCTCTGCTCCCAGTGAGGCTCGTCCCAAATCTTTCTTCTTTCTCTCCTGTCTATTCCTTCAGTCTCCACTCCAAGCTCTGAGTCCTTTGAATCCTTGTTTCTACAGACTCATCTGACCTCTCCCCTTCTCCCCAGGCTGCTCCTCACCAGGCCGAGCCAGGTCCCAATTCTTCCTCAGCCTGTACTCCCCGACCCTATCATCCTTTTATCACCTCCCCTCCTCACACCTGGTCTGGCTTACAGTTTCATTCTGCAACTAGCCCTCCCCCACCTGCCCAGCAATTTCCTCTTAAAAGGGTGGCTGGAGCTAAAGGCATAGTCAAGGTTAATCCTCCTTTTTCTTCATCTAACCTCTCCCAAATCAGTTAGCATTTAGGCTCTTTTTCATCAAATATAAAAACCCAGCCCAGTTCATGGCCCGTTTGGCAGCAACCCTGAGACGCTTTACAGCCCTAGACCCTGAAAGGTCAGAAGGCCGTCTTAGTCTCAATATGCATTTTATTACCCAATCTGCTCCCAACATTAGAAAAAGCTCCAAAAATTAGATTCTGGCCCTCAAATCGCACAACAGGACTTAATTAACCTTGCCTTCAAGGTGTACAGTAACAGAGTAGAGGCAGCAAAGTAGCAATGTATTTCTGAGTTGCAATTCCTTGCCTCCACTGTGAGACAAGCCCCAGCCACATCTCCAGTACACAAGAACTCCAGACACCTGAACCGCTGCTGCCAGGGGTTCCTCCAGAACTTCCTCCCCCAGGATCTTGCTTCAAGTGCCAGAAATCTGGCCACTGGGCCAAGGAATGCTCACAGCCCGGGATTCCTCATAAGCCATGTCCCATCTATGCGGGACCCCACTGGAAATTGGACTGTCCAACTGGCCCAAGGCTCTGATCGACTCCTTCCCAGATCTTCTCGGCTTAGTGGCTGAAGATTGACACTGCCCGATTGCCTCGGAAGCCCCTTGGACCATCACGGATGCCGAGCTTCGGGTAACTCTTACAGTGGAGGGTAAGTCCGTCCCCTTCTTAATCAATATGGAGGCTACTCACTCCACATTACTTTATTTTCAAGGACCTGTTTCCCTTGCCTCCATAACTGTTGTGAGTATTGATGGCCAGGCTTCTAAACCTCTTAAAACTCCCCAACTCTGGTGCCAACTTGGACAATATTCTTTTATATACTCCTTTTTAGTTATCCCCATCTGCCCAACTCCCTTATTAGGTTGAGACATTTTAACTAAATTATCTGCTTCTCTGACTATTCCTGGGCTACAGCCATACCTCATTACCACCTTTTCCCGCATTTCAAAGCCTCCTTCACATCCTCTCCTTGTATCTCCCCACCTTAATCCACAAGTATAGGACACCTCTACTCCCTCCTTGGCAACCAATCATGCACCCCTTACCATCTCATTAAAACCTAATCACCCTTACCCCACTCAACACCAATATCCCATCCCACAGCATACTTTAAAAGGATTAAAGCCTGTTATCACTCGCCTGTTACAGCATGGGCTTCTAAAACCTGTAAACTCTCCTTACAATTCCCCCATTTTACCTGTCCAAAAACCAGACAAGTCTTACAGGTTAGTTCAGGATCTGTGCCTTATCACCCAAATTGTTTTGCCTGTCCACCCTGTAGTGCCCAACCCTTACACTCTTTTGTCCTCAATACCTTCCTCCACAACTCATTATTCCATTCTTGATCTTAAAGATGCTTTTTTCACTATTCCCCTACACCTCTCGTCCCAGCCTCTCTTTGCTTTTACCTGGACTGACCCTGACACCCATCAGTCCCAGCAGCTTACCTGAGCTGTGCTGCTGCAGGGCTTCAGGGACAGCCCTCATTACTTCCTCCAAACTCTTTCCCATGATTTACTTTCTTTCCACCCCCCTGCTTCTCACCTTATTCAATATATTGATGACCTTCTACTTTGTAGCCCCTCCTTTGAATCTTCTCAACAAGACACCCTCCTGCTCCTTCAACATTTATTCTCCAAAGGATATCCAGTATCCCCCTCCAAAGCTCAAATTTCTTCTCCATCTGTTACCTACCTTGGCATAATTCTTCATAAAAACACACATGCTCTCCCTGCGGATCGTGTCCGACTGATCTCTCAAACCCCAACACCTTCTACAAAACAACAACTCCTTTCCTTCCTAGGCATGGTTGGATACTTTTGCCTTTGGATACCTGGTTTTGCCATCCTAACAAAACCTTTATATAAACTCACAAAAGGAAACCTAGCTGACCCCATAGATCCTAAATCCTTTCCCCACACCTCTTTCCATTCCTTGAAGACAGCTTTAGAGACTGCCCCCACACTAGCTCTCCCTGACTCATCCCAACCCTTTCATTACACACAGCCGAAGTGCAGGGCTGTGCAGTCGGAATTCTTACACAAGGACCGGGACCGTGCCCCGTAGCCTTTTTGTCCAAACAACTTGACCTTACTGTTTTAGGCTGGCCATCATGTCTCCATGCAGCAGATGCCGCTGCCCTAATACTTTTAGAGGCCCTCAAAATCACAAACTATGCTCAACTCACTCTCTACAGCTCTCATAACTTCCAAAATCTGTTTTCTTCCTCACACCTGATGCATATACTTTCTGTTCCCTAGCTCCTTCAGCTGTATTCACTCTTTGCTGAGTCTCCTGCAGTTACCATTGTTCCTGGCCCAGACTTCAATCTGGCCTCCCACATTATTCCTGATACCACACCTGACCCCCATGACTGTATCTCTCTGATACACTTGGCATTCACTCCATTTCCCCATATTTCCTTCTTTTCTGTTCCTCACCCTGATCACACTTGGTACATTGATGGCAGTTCCACCAGGCCTAATCACCACTAACCAGCAAAGGCAGGCTATGCTATAGTATCTTCCACATCTATCATTGAGGCTACTGCTCTGCCCGCCTCCACTACCTCTCAGCAAGCCGAACTCATTGCCTTAACTCGGGCCCTCACTCTTGCAAAGGGACTACACATCAATATTTATACTGACCCCATATCCTGCACCACCATGCTGTTGTATGGGCTGAAAGAGGTTTCCTTACTACGCAAGGGTCCTCCGTGATTAATGCTCTTTAATAAAAGCTCTTCTCAAGGCTGCTTTACTTCCAAAAGAAGCTGGAGTCATATACTGCAAGGGCCACCAAAAGGCATCAGATCCCATTGCTCAGGGCAATGCTTATGCTGATAAGGTAGCTAATGAAGCAGCTAGAATTCCAACTTCTGTCCCTCATGGCCAGTTTTTCTCTTTCTTATCGGTCACTCCCACCTACTCCCCCGCTGAAACTTCCACCTATCAATCTCTTCCCACACAAGGCAAATGGTTCTTAGACCAAGGGAAATATCTCCTTCCAGCCTCACAGGTCCA
Source organism: Pongo abelii (assembly GCF_028885655.2). NCBI lineage: Eukaryota > Metazoa > Chordata > Mammalia > Primates > Hominidae > Pongo > Pongo abelii. The sequence continues at coordinate 118,906,006 of NC_071990.2, read as the reverse complement.
TTCTATTCTGTCATCATTTCATAACCTCTTCCATGTAGGTTACAAGCCGCTAGCCTATCTCTTAGAACCTCTCATTTCCTTTCCATCCTGGAAATCTATCCTTAAGGATCACTTCTCAGTGTTCCATCTGCTATTCTACTACCCCTCAGGGATTGTTCAGGCCCCCTCCCTTCCCTACACATCAAGCTTGGGGATTTGCCCCTGCCCAGGACTGGCAAATTGACTTTACTCACATGCCCTGAATCAGAAAACTAAAATAACTCTTGGTCTGGGTAGACACTTTCACTGGATGGGTAGAGGCCTTTGCCACAGGGTCTGAGAAGGCCACTGCAGTCATTTCTTCCCTTCTGTCAGACATAATTCCTCAGTTTGGCCTTCCCACCTCTATACAGTCTAATAACAGACCAGCCTTTATTAGTCAAATCACCCAAGCAGTTTCTGAGGCTCTTGGTATTTAGTGGCACCTGGTTTTACCTCAACTGCCACCCTTAAGTCTCTCTTTATGTGGATAGAAGATCTTCAGTGGCAAGGTACCCTCCAGTACTTGCACCCTGATGAAGTCCTTTACTGTTATACTTACTCTTATTCTCATTCCCGTTCTTATGCCATCCTTTACCTCTCCCCAGCTATCTCCACCACACTATCAATCTCACTCTCTCCTAGCCATTTCTAATCCTTCTTTAACAAACAGTTGCTGGCTTTGCATTTCTCATTCCTCCAAAATCACCGAGGCCGTTACTTACTCACTGCTTAAAAAAAAAGGCCGGGGCGGGGGGACTCCGTGTATTTTTAAATGAAGAGTGTTGGTTTTACATAAATCAATCTGGCCTGGTATATGACAACATAAAAAAACTCAAGGATAGAGCCCAAAAACTTGCCAACCAAGCAAGTAATTATGCTAACCCGCTTGGACCCCCTTGGACACTCTAATTAGATGTCCCGAGTCCTCCCAATTCTTAGTCCTTTAATACTTGTTTTTCTCCTTCTCTTATTCAGACCTTGTGTCTTTTGTTTAGTTTCTCAATTCATACAAAACCGCATCCAGGCCATCACCAATAATTCTATACCACAAATGCTCCTAACAACCCCACAATGTCACCCCTTACCCCAAAATCCTTCTTCAGTTAACTCGCTTCCACTGTAGGTTCCCACGCCACCCCAATCCCACTCGAAGCAGCCCAGAGAAACATCGCCCATTATCTCTCCATACCACCCCCAAAAATTTTCACCACCTCAACACTTTACCACTATTTTGTTTTATTTTTCTTATTAATATAAGAAGACAGGAATGTCAGGCCTCTGAGCCCAAGCTAAGCCATCATATCCCCAGTGACCTGCACATATACATCCAGATGGCCTGAAGCAACTGAAGATCAACAGAAGTGAAAATAGCTTAACTGATGACATTCCACCATTGTGATTTGTTTCTGTCTCACCCTAACTGATCACTGTTCTTTATAATCTCCCCCACCCTTAAGAAGTTTCTTTGTAATTCTCCCCACCCTTGAGAATGTACTTTGTGAGATCCACCCCCTGCCCCCAAAACATTGCTCTTAACTCCACCACCTATCCCAAAACCTATAAGAACCAATGATAATCCCACCACCCTTTGCTGACTCCTTTTTCGGACTCAGCCCGCCTGCACCCAGGTGAAATAAACAGCCATGTTGCTCACACAAAGCCCGTTTGGTGATCTCTTCACACAGACACGTGAGACACTCGCTACCACGCCCAACTAATTTTTTGTATTTTTAGTAGAGAGAGGGGTTTCACTATGTTGGTCAGGCTGGTCTTGAACTCCTGACCTCAGGTGATCCACACGCTTTGGCCTCCCAAAGTGCTGGGATTACAGGTGTGAGCCACCTTGCCCAGCCAGGATAACTTTTTCTGTAAGATGAAAGACATCATAATGCAAGCCATTTTGGAAAATATTTTGGGATAAAATGCTAGTAATATATCTGACAAAATACAGATAATATCCCTACCATAAAATAAACCTTACAAATTGATTTTTAGAAAAGATGAAGAGCTCGATTGCTTAATGGGCAAAGTATATGAATAGGTAATTAACAGAAGAGGAGATGCAAAGGCTAACACATATATAAAAACCCATTTAATCTTACTAGTGGTCAGGAAAGTAAAAAATGAATTAATGAGATACCATTATTTTCACCCATCAGATTGGCAAAAAGTAAAGACTGCACATAGATGCTGATGACTTCCCATAAAAAGGGACCCACAACACTGCTGTTAAGAGTTTCAGTGTGAGTCAATATAACATTTGGAGGAAGTAATCTTTGCAAAATTATCAGGTGGGATTAATTACAATTGAAAATAGGCTGAGCACAGTGGCTCACACCTGTAATCCCAGCACTTTGTGAGACTGAGGTGGGAGGATCTCTTAAGGCCAAAAGTTCAGGACCAGCCTAGGCAACCTAGCAAGCCCCTATTTCTACAAAAAAAATAAAAATAAAAATAAATTGGCTGAGTAAGGTGCTGAGAGTTTGTAATCCTAGCTACTTGGGAGACTGAATCAGGAGAATAGTTTAAACCCAGTGTCTCACACGTCCATGTGAAGAGACCACCAAACAGGCTTTGTGTGAGCAGCAAGGCTGTTTATCTCACCTGGGTGCAGGCAGGCTGAGTCCAAAAAGAGAGTCAGCAAAGGGTGGTGGGATTATCATTAGTTCTTACAGGTTTTGGGATAGGCGGTGGAGTTAGGAGCAATGTTTTGCAGGCAGGGGGTGGATCTCGCAAAGTACATTCTCAAGGGTGGGAAGAATTACAAAGAACCTTCTTTTTTTGTGTGTGAGATGGAGTCTCGCTCTGTTGCCCAGGCTGGAGTGCAGTGGCACGATTTTGGCTCACTGCAAGCTCCACCTCCCAGGTTCACACCATTCTCCTGCCTCAGCCTCCTGAGTAGCTGGGACTACAGGCACCCGCCACCACACCTGGCTAATTTTTCATATTTTTAGTAGAGATGGGCTTTCACCGTGTTAGTCAGGATGGTCCTGATCTCCTGACCTCGTGATCCGTGATCCGCCTGCCTCGGCCTCCCAAAGTGCTGGAATTACAGGCGTGAGCCATCGTGCCCAGCCACAAAGAACCTTCTTAAGGGTGGGGGAGATTACAGAGTACATTGATCAGTTAGGGTGGGGCAGAAATAAATAGCAATGGTGGAATGTCATCAGTTAAGGCTATTTTCACTTCTTTTGTGGATCTTCACTTGCTTCAGGCCATCTGGATGTATACCTGCAGGTCACAGGGGATATGATAGCTTAGCTTGGGCTCAGAGGCCAGACACCCAGGAGTTCAAGGCTGCAGTGAGCCAAGATCATGCCACTGCACTCTAGCCTGGGTGACAGAGTAAGATCCTGTCTCTTAAAAATGAACGAACAAACAAAAAAACAAAATAAAACAAAAAACACATAACCAACACAGGGATCCCAGTTTGGAATTTCATTACATTTCCAGGTGAATCATGAGCTACTTTTCATACAATACATGGAAATTTATTGCCTATTCAGACAATTTTCAGTGACATTGGGAATTGAGGGAAAAAAAAGTGGTTGATAAATTCTAAGTAAGAAATTAGTACTATAGGCCTGAATAACAGTGATTTAATCCAGGGTGAGGGAGGTTATGGCAGTTGTGGGGTTGTGTGGTGTGGAAGAGAATAGATTGAGCAAAAGGACTATATACTAAGTATTTTTCTAATATGGAGATTGATTGGGTTAAGAACACTCCCACTCTGAAGGCAATCGTCAGTGACTGTTTTGAATGTTGAAAATAGGTATTAAATAAAATCCTTTATATTGGATTCTTAAAAACTGTGTTTTGTGGAAACCCATAGAGAATATTAAAACAATATCTTGCCTTAGAAAAAGATGGGGAAATCCATTACACCACCTCTGTCCTGTCAAAAACAGATACCACCTAGAATAAAGGCAATCCTAGGGCTGAGAATATGCTAGTAAGACCCCTGAATCAAACCGTTAAGATAATCCATTTTTATTAACTGGAATGACACCAGTTCCACAAGGTTTATTCTCACAAACATGGGCACTTTTACCATTCCCTGGGGCTTCAGACTGATATGCCAGCAAGAATCCAGTTTAATTCCCCATCAATTATGGTATGTGATGCAAAAACACTGAGTTTCTGGGTGACTTGTAAAGACGGCAGTTATTTCATTTGTGTGCATATTTGGCTAAGCAAATTTAGCTAAGAGCAAAATATCAAATTAACTAAATGATGGGTGACATAACTGAGCCATGAAGCATGACAAAGAGAGCTTTAGAAAATTATTATTCTGTAATCCAGCACTTTGGGAGACGGAGGCAGGCGAATCACTAGGTCAAGAGTTTGAGACCAGCCCAGCCAACGTGGTGAAACCCCCAACTCTACTAAAAATACAAAAAATTAGCTGGGCATGGTGGTGAGCACCTGTAACACTAGCTAATTGGGAGGCTGAGTCTAGAGAAACACTTGAACCCAGGAGACAGAGGTTGCAGTGAGACGAGATCGCACCACTGCACTCCAGCTTGGGCAAGAGTGCGAGACTCCATCTCAAAAAAAATTGTTATTATTCAGTTCTTAGTGTTGGCGAAACTCATATAACCTACAGATAAAAATCATGAAAGAGCTAAATGCCATCAGACCCTTCTAACCTCCTTTCCCCTACATTATTGGCTATTTTGTAATGAGACCAGACTCTTCAGCTGTAGCCTGAACACCAGAGCATTATTTGCTGAGGGGAGATGGTAAACACCTATAGAGAAAAAACAATTCCTTGTAAGGAAGGAGAGTTTTCTGACCATCAGCCTTGAAGTTAACTTACCCTTCTACAGCCAAGACATCCATGAACATCCTCTCTCTGTAGTAAGGGAGGAGACTCACAGGTGCAACCAAGCAGATTTGGAGAAGACTTTTGAGCCCCTTTGCAAAGGCATTAGCAGAAAGCCCACATCAGAGACAGATAAGTCTACAGCATTTCCTCCTGCTATTGTATATGCTGCATAGCAGAAATTTTTAAAGTGTCCAAAGAAACGCTTTAAAGTTGATAAATTTTGAGCAATTCTGAGTAGATACTAAGAATGCTGTTTAGTGAAAATATCAGCTCTGATCAAAGCAGTAATTTCCAGTGAGACTGTGTGTATGCCAGAAAAAAGCACTAGCTCCTTTTCATTTATTTCAGCTCTTGCTTCTTAGGTTCCAAACTGGGATGACATTCTCACCCACTAACCCAAGGCTGAATGGGAGATTAATCCATCTAAGAACAAGCAGGCCCTTACAGGGGCCAACTTAAAGGCTCTAACCAGAATTTGTATTACCAAGGGAGCAGCCCATAGGAGGCATATGACCAGGCAATGGCTCAGTTCTGACTCTTGGCAGGGCTAAGCAACCGTAATTTGTAATGTTTGGGGTCATGGAGAAAAGACAAGGGCCTTCACCCAGTGGACACATGCTGTCCACTGCATAACCCTGGGGCGAACCATTTACATGTCACCATATGACTGGCATCTGGGATATTAAGCAATGTCTCCATTGGGAGAGAGGAGCAGATTTGCAAATTATGGGGAGCAGATAGAAAAAATGTTTTTTTATATGTTTTATTCAAGAAAATTAACTCTAGGAGATATTGCTATAATCCTTAATTTACAGATGAAGAAACAAACACTGAAAGGTATCAAGAAAAACTAGTCTTTGGAAGTTTATCTTCCCTTTACCTATCTACCCCCAAGTAGTCCCTTTTCTCAATACCCAAAATGACTCTTTCTTCTCCAACTCAAGTGACACTCAACCTACACCTACCATCCAGGGCGTTGATACAACATCTCATATTTTGTATTTCATTCTTCCTTCTAAATGTCACCTGCCCTGCATCCCAATCCTGGTCTCCAGCTGCTTTCCAAGATTGATAGGTAATTATCTAATTAGAAAAAAAATTCTACATAAGTATAAGTGGGTGATAATTAGGCTTTAAAAAATTTGCTTATCCTTTTCTACTTTATCCTTCTCCTCACCCTTTTTTCTCTTTTCTAGTGAAGTAATTAATCAACTCAATGAAGAACAGATGAATGGATGGATGGATAGATAGATATAGATAAATTCTATTATTAAGTAAATTGGGTCCCTCCAAAATCCATATGTTGAGGCCCTAACCCCCAATGTGACTGTACGTGGAGATGGGGCCTTTAGGAGGGTAAGTAAAGCTAAATAATGTTATAAGGGTGAGGCCCTAATCTGGGTGTCCTTATAAGAAGAAGAAGAGAAACCAAAATGCACTGCGTGCTCTCTCTTTTTCCCTGCGTGCACAGACGAGAGACGGAGCAGAGGCCTCACCAGAAACCAACCCTGACAGCACCTTAATCTTGGAATTCCAACCTCCAGAACTGTGACAAAATTAATTTGTTGTTTAAGCACCCAGTCTATGGCATTTAGTTATGGCCACCAGAACAGATGACTGCAGATACTTTATTGGACATATGACTATTCTAGATACTGTTTGTGAGTAGAATACACTGAGTGAATGTTATATTGCTGCAAATGCTGTAGTCAAAAGAGTGCTGGATGGAAGTAAGAAAACTCAGGTACAATCAAGTTCCTGCTCTACCTCTTCCTGTAGGTGTGAATATGACAGTTACTTCACCCCTATAAGCCTGAGCTCCTTTATCTGTAAAAGGATAGATTCCTTCTCAAGGCCCTCACAGCTTGGGAATTCTAATGATAAATATCCAGGCAATGTCAGTGGGTATAAATTATTACTCATCGTGCATTATTAGTCTTCCTTAGAGAGAACTGTAGGTCTAGCACATAAGAGTTGAAGTCCCACACAATAATAAGAAAAATCATGTAAGAGTTCCCTTATTTCTATACTTCTGTGCTTCATATGCTTGGGATACATGTCAGTATGCCAAGGAGAAAGAAAAACCCCAATACAAATAGGGCTTTTCTGCAAGAGGGTCAAAATTTTTTTTTTTTTTTTGAGATGGAGTCGTGCTCTATTGCCCAGGCTGGAGTGCAGTGGGGCAATCTCAGCTCACTGCAAGCTCCGCCTCCTGGGTTCACACCATTCTCCTGCCTTAGCCTCCTAAGTAGCTAGGACTACAGGCGCCCACCACCACGCCCGGCTAATTTTTTGTATTTTTAGTAGAGACGGGGTTTCACCATGGTCTCGATCTCCTGACCTCGTGATTCGCCCACTCAGCCTTCCAAAGTGCTGGGATTACAGGCGTGAGCCACCGCACCCCGCCAAGAGGGTCAATTTTATAAAGATTTTGAGAGAGGAAAATATGAAGTAAGTACTGCAAAATGTGAATAAAATGGTAAGTTAAAACATGACATTCTGAAAAAAGGTTTGGCTTCTGGTGGACATCTTTGCTCATCCATTCATTCTCTATTATTTACTTTCTTTCTCACTGGGGATATTTTAACAGAAAAATGTTGTAAAGTACTGCAACAGATAAATCTTGTAGGACCTAATTTGGAGAGAGTTTCAGATTTATTTGCAAGTAGACTATATTCACAAGTGGATTCACAGAACAAAATTATTCTTTGGCCATTCCCAAACAGGCAACTCTCAAAAGCTTACATTTAATCAAAAGAAAGGCAGGATGGGGATTGTGGTCACCTCAGTGAGAACTGCATAGAACTCGGAGCACAACTCTTCAGGAAGGTCATTGTAGGGATATCTGTAGGATTGAAGGTGCGTGTTTGCATTTCCCTTTCTGGTTTCATTTTGGTCTGGTTAAGACTGTCAAACAAGACCTACTGTTCCTTAGCCTGGCAAATGTGTGACTCAAACTAAGCCAATTAATCTTTCCCTCTGAAGATATGAATGTTGAGAGGAGGGAGCTAACAATGAAAATAGTTGGAGGGCTGCATTCTGCCAAGAGGAGAGCCCTGAAGAAACTGAGGGTCTCTTCCATGATGTATTTTCTGCCTGGGGCCCTGGAGCAGGTTTGATCCCTGTCCTTTCAAGATCCTCATCTTTTCCTTTGATTCTTTGAGCTATCCCAAGTCCTTTCAATAACTTCTTTCATGCTTAAGTCAGTTAGAGTCTGTTTTTATTGCTTGCAACCAAAAGCCTGTAGTGTATGCCAATAGCACCAGCATCACATACAAAAATTATTTTTCTTATTTGATAAAATCAGCTACTCTATTTCCAGGAAGTTATCCATATGATGATTCTATTTAGCATTATGATTTGCCAAGTGTGATGGTTAATATTAAACATCAACTTGATTGGATTGAGGGATGCAAAGTATTGTTCCTGGGTGTGTCTGTGAGGGTGTTGCCAAAGGAAATTAACATTTGAGTCAGTGGACTGGGAGAGGCAGACCTAACTTCAATCTGGGTGGGCACCATCTAGTTAGCTGCCAGCACAGCCAGAATAAAGCAGGCAGAGGAAAGTGGAAAGCGCAGACTTGCTGAGTCTTCCAGCCTTCATCTTTCTCCTGTGCTGGACACTTCCTGCCCTTGAACATCAGAATTCCAGGCTCTTCAGCTTTTGGAGTCTTGGACTTACGCTAGTGGTTCGCCAGGGGCTCTCAGGACTTTGGCCACAGACCAAAGGCTGCACTGTCGGCTTCCCTACTTTTGAGGTTTTGGGGCTCAGACTGGCTTCCTTGCTCATCAGCTTGCAGACAGCCTATCATGGGACTTTGCCCTGTGATCCTGTAAGTCAATAATCCTTAATAAACTCCTGTTTGTATATACATATATCCTATTAGTCCTGTCCCTTTAGAGAACCCTCACTAATACACCTAGGTTTCACTATCAAGCACAAATTACTTTTTTTCTCTTTTTTTCATAACTTATTTTGATTTATTTATTTTTTATTATACTTTAAGTTCTGGGATACATGTGCAGAATGTGCAGGTTACATAGGTATACATGTGCCATGGTGATTTACTGTACCCATCAACCCATTAGATATTTCTCCTAATACTATCCCTTCCCTTGCCCCCCACCCACTGACAGGCCCCAGTGTGTAATGTCCCCTCCATGTGTCCATGTGTTCTCATTTTTCAGTTCTCACTTATGAGTGAGAACATGTGGTGTTTGGTTTTCTGTTCCTGTGTTAGTTTGCTGAGAATGATGGTTTCCAGCTTTATCCATGTCCCTGTGAAGGGCATGAACTCATCCTTTTTTATGGCTGCATAGTATTCCATGGTGTACATCTGCCACATTTTCTTTATCTAGTGTATCATTGATGGGCATTTGGGTTGGTTCCAAGTCTTTGATATTGTGAATAGTGCTGCAATAAATATATGTGTGCATGTGTCTTTATAGTAGAATGATTTATAATCCTTTGGGTATATACCCAGTAATGGGATTGCTAGGTCAAATGGTATTTCTGATTCTAGATCCTTCAGGAATCGCCACACCATCTTCCACAAAGGTTGAATTAATTTACACTCCCAGCAACAGTGTAAAAGTGTTCCTATTTCTCCACATCCTCTCCAGCATCTGTTGTTTCCTTTTTAATGATCGCCATTCTAACTGGCATGAGATGGTACCTCATGGCGGTTTTGATGTGAATTTCTCTAATGACCAGTGATGATGAGCTTTTTTTTAATCTGGTTGTTGGCCACATAAATGTCTTCTTTTGAGAAGTGTCTGTTCATATCCTTTGCCCACTTTTTGACAGGGTTGTTTCGTTTTTTCTTATGAATTTGTTTAAGTTCTTTGTAGATTCTAGATATTAGCCCTTTGTGAAATGGATAGATTGCAAAAATGTTCTCCCATTCTGTAGACTGCCTGTTCACTCTGATGAAGTTTATTTTGCTGGGCAGAAATTCTTTAGTTTAATTATACCCTATTTGTCAATTTTGGCTTTTGTTGCCATTGCTTTTGATGTTTTAGACATGAAGTCTTTGCCTATACCTGTGTTCTGAGTGGTTTTGCCTAGGTTTTCTTCTAAGGTTTTTATGGTTTTAAGTCTTAAGTTTAAGTCTTTAATCCATCTTCAGTCAATTTTTTTATAAGTTGTAAGGAACGGGTCCAGTTTCAGTTTTCTGTATATGGCTAGCCAGTTTTCCCAGCACCATTTATTAAATAGGGAATTCTTTCCCCATTGCTTGTTTTTGTCAGGTTTGTCAAAGATCGGATAGTTGTAGATGTGTGGTGGTATTTCTGAGGCCTCTGTTCTCTTCCATTATTCTATATATCTGTTTTGGGTACCAGTACCATGCTGTTTTTGTTACTGGAACCTTGTAGTATAGTTTGAAGTCAGGTAGCATGCTGCCTCCAGCTTTGTTCTTTTTGCTTAGGATTGTCTTGGCTATACAGGCTCTTTTTTAGTTCCATATGAAATTTAAAGTAGTTTTTTCTACTGTGAAGAAAGTGAATGGTAGCCTGATGGGGATAGCATTGAATCTATAAATTACTTTGGGCAGTATGGCCATTTTCATGATATTGATTCTTCCTATCCATGAGCATGGAATGTTTTTCCATTTGTTTGTGTCCTCTCTTATTTCCTTGAGCAGTGGTTTGTGGTCCTCCTTGAAGAGGTCCATCACATCCCTTGTAAGATGTATTCCTAGGTATTTTATTCTCTTTGTAGCAATTGTGAATGGGAGTTCGCTCATGACTTGGTTCTCTGTTTGTCTATTATTAGTGTATAGGGATGCTTGTGATTTTTGCACATTGATTTTATATCCTCAGACTTTGCTGAAGTTTTTTTTATCAGTTTAAGGAGATTTTGGACTGAGATGATGGGGTTTTCTAAATACACAATCATGTCATCTGCAAACAGAGACAATTTGACTTCCTCTCTTCCTATTTGAATACCCTTCATTTCTTTCTCTTGCCTGATTGTGCTGGCCAGAACTTCCAATACTATGTTGAATAGGAGTGGTGAGAGAGGACATCCTTGTCTTGTGCAGATTTTCAGAGGACATCCTTGTCTTGTGCAGGTTTTCAAAGGGAATGCTTCCAACTTTTGCCTATTCAGTATGATATTCGCTGTGGGTTTGTCATAAATAGTTCTTATTATTTTGAGATACATTCCATCAATACCTAGTTTATTGAGAGTTTTTAGCATGAAGGGGTGTTGAATTTTATCGAAGGCCTTTTCTGCATCTATTGAGATAAACATGTGGTTTTTGTCATTGGTTCTGTTTTTGTGATGGATTACATTTATTGATTTGCATATGTTGAATCAGTCTTGCAACCCAGGGATGAAGCTGACTTGATTGTGGTGGATAAGCTTTTTGATGTGCTGCTGCATTTGGTTTGCCAGTATTTTATTGAGAATTTTTGCATTGATGTTCATCAGGGATATTGGCCTGAATTTTCTTTTGTTGTGTTTCTGCCAGGTTACGGTATCAGGATGATGCTGGCCTCATAAAATGAGTTAGAGAGGAGTCCCTCTTTTTCTGTTGTTTGGAATAGTTTCAGAAGGATTGATATCAGCTCCTCTTTGTATCTCTGGTAAAATTTGGCTGTAAATCCATCTGTTCCTGGGCTTTTTTGGTTGGTAAGCTATTAACTACTGCCTCAATTTCCAAACTTGTTATTGATCTATTCAAGGATTTGACTTCTTCCAGTTTAGACTTGGGAGGGTGTATGTGTCCAGAAATGTATCCATTTCTTCTAGATTCCCTAGAGTATTTGTTTAGAGGTGTTTATAGTATTTTCTGATGGTAGTTTGTATTTCTTTGGGATCAGTGGTGATATCCCCTTTAACATTTTTTATTGTGTCTATTTGATTCTTCTCTCTTTTCTTCTTTATTAGTCTGGCTAGCAGCCTAGTTTGTTAATCTTTTCAAAAAATTAGCCCCTGGATTCATTGATTTTTTGAAGAGTTTTTTGTGTCTCTATCTCCTTCAGTTCTGCTCTGATCTTAGTTATTTCTTCTCTTCTGCTAGCTTTTGATTTTATTTGCTCTTGCTTCTGTAGTTCTTTTAATTGTAGGGTGTCAATTTTAGATCTTTCCTGTTTTCTCCTGTGGGCATTAGTGCTATAAATTTTCCTTTAAACACTTCCTTATCTGTGTCCCAGAGATTCTGGTATGTTGTGTCATTGTTCTGATTGGTTTCAAAGAACTTATTTATTTCTGCCTTAATTTCATTATTTACCAATAGTCATTCAGGAGCAGGTTTTCCAGTTTCCATGTAGTTGTGCAGTTTTTAGTGAGTTTCTTAATCCTGAGTTCCAATTTGATTGCACTGTGGTCTGAGGGACTGTTTGTTATGATTTCTGTTCATTTGCATTTGCTGAGGAATGTTTTACTTCCAATTATGTGGTCAATTTTAGAATAAGTGTGATGTGGTGCTGAGGAGAACGTATATTCTGTTGATTTGGGGTGGAGAGTTCAGTAGATGTCTATTAAGTCCACTTGGTCCAGAGCTGAGTTCAAGTCCTGAATATCCTTGTTAATTTTCTGTCTTGTTGAGCTGTCTAATATTGACAGTGGTGTGTTAAAGTCTCCCACTATTATTGTGTAGGAGTCTAAGTCTCTTTGTAGGTCTCCAAGAACTTGCTTTATGAATCTGGGTGCTCCTGTATTGGGTGCATTGATCCATTTACCATTATGTAATGCCCTTTTTTTTTTTATCTTTGTTGGTTTAAAGTCTGTTTTCTCAGAGACTGGCATTGCAACCTCTGCTTTTTGTTGTTGTTGTTGTTTCCAATTGCTTGGTGAATATTCCTCCATCCCTTTATTTTGAGCCTATGTGTGTCTTTGCATGTGAGATGGGTCTCCGGAATACAGCACACTGATTGGTCTTGACTATTTGTCCAGTTTGGCAGTCTGTGCCTTTTAATTGGGGCATTTAGCCCATCTCCATTTGAGGATATTATTACGTGTGAATTTGATCCTGACATTATGATGCTGGCTGGTTCTTTTCCCTGTTTTTGATCCAGTTTCTTCATAGTGTTGATGGTCTTTACAATTTGGTATGTTTTTGCAGTGGCTGGTACCAGTTGTTCCTTTCAATATTTAGTGCTTCCTTCAGGAGCTCTTGTCACCCGGCAGGCCTGGTGGTGACAAAATCCCTCAGGATTTGCTTGTCTGTAAAGGATTTTATTTCTCCTTCACTTGTGAAGCTTAGTTTGGCTGGATATGAAATTCTGGGTTGAAAATTCTTTTCTTTAACAATGTTGAATATTGGTCCTCACCCTTTTCTGACTTGTAGGGTTTCTGCAGAGAGATCTACTCTTAGTCTGATGGGTTTCCCTTTGTAGGTAACCCTATTTTTATCTCTGGCTGCCCTTAACATTTTTTCCTTCATTTCAACCTTGGTGAATCTGATGATTCTGTGTCTTGGGGTTGCTCTTCTTAAGGAGTATCTTAGTGGCATTCTTTGTGTTTCCTGAATTTGAATGTTGACCTGTCTTGCTAGGTTTGGGAAGTTCTCCTAGATAATATCCTGAAGTGTGTTTTCCAACTTGGTTCCATTCTCCCCATCACTTTCATGTATATCAATTCAACGTAGGTTTGGTCTTTTCACATAGTTCCATATTTCTTGAAGATTTTATTCATTCCTTTTCATTCTTTTTTCTCTAATGTTGTCTTCCCGCTTCATTTCATTAAGTTGATCTTCAATCTCTGATATTCTTTCTTCCACTTGATCTATTCAGCTATTGATACTGTATATGCTTCATGAAGTTCTCATGCTGTGTTTTTCAGCTCCATCAGGTCATTTATGTTCTTCTCTAAGCTGGTTATTCTAGTTAGCAATTCCTCTAACCTTTTTTCAAGGTTCTTAGCTTCCTTGCATTCGGTTAGAACATGCTCCTTTAGCTTGGAGGAGTTTGTTATTACCCACCTTCTGAGGCTTACTTCTGTCAGTTCGTCAAACTCATTCTTCATCCAGTTTTGTTTCCTTGTTGGCAAGGAGTTGGGATCCTTTGGAGGAGAAGAGGCATTCTGGTTTTTGGAATTTTCAGGCTTTTTGCTCTGGTTTTTCCTCATCTTCATGGATTTATCTACCTTTGTTCTTTGATGTTGTTGACATTCAGATGGGGTTTTTGTGTACCTCCTTTTTGTTGATGTTGATGCTATTCCTTTCTGTTTGTTAGTTTTCCTTCTAACAGTCAGGCTCCTCTGCTGCAGGTCTGCTGGAGTTTGCTGGAGGTCCACTCCAGACACTGTTTGCCTGGGTATCACCAGCAGAGACTGCAGAACAGCAAAGATTGCTGTCTGTTTCTTCCTCTGGAAGCTTCATCCCAGAGGGGCACCCACCAGATGCCAGCCAGAGCCCTCCCTGCTGGGAGGTGTCTCCCAGTCAGGAGGCACGGGGTCAGGGACCCACTTGGGGAAGCAGTCTGTCCCTTAGCAGAACTTGAGCACTGTGCTGGGAGATCCACTGCTTTCTTCAGAGATGGAAGGCAGGAACATTTTAGTCTGCTGAAGCTGCACCCATAGCTGCCTCTTCCCCCACATGCTCTGTCCCAGGGAGATGTGAGTTTTATCTATAAGTCCCTGACTGGGGCTGCTGCCTTTCTTTCAGAGATCCCCTCCCCAGAGAGGAGGAATCTAGAGAGGCAGTCTGGCTACAGCAACTTTGCCACTTTGAATTTCCCCATCAGCTTTGTTTACACTGTGAGGCGAAAACCACCTTCTCAAGCCTCAGTAATGGGGGACGCCCCTCTGCCTACCAAGCTCCAGTGTCCCAGGTTGACTTCAGACTGCTGTGCTGGCAAGTGAGAATTTCAAGCCAGTGAATCTTAGCTTGCTGGGTTTTGTGGGGGTGGGATCAGCTGAGCTAGACCACTTGGTTCCCTGGCTTCAGCCCCCTTTCCAGGGAAGCAAATGGTTCTGTCTCACTGGAGTTCCAGGCACCACTGGTGTATGAAAAAACAAACAAACAAAAAAAAACTCCTGCAGCTAGCTCGGTGTCTGTCCAAACCACTGCCCAGTTTTGTGCTTGAACCCCAGGGCCCTGGTGGTGTAGGGATTCCTGAGGGAGTCTCCCGGTCTGCAGGTTGCGAAGACTGTGGGAAGAGCATAATTTCGGGGCCGGAATGCACTGTCTTTCATGGCATGGTCCCTCATGGCTTCCCTTGGCTTGGGGAGGGATTTCCCTGACCCTTTGTACTTCCTGGGTGAGGTGACACCCTACCCTCCTTTGGCTTGTCCTCTGTGGGCTACATCCCTTGTCTAACCAGTCCCAATGAGATGAGCCAGGTACCTCAGTTGGAAATGCAGAAATCACCCACCTTCTGTATTGCTCTCTCTGGGAGCTGCAGACTGGAGCTGTTCCTATTCGGCCATCTTGCTAGCCACACAAATTACTTTTAAAATGGAAGGAATCTTACATCTTCTTACCATTGTTCTTTTCTGTTTTCTTCCCCCATCTCATCTTAACCCTCATTCTTAAGACATTCTTCAAACAAAAATGAGAACCACTACAAAAGAGAGTCTTGCATATCTAAGTGTATAGCACATTTCTACTTAAGAGATTGAACATTAAAAAACACTTTCTAAACTGTGAGCAAAGTTCATACTTAATCTATTTCATAGTTATAATCATCCATCATCCATGTTGATTCTGATGCTGGAGGGGTCTTCAGGTTTTGATTTCTTATTGGTCTCTTTGCTTTTCTCAGTCAGATGAAAGTGATGCTCACATTGCCTCATGATCTTCTTGGAGGACATCCAGCTCTCCCCTTGCTGTTCAGCTGGTGCTGCACATTGTCCTCCCCTTACATCTATGCCCTTGGCCATCAGGACTTCTCTCGCTTTTAAGAGACTGCAGGTGCAATTCCAGGGATTTCCATCCAGGTACAGGTGCCTGAGGTGAGTTAGACCCTCTAAGGCTTTTAGGTCTAAGGCAAAGATCTTATTGTTCCTCAGGCTTAGAACATGAAGCTGCTTGAGGTCCTTGAGCTCCCATTCAGCAATATTCTGGATGACATTGCGTTTTAGGTCCAGCCCGGTTAAGGTCCCTCGGAGCCTGCAAAGCATGGAAACAGGATGTGAGAGGAGGCCATGCCCATCATTCCACAACTGTCAGGGCAACAGTAACTGAGCAGCATTGCCTTTTCATACAGCTCTGTCTCTTCTCAAGCTAGGAAACAAGATTTATTTGAGAAAATTAATTATAAGCACAAATCTCAGTGTTAGTGTATGGATCCTTAACTTTTTCTCATAGATCTTATGTTCTAACCCTCTGATTTTTCTGGCTCCTATTCATAAAATCTTTAGTTTTTTTTCTTGTGAAATGAGATCACTCAAACAAATTGATAAGAAAAACACTAAGTTCCTCATTTCTAAGGTGGCAAAGGCCATTAATCAATAATTTACAGAAGAAGCAGTGAAAGTGTCAAATAAAAATATGAAAAAGTGTTCTTCATGAATATAAAAGGCAAATGAAAGAATGCAATGTTTTAATATAGCAAATTAAAACATGGCTTTAATTTTAAAACACTGCTGCTGTAGGTATAGTAAATACTGTTGGTAGAAGTGTAAACTGGTACCGTTTAGGAAACAATTTATTAATATGTATCAAATTTAATTAATATCATGCCTTTTGACCTAGGAAAAATAGAAAAAGTAAATATTTATTGACAAAGATGTTTGTCACATATTTGATATTTATAACAGCAAAAAAAAAGACTAATGCTCAATGATTTTAAATTATGAGATAATGGACTATTATGTGGTTACAAAAATCATGGGTTTTGATTTTTTTTTTTTTTAAATACAGGATCTGTCTGTGTGGCCCAGGCTGGAGTGCAGTGGTGAGATCTCGGCTCACTGCAACCTCTGGCTCACCAGCTCAAGTGATCCTCCCACCTCAGCCTCCTGAGTAGCTGGGACCACAGGCACACACCACAACACCTGGCTAATTTTTTTCTATTTTTGGTAGAGACAGGGTTTCATCATGTGGCCCAGGCTAGTCTGGAACTCCTGGACTCAAACAGTCCACCAAACCTCGGCCTCCCAAAGTGCTGGGATTACAGGTGTGAGTCACCGCACCTGGCCTGATGTTTTAAAATAATTTTTTAAATAACAGTTATATGAAAAAGCTTTTGTAACTATGACTAAAAAAATCTAGAAGCTATAAAAAATTGATAAAGCATCAACATTAAACAGAATTTTAAAAGAAATTATGTACAGCAAAAGACAGGCAAAGTCAACAGACAAATGATAAACTGGGGATAAGCATGATGTCTGCACTTTATATCAAAAAAAGAATTAATCTCCTTAATATACAAAAAGCACTTAAAATTGAGAAGAAAAGATTATAAAATAAAACAGAAAAATGGGCAAAAAACCAAATGGAAGTTCACATAAAAAGCAAAGCAAAGGGCCCCCAAGTTTTCAATTTTATGCAGAACAGAGAAATTAAATTAAAGCTACACAGAGATGCCGCTTAACACTTATCAGATTGGTAAAAATTCTAAGCCTTAGCAATCTGGCCTGCGAACAAAGCTGTGAAGAAACAGATATTCTCATATATTGCTCATGGGAGTCTAAAATGGCATAGCCCCTATGGAGAAAAATTTAGCAAAACCTAACAAAAAAATACATATTTATTCTTTAGACCAGCAATCTCACTTCTAGGAATACACCCTGAAGATATGACTTTACAAATATAAACAGTATATGTGGCATTTATTATGATATTATTTATAACAGCAAAAGATTGGAAGCAACCCAGTACATTAGTAAAGAATTACTATGCAACCTTAAAAAAAATAAAATAATAAAAAAAAGAGGCTGGTCCCTATGAATTACCATGAAGTGATTTCCAGAAAGTATTGTTAAAGAGAAAAAAAGCAAGAAACAGAGCCGTATATATAGTACACTAGTTTTTGCGTAAGAAAAGGGGAAATAAGAATTACATATACAAGTTTACTTATTTGGGGCAACTGAAGGAGAATGATAAACCAGAAATCAATAAAAATGATTATATATAGGGAGTGGTTGGTTCCATGTGATTTTAATTTTTCAACCATGTTAATGTTTTACGTGTTCACAAAAACAAAATCAACTCCTAAAACTGAACACAAACAGGAACAAGCATATCTAATTAATTAATCCAATGTTTATATTTGTAACATAGTCATACAGAGAAAAGAAAAAGTATTCTGACTGAACAACCTTAGTGGATATATTTAAGCCTTAGATTCTGAGGACAAAAAGATCTCGAAATTTCTCTTAGTATGTTTATTGTTAATACTAATGTTAATAATGAAATTTTGAAATTTTTTATGAATATTATCCGGCAAAACAAATAAGTAAATATATTCATGTCATTAGGAAACTATACTTTCATTGTAAGAGAAAAAGATAAAAATATAAAATAAAATAAAGAAAACCCTCTCTGATGTTAAATATGAATTGAAAATGTCAATGTGAATTCATAATTTTAAAAAATGTATTTTCTAGCTCTTGTTTGCTGAAAGGACCTAGAAACAGTATTATATTCTAGTAGCAATGCTACCCCAATGACATGAGCACACCAAGCACACAGATCTTAGCTGCTGAATTCCAATCTTTACTGGAAAGAACCAGAGCTTCTTGGAGAAATGACTGATTCTATGTCTAGGGAAAAAACCCCATAGAGTTTCTCAGCCAGAATGTGATAAAATGTTTAAGGATTAATGGAACACCCATTGGGATTGCTACTGTCAAAATAATGGAAATAAAAGTATTGGCAAGGATGTGGTGAAATTGGAAGCCTTTTGCACTGTTGGTGGGAATGTAAAATGGTGCAGCTGCTGTGAAAATAATATTTTTTTATTTTTAAAAATCTAAAAATAGAATTAGCATATAGTTTAGCAATTCCACTTCTGGCTATATATCCAAAAGAACTTAAAGCAGAGTCTTGAAGAGATATTTGTACCTCCATGTTCATAGCAGCATTCTTCACAATAGCCAAAGGTATAAGCAACCCAAGTGTCCATTTACAGACAAATAAATAAACCAAATGTGGTCTATACATACAATGGAGTATTATTCACCCTTAAAAAGGAAGGAAATTTTGACACATGCTACAGCATACATAAACCTTGAGGATATTATATTATGCTACATGAAAGAAGCCAATCACAAAGACAAATACTGTATGGGTCCACTTATGTGAAATATCTAGAATAGTCACATTCATAGAAACCTAAAGTTAGAAAGTAGAATGGTGGTTGTCAGGGGCTAGGAGGAGGGGAATATGGAGAGTTTTGTAATAGGTATAAAGTTGTAGTTTTGTAAGATGAAAACTTCTGTAGGTTGGTTACACAAGAATGTGACCATACTTAGCATCACTGAAATGTACACTTACAGATGATAAATTTTACCTCATGTGTATTTTACAACTAAAAAAAAAAAAAAAAGATTAATGGAGTCATGTCTCATGAACAGAGGAACTACCTTGGAGGGGCTCCCAGTAGCCATATTTGTGACAATTTGGGCACCAAAAGAGACTAGCAACTGTAAGTGATCAAAACATACCAAATAAATTAAAATCCGTGGGTCCATAGTGATACTTGGGAAAAAAACAGAAAAGGGGAAGAGAGAGAGAAATAAAACATTATGTTAAGTGGAAAAAGTAGAATACAAAATTGAATGATCCCAAATATGTAAAAACAAATTATGTGCTTATGTCTAGACAAAGGCTCTGGTTGAACAATTCTGGATGATTTTTTAATTTTTCAGCATAATAAGTTTTCAAGCTTGAACAGCTATTGCTTTATGGAAGAAAATACAGGTTTTTTAAAACTGTGAATACCAATTTGAAAAATGTCATGCTCATGCCTGTTGATTTAAAAATAGAAAAGAATCACAATGGTGAATGTGAAAATCTTTTTCCTACACAGAAACTTTGTAGTAAGTGCTTTCCTTTTTATGAAATACAAAACATCTGAAAGTTTAATAGGGAAAAAAAGCCCTTCAAATTGAAATACCACCTGAATGCTATTTTCATACAAAGTGAACATACTGGATATATATTCATGAATTTTAGTATTCAGTGTAGTTTATTGTGGCAGTCCCAGTTATAGAAGTGTTATATCAAAAAGAGAAAACAAATAAGTTTAGCCATATTCTATGCCAATATTACCTTTTGCTTGTTATAGTATTATTATTACATGAATTTTATCCCAGAAGGTCAGTATTTTGGGTTTCTAGCACTTAGCCTACATTTTGCCTTTGGGATTTTCTTTTTTAAACTAAATTTGTCATTTGATATTTGTAATCATATCCTATACAGTAGTATGTATACATAAGTATTTACACTTTTTGAGTAAAAATAATCATTTAAAGTGTCTTCTTCCTAGACAGAATAAATTTTACCTAATAAAGTAGTTTAATTTACCAGGGAAAATCACTTTATGCCTTCTAACAGTTTGATAATTAAATTCAATTCAAAGTTAATCTCCAAGAAAATATAATTTTGTGCACACACCAGCTTATCTAAGGTGAATTTCTAAATGGTATACAGAAAATCTCTTATGTATAGGTTCCCCCCTGCCAAGGAAAAATAGACTATTGTTGGATTGTGTAGTAGTAAGCAAGACTTCATTCCCATTGCAGAGGACAATGAAGCCTAACTGGGAAAGATCCGCTAGAGTAAACAGGTGTCAAAAAGTCCCAATGTATTAAGACTTGTGTTCTAACTTAAGCCATTCTGTTTACCACTGTGTGGTTTTAGGTAAGTCATTTCACTTCTTAAAGATCCTAATTTTCCACCCTACAGATGAACCATTCAGTACACACGTCCCATAACCAATGTTAGAGAATGAAAATGAGTAAGCCAAGTTTTCTAGGAAACAAATACAATTATCCAGTTCTTGGATGTGTATCCAAAAATTGTGCCTGTTCTTAGGCTTGCCTTTTTTTTTTTTTCGTGTCTTGTTTGTATGGAAGCCATCACCAAATGACATTGTAAGAGAAATCACTATTTATCCTGGTTTTGTGACTTTCTGACAGCCACTTATTGCTTTGATATAATTTGTCTTTATAAGTCTGATTTATATTTTAAAGTAGCTCTGATTTTAAAGTAAACAGTTTTCTAGAAATGCTGTCATGTTCTTTGGGTAGCTATTGCTTTTTAGAGTAAAAAGGGGCACAGCCCATTTTGCAGTAGATAGCAGTTGGGTGTAAGATGCTATCTGCATTTGGTTCTAAGAAGCCATTCTAGATTTCAGTTATCTGAAGAGTGGATAAAAGAGATAATCTAATTTATATTTATTCACTAAGCTGCAAATTGATGAAATCCGAAGCAGCAACAATTGAAGACCAGTTCCTGGGCATTTGAAGTAGTATAGTTATTTTATTGACAGTAGAGTAAATCCTAGAGGCAGGACTATGCAGTGGCTAAACTTCCCTGGCTCTGGAGTTAAACTACTGTGTTTAAATTCTGACTATGACGTGGACCCAGTTTCTGAATACCTCTAAGCCATAACACCCTAGTCTGTAAATTATTAGGTAAACCAGTGTACCTACCTTCACAGAATTATTGTATGTGTCTAAGTTCACTGCTGGTTTTAGTAAGCACTTAATAAATGTTAGGTATTATTTTCTATCTCAATTAGTGTAATGAGGCAAATGTAGTAGGTCTTTGAATATATGTGTACCTAAAACCATATACTACTATTTTCTTGATGAAATGTAGAATGGAGGATGGTAGGCAAAAGAAAAGATATGCCAAAATATCGTTGGTGATAGAAGCAGGTTGCCTGTGTTAATAGTTTACTTGTAGAAAACTGAATTGTATATTATAGATACTGTGTATGAAGAAGAAATATACAAATTTTTAAAAGTTGTAATGTTTAAAGGCCATAAATAAAAATTTTTTAATTAAAATATAAGGAATACATATTATCATGTTTCAAGTTTTAACTTTTTTTTTTTTTTTTTGAGACAGGGTCTTGCTTTGTCACCCAGGCTGGAGTGCAGTGGCACAATCATGGCTCACTGCAGCCTCAACCTCCAGGGCTCAAGCAATTCTCCTACCTCAGCCTCCTGTGTAGCTGGGACCACAGGCATGCACCACCACACCCAACTAATTTTTTAAAAAACTTTCATAGAGATGGGATTTCACTATGTTGCCCAGGCTAGTTTTGAACTCCTGGGCTGAACTGATCTGCCTGCCTCAGCCTCCCAAAGTGCTGGGATTACAGGCATGAACTACTGTGCTCAACCATGTTTTAAATTTTAGTGAGAGGAAAACCACAGGGAAACCTTTCTGGGTCTTTCCCACTTGTCAATCAAAACAAAAAAGAGCTGAGGAGTGGAGGCAGTGTTGATAGGGGTATTTCAAAACAAAGAATTTTGCTATCACAGCTGGCCAAGTACTTTGACAGAGCAGACAGTTGTGTTGCTTAATTTAAGCCTCACAGGAAAAGCCCACTCCCACCTCATGTTACTGGCCCCATTGTCCTTGCAAAGTAGCTCTTGACCCTAGCTGCACATTAAATTCATCTGGGGAGCTTTTCAAAAGTAGTGATGCCTGAGTCCAGGGGCATCTGATTTAATTGGTTTGAAGTGAGGCCTAGGTATAAGTATGCTTTTTAAAAATATTTCTCCATATAATTCTAATGTGAAGCCAGATTTGAGAACTATGGCTAGCTCATGCTTGCAATTCCACTATACATTCCACTGGGTAAAACACTGTGCTTTCTGTAGTCACTTGTTAAAACACAAATACTCTGAGAAGAGTAAATAATTAAGTTACTTTTTCCACTTTTTTTTTTATTATTATACTTTAAGTTTTAGGGTACATGTGCACAATGTGCATGTTAGTTACATATGTATACATGTGGCATGCTGGTGTGCTGCACCCACTAACTCATCATCTAGCATTAGGTATATCTCCCAATGCTATCCTTCCCCCCTCCCCCCACCCCACAACAGTCCCCAGAGTGTGATGTTCCCCTTCCTGTGTCCATGTGTTCTCAGTGTTCATTTCCCACCTATGAGTGAGAATATGTGGTGTTTGGTTTTTTGTTCTTGTGATAGTTTACTGAGAATGATGATTTCCAATTTCATCCATGTCTCTACAAAGGACATGAACTCATCATTTTTTATGGCTGCATAGTATTCCATGGTGTATATGTGCCACATTTTCTTAATCCAGTCTATCATTGTTGGACATTTGGGTTGGTTCCAAGTCTTTGCTATTATGAATAGTGCCACAATAAACATACGTGTGCATGTGTCTTTATAGCAGCATGATTTATAGTCCTTTGGGTATATACCCAGTAATGGGATGGCTGGGTCAAATGGTATTTAGTTCTAGATCCCTGAGGAATCGTGACACCGACTTCCACAAGGGTTGAACTAGTTTCCAGTCCCACAAACAGTGTAAAAGTGTTCCTATTTCTCCACATCCTCTCCAGCACCTGTTGTTTCCTGACTTTTTAATGATTGCCATTCTAACTGGTGTGAGATGGTATCTCATTGTGGTTTTGATTTGCATTTCTCTGATGGCCAGTGATGGTGAGCATTTTTTCATGTGTTTTTTGGCTGCATAAATATCTTCTTTTGAGAAGTGTCTGTTCATGTCCTTCACCCACTTTTTGATGGGATTGTTTGTTTTTTTCTTGTAAATTTGCTTGAGTACATTGTAGATTCTGGATATTAGCCCTTTGTCAGATGAGTAGGTTGTGAAAATTTTCTCCCATTTTGTAGGTTGCCTGTTCACTCTGATGGTAGTTTATTTTGCTGTGCAGAAGCTCTTTAGTTTAATTAGATCCCATTTGTCAATTTTGGCTTTTGTTGCCATTGCTTTTGGTGTTTTAGTCGTGAAGTCCTTGCCCATGCCTATGTCCTGAATGGTAATGCCTAGGTTTTCTTCTAGGGTTTTTATGGTTTTAGGTCTAACATTTAAGTCTTTAATCCATCTTGAATTGATTTTTGTATAAGGTGTAAGGAAGGGATCCAGTTTCAGCTTTCTACATATGGCTAGCCAGTTTTCCCAGCACCATTTATTAAATAAGGAATCCTTTCCCCATTGCTTATTTTTCTCAGGTTTGTCAAAGATCAGATAGTTGTAGATATGCAGTGTTATTTCTGAGGGCTCTGTTCTGTTCCATTGATCTATATCTCTGTTTTGGTACCAGTACCATGCTGTTTTGGTTACTGTAGCCTTGTAGTACAGTTTGAAGTCAGGAAGTGTGATGCCTCCAGCTTTGTTCTTTTGACTTAGGATTGACTTGGCAATGTGGGCTCTTTTTTGGTTCCATATGAACTTTAAAGTAGTTTTTTCCAATTCTGTGAAGAAAGTCATTGGTAGCTTGATGGGGATGGCATTGAATCTATAAATTACCTTGGGCAGTATGGCCATTTTCATGATATTGATTCTTCCTACCCATGAGCATGGAATGTAAAAACCACATGATTATCTCAATAGATGCAGAAAAGGCCTGTGACAAAATTCAACAACCCTCCATGCTAAAAACTCTCAATAAATTAGGTATTGATGGGACGTATCTCAAAATAATAAGAGCTGTCTATGACAGATCCACAGCCAATATCATACTGAATGGGCAAAAACTGGAGGCATTCTCTTTGAAAACTGGCACAAGACAGGGATGCCCTCTCTCACCACTCCTATTCAACATAGTGTTGGAAGTTCTGGCCAGGGCAATTAGGCAGGAGAAGGAAATAAAGGGTATTCAGTTAGAAAAAGAGGAAGTCAAATTGTCCCTGTTTGCAGATGGCATGATTGTATATCTAGAAAACCCCATTGTCTCAGCCCCAAATCTCCTTAAGCTGATAAGCAACTTCAGCAAAGTCTCAGGATACAAAATCAATAAACAAAAATCACAAGCATTCTTATACACCAATAACAGACAAACAGAGAGCCAAATCATGAGTGAACTCCCATTCACAATTGCTTCAAAGAGAATAAAATACCTAGGAATCCAACTTACAAGGGATGTGAAGGACCTTTTCAAGGAGAACTACAAACCACTGCTCAATGAAATAAAAGAGGATACAAACAAATGGAAGAACATTCCACTCTTAAAACTTAGCAGGATTACTCAACAAAATGCTTTCTAAAAGTCACTTGAGTAGAAAAACCCACCAAGTTCACAATATTGCCCATGGCTGTCATAGCCTGCTGTCACATCTTTTACATGATATAGTTACTGTCTAACCTGTTGTATGATTTTTCATTTTATACAGTATTTTTTTCCTTTGGAGTTGGGGCAGTCAGTAATTAAAAAATAAGGCTTGTGGCCGGGCGTGGTGGCTTATGCCTATAATTCCTGCACTTTGGGAGGCCAGGGCCGGAGGATCACGAGGTCAGGAGATGGAAGCCATCCTGGCTAACACGGTGAAACCTCGTCTCTACTAAAAATATAAAAACAAAATTAGCCAGGCGTGGTGGTGGGCGCCTGTAGTCCCAGCTACTCAGGAGGCTGAGGCAGGAGAATGGCGTGAACCCAGGAGGCGGAGCTTGCAGCCAGCTGAGATCGAGCCACTGCACTCCAGCCTGGGCGACAGAGCAAGACTCCATCTCAAAATAAATAAATAAATAAATAAATAAAAAATAAGGCTTGTGACATTGTCAAGAAGTTATTTAAATAAAAAGTAGTAGAATCTTGAGACACTGCAAGTGTGTTTTCACCTTAGGGCCCTTGAATTGGCTGTTCTTCTGTCTAGAAAACTTTCTCTCAAATAGCTTCGCAGCTAAATCCCTCACCTTCTTCCAGTCTTTGCTCAAAAGTTATGTTTTCATGAGGGTTACCTTTCTTACCTTATTTAAAATTGCAGCCAGCCACCTCACCCACTACACTCTTGAACCTGATAATCATGCCCTTTTTTGTTATAAGCTATAATAGCTAATATAGTCTGAATCTTATATATTTTACTTATGTATTATGTTTGTTATCAGTCTTCCCCTGCTAGATTTTAAACTGTATACAACAGGAAGTTTTATGTCTTTTATTACATTGATGTATCCCAAGTGTCTGGTAAAATACCTGGCACATGGTAAGTGCTCAAAAGATATTGATTAAATTAAAGCAATTGTATATTCATGCTTATGTAGTAAAAGAAATTAATTACTTTGAAATCACCTTCAATATATATTTGGAAATACTGATTTCTCTTGGAAACATTACTTTTTGATGTTTTATGCTGAGTACAGTTACCATACTATATAATTTTAAAATCCCCTTTTCGACTAGAAAAAAGAACATCTCTACATGTCAAAGATAATTTTCCCTTTTTTATTGATAAAAAATTATAATAGGCTGGGACTATAATTAGTGGCTTATGCCTATAACCCAGCACTTTGAGAGGCTGAGGTGGGAGGATCACTTGCTCCCAGGAGTTTGAGAATAGCCTGGGCAGTAGCAAGAACTCATCTCCAAAAAAAAATTATTTTAACTAGCCAGACATGGTGCATGCCTGTAGTCTCAACCACTCAGGAGGCTGAGGGGAGAGGGCTGCGTTAGCTCAGGAGGTTGAGGCTGCAGTGAACCATCATCACCCCACTGCACTCCAGCCTGGGTGATAGAGTGAGACCCTGTCTTAAAAATATATATATTATAAAACACAATAAAATTAGGTAAATAGAGTAGCATAGGATTCTATAGAGACCAGAAGTTGGTATATTAATTATGAGAAATTTGATAATGCTAATAGCCAAGGCAAGAAGCCTTTTATTTTTTCAATAAAGTGCTGAAAGGAAAAAAAAGAATCCACTGATAGACAAACATACTATCATTTTAAAGAGAATAATAGTGATTCATCCTACATTTTAAAAATTTATCTACTTTAAAATGTAGAACATAAGATAAAGTTTAAAGAAATAGGATCAATTAATATAAACACATGTTGCATTAGTTATAAATTATGAGTAGTTGGGAACAGGTGCAGCAGGTTGGGTATAAAGGGAGGGATATTCGGGAAGAGAAATTGTCCGAGTGTGAGGGCGTGCTTGTGTGTGTGTGTGTGTGTGAGAGAGAGAGAGAGAGAGAGAGGGAGACAGAGAGAGAGAGAGAGAACTGAAGACATAACCAAAACCAGAAGGTAAGACCAACCTGGTGGACTCATCCACTCATACAGACAGACATACAGAGAAGTAACCAAAGCCAGCTAAAGCTCTTTAAAGGTCACATCACTGAAAAGAATATGAGGCTCCCCAACAAGTAATTCAAAATAAATACAATATTACATTGTAAAGTTTTAATTTTCCCCCAATAACTACTACTTCAATGCATTTTAAATTATAAATATCTTACTATATTTTCCCCCTTATTTTTTCCTGGTGTCCTTGTTTTGCTAGTAGCTAAGCTCAGGCTTACTGACTGTTGATTATCCAGGCAATATGCAGTATGAAACTGAGACACAGTCTTTACAGTGTCTTCATATTATGTTTGCTAATAGAGATATCACCTGTCGGTGTCTTGTTGAGAGGTGAAGCCGCCTGGGCTTCTGGGTTGGGTGGGGACTTGGAGAACTTTTCTGTCTAGCTAAAGGATTGTAAACACACCAATCAGTGCTCTGTGTCTAGCTAAATATTTGTAAATGCACCAATCAGCACTCTGTAAAAATGCACCAATCAGCACTCTGTAAAATGGACCAATCAGTGCTCTGTAAAATGGACCAATCAGCAGGATGTGGGTGGGGCCAAATAAGGAAATAAAAGCTGGCCACCCTAGCCAGCAGCAGCAACCCGCTTGGGTCTCTTTCCACACTGTGGAAGCTTTGTTCTTTTGCTTGCAATAAATCTTGCTGCTGCTTGCTGTTTGGGCCCACGCTACCTTTATGAGCTGTAGCACTCACTGCAAAGGTCTGCAGCTTCCCTCCTGAAGTCAGTAAGATGACGAACCCACCAGAAGGAAGAAACTCTGGACACATCTGAACATCTGAAGGAACAAACTCCGATGCACCATCTTTAAGAACTGTAACACTCACTGTGAGGGTCTGCGGCTTTATTCTTGAAGTCAGCAAGACCAAGAACTCACCAGAAGGAGCCAATTGTGGACACATTGTCACATAGACAAGATAGATAAAGTTAGTGCAGGAGTGAGTTTGAGGGCTGGAGATTCCACACCTCTGTTTAAAACTTCTATCCCTAAATCCTTGTGTAGCCTTGATCAGATAATTCACGTTTGCTCTAATTCTCTTGCTTATATGATGTGCTGAATTGTCCAAATCTTCAGAAAATTTCTACGGTAGCTACAATAAATGAAAACACTCACTCACCTTAGGAGTATGGACAACAGTAGGTTCTGCTCCAGGGCCAGGTTGGAGAGCTGAGAACACCTCTGCAGGGCTCCAGCTTCAAAGAAACTCACAATATTGTTGTGCAGAATCAAATGTTTCAAGTCTCGGAGGTCCTGGAAGTCTTGTGCTGTAACTCTCTGAATCAGATTATTGCTACAATCAAGTTTTTGTAGCTTTACTGGTAGTCTGAAGGGCAACATTTGGAGCTGGTTTTGGGACAGCTCAAGAGCAGTTAAATTGTAAGGAACTGTGCCCCATTGATGGAAGAGAATAAGTTTTCTGACAGGTAAAGATGGGACAGATTCTCCAAGTGTCTTGTATCTCAAAACCTTACCATTGTGAGCTGGTTTCTTTCCATCTTTAAAGATAGCAAGGATTTGGGTAGATTGATAAGAACTTTAATCAGAAAGTTACCACCGAAACTGAGAAATTGCAAAGACAACAGAGAAGTAAAGAAGCTATTGTTTAAGATGTAGCTTATTATTCTCCAGGCTCATATGTGTCAGATGGGGAAGTATCAGGAGTCCAGCTATAGCCTCCATATTGTTACCATCCAACATCAAACTTTGCAAACTGGCAAGGGAGGAGAAATTGCTGGGAGAGAGGGAAGAGATCAGGTTGTTTTTAAGTTTGAGGATTTTTAATTTCTTCAGTCCTTCAAAATCTGATCCATGTAGGACATTTATTGACTTATCATTTAGTTTTAACACTTCAAGACTGGCTGGGAGAGCACTGGGGACTTAACTTATTTTTCCAGAGTTCTAAGGTCTTCAAAGTACTCAGAGTTTTGAAGGTGTCATTTTCTACTGACTCTGTTCCACTAGCCAGCAGAATAGAATCTTCTAAAGCCAACATTCCGGTGAAGTCAGACAGCTACAAAAAAAGTGGAGGCAGGGAAGGGGAAGAAAAAGCAATAAATTAATATTGTTTAAAAAATACCATATACACTGTCATTACAGTACTAATAATACTTCAGATTTCTCTTCAGATTCTATTTTAAATTATCTCTTGGAAAAGGGTTGAAACTCAGATCCTGAATATTTTTATTTATGATTGATAACATCAGTGTAAGGTATGAAAAATATTCTAAGCACTTTCACACATCATTGATAGACACATATTATTGGCCAACTTTTACTACATATTGTCTGACCCAGCAAATTTACTTATAGGCAGAGATACTTACAAATTGCAAAATGACTCATGCACTAGGATGTTCTTTGTTGTATCATCTCATATTAGCCATAAATTGAAACAATCTGGAAATCTTTCACCAAATTGTTAGTAGTTTCTAAATCTAGAGGGTAAGATTACAAAGGATTTTCACTAGCTACATTTTGCATTAACATTATGAATCACACGTTTTAAAAAGGCATTAAAAATTACAAAAATGTAAATGTCCTAGTCTGTTATCACTAGAATGCACTTACTGAAAACACTTTCAACTATATTGTATTTTGGAAAATGAGCCTACCTGTTTCCTATACCCAATTTTCACTTCACCAATGAAAAAAGTTCATAAAGAGACAAATGTATACATGTTATCTCCCTCCGTCTCTGTAGAGCAAAGAGTTCATTCATGCATATATCGCAGACCTAATGCCACTCTTCCTCTAGAGTTTAGATATTTGCCAAATCTGATATACTTTCTTCGTGTTTTGTAAATTCTCCTGTCTCTCTACATGCCTGCCAACCTCTGAGCTTAATACCCATGTCTTTTTCTCAATGATGTAATTATCTTTATTTGGTGCTAGGAGTAAGGTTATGTTTAAGCAGAAAAAGGAATTGTTCCATGATTTCTTCAGGTTGATAAATCTTCACAAAATTTTCAATCTGCCTTAGAATTCAATAAAGCTGCAGTTTTCAGTATACAATTTCATGTGTCTTACTATCCACAGTTTTTAAATATTTGACTTAATTATGCAGTTGAGCACTTTTGTAATACCAGTACATGATTAACAACTTCAAGATGAGTTAATTTTGTATCATATATTTATTATAAGTACTTATATTCTGAGAGCATATATGATGTGAATTATCGTGTATTTTTAAACATCTCTAATATGTTACTCCATTAGGACACTCTCCAGTTAAAATTTCCATAAATGAATATTTTTAATCATAATGGTTTCAGCAGTTGCCTTGGTTAGATATTGCTGCTAACATTTTATATTTTCTTAATGATTTATCAGTTATATTGAATAGTCCTAGTCCCAATAATGATAGAGATTTTATTCTTGCATTAATTGAGTATCTATGAGTGCCAAGTGCTTTTTTATATATTATCACCAATCTCCTAATAACCCAGCAAGTTTACTGTTATCAACACTGGCTACTAGATGAGGAGACTAGGAGAACTAGAATGTGAAAGAATTCAGAATTTCAGCAAGGTCTGTTGAACTGTAAACCCCTTTCTTCCTTAGCTACACCATTTTCTAAAGCATTTTCTATTGCCTTTGGCCTGTAATTGATGTTTTTCAAAAGAGGCTCAAGATCTAGACACAAATGACAGAGCTTTAAAAAAGCAGAGATTTTAGGGATTATCTAATCTAAATTTCCCATTTCAGCAATAAAGAATTTCAGGCCCAAAAAGTTAAATAACCTGCTGAAGACTCAGTGTTCTTTACACTCCATTCTGAAATGCCTTTTTGTAGGCTTATCTTTTATATAGAGTCAGAAATATCTCTAGACATATATCTTTATGTCTTGGACTGTTGAGATTCCCCAAAAAGAACTGGGTATTATATTTCAACTTATATCTGAGTGACTATAAACAAAAAATGATTACTAACTATATAGTAAGTCTCAGAGATGACATGGATCAGAATGGGCAATTTATTTTGGGAATGGACAAGGGATGGTGTCAAAGCTTCAATTTGTCTTGATTTCTATTTATAAAGTATACAGACTGGGCTAAATAGACTTCATATTCTTAAATCACTATTATTAAGCATAGAAAGCATTTTCTTTCTTTTTTTTTTTTGGTCAGGGTCAATAGAGATTACATTTAATTATTAATTAAAATGGCTACAATTTTAGAAATATTTACTGTATTTAATTTTTACAAAGCCCTATGCATAAGCATAATTATTCCATTTTCAGAGAGGGAAACTAAGGCTCAAGAAAGTGGAATAACCTGTCCAAGTATATCCTTTTCTAGTGGAAAAGTTGGGCTACTAACCCAGGTTTATCTTACCCCAGTGCATATATTTTTAGCCTTACTGCTATAACATCCTTTAGCTGAAGAAAATAGAATTGAGGTGCCACATAACAATGAGGAAGACTCCTGCTGACTTTCAACTTTTCAGTTGGGGTTGCAGAGCTGACAAAGGGAAAAAAATTCTGCCAGACCAATTATTCCATTTCCATGGCTTAAGCAGGGCTTCACACAATATATGTGGAAAGAGATGCTTTTGCCCTAGAGCTAACCTTGGGGCTACTGGCAGCTTTTCCAATATTGCTTAAAAAGCAAGGCCAGTAAAATGAAGTAGAGCACAGGATAGCTCCTGCTAGCTTCTCCAGGAAAGACTTTGTTTCTGGTTTCAATCCTAGGCGGACCCTTCTCCAAGTAGTAAAGGGAACACACCCTTTTCTGGCTCCTTATAGATCCAATGTACAATGAAACTGACATACACACAAAGTGATGGTTTCAGACCTGTGTGAACAAAGCCAGGAATGAGTTTGTAAAAAAATGTTGGATGTTTTCCTGATCATCAAAGCAACATTTTTTCTCTACAAACAATTTTTAAATTCTGGAAAATAGAGAGAGAGTATAAAATAACCCATTATCCCCCCATTCAGTAATAATTCTTGTTTATATATTTCTTAGGAAGAATTTGAAGAAGCTTCTTGTCTTCCACGAAAAGCTTCTTGTCTTCCACAAAAGATGTAAAGTACAATCATTTTAACTGACTGCTACCATAACTATATTCCCATTTGTCTTCTACCTCTGAAGAGAATATATCACTTTGGCTTATCCATTTGAATGGCAATAGTGAAGTAAACTTAATGATTTTTTACACATGTGGACACAAAGTACGAACTAAACCTACAATCCTCTAAAAAGAAGTGACTTGGGTCACCTAGCACATTGTCCATTTGGTATCACATGTAATCAGCTATTCATTGTGTCTTTCACTCAACATAGTTAAGCAGTTCATCATGGCTTGAGACTAAAGTCCGAGTTAGTGAATAGCAACAGAACAGGACAGAGGGAACAAAAGAATGAAGCTGAATTCCTTTCTTATGCCATACCCAAAAATTAACTCAAAATGGATCATAGACCTAAATGTACAAACTAAAATGGTAAAACTCTTAGAATAAAATATAGGCATTACATTTTCATGAACTTGGATTAGGTAAAGCTAGCTTAGATATGACACCAAATGCATGAGTGACAAAAGAAAAATAGATAAATTAAGTCAGGTGTAGTAGCTCAAGCCTGTAATCCCAGCACTCTGGAGGCCAAGGCAGGTAAAGAGCAGCTTGTAAAGAAAGAGTAACTGAATATATGGGGGTGCAGAAAGTTAGAGAGCAAGGTCTGGAGAGAAGTGTGAAGCATGGAATCAAGGGCCTTGAATACAAGGAGAGACTTGTCCTCTCTGGAGAAAAGAGTTTGCAAAAGTGGATGGAGACAAATTTGTACACAGTGAGCAGGGACTGAGGGAGATCAAGTTTTGCATGATTTGTCAATAAAATGGGAGGCCAGCTATTCATTGAGAATGAGGATGGCAGGAATTGAGTATGCAACCCAACACTCTACCGAAGTTTTGGAAGATATTGAATGATTCTGTAAATTCAAACCCAATAAATAGAATGTACATTGTATTTACCAAATGCAAGTGAGATATGGTCACTTAAAACCTATGCAAGTGAGATATGGTCACTTAAATCCTAAGTATTTTTAAAAGAGAAGTATCATTGGTCAGAACTTTCATCAACAAAAAGAACTTTCCTTTTCCTTGACAAAACAATCCTTTTATTACATTTCTGTTGTGAACAGTCCTTCCAAGAAATAATTACCTAGCTTAAAATCAGGGAAGTGGCAATGCTGCTATTCAATGAAACTAAACCAATGACAAATTGACTCAACCAATAACTGAATTTAATAAGAGGCATAATTTTATCTTATTGGCTACAAAGTACCAGTGTATAATCATTACTAGGATTAGTTGACATTCTGCTCAATAAGCATATCAAGTCCTCAGAGCAAATATTTAAGTAGCTTACCCTTTAACCAGGTGTCTTGCTTGAATATTTACACTTAATGGGGTCAGACTTTCTATCTGGTGTTAGACACTACAGGGTTAGAAGAGGAAAGCAAACAGATGGAGACAAGAAAACTGTGTTTATTGAGCCGGGATCTAAATACCATGCCACATATTTAAAACTCTATGTGTTTATGGGACACTCATATGAATATTTCTTAACCAAATTAAAGGGATGGTGTCTCTGAAGGTAAGGTACACTCACCTGCTGCCTCTCTGCACCTGGCTCACAGAGAGACATTTCTTTATCTTAGGATTTGGATCTTTGAGGGAGAAGCAATGAATAGTAAAGGGAAAATTAGAGAGCCATAGAATTTTCCATCTGGAAGGGGCCTGGGATCACCTATCTAATCTAGCCTTCTCACTTCATAAAGGTGCTGCCCAGAGATTTTTTTAACAGCCAACCTAAGATAGTCATATCTCTAATTAGGGGGGAAACTGGGATGAGACTCTAGTCTCTTGATAACTTTCAAAACATCAGAGATCAAAAATAAAAGTTCATTTATATTATATAAGTCAGACAAATCCATAGCACTCTTTTCAGTGCCCTCTGGATAAGTGGGCATAAAAATAAGTCATAATTAAAAGCACATAGAATGAGAACTGTGAGGAACTTGGCAAAACAAAAAAATTTATTTCCTCTGTATAGGTTTCCACAAAGACACTGGTACCTGACTGATACATAGGGTTTGTGTGAATTCTTCTGATATGCTGGGTTCGCTTTGGTAGTCTGATGAAACTCTAAGTATCATCTTCCATCCATGGAATAAACAAAACTACATTTTCCCCTGAAAGGATTTATTCTTAATCCTGGGGACATAAAGTAGCAGTATACTTTTTGTTAAGCAAGAGTCATTTTTACTTTGCAGCAACATAGTTTTTAATATTTTGAATAAAAATCAAAATAGAGTATCATTAACTGTAGATTCTGACTTTTGTTGTTGTTTTCCTAAAAATAAACATCCAGAGGCATATACCCATCTCAATAGTACAGAGCAAGCAGGTAGCTAGTTCAACTACCCTACTTTGATAACTAGCACATTTAAGGTATGATTATTTAAAATAAATTTAACAACCCCACACTTGCCCCTCATACTGTCTCACAAAGTAAGATTGCAACAATTTGAGTGGTGCATGGCACAGTTACCTGGAGGTGATGAAATTTTCTGTGGCTGATGTAGAGCCTCTTGATGGTAGAAGGAATACTTGATGGTACCTCCGTTGGTCTGTAGCATTGCGCCGACTGCATAGAATCACAGTTACATCTTCCAGGACAGTTAGGATTAAAACCATTGCTAAGAGAGGGCAAAATAAAGAAAGTATAAAGCAGATGCATCTTCCAAAACAGGGGATCTCAGATGTAGGTAGGTGTTCAGGTGATGTCTCTTTATACCATGAAATCTGATAATAAAATCTTATGAATGTGTACTCTGTCAATGTAAGAAGACAGTAAAGAAAAATTTTCTTAATTTGGGTTAAAACGTTAGCAACAATTATAAAGAAGAAAGGGCTTAAACATTGATAAGCTGCCTTAATATTTGTAGGTGAGCAAAACCCTATGTTATTTATGGTTTTGAAAGCTAATCTGCAAACACCTCTATTATCTGTAGTTTGCTTGTTTTGTTGAATGTGACACTAGGGAATTAGTGGACAAAGACAAAGAGCTGTTTTATAATGGGCCATAAAACCTTTGAATTTTGTGTGACCCTATATTAAAACCATTTTTGTGGGACTGAAACAGGCAGGTGTTGTCTTCTCACATTAACTAGTAAGGGAAAATAGGAATGTTTTCTATTTGTTACTGCTGTTTCAGTAACATTTTATTGCTAAATAAAACAATGGTGGTACAATGGCAAGATACTTAGAGGCACAGATAACTTACTCATTTATCACTTGATCCACCCAAATATAATATTTGGAAAACAACTTTGTTGCTCAAAAATATAGCTCATTCAGAGAACAAAACCTCAACATGAGTGGATTATTTTCATCTATTTTTAATAATGATAGAAAGGGCCTCTAGCCACTTCAGAGAAAGTTGTCAGTTGTGAAACCTCACTGACTACAGAGGGGAAAACTTCACTTGTCTAGGCACTCCTTTGATGTGGCTTTTTTATCTTGCTCTCAGCATACCTGCTGAGGGTTTCAAAAGCATGCTATGCAAAAAATTATATAAAGAAGATCTCTATCCACAAATGAAGAACTTTATTTCCTAATGCCAGCAGGCCTCAGCAGTTTTCTCTAATGAAACTCTCAATATTGAAAAGATCCTTCGGTCTCCTCTTCAACCTTGCTTCTCTGCTATAACTGTCATTTGAAATGTGAACTCTGAAAACCTGAGACAGGTCTCAGTTAATTTAGAAAGTTTATTTTGCCAAGGTTGAGAACACATGCCTGTGGCACAGCCTCAGGGAGTCCTGAGTGGTGGTCAGAGCAGTTTGGTTTTATACATTTTAGGGAGATATGAGACATCAATCAACATATGTATGATGAACATTGATTCGGTCTGGAAAGGTGGGGAGGGGACTTCCAGGTCAAAGGTAGATAAGAGACAAGTGGTTGTATTCTTTTGAGATTCTGATTAGCCTCACCAAAGAAAGCAATCAGATATGCATTTATTTCAGTGAACAGAGGGGTGATTTTGAATAGAATTGGAGGCAGGTTTGCCCTAAGCAATTCCCAGATTGACTTTTCCCTTTAGCTTAATGATTTGGGGGGCCAAATCACTAAGATATTCAGTCCCACAAGATATTTTCCTTTCACATTTCCTTCCTTTTAATTTTTTAAAATCTTTTGGAGAAAGCATTTTAGAAGAAAATGAATCTCTGGTCTCAGGTTTCATCTGATCTCTCATGGCTAGGATGTTTTATTCCTAGACAGGTGGGTCTTGAGTTATTAGGAAAGCTCATTTTTAGAAGGTTGTGAAGTGTCATGTACTATGAAAGGAAAATAGGAGGAGGAAGGGAGAAAAATAACAACAAACAAAGAACATCCTGGAAAATCAATGTAGGCCACATTACTCTGAAGTCCATACATCAGTAGGCAGTTATAAAAGTGGCTTATGTATGTAAATAGGTTGCTGTTATTTTCTTCTGAAGTTTAAGCTGTCTAGCTTCAGTTCACAGGGCTTTATGAAAGCACAGCTTAGTTTTCAGTGACTCTGAATTAGGAAAAATGGGAAAAAAGGTAAAAAAATGAAAACATTATTTTAAAGTCTTCTAGCCAAGAAAAATTAGAATTTGATCCAAACTGTAGAAAATAATAAAAATTGAAAAGCATTAGGGAAGACTAGAATCTAACAACAGGTGTACTACAGTTTTTGAAACCTAATTTTTCTCTCTCCAGTTTCCCATTTTTACTAAAGAGAAACCATAGTAGGACTAATTTGCTTTATTATATTTGGCCTAATTATTTGTATACAGTGTGGCAAGAATAATTAATTTTTACATAACTTTTTTTTTTCTTTTGAGATGCAGTCTCACACTGTCACCCAGGCTGGAGTGCAGTGGTGTGATCTTGGCTCACCACAGCCTCCATTTCCTGGGTTCAAGTGATTCTCCTGCCTCAGCTTCCTAAGTAGCTGGGATTACACCTGGCTAATTTTTTTTTTGTATTTTTAGTTAAGACAGGGTTTCACCATGTTGGCCAGGCTGGTGTTGAACTCCTGACCTCAAGTGATCCACCCATCTCACCCTCCCAAAGTGCTGGGGTTAAGGGCATGAGCCACCATGCCTGGCCTAAATAGGCTCTTAAATTGGTCTTGATGGAACTTTATTCCATAGTAGGAATAAGCCAAGCCCAGTCATGTATTTATACTATTAAATACCTATGTGTTGGGTGAATTCGTCTCCTCTTGAGGTTCCAAGATAAACCTGGGGCCCTGGACTTGTCAGAAAGTCCAGGACTTACCACAGGTCAGGAACCCTGTACAGGAACTGTGTAGACAAAGGTAAGCAGACAGTTTTTCCAAGGAGTTTTATTGGCTCAATAAGTTTGATTCCTAAATGGAAAACCCACCATTCCAGTAAAAGCCTTGGTAAAATAACCAGTTCTCCAACTGTGTCCTGTTACAAATGAAAACACATTCTTATTGCACTTATGCTACTAATTGTATTGTCACCAGTTAAGAATACTCACAAATAATTTCCATATTCTGTGGAAATAAGGTAGAGAGAAAAAAATATGCTCCAATTTTGTTCATAGGAGTATACTTTACTCAATTGTTAAAATTTGTAAATAGCTTACAAGTTGTTGACTCTGAAAAGCAAAACAAAGGATCACCAATGTTTTAAGCAAAACTTAAAAAGATTACTTCAGCCTTCTACTAGTTTAGTCCATGAAGTTAATTCCTATTCTGCTTGATATTCATGAACATTTCAGCTCTCCATGAGTCCTGAAAGTTTTCCTCTATTCTGAAGTCACAATCTTGAAAGTTATCAGAAACCTGCATTCAAGAGCACCTGTTAGAGTTTATAGAGGACTATAAAACCATCTTCTAAAGAGGACCAAAACAAGACAGTAATTGTCCATGGATGGCAAAAAGTTTCAGGGCAGCCATACTCAAAGACAAAATTGACAAGGAAATTTGTTACCTCTTGTGGCACACAATAATTTAACATAACAATTATAATTATTACTGATAACATACATTAAGTCACATCAAAATTATAGGAATTCTCATAATTTTAGAACACATACCAATAACATAGTTATACAAATACAGCCCAAAGAAAATCAAACACCATTTTATATTTGACAATGCTTCCTGTATAATTTTTATACCAAATAAGCCAAATATGTCATCAAATACAACCCAAAGAAAATCAAACACCATTTTATATTTGACAATGCTTCCTGTGTAATTTTTTTACCAAACAAGTGAAATATGTCATTTTTGGAGTTTAGGGAACTTACGAATAACATCTTAAAGGATTAATTAGGTCAGAAAGAGACATAATTTATAATTTGATTTTGGAAAGTTTGTCAATTGCCATATGTTTAAAACACTTGATATTACAAAATCGGATTACAGGTCATTGTAAAATAAGTCATTCATTTAACCAAAGTGATAACTCAAGTATTTAAAAAAAAAAAGGCAAAAACATTTATTCTTTCAGAGAGACTAATTTTCCAAACAATAAGACCTAATAAAACAGCATGAAGCCAATCAAATTTGTTTTCCAAAATTTTATAAACAATCTATAAAATTTCATCTTGATTTTAATTTATAACTTCCATAAGTCTTTATAACCTTTGTAACCTTTATTAAGGAGTCATCTAATGTTTCATGAAAACCTTGTTAATCTGACATGGGGGCTCATATGCTGGTCTTGCATCAGTGTGCCTTTGACATTAATGATTAGTTTATACAGAAATAACTTATTTTATCTCTCAAAATCGGCCCTTACAATCTCACATGCCCCCCTCTTCCATGATTGTCCCTGGGCCTTGAGGAGTTGAATAACTTTAATTTCTGACCCTGTGTTTCAGGAATGCAGATAATTTTGAGGCTTTAATGCAGTTAATTAAAGATAAGGCTTTAATGCAGTTAATTTTGATTGGCATCTTCTACCAGGTCTGAGATGACAGGAAGATCCAAGAATCTAATAACCTTAATTAATTTTTTTAATCTCAGTTTTTCCTAAGCAAACCTAACTCAATAATAATGGCAT
This sequence comes from Pongo abelii, assembly GCF_028885655.2. Classification (NCBI taxonomy): domain Eukaryota; kingdom Metazoa; phylum Chordata; class Mammalia; order Primates; family Hominidae; genus Pongo; species Pongo abelii. The sequence continues at coordinate 118,866,926 of NC_071990.2, read as the reverse complement.
AGGAATTATTTTGGTAAAATGTAAAATTCGTTAGGCCAGTTACTAAAAGGAAAAGAAAAGACCTTCTGTACTGCACAGAGTATTACGCTAGAAGAAAACATGTCCTTGAGATCTTTAAGAAAACATTGTTAGCATCAGGCTACAAAAAACAGAACCCAAAGAAAACCATTTTGAAGCTAAAATTTGATTTTGGGAAGCCTATTAAATATGTTAAAGGTTTAAAACACTTGATATTATTAACTAGAATTCCAGGTCACCCCAAGTTATTCATTTAGCCAAAATGATGACTCAAAATTTTTTAAGAAGTCAAACCATTTACTCGTTAATGGAGGGAAGACTTAGCTTTCCAAATACTCTGTCTTTGTCTTTCCCTTCTTTTTCTTCTTTTTCTTTTTTTGGTAGTGTATTTAAAAGGCAAACAACCTGTAATCCCAGCACTCTGGGAGGCCAAGGCAGGCAGATCACGAGGTCATGAGATCGAGACCATCCTGGCTAACACGGTGAAACCCCTTCTCTAATAAAAATACAAAAAATTAGCTGGACGTGGTGTCAGGTGCCTGTAGTCCCAGCTACTTGGGAGGCTGAGGCAGGAGAATGGCGTGGACCTGGGAGGCAGAGCTTGCAGTGAGCCGAGATCATGCCACTGCACTCCAGCCTGGATGACAAAGTGAGACTCCATCTCAAAAAAAAAAAAAAGGCAAACAAATATCTTTTATTATCTCTTAATATTGCATGAAAATCTTGTTCAAGTGAGAAGACCAAATTTCACCCTTGCATTAGTTGCTATTAATATCAGCACCAATTTTTAATAAAACATCATAGATAAATCTATCCAAGCTTAATCAGTTTGACCATAAGGCAAGATTTTTATGAATCTTTTATAACTCTTTACAAATTTTTGTTAAACAGCAGATTAGTGCTTTAAGAAAACCATGTTTTGCTTTTATTCAATGTTCAATTTATGGAAAAACCGCATAGTACTCCTTTAAATTTAGTCAATATGTTCACACATATCATTTCTTTTACAAGGTTCATTTTTACAAACCTTCCAAAACTCATTTAGACCTTTAGCTTTATCTTATTTAATTTAAAATAGTCCTTTAACTCTCTAGACAAAATTGTACATTCCCTGCCTTCTTCTAGTCTCTTACCAAAAACATATTTCATTCTCCTCACACACCTTGCATGTAAACCTAATTTTTTCAGTAGTCTTAATTACATGTTATAATGGTAATTCTTAGCAACTTTCACTTTTGGTGCATAAATTTTCTTTTACAAATCCCTTTGCAACTTAAATAGAACATCTATGACATACTTGGACTTTCTGACTTGTCCTAAACATCCCTCCTTTTAAACAACCGTCATTTTACTTTAGGACATGAATGTACCATACAATACTATTTCTTATATAAAACATTTTTCTTTATAACTGTCTTTGCATAGCTAGGGGGTAAGGCTAATACCACATATCCCCAGGCCTTATTTAGAATTTAATGCCTCCAAAAGAAATTGAGTAATTTCCAAAAGTCAAAGCTGTTTATGGCCTTAAAGCATTAAGAAAACCTAATATCTGACCTGCATGATTTAGACTAAATGTATTTATTTTATTAATAATCTTTAAAGCTGTGTTTATTTCCCAAAGATTATTAAAGTTACATGAACTAAAAGGCATTACAGTTTTTATTTTTCTTCCAAAATATTTTATATGAACACTGTGATTTAAGCCAATTAATTAGAGCTCTTATATATAAACATTACACACACAACACATATATAACTACACAGACAGAAGAAGATTACTACAGTATTTGTAAGACTTTTCATTTGCCAGTGTTAAAGTTTCTTAATTGGATTACTGGCTTTAGGGTGGAGTCCTTGAAAGAACAGGGCCAGGAAAGGGTCTCTGGCATCTTCTGTTTTTCCCAAGGAGTCCCAGGCTCTTAGAGCTTCAATATTCACTTTTAATTAAGCTGACTTTTAACCATAGCACTCTTTAACAAAATCCTTTTAAAATTTCTTATTACCTAACTTTAGCCAGGCCAAACAGCTGATATTTCTGGCTTTTAAACGTTACCAAAAGTAACCTCACAGGTGCTTTGAGAAAGGAAAATTCAAGACAACTGGTGGAGGGGAAGAGAATCAAAAAATGACCAATTTCACCCAAATATCAACAAAAAAGTCTCATCCCCTAAGCTAGGGATTGAACCCTGAACTCAGGCCACCATTGTGAAAAGAGAAAGCACGTGGTTACAAGTTCATGGTTACAAGTTCAATCTCCCAAGGACATAACTTAACATTTTGCTGGGCCACCTTGAACATCAGGCTTATGGGGTTTTAGGCATGCATTTTATCCTAAGGTACCACTCTTTATTACAGAACAATACAGAAAGACACACAAAGCACACCAGATTCACTACAGCTTAAGACCAGCCTCAGAATTCTTTTTCATATTAATCAAAACTTTACAGAGGAGATAAGCAGTATCTTTTTACCCCTAATTTAACCAGTTTGCACAGAGAAAAAGAGGGAGAAAAGCCAGAAATCTGACTACCTAGGAATTCTAACACTTTTGCCAGCATACTAGGCTTCTCTAAGCAGCCCTAGTGACCCAGCTTGCTGCACCATCAACCTTGGGGCCAAGCTGCACAAAAAAGGAAAATTATCTTTTTTTTGTTCTGCCCGGAGCAAAATATGTGTGATGAAACATAGACATTAGCCACTCTGCTTAACTCCCAATATCAAACTGTCAAGGCTTAAATTTGCCCTCAGATGAGCCCCATCATCTTTAATCCAACCTCTGACTATGAATTTTGACACGTGGTTTCTGGGCAAGATGGTTTCCCTGGGTAACAGAAAAAATAGGAAAGGAAAAGTAGAGAAAGAAAAGTATTGCCTATGGCAGGGTGGGGAAGGTGAAGAGCTCAAGGAGACCAAATAAAGACCTACCCACTGCAGTGACACTGAAAAGTTCAGGCAGCCACTTGTCAGTAGCAAAGGGGTCTTTTCCAGCAGTCCCATTGGGTCTCAAGTTTCCCCTTTTGGGGAGGAAAAAGCTTCCCATATCCCATGGTCCTGTAAATGCCTTATCCTGTCACCCATACCTGTCAGCAAAAAGTGTAAGACAGATTAATCCAAAGGGAATAGCAGTTAACATGCCATAGTGCCAAACCCATTCTTAGCCAAAGGGTACTTTACTGAGAGCCCTCATTTTTAAATGTACTTCAATGAATTGTTGTTCATTTGGAATGTTCCACAGTAAGTTATCTTTAGTAAGATTTTGCCATTTCTGTAAGACTTCACTGCCTCCTGGGCATAATGTATAAGCTAGAAAGAACTCAGTTTTCCAGAAATTAAGGATCCCATTTTTACCTAAAATATTGGCTTTAATCTCAGGTTCTCTTGATTGACTTATCCAATGATTTTTCCTACCTAAGCATGCAAGCAAAAGGAAACAAAGGGGTAGAACACAAAAATACCCATGAATTTTCAAAAGCCAAATTTTATAACCCCTGTAATATTACTGCTTAATACCAGTTCCTTTCTGACCAAGTCAGATATATGGAGCTTCTAACTTGATCCAAGCCAGTTAATTCCTGGATCAAATCCATTCCTGGACCCAGCCCAGATTCTGTCATGACTTCAAACCCAGTTTGGATCAGAAAGTTGCTTGAAGAAACTCAGAGGGCTAAAAGCACAAATCCATGGAGCTCTGAAATCTGAGAGAGAGAGCTTACCCATGATCCCCAGCTGCTCTGAGAGATTAATGGACAAAAGTGGGTCCTGCAGGTACCTTGTTTGTTCACTCAGTGCTCCTAGGGCTTGCTAGAAGCTCTACTTTGGATCCCACTTCTGACACCGTCTGATAACAGAAAAACTTCAGCCAAAATAAATTCAAAGGAGTTTAATTGAGCAATGAGTGATTCATGGATCAGGCAGCCCCCAGAATTACAGCAGATTTAGAGACTCCAGCACAGCAACATGGTGGAAGATTTATAGACAAAAATGGGAAATGACATACAGAAATCAGAAGTGAGGTACAGAATGGCTGGATTGGTTACAGGTTGGCATTTGCCTTATTTGAACACAGTTTGAATACTCAGCAGTGCATGAATGGTTGAAGTATGGCTGCTGGGACTGGCTAAGACTCAGCTATTGTTACAGGCACATACTCCTAAGTTAGGCTTTCAATATTGTCTACCTATTAAACTAGGTTGCAGTTCATCCATATGGACTCATATATAGAAGTACAGAGTCCCTTCTCAGGCCATATTTAGTTTGCTTTAACGGGAAAAACTTAGTTTACAGTTTAGCTTTGAAACAAACACAGTAACAGTTTTTTCCCAAAACAAACCTTACAATTGTTTGAAATGCTTGTTCCCTGGTGCTGTAAAGAAATAGCACTTGAACATAAATTTAATTTACTCAGCAAGGCCATTTTTATACTTTCTGTAGAAAGGATACACTTGCTAGCAGTTTTGCCAAGACAGTACAAGGAACAAAGGAGACAGGGTTATTTATAACCTGGCGTGCCCACCCTAACACTGTGTCTGGTTTCCACTGGCTAGAACGGGACCTTACATTCTGTATTTGTCCTGATTGGCTAGCAACTTAGAACTTTTTAAAAGAAGTAAAGATAGAGGAGAACAAAGGAAGGAGGAAGTAACTTGTGGAATGCTGAGAAAGGTAAAAACACCTTCAAATAAGGAGGAGGAATAGGCTATGACCTAATGCTTGCTTGGACCAGTATAAGCACGCTAGGGCAAATATTTAGGCCAAATTGTGGGAGCTAAGAACATAAAGTGTATTGATTTCTTTATCACGGCTAGCAGATATTTAAGAATGTTAGCACAGGTCTTTGAATACATTTTGCGTCTAACAGAAGTTACTATTTATTCCTAATTAAATGGGGAGGAAAGTCTTTGAAGAGGAACCTCTACTTTACTTTTTACAATTCCCCCTCTTTTTATGTTATAATTCCTCTTCAAACTTCTTTAATATGTTTTGACTTAATTGCTTTGTTTGTCCTTCTAAGAGAAGTAATTTTTCCAAATAGGGTGGAGGAGAGTTAGGAGTTAACTCTGTAAGAGTGGTAGAGACAAGTTTTTGTATAAAACTTTGAAGGCAGTGAATAATGTAACAGCCTACAAGAATAAGTACACCAATAACAAGAGCAAACAAGGTGAGAATTGATGTTAAAATTTTATTTTATCCACTGAACCAATGTTTCATTATTTTAGAAAAAGGGTTATTTATTTTAGACTTTTTGGCAAGTTTATCAGATAGGGCTGTTAATCCTTGTAGCGATTTTGTTATAGTTCTGTCAGGGCAGTATTATTGGGAACAAAGGTACAACATTGAGTTTTAATTATGACACAAACAACTTTTTTTGCTAATGTTATATTTAAAGCTATTCTATTTTTCTAGGCCATCTGATTAGTAGGTCCTAATTGCTTAGCTATCTCTTTGATAGCATCCCCAGTGTAATTTATGAATCATTGCTGATTGTAATAGATATAGTTTATGTAGTCTAATTTTTTTTTTATTTACCTACCGGAATAATGTGGATTTAAATTCTGCAGCTATTTGATTTTGTGCTTTAACCTATTTGGCACTTCTCACAGGACCTTAATAGCATTCATGTAAACCTGAGGATTAAAGGACTTATAAGGAGTTTCCTTTGGCCTGCAGTGTTTTGTTTTTACCTTTTTAGATTGATGAAATGCCAGGGTGAAGGGGATAGCCAATTGGATTAGAGCCCAAGTACTCCTCCAATTATTTGGCAAAGTGTCCAATAAAGGTCCTCCACAGTACCACCATACATTTGCTTGGGGATGGCTAAGCATGGATGGATGGGCAAGCTCTTGGAAAGGCTTGAGCTCCTTGCATCCTTTTATGCTTCCAAGGAACACCAAATTTTCCCCCTGCCATGAGATACATGAAGTAAACTTGGCATTTAGAGGTGGAAACTGGATTGCCCTCAGGGGCTGACCTACAGGGTGCTGAATTTCAGGAAATTGCAGAGAGAACTCAGCATATGGATTATCCCAAGCAGTGGGATTCTGAAAAAGACCCACCATACAGTCCATATCTGGTTGACGAGGAGACCATCTGAGTGGAAAGGGGATAATCTGGGCCTCTGGCCTACTGTGCATACAAGTGTAATAATTGCTTTTATTTAAAGTGTGAACAGAGTATTTAATCCATTCCAACAAGGCATTTGCATCTTGATATTTTGTCTTGATGGCTAAGGTCTCTCTTAGATCTATTATTTTTACAATAGACACCCTAGTTTTATTAGACATAGGAGCACCTGGTGTGGGATCTAGAACTGAGGCTACTGAAGAAGGGGAAGATGGGGGAATAATGCATATTTTAAAAATACCTAGGGAGTCTTTTCCATTTATGTCAATCCCCATACCATAGAAGTGACTAAGGGCAGGTCTAGAGTTAGTTAAGGTAGAGGTGGTGATACAGAGAAGGACAGGGTTACATTGATAAGGCTGACAGTTACAAGGGGTAGTCATTTTAGTGAAATAGATGAGGGGTTTTAGATCTGCACAAATCTTTTTCATGGAAGTCCAACTTTGCTCCTGAGTAGTTTAAAGGATGGAGTCCCATTTACTACAAGGTTACCAGGCTGTAGGAGCAGAAAATCAGCGTCTTGGCTTTAGGTCATTACAACTATGAGTGCTAGGGGAAACTGTGTCAATTAGAGGGCTGGGACATAAATATTTGTGTGAAAAGGCTAGCTGTTGTTGATCTTTTACATTTCCACAAGGTATGACAGAGCAAGCACTAAAGGCAATGGTCTAAGGTGTGTCAGACTTAGTTAATTAATAACAAAGGAACTAGTGACAGAATAAAGAAAGGAAAGGAAGCAATATAGAAGGTATATGAAAGTTAAGCTTTCTTTAACTTAGGGCCTGATCCTAGTACAGTGATGCATGATTCTGAGAGGAGGATGTTTTCTTGACTTGAGTATGGTGGGTCCATTTTTCTCTCGGCTGTGTGGACAGCAGTCTCAATGGTTAACAGCATAAAATAGGGTTCTTCCCAGGGTGGCTCGAGGTTTTTCTTTCTATCTTTTGATAAGGACTTGGTTTTCAGGCTGGTGCTTGTGTGCTGGATTTCTAGGGGTGGAACCTGTGCTGAAAGACTTTAAGTTCCAAGGGAAGGGAAAGTGGAAGATAAATTAAGTATATAATTTCTGCTGCATATCTTGGGGATTGAGGCCCCATGGTGATGCCTCCCACTCTATTCCTGCTCAGCACCACCCAGGGGTTGCTGCGGCCCTGCCCCTTTTTAATGTCTTGGCCTTCTTGCGGCCTTCACTGCCCCTGCACGCTGTGGCCTTGCGGTTGAGGGGCCTTGCGACTTACCTGGCTGCCTTTTGGGACTTAAGAAAGCTAAATGCCAGGCTGGGTGCAGTGGCCCACACCTGTAATCCCACCACTTTGGGAGGCTGAGGCAGGCAGATCACGAGGTCAGGACATGAAGACCATCCTGGCTAACACGGTGAAACCCCGTCTCTAAAACAAATACAAAAAAAAAAAAAGCCAGGCATGGTGGCAGGTGCCTGTAGTTCCAGCTACTCAGGAGGCTAAGGCAGGAGAATGGTGTGAACCCAGGAGGTAGAGCTTGCAGTGAGCTGAGATCACACCACTGCACTCCAGCCTTGGTGACAGAGTGAGATTCCATCTCAAAAAAAAAAAGAAAGAAGGAAAGCTAAACACCACTTTATATTTGACAATGTTTTTTGTATGATTTTATACAAAATAAGTTAAATTTTACCTCTATATTAATGTGCTATTAATGTGAAACTTAATTTTCATAAAATCTTATTATCATTATTTATCCACTTTTAATGTCTGACTATAAGGTAAGACTTTTATAGACTCTTTTTAACTTTTTATAATTTTTGTTAAAGAGCAGGTTAGTGCTTTAAGAAAAATTTATTGTGCTTTTGTTAATGTCCAGTTCACTGGATGATACCCCTTTAGCTTTAGCCAATATGTTTACACAAAGAATTTCCTTTACAATTAACATTTTAAAACTTGTTTAATTAAAACAAAAATTTTTAAACCTTTTAATGTAGGTAAAAATCCATATTCTTATGCCTCCTTATAATCCTGTTATTAAAAGTATATTTTATCTTTCTTACATACCTTGTACATAATCTGGGTTTTTAAAAATAATTTTACATCCAAGAGGCCTAATTATTTTTAAATTATACAATATTTCTTGCATAAATTCCCTTTTATAGCGTTTCTTATGACTTTAACAATCTTCAACATGTCTTAACTTTCTGCCTTCCTTTTACGCTATTTCTTTTCCTAGTTTCACCCTCTGTGTCTTCCTTTGATTTCTGTCTCTTCCAGTTTCTTTCTTACTCTTTCCCTTGATTTCTCTATCATTTGCACTCTATTTTCCTCTCTCTCTGTGTCATCCCATTTCCCTTTCCCCTCCTGAGTTCTCCCACTCCTGCCACCAGCGGGGCCAGGCCACAGCATGGGCCCCACCCCTGTGCACATGCTGCCATCTGTTTCTCCTATTTTTTCCCCAACTTCCCCTTTTTGCTTTTTTCCTTTCTTCTTACTTAGTTTCTCAGGGTGGGTGGGATTTGTGCAGCTGCAGTCCGGGCCCCGGGCAGTCACCAGCCCAGACGCTTTGCAGATGCCTGCCACAAATTGCAAGAATTATGCCCCTTTCACCTCCTCTGCTCTCCCCCTGGCACTGGTCCCTGCCATCTTTTTCACATAGAGCCAGGCTGGGGAGTGGGACCTAACTCTTGGTGTGCCTACCTGGCTGTTTGGTGCTGTGCTTGCTGTTTTTGCTTTCTTTCTCTCTGAATTCCTCTCCTGGTTTCTTTTTCCTCTCTGCTGGTCTTTCTTTTGTCTTTGCCAGTGACCTATGCTGCTGTTTTCCCCTCTCTTTCCCCTTCCCTTAGGGGAGGGACCAGCGGGAGTGGAGCTACTGTTTCTTCCCCCAAGAGGAAAGGAAAGGGGGGTTCTGAATATTTTTCTTACTATGGGAGGTTTGTGTGAGGTTCAACCCCTGCTCATGGGGATTTCTCACCTCTTTCTGAGGCTCGAGCCCCCCCCGATGGGGATTTCTCACCTCTTTCTGAGGCTCGAGCCCCCCCCGATGGGGATTTCTCACCTCTTTCTGAGGCTCGAGCCCCCCCCGATGGGGATTTCTCACCTCTTTCTGAGGCTCGAGCCCCCCCCCGATGGGGATTTCTCACCTCTTTCTGAGGCTCGAGCCCCCCCCCGATGGGGATTTCTCACCTCTTTCTGAGGCTCGAGCCCCCCCCCGATGGGGATTTCTCACCTCTTTCTGAGGCTCGAGCCCCCCCCGATGGGGATTTCTCACCTCTTTCTGAGGCTCGAGCCCCCCCCGATGGGGATTTCTCACCTCTTTCTGAGGCTCGAGCCCCCCCCGATGGGGATTTCTCACCTCTTTCTGAGGCTCGAGCCCCCCCCGATGGGGATTTCTCACCTCTTTCTGAGGCTCGAGCCCCCCCCGATGGGGATTTCTCACCTCTTTCTGAGGCTCGAGCCCCCCCCGATGGGGATTTCTCACCTCTTTCTGAGGCTCGAGCCCCCCCCGATGGGGATTTCTCACCTCTTTCTGAGGCTCGAGCCCCCCCCCGATGGGGATTTCTCACCTCTTTCTGAGGCTCGAGCCCCCCCCGATGGGGATTTCTCACCTCTTTCTGAGGCTCGAGCCCCCCCCGATGGGGATTTCTCACCTCTTTCTGAGGCTCGAGCCCCCCCCGATGGGGATTTCTCACCTCTTTCTGAGGCTCGAGCCCCCCCCGATGGGGATTTCTCACCTCTTTCTGAGGCTCGAGCCCCCCTCGCGGGGATTTCTCACCTCTTTCTGAGGCTCGAGCCCCCCTCGCGGGGATTTCTCACCTCTTTCTGAGGCTCGAGCCCCCCTCGCGGGGATTTCTCACCTCTTTCTGAGGCTCGAGCCCCCCTCGCGGGGATTTCTCACCTCTTTCTGAGGCTCGAGCCCCCCTCGCGGGGATTTCTCACCTCTTTCTGAGGCTCGAACCCCCCTCGCGGGGATTTCTCACCTCTTTCTGAGGCTCGAACCCCCTCGCGGGGATTTCTCACCTCTTTCTGAGGCTCGAACCCCCTCGCGGGGATTTCTCACCTCTTTCTGAGGCTCAACTCCCCCTCATGGGGACTTCTCACCTCTTTCTGAGGTTCAACCCCCCACCACGGGGACGTCTCACCTCCTTCTGAAGTTCAACCCCCCCCTCATGGGGACTTCTCACCTCTTTCTGAGGTTCCATCCCCCCTCATGGGGATTTCTCACCTCTTTCTGAGGTTCAAACCCCCCTCATGGGGATTTCTCACCTCTTTCTGAGGTTCAACCCCCCCACGTGGCTTTCTCATCTCTTTCTGAGGTTCAACCCCCCACATTGGGATTTCTCACCTCTTTCTGAGGTTCAGTACCCCCACCATGGGGATTTCTCACCTCTTTCTGAGGTTTAACTCCCCACATCCTGCCCACTTCATGGGAATTTCTCACCTGTTTCTGAGGTTCAGCCCCTCCATGGGGATTTCTCACCTCTTTGAGGTTCAAGCCCCGCCCCCATGGGTATTTCTCACCTCTTTTTAACCTGCAAGACATCCCGACTAAGGAATACTTCACGGCCCTGCTGCAGCTTTCTTTCCCTAGTCCCAACTAAGGAATGCTTACTGCCCCTGTGGTTTCTCTCTCCTTGGTATATCCTAACCAAGGAATGCTTTACAGTCCTGTGGCTTTTTCCTTAGTCCCAACCACCAAGGAAATACTTTACTGGCCTCTGCGGCTTCTCCTTCCTTGGTCTGTGCAGAGTTGTCACCACGGTATGTGGCTAGGTTGCTGGCCAGTTTCTTTCTTTTCTTTTCTCTGCATTGCTGAGAGTCCGAGTTTATTCGTCACACTGGGAGGGTCTCAATTTCTCATCCCTGAGGCCACTGCAATGAGGCAGAAGAGCGCGCTCCCTCGTGAGAGAGGACTGGTGACCGCCCCTGGAGGAGAATATATCCCCATATGGATTGCCACCAAATTGTTTGAAATGCTTGCTCCCCAGTTCCATAAAGAAATAGCACTTGAACATAAATTTAATTTACTTAGCAAGGCCATTTTTATACTTTCTGTAGAAATGATACACTCACCAGCCGTTTTGCCATGAGAGCACACTGAACAAAGGAGACAGGGTTATTTATAACCCGACATGTCCACCCTACTGCTGTGTCCGGTTTCCACTGGCTGGAACGGGACCTTACATTCTGTATTTGTCCCGACTGGCTAGCAACTTAGAACTTTTTAAAAGAGGCAAACGTAGAGGGGAACAAAGGAAGGAAGAAGTAACTTGTGGAATGCTGAGAAAGGTAAAAATGTCTTCAAATAAGGAAGAGGAATATGCTATGACCTAATGCTTGCTTGGACCAGTATAAGTATGTCAGGGCAAATATTTAGGCTAAATTGTGGGAGCTAAGAACATAAAGTGCATTGATTTCTTTATCACGGCTAGCAGATATTTAAGAATGTTAGCACAGGTCTTTGAATAAATTTTGCTTCTAAGAGAAGTTACTATTTATTCCTAACTGGGGAGGAAAGTCTTTGAAGAGGAACCTCTGCTTTACTTTTTACGTTTGTGGACTAGACCAGCTAAAGCTGCAAGATTAGAAGTTATGGTAATCTTACTAAATTCAAGATGTAGCTATCTTTATTAAACCAATATCAATGTCTTATTTATTAAAAATTACACAAGCAAAGATCATTCTGTCTTGGGCTGGGTTTATAGTTTTATAACCCCTATGCCCAATTTTGACACCTTGTAGTATTTGGCAGGGATAAGTATGAAATTGCTTGATTAATAAATGCAAACAAAAATGTATGCTGGCAATTCTTCAGACATTTCTAATATTACTTTACCAATAATTTTAAAGCTAGCTTATTTACTAAAGATTTTGCTTATGTAAATAAGAAAGCATTTGACTAGTCTTTTCTTTTTTCCTGATAAAGTATCTGATTCAAGTGTTTTTATTTTCTTAAGCCAATTAATTAGAGCTCTTTTATATCAGTAGTGAAACATTGTGTTTGCAATGCATAAATACCTAAATGTATTAGGCGTGCTGATAGAAGTACATTTTTTAGATTTATAACAACCTTTTGTTTTTCCCTATCTGAGACTTCCATATTCTTGATAACCTGTTTCACAACCCTAGGCAGTAGTCAGTTAAATAGCCTTAAATTTGCATATTAAAGTAAACAACTCAAGTGAAACTCAAATAGCAAAATTTACATCATAAGGTACAGAAAGAGTAAGTTTGGTGGTGCTGTAGGAAGATTAAAAGTGGATGCAAAATCAAACATAAAATTATAGAAATCTATCATAGGATTGTATAAGGAGACCAATTTTATTTAAATAGGAACTATCTATGGATCTCCAAGCTCTGGGCAGAGCCCACACTGAATTGTAAATCTTCAAAAAGGGAAAATTATTATGAGGTTAGACCATGTGATGCTTTTACACTGGAAAAAAAATTTTTAAAGACTCTTCTAAGTGTCTAAACCACACTCTTCCTTTAAAACCCAAGAGTAACTTCTCTTGTGGTAATGATTTTAGTCAAAAATAAAAAAACAGTTAACACAATACAAAATTAAGCAGTCTAAGAACTGAGACGTATGTGGCTAGGTTGCTGGCCAGTTTCTTTTTTTTTTCTCTACATTGCTGAGAGTCCAGGTTTATTCGTCACACTGGGTGGGTCTCAATTTCTCATCCCCGAAGCCACTGCAATGAGGCAGAAGAGCGTGCTCCCTCCTGAGAGAGGACTGGAGACCGCCCCTGGAGGATAATATATCCCCATAATTAAATACATTCCCCATAAGGAAAAACAGGTTTCTCCCCAAAAGGGAGTCTGGTGCCTTCATTTTCTTTAAGGAGCCCCAGGCTATTATAAACTATTTTAAGTCCCTTATGCAGCAGAGGGTGCAAGAGAAAAGAGAGACAGCAGAAGTAAATGAAGAAAACAGAATTCAGTCAACTGAGAAAGAAAAAAAAACTTTTGCTCAAAAAAAGACATGGTTTTAGGAGAAAAACAAAAACAAAAACATAAAGGCCTTTTAAATATGGGCACACACATATGCACACATACACACACACACACGCACATCTTGGATGTTAGCTTTTAATTAAGCTGACTTTTAACCACTGAGTTGCTTTAAAAAAATCTTTTAAAATCTCATTACCGTATTTCAACTAGGACAAATTGCTGCAATTTCAGAAGTATAGCCATCGCTCTTTCAGTTTGGTCTGGCTAGTGAAAAGGTGGCCTTGTTATGTAAATAAAGCCCCTTGGTAGTCAAAATGAAAAATCTTTCCTCTTTTTTTTCCCTTTTTGCTGGCCATTTTTTTCCCTGATCACACCACCATTTTTTTTTTTTTTTTTTTTGGTAGGAATTTAGCCACTTCAGAGGCCTCATTCCCTGTAATTTGGAACTTCCTTCAGATTTAATCAGGTCAGATAGAGCTGATCAAACCCAGTGGTAAAAAGACCAAAACAACAACAAAAACAGAAACAAACAGCAGCAAATAAAAAAGTTAAGCAAAACAAACGATCACACGACTTATATAGTTACTGAGCGCTCTAATGGTAAGGAGAAATTAGGACCAGCTGGTTGTTAATCTTAACTTTAGCCAAGACAAACCGCAATTCACTTACTTATCTAGGATTGGGTCTCAAGCTGAAGACTGCTCTCTACCATCCTAGAAGCAGGGAAAGAAAACCTCTTCTTCCCTGTTGAAAGCAAGCTCAAACTCCCCAAAGGAGTTACCTGCTGTTAGATATGAGTTCTAAATTTCTTTTCAAATAATTAGTATGTCAGTATGTTCAATTCTTTGCCTTCTACTTTTAAACTTAACTTCCTCGTAAAACAACATTTTTCGATTACCTACGCCACCCTGACTCATTCTGATCACCTGCTCCACCCTAACTCATTCCAATCACCTGCTCCACCCTCATTCTAATTACCTGTTACCAGCTCTGCCCTGACTCCCACCAAAGCACTCACTCCCTCATTCTCTTTAAATTAGCCAGCCAATCAGAATTAGCTTAGCCAGTGCTATCTAACCCTAGCCAATAGGGGAACGACACAGCAGCAGGGGCCACGTGCATCAGGGATAAGAACCCCTTCCCCTCCCTTGTCCAGGTGAGTGCTCACCATTGCTCTAACTGTAAGGGTGCACCCTTCTATAGAAGTACCTTGCCTTGCTGAGAATTAAAACAAAATTTTACATTTGAGTGCTATTTCTTTTGCGGCACCAAAACTTTATATATAACACTGCCTACCATCGTCGTGGAAGCAGAAAAACTTGCCTTCCTTGTGTTGGAAACAAGTAAAACTCCAAAAAAAAAAAAGTTGTACAGCAAAATAAACTAGTTCTCAACCAAATTTTGGGAGATCAGGGATTCTTTGGAGGGGATGCTTCCAGGCCTCAGCAAATTGTTCTACTAGTTTGAGTCATAAAGATTGCTGAAGCTGGTACCAAGCACCCATAGGATATTTGTCAAAGGTGAGGGACACCTACACTCAGAATCCCTCCGTGGTTACCAAAATGTGAACCCCCAAATTCTGAGACAGGTCTCAGTTAATTTAGAAAGTTTATTTTGCCAAGGTTGAGGACACACGCCCATGACGCAGCCTCAGGAGGTCCTGATGACATGTGCCTAAGGTGGTCAGAGCACAGTTTGGTTTTATACATTTTAGGAAGATATGAGCCATCAATCGACATATGTAAGATGAACATTGGTTTGGACTGGAAAGGTGGGACAACTTGAAGCAGGGAGGGGGCTTCCAGGTCATAGGTAGATAAGAGACAAATGGTTGCATTCTTTGGAGTTTCTGATTAGCCTCTCCGAAGGAGGCAATCAGATAGGCATTTATCTTAGTGAGCAGAGGGGTGACTTTGAATAGAATGGGAGGCAGGTTTGCCCTAAGCAGTTCTCAGCTTGACTTTTCCCTTTAGTTTAGTGATTTTGGGGGCCCAGGATATTTTCCTTTCATGGAAGCTAAAAGTTTCTTTGATCAAATAATCAATTTATTTTATTTCCAGAGTAAGGATTTCTGTGTGCTTTTCTCCAAAGACTTTTGTATTATTTTTAATAATTGTTTTTCCTCTGTTTTCTTATCTATCACAGATAAGGAATGGTAAAGAGATTTTGGTAACTATTCTGACTTTCAGAACACTTTGTGGTTTCTTTTGTTGAGTAATAGAATTTCTTTTTGATTTTTAGAATTTCTAACAATCAAAATAATGCTCAATGAAAGAAAATGTGGAAAAAAAACACAAAACAGCAAGGAGGGAAGAATTTTCACCTTGAGTCACATCCCAAAGTCAAACATTACATTTCCAGTTTCTTCTTTTCCATGCTTAGGCTTTGAAAAGACAACGAGTAATACTTATTGCACATGTTTCTGCATTACTAGAAAGGTAAATTCATATCCAGTTACTTGAAATAAAATGCCTGCAAAATCCTGTCCTCTCACCTGCCATTGATAACAGCAAATTTTTCTGTTATGCAGCACAGTGGTGAGTTCCATTCTTCATCCTTTGTTGGTGACCATAGGATTCCTTTTTCTTTGAGCCTTGAAATTATACTATATAATTTTTTTCTTCTTTTTCATGGCATTTCTATACCTTTACTGCAATTCTAGCATTATTTATAATATTTTACACTGTGAAGAGTTTTATTTTCTCAGGTTGTAAACATACTCATACATAACTTTATATTTTACTCTTTTCACTATTATATTTTTGCATATTATTTCAGTTTCTATAAATCAAAACTTAAATGTCTAAATAATAGTCCATCAAAAGTATTGTCTATAAAACTACTTTCTAACTATTGGAGTTTTATGTTGTTTTTTGATTTTAGCATTATAAATGTAAATAACTTTGATCATAAAAAGTTTCAGAATGTTTTGAAGAATAAAAGATCTGTCTTTTCCCAGAACATACCTATTTATTTAGGTTAAGCTGAAAAGTCAATTTTTTCTTTTTTTTTAATAGGAGGCAAAGTCTTGTTGATACTTACAAACTGCAGAGAAAATATAAAACAAAGGTACAGCCTTTATGCTTGAAGGACACACATGTTTTGTTCCTTTTCTGGAGATGGCAAGCCTGTCTCATCTTTATTATGCTAGGAGCAATACAGGAGCTGCCACCATTGCTCAGCTTCTAGTTCACTTTCTGCCAACTTTTGGAGTTTTCACACATTGACTAAGGACCATAAGTATAAAGCTCTGGTGTTTTTATCTCTGGAGCTTGTGGATCCCTAAGGCTAAGTGTGAAGCATGCAGTACTTTTTTCCAAAGATTTTAACAACACCTTACATGATTGTTATTACTTGACTCCTTTGGGTAAGAGGAAACCAAGTGAAGGAACAAGGGTGCCTCTCAAGTATGGCAACTCAACGACACGCCCAGCAACTGTGTTCAAAATAGAGCTCAGAATCTAGCTTTAGTCTTTCAACACGTGAAAGATAGCAATCTCAAGAAATATGCTTTGTATTTGAATTTGGATTGGAGTAGATTGTTTGTTCAGATTCTCCAGGCTGGATACTCTCATTTTAATTTTTATTTTTATGTTTCTTTTTTTGAGATGGAGTCTCACTCTATTTGCCCAGGCTGGAGTGCAGTGACATGATCTTGGCTTACTGCAACCTCTGCCTCCCGGGTTCGAGCCATTCTCATGCTTCAGCCTCCCGAGTAGCTGGGATATCCCTCTCTTGCTTTATCCTTATTTTCTCTCTCTCTCTGGAAACTTTTCTGTTTTGTTTTATTTGAGATAGACTCTGTGTTGCCCAGGCTGCAGTGCGGTGATGTAATCTTGTCTCACTGCAACCTCTACCTCCCCAACTTCACTCCTTCAGAGTAACCGAGACTACAGGGGTGCCACCATGTTCTCCGCTGGAAACATTATTTTTGATTATCATCAAAACACGGGGAAGAGGGGCAGTGTTATCAGCCTCTAGTGGGTAATGGCCAGGAATGCTGCTTCATTGTGGGGGCTACAATGCACAGGATAGCCCCCACAATGAACAATTATGGAGTCCAAACTGTCCATAGTGCCGTCATTAAAAATGCTGCAGTACATACAAATGTGTACCTCTATGAGATGGACATTGGCCTTCCCTGATTTATTAAAAGCAAAGGGCAAGAAATAATTGGCCTAAACTCTGAAGTTACCTAATATCTTGCATGTAGTATTTGAGTAATTACCATAGAAGGCATATCATACCAGGATAAATAAATATGCAGAAACTTCTGTTGTGGTTAGGAGGAGAATTTGGCAGCGCCAGGTACTCACGCCTGTAATCCCAGCACTTTGGGAGGCCGAGGCAGGCAGATTACCTGCAGTCAGGATTTCGAGACCAGTCTGGCCAACATGGCGAAGCCTTGTCTCTACTAAAAATACAATTAGCCGAGCCTGGTGGCGCACACCTGAATCCCAGCTACTCAGGAGGCTGAGGCAAGGAGAATCGCTTGAACCCAGGAGGCAGAAGTTGCAGAGTCGAGATTGTGCCACTACACTCCAGCCTGGGTGACACAGTGAGACTCAGTCTCAAAAAAAAAAAAAAAAAAAAAAAAAGGGAAGGAGTATTTAACTTTGTTTTTGATGTGTGGATCATTTTTATTACTTTCATAGGATGTCAGCACTGGAAGGAACTTTAGAGATAATCTAATCAACACCACATTTTTTTCCATTGTACATAGGAAACTGAATTCCAAAAAGGAAACGAACTAACTCAAATTTTCCCTGATCTGGGATTACAAGCATCAGCTCATTATTCCTGCAATAAAACCGATTGGCCAGGAGCTAAACAGAAGACTTCTAAAAAATGAAAACCCCTGGCCGGGCGCAGTGGCTCACGCCTGTAATCTCAGCACTTTGGGAGGCCCAGGCAGGCGGATCACGGGGTCAGGAGATCGAGACCATCCCGGCTAATACGGTGAAACCCCGTCTCTACTAAAAATACAAAAAATTAGCCGGGCGTGTTGGCGGGCGCCTGTAGTCCCAGCTACTCGGGAGGCTGAGGCAGGAGAATGGCATGAACCCGGGAGGCGGAGCTTGCAGTGAGCCGAGATGGCGCCACTGCACTCCAGCCTGGAAGACAGTGAGACTCTGTCTCAAAAAAAAAAAAAAAAGAAAACCCCTGTCTCTGATAAAAGACATTTTAAAGATTAAACAAATTATGTATATGATTATTTTTAAATATATTTGCTCCTTCTGAAGCACGTTGCATAAAGAGCATACGTTTAAAGTAACACAGAAAATTAAATTCTTCTACTACTTAACTTCTCTAAGCCTCATTTTTGTTCTTCTACAAGATAAAATGGGGGAAATAATTTCCACTTTACAGAAAGGAATAGATGAAGCAAACTAAAGTTTATCAAGTTGATGGGCAAAAAGTAGGATCTCAACAAATGATAGTTGGCGTATCAGTTTAAGTTATGGATTGCAAGCAACAGAATCAAATTCTGGCCAATTAAAGCAGAAAAAGAATTACTGAAAGAAAATTGGGTAGCACAATGAAGTATAAGAATGACTGGAGAATGTGAATTGGAAATGGCCAAGAATAAAGGAAGGCTGCATACTCAGAATCACAAGCAAAATTGCAAAATTGCACCTCAGTTGAGTGAGGACACCATTCCTGCTGCCACTACAGAACACGAGTGCACCAGCCTCTACCACAAACCTGAATCTAGCACAACACCAACACTAGCATGGCTGCTGCTGAAACTGCTATCCTCACTCCCTCTCCAATCCCTACCAAAAGGAATTCTCCGAATCCTGCCTATCTCCATGTTAAAAATTTCAGGTGGATAATTCTAGTTAGCTGAGTCTAGGTCACATCCCTGTGCTCTACCTGTCACAGAGTCAGGAAAGTGATCATCTGACATTTTCAGCTTATTATGGAAGGATTCTCTCTCTCACCAAGTAACATAAAATGGGAAATTCCCTAGAGGAAGGGAGCTCAAATATGGAGAGTATCCCACGTGTAGTGACAAATTTTCACTATAGAAGTCTTTTCATCCTAACTCCCTCTGCTCACCATGGCCACAAAAGCCAAACAAATTCTGAGTGAGTTACAATCATCTGGGGACAAAACAAATACTATCTCCAACAATTGTTGTGATAGAGCTTTTTGTGTAATAGTTTCACTACACTTTTCTGAATTTTAGTTTCTTTTTTTCCTTTTTTTTTTTTTTTTTTTTGAGATGGAGTTTTGCTCTCATTGCCCAGACTGGAGTGCAATGGTACAATCTCGGCTCCCTGCAACCTCCGCCTCCCAGGTTCAAGTGATTCTCGTGCCTCAGCCTCCTGAGTAGCTGGGATTACAGGTGCATGCCACCACGCCCGGCTCATTTTTGTATTTTTAGTAGAGACGGGGTTTCACCACGTTGGCTAGGGTTGTCTCGAACTCCTGACCTCAGGTGATCTGCCCGCCTCGACCTCCCAAAGTGCTGGGATTACAGGCATAAGCCATGGCACCCGGCTGAAATTTCTAATTAGATAACTTATACTTTTCAGTCAAAACTCGAAAAAATAATTATTGTTGAAGGGTATTTGGAATACAACTGTTTGGGAGGCCCTTAGTAGACTAATTTATAAAAAAAAAACAGAGGGTGATGAAGGAAAGTCTATGTTTGATCCATACAGTCTGACACTTGAGAAATAAACAGTGACTTCACAGTGGATAAAAGAAGAAGAAAACATGAGTAGGAAACTGATACTACTGTTGATAAATGGTGGTTTCAGACAAGGCTGACGCAAACTTGGAGCTGTGGGAAGTGGTTGATGAAGAATGTACATCGGGGAAAAGGGGAAAAGCAGTTACAGACTGTCTTTGATAGTGTAAGGAAATAAAAATATAATAACAATGGTTTTTAAAAAATTTATTATGTTTTGGTTTTAGGTTGAATATACTATACAAAACATAGTATCTAGTAAATTTTAACAAATTTTAAGCAAATTTTAAGTAAATTTTAAGCAAAAGAATCCTTGAAGCCTAAATTATAATGGATTTATTAGTCAAATAAGCCAGATCATTGTAAAATAAAACTTTATCTTTAGGTTTGGAAAAGAAAGACTAATATGTAATTTATAGATATCCTAATCTCTGAGGCAATATAAAAATATATTAATATTTAGCTATGCTCTCTAGCATGTATCACAAGTATGTCCTGAAAAGTGAAGTGACTGTTAGTTTCCTAGGTAGAATGATCGAACACCTTAATTATTGAAGTTATCACACAAATAGTTACAGCATTCCTACCACATTCTAGGTCCTGTGTTAGGACCTGGGATACAAAAATAAGTAAGATACAGTTATTGTTGCCAAGGAACTCACAGTCTAACAAGCTCCAAAATAATATGATAAATGCTGTAAAAGATATTTACAGGAAACTAATTGGGGATGGAGCCCATAGCATCATATGAGGAGAAAGAAGGAAGGCTTCCTGGAAGAGGAGGTGTCTGAGCTAATTCTAAATCACTGTACCAAAATTCTCAAGTTTTAAAAACAAGAGAGCAAACAGTTGTCCTGTTTTTTGTTTGTTTTTGAGACATGATCTCATTATGTTGCCCAGGAGGGTCTCAAACTCCTAGATTCAAGAAATCCTCCCATCTCAGCCTCTCAAGTAGCTGTGACTACAGGTGCACACCGCCACACCCAGATCCCTTTGTTTATATAAGGGAAATAATCAGGAGAATAAGGCTAATAAATCCCTTTGGATTCCTAAACTTACTTCTTTAGCATATGTATCTGAAATTTTCAAAACTGTGGGTAATATGAATAATAAATTCAATAAATATAAATAATATGTATGAATACAACACTCCAAACCTTTCCTACATTGATTAAGTAAAATGCTAGTGGATTTTTACTCTCTTCATTCACCATATATACAACTTGTTATAGCCACTAACAGCATATACTTAACCCCTTCTCTTGGTAGGGTTACTGGAAACTAAATGAAACATGTGAAGTTAGGTACAGAGCCTGGAACACAGTAGAGTTCAATAAGTGATAATCTCCCTCTCCAGTCCAAGGTGGGTCTTATACACCCTTTTATTACAATGCCCTTGCAATCAATGATGCTCCATAAATATTTAAACTATACACTGACCCCACAGTTAATTACCAGTACCTATCAAAGAAATCCTTAGCATCGTCTCTCTTTCCCCAATTTCCTCAGTCTCCAACCAATTTATTTTTAGTAATTCCTTGTGACAAAACTCTGTAGGGATAAGTTCCTAAAACAAGAGTGTCACATTTAAGTTATATTTTTTAAAAATCACATAAGCATGATTCATAAAACAGTTATTGGAAGCTTCTGCCAATCCAATTGCAAACAGAAGTATCAAGACTTTAATATCTGTGGAAAAACAAATCGCTCAAGTATTGACATTACATACAATCTCAAATTCCAGAGTAGGTAAGGATAAGGCAGTAAGTGTAGATAGAGCACACCGACAACAGATGGCAGCACTTGAACATCAAGCCCCAATGATAAGCCCTCCTTTTCACATCCATGTTCTGCTGTGATTTGCAGATTTGCATAACCTCAATCAAGGTGGGCAAAAGATTATGTCTACATACTATGGTAATGAGAAGGGGCAACATGACATGAAACTCGTCTGAGACACAGATGAGTCTATGACTTGTTGAAGTTGTAAAGGTAATAGATACGAAGCTGGGTTCTGCAATCTTGAAAATGGGGGTACCCACAAACCATTAGAGCACTGGAAACATATAAACACTTAAAATGTCACTCAGCTGCACCCACACAATGTAGCTGGAAGTTGATTTTTTAAAGAAATGAAATTTATACTCAAGTGTGCTTCATATAAATTAGAGTTACAAGTAATAGAAAATGAGTTATTACAATTTTTTGGTAATATTTCTTATATGTTAATAGATTTGTATATGGTTTCTAACTAGGAAGAAATTAAAAAGAACTTTTGGAACTGACTTGCTAGTTTATTATACTGCTAACTTTTACAAGAAGAAATAGATTCCTTCATTCTTCTGTATTACATGGTTAACAGCAACAACTTAGGAGAAAAAGACACCTAGATTGATATACTACCTCAATCACTTTCTAGTTTTGTGACCTTACCAAGACACTTAAGCTGTCTGTGACTTTATCTGTTAAAAAGTGATTACTGGGTGTAGTGGCTCACACCTGTAATCCCAGCACTTTTGGAGGCCTAAGCAGGAGGATTGTTTGAGTCCAGGAGTTCCAGACCAGCCTGGTCAACAAGGCTCTGAGGCTGCAGTGAGCTGTGATCGTGCCACTGCACTGCAGCATGGGCGACAGAGCAAGATCCTGTCTCAACAACAATAAAAGACGTGATCATACCTACCTCACAGGATTTTGTAAGGATCAAAGAATTAAAGAAAATAGCATAATGCCTAAAACATAGTAAGGACTCAATAATTGAAAGCTATTATAATTGTGGCTCGATGTATTCTCCCCCTGCCCTGCTAATTTTAAATTATTTACTTCGCGTTCCTGAAAATGCATTGCTAACTGTATTATGTGTAGATAAAGTGGCTAGGAGCTTGATATCTGTAGCAATGATGTTTTTGCAAATATTGTAGATGAAAATAAAGCTAATTTTGGCAGGGAATGGGGAAAGATGTAAATTTTAGTTTTACATTATTTATTGTGTACTAAAATCTGTATGAAGGTCCCTACTTAAGTCTAAGGTCAGGATCTCATGATCCATTTTGATTAGCTAAGTCTGCTCAAGCCGAAGGACTTTATTGCTTCATGCTAACCAGTCTGCCATGCAGTACAAAGACTGCAAAAATAAAATTGTGATTTCTTGCTCCTCAGTTGCCTTGCATCGGCGAAGGGCACACAATGCAGGCTTTGGGTGGTGATTAACTGGAAGGGTCTGTCCCGAGAACAGATAACAGCAGACTGCACTCAGCTAAATATGCTTCTAGGCAATGCAGGAGTTTCCACCAGCCTACTCTAATCACACAGGTTTCTCTTTCCCTTTCTAGGACTGTCTACCCTTGAAGTGGAAGTAGGCAGAATATAAAGAGAGGAGTTGCTGGATACTTTTAAAGGCACTGAACAATTCAAGTTAAAGTTATAGTTGAGAGTTAGTAGCCTCACTAGCCTATCTTGAGTAAGGGTTATGTCTCATTCATTTTTGTGTCTTCAATGTCGCAACAGAGCTCTGCATTCAATATATTTGTAAATATATGAATTCACAATTTTGATCTTCTGAAATGTCATGTGTGAGGACACTACCAGTTTTCAAATAAATACACCTTTTAAAGTACAGTTATGTGCCAAATAACAAGGCTTCAGCAATGAATGGATCACATAAACTATGGTGATCCTATAAGAGTATATGACTGTACCTTTTCTATGTTTAGATATGTTTTAAGTACACAAATAGTTACCACTGTGTTATAATCGCCTACCGTATTCAGAATGGCAACATGCTGTACAGGTTTACAGCTTAAGAGCAATAGGCTACATCATATAGCCTGGGTGTGCAGTAGGCTATACTATCTAGGTTTGTGTTTAAATACACTCTAGGATGTTCCCTAAGGGATGATTAACCTAAGGACACATTCCTAAGAACATATCCCCATCTTAAGTGAAGCACTACTGTAGTTGCTTTTGAAATGTGTGACCTATGGTGTATTAAGAGGAATACCTTGTGCCAAGAAGTGACGCTAAGCGTTTTACCTTACAACTGAGTTAAGTAAAATTTGGAAACTTGGTTTCGAGGTTAACTAATACATGAAAGGTGACACAGGTAGTATGTGACAGAGGGTAAGAATTGAATCCAGGTCTACCTGACTCTTAATCACAAGACAAAAAGTCTTCTATTAATTCCGCAAAATCTGGTCAGCC
Organism: Pongo abelii; assembly: GCF_028885655.2. NCBI lineage: Eukaryota > Metazoa > Chordata > Mammalia > Primates > Hominidae > Pongo > Pongo abelii. Next base: position 118,842,971 of record NC_071990.2, on the reverse strand, counting down.
GCTTCAATGCGCAGCTTTAGGCAGTCCACACCTGGAATTTGGGGTCTGGTTTACCAAGAACAGCCAGTGTGTACACCCACTCCATCCTATCCAGGAACTGGAATTGAGAAGGTAAAACGTGGCTATTGCGCATGCTCACACCGCCCTTCCTTGCTCTCCCCTCCCTGACCCTAGATGCCACCGCAGCAACTTTCTGGGAGGATATTGGAACGGTTCCCGCCAACTGTTAAGTCAAACCGGCGGAAATCCTTCCTTTCTGCGACGTGGACACCTTTCTCATCCTCGGGCCTTTCCAACCAGGATGCAGAAACCACGCGCCTCGGTTTCTCAGGGATTCAAGCCGTTGTTTGCCAGTTGTTAATATGGCTGCTGACAGGCCTCTCCCAAGCTGAGGCCTTTCATAGGCCAAGGTCGCATCCTGTCCCCGCCTATTATGTCCCTCCTGGCTGCATCCGCCCAGCTCTTCGCTACGCATGCGCAGCGGGGGCAGGCTGGGAGGTGGGACGGACCGAGTCTTCCGTGTGTCGCCGCCGCTGCCGCCTCAGCTTTATCCTCGTTACTCCTGCGGTTCTGTGGCTGTGTTGCTGGCGTTAACGGCGCGAGGTGAAGGGAGGTGACGGAGCGTGCGCGCGCGCGCGGGGGTCCCCTCAGTCCCAGCAGTTCCCTTCGTGCGCGGGGGGCGGCGAGGGTCTTCAGCAGTCGAGAGAGGCCCTTGACGGCGCCATGGCGGCGGGCGGTCCATGCCCAGCAGCAGCCGGAGGGGGCCCAGGAGGCGCCTCCTGCTCCGTGGGGGCCCCTGGCGGGGTATCCATGTTCCGGTGGCTGGAGGTGCTGGAGAAGGAGTTCGACAAGGCTTTTGTGGATGTGGATCTGCTCCTGGGCGAGATCGATCCAGACCAGGCGGACATCACTTATGAGGGGCGACAGAAGATGACCAGCCTGAGCTCCTGCTTTGCACAGCTTTGCCACAAAGCCCAGTCTGTGTCTCAAATCAACCACAAGCTGGAGGTGAGCCGTGGGTGCTGGCGTCTGTGGCATCCAACCCCAGGCTGCCCGGTGGCGTCAGATCCCATTTAACGCTCCAGTGAAACGACCCTTGAAAACTGCCCACCGGGGCTTCAAATGTGATGGGAGAGTGCATGTCTGAGGAAAGGGGTGAGGTGAGGGTGGGGGACAAAAAGGGCCCTAGACCGACGTGTGAGTTCCCAGGGTACTGTCGTCCACCTTCCTAGTATCTCTCTGAGGAGGAAACTAATTACATAGACCAGCCTCCCTTGCACATGTTACATTAACAAACCTAACAAAGATTCTCTGTCATGAAAATACCGTAGGCCACCTTTTGACAATTGAGTTTTGCAGGTCTGCTTTCACATTGATAAACCGAATTTGTATATGTTAAGACAGATACAGCACTGATTATTTTCATTTTAATTATTCCAGGTCAGCGCCTATGATTGCATACAGAGACATGCATAAACTATTTAGGGGAATCTGATCAAAGCTCTTAGGAAAATTTCGTGGTGCATAACGATAGTATCATTGTCTTGGTTTACATCCATAGTTGGTCGTTAAATTACAGGCAGATACCTCCAGAGAGCTCCCTGCAATTATTGAAATTACTTCTGACATTGAGTTTTTATATGCTTGTACATTACTGTGTAATTTTCCGAAGTCTGGATTTATTTTTGAGAGAGTATAAAGAATCATTTGCTTTAATCTCTGATCCTGGGTGTGGGTGAGGGTGGAGTGGCTGTGGTTCAAAAAAACAAAAAAAAACTATCATATTGTGCAGAAAATTTAAAAAGGGCATTATTAAAATATTTAGAAATCAAGATAGATTAACATTATTGCATAAAGAGTACTTTCTAACTAGACAATTTAAGAGAATGGGTCTCTTTTCAAAAAGTGTAATAGATAAAAATGGGATAATCAGTGATGTGCAAAACTCTGAACATGCTTTCCTAAGAAATCATCATTACTTGTTGTCATTGACAGTGCCCATTGTATCTGTATCAATATGAATGTCAGTTAAACATCCTCTCCTTGCCTAGTGGTCAGCATTCTTTCTCTTCTATTAGCCATGAAATATGTGGCATAATTAATCTTTGATTAACATAGATTTACATATCCAAGAATTGTGGCTCTTCTCCACTGCGAGAACTGTTAATTTCTTCTATCCTTTTTGAAAAGATTAGAAAGTGCTAATATGAAGGTAATCACTTCTTACTGTAGGTAAATGAAAGCATCTCTTGATTTCTTTATTGGTAGTAATTTCCACAAGACAGCTATTTTTCTCAGATAGTGAAATTGCATTTAATGTTTTCTAGAAATAGTACTTTAGCTTTATTTCATCTTATTTTATCTTATTATATTTTTTTCAAAAAAGAGATGGAGTGCTTTGTTGCCCAGTTTGGTCTTGAATTCCTGGTCTCAAGTGATCCTCCTGCCTCGGCCTCCCAAAGTGCTTTGATTACAGACATGAGCCACTGTGCCTGGCCATTAGTTCTCTAGCTTTAAACAACAAAGATCAAGAGTAGCTTTTACCACATGGTATAATTCCAATGTGTCCCCCAAATTTCATGTAAGGGAAACTTAATCCCCAATGTGACAGTATTGAATCTCCAATATGGGGCCTTTAAGAGGAGACTGGATCATGAGTACTCTGTTCTTATGAATGGATTAATCCACTTATAGATTGATTTGTTATTGGATTAATGGATGAATGAGTTATCATAGGAGTGTAGAACTGGTTTATAAGAAGAGGAAGAGAGACCTGAGTAAGCATGTTAGCATGCTCAGCCTCCTTGCCATGTGACACCCTACGCTGCCTCCATACTCTGCACAGATCCCCTGCCAGCAAGAAGGCTCTCGACTTCTCGAGATCTGGCCCCTCAACCTTGGACTTCTCTGTCTCCATAACTGTAAGAAATACATTCCTTTTTTAATAAATTACCTAGTTTCTGGTATTCTGTTATAAGAAACAGAAAGTGGACTAAAACATCACATGAGAAATTTCATATCATTTACAACTGCAGTATCAACTGGGCATTAACAACTTTTTAAAAATGAAACAATATTTTATTTATTTTTAAAATGACCTAAGGAAACTTTAAACAGGGATTTTTTTTTATGTCAGATATAAATATAGACATTGGGAGGAAGGATACTTTTCTGAGTAGGAGGCTGTGCTCCATTTTTTTTGTCTTTAAATATTTTAGGTGAGTATTCAGAATTGTAATAAATTATGCATGTTCTTTTTTCAGAAATGAAAATCACACATTCTGACTTTATGTCCTGATTTAGGAGGTTGCATTGTTTCTCAAAATAGGAAATGCTAGCATATCACAATGTGAGCATGTTTTTTAAACATGCTTGAAACTCTTGATTTAAAGATCTTAGGAAAATGGGGAGGGGAAAAATCCTAATGATTTTTGTTTGTTTGTTCATTTGTTTGTGTTTTTTCAGTTACAGTCAACTTATTTGTCTTTGATGTTAATCTGTAGACGTTTAGCAGCTTCTGCCATTTTCATGGAATCATTGTGTATTGCTGTGGAAAGAAGTTCATTGTCAGCAGTGCCTTTCAAAGTAGACTTGCTGCTGTTCCATCTACAGAATTTCAGTGGTTGCTCCATATATTGTTTGAAATCTTGAAACAATTTCCATATTTTCTTGCCCTTTTTTACTTTTTAGTAAAAGGATTGAATTTGTTCTATTGTTTTAATTATATGGACATTAAGACATATTTGAGACCACTTATGGTTTAATATGACGAACGTGGTGACATTCAGTGGTTTCAGAGGTTAATACCTTAAATCATATTACTGTAATAAAATATTTTTATATAATAAAGAAACAGATACCTCCAATTTGGGTAATTTATAATGTAGTTAACATTAAACACTATATTTATTATTAAAATATTAAATTTTGCTGCAAAAAAATCATAGATTACTTTTTTACTTGAATAGGCTATTAGGGCTATTCTTTTTTATTTTTAATTGACATAATAATTGCACCTGTTTAGGGGGCACAGTGTGGTATTTGGATACACATAATCAATAATGATGAAATTAGGGTAATTAGCATATCCGTCACCTCAAACATTGTTCATGTTACAAACAATTCAAAACCTGCTCTTCTAGTTGTTTGAAAATATACATTAAGCTACTATTAACTGTAATCATCTTACGGTGCTATAGAATACTAGAACTTTTTCCCCCTTTTTAGCTATAATTTTGTTACCCCGGGCTGTGGACCAGTACTGGTCCATGGCTTCTTAGGAACTGGCTGAACAGCAGGAGGTGAGCAGTGGGCGAGAGAGCATTACAGCCTGACCTCTGGCTCCTGTCAAATCAGTGGTGGCACTAGATTCTCATAGTAGCACAAATCCTGTTTCTGTTGTGAACTGCACATGCGAGGTATCTGGGTTGCCAGCTTCTTGTGAGAGTCTAATGTCTTTTGTTGAAACCATCCCCACACCGTCCTGTGGAAAAATTGTCTTCCACAAAACCAGTCCCTGATGCCAAAAAGGTTGATGACCGCTGTGTTAACCAACATCTTCCTACCCGCCTCACCCTTCCCAACTTACAGTAACCACTGTTCTATTCTCTACTTCTATGAGATCAACTTTTTTTTTTCTTTTTTTGAGACAGGGCCTCGCTCTGTTACCCAGGCTGGAGTGCAGTAGTGTGATCATAGTGCACTGTGGCCTCCAACTCCCAGCTCAGTTGATCCCTCTGCTTCAGCCTCCCAAGTAGCTAGGACTATAGGCATGAGCTACTATACTCAGCTAATTTTTCTGTTTTTTTTGTTTTTTTTTTTTTTTTTTAGAGATGGGGTTTTACTATGTTGCTTAGGCTGATCTTGAACTCATGGGCTCAAGAGATCCTCCTGCCTCACCCTCTCAAAATGCTGGTATTACAGGTATGGGCCACCATGCCTGGTAGATCAATTTTTTTAGCTTCTACGTTTGAGTGAGAACATGCATTATGTATCTTTCTCTGCCTTGCTTATTTTACTTAATGTCCTCCAAGCTCATCCATGTGGTCTTGAATGTAGGATTTCATTCTTTTTTATGGCTGAGTAGTATTCCTTTGTGTATATATACCACTTTTTTTTTTTTTTAATCTGTTCATCTGTTGTGGAAATATAGGTTGCTTCCGTATCTTGGCTATTGTGAATAGTGTTGCAATAAACATGGGAGTGCACATATTGTTCAACATACTGATTTCCTTTTTAGGGGGCATATATCACTAGTGTATATGTTCTATTTTTAGTTTTTTAAGAACATAGATTACATCTTAAATACAAATGATATCCATGTGACTGCTTTTTGCCATAGCAATATTTGGGAAGAGTCATATCTGAAGAGAATGGAATAGCAGAGAATATCAGTGTATTTTGAGGTGGTGCCATTTCAAATTGCTCACATCTGTCACACTTTCCACGTGCTTGTGAGTTTTTGCTGTCATGAGCCACTTGATCATGGCTATGCTAGAATCATAGGCATTGATTGGAACAGTAGTAGCACTGTGGAAGAAAAAAAAAAGAAAAGAAACTTTTTATCTGAAGAATGTGCCCACCTTCACCACTTCTATTCAGTGTAGTACTAGAAGTCCTAGCCAGAGCAATCAGACAAGAGAAAGAAATAAAGGACATCCAAATGGTTAAAGAGGAAGTCAGACTGTTGCTGTTTGCTGATGACATGATAGTATACCTAGAAAACCCTAAGGATTCATCCATAAAGCTCCTAGAACTGGTAAATGAATTCAGCAAAGTTTCAGGATACAAAATTAATGTACACAAGTCAGTAGCCCTCCTATATACCAACAGTGACCAAACTGAGAATCAAATCAAGAACTCAGCCACTTTTATAAGACCTGCAAAAAAATTAAAATACTTCGGAATATACTTAACCCAGGAGGTGAAAGACCTATACAAAGAAAACTATAAAACACTGCTGAAAGAAATCATAGGTGACACAAACAAATGGAAACACATCCCATGCTCATGAATGGGTAGAATCAATATTGTGAAAATGACCATACTGCCAAAAGCAATCTACAAATGCAATGCAATTCCCATCAAAATACCATCATCATTCTTCACAGAACTAGAAAAAACAATCCTAAAATTCATATGGAACCAAAAAGAGCCCGCATAGCCAAAGCAAGACTAAGCAAAAAGAACAAATCTGGAGGCATTAGGTTACCCGACTTTATACTATAAGGCCAAAGTCACCAAAACAGCATGATACTGGTATAAACAGACATATAGACAAATGAAACAGAATAGAGAACCCAGAAATAAAGCCAAATACTTACAGTCAACTGATCTTTGACAAAGCAAACAAAAACATAAAGTGAGGAAAGGACACCCTATTCAACAAATGGTGCTGGGACAATTGGCAAGCCACATGTAGAAAAATTAAACTGGATCCTCCTCTCTTAATGTATATAAAAATCAACTCAAGATGGATCAAAGACTTAAATCTAAGACCTGAAACCATAAAAATTCTAGAAGATAACATTGGAAAAACCCTTTTAGATACTGGCTTAGGCAAAGACTTCATGACTAAGAACCCAAAAGCAAACACAACAAAAACAAAGATAAATAGATGGGACTTAATTAAACTAAAAACTTTGTGCACAGCAAAAGAAATAATCAGCAGAGTAAACAGACAACCCACAGAGTGGGAGAAAATCTTCACGATCTACATCTGACAAAGGACTAATATCCAGAATCTACAAGGAACTCAAACAAATCAAGAAAAAAAAAACAATCCCATCAAAAAGAGGGCTAGGGACATGAATAGATAATTCTCTAAAGAAGATATACAAATGGCCAACAAACATATTAAAAAATGCTCAACAACACTAATGATCAGAGGAATGCAAATCAAAACCACAATGCAATACTACCTTACTCCTGCAAGAATGGCCATAATCAAAAAAATAAAACAAAATAGATGTTGGCACGCATGTGGTGAAAAGGGAACACTTTTACACTGTTGGTGGGAATGTAAACTAGTACAACCACTATGGAAAACAGTGTGGAGATTCCTCAAAGAACTAAAAGTAGATCTACCATTTGATCCAGCAACCCCACTCCTGGGTATTTACCCAGAGGAAAAGAATTCATTATATTAAAAAGATACTTGCAAACACGTTTATACCAGCACAACTCACAATTGCAAAAATATGGAACCAGCCCAAATGCCCATCAATCAATAAGTGGATTAAAAAAATATGGTGTGTATATATAGACACTTGGAATACTACTCAGCCATAAAAAGGAATGAAATAGTAGCACTTGCAGCAACCTGGGTGGAATTGATTGGAGACCATTATTCTAAATGAAGTAACTCAGGAGTGGAAAACCAAATGTATGTTCTCACCCATACATGGGAGCTAAGCTAGGAGGATGCAAAGGCATATGAATGATAAAATGGACTTTGGGGATCTGGAATAAAGGGTGGGAAGGGGAGGAGGGATAAAAGACGACACATTGGATACAGTGTACACTGCTCAGGTGATGGGTGCACCAGAATCTCAGAAATCACCATTAAATAACTTATTCACGTAACCAAACACCACCTGTTCCCCAGAAACCTATTGAAAAAACAAAACAAAACAAAACCCAAACAAACAAAACAAAACACAACTGAGTTCCTTTCCATTGTGAGGCCTAGAGAGGCATTGGAATGAAACTGCAGTTATGGCACTCCCTTTTGACCTAAGCAATTATCTCTTGAAGCCACCTTCTATGTAGGATTTAGACTAACTGACGCCAAGTAGCCATAAAATACCATATGCTGGACACCGTAAGTCATACCTTACAGTGCAAAAATGAATAGCCAGTCACTAATCAGTGATTGTAAACCAATGAGAATTCTTATCAAGCAACTTTGTATCTGCCTTGTTCCTTTTTCCCTTTAAAATCTGCTTGTAATTCAGGTGCCAGAGCACTCCCCAGGCATCTGGGAAATATGTGTTGAGTAGCTGTCCTCATTTTGGCTCAGGTATACTAAAGTATATTTTGTGCCTCAGCCTCTTCCTTTTAGGTTTACAGTAGGAATAGTAATAGTAGCAGTAGTAGGTGTGTTGGAATAGAATAAAGATTGTGAACCAGTACTTTAAAAAATTCACCTCTGCCTTGAAATAGTGTTCTGCCTGTTACTCCTTTTTTAAAGTAACAGCACAACAATACACCTTCTGTCACATCCTCCTTTCCCTCAGCAATTGCTCCATTAGTATCTCTTTGAAGTGATTTACTGTTCATAGCCAACAGTAGAGAAACTTAACTTTGATCTAGAGCCACATTGATAATGAACTGGTGATATGCTTGTCCCTTTGCTGCTTTAAATCTGTCCTGTTTTTAAACAGTCTGTTTTGCAACATTGAAGCTGAAGTTTAATATTGATCCAGTACGCACTTATGAACACGAATTATGTGCCAGATGCTGTATTGGGCACTTGGGATACAATGGAGAGCAAAAAGGGATGTAGTCATGGCTTTTATGGAGTTTGGATTATACTGGAGGAATTTGTTGGGAGAATAATCATGTAAATGAGAAATTGCAACTTTGATGAATACTGTGAAAGGTACATAAGAGTAAATGAGACCCTATTTTGGGATGTCAGAGAAGGCTTCCCTGAGGAAGTTATTGAGCTAAGACATAAAGGAATTATGTGTTAATAGGAATGAATTAAGCTAAGAGAAATAGGAATGCCATTCAACATTGCAGTAGAGGGAATGGGAAGTGAAAAGCACCTGTGGTGGGCAAGAGCATAGTGCATTTGAAGATTCAAGAGACAGTTGGTATGTGTTACAAGAGAAGAGGGCAAAAGAAGCAAGATACAAGATAAGTTTGAACAGACAGGGAGGGACTATTTCTACATGACTTTATGGCCATGCAGAAATATTTGGGGCTTTATCATAATCGTGGGAAGTCTTTTAAACCAGTTCGTAGCCTCAGATATGAAGTTAGAATAGTTCACTCTGACTGTGGTATGGAGAAAGTTGGGGAGAATGACATGAATGAATGCAGAGAATTGTTTAGAAGGTTTCTGTTTATGTGAGATTATGATAATGTGGAGTAAGATAATAGAGGTAGGAGAAGGTATTCAGAACAAGAGAAACTGGAGAGGTAAAAATAAAAAAAACCTAGAGATGGATTGGAACAGAGGGATGAGGGAGTTCAGGATAAATCCAAGTGACAATCTTGTGCAGCTGGTTGCCTGAATAGATAGATGAATGTGTTATATTATTAGCAATAACAATATTGCCAACTTTATTGATCAATTACCATGGGCCAACCTCTCTTCTGAGTCTTTTACATAGACTGATTCATCCAATTCTCACAACAGCCCTGGAAACAGGTTTATTAGTATAGTTACTCCAACTTTACAGGGATTAAGTAAGAGGCCTGAGGCTACGGAGCTAGAGAAATCAGTCTCTGCACAAACACATTATGTCTGATGGGGGATGGAGGAGGTGGAGAGAAAAGCAGAAAGACTGAGTGTGGCTGAATAGATAGCAAGAAGTGAGATTGTAGGGTACAAGGGAGGTTTTGTTTTCATTTTGTTTTTAAATAAAAACAAAACATAAGTCTGTGAGAAGCATCTACTTGAGAGAAAAGCCAAGTATAGAAAAAGATTGGGGTAATTAATATTAGTGAGATTTTGTAATAACAGCTACTTAGAAGAGGGAGAGAATGCGAGTGGACAGTAGGAGGTTGTGGAAGTTTCTGTTTGATGGCTTTTTTTTTTCTGTAAAATAGGAGCCCAGGTCAGTTGCTGAAAGTAGGTGAGAGTAAGAGCATGAGGCTAGCAGAAGAGGTTTGAGATAGTTATGGAAGAGTGGGAGAGCCAGTTGGCCAGAGAAACAGGACTGCCAGGCATTGTTGAGGACCGACTTGGGGTTAGTTATCATAAATTATGGTGCAACCGGTCTGTACTGTTGTGTGATTTTCTCTAGCAATGTATATCTGTTTAGGTACAGGCACAGTAATGAGAGTAATAACTAGGTTTATTCAATGTTATAGCAAAGGAGTTTGTTATACAGACAAGTGTGTTATTGAAGTGAAAATGGTAATGGGGCTGATGAAAAGGAGATAAATTGAAGACTAAGGAAGGAGAATTGACAGGATTTGATAATTATGTAGATGCAGGAGATAAGAGAAAGGGTTAAGGATAACACTGCATTTCTGTTTGGGAAATGATTGTTCAGTATCTGTAGTGGGTTGAATCGTATCCCTCCAAAATTTATATCCACCCCCAAAACCTCAGAATGTGACCTTATTTAGAAAGAGGGTCTTTGCAGATGTAATTATGTAAAGATGGAGGTAAGATTATAGTGGATTACAGGGGGCCCTAAATCCAATGAAAGTGTGCTGATAGGAGACAGAAAAGGCCACACACAGACACAGAGAAGAAGGCTATGTGATGATAGAAGCAGAGATTGGAGTGATGTATCTACAAGCCAAGGGATGCCAGTGATTGCCAACAGCACTGAAAGCTAGGAGAGAGGCACAGGGTCTCCAGAAAGAGCCAGCACTGTCAATACCTTATTTCAAACTTGTGGCGTCCTGAAATGTGAAAGAATAAACTTATGTTGTTTTAAGCCACCATGTTTGTGGTAATTTTTTTTTTTTTTTGACAGAGTCTCTCTCTGTCGCCCAGGCTGGAGTGCAGTGGCACAATCTCAGCTCACTGCAACCTCTGCCTCCTGGGTTCAAGCAATTCTCCTGCCTCAGCCTCCTGAGTAGCTGGGATTACAGGCGCCAGCCACCATGCCCAGCTAATTTTTATATTTTTAGTAGAGACAACGTTTCACCATGTTGGCCAGGTTCGTCTTGAACTCCTGACTTCAGGTGATCCTCCCGCCTCGGGCCTCCCAAAGTGCTGGGATTACATAAAGGCGTGAGCCACCGTGCCCAGCCTTGTGCTAATTTTTTGTAACAGCCCTAGGAAGTTAATACATTACTATTTACTGAAGTAAGGAATACAGGAAAAGGAGGAGCAGGTCTGGGAAAGATAATGAGATAAGATTAGGATATTCTGCATAATTAAGGTCCTTATTCTTCTTGCGTATTCCTAACATAGTCTCCTAATCATTATTCCTTCCAAACCATCCTTTTGTTGCCTGATCATTCTAGAGTGATTCATATTAGTGGTTTATATTTAAAAAGACAAACCTAATTCTGTCATTCTTCTTTCTGTATCTCTCTAAAATTCAAATTCTTTGGCCCGTGATCAGTGTGCCTGTCTGTCTCTCCTTATCTCTTATCACCCCTTCTTAGCTGCTTTTGCCTCAATAAAACTGGTCTATTTGCAGTTCTATAAATAGGCCTTGCTCTTTTATGGCACCTGTACTTTCACATAGGCTTTGGTGTATAATGCCTTCTCTGTACCCTTTGTCTACAGTATCAAACATACACTCGTCTTTCAAGACTCCACTTACGTCACTGTCTCAGTGAGGGCTTTCCTTACTCCACTCCTCTCTGCTCTTTATAGGCAGAGGCTGCCCTAAGCCCTTGAACTTATTTGTACTGCTAGATTTGTTACATTGTACTATAATTAGCAGTTACCACATCTTTCTACCTCTAGAATGTAAGCTGTTTGAAAGTCAGAACCATGTTTTAGGGGAAATAGTTTGAACCATCAAATGCTTTGTAAAGCTGATTTAGAAGGTAGCATTATCTTTTTGTGAACTTATTTTGGTTTCTAGGAGCTTTTTGTTTGTTTTTTGTATTCTTTGCTTCCATGCTCCCAAACCACATTGCTGACTAATTCCTTTGGTATAGATATCAGATTGGTTTATATATGGATTACAGAATTGGTATTTGGCCCCTTTTTAAAATTGGAAATTTGGGGCCGGGTGCAGTGGCTCACGCCTGTAATCCCAGCACTTTGGGAGACCAAGGTGGGCAGATCACCTGAGGTCAGGAGTTCAAGATCAGCCTGGCTAACATGGTGAAACCCCATCTCTACTAAATATACAAAATTAGCTGGGTGTGGTGGCGTATGCCTGTAATCCCAGCTACTCAGGAGGCTGAGGCAGGAGAATTGCTTGAACGTGGGAGGTGGAGGTTGCATTGAGCTGGGATCATGCCACTGCACTCCAGCCTGGGCAACAGAGTGAGACTCCTTCTCCAAAAAAAAAAAAAAAAAAAAAAAATTTGGAACTGATGTGTTAAATACCAGCCATTTTGATCTAATTATTCCCTGTTTCACCTGTCAGGTGTTTTTATATCTCACCTTTCCGTTTCCACTCCCTGTATTAGCAGATCTCCATTCAAAGCTCAGAGAACTTCTTTCTGACTACCTCCCCTTACCTCTTTTTGAATTGGTATATCACACGTCTTTCAAATAGTGCTTACCACACTTTGCATCACAATTGGAAATGTAATCTTTTTATCTTTTTTTTTTTTTTTTTTGAGACAGGGTCCCACTCTGTTGCCCAGGCTGGAGTGTAGTGACACGATCATGGCTTACTGCAGCCTCGACCTCCCGGGCTCAAGTGATCCTCTGACCTCAGCCTCCTGAGTAGCTGGGACTACAGCCATATACCACCACGCCCAGCTAATTCTTTGTAATTTTTGTAGAGACAGGGTCTCACTGTGTTGCCCAGGCTGGTCTCGATCTCCTAAGCTCAAGCAATCCACCCGCCTTGGGCTCCCAAAGTGCTGGGATTAAGGTGTGAGCCACCATGCCCAGCCTGGAAATACATTCTTATCTTTTCCTAATAGAGAACTTCTAGAATCCATGTCTTATTCATCTTTTTGTCCCCATATTGTGGTACACAGTAAGTACTCAATGTTTATTTGAATGAATGAATTTTTTGAAACGCATCTGGTGTTCTGCTATAAATCTTCAAAGATTACGCACAATCATTCTGTAATATAAGCTTCATGAGAGCTAGGATGGTATCTGTCTTGTTGACTCTATATTCATGTATACAGTGCCTGCTCCATTGCTGAAAGACTGATCTTCAGGTTCATTTATTCCCCTGGTATGTAATTCATAAGCATATAATTTGTGAGTTAATATTTCATGGTATCTTATTTTGGGAAAAAATTGAAACTGATTGAAAATAACTTTAAACATCATTAAATAAGAATATTGAGTATGGATTTAGTAATTGTGATATTCCTAAAATATTGAGTAGGTTGATTCTCCTCCCCACCCCATCTCCAGTTTGATTATGGAGCAACTGAGTGCTTTGAAATTAAAATGGAAACATTTTTTATTGATTGGATCTTCATTTGAGGTTTACGGCAAATTACTTGTCAGATTTATCAACTGGTTTCCATTTCACATCCCCCAACTCAGTTCATTCATGTTGTCTCTCATATTACACATAGCTGCCTTTTAAAAAAAAATTAGGGCAGGGCGCAGTGGTTCACACCTGTAATCCCAACACTTTGGGAAGCTGAGGTGAGCGTTATCACCTGAGGTCAAGAGTTCAAAACCAGCCTGACCAACATGGTGAAACCCCGTCTCTACTAAAAATAAAGTATTTGCCAGGAATGGTGGTACGTGCCTGTAATCCCAGCTCCTGGGGAGGCTGAGGCAGGAGAATCACTTGAACCCGGGAGGTGGAGGTTGCAGTGAGCCGAGATTGCACCATTGCACTCCAGCCTGGGCAACAAGAGCGAAACTCCATCTCAAAAAAATAAATAAATAAATAATAAGAAAACATAAATTCATCAATTGCTTTTTGAATAAAATTCAAACTCTTAATTTTGGCAGACAGGCTCTGCATGATCTGACATTTGGGTATCCCTCCTATGATGTATCTCACCATTCTTTCCTCTTACTCTATATCAAGCTTGTCTAACCCGCAGCCTGTGGGCTGCATGTGGCCCAGAACAGCTTTGGATGCAGCCCAACACAAATTCGTACACTTTCTTAAAACATTATGAGATTTTTTTGCTTGATTTGTTTTTTCTTTTTAATTTTAGCTTGCAGCTATCATTAGTGTTAGTGTATCTTGTGTGTGGCCCAAGACAATTCTCCCAGTGTGGCCCAGGGAAGCCAAAAGATTGCCTACCCCCAATCTATATGGTGTAGCCACATGAGCCTTTTTTCAGAAGGTCTAAGTCAAGGTTCTCAAACTTTTTGGTTTCTGGACCCCTTGGCATTCTTACAAATTTTGAGAACCCCAAAGAGCTCTTTTTTTGTTTTTTAAATGTGGGTTATATGTATAAATATATAAAAATATAAAATATAAAAAAAGTATAAATGTAGAATTTATTGTATTAGAAATTAAACTGAGAAAACTTTATTACATCATTTAAAAATAACTACAATAAACTCATTACATGTTAATATAAATGATTTTAAATTAAAACGTAATTATATTTTCTAAAACCAAAAAATGTTTTAGAAGAATAGCATTGTTTTATATTTTTTCAAACCTTTAAATTCCTGGCTTAATAGAGGATAACTCACGCCTGTAATCCTAGCACTTTGGGAGGCTGAGGCGGGCATATCACTTAAGGTCAGGAGTTCAAAACCAGTCTGGCCAACATGGTGAAACCCCATCTCTACTAAAAATACAAAAATCAGCTGGGCGTGGTGGCAGGCAATGGTAATCCCAGCTACTCAGGAGGCTGAGGCAGGAGAATCTCTTGAACCTGGGAAGTGGAGGTTGCAGTGAGCCAAGATCATGCCACTGCACTCCACCCTGGCCTGGGTGACAGAGTGAGACAATGTCTCAAAAAAAAGTTTGCTGAGGCCTCCCCAGCCATGCTTCCTGTACAGCTTGTGGAACCATGAAGCATTTAAACCTCTTTTGTTTATAATAATAATATTTATAAATTACCCAGTCCCAGGTATTTCTTTATAGCAGTGAAGACTAATACAGAGGCCAAGCTGAGAGCATCACTTTAGACTGGGAGTTCAAGACTAGCCTGAGCAACATAGTGAAACCTATTTTTAAATAAATACAAAAAAATACAAAAAAATGTAAAAATGACCATGTGCTCATGTAGTCCTAGCTACCCAGGAGGCTGAGGTGGGAGGATTATTTCTACTCAGGAGTTCCAAGGCCCCAGTGAGCTGTGATCATGCCACTGCAGCCCAGCGTGGACAACACAGTGAGACCTTGTCTCAAAAAAAAAAAAAAAAAAAACTAAAACAAAACATCAGTAGTGACAAAAACTACAAGTGCATAGCAGTAAAGACTACAATGACTACTGATGGAGTTTGGTGCCACTGCATTGACTTGTACTAAAATCCCAACATTTTACTCATCATTACTTTTGTACCTTCAGTATATCAACATAGTGAAAAAGACAAATAATGTGTTATTATAATGAAAATAGTTTTGACCTTTCAGATCCCCTGAAAACGTCCCATAGACCTTGGGACCTGCTGCTTTAGTAATAATCAAAACTCTTCCCAGAAGAATAGCCATACACTCCCACTCTGCTAATTCTCTTAGTTTCTTTCATACAGCTCATTACAATTTGTAGTTTTATATATATATATTACTTTTTGGGGGGTTGATTTTTTTAAGAAATGGGGGTTTTGCTGTGTTGCCCAGACTGGCCTCAAACTCTGGGCTCAAGTGATCCTCCTGCCTTAGCTTCTCTAGTAGTTATGTATGCCTGGTTTACTGGCTTTTTAATGACCATGGTGAAGTTACCTAACCTCTATGTACTTCAGTTGTCGTATCTGGATAAAAAGTGCATCTCTCAGAGTATATTATGAGGATTACATTTGCTTGTCTAGACTGTAGAATTTTATTTTTTGGGGGAGAACTAATGGCAGATTAGTGGTCATTATGGTTGGATAGAAAAAAAATAGAGTGAACAGATACAGCTTTCTCACAGAAGTTTCATAGACCAGATAACTGCTTCAAGAGCTGACTTGAAGTAAGGAGGAGTATTATTTCCTGTCTTGAGGGATGGCAGAGATTTTCAATTTGACCTTTGAATATATTTTCTGTTTTGTCATAGTCTTGTGTTTTAGAGTAAGACTCATTAGATTTCTGTGATTTTGACCACCTCAGGCACATAGAAGAAAGAAAAAATAGAGGGAGATTTTTTATAATAAAGTGAATGAGTTAAATGATATTTTGAAGGTGTACAAGAAAAGGAATGGATCAAAATGGCTTTCATTGGTTACATTTTCTTCTTGACTTTTGTCACAAGAGAAAAGGTCTTATGAAGAATGGTTCTGCCTCTGTTGTCTGTCAGGTAGCTTAGGATCTTTTATGTAAGAATCTCTGTTCCTAGCACTTTGGGAGGCTGAGGCGGGCAGATCACAAGGTCAGGAGATTGAGACCATCCTGGCTAACACAGTGAAACCCCGTCTCTACTAAAAATACAAAAAATTAGCCAGGCATGGTGGCGGGCACCTGTAGTCCCAGCTAACTCGGGAGGCTGAGGCGGGAGAATGGCGTGAACCTGGGAGGTGGAGCTCGCAGTGAGCCGAGATCACGCCACTGCACTCCAGCTTGGGTGACACAGCGAGACTCCATCTCAAAAAAAAAAAAGAATCTCTGTGATGCATTCTTTTAAAAGTTTAGTCCCAGGAAAAAAGACAGTTTTGCCAGATAAAATGGAATTGCTTCCTCTAATGAGAAAAGGGGATTTATATAATCTGTAAAGATTCTCTTATTAATTGGAAGCTCAATTTACTATATTAAACTTAATATAGTACTCAATAACTAATACGTTAGTATTTTTTATAGTGTTATCCTGCCACCTCTATATGATTTTTATTTTTTACATTTTTGTTTTTTGACTATATGAGGTTTAAAGCCTTATGAAAAGTAGATGGATGTCTATGATAAATTTGGGATATTGGCACTAAATGGTATAATTGCTAGAGATTTAAATTCCAATCTGTACTTTCATCCTAAATTACATTTTAAAACATAAAGAGAATACAGATATTTAAAAGGTGAAGTGATTACTTTTTGTACACATACTTTAAAACAAAAGGTGTAGAAGCAATTATAGGTAGATGTGACATAATATTTACATCTTTATCAGCAGCTTTTTGTGCTGTAGTTCATTACAGTTAAATTGCCATGTGGAGTCAACTATTTTCTTTGTAATTCCTAAACAACTTGGGGAATGTGTGCTTTGTTTGCTTGCATATCTGTACCTGCATCTGTTCCTGTTTGCATGCCTGCAGGTGTGTCTGTGTATTCATACCTGTGTATGCTCACGAGTACCAGTGCCTGTCTTTGTGCATGTGTGTGGGTATGGGGTGTGTGTATGGGGTTCAGAATCTGCTGTTTAGTTAAAGCTTTGTCTAGTTCTGATATTTGGGGAATATGCTCTCATTTGGAGCTCATGCACTACATCTTCCCCATTTTTTCTATTATTGCCAGAATTACAAAGGATGTCAGGAGGAGGTCCGAGTTTTAATACCGTGCAATTTGTAATTTGGGGCATCTCACATAATCTCTTAGGTCTCAGTTTCTTCATGTGTAAAATAAAGATGTTTTAGGTTGTTAGCTTAGACCTTCTAAAACTTTATCAAAAGAGCTCTATGGCATGCTAAAAGTAATGATTGAGCTGCATCCAATTTTCCTGCTGTGCAACTTGATGTTCACAAATTTCTTGGCTTAGTTTGCTCCTCCTTCAAAACATGAGGCTTTTGAGGGGTGCTTAAGGTAAAATAATTGGAGTATTTATCCATAAGACAGTTAAAAAAATAAAAACCTGCTTATATTTAAAATGAAAATTGTGCAGTTGTTGTGTATTCTTAGAAAATAATATAGGTAGAGGATTAAAGTTTAGGCAAGTGGATTAATAGGAAACTGTGAATAAAAAAATTACTTTGATTTTGGTGCCCGACCTCCAGAGAGTGAAGGAGGCTTAGAATTAAGTTGATCACCAGTAGCCAGTGTTTTAACCAGTTATGTCTCTTGTGTTAATTTGTTTTTGTGTCACTATAAAGAAATACCAAACAGGGATAATTTATAAAAATTTTAATTGACTCACAGTTCTGCAGGCCGTACAGGCAGCATGATGCCAGCATCTTCTGGTGAGGTCCTCAGTGAGCCTACAGTCATAGTGGAAGGCGAAGGTGGGAGCAGATGGATCACATGCAAGAAAAGAAGCAAGAGTAAGGTGGGGGAGGTCACAGACTTTCCAACAACCAGATCTTGTATGAACTGAGTGAGAATTCAGTTACCACCAAGGGGGTGGTGCTAAACCATTCATGAGGAATTTGCCCCATGATCCATCCAGTCACTTCTCACCAGGCCCCATCTCTAACATTGGGAATCACATTTCAACATGAGATTTAGAGGGGACCGGCATCCAAACTATATCACCTGTGTAGTGAAGCCTCCATAAAAACCTAAAAGGACAGGGTTAGGAGAGCTTCTGGATAGATGAACGCATGGAAGTTCATGGAGACTGGTGCCCCCAGGGAAGGCATGGAGGCTCTGTGTCCCTTACCCCAGTCCTTATTCTGTGCATCTCTTTATCAGTATCCTTTGTAATATCCTTCATAATAAAATGGTAAATGTGCTTCCATGAGTTCTGTGAGCTGCTGCAGCAAACTAATTGAACCTAAAAAGGGAAATGTGGGAACCCCAACTTGAAGCCATTCAGTCAGAAGTTCTGGAAGCATAGACTTGCAACTAGTGTCTGAAAAGAATGGGGTAGTCTTGTAGGACAGAGCCCTCAATCTGTGGGATCTGACAGTATCTCCAGGTAGATAGTGTCAAAATTGAATTGGGGGACACCCAACTGATGTCTGCTGCAAAATTGATTGCTTGTTTGTTGGTGGGGTGAAATCCCCTACATTTGGTCACAGAAGTTTCTGTGATGATTATTGTGGAATGAGAGAATAGGAAAAACACTTTGAAGTTGTGGTTGTTTTCCCACTAATCCAAAGAAACCTTTCTGATAAATCTATTCCTGGGAATGAGCTGAAATCATTGGAGTAGCTTTGATTAAAGGTCTGGTACTGAGCATAGAATATATTTAATAGCAGAACAAAGACTATTGGAGTTAAAGATGATGGAATAATATTGAATGCTATATGCGCTGCAATATAGATTTTGTTTTCAATTCTCAAAATGGGAGAAGAGTGTTCTGAAAATGTGAAATAAGCTTGATGATCGCTCATAGTTATTAGCTGGGAATAGAAGGATAACACTTTGTTAAATGTTTGAGAAGAGTGAGGGAAGTGAGATGTTAACTAGCTAATTTCATGAGTGCTCATAGAAGGGATAATACCTTAAAGATAATAGCTTAAAATACAGTCAAAAGAGGAAATTAGGATATAATGTCACAGTAATCATTAGAACAAAGATACAGAGCTTCCAGAAGATTAAAAAAAGGTACGTTTTTAAAGCCATCAAAGAGAGCAATGAAGACTTTACATGTGTGTTATGTTATATACAAATATAACATGACAAATAGGATGAAAGGCTAAAAATAAAAGATCAGACAAAATTATACTGAGTAAATTGCAAATAAAATGAAACCAGGAGTTGCAAACTTGATACCAGATAAGGTAGAACTCATGCCAAAAAAGCATTTACTGTTGGGGAGGAAACTGTTAACGTAATGAGCTGCATTAAAATTAAGCACTCTGTTCGTTGAAATACACATTTATAAACTGAAAAGAAGCCACAGGATGGGAGAAGGTATTTGTAACTCATACCCAATAAAGGAGTTCATATTGATGCAGGATATTTTCTTGACACCTTCACGGTACTCACAACAGGGGTGCCCTGTTTACTCAGCCCACCCTGCTCAACTCCTGGCAGGAGGGAGCACACGAGCAAACGAGTGTGAGAACTGGCTGGCTGCTTTGGCACTGGCAGAAGCAAACTTGGTTCACTTGGGTCTGCTGCACTCCACCCCTCATGGGAGGGAGTGTGTAGGCAGGCAGGTGTAGGAACTGGCCAGCTGCTTTAGTACCTGCAGGAGCAAACTCCATGCAGGCCCTGTGGCAGCATCCAGGTCCGGGTGCCTGCGATCCCAAGGCTCCAGAGGGCATGTTACAAGGTTCTCTTAGCTCTACTGGACAGAAGTGTATTATCAGCTCACTGCACCTTTTGCCTTTTGTGGGGCAGCTGCCCTCCACCAGTAAGGGCAGAGGGCCAGTGTGATAGCCTTTTTGGGTACCTGCGCTTGGTGGGTCCCAAATTCTTGTCTGGTGCCCAAGAAGAATGAGGTAATGTGAATTCATGCTGAGAGCCACTTTCATTCACTCAATAAAATTCTCTGCATTGACCATCCTTTGAAGGATGGTCAATGCAGAGAATTTTATTGAGTGAATGAAAGTGGCTCTCAGCAGAGAGGGGAGCTGGAAAGGGGATGGGAAGGGCATGTCACTCTCCCCTGAAGTCAAGTTGCCTCTCTCCGATGTCCAGCTACCATCTCTGAAGTCATGCTGCCTGTGCCCGAAGTCCAGCTGCTTTTCCTCTCTACTGGCTGAGTCTGGGGTCTTTATTGGCACAGGATGGGGGGCGGGGCAGGCCATAGGTAGTTTTAGAAAAGACAACATTTGATTGGTAAAAAGACCTTATTCAGAAAGAACCAGTCGGGAGAGAGTGGGCACACAGGGATGGAAGTTCTCACTTTGTGCTTCAGCTTTTAGGCTCGAAGATGGGGTTTTGCTGAGGACACGCCCCTGTCTGCCTAGAATTTCTCTGCCTCCTGCCTCTATCAATGTGTGTGTGTGTGTGTGTGTGTGTGTGTGTGTGTGTGTGTAGGGAGGGAGGCAGAGGGAGGGAGGGAGAGAGTGAGAGAGAGAAAGAGAACTTACAAACCACTAAGAAAAATATGGACAACCCTCTAGAAAAATAGGCAAGAGACTAACACAGGTACTTCACAAACGAGGGTATTCAAATGGTCAGTAAACATATGAAAAGGCAGTTAAACCTTATTAGCAATGAGGAAATTTTAATTAAAACCACAACAAAATACCACTGCATCCCTACCAGAATTGCTAAAATGAAAAATACTGACAATGCCAAGTAAAGGCAAGGATATGACGCGCTCAGAGTTCTTATACATGGTGGGTATGTCAGTTGCTACAATCACCTGGAAAAGTGACCTTTTCTCCTGAAGTCTAACGTACATACTCTGTAACCCAGAAGCTTCCCTCCTAGATATATACTCAAGAGAAATATATGCAATATGTGTCAAAAGATAGATTCATAGCAACATCATTTTAATAGTCAAAAATTCAAAACAACACAAATGCCCATCCAAAGTAGAATGAAATAGAATGAGAAGTAGAATTAAGTTGAGGGAAAGTAGAATGAATGAAAAATAGTAATGTTATATATTTATTTAGTGAATACAATATTGCTGAAAATGAAGTGCAGCTGTGCAAAACAAGCTATGAACAAATCTTATAAGCATACTCAAACATTCAAAAACAGGCAAAACTATGGTGTTAGAAGTCAGTTTATACTCTGTTGGTTACCTTTGTGGATGAAGGTGGAGGTAGTGATTGGAGGGGGTCAAAAGAAGGATCCTGGGGTGCTAGCACTGCCCTTTTTTTTTTTTTTCAAGATCTGAGTGATAGTTAAATAGGTATTTTTTGTAATGTGTTACTTGTGTACTTCCCTGATATGTTTATATATGAATTAAAAAGTTATTAAAAAAAAAAAAAGGAATGCAGAAGCTTTATTAATAGGGAGTGATCTCCAGGAAGTAAAAAAGCAAGAGGCAGCCCACTATTTATAATATGCCACATCTTGGTTAATTTATAGCATGCTACTTCTTTTCTTCTACCTCTTGGGCCATCCCAGTCCTTGATACTCTGTTCTCCCTGTAACTCATAGGATATGAATTCACATCTCTGCTCCTAGTGTTAATCCAGATCCTACCTTTTCACTTATTTATTTTCTTTATTTCCTACATTCTGTGGAATATTTCCTGTTGATTATATCATGGTTGACACAAAATCAGCATGCCTAAAACTTAAATTTATCTTTTTCTCTCTCTCATATCTATATAAGCTGTCATCCTAATCTTACTGTTTCCATCAATGGCTTCATTATTCTCAAAACTGGAAATACTTGCATTATTCTTGACCTAATCTTCCATTGCACATCCACTGTACTAGATCACACCGTAACTAAGTATTGCTGACAATTTCTTTTCAGCATTGTAAAATCCTTTATTTTCATTTACAAAGTTACCATGGTAACATGTCATTTGATAAGCTACAAATAGGACGTTGCTACTGTGTCCTTGTCTTCACTTCCTTAATAATGTTGCTAAAATGCCATTGAGAGAAAATGCTTCAAAATTACATAGTAACTATGGTTGTACAACTTCATGAATATACTAAAAACCACTATATTATTTACTTTAAAAGAGTGAATTTTATGATATTGAATTATATCTCAGTAAAGGTGTTATTAAAAATAAAAACAAAAAACTGTCACTTAGGGCATAGAATGATTTCCTATTAGATTGAATATCAGTTTTAGTTTATCATCCAAAGGCCATTCACTGTATTCAGCTTCATTTCTCCTATCGGGTCATATCCAGTCTGTCAGTATACCATCCCTTGAGGTAGTTTAGTCTCCTCGATAATAACATTTTCCTAGTCTAATAAGTTCTTTTGTATATAAGATTAATAATCTTATGAGAATAGTCAAAGCCATGGATATTATCACTGTTTTAAACTGGGGGGACTTGAGACAGACTGTTTTATCTAGAATCACAGGGCTAGTATTAGAATTTATTTCAACTTTGCAGATACTTAAATTTGAGCATCTTTTATGCACTAGGCACTGGTTGGTGCAATTGGGATATAGAGACATATTCCAATTATCTGATCCCTATCTATGCTCAGAGAGGCTTCTAGTCTCTCTGCCACTTTGCCTTTGCTAGTCTTCCCATGTCTGTATTTCATTACTGCTTCTATTTTGTCCATGTTGTTGTTTTCCTTCAAAGCCCTTCTAAACTCACTTTCAGTATGAATCTTTTTCTTATTTCCCTTCTTTAAGCCTTCCTTTAGTTTGAATTCCTTGGGACTGGGTCAGTTCTCTCTCTATATATAACTTGCCACATTATTTTAGTTGGTCCACATGTGTATTTATCAACCCAGTTGATATGAAAGCTTGTCAAGGGCATAAATTATGATCTATGATTTTTAAAAATATTATCTACAATTTTTTTCTCATTGTGCTGACATAGTTCTGGGCCCTTAGATACTTAGCAAAATTATGTTGTTGAATAGGAAACAAAGGCATGTCTTGATCTTTAATCTACTGGCTAGCTGGGAAAACCAAAAACACAAGGGACACATCCTGTGCACAATTGTAAAACAATATATCAACTGTGCAAAAATGAAAACTTCAAACTGAATTGGTAAGTGGTCCTGATGAGTTGCTCTGCTATGCTAAAGCTGAAGACTTACAGTTAACTCTGATCTTTAGGCTTACCATAGTCTCAGAAGTTGATACCTTAGCACCTAAAATAACTTTACTAGATAATGATTGGGATGATTTGGGCTAGTATTTGTTGGATTGAAGACAGAACACAACTCACTTAGTGACATCTTCTCTAATACTGTTAATGTTAGTGATCCACCACAGCACACATTGTCTCTACCACATGGTGAACCACCTCATAGTTTTGTGTTTTCATAAGCTTTGAAGATAAAGGTGAAACAGTAAAAAGATTTCTTAAAGTAAGCAAAGTAAAATGGAAGTAGCATTCTGTGTTATTAGAAGATACAGCTTATAGTAGATTTCTCTTGCTACCAAAATATCTGACTTATACTATTGATTTTCTGTCAGTTTAGATAGATGTCTTGTATCTTGGATAATATTATTCTAATGTTTGTGTATTTATTTCAAAGGTAGTCTCTCTGTTGTCATTCTTGAATAACAATTATTAGTCAAAAGAAAGAAAATTAAGCATCCTTAATTTCTTCTATTATTTTCTTTATAAGGCACAGTTGGTGGATCTGAAATCTGAACTGACAGAAACCCAAGCAGAAAAAGTTGTTTTGGAGAAAGAAGTACATGATCAGCTTTTACAGCTGCACTCTATTCAGCTTCAGCTTCATGCTAAAACTGGTCAAAGTGTTGACTCTGGTACCATTAAGGCAAAATTGGTAAGTAGTTTAGAGAGTGACATGCCCTTGCATGTATTTTACAGGGTGTAGAGGACAATTTTGAATGAGACTTTTAAATTATAAAATATATGTGCTTATTGTGGAAAATTTAGAAAATATAAGAAATATAAAGTTTATGATCATTATGATAATCTACAATCTCATCACCTGTAGATAATCAGTGATATCAACAATCAACTGATAGAATTTTTCCTATTTAAAATATATGTATAAATATGTTTAAAAGATATTTGTGATTATAACATATAAGATTTTTTTTTGCCCTACTGTATCAGTTGGATTAAATTCAGTTGCATATAACAGAAATCCCAAGTAACATTGGGATTATTCTTGAATAGTGCTTATTTTTCTCTGAAATGAAATGTGAGACCGGCAGTCTAGAGTTGATACGGCAGCTCCACAGATATTAGAGATCCAGATTCCTTCCATCACTGTGCTCTGCCATTTTTAGCTTATGGTTTCCATCCTCAGTATTTCTTCATGTCTGCATTTCAGGCAGGAAGAAGGATTAATCTAAGTAAAGGGCAAAAAGATGCTTCTCCATGATGTTAGCCTTCTTTAAAGAACTTAATATTAAATCTTTCTCAGTAATTTTGCCAGCATTTCATTGACCATCCCCAGCTGCATGTCAGTCTCCTATTGGCCATATGGCCACTTCCAGTAAAACTGGAGTCTGTTAATGAGGAAGAAGTAAGAAATGGAATTGGGTACCAACCAGTAGCACATTCTTTTCTTTTGCTCTTAATATATTGTAAGCATTTTTCCTGCCACTGTGTACCACATATGTTTTGAGTGTGTAAGAGATAGCAGATATTTTGTTCCTATATGGGACACAGCAGTAAATAAGACAGCTATTGCTTGGCAGAGGCAGGACATGAAATGATGTTGATGATATAATGAGAGTAATACATTTACAAGTTTTACTTGTTTTCAGTTAATTTCATTTGGTTAATTAGTTCCTAGTACTGATGTGTTAAAATTCATGAAAATAATTTTAAGTTAAACTCTTAAGTTTTCAAAGTCTGTGAATCTGTGTTAGAAGGGTTTTATTTAACTGAAATAAAAGCTCATAACTGCTTCTTCGAGCTATTTGACATTAACATTCAGAAACAATCTGAGTTTTCTCTAGAAAAGAATTTTCCTGAAGTTTTAACATTAGAATTTGAAAGAGTATGATGAAAAGAACACTGTACCAGTTATGTTCACTAATTTTGATAAAACAAAAAATTTTAATCTAATTTTTAATAGTATAAACAGTTACTATTGTTTATAGATTGCAAATATATTTGTTCTAATGAATTTTACCCAAATGATATTCAACATGTGGGATTTTTCCTTATAATGATTATACCACTAAATAAAAGCATTTGTTTGATCTTTTTCTAATTATAAAACTTTTTTCTTATATCTGAAGTCTGGCCCCTCTGTGGAGGAGCTGGTAAGTATATTGTTTCTGTTTTGCTTTAATATGTCACGCTGAAGTGTTCTTAGTGTTTTATTTGCATATTATATGTTGTCACTCATTGTATTTGAAAATAGCATTAATGATGGCAATTTTTTAATGTTCCAGTACCTGAAAAGTTCAGTGGATGGCCCATTGCTCTTTTCTCACTGCATGTTTTTAAACATTTTTCTTTTGTTAGTGATTTATAGCCATTATTTGCAGAGCCTGTCAATTTTTGACAATTTTTGAGCCTTGTCACTTGCTCATACCTCTACTTCAAAGAGCAATTGGTTTTCCCACTTCAGGGTATTGAAGATATATCAAGCAGGCTTAGTTTTTAACCCCCTTAAGTTTCTATTTGAAATTATTTCCAGAAAAGAATGTGCATGTTGGTTTCTTCTTCATCTACTGCATGTGTTACAACTTTTCAAGAGTCTTGAGAATAATCATATGGCCTTTGAAACAATTGAATTTTGAAATGCTTTAGCAGAAGTTATTTTAGAAAATAACAATACATTTTT
The DNA here is from genome assembly GCF_028885655.2 of Pongo abelii. Lineage (NCBI taxonomy): Eukaryota > Metazoa > Chordata > Mammalia > Primates > Hominidae > Pongo > Pongo abelii. Next base: position 118,816,912 of record NC_071990.2, on the reverse strand, counting down.
AATATTTTTCTCATTACCCCAACCTAATCAAGTTCCAGTTTGTCTTATGGCTTTACCTCTTTTGAAGATACAATCTTTGCTATCTAAATGTAAAATGAACATCTTGGGTGTTACCTAGTAACAAACAGGTTAACTAAGAACCAAGAAAATTTTTTTCTGGAAATCTAGAAATGGTTAACTTCAGTTTTCTTCGTCTTATTCTTGCTTACCTCTGTTAATTTCAGGCCCAAGAGTTTCTCAGATTCATTAGGGATTTGAATCATTAAAACCCCAGTGAGTGGTAGCTTAGTATGTCTCCCACATTTCATTAATGTAGTATAAATAGCTCATTAAAGTAATTGAAAGTAGGTAATCGTCAACATAAAGTTTATTTAGCCCATAAGCCAAAGAAATCTTGGTCTTCTAGGAATGCTTTTTCAAAAGTTGCATCAACTTTAAAATGTCATAAGAAAGATTTTTGTTCGTATCTCCAAACTGGTTTCTTTTGAAACAGATACTTGCCCTTTTAGGACATAGGTTCTGAAATAAAGATTTTAATAATTCCATAATCATGTTAAAAGGAGGATTCTAGATTGAGTTTTTCGAATCCTTTAAAACCAGTATCTAGAAATTACGTTCCAGAAATTGAAAGAGTCTGCTAATCTTTCATCTGTTTGTCATATATATAACAAATATTTTTAATCAAAGAAGTGATAAATATATCTAGCATTTAGTAGTTGTCATTAGTTTTAGCTTGTATGTGTGTGTGTGTGTGTATATGTAAATATATATATTTTTTAGGATTATGGTATTTATTGACCAGTATTCAAATATATCTATTTTGATGTTATTCAAAACAGTAGACCAAAGGAGACACATTAAATTAGTACCAAAATATATTCCATGAATTGCTGAAAATTTGCTTAAATTTGTTTCTTAGCTTCTCAATATCCAAAATAAAAAGGGAAATAATTATGTAAAATAATCAGTGCCCATACAATAGAAACAGTACTATTCATCATTTCCTCAAGAGAAACAATTTCTCTGGTGCTAAGGTAGGTTTTTATTTACGTCCTCACAAAAGGGACAAAGGTGGTATAGGGAATAATGTCTTCCACATATCGTGAACAAATGTAACCATGTTTTCATAGGATTTGTGGATTCTGTAAAAGCAGTTCTGCTCAGGATAAATGCAAGTTTTCAGTGTTTACGTGGTTTTTTTGATCTATAAATAACAGTTAAAAAAATGTCTATTGGGGTCCTTATTTAACTCTCAAAGGGGTTTTATCTGGCCATATAGTTTTGTGTGTGTGTTATAAGTTTCTTGTGGTCCTCCAAGATAAATTAGCTATAAAGTGTATATGCAAGTTCTGACAAGTCTACTTTATAGACTTGTTGCATTAAAGTTAATTAAATGTTTGGGAACAACCACCAAAATGATTATTTTTATATTAGTCCAGTTTTCTAAGTCAGTTTTAGAAGTAAATAGCAGATTCAACTATCCATTGAAGCCACTTTTACTAATATGTGATAACATGAGCTTAGAGTAGACTACTTTTCTTACTATACTCCATATCAGGGTAACCCATGGCGTGCAATTATTTTATCTAGAAGTAGTTCCAAGATATTGTGGTACTAGTTCAAAAGAACTAGATCCAGATCTTTGTGTTCCATTTTATAGAGGTGATACATTGTTGAACTGTAGGCTTTTGTGCATTTTCAGGAACATGGTCTAGTGCTAAAGAGTTTTTATTTTCATTAAATTATATGCTTTTAAAAATTACATAGGAAAGAGAGCTTGAGGCAAACAAAAAAGAAAAAATGAAAGAAGCACAACTTGAAGCTGAAGTGAAATTGTTGAGAAAAGAGAATGAAGCCCTTCGTAGACATATAGCTGTTCTCCAGGCTGAAGTATATGGGGCGAGACTAGCTGCCAAGTACTTGGATAAGGAACTGGCAGGAAGGTGTGTAAAAAATGGGTATTATTGTACTCTTAAGTGACAAATTGGATATTTAATGAGGTTGACTCTTATTTCTTTTTTTTTTTGAGACAAAGTCTTGCTCTGTTGCCTAGGCTGGAGTGCAGTGGCATGATCTCTGCTCACTGCAACCTCTGCCTCCTGGGTTCAAGCGATTCTCCTACCTCAGCCTCCTGAGTAGCTGGGATTACAGGTGCCTGCCACCATGGCCAGCTAAATTTTGTATTTTTAGTAGAGATGGAGTTTCACCATGTTGGCCAGGCTGGTCTCAAACTCCTGACCTTGTGATCCATCCACCTCGGCCTCCCAAAGTGCTGGGATTACAGGCATGAGCCACCGCACCTGGCCGACTCTTTTTTCTTATGGTAAATGAAGCATTAATCTTTTTCCTCAGAATTATTTTACAGTTGGTTTTAACTTACTGTTGTTAAATTAATACTGACAGCATTATGTATTGCAGATCTATTTATCCATACTAAATATGTTTAGTTTACACACACAAACACTGATAGTATCTTACTGTGAAATGCTAACAACTCTGTAGAGCAGCACTTTTCAATTATTTTGTGCCTTGAGACCAGTACAGCCGATATTCACATGCATAGCAGAACTTCCATAAGGAATTCTTTTTATGATCACTGAAACCCAGTCTTTCCTGCCCTTCAAAAAAACATGTTGGTATTTAGTTAATGACAATGATTTTTATCATAATCATACACAGAATTCTGCTTGTATTTATTAAGTAAATTATTAACAAACTTTGGTGACTTACCATTAGTACTAAATCATTTTGTGCATATTCTTTTAATGTCACATTAAAAACATGGAACAAAGAAAAAATAATTTATATCATCTTGAAGTACAAATTTTCTAGTAACTTTTTTTTTTTTTTTTTTTTAATTTTATGAGATGGGGTCTCACTCTGTCGCTCAGGTTGGAGTGCAGTGGTGCAATGTTGGCTCACTGCAGCGTCCACCTTTCAGGCTCAAGTGATCCTCCCACCTCAGCCTTCCAAGTAGCTGAGACGACAGGCACGCCACCATCCCTGGTTAATTGTTTTTAAGGTTTTGCCATGTTGCCCTGGTTGGTTCTAGTAACTTTTAACCACATTTAAAATAATCATTTTGTGAAAAGAAACTCTAATTAGAAGAAATATTTTTGTCCATTAATCTCATCTAAAAGCTAACATTTAATAGTATCTGAGTTCAGTGACTTTGCACGCAAGACATAAAACAGATTGACATTAATCTCATAAATTGTTTTTTTAGATTTATTTGAATTAAGTATATGACTAAAGGAGTTCACATTAATTCCTTTAAAAAAATTTTTTTACTAGTTTTTCCCTTGAAGATACCTGTTCTTTTCAGTTTTCATATTTTTTTATATCTGAGAGACATCAAGAAGTTCCTGAGTATTAGTTTTATCACTAATTTGAGATTCATGCAAAAGCTACTTATGTTCAGTAATTTTCCTGAATTCTCACTATAGTGAATATAATGAAAAATCAATGTACTCTTTTCCCACTATGAAGGGTCCAACAAATACAATTGCTAGGACGAGATATGAAGGGACCTGCTCATGATAAGCTTTGGAACCAATTAGAAGCTGAAATACATTTGCATCGTCACAAAACTGTGATCCGAGCCTGCAGAGGACGTAATGACTTGAAACGACCAATGCAAGCACCACCAGGCCATGTATGTTTGCTTTGCTGCTGCTTCCCACCCAGCCTCTTCTTTCTTTCTTTAATCAAAGTTGCTTTCCATTCTTTCCTTTATTCTAGTATTGTTTGAAACCTTTATTTAAAAGTGAAAATGGGATTCAACTTATTCAAAGTAGATGAAGTTTCAACACCCATAGAAATTTTAGTAGCTCTTCACAGACTTACTAATGCCCTGAGAGTGCTGCAGACAGTGAGCCATTGTTAGCAAATGCATATTGCTAGTATGTTGGATCATATTTCCAGTTTTTCCTGGATCATGATTGGGCATGCTTAAATTTGTTTTAATCTTAGCTTAGAGTGTGTGGTCATATTGATAATTTGGCAAATATTTTGGGGTAGTTCTTTAAGGGAACTTTTAGTAACTGAATCCAAATGTAGATTCTGAACTAACATTTACACCTGTTTGGTCTTGGATTAAGATGGAATTTGAGATCTGTAGCCAGTTGTCTGCTTCTGTAGCCACCATTATATAAAAGCTTCTATCTGGATAAATCTTTATTGAATTTTATCATAACAGCTGCTTGATAATATAGACCTTAATATATGAAAGCATGTCTCCCGAGGGTTCACACATCTTAGTACCAGATAATGTATGACCTTAAATAGTAAAATAGTCTGTTGCCTCTGCAAAGATTTTTGTAAGAAGAATTGGTATCTACATAGAGTTGGTGGAAGAGAAGTGGGGATAGCGATAAGCACTTATGCCATTGTTTTCTAGGACACTGGTGGTCCCCATTAACTTCTAGGTCCAGTAGATTTGGGAAATGGAGTGGTTAGGAGGAAGACAAAGTAGTTTGTATCAGATGTGTCTGATAAAAGCATGCTTGTTAAATTAGCTAAATATGAGGTTGGGGTTTTAGGTAGTGGCTGGATTATAGAAATTATTTTATACTAAATAGAGGAATTTTAACTTTAACCTGATAATCATGGAAGTTTTAAATAAAATGGCAGAATTCATAAAATTTACATTTTTTAATAGTTATTTTGGTGTAGTGAAGAGGACCAAGTTGGAGTCAAGGAGATATATTAGAAAGATACTATGGTCATCCAAGGAGAAAGTGATGAGGACAGGAGAAGTGGCATTTGAGAAGAAGGACAGATTTGAGAGGATTATAATCAGGAGGGTTTGATTGGTGACTAACTGCTTTTGGTTAAATAGTGAAAAAGAAGAGTCTGGGCTTTTAGTTTGAGCAACTGAGTGAGATCTGGCATTCACTGGGAAGGAAAATAGAAGAAAAGGAAGGATTTGGGGAAAAGATGATGAGATCAGTTTTAGACAAGTAGTGTTTGAGGTGACAATGGGATGTCCAAGATACATCCAATTGGATATATGACTCTGGATTTCAGGAGAGAAATCTGATTTGAAGAAATATTAGGGAAACTATCCTTCTATTATACTTGAAACCTTGGAACTGATTAAGCCAGTTCCAAGTATATATGTATATATAAAGTATATATGTAGTAAAAAGAATAGGAGGCCAAGGATAGAAACTTATGGAGTGGGAGAAGGAAAAGGATCACTAAAGGAAGGAGCCTGGGATAGAGCTGTCAGATACAGGCCATCTAGGAAAGTAGTGTAATAAAAACCAACGGAAAGAGTGGGTTTCAAGGAGGGGTTGGTGAACAGCATCAACTTTCTGCAAGTTTGAAGTAGGGTAGTGACAAAAAGTGTTAATTGTGTGTAACAATATTGATTACTGGTGACCACAGAAAAGAAAATTCCAGTTGTGCATGTAGGGGCAAAACTCTAATTACAGAGACCAGAGGACTGAATGTGAGGGCAAGGAAGTAGATATGATGAGGATGAACTTCGTGTGAAGGTTAAGGAAAGGGGGAGGATGATAGTTGCTAAGGAAGATAGTGAAGGATTGAAAGGTTTTTTGTTTTGTTTTGCGTTTGCACATGATCAGTATTTTAAAACTGGAAGAGGCTTGTGATTCATTTATCTGCTGAGTAGGAAAACAGCTTAGTAGAGACAGAAAGAGTAAGGGTACCAGAGAAAAGATTATTAGTAGATCAAGGCCCTTTATTTAAGAGGTAGACTCCAGAGCACCAAGGAATGTATAAGTAATTAATGGTCCAACTGGAAATTTGTTTTTCAACTCTACAACTCAGCTAAAATGAATGTATACCTTAAAGATATCCAGTGAAGATAGACACTTTTATTTTTTGAGGATATTTGTTCCTCAATTAATTCCTGGAAATAATTTCTTTTATAATGCCCTACAATTTAAAAAGAAATGTATCAATATTTTAAACATTATTGGCAAAAGTGTGAGAACATCATCTATAAATTTTGCATCAACAGAATAGCTATTTTCATTTTTCCATTTTATCTGTTACTTTCTTAACCCTATACTGTTTATCCATTCCAGGAAGTTAATACAGATTTCTGAAAGCAAGTTACATAGTATGAGTTTACTCTATTTGGTATGCTATTTAAATGATACTACTTTTTCTTCTTTTTTCTTCCCAATAAGGATCAAGATTCCCTAAAGAAAAGCCAAGGTGTTGGTCCAATTAGAAAAGTTCTCCTCCTTAAGGAAGATCACGAAGGCCTTGGCATTTCAATTACAGTAAGAAGTAGTGCTTCCAGTATCATTTTCTGCAGTTATCTAGTATAATCATGCTTCTTTGTTGGACATCACTGGGGAACAGATATTCTGGATATATTTTTTAAATAATTAAAATTTATCCCCATGGGGATAAATGTTTGCTTTTGTGTAAATATTTTTTTAAGAAATAAATATTCCTAGCAACTATTAAGTGTACCTTTAGTAAGCATAGTTTAACATTTTTATTATGATTCACTTAATAGTTCTGTGCCATATACTGTGACGCCTCCAGGAGCCCTTGGAAATATATATGGCTGTTTTCTTCTATGTTAAATGGCTTCAGATTGTATTGTTCTCTCTCGGAGTATGTGTATCTTTCTCTTGCCTCATTTATTAGCTGTGAGATTTCACTGGCTCTTGGGTCTAAATGTTATATATTCTTTTTTTAAATTCGATGCCTTTAGGAGTCATTTTGTTGTCGTCTCAGTGCTTTAATGAATAAGGTGGCTTTAATTTTCATTTGGTAATACTTAGGCATTGAGCAAGTTCATTTGTTTTTTTAGTATTGCTTAATGTAGAAATGTTTCTTATAATAAAAAGCTCATCTAATCTATATTTCTTGAATACTTACCTTTTTTAATATGCTGCCTTCGAAGAGCATACATTTTAGCAGGACAAATAAGACACACACACACACACCCACACACACGCAACAATGATATAAGCTAGAGAGTGATAGGTACCAAATACTGCATTTTTTCAATTCTACATTGCATATATTTTCATATTTTAACTTCTCTGAAATTGAAATTTATCTTATAATCTTAAAATTATTTTTGTGGCACCTAAAATAATTGGTCTTGTCATTCGTAGTGATTTAGACTTGATAAAATGTAATGGTGCTATGGAGTACTAACACATAAGTTTTTTATAATTTAAGAATTTAGCCAATTTCTGTTCAATACTCTTTGATAATTTTTGCCATTACTTAAGTAGCAAATAAAAACTTACCCAGCATAAATAGAGACAGCATAGGTGTGTAATGAAATATATTTTTAAGAAAATATTTTATCTCTAGATTAATCGGTAACTGTACCTTACAAAGAATACTTTAATTTACTACCCTTTGTTGTTGTTGTTAGGGTGGGAAAGAACATGGTGTTCCAATCCTCATCTCTGAGATCCATCCGGGGCAACCTGCTGATAGATGTGGAGGGCTGCACGTTGGGGATGCTATTTTGGCAGTCAACGGAGTTAACCTAAGGGACACAAAGCATAAAGAAGCTGTAACCATTCTTTCTCAGCAGGTAAATTCCCTTCATATAATTAGAACTGGATCTATCAATTGGTTATGAATCTATTGAACACTGTATACTTCCCTACGAAGTTTCTAAAGTAGTAAAGTGTTTACACATAGTTCTTGTTTCCTTTGATTTAATGCTTTTATAGATGACATTCAGTCAGATTTACTGAAAATGGACCATTCCATTTTGTTTACTTCATAACTTTGAGCAAGTTACTTAAGTCCTCTGTCCCTCAGTGTCCTCACCTGTGTGGGAGGGATTGAAAGAAAGCTGTGAGGATTAAGTATGTTAATACATATAAAGTACTCAGAACAGGACCTGAGACTGAAAAAACATCCTTAATGCCTAGAACACTATATATAAGGTATTACAGAAAAGACAGTGCTAGAAGTAGACTGATTTTAGTCATGGAATATTAAAATTGAAATCACACATAGAAACTATCTAGCCCAACTCTCTTTCTTAAAATGAGTAAACTAAAGTTCTTAGAGATGAAAGAATTTACTCAAAGTTGCCGAGCAAATAAATTATAGAATTGAGATTCATATTCAGGAGTCATATTTGTCGTACAGTTATACTTAAAATGTTGTTTTATTTTGTTTATTTCTTTCAAGAATAGAGTTGAGGGAATTAGAGGCATTGGTAGTACATTGAGATGTTTCTTGGATTATCAGTGTGGTATGCCTCTGTAGAATTGAATCTCAGAGTTGAAAGTGAATATAGTTCATTGGTTCAATTCTGTATGATGCATAAATCTTTGCAACATCACTACTTCAATAATTATATTACAGGGAAGACTTGCTGATATCAACCAGTCCATTCCATTGTTATACAGTACTGATTTTTAGAAAGCTTTTTCTCATATTAAGCCTGAAATCTGTGTCTCCATGACAGCTACTCACAGATCTAATTCTGTCATCTAAAACTTTGCTGAAGACCACTGCATCATCGGTCTCTTTCTGCAAAATGGTATTTTTAAAGCATTAGCTGACAAGAGAGATCTAAGAATGCTATGCTATTCTCTTAAGTTAGTGTTTTATCAATCCATCTTGACTGTCATCCAGTAGCAAAAGAGTGGGATAACTGGTGAAGGAGCTATCCATGGGCAGTCATAAGTTTTAAGGAAATGCTAACTAAGCACATATTAAAATTCTGAGGTATAACCTTAAACTGCTGGGAAAGAAGAGCACCAAAGAGACTAACTTAGTGAGTAGCAGTCAAAAATGGCGTGTTTTCTTTTGAGCAAAGGCAAGCCATAATTTTCAGAATTGCCAACACCACACTTACATGTAGTGGTTGGAGTCTCTTATTAAATGACAATTATAGCTTGGAATTTTTTCTTTTAACATAAAATGATCTGTAACTTTTTTTTTCGTTTTTGGAGCCAGGATCTCACTCTGTCACCCAGGCTGGAGCGCAGTGGCACAATCACAGATCACTGCAGCCTCAACCTCCCAGGCTCAAACAGATCCTCCGATCTCAGCCCCCCAAGTAGCCAAGACTACAGATGCCTGCCACCATGGCCAGCTAATTTTTTTTTTTTTTTTTTGTAGAGATGGGTTTTGCCATGTTGCCCAGGCTGGTCTCGAATTCCTGAGCTCAAGCGATCCACCTGCCTCAGCCTCCCAAAGTGCTGGGATTACAGGTGTAAGCCACTGTGCCTGGCATGATCTGTAACTTTTTACTTGAATGTTTCATTGTTAAAGAATGACAGTACAAATATTACAGTTAGTCTAGCATAATATAAAGATTAAGGACTTCAGAGTCAGACTTTTGTTTTTCTTTATTCTTGTTCATTATGTAGGGAAAGTTATCTGCTTTCTCCAGGACTCACTCAGCTTTCTCGTTCATGTAAAAGAGACTATAATAGGATTATTCTGAGGATTGAAGGCTATAATTTATAGTAAATATATAAATATAGTAATTACTATTAGTATGAGACAGAATACCTTGATTAACACTATGTCTATGTCTGGTACTCAGTGTAAGTTCTTACTCAAGACCTATTGAATAAGAAACAAAAAATCATTTTGTAGGAGTTTCTTGAATTAGTTAAGGAAAGATTTATATGATGTCCTTATGGCAGTGTACAAAAATCATTTTGTAGGGGTTTCTTGAATTAGTTAAGGAAAGGTTTGTATGATATCCTTATTTAATATCTGACTATTTAGATGTATTTGCTGAATTGCTGTGTGCAGTACAAAGTAGCAAATAACTTTAAAACTGAATACTTGTTCCAAAATTCTATGAATTTAATAATTAAGCATCCTCTTAAATTTTAGATCTATTAGCAAAAAGACTATGGTCAGTAGAAAGAGCTACTATAATGTTTAAAGGAACTGTAGAGAGGATTCACGAGGCTGATCTAGACATGATGGCCTCACTACCTCTTTAGATTCTAGAATTTTATTATTTATTTTCTGGAAATCAGCTATCTCTTAGATCTCTCTACCCCTAAGCCTTCCCACAAAGAATTTGGAAGTCCTTTTTAAATTACAATTACAATAACTTGACTTTCTCATTTTCATTTCCTGTTTTAGAGAGGAGAGATTGAATTTGAAGTAGTTTATGTGGCTCCTGAAGTGGATTCTGATGATGAAAACGTAGAGTATGAAGATGAGAGTGGACATCGTTACCGTTTGTACCTTGATGAGTTAGAAGGAGGTGGTAACCCTGGTGCTAGTTGCAAAGACCCAAGTGGGGAAATCAAAGTATTACAAGGTAAAAATCACTCTAAAAATTATTATTAACATATTCATTATTATTAAATGTTTAAAATGTGAAGGCCTCAAAATTTCTTCAGTAAAACTGTTTTGTGAGGAAATCAAAGGAATGAAGAGCTTTCCCTTGTTTATTGTTTTATTGTATACTATGCTAACAGTTTATTTACCATATATGTTCTTCTATACTCATCTTGGACTGTTAAGACAAGTACATTACCAGTTACTCTACTGCAAGTGATCCTTGAAAAATAAATAAAATTTTTTCTAGACTCTGAAACAAAGACCAACATACTATTTTGAGTAGATCTATCTTGTAGACTACATTGTTTCTGTCTTGAGGCAAATTCATCTCTCACAATGAATTTTAAGCTAATTATGAATAAGTATGAAGTATAGTGTCGCCTTATGATTGCTATTAGAATCAACTTATATTATCTTGGGGATGTTTGGTTTAGTTTCTTTGCTATCATTTACACATATTTTAAGGAAAAACTCTAGCACTTCCTTTTACATAGAGCAGTGGTCCTCAAATTGTGATCTGTGGATCTCTGAGGGTCTCTGAGATATTTTAGCAGAGTTCATGAGGTCAAAGCTTTTCATAATAATACTAAGACATCATTTGTCTTTTTTTGCTGTGTTGATATTTGCACTGATGGTATCTGGTTGATGCAAAAGCAGTTGGGGTAAAACTGCTGGTGCCTTAGCACTAATCAAGGCAGTGTTGCTAATATTAGTAACTGTACTAGTAATCATTGTTTTCTTCCTTGCCATCCATTCATAGTAAAAGAAGAAGAAGAAGATACCAATTTTGCTTAAAAATATCTTTGATGAAATGGCAGTAACAGTTAATTTTTAAATATTGACCTTTGAGTACCTGTCTTTTTAATATTCTTTGTGATGAGATGGAAAGTATGCGTAAAGCACTTACTCTGCATACTGAACAAAGATGCTGGTTTCAAGGGAAAGTACATAAGTGACTGAACTAGCCATTTTTCTTCATGGAAGACAATTTTTACTTGAATGAATGACTAACAAAGTATGGGTTTTTGGACTATTTGGAAGCCATTTTCTTAAAAATGAACAAAGTCCATCACTTCAGGAAAGACAACTGATAATATTTATTGCCAGTGATAAAATGTGAGCTCTCAAGTGAAAGTTAGAACTTTGTAAAACATACGTTGATCACCATGAGCTTGACAGCTTCCTGACACTTAAGCTTTTCTGATGAGATTGATGATGATATTAATGAATGTGATTTTTTGATACAGTAAAGTGAAATGTGTCAACTTTTGGAATTGTTACATAACTTCATGGTCCAATATTTTTCAAATCACCAGTAAATGATGTTATAAAATTTTGCATGGGAAAAGATCCATTCAAAATGCAAGATAGGCAAATGGATTTTAATATAACAGAGTGTGAAAAGTTCACTGATAAGGTTTCAAATTCCACATTGTCAAATTTTTGTATAATATCAGAGAACAATACTGACAGTTATCTGAAAAGGCTATTAAAATACTTTTCCATTTAGCAACTACATATCTGTATGAGGCTGAACTTTCTTCATATACTTGTAACAGATTGAATGGAAGCAGATATATGAAAACAGCTATCATCTATAAAGCCATTGAAGAGATTTGTAAAATTGTAAAATAATGCTACTCTTCTAACTAGAATTTTTTTGTTTGGAACATAGAGTTGTTTGTCATTAGAGAAATGTTATTTATATTAACATTCTGGATTTATTGTCATTTTTAACAAAGAAATGAATTTTTTTTTAGATTTTTCAGTTTTACTTACCAATATGGGAAACAGCAGTAGCTATAATCCACATAAACAGAAGCTTCTTGGAGTCCTCAATGCTTAGTATAAAGGCCTCCTGAGACCAAAATGTTGAACTCCTGGCATGGAGTTTTATGGTGAACTGATAAACTGTTGCACTTTTGATAAACTTGTGTGTTGTAAACTGTTTGCACAAAGATAGCAGTAGCAGTTATTGTTTTCACTGTGCATCTTGAGCAAAACTATTGTGGCAGTATGTCAAAACCTTACACTGTTGGGCTGCTCTCCATATGGTTTCATTGTATTTCACACTTTTTGTTGTTTTCTGTCGGGATTAGAAGGCCTGTCTCTTCCTTTTTTTGTAACTGAGGCTAGAAGTTTTCTCTGTCACTTATGCAAATTGCAGACACTTAAAATGTGACTCAAATAACTAAAAATTTGTGTGTATATATCTTTTAACTGACTCACTTAAAAAAATGTATCTATTGGTTATTGTTTCACACGTCTATACTTTATAGATCTATATATCACCTAAATAGGTGATATAGTCAACACTTATTTATTTATAAGCCTATTATTTATTTTATAGATGATCAGAATTCATTTTAAATTTTAGCTGACATCATCTTGCCAACAAATTACATTTTAAGCAATTAACTAGTATATGCCTCAGTTAACTGAAGTTAATGTAATCTGAAAGCAACAATGAAAAATAAAAATATAATTCACAGTTCAGTAGATATTTATGTAAGTAGAATTGACTGAATTTTACAATTATATGTATTACTTCTAAGTCTTACAGACAGCTTGATGGTGGCTCATGCCTGTAATTCCAGCACTTTGGGAGGCCAAGGTAGGAGGATCGCTTGAGGCCAGGAGTTACCAACCTGGGCACTATAGTGAACCCTGTCTCTTCAAAAAGATTTTTAAAATATAGCCGGACATGGTGGCACATGCTTGTAGCTCCAGCTACTCAGGAGGCTGAGGTGGGAGGATTGCTTGAGCCTAGGAGGTCAAGGCAGCAGTGAGCTGTAATCATGCCACTGCAATCCAGCCTGGGCAATAGAGTGAGACCCTGTCTCAGAAAAAAAAAAAAAAAAAAAAGGGAAAGAAAACTTGATAGGAAACAATACAATTTTTACGTAAGCCCAATATAGTATTTTTAAATCTGTACAATATTTGATACCTGCCATAAGGGGGAAGAATTCCCCTGTTAGGAATTACTGATTTGATTAATATAAGGCATTATTTTTGCCTCAGATTACTAATGTTAATTACAGTGGGCATTCCTTTGTTTTTCACTCAATAAACTTATACAACTAACTTTTTTTTTTTTAATTTTTTTAATTGAGACAGAGTTTCACTCTGTCGCCCAGGCTGGAGTGCAGTGGTACGATCTCAGCTCACTGCAACCTCTGCTTCCTGGCTTCAAGTGATTCTCCGGCCTCAGTCTCCCAAATAGCTGGGATTACAGGCATGTGCCACCCTGCCCGGCTAATTTTTGTATTTTTAATAGAGACGGGGTTTCACCACATTGGCCAGGCTGGTCTCGAACCCCTAACCTCCGGTTATCTACCCACCTTGGCCTCTCAAAGTGCTGGGATTACAGGCGTGAGCCACTGCACCTGACCAAAACTAACTTTTTAAACCAGAAAGTATCTGCTTTATTTTTCTCCTTTCTTTCAGGATTTAATAAGAAGGCAGTAACTGACACACATGAAAATGGAGACCTGGGCACTGCAAGTGAAACTCCGCTAGATGACGGTGCTTCAAAATTAGATGATCTGCACACTCTGTATCATAAAAAATCTTATTAAATTGACCATATCTCCAGACAAGATTGTTAATCAGACTATTCTGAATTTGGGGCACTGGGGAAGATGGTGACAAAGACTACAAAATCAGGGGAGGCTGTTTGTTGCCTAAATGAAAGGCAGGTACCTCAGGGCTTCATGTGAACAATTCTAAATGCATAAAACACCCTGTTTTCTGTGGTAGACCATAATTAGCTATTGCATGTAAAGCAATTTTGATTTTCTTGAACTTGTAAGCACCAAAGCATGTGTTTCCCAAAAGGGTATTACTGGGCTCTTAAGTACCAAATGAAACCCTACTGTTTTACTTGGTTCCTTTTCCCTTTAGTAGGAGGACAGTGCTAACTGGAATTTTATAAGGAGTACCCTTTAAAATACAGAGAGTAAGTGAATTCATATTTTATATTCTAGAATGTTAACTGTGGTGTTTCAGAAGACAGAGCTTGACTCAATGAATTGTAGAAATATAGGCTTGACTTAATTTTTGTAACTGAAAGGCTTTAGACTTAAAAAAAATTTATTGTGCATCCTGAAATCTAAACCAATTATTAATGATCATTTATTGTAATGAGTTTGCATTTCAGCTTTATTCAATGCAGTACGAAATAGTTTTCTTTAAGCAGTCCTTAATCAATGCTGCACTAGAAATAGATTCTCAAAAGTTACTAAACATTTTACTTTTTTTGTTTTTTAAAAGAAATGCAGATGAGTGTAAAACATCTGTTCTCAATTATGTTGATCTGTGTGCACGGTACTGGAGCATTTACCCATTCATGTTGAGTCTCAAATGCTTGTTTTCTGGGGTCCACAAAAGACAGTTTTATACATTTTGAGTTGTTCATAAAGTTTGTCTTGTGATAGTCCTGGCACTTAAAGATAAATTTTTCTGGTAGTAAAAGTTCAGATTTATTACTATGTCATGAAACAGTACATTCAAATCAAACGGCAGTTTTCTTTCTAAGTAAATGATTTCCAATCATATAAAAGGTGGGCAAGATGAGATAAAGACATTTTGATACAGTAATTGTTTTGGTTGGGTTTTCATGTCAGTTTATGTTTGACTAAAGCTCTCTTCATATGCAGGTTTATAAATTTGTTAGGTCTCTTGTCCCATGATTAAACATGGAGTGCCTCTTCTCTGATTTAATATTCTGCGGGTCATTGTAACCTGCTAGGCAAAGTCAAAACATTGCATTAAAGAGGTGATAGTTTTGCTAATATCACTGTTTTAAAGGACGTACAGTTAAGGGACTATTAAGTGGGAGAAAGCCTACAAGGCTTTTAGAATATTATCAATATCTTCATTTCTGGTATTCAGATGTTATGTGATAAAACACATTTTTTTTTTTGTCTTTCCCAGATACACTATATATTTGTTCAAGGGTAAATCTATAAAATGTATATACTTTATTTTGTGGTTTTGCTATTTATAAATTTAATGTTTTAACTGTTGCTCATTTATGGTTTGTTTTGGGTGGTGGTGTTCATTTGTATATCACCATGTTAATTTGTAATAGAAGTGCACTTCATAGTGTATATTGTTACTGACATTAAAATACTTTATAGCATTGTCACTGAGCAAAAGCTAGTATTTAATTGTACAAATGAATAAGCAAGTTACATGTTATTGTTTGCTCTTGACAGGGTACGCCTCTTAAAAGAAAAAAAACAACTTGTTTTTTCCTTATGAATCCCCTATGCCAAACATATACCTTCCATGCATGACATGAGATCTGCAAACTGGATTTTAGCCACCATATTTATTTAGTCAAAAAAATTGTCCATTGTAGCAGACCCGAAAACCTTTTTCCTGTGACATGAAACCATGTTATTCTTATCTTCTTAAAACACAGCCTTGGATGGAATGGCCATGGTATTTTCTTCAGAGAACATCCTTTATCTGCTATGACTGAATCCTTAGGAAATGTAAGCTATAACCCTTTGATTTTCAAGAACTACCAAATAAGTGTATGAAGAGGTGGTTTTTTAAAACTTCAAGTTGGAATTTTTATGAGGTCACTGTGTAATTTGAAGAATTGTGTGAGATTGTCATGATATAAATTCCTTTTAAGGACTGATAAATAGAATGAAAAGTTTCCAGGTAGTTTAAAACTCCACAGGTCAGTTTCCTTTTCATTCCTGCTTCACTGTGGTTTGTAAGCCTACGGGAGAGCACCATTGCTCAGATGCTACTGTGAGCTTCCTGTCCGGTGTTAGAAAGTAACTAGTTAAAAGTTCATTTTAGAATGTATGGTTTTTGGGGATGAACTAAGAATTAGTTATTAGTTCCAAAGGACTGAGAACCAATTTTAATATTTTCACATTTATAGGAAAGAAATTCATATGTCCCTGAAACTTCTAGGACAAAACCAAACAAGTAAGGAGGGAACTGTTGCAAAGCCGTTTCATCGAGAAAGGGACAGAAGGAGAAATACACACATGTATACACAAACAGAATGGTTGAGAAAACATTTTAATAGAATGTGAGGGTTGTATGTGTGCGTGTATATATTTACACTTAACCTCTAAAATTCTCTTCTACAGTATCTCTGTTATGAATACGATGGAAAAGCAACATTTTGGTGGTGAGACTATTGTTAAAATAAATTTGAGAAAGATGAAAATTTTGTGAGTCTTGACAATTACAAGTCAACAGCTATGGAAAGTTAGCACAACTTGTCTGTGGTGCTGTTTTTTCCCCACCACAGTGGACTTATGCTGTTTTCATGTTTAGAAACAAGGTTTCATGTGATTCATGTGTAAGATGCACAGTATTTGACATCCTGATTATGTAATCCCTATTCCATCTATCCAGTCTTACACTTATGGTTGGCCTCAAATCTATTGCATTTATGATAATGTAGTATATCTAGTTGAGTTTAATATTTTTTTATTAGCCTGTAAATAAAGATGGCATCTTCTACATTAAAATAATATTGATCTCATTTTTTTAAATAAACATTTTGTTTCCTTGACATTAAATATTTTGGCTTGTTACTTATTTCTAGTAGTTCTATTTGTACCAACATGTCATAAAGTCTGTGCAAAGGACTTGGCTTAATTTTGTGTTATAAATATTGCCAGCTGTTGTTATCTATGAGGAAAACATTGATAAAAGTTACAAAATCAATCCTGTTTTTAAGATACTATTTAAAAGGATATTCTTCTATTTTGACATCTAAGTATATATAATTTAGAAGTTCCTAAGTTATATGTAAAATAATTTTTGGAAAATAATTGTAAATGAATTACTTGAGTTATGAACATTTAGAAATGTTATGAACATTAGAAATACATTTTTGTCACTAACTAACCTTGACTTAGTGCTAATACATATATGCTTTCCATGTGTTGATTTAAGCTCCCAATTCACCAAGTGATTTGAAAAGAAGTCTTTTCCCCAGAATACAACCCCATAGGATATTGGTCAATTTATGAATTTTTTTTTGGTCAGTTTATGAAATTTTAAAGAGAACTTGCATTTTCATTGTTAATCAGTATTTTATTTTAGGTGGGTTTATAACTGTAACCTTAAAAAAAACACTTTAAAAGTATTGCAAATTACTGTGCGCTGTTGGTGCTGAATATTTGTTTAATAATGAACCTTTTTCAGGTGTGTTTTGAGAGCTATAACCACCATGGCAGCAGCCATGAGAATGCATCTGTCAGTTCTCGTGCAGGAGGGAGCATAGCTTACTGAAGGCCCAGCTGCTGTGGTCTGAAATCCATCCCTGTGTACATGGTGAGGCTATGCTTATCCATGCTGCTGCCAGTCAATGACTGATTATGACAGGGATATTATATGATGACTCCTCAGCTTCAGCTGGAGCACTCCATGATGGTCTTGCCAGACTCCCTTAGGATTACATTGTAGTCCAAGTTGCTTTCACGCAACCTTCCTTCCTCCTTTCATTCACCTTGGGTCTTAACTCCATTGTGATCTCATTGCCTTCCAGCCTCCCATCAACTCCAGCTCCCTACCTATTTTTCCTCACTGGCATTGCCCTTAATAAATTTGTTGCACAGCAGATCCCTTTTTGGTGTTGGCGTCTGCTTCTTAGAGAGGCTAGACTAACACAAGTGACCATGAGTGAGATTTGAGGAAACAGGTAATAAGATGAGCATTAGGAACCCACCCAAAGGGTAAAGACAATGACATCTGGTTGATAAGTATGGTTTATCTAGTCCTTGGCACAAAAGCATGGCTCAGTGGCTATTTCACAAATGGTGTGCACAAAAGAGTTAACAGAACAGGCCTGAACCTGTTGTCTTTAGGTCTGCTTGCAAGGTTGGACCTTGGCTAGCGTCCAGCAACTTGGATATCAGGAGTATTCCCATTATCCCCTTGCTGGTAAGTGTGGTTTACTGTGCCTGAAATGTTTGTACAAACAATAGGATTTTTGTTGAACACTTACTTTCCTCTGGGAATCTAGAATTTTGGTACATGCTAGGCAGAGGGTACCTACACTGACTTCCCTAAACCCTTGACTCCTAGGTTCAGTCAGGCAAGCTTCCTAGGTGGACAACACTTGATGTATTGTTACACGTTATTGCTAGAGGAATTAAGCATGTCCTGTGTGACTCCAATGGGGAATGAATCTTGGAGCTTGTACCTGATTGATTTTCTTGGGACTTTGCCCATATGCCTTTTCCCTTTCCTCATTTTGCTTTGTATTCTCTGTAATAAATCATAATTGTGAATAAAACTTTTTGCTTAGTCTGATGAGTCCTAGCAAACCACTCAACTTGGGGAGAGTTTTGGAGACTCGGGACACAGATAGTAGCTTATGGAGAGGGGAACTCTCCAGGAGGGTCAGTGATGCAGACATTTGAAAAATGTGGGGAGAACAACATCTACAAGAATAGCAGAGTTGGCCGGTTACAGCAGGATTGTATTGATGACCTACAGAAATGGATGGGGTGGGGCAGTTCCCAAGGAGGCCTTACCTCCTACAATGGAGGGATTGAAACAGCTGAGCTTCAGGCTGAACACCTAAGTGTTAAGAGTTGCTGAGTTTCAGACGCTTGAATGTTCAGCCAAACCTCTTCTATTTTGTGAAAGTCAAGGCCCTGGTGAGGAAAACCTAGAACCATGGGGAGATCTGGATGGATGCACCTGAGAGACTTTGCAGTCTCCACTGGACCGTTGGTCTTAAGAAGAAGCCCACGCTTCTCTAATAAGACCTTGTACCTTGTCTATGCTCCAAGATGTTACAGAGGCTGCTACTAACCACATCCCTAAGGCAATACCTGCCCCTACCTAGTCTGCTGCCAGGCCTGTAACTAGGGCTAAATCCTAGTAAAGCCAGGATGGGAGATGTGCTGGGCCTGATAAAGGAGAAAAGAAACTACACAAAAAGTGTAAGAATTAGCTAGCATATTCTGGCAAAAGCCAAAGGTGTACTCCTAGAACTGAATTTTATATTTTTTATTATTATTTTTTTTGAGACGGAGTTTCACCCTTGTCGCCCAGGCTGGAGTGCAATGGTGCAATCTTGGCTCACTGCAACTTCCATCTCCTGGGTTCAAGTGATTCTTCTGCCTCAGCCTCACAAGTAGTTGGGATTACAGGTGTATGCCACCACGCCCGGCTAATTTTTGTATTTTTAGTAGAGACAGGGTTTCACCATGTTGGCCAGGCTGGTCTTGAACTTTCTGACCTCAGGTGATCCAGCCGCCTCCCAAAGTGCTGGGATTACAGGCATGAGCCACTGTGCCCAGTCTAGAATTGACTTTTGAGAGTGCTTGATCAGGGTGTAAACTCATTAAAAGAAAGAACCGAAATTGGAAAACATTTGATTTAAATTGGAAAAAATCCAGCAATATGTTGTTTAAAAGGAACATACCTAAAACATAAGGACATAAAAAATTTGAAAGTGAAATCAGAAAGAATATACACTGGGCATATTTTCTCCAAAAGAACATGGATACAGTTATATTTTTTAAAAACAGACTTTAGGAAAAAAATCATTAGAGATAAAGGTTACTTAAATTCTTAAAGAATCAATTTACTACAATGTTAAATCTATCATCATAGTGGGAGATTGCAACAAAACTTTCAGGGAAATTAGGAAAGAAGGAAGATTTGAACAACAAGCTTGATTTGAAGTTTTAAGAGGGCATTTGGTTGTAAAAGAAATACCTCTGGTGTGTAAGTAAGAAGATAAAAAGTGAGCAAAAAACAGATTTTTCAAAAGAAAACATACAAGTGGATGATAAACATGAAAAAAATGTTCAACATCACTAATCAGAGAAATGCAAATTAAAACTACAATGAGATACCATCTTACACCAATCAGAATGGCCATTATTAAAAAGTCAAGAAACAGATGTTGGGGAGGCTACAGAGTAAAGGGAGCACTTACACTGTTGGTGGGAATGTAAATTAGTAAAACCTTTACGGAAAACAGTATAGAGATTTCTCAAAGAACTAAAAATAGAACTACCATTTGATCCAGCAATCCCACTACTGGGCATATACCCAAAGAAAGAAAGAAATTATATTGAAAAGATACTGGCACTCACATGTTTATCATAGCACTATTCACAATAGCAAAGATGTGTATGGAATCAACCTAAGTGTCCATCAGTGGATGACTGGCTAAAGAAAATGTGGTAAATATATACCATTGAATACTATTCAGCCATGAAAAAAAAGAATGAAATCATGTCTTGCAGCAACATGGATGGAACTGAAGACCATTATCCTAAGTGAACTAACTCAGAAACAAAGTTTAATACCACATGTTCTAAGTGGGAGCTAAATAAAGGGTACACATGGACATATATAGAGTGGAATAATAGACGTTGGAGGCTTCAGAAGATAGGAGTGTGGGAGTTGGGTGAGGGTTGAAAAATTACCTATTGGGTATAATGTTCAGTATTCAGGTGATGGTTACACTAAAAGCCCAAACTCCACCACTACGCAATATATGCATGTACAAAACCTGCACTTCTACCCCCTAAACCTATAAAAATAAAAATATATTTTAAAAAAGGAAGATAGGTAATGGACTATAACAAGGAAAATTAGATAAAATATAGGCCGACACTAAAACTTGGAGTCTATGCGTTGGAAAGGTAGAATTTGCAATTTGGTAAATTGCCAGCAGGGGGCAGCAGATTCCAGATGCATTATTAATTTCACTTTTATTAGCGGTGTAAGGCTTTTTGAAACTCATCAAATAAAATACTCCTGTGAAGATCAATAAATTGAAGGCTGATTTTTCTAGGGTCACACAGCTAGTTAAGTGTCTGAGCCAAGACTCAAATCCCTCTCTTAATTCTACTTTAATAGGCCACAAAGAAGGAAAGGGGAAATATAGATAAAATTGTCAGCTTTCAGTCTTCCTATTCCAACAATTATTTTTATTTTTTCCATGCTTGCCAACTGCAGTAGAATTTTTTAAAATTTTTCTTAAAAGGTGCAAGGTTTGATGGACCTTTGGCTTGATACAGTTTTGATTTCTAAAAATGATGATTGTGCTGGGTTTGAATTTCACAAGAAACTGTTTGGCTGTAGTGGAGTGACTACAGAATGAGAGAACTCCTAGAGTTACACAGTAGAATTCTAGATCGACAAGACTATAGCATTCCCCTGCCCCCACCAAATACTTACGGAATAAGTTATTTCTTGCTTGTGTGCATACTGTCCCCATATTCTTTAGGAAGCAATACTGCAACAAGGATATTTGTGTCCTTTGTGACATTTGAGGATGTGTCATGCTTGCTAGGTGCCCTCTACTGTCATGTTCACCATGGTCGAGGGCATTTTTAACCTCTGCCTAAGGCAGTAATAAATGGGTTGTTGGCTTCTGAAACAGTAGAAGTAACTACAAAAAAAACCCCTGATTTTTCAGAGGAAAAAGGCAAACTGCTGACTAAACTAGTCATGAAAAAAGGGAGTAAATGCAAATATACAAAACAAGAAATAAGAGAGAAACACCCATAAAAGAGAAAACTAAAAGGATAATAATGGACTACTTTGTTCAATTCTATAGGAATAAATTTGAAAACTTTTCTAGGAAAATGTAATGTACCAAAACTGTTCCCAAGGAAGTTTTAAAATCTAAACAAACCAATTTCCACAAGAAAAATAGAAGAAATTGTCAAAGTGCTCTCCCCACAAATTACCAAAATACATGATTTCACAGGGCAATGCTACTAAACGTTTAAACAACAGCTAATTCTAATGCCTAGCAAGAGAACCAAAAAAGGGAAGAAAAATTCTAAATTGTTTCTGTCAAGCTAATAATATCTGATCAAGATTGCCACAAAGAAAGAAAAGCCCTGATTCACAAAAGATTTTTTTTTTTTTGCAACTGAGTCTCGCTCTGTTGCCAGGCTGGAGTGCAGTGACTTGATCTTGGCTCACTGCAACCTCCGCCTCCCTAGTTCAAGCGATTCTCCTGCCTCAGCCTGCCGAGTAGCTGAGCCTACAGGCACAGGCCACCACGCCCGGCTAATTTTTATATTTTTAGTAGAGACAGGGTTTCACCATGTTGGCCAGGACAGTCTCGATCTCTTGACCTCATGATCTGCCAGCCTCAGCCTCCCAAAGTGCTGGGATTACAGGTGTGAGCCACTGTGCCTGGCCCACAAATGAATATTAATGTAAAAATCCTAAGTAAAATCCTATCCATGCAAATTTAATACAGTAATGGATTCATATACTATAACCAGATGTTTAACATTAGGACATCTAATTATGTAATTAATCATCTGACTGGCTCTAGGGAGGAGTCCTATGGAGGAAAATCATATTTTCCATAGATGCTGAAAAGGCTTTGGTCAAAATTAAGCACATTCCTTGTGAGGGGAAAAAAAAGGAATAAATAGATGCTTTCTTAACATAATAAGGTTTACCTCAACATAACAAATCTACCTCTGCCTAAAAGCCAGCATCATGCTAAGGTGGGAGCTACTAGAAGTATTTAATATGGTACTGGAAGTATTGCCAATAGAATTAAATGTACACATAAATACTGGAAAGGAGATAGCACTAGCACTATTTGCAAACGTGATCAAATTCCAGAAAAACCTAAGAAAATCAACTAAAAGCTACTAGGAATAATAAGGACATTTAGTAAAGGAGCAGTGTACAAATTAGTCGTAGAAATTAAACAGGAAGACTGCATATAATAGCTAACACCTCGTGGCACTTATCATGGGTCAGACACTGTTGTAAGGGTTTTATGTATATTAATCCTTGTAATCTTCACCACAACCCTGTAAGGTATATACATTATCTCCATTTAGAAACAACGAAATGGAGTCATAGAAAGTAAATCCTTCTTGGTCACAACTAAGGCAGAATTTGAGCCCAAGCAGCCTAAGCCCCAGAATCCATGCTTTTTACCACTAGGCCATACTGGTTCTTGATACATAAAAGAGAAGGTGGGGACAATTTACAATGGCAGCAACAACAAAAAACACCTAAGTATAAATTAAACAAAAAATGTGCAGTACTTATGTGGGCACCCTTTAAAATCCCCTGAAAGGATGCAAAAGGGGCTTGAACAAATGGAAAGGGATACTATGTTTTGTGTACTTATATAACTGACTAAAAACTACATTAGAAAAAGAATGAATGGGAAATAAGGCATACGAAAATTCCAAGAGATCACTCTTTGAAGAAAGACAACAGGTAATTAGAAGGGCTTAGGATATTAAGGGAGAATTCTTTATACTTGGGAGAGATTTGAGGAAGTTTAAAGGCTGAGGGGGAGACCTCCAATGAAAGGGAGAAGAAGATAAAGGAAAAAGGGATAATAGGAGCAAAGAGATAACGGGAAGGCAGTGGGATTTAAGATCACAGGTGAAGGTTTATAACACTTTTTCCATTGACACAGGAAGGAAGGAGGAAAGGAATGAAGTGGATACAGGTTTTGTGAGAAGAGGAATCAGCAGGAAGTTAGTTCTGATTTTAATGGCTTTTACTTTTAGGTGAAGGAAGTGGCAAGATCAGAGTAAGGGAGAGTGTGAAAAGTGGCACTGCTTTGGAATAATTGCTGAGGGGTATGGAAAAAGGAATCAAAGATAAATAAAAGCGTTGAGGAGTGATGGGCCCCCAGTAAATTGGAAACCGAGCTTTTGTAACAGCCACAGTGTGAATAGTTTTGCAATGTTCCCCTGCTGCTGTGATGAAGATGGAGAGATGGTATTCTCAAGGCGAATTATGTTGTTGGGGTCTCATGGTTTGGGGTTCCTGGAAAGAAAACGGAGTGAAAATGCTGAGACAAAACAGTTCAGTGATGGATAGGCAAGGAAATGCAACCTAAAAGGATTAACAACCAGAGGAAAATGATGGGATCTAGGGGTTTGATATCTAAATGAGATCAGTGACTAGGTGGAAAGCTGAAGAACTCAGGGGATTTTGGGCTGAGAGAGAATTGCTGGAGATTAGGTTTACAGTGCTAGGGTTCTTGCTGATGACAAGAATGTGGACATGTGTGGGAGTGGTTTAAATGGAAAGGAGGTTACTAGAGTGGAAGTCAAGAAACCATAAAAATGACCATGTTGGGCACTTCTTTCTCTAGCATGATTACAAAGGAGGAATGAAGAAGACCTAGAATTAGGTGAATGTCCTCAATGAATGGAAAAAAGTGGCCTGGAAGATATTAGGTGTCACAGCAAAAAGAAAAAGATGGTAGAGCTAGGTGAGAAAAAAAGGGAGAGCTTTGAATGGCAGTGAAAAAGTAAAAAAGGATGTGGAAGTGGTCTGTTGGGAGGAGGGTGTGTGCCACAGTTAAGTGCATTGGTTGGGAGGACAGGCAGCCTCCACTTGAAAAAATAAAAAGGACTCTAAGGCAAATGGTGTTGGATGACTTCAGATTGGGCAGAGAGAAAACGAGCTAATATTGATTGATCATCTAATGTATACAAAACACTATAATATAGTCTGCACAACAGCCCTTTTATAATAATTTCCACTCTGGGAATAAAGAAGTAGATTTAGAAAGCACCAGTAATATGCTTGCAATCACATAGTTACAAAGACTAAATCTCCAGTTAAACCGAAGTTCTATATGGTTCTAAACCTGTGCTATTTTCTTTTTTTTTAAAACAAAACAAAACAAAACAAAACAACAACAACAAAAACATGGTCTTGCTCTGTTGCCCAGGCTGGAGTGCAGTGGTGTGATCTTGGCTTACTGCAACCTCCACCTTCTGGGTTCAAGTGATCCTCCCGCCTCCCCAGTAACTAGGACTACAAGCTTGCACCACTACAACTGGCTAATTTAATTTTTTTGGTAGAGAGGAGGTCTCACTACATTGCCCAGGTTGGCCCCGAACTCCTGGGCTCAAGCTATCAACCTGCCTCAGAGTCTTAAAGTGCTGGGATATGTAAGACACCGTGCCTGGCCTGCTATTTTAATAAATATGCTTTCTTGTACCTGTTGGGGAGGCATCATTCCAGCAGGATGGCAGAATAAAGAAGAAGAAAACCTGTCTATTATGAATTCCTAGGAATGTCAGATCGAATAAATCAGAATTCTTCACAAGGCCTAGCTAAGCTCTTAAGAAATAAAGGGAAGCCGGGCGCGGTGGCTCATGCCTGTAATCCCAGCACTTTGGGAGGCCAAGGCGGGCGGATCACGAGGCCAGGAGATTGAGACCATCCTAACACGGTGAAACCCCATCTCTACTAAAAATACAAAAAATTAGCTGGGCGTCATGGTGGGCGCCTGTAGTCCTAGCTACTCGGGAGGCTGAGGCAGCAGAACGGCGTGAACCTGGGAGGCGGAGCTTGCAGTGAGCTGAGACACTGCCACTGCAGTCCAGCCTGGGTGACAGAGCCAGACTCCGTCTAAAAAAAAAATAAATAAATAAATAAATAAATAAATAAATGGAAATACTCAGGTATCAGAATCAAAGATAGGAAGAGAAGCTCTAATGAGCATCCAATAGGATTTCCAGGAGAAAATAAACAACCAAAAAAGAGGGCTGATCATTTTCATAGTTGATAAATCCTAAGATTCAAGAGGCACAAGTCCTGAGCAATGTGAACAGAAACAAATTCATAGCTCAATACATAGTAGTAAAATTGCAGAATACCAAAGACAAAATAAAAATCTTTAAAGCCTCTAGGGGAATTTATCCCAGAACAAGGAGAGGCTGGGAGCGAGATCAGTGGGAGACGGGGCATCTGTAGTGGGATGTGAACACAGCAGTGTGGGTGGGTGTGCAATGTGGCATGGGGTGACTGCATCGGCTGTGTTTTGGGCAGGAAATACTTGCAGGTTGGGGTGAGTGTTTGTATTCACCCTAGCTTCTCATTGGAGGGTTTCAACTGCTCTCAGATCTGGGGGACAGACTAGGCATACTCTCTTTCAACTCAAGAAAGTACAGGGTAACACTGCTCTCAGAACCTCAGTAACTATTTGGTACGTGCATGAATGCAAGATAAGCGTTTTAGGAATAGTGAGGTCAACCTGGTGGCCACATTTGGACTGCTGTGACTGGTCAGAGTGAGGAAAGGCCTCGTAGCTATTCATGGTATATACACTTGTGCCTATGTGATTTCATGTTAAGAATCCAAAGCAGTATAAAATAAACACAAAACAATCTCTCACATCCTTTCTATTTTCTAGGCTGATTATAAATGTTAATGAAAATTTAAATAACAATAATAAAACCCAGAGCAAAGCTTCAGGAGCCTGTATAAGTGTAGTCTTGCTTGTCATAGCAAATGTGTTTCAACCACAAACGTAAGAAGTGGCAGAATACAATCTTTGCCTCCCAGTAGGATTTGATAACATAAATCATACAATTAGAATTGTCTCATTCACACCTTATCATATATGTGCTGATATTGCAAAACACCAAAAAAGAAAGACGTAATATTTTTCTGCCCTTATCCTCTAGTTTAGGTTTAGCTGTGTAGGGTTTATCAGACCTTTCCACTCACCCAACCTGTTCTACAGAGTTTACCCTGAGGAAGTGATGATCCAAAAAAAAAAAGTCCTGTTCTCCCACTGGTCATGATTAGATCACTAGTGCCGCAGAAGAACCGTGATAGATGAACACAGCTCTATTGTAAAGAAGGGCTGTAGATCTAAGCCTATATTTATGGTCTAATATTCCAATATTAAAATTCGGTAAACAGCCCACTGAAGGCTTACATTGGAAAAAAGGACCTACTATAGACAACACTTTGATAAATGTTCCAACTAATTTTCATCAGTAAGTTTTGGAGGAAGAAAGCACAACAACACCATTTTCAAACATGAGGAAACTGAGTCTCATCATTATATAAGCAGCCAGACTTCTCTTCTGTGGTAGATTGGGGTCTGGCCTAATCTGGCACCAAGCTCTTGCTCTTTCCACTGTGGCACCTGCCTTTTAACGGAGGCTGAGCCTTGAGTGCCTCTAACACCCCAGCGAGTAGGGCTGACCAGTGAGAGTCAGGGGCAGTTTGGTTTGGCATAGTTTATTACAATTAGTGTGCACATAAAACCAGGTAAACTCCACAAAGTAAACCATTTCCCCTCCACACTAACCAGCAGCTAGTCTGCCATGACCCTCCAGCACCCCCATTATTTTAACATATATACATTTCACAGGATGTAATAACCATACAAATAGGGTTATAATACATTCTTCAGGGAAAAAAATTTTGGTCCATATTTTCTATTAAAAAAACACACACACTTTCCTCTTTGGTAAAAGAGGTTAAATCTCCCATAGTTAACTCACAAAAGAAACTCAAATAAAAACTACTGAACATGAGGTTCAGCTGAGGTCTGGACTGTTCTGGAATTACAGACGCCTCCTTGAGGGGAAAATCATTTCTTATAAAATGAGATCAGTTTCCAACAGTTTCATGTCAGTAGAAAAGCTCGATTTAGACTTGGTCAGAATCACTTTTGTATGAACATGTTCCAAATAACTTTGTTTTTCAGAGAACAATGGAAGTCACGAAAATGTGCTACTTCTGAAGAAAGTCATGAAAAGTGTGGCATCTGACCTCAGCAATATTTTTAATCTGAGGTACAAAAACATCTGACACAGCCATTCACACTGTTAATTCCTGTGCCACCTTCATGGTCACGGGAGCTGGGCCGACCTCTTCGCATCCCCCTCTGAAGTGGAGACTAAGGAAAAGGGCAGCTACTGAGGTGTTGTTTCTTTGCTTGTTTTTAAATCTACAGTCATAATTGCTAAATAAACAACCACCCTGGTGTGCTTTTCATGCTTCAAGTAATTCATTTCTTCCAGGAGAAGAATGTTAAAAACGCTTTTAGTTCTAGTTATCAAAGGAGAGGAAATGACTCAATAACAACAAGATTAGGTTTAAGCAGACCTGCTGCTAACACAGTATCAGATAATATACTGAAAAAAATGAACATACTATTTATATACGTTTTGCAACAGCTGCATTTTCCCACTTAACCTCTGTGCAGAACTAAAATCTGATAGAGCAAACTTAACTTACTTTTATTATTGTTAAATACAACTCTGTACAGATCACACCTTCAACACCAAAGCAGCTCAATATCACAGTCAGAGGAATGAAAAACGCCATCTGAAAATTTTCATTTTTCTAGCCCAACAAAACCCAACAGACGCACCCTAAGGGTCAGCACAAAACCAGCTGCACAATTTTGTAAACAGTATGACAGGTTGTCTCTAGGATCCTACTGGATCACACACACACACGCAAGTGTACACACACACCGATACACACGCATACTCTGGACCTGCAGGCTCCCTTCTTCCAGTGCCTTGCGACAGCCCGACGCTCAGTACCACAGCAGGCTTCTTTCACATTGTGTTCACAAAAGGGCAGTCATGGCCGTCTGGTTGAGGGGTGTGAGGCAGTCTCTGGGGGCAGAATAGCTGTCACTCGTCCCGGGATGCGTTGGGGGCTTCTGAGAGTCAGGGTACCCACTTTCGGTGGCGAAGGCGCTGACAGCTTTGGGCTGGTCGTAGACCCTGTCCGCAGGCTGTGCGCTGTGTGGCCTTTGATAGTCTCCGTCCTGGGCGCCCACACCCGCTACGAGGGAGAAGCCGCCCGAGGAGAGGGAGTGTTTGTGGCCGGGCTGGGGCCCTGGGACGCGGTAGCCGCTCTGCGCAGAGAACGTGTGGGCGCGCAGCAGGTGCCGCTCCACGATGGGCGTGGCGTACTCGGGCTCCGGGGGCGCCAGGGGCAGCGCGTACTCGTGGCGGCCGGCCCGCTGCGGGCAGTCATAGTGGCCGCCGGCGTCGGTGCTCACCCCTGCCTCCTCGGCGTCCGTGTCCATGGGCCGGAAGGTGGAGCCCTTCCTCGTGACTGTCCCGGTGCCAATCATGAGGGGCTGCTGGTAATCTGCAACCACAAGACAGATGGCAGTTAGCGGGCACCACACACGGGCCGGCCTGTCAGTGGCAGACGGGGATACGCTGCTTCAGGTTGTGGTGACTGACTCTCCCCCCGGGTGCCCTCAGGTGTCCCTGGCACTGCGGAAAACCCTGATGTGAAAGCCACAGAAGCCACCACAGGCAGTACACAACCGCACCGCCTGCTCAGGAAGCCTCGCAGGGTCTTCTCAGAGATGGGGGCGATGAAGACGTCCTGGGGCATGGGGAAATACTTCAGGGAGGAAGTGGCTCTGAAACTGGCTCTGGAGAAGCTATGGAGGTGGAAGTCACACAGTGTGGAAATGGAGGAAAAAACAGCCCCGAAAACAGAGTTTGATAGGGCCAGAGTATGAGGAACACAGAGTAGTTTGTTTAATAGGATATGAGGACCAAAGCAATAGGTCAGGGCTTAGTGGTGACAGTGAGGATGATGCCAGGAGCTCCCATTTATAGAGCTCCTACTCTTTGCCAGGCGCTATTCCAATAGCAAGATGTTAATAATCTTCAAAAAAATCCCCTGAGGTAGACTGTTACTCCATTTTACAAACAGGAAACCAAGGCAGAGAGAGACTAACTTTTCCTAGGTCACACAATGGGGCAATGGAGTAGGATTCAAACGCACATCCTGAATATATGCTGTTAGCCACGCGTTAGAGCATGGAAAAGCATTGATTGTCTTGCTAGGAAGTCTGGTTTAATTCTATGGGAAATGACAGACTGGCACTTTCAGAGGTAACTGTGGAGGTTGACCGAAGAGGAAAAGATCAAAAAGTGAGAGGTAAAAAAAGCACAGAGAAATGCACATAGAGGTCACAAACTAGGAAAGAGGAAAAGTGACCCTTTGGGACAGGAATCAGGAATTTGTTAGCAAAGAGAGGTGGGGTATGAGGGAAGATGGGAGGCAAGGACTCTTTCCAGAGGGTAAGCCTGGATGAGGCTGGGATGTGCAGTCGAGAAGCCATTAGACAAGGAATGCACAGAGCATGTGTGGTAAGGGTTAGGAACAATGGATTCGATTGTGGGTGCTGAGGAACGGGTGACATCTGCAGGTGGAGGCGTCCAGCAGGCTGCTGAGAATTATGGACTGGGGACTGAGAGGGAAGTCTGGGTGTGAGAAGCAGCATGGACAAACATGCAGGGAAGGGCACTGCTAGAAGTTGGGGAGGGTGTGGGACTGTTTAGGGGAGAGACTCTGGTGAGTGGGGTTGAGACAGAACCTGGGTCATTGCACATCTAAGGAGCCTGAGGACCACTCAGGGAGGAAGGAGGAGGGACTGAATTAGAAGCTGAAGGAGAATGAAAGGCATAAGAGAACAGAAAATAGGTTCTCCCTTCATGTCACTTCCAAGGAACAAGAGGATGGATTTTGGTTGCAGAGGATGCTCTCCTTGTCCACAAAGTGACTCAACCAACCCTTAGGCTGACAACTCCCAGTCACTGATGTGCACATGCGTCACCTGGGAGCTTCCAGTTCTATGGCCTCCCTTTCTAACAAGCCCCCAGGTGATGCCTATACTGCGGGTCCTCAGGCTGCATGTGAGGAGGGAGAAGCCAGAGCGCAGTGCTACTCAGAGCATGCCCCACAGGGTCCTATGTATCTGAGAACTGTTTTCAGCAGTGCCATAGAGACAGGTGCAGAAACTGAGACTAAGTGTCAAGAAACTACTCTTAGTTACTCTTTATTACTCTTAGAGTAATTTTATGTCTGTTGAATCTAATAATAAAAAATTAGAGCTTTGTATTTTGTATCTTTAAAATTTCCTTATTACTAGTATTTTATATTGCATTTTACAGTGTATTCATTCATGATGGAGTAGAAATTTTAAAAAAAGAAACAAAAAGCATTTCCCCATAGATGGTTTGGGAAGCTCGACTCTTGATGTGGCTTGTCAGGGACACTGAGGCCCTTCTCATACTGAGAGAGTTCCTTTATTTCCTATCTCACCTTCCTCAGGGCAGGAACTGTATTTAATTCCTCCTTTCAGTCCCTCTTTACCAGTGCCTTAATCAAAGCTTTGGTAACAAAAATAGATTCAGGGCTTCCAGATACAAGTAACACATCAGGGCTATCACTATGGATGTCACTATATCCCCTGCAGGTGAAAAGACTGGCTGAATAGGGCTTTTAAGTAATATCTCAGTGTCAGTTTGTAATTCTGTGCAGAATGCAGAAAAAACACATTTCAGATTTATTGGACCCTATCTAAATAGAAAAGGATTTTGCCTTATTTCTCTCCTGTCTCCCTCCCCCAGAAGCAGCACCTCCAATCTAACAGCACAGTCCTAGAAATATGACACTTACCTGCCATATCACTTGTGATGAGATCTAATTTTTGAGTCATCTCCTTCTCATTATCATAGCTGATGGTAAACTCAGCTGACTGATGTCTGGCAAAGGGATATTTAATCTGCTTCCAACAGTCTGGAATAAAGGTAACATAAAACAAATGAATATGTCAGAAATGTAATGCGCGTCCTCCAGAACATGTTCCTTGATGAGTCAGAGGTCAGGCTGCCTCCTGACAGCTGACAGTGATAAATGTCCTCCTCAGGTGTGTGTGCTAAGAACAGCATGCCAAGGTCATTAACCACAACAGCAAACACTACTCTAACCATGCTTTCCGCTGTGCCTTTAAAAGGTATTTTGCCCTCATCGGGTCCCAGATTCTCCCTTTGTGAGATCATCTGGGTATGGTCTCCCACAATCTGCACTGGCATGGCATCTGTGAGGCAGAGGAGACACTGCAGCTGATGTTTAGACCCTGGGGAGGTGGAGTCTCAAATGGTCCCTGTGCTTTCTCCGGGGTCCTGCCCCACTGCCCTCTCTCTCTGGACCATGGCTAACTCATTGCTTGGGCGCCTGTGTCTGGGAAAGTGAGAAAAAGACCAGACGGGGCTGGTGTGCAGGATTATCTGAAACCTGCACACCAGCCCTGCCTGGTCTTTTTCTCACTTTCTCATCAGGGTGGGAAGTGCAGCACAGGCCTGCAGATGCTAACAACACGGGCCTACTTCAGTTCCCTGATAAGGCTTTTGTCATACCTCCTTGATGGCAGACAGTGTCGTGGCCTAAACTCCAGTGGCCAAGAAAAAAGAACATCGACAAATGATAGGGGATGACATTGAACAAAAGTAAAGTGGCCATTAAAATAAAGAGACAGGACACAATAAATTCCTTCCTAATAGATATGCTACTTTAAAGGCTACAGGGCTTATGTCTTTTAACCAAATAAATGTGGGCCACTGGCCTTCTTATGCTTTCAATCAGCAGATCCTGTCCCTTCCTCAAAGACAGATAAAATTGTAGACAGAGTTTTCAACCAACCTGTTTTCTGAGCCTCTGCTGATCCATACGGACTTCCTTTCTTCTTCTTCCTATCAAGACAAAAAGTCCTACTGAATATTTATAAGCCAATGTATCTGCCTCTCTCTCCCTATATAACATAAGGATCATAATAGTACTTACCTCACAGGGTTGATGTGAGAATTAAGTGAGATGGCAGCTGCCATGTGCTTTAGAAAATCATACAAATATGTAGATTTATCTATAAATTTATCTCATTTATAAGAAAGCTCACAAGATTTCACTAGAAGAATATATACTAATCTTATTTTGCATATTAGAAATCAGTGCCTTATTTAGTTTATCACTAGCTCATGCAGTCATCCTGAAGCAATTCCTCATGACCACATGTTCTCACTTCATCTCTACTATACTCCAGTCCAAAACTGTGGGTGTCTTTAAAAGCATTTCATACAAGCACATTACACTAAGGCATTCTTTAACTTATGAATATCTACCTGAACCAGAGACTTCTGTACCTTCTCTCATGACGGCAGAAACTATTCTTCATTCTATTTGTACTAATACACACATTATAGATTCTGAAGTTGCTTAAAATATAAAAAGAGAAAACTTCAGAATACTTTCCATTTTTTGTTTAGATCCAACATCTAACAATTGTTAAAATAAACATGGATCTTAGGGTTCTGGAAGAGATTCAGAATTCATCTGGGTAAACTATATTTTATACATAAGGAAACAGGCTTGGGGAGGCTGAGTTACGGGGCAGCTTGGTGATACCCCAAGCAGCCTAGTTAATATTCCTTTTACTCTTCAGGGAGGAGAAGCACAGATACTTCTAAAGCAATATATCAATTTCAGGATACTTCAACAATACTCAAAGGTTAAGTCTTTACCAAAGGTCTCTAAATGACAAGAACTGCTTATAAAGTAATACATGGTGGGGTGCGGTGGCTCATGCCTATAATCCCAGTGCTTTGGGAGGATCAAACGAGACCAGAAGTTTGAGACCAGCCTGGGTGAGAAAGCAAGATCCCATCTCTACAAAACATAAAAAAATTAGCTGGGCATGGTGGCACATGCTTGTAATCCTAACTACTCAGGAGGCTGAGGCAGGGGGTTTGCTTGAGCCCAGGAGTTTGAGCAATCTCACCACTGCACTCCAGCCTGGGAGACACAGGGAGACCCTGTCTATAAAAAAAGATTAATAAAGTAATACTCGATCATTTCTACTTTTATCTATCTTGTTTGTAAAATATAAGTTAACATTTTATTTTGAAAGAAGTCATGCTGCTTTTGTACATATGCATTTCTGAAGAATAAACTTTTTGGTTTTTTATTGTTCGCATAATTAGAGAAGAAATTTAAAAATGTAAAGTCACCATACTTTCTAAAGGCTGCAAAGATCCCCATTCCAGCAAACACCAGGACAACAAGGAGCACCAATGGAATAGCCACCGTTGTAATATTTATTCCTAAAGAAGAGGGAAAGCCATCACGTTACAACACAAATGACCAACAACCACTTTTCATGATCTAAAACTGAACATGGAATTGAAAAGTCTTTAAGCATTTAATATAGGGGGAAAATGAATACATGTTAGGCATTTACTGACATTGGAAAGCAAAAAGAAAGGATTCAAAATCCTGGCTGAAGTTTGGGAAAGTAAAATTTCTCCCCCAGCCCCCCAGAGACAGTTTCCAATGTTCCTCAGGGACTAACAGGTACACTGGGCTTGTTGCTTGGCCCATATTAAACTCCAAAAATCTGAAACGAGGGGAACGTTTAACCCTTCCCCCACCCCTCAGGTGAGAACTATTTAGACAGTTAAACGATTTAAGCACAGTGTGGAGCTCCTGCTTTGGCTCAAGCAATGTGTTTCCCCAGATGGCAGGCGGGTTTGGACCTGTACCATAACAATAGCCTGGAAAACTGGGATCCTCGTTACAGAGCTCTGGGGCTGCGGACTGAGAGGAAGTGCAGCCTGATGACCTCAAACAGCATTTCCACTCTGTTGCATGAAACACCACATCATGTTTTCCTGTAACTCTTTCTGCTCTAAAAAAAGGACACTTTGACAGCCACCAAGGCAGGCCCCAAGTTTGTAGAAAATACACAAAGTAAAGGAAAAATATCTGCTCTTCATCTTTCTCTTCTGTGATCCCTGGGAAGAAAATAAAGGGATGCTTAAGAGTGGAAAAATGCAATTCATGAAGAAGGGGAAAAGGGATTTAGATGAAAACAAAATTTGTGTATAAGTAACAGAAGTGTTATTATTACTTTTTTTCTTTTTTTTTTTTTAGAGATGGAGTCTCGCTCTGTCACCCAGGCTGGAGTGCAGTGGTGTGACCTCGGCTTGGGCAACCTTCACCTTCTGGGTTCAAGCAATTCTCCTGCCTCAGCCTCCCGAGTAGCTGGGACTACAGGCGCATGCTGCCACACCCAGCTAAAGTGCAGTGGTGTGACCTCGGCTTGGGCAACCTTCACCTTCTGGGTTCAAGCAATTCTCCTGCCTCAGCCTCCCGAGTAGCTGGGACTACAGGCGCATGCTGCCACACCCAGCTAATTTTTTGTATTTTATTAGAGACAGGGTTTCACCATGTTGCCCAGGCTGGTCTCGAACTCCTGAGCTCAGGCAATCCGCCTGCCTCGGCCTCCCAAAGTGCTAGGATTACAGGCGTGAGCCAATGTGCCCGGTAGCGGTGTTATTTTTAAGAGTGAAAATTTGGGGAAAATCAAATAACTTAAGCATCCAACAGCAGGGGAATGGTCAAGTAAATAATGGTTTATCCATGTGAAAAAATACTATAAAGACATTAATAATTGGGGTTTTCAACCTTCCAATAACATTGGAAAATGCTCATAATACAATGTTAAATGAAAAATATATGCTACAGAACAGAATAATATGATATGCTACCATTTTTGTCTTAAAGTTAGAAATATAAATATAGTTGACTAGAAACAGTGAGATTTGGTGATTATCTATGGATACTGATTTATGACTAATTTTTGTTTTCTTATTTGTGTTTTTCTTATCTTTCCAAATTCTTATAAAATTGATATGCAAATTATTTTATATTCTGAAAAAATGTACTTTTAATGTTATTTGAATAGAATATATACTTACATGTTCAAAATGCAAACAGTACACAAAAGTATGGAATGGAATGTGTCCCTCCTACCTCTGTTCCTCCTTCACAGAAAGCCGCATTATGTTTCTTGAAATTTTTCTAGAGATACTGGAATGAATATTTATTCTTTATTTCTCCTTTTTGCAGAAAGGGTGTCGTGCTACTTAGATAGTTCTATATTTTGCTTATTTTTTTTAAGTTGCCACTATATCTCAGACAGCTTTCTATATTACCAATTGCTATATTTCAATTTTTTTTGTATGGCTGCAGAGTGTTCCACTGCGTGGATGTGCTAATATTTTATTTTTCCACAAAATACGTACCTAGTGTTTGAAGGGCACATAAGTTCATTCCTAATCTTTTTCTATTTATAATACTGCAATGAAAAGCTGTAAATATACATCATTTTATATATGTGCCAATGCCACTGGATAATCCACCTCAAGTGTTTATATGACAGAGAAAAAGAAACTTTGTTGAAGTTACTGATATTGAGTGGGTTACCAGTTATGCTCCTTATGAAACCACAAAACAATCACTGCTCTACCTATGGATGTTTCTTCCGAGGGGACGGGCCTTGTGATTGTCTCATCTTCTTTCTTAGTTGAAACACTGGTGCTTTGACTTGTCTTGCGCCACACCAATGAATCATTACCTGAGAGAGGAGAGACGTCGGGAAAACCACATTAGTAACAATGATAGGCGAAAAAAAATATGACCAAACTTGAGTAACTCACTGGCTTGCCCTGAGCCCTACCTTGTGTAATCTGGCAACCAATGAGCTCCACCTTCAAGGCTATCCTCTGGTGCCATGTCTGGGGGACAACCCGCACATATCTGGCCACGATGGGAGGGATGAAATTGTTTTGCACTGGGTCCCGAAAGTTAGAGTTACCCTGAAACACCTATAGAAGGAAATTATGTTTACCTTAAGATTCTATTAATGAGTTTTTTGGTGTTTATCATCCCACTTATACCTGGTTATATGAAACCAAGGCAAGGATTCTATGTCTGTTGCATTTTTCTAGACACTCTTGATATTGAAGATACGAGGCTTTGCAAACAAGGGCCAATTTATCTAACTAAGGTGGTGCTGCTCATCTGTTTACTGATTTAAATTTCATTTTGGATAAAGAAGCTAAAATTGCCTTGTTGTATTATTTGACCTTAATATTCCTACATTCAACTGGTGCTACAGACAAGCAACCTCAAGAGCACAAGGCCTCAGCTCTCTCACTTTGCCATTTCCTTCCGAATTCTCATTGTCACTAACAGGATCCCAAGACAAATGTCCAACTCAAACATCCACCATGCTTATACTGAAGCAGCCATTTCAAATGGCCAATTTTCACTTCCCAAGAAAACCACAAGTATTTCATTCCTGAAGTAGAAAAGAATTAAATCACAAAGAGCTCTCAAGGTTTTTATTGACACATTTCTTATTCTTGGATTTGGATGCCAAGAAAGCCCCACCTTTCTTTTTTTCTTTTCTTTTTTTTTTTGAGATGGAATCTCACTCTTGTCGCCCAGGCTGGAGTGCAATAGTGCAATCTCGGCTCACTGCAACCTCCGCCTCCCAGGTTCAAATGATTCTCCTGCCTCAGCCTCCCAAGTAGCTGGGATTATAGGCGCCAGCCACCACACCCGGCTAATTTTTGTATTTTTAGTAGAGATGGGGTTTCACTATGTTGGCCAGGCTGGTCTCGAACTCCTGACCTTGGGTGATCCACCTGCCTTAGCCTCCCAACGTGCTGAGATTATATGTGTGAGCCAGCACGACCAGCCCATCATCATCTTTTTAAATAGTTTATTTTATTTTAGAGACAGGATCTTACTCTGTTGCCCAGGCTGTAGTGCAACAGCACAATCATAATTCACTGTAACCTTGAACTCCTGAGCTCAAGTGATCTTCCTGCCTCAGCCTTCCAAGCATCTAGGACTACAAGTGTGCACCACCACATTTGGGTAATTAAAAAAAAATTTTTTTTTGTAGTGGTGGGGTCTTGCTATGTTGCCCAGGATGGTCTCAAATGATCCTCCTGCCTTGGCTTCCCAAAGCTTGGGGATTACAGGCATGAACCACCATGCCTGGCCTCACTGTCTTTTATTGAGATATTTAATGTAAACACACTGACGAAAATATATAGAGGCCTGTTCTCCTACTCAGTTCTCTTGCCTCTAGGGTTACCTCTTACCTTTTCTTCATTATTCACAATTCCTTTATAGGTCTTCCACTTAGAATTATTGTTTTTGAAGTTCATCACAAAACTCTTAACATAAAAGTTGAAGTTCGACTGTGTAGATCCAGTGGTCCGAATTCCTTGTAAGAAAATATTTACAGGCTATTTTTAAAAGTTTGTTAAATATAACATCTATTATAATTTCCAGTTTCATTTTTTTCTCCCTCATTTAAAACCTCAGATCATCTCACAGGCCAACTTATATTAGTTGCATTTAAAAATCTCTTCACAGATTAATGTTTTCACACTGACAATACACCATATAAAGATTTCACCATTGAAGAATTATCTCTCTAATCCATATATCCATATTTACAACCTGCATACAGATTCTTTCCACAGAAAGAATGTAAAGATTTGTTACATTTTCAAATATTTCAAGATCTTGGAGGTAGGTAGAGAGGCACCTATGTAAACAATAAGCATATTTTCAACTGCGAGTCATTTACAGTCATGAAACTACTCCTGCACTTTGCACTTGTGTTATTTTCTGCACCTGTTATTTTCTTTTTCTCCCCCAAATCGATCTCCAGCCACTCTCGTGGTTTGTGGTTGTTGCTACTGTCGCCCGAAGCCCATGATGGGCCTTGGTCCTGAAGTCGGGCTTGGCCAGGAGACCAGTGAACTTGGTCTCCACTCTCATTGACCGACTGCCATGAGGAAGAAGCTCTGATTTGCCCGTCAGGTTCCAAACTCAAGGATCTGCTGCAACCTGAAAAAAGAGTGCAGTAAGATATTTTAGATACAGACATAAAATAATAGCAAAAAAAAAAAAAGTAGTACCACATCTCACCTAGAAATATTCAACTAGTTGACTTTTATTCTGATATGGAATAAAGTGTTTAATTACCAGCTTTTAAATGGTCCAGAGTTGCATTTCACTCATTTGTACTACCATGCCTTGAAACTGTTACTGCAATAGACCTCCAAGTCACATCCTTTATAAGTGACACCTCTTCGTCCCCACTGTAGATTTTATTTTCTAACCTTCTATGTTCATCCTGATTTCAACAAAATGCAATCTGTGTTAAAGGTTTAAAATGCTGTGTTCCTTCTCACTTTAAAAGATTTAGAATCAGAGGGGAACCCCATTTTTTCCACATACTTGAAAAGCAGATGTGTCTAAGTCCTCTGAACATCAGTAAGTTGTACCCAATATTCATCCAAAGGACCTTAACTATACCATGGCCAATATACCAATGTGAAGGCAGCAAATAAAGGCAAAGAAGAAATATTTGTAGTGTTTTCCTTGAAATGGTTTATGCTAAGGGAGAATATTTACATAGAACACATTTCATGATGGAGAAGCTAAAAAGCCTTTATATACTCATTTTCAGTAACTTTATTCTAATAACAAACCAAATTGCAATATTTGAAAGCTTTTTCTCTTAAAATCTAAGATAAAGGGATTTATTTTAAAATAAATATTTCACTTTTTATTCTTTTTGGCAAAAGTTTGAGAGAGTTTAGATTATAAAGAAACATACTTTCTGCTTAATGTTAATTAGGCTTATTGTCCTGTGGATGGTTAAGTCAAGAAGATTTGGTGTGGGTGACTGAAGCAAGCGGATCGCTTAAGCCCAGGAGTTTGAGACCAGCCTGGGCAACATAATGAGACTCTGCCTCCTTAAAAAAAAAAAAAAAAAAAAAAAGGTGCTATGTAACCTGAGAAAAAAGAAAAAAAAAAACCAACCTTTTAAACTATATAATCTGAAGGGTATGGAGAAATAAATTACTACCGAAGATTTTTAAAATATCAAATTCTTTTTTTTTTGAGATGGAGTCTCGCTCTGTTACCCAGGCTGGAGTGCAGTGGCGCAATCTCAGCTCACTGCAAGCTCCGCCTCCCGGGTTCACGCCATTCTCCTGCCTCAGCCTCCCGAGAAGCTGGGACTACAGGTGCCCCCCACCACACCCGGCTAATTTTTTGTATTTTTAGTAGAGACGGGGTTTCACCGTGTTAGCCAAGATGGTCTCGATCTCCTGACCTCGTGATCCACCTGCCTCGGTCTCCCAAAGTGCTGGGATTACAGGCGTGAGCCACCGAAAATATCAAATTCTTAAGGAAAGCATGATCCTTACCATTGGAGGTAAACAGAAATCGCTTGTCTGACAGGGAACCACTGAAACAATAAAGACAAACATGAGAAGGTAAGTTGCTTACCTACATCTTAGTGACTAATATAGCTACATCCCAGGGCTCACAGAGCTTTCCCACCTATGCTTCCTTACATGATCCTCACAATACCCCTGCAAACCTACTGCTATTATCTTCATCATCGGTATTTTATAGAACAGGAAACTTAGGCCCACGGAAGGTAAGCAACTTTCCTAAATTCACGTAAGTGACAAGGGGCTAGGAAAGGGGCTAGGACTCTGAGATGCTGCTTTTGAATCAGAATCCTGTGCTATTTCCACCATGCTGAATTTATTGGAAAGGAATGTGTAGATATACAGCCTCAGGAATAACCTTACATCTCAATTAATTATTGCAAGAGGATGAAGACAGAAAGGATTACTGCCCTGTAATCTCCCTTTGTTTCAGCAGTCACCTTGAAGTGTCCCACTCATTTCCATCTGCCTTCCCCACAGATCTCTCGACTCTCACTGAGGATGTTTCAGCAGTGTTACTCTAGGGACAGTCTCTGCCCTGTCTCTCTCTCCATGGCCACACTCCTACCTACTGTAGCAACCAGCACCAAGCCTTGAACCAGCTCCGGCTTCTGGATGACAAGGTACAGCTGGAGAAAACACACAGCATGTCAGTGAGCTGGCCTTACTGCCGCTTCTATCACTATCACAGGAGAAATGATTGCATCAGCCTCATTCTGCAGTTGTCTCCTTCAGTGCAGAAGACATTCCTAAGGCCACAGGAATGTCCTTATCTACCTTTGAAGGCCAGATCAACCTTTAAAATAATCCCTCACAAAGTCAGTGGTATGAAAAATACAGAGAACGAATGGAAAATTTGGGGGCCTCAACATTAGCTTTATGTGCACAGTATTAGATACTAAACACCAAAAGGTAGATGCCCGTTGTGTCCAACTTTTCACAACTATTTTACAATCTCAGAGTGCTGCTTATTATTTTAAATGTTTAATTCTGAATTATAGATGGGAATAATGGACACAGAGAGTACTAAAACATGAAATCCACAAAGAACCCCAAAGTACTCTGGCCAAGAGTATAAGTACCTTCCCATCAAAAGCTCTTTTTAGAAGTAATGGGTAGTAAAACTCTCTAGAATAGATTTTCTCTTTCACATTGTCTATGCATGGCAGACTTCATAAACCCTGGTATTCCACATCTAGGTTCTTCTATAATCTCTGCACTGAATATAATGCAGGCACCAATCATTACTTACATGAGAAAACTCAGACCCACTTGGGTCCTGGGACTTGTCTAAGTTCACAGTTAGCAAAAAAGCTTGGATGAGAACTCTCCTGACACTTAAAGAAAGGTGCTAATGATATTGAAATTGTATTAAGATTTATGTAGAGCCTCTCTTTTGTCTCTTTTTCCATTTTCTCTAACTTTCCTACGCTGTTAAATTTGAAATGTGGCTCAAATAAGCCTAAATAATGCTGCGGCAACCCTAAGAAACTAAGCTCACTTGTCATGAAATATTAGTTTTGTTGTTGACCAAAAAGTATGGAAAGGATAACTTCGGAGTTAAGCCTGAGAAGAAACCAGGAAAAGCTCTGCTTCTAACAGCTGTCTGCCTGGCTCTCCTCCATTATCAACTGGAAAATATTTTTCCATTTCATTCCATTGAACGAATTAAATACAGACCACTTAAAGAATTCTATAGGTTAATAAGCCCACTCTTTTAAAAATAAAAACACCCTAGGGAGGTTAGGGTTCTGAAGCATTCACACATTAGAGTGAATGAATTCAATCAGTTTACAGGAATAAGGAGCCTTCCCAGAGGACTACAGAAGCAATCAAGAATAATCTGATGGAAGCAGAAAGAAGGTTTTCGCTTCTGATGGTTAGCACCATCGTTCTCTGTATGAGGTCAGTCCCTCTTCCTGATACCATTCTGGTCTCTTCAAATCAAGGAAATGACCTGACCGGAGATGAATCCCAGAAGAGCCCTGGATATTTACTTTAGGGACTCCTTCCTCAGCTGCAATACTTCCTTCTCTGGTTTTTCCTGAACGCCAAACAATCATGTGTGGGAACATAAGTTCAATGACCGCATGTACAGTGTTTCCCCAAGAGTAAAACAACACAGATAAAAACAACTGCTCCCTGAAGATTTCAAATCTAAATGAGTGGAAGAGGCTGTGTGAACATACAGTTAACTATTTGCTCAGTGCAAAATCACAGATCTAGAAATAAGAAGAGATCTTGATATAATTCTGAACTTTCTATCTACTCCCCCCAAAATAAAAATCAGACAATTAGTACAAATAACTATATGGAATATGAAGCAAAACCCTTTCTAATTCACTAATGGTTTAGATTTCTGTACTCTACGTTTTGCATGGAAGTTTAACGTCAAATTATATAAAATACATAATATATACTTTTCAAATTATATAAAATATATTATATATGTATGTATTAAGTCTAGTTGATGTAGCAAAAGTTAACTGAGAACATAAAGTCAAATTTATTCAATAGTTTTAATAATGTTTGTTCAAAAGTAAGATAAAATCCAAGTTAAACTTTTTGTTATCCTGTTTTCCTACAAAAGGGGCATTCAAATGTATACAAATACAGACAAATGATTCCAAAAAACAGATTGAAAGCCAAAGGGAAGTTCTTTGTTCCTGTTTGGAGGTGGTAGCACCTAACAAATTCAGGCTACAGCCTGTTATCTTCCTGAAGTAGCACCCTCGTATCAACAGAAGAAACCATCAAAAAACATAAAAAGGAATACATTCTCAAAAGTCAAGGTCAAGTTGGCATTTAAAGGTTTACTGTGCATAAGTGATCACTTTTACTATAAATCAGGATGTAAACTTTAAAATAAAATTTAAAGTTCTGAAAAGTATGTGGCAAATATTTATGTGAAAAATGTGATATATGTGTGTGTGTATATATGTATTTTTATTCATTTGAGTAAAGATTTTAATTTCTAATAGCATACTGTTACTAAACTTTTGGATCTTAAACCTTGGCACAAATTTAGAGACTAATTTGTCTTTGAACGTTCAGGTAATATGAAAACAACACTTTGTGTCCTCTCATAGCTAAAAATCTATCCAGAAGGGGAAAGTAGATGGGAGGGTCATGGTAGGCAGAGAACACAAATATCATGAGGTAAGCCTGCATGTCCAAGTGCACGGCATGCACTGCTGTCCTTGGTGGATGGAAGTCTTTTGTGGATTACGTACAGTACTACTTGCATTGCTTGTGAAAGAGTTATGTTGGAACATCTTCTCTAGTTACCCCCACCCTGACCCCTGAACTCAGAATTGCCAGTGAGAGGCTCTCCCTTTTCTCCAGACACCCACCAGCCAGCCTCCTGGCCGTGAGCATGGTGTGCCTATGGCCACCCCCACCCCTCTCTAACATTGCTCCTCAGTCTTGACTCTACCCCTGTAATCTCCCTTAACTTCAGTTACTGCTTCTAAATGCCACTGCCTATGAACATGGGCCAACAACCTCAATCATAAAATGGGTTGTTAGTCCCAAAGTTTATATGTGAGTTCATAAGTCGGTTCTTCAGAACTTAAGACACATTTTCCAATAAAAGCAATGTTATAACTTGTGGTCAGGATACCTGTTTGACCTATGACATTGCTAACTATAATACACTTAAATAAAAAGTAGGAGGGGGAAGGAAAATACTACTAAACAATTATCAAAATAACATCAGAGTCACCATATCTATGTTGACTAACTTGAGAACCTACCCAAGATAAGATGGCCCACCATCCATTGTGAAAATGGAACAGCAAAATACGACCATGTTCTTTCTGATGCAAGAGGGGGCTAGGACAAAATAGCAGGGGCAGGGGGAGAATGTCATACAGATTAATGAGTGACAGAATATATAGGTCCTGACATTTTTTCCCCCACTTCTGGATCCCAAAACGCCTAAAACCTCTGTCTTGTGCCTTATTCTTGGAACTCAGGCCAAGTGAAAACCTGTCCAAAAAATAGTTGCAGAAGGCAGAAGGAGAGAATGAGAGAGAGAAATACAGTGGCTTGAGGAGCACTTTTCTCTCACTAGGTTTCCACTCCAGGAGTGTCTCCCACTTGGCCATTCTGAACTGCCTGTTTATATGTGTGGACATCTGGACCACAGGGTAGGCTGACACTGAGTTCTACACAGCTCTAGTTTTACACCTTCTAGTGGCTGAGGAAATCTGAAAATATGAAAAGCTTAAGTTGAACCATTTAAAGCACTTAACATATTTTTTTTCTCATGAAGCTAAAAGAGCACAGGATAAAAACAAACGAAGAATATAACGTTAATAAAGGCCATCTTTTTAAACAGGGTTAACAAAGGCCATCTTTCTTCACTTCCCAAACTCATCACTAAACGACTGTCTCTAGGAGTGTTCTAGGGAGCTCAGTGGTTCTGTAAGGGTTTCAGATGATGATAATATTGGAGACAACCAG
Source organism: Pongo abelii (assembly GCF_028885655.2). Classification (NCBI taxonomy): domain Eukaryota; kingdom Metazoa; phylum Chordata; class Mammalia; order Primates; family Hominidae; genus Pongo; species Pongo abelii. The sequence goes on along the minus strand of NC_071990.2, from coordinate 118,772,453 downwards.
TAATTTACAGAAGTTGTAAAAACCTAAAAAGAATTAAGCCTTTATTTTCTCCCACAAAAGCATCTGAGAGTAAAAACACTCCTCTGCCCCAGGGCTTCAGAGTGCGCCATTTTAATTTACATGTCAGCACAACCAGTGAGCTTTCTGATTGCTACATTTATCATCCATGCAGAGACCAGAAATGCTGCTCTAAGCACTCATGCATATTTTTCCAGTTGACAAACCCTTGCTATCACATCCCTGCTGTCTTTTCAAAGTTGTGAGCTGGTTAATTATCCTTCAGGGTTACCTTCTACTCAGAACAAACGATACTGAAAAAAAGTACTTACTCCCTCGAAAGCACACCATTGGCCAGAATCCCTTCATATCGACTGATCCCTTTGCGCTGAAGCACACTGATCTGGCCACCCAGTTCATCAGCAATTATTCCTGCATGGATGGCCGCTTTGCACAATAAAGAGGTCTGAAACACAGCAACATCATTATGCAGAACTTAAAAGAACACAGTTAAAATATAGTTGGAGTTTTCTATTTCGTTTCTGTGGTAATTTATAGTAGTGGCCCCAATGAATAAAGCCTTCCAATGGCCATGCCCTGCAGTGGTCACCTCCCTCACTGACTCTGGACCATGTGGCTTGCTTTGTTCTGCTGCAGATAACAGGGCCTAGCCAACTGCTACACATGTGAGTGAAGCCACCTTAGACTCTTGAGCCCCAGTTAACCTGCCATACGATGGCAGCCACAAGAGTGATTCCAGGCTAAGGGAGCTTACTAATCCAGTGTGGGTGGAGGCAAATTGCTCACCCTCAAACTCATCAGCAAATAAAATGGCTGCTACTTTAAGCCACTAAGTTTTGGAGTGGCTTGTTAAGCAGAAATCGATAACAGATCCAGTTTCTTATACTTAGGCTATTAGACACACATGCCAAGTTATCATTTAAGAAGCTGAACTTTCAATTCCACGTGTTCATTTTTAAATTAGAGATTTATCAAGGTACCAAAACCACAATGGTAATGACAGCCACAGAACATTAAACGGAACAAAAAGCTTAACGAAGTTCCTAGAGGGATGATGTTCAACTCAGGGCTGACAGCCTCCATCTCACTTCCTGAATCCCCTCAGGAGGTATCAAAAAGCTGGTGCCAGCTCAGCTCTGCAATGTTCAGTGTGAGGTGTCAGCAGGCTGCTGGCTGTTCTGACAGATGCAGCAGGAGCAGCAGACTGGCTCTGATTTACAGGCGGTTGTGGGATTGGAATCGGCTCTGTCAGGAAGTGGGGCTACAGAAATGACTAGAACTTTCTATGGGGTGCCCAGGCCTGTAGGTCCCCAAGTGTAGACCTCTGTGGAAGGGTGATAAGGCACTCAGACCCAGGAGTGAGGGGATAAGAAACATAATTTCCTAAATAAACCTTAGCTATGCTCCACTTCTTCTTGACTGTTAATGTCAACATAGAAAGGCAGCTCATGAAATTGTGTCTCAATAACTGGACTCAAGAATTTCTCTTTTTGTTAATGACAATGCTGCTTACCTTATTTACAATGGAAAAGTTCCCTTAGACTTAAGTTACAACAGTATAAGGACTAATGAGACAAATCATATTTTGCAATATAGTTGCAATAAAGTTGAGAACTTTGTGATATTCAATTTAGAGAGTTCATATTTCCCAAACTAGATTAGGTTTGGCAAAGTGAGTCAGTTTTGCAATAACTGTGTTATCATAACAAGAGAGAGGAAAGATTACATGACAGAAAGAAAAAAAAATGAGAATGCTGAAACAGAGATGCAAATACTACCCTCCCTAATTTTGGAGGAAAAAAAGAATTAAAATTAGAAGAGAAAAAGATCATACCCTTTAATAAGAATGCAGGTTGCTTTTTTATCTTTCCTGAATTTTTTGTATATTGTTCCTGAATTTTCTTTCATTAAAAAGTTTTCTTATCATCAGTTTGGACTCCTGGGTCCAAACAAAATGGAGGAGCCAGTTGAAGACGAAAAGTCCTGAATTTAAATTTAGCAATTTATCTTGTCATCCTGGCTTTGCCTCTAACTCCACAAAGTATATGCAAGTCATTCCACTGCTCTTGACCTGGCTTCCCATTCCTCTGGACAATGACAAGCCTGGACTGGATGTTGTCTGGTGCATGGGTCCCCAAGGCCCCAGGCTGTGGACTGGTACTGGTCAGTGGCCTGTTAGGAACTGGGCCACACAGCAGGAGGTGAGCGGTGGGCAAGCACACATTAAGGCCTGAGCTCTACCTCTTGTCAGATCAGCAAAGGCATTAGATTCTCACAGGGGTGCAAATCCTACTGACAACTGCGCATGTGAGGAATCCAGGCTGTGTGCTCCTTATGAGAATCTAATTCCTGGTGATCTGAGGTGGAACACTTTCATCCTGAAACCAGCCCCCACCCCATCTGTGGAAAAACTGTCTTTCACAAAAGTGGTCCCTGTTGCCAAAAAGGTTCGGGGCTGCTGGTCTAGTGTCTTTTCTGAAGGTCTGTCACCTTGTGATTCTAAAGGGTACCCAGTGCACCTTTTATAGGACCCATGCAGGCCTGTCTCCCTCACTAAACCCCAGAATGAAAACCGAATCAGTTCAGTGGTCTGCTGAGCAGCTATTCCCACTGTCCTTGGGATCACAGGTCTTCATCCTAGGAACCCTGCCTATTGAGAGCTCTCACTGGACTTGGCATGTCCCAGGGCCTCCTTGGCTGTAAGATGACAGGTTCACAGGCCAACGAGCAACAGGATCTAACAGCATCATTGGCCAACAAATATTCTCATTTCTCATAGTACCCAGTATTGAAGGAATTCAATGGTGAATACCCTTTTTATAAAATTTTTATTTAATTGCAGCTATGGCTTTCCATAACAGGTTGATGCAAAAGTAATTGTGTTTTTTGCCATTTCTTTTCATATTAATTGTAGGCTATAGGATACATCTCCAAAAGACTAGCCATCAAGTCTCACTATCATATTATTATGATAAAATTACGAACATTTTCCAGGATTATTTTCTTTAAAATAGTCACTCCCTCATCCATCCAACTTAAAGGAAATTGATGTTTATTTGTCACTTTTTTTGGTATTGATTTTTAAAATTCACATTTATTGAACCTGATTTTTGAAAATTCCCTTTTGAACAGATGATACAATTTATACTTTTATTTTCTAGCTATTTTGAAGTCTAAGTCTCACTGATATGTAAATATTGGAAAGCCATATTACCTAGCCTTATGTACATGGGTACATATTACCCAGCATATGTACCTAGCCTATGTACATTCTGCTCTGTAGAGCAGAACGTCTCTACAACCAGCTGGGCAGAATTTGCTGGAAAAAGAAAAATAAATAATTTATATTTTATTAAATTACACAACCAAAAAAATTAAACTGTACTTAAATTTTTAAAGTATTTTCTGCCCTCCATATAATATCTTGCTTTAATGGCAAATTAGAAACCTGATTTGTGAAAATACAGATTGATCTACAATGTTCATCTGAAGGCAACTTTTACACAATAATTATTTGTTTTATATAAGGATTCACCATAAAGTCTATTAAACAATGAGCTTCCTGGCTGGGCGCAGTGGCTCACACCTGTAATCCCAGCACTTAGGGAGGCCAAGGCAGGTGGATACAAGGTCAGGAGATCGAGACCATCCTGGCTAACATGGTGAAACCCCGTCTCTACTAAAAACACAAAAAATTAGCCGGGCGTGGTGGCAGGCGCCTGTAGTCCCAGCTACTCAGGAGGCTGAGGCAGGAGAATGGCGTGAACCCAGGAAGTGGAGCTTACAGTGAGCCAAGATCACACCACTGCACTCCAGCCTGGGCGACAGAACGAGACTCTGTCTCAAAAAACAAACAAACAAAAACAACAAGCTTCCCTAATGCATTTTACTTGATTCTAAGACGTTCAGCTATCCCTGACAAATGGTTTTAATTAGTAAATTATCTTAAACAAAATATACTTAAACAGAATAATGTAAATGTAATAATTCTTTAGGAAAGGGAACACAATGGCCAGCTGAAGAGAATACCTTCATGCCTCAGGCAATTGCAGGTGGATGGCATTATCTACAATAAACATTTCTGAAGTTCACTAAGCCATAAATGATAGCCAAACAGATTAGTGTGAACTAAGGCTAAACAACTTTCAAGCAACTATCAAATCATCCCAGAATTTTCTTAACTCTTCCTTTAGGAAAAATCAACTTGTACTAAAACAGTGTCGGCAATGTTTTAAAAGGAAGTGTAAGAAAAAAGTAAACATTTTAGGTTGCATTTAATAAAACATGAACCAAAACCAGTAAGGTAGAATAAAGCACATGCTTAAAAATGTTGGTGGAATGATAGCAAAATGTTAAATGATCAAATATATGCCCCTTTCCATCATACGAATTATGTCTGTGCTGTTACAGTCCTCCTAATTACCATACCAATAATGTTTTCTTCATAAAATGTGCATTCTTTATAGAAATGTTGGAAATAATGAAAAAAAAATCACTCATATTGTCATTACCCAGAGATAATCACTTGCCATTATAATGTATTTCCTTCTGGCTTTTTCTGGGTATGTACAAGAGGCCCAGTTTCTCCCCTTCTCCTCCTAAACTGCAGCGCACTACATGTTTACTGTCTCTATTTTACAGTACTTCTTGAACATTTTGGGGAGAGGAGAATTGCTGAAACAAATTAATTAAGTGATGTGTTCTGCTTAAAAACAGATGGTTTAGTTAGCAGGCTGGGGAGAAGGTGCCAAGAGAAAAATTGTTCTGGGGGCAGGTGAGGCAGATCTTAAGCCCATATTCCTTCACTGGCATTGGAAACATACACCAATTTGGATGCCTTAATTTGTCAGTAGCAGACAGAACTACAGAATCTCAAAAATTCAAAAAAGACTTTAAAGTTCCCTCCTCACACCTCCTGACAGACCACCCCCGTCTCCACTCCACAGCACCCTTCCCACACAAAGACAGTCTATCCCTGACAAATGGTTTTAACATCTACACCTGACATTTTCAGTGACTAGGAAATCAGTTTCTCGAGACAGCCTATCCCATTTTGCATTGTTCAATTATTCCTTATATGCAGCTGAAATTGGCATCACTATAACTTTTATCCACTGATCCCAGTTCTGCCTTTTGGAGCAACACAGAATAAACCAATGCCTTTTCTATAATAGCTCTGTAAGACAACATATTCTTCCCTGAGACAGGGTACCTCCTTCTTCAACAGCTCCTGTAGTTATTTATTTTACATATTCTGTTATCCTGACCTACAGGATATGCTTTGGTTTTGCAAAGATTCTTCTGAAAAGACTTGCTACAACTGAACGCATTTCCCAAGATGAAGGCACTGTGGAGGCAGACTCTAAGATAACCCCCACGATCCCTGCTCCCTGTATCCCCTCTTGTGGAATCCCTCTGAATCCCCCTGAGTGTGGGTGGGGGCTGAGATTTTCTTCTAAGTCTATAAGAACATGGCAAAAGTGATGGGATACCACTCCCATGATAACATTATATAAGAGTGTAATCTATCTTGCTAGGCGATCCCTTTGCTCAAAGACTCTCCCTTGTTTGCTTTGAGGATGCAAGTGGCCACGTTGGGAAAGTCTACATGACAAGAACTGAGGACGGCCTCCAGCCACAATCCAGGAAGAAACCGAGGCCCTCAATCCAATAACACACAAGTAACTGAATGCTGTCAACACCACATGAGCTTAGAAGCAGATCCTTCCCCACTTGAGCCTCCAATGAGATTGCAGCCCCAGCTGACACCTTTGTTGCACCCTTATAAGACCCTGAAGCAGATAACTCAGCTAAACCATGTCCAGTCTCCTAACCCACAGAAAATGAGATAATAAATATATGCCACTTTAAGCCTCTAAGTTTATGGTAATATTATTATGCAGCAATAAATATCTAATACATCCATGACATTGACATATACAAAAAAGGCACTAATCCGAGTTCTTTGAAGAGAGTAGCTTTCAAAACACAAAATTTCCTTGCAGATAAAATCATTCTAAAAGCAAATAGTGCAAAATCAGTTAGTGGGTCAAATAGGAAACCTGTTTGCCAGCACTTAGGGATCATGTACTCCCATCTACCATGCAGGGAACCATTTACCTGTTACGCTAAAAAATATAGCTCTGTCAGGAGGAGGTAAGATAAACATCTACAGTAAGAAAAAAACTATGCTATTTCTCTTATTGTACATAATTCTTACATTTCTTGCATAGAACAGGAAAATAATAAATAAAAACTTTCTATTGCTGGGAAAAAATGTCAACTTTTTATTTCTCTTAATTCCCTGTAGTCATTTAAGAATTGCCTGAGCCAAGTAAATCTTCAAACTGAAATAGTGTAAAACATTTTAAGAGTCAATTTATAGGCCAAATGAGTATCCTGTGTCAATCTTGTAAATAAAAATACAGAAAAGGGGAACGAAAGGCAAAATAACAACAAAATCTGCTGTTCCCAGAATCAGAATGTGCTAAAAGAGAAAATCACAGTCAAACTTTTTCCCCATGCCACAGAGGATTTATCAATCACCTAGAACAAGTAGATAAAGGTTATTTTCCCAGAGGCATAAAAATACATGTTAATAACTTTAAGAACAGTTTCACAACAATAGATTTTTGCTATAGATTTCTAATAACTCAGGCACTTTCCAAAAGCTAGGCTATAAACCCAACTACTTCAAATAGCAATGTAAATTTTTAAAAAATCAGATACTAGATTTCCAGGACAGAAATTTGTAAATAGAAACAAGTGGAGGATTATGTATCTGAGATACAACATGCAGGAACAATGTATTACTACATAACCCAGGTAGTCTTACTGGACATAAGAACTTGGTTTGCAAAGAGAGAGGGGAATAAGAGCAGGGTGGATGGCTTCATTGGCCCCAGACACAATGTCACTATTCTATGATACGAATATTCATGTCCTTTGCTCTATTACAGGAACCAGTTGGAATGTTAAAGAAATAAACCATAACAAAAAGGATGTAAATCTATAACCTCTTACAAAAAGTGGATGGAATAATACTCTCAGATGGTAAAGTTTTGTTTTTCATTTCATTTATAGTAAGCTTAGCTGGAAATGCTAGAAATAGGAATGAATGCATGGGTAACCTTGGTTTTTATACTTATTTCATTTATTCTTGGAGGAGAGAGACTCATGCATCTACCTAGAGTTTTATATCTCATTTGACTTTACTCAGTAATTAATTTAGGCAGAGTAAAGCACTTACTCCTTTTAATTCATTCTCTGCCATTACCCTCAATTACTTACATCTCTATATCCATCTACCATATTCCCAGAAATGTCTCCTGCTACGTCTCTACAACCAGCTGGGCAGAATTTGCTGGAAAAAGAAAAATAAATAATTTATATTTTATTAAATTACACAACCAAAAAAATTAAACTGTACTTAAATTTTTAAAGTATTTTCTGCCCTCCATATAATATCTTGCTTTAATGGCAAATTAGAAACCTGATTTGTGAAAATACAGATTGATCTACAATGTTCATCTGAAGGCAACTTTTACACAATAATTATTTGTTTTATATAAGGATTCACCATAAAGTCTATTAAACAATGAGCTTCCCTAATGCATTTTACTTGATTCTAAGGCTTCCAATAAATATTTTTCAGAAACAGGAACATTTCTAAACATTATATACAGTATAATCTTGTTTCTATAAGAAATGTTTAAAATATGTAACAATTTTGTTTTCTATGGATAAAAAAGACAAAGAAGAATATCCCTAGATTCTCTCTGGGAGTAAGACTGTGAAGAACTTTCACTTTCCATGTTATACATACTGTAATATTGCCATAATATTAGCACTGTCTGATAGAAATATAATGGGAGCCACATATACAAATTTAAATATTCAAGTAGTCACATTTTTAAAAAGTAAAAAGAAACATGCAAAATTAATAATATATTCTATTTAATCCAGCATGTTCAAATTTTATCATTTCTAAATGTAATAAACAGAAATAAATACCAATAAGATATTTTCTCTTTTTTTGATTTAACTTCCAAAATCTGGGGTGCATTTTATACAACACCCCTCAATTTGCACTCACCACAGTTCAAGTGCTCATTAGCCACCCGTGGCTAGTGGCTACCATATTAGATGGTCTGGTCTACGTTAGTTATGAAATACTTTTGCAATCAGAAAAAAAGGATATATTTTAAAGTTAGGATTCCAAGGCCGGGCACAGTGGCTCACGCCTGTAATCTCAGCACTTTGGGAGGCCAAGGCGGGTGGATAACCTGAGGTCTCAAGTTCAAGACCAGACTGGCCAACACGGTGAAACCCTGTCTCTACTAAAAATACAAAAAAATTAGCCCGGTGTGGTGGCAGACGCCTGTAATCCCAGCTACTTGGGAGGCTGAGGCAGGAGAATCACTTGAACCTGGGAGGCAGAGTTTGCAGTGAGACCAGATCGCGCCACTGTGCTCCAGCCTGGGGACCAAGAGCAAAACTCCGCCTCAAAAAAAAAAAAAAAAAAAATTAGGATTCAATTTACTTAACAGTCATTTTTCAAGAAACTTTCCAGAAACATGTCATAGCATGTGGTGCAGCTGAAGGGTGTCAGTGCTAGGAACAGAGTGACACAGGCTCCAGCACTACCTAGCTAGCAGTGGGACCCTGATATTGCATATAATCTCTCTTAGATTGTTTCTTCATCTCTAGTCCCTTCAAGTGTCAACATATCAACAAGATATGAAGACAGCTATAAACATCTATAAAAAACACACAAAAAGGAAGCCAAAGTATTATAAAAATGTTGTCAGCTTTGAAGATGCATGCCATGTGCCCTTACTTCTATATATACACCACTTTACATAATGTTTACTTGGTTTGTTTAAAAAGAGTGTACCAGCCCAAACAGATTCCAGAATAGAAGTTGTTTTTATTTCATTTCCTCTCAGTGTCCTCCTGCTGACTTGGCAAATTATATATGTAACAACTAATTATCAAAACTATCCAAATAAATATTCCATAATTTTTTCCCATTGACCTTTTGGAGTCCCTGCATTGCAGCAGTACTCATGGAATTAAGAAATAAAAATAATGGGAATTCCAATTATAGGGTAACAATTCCCTAAAGCCAATTCCCTTAGAATCAGCTGTATTTCAGAATTCTGAATTTCTTGGATTCTAGAAAAGTAAAACAGTTCTAATGATGTATATGATGTAATACGCTGGTGGGGTCTGCACACATTAATAAAAAACATTAAAATACTTGTGTCAAATGCCTTAATAATCCTATTAAATAACATATGTAAAACTAGATAAAAACATGTTAAGCTAGTTCAATTTTGCTGTCAAACGAATTTAAGGTCACATTAATCAAGAATCACCACCAAATGAGTTACAAAAGGCTTTCAAAACTTTCTATACTTCATAATTATGGATGAGGGCTTGTGGGTATTAGTCACCAGGCCTTATCTTTAATCTAAACACTACAAAATGGCTGGGCTAAAGCTGAGATAATCTGGCACCATAATGCCACCCTGTAAGCGGGGATATATTCCCTTTCTTTAGGAGAATAGGAAATGACCAATTGATGTCCAGAGGCCCTATCACCAACTGGGACTGTAGATGTATAGCTAGAATAGATAATACTGGCATATGTGTATATTGGATGAACAGTAACTTTAAAAGCAATATTTAATTATTGCTCATTTTCATTTTTCCCCCTATTAGACATAATATTAGTTAACACTAGAGTTGTTTCTGCACATAAAATAATCTCATTCATTAGAATGACCAAATGTCTGAGACAGGACCACAGGCTCTTAAGCCTGACTCCCTGGCTACACTTATGAGGTGTGTAGCCCTCAGCAAGTCTTAATTGGTTTGTATTTTGGTTTTTACGATGTAACAGAACCTTCCTTGCAGACATGTTGAAATGTTCACAAGAGCTACTTACTCTGTGCTAAGTGCAGAGAGTTATACCGGGCACTAGGAAAGCACTCTAGAGAGTCATAGCTGGGTGCCATGATTCACACCTGTAATCCCAGCACTTTGGGAAGCTGAGTCCAGAAGTTAGAGATCAGCTTGGACAATATAGAAAGACACCCATTTCTAAAAAAATTTAAAAATTAGCCAAGTATGATGGTGCACACCTGTTGTCCCAGCTACTTGGGAGGCTGAGGCAGGAGCATACTTTGAGCCCTGGAGTTTGAGGCTGTAGTGAGCTATAATTATACCACTGCACTCCAGCCTGGGCAAGAGAGCAAGACCCTCTTTCACAAAAAGAGAAAAAAAAAACAGTAATAGTTTTTGTTAGTGTTGTTGCCAATGATCTCTAAACTAGTGGTTCTCCACTGGGGGCGATTCTGCCCACTGTGAGACATTTGGCAATGTCTGGAGACATTCTTGGTTATCACAATTGACATCTAGGACATAGAGGCCAGGGATGCTGCTAAATATCTAACAATGCACAGGACAGCCCTGCAATACAAAGAATTATCTGACCCAAAATATCAATAGTGCCAAGGCTAAGAAATTCTGCTTTAGACTGTTTTACTTGATAGATGAGGAAATGTACATCAAAGTGGCTAAGTAGTTTTTCCAGTTAAAGCTGGGTTGAAAATTTTCATCTTCTTATTTGCAGTAGGTTTTTCTCTAGTGGTAAAGACAAAATGCACCTCCTCCCAAATGAAAGAATTTTAAAAGTCACTCCCAAATACCAGCCAGGAAAAAAAATACAGTCTAGACTCGGTAATGATTCATTGGCCCTATAGCGGAACTCAGGGGTCAGCAAACTATGGCCTGCAAGCCAAATCCGCCCTACTGATGTTTTGGTAAATACAGTTTTATTGAAACACAGCATGTCTGTTAGTGTATACATAGTGTCTATGGCTGCTTTTTTGCTACAACAGCAACAGAGATTATATGAATAAATGCAACAGAGATTGTATGGCCTGGAAAACCTGAAATATTTATTATCTACCCCTTGACAGAAAATGTTTGCTGACTTCCTGCTATATAAGAAACTATTTCAAATATTCCTCATTAGTTACAACATGAATGGTAAAAAGAGCTTTAAGTACAAACGTATCTGGTTTAACGTGAAGGAAAACAAAATGTTCAGCAATACACAACTGCAACACAGTTAGGATACCTATACTTACCTGTATTCTGTCTTCAAATAATGGCTAGCTCGTTCCAAACACGTTATTAAATCTGTCATAAATAGAGATAATTGCAATTAATAGAATGAATAAAAACTAGGATACTCGTCCTGCAAAGCTTTCTTCTAAAATAAGAGAGTTTTTAAAAAGCATTTATTCACTATGTAGTTATCAGAATTTTCCTTTTAAAAATAAACACTGAGAATCACTGTCTCCAGTATTTAATGAGTTCCTTTCATTTCTTTTTTTCTGCCACCAATGATAGTTTTTCAACACAATCACCTAGTAAATGATAGCAGAATCTATAGTTAACAGAAAAAAACAATACTCTTCAGTTGCTATCCACTATATGCCTACAAAGACCATGTGTATAATGTCCCCTGGCAGGAAGAAAATAATTTCAAAAGCCCAACACAGTTCATAGAGAAGGTTCCCACAAACATTTTAATTCAACAAGTTAGCCAGTGGCATCTGGTGACAGAGAAGCACATCTTTACCAAGAAAACCTACAGCATATAAGCTTTCTTCAACCAGGACAAAGCATTTTAAAAAAGAAGGTGCTGTCTGGAGTAATTTACAGAACCAAACTAATATTCAGCAACAGAGGCTAAGATACAGTGGATCTTGATGCATTTAGAACAACATAATATGGTTTCCAAAATATTCCACACTTACCGTAATAGTTCTTTGGGAGCAGTATATGGTGAACACCGGCCATGCAGGCATCTGCTGTGATTAGTCAGAGCTGATTGGCTAAGAGGAAAATGAATGGCGTACCTCCTTCCCAGAGCTTTTCTGCCAGAGAGGACTGAGAGCAGAAAGCTCTATGACCATAGGCAGACATGGTATGGGCTGCACAGTAATTATTCTGAAGCACAAGAGCCCAGGACAGGAGCCCATGCTTCTCTCTCTTATCAGTGTTCGTGTTTCCCTTCCCTTCTCTCCCACACAAGTTTCAGCTTTACAGTTATTACACTGTGTGACACTGACTTCTTCATCCTGCACACACTGTGCATGCCTCCCATGCTGGTGTATTGGTGTGTGTTGGGGAGGGGCTCACTGGTGAAAAGCCTTGCCCCTGAGCTGGGAAGGAGGATGGGGGAGGGCTCCAGAGAATAGTGAAGACTTTGAAGGGTCAGGAGGGGAACACAAAGGTGTGCTATCCAAGGTTTTTAGGAAAAATGAGATGAATCCTATCCCATATAAGTCAACTGATCAATCTAACATGCTAATAAGCTTGTCCAACCCATGCCCCTTGGACCACATGCAGCCCAGGATGGCCTTCGATGCAGCCCAACACAAATTCCTAAAGTTTCATAAAACATAATCATAAATTATTTTTGCAATTTCTTTTTAGCTCATCAGCTATTGTTAGTGTATTTTATGTGTGGCCCCAAGACAATTCTTCTAATGTGGCCCAGGGAAGCCAAAAGATTGGACACACCTGTGCCACAATATGATTCAGTTCAGATCTAACCATTTACAAAGATACAATGTTCCTCTTCTCCCTCATATCTTAATTCTGCATCTGAGTCCACAATTATGTCCAGGGATGGGGATAAGTGGCAAGAGGAATTCTTAGACAGATAATGTTTAGAGATTTGTGTTGATTCTTCCGTTATACCTGGATGGTCGCTGCTCGCGTAGGTCAACAAAAAACCCCGGCCAGAAATGTGGGATCCACTCTCAAAGCGGACGGTTACTTCACTTGTGTTCAACAAGAGTTCTTTGGGAACAGTCATACTTCCACAGTATGGACCTAAAAACAAAGCACACTTGTGGCACATTTCAAAATTTATACCAGCACAAATGATTGGTATATGGCATTTTTTTCCTTGAAAGGCCAAATTTACCAGGCAATACATATGTATGATTATAATCTTTACCAACTGAAATTTAGCTTGACACTCAGACTGATAGTTTCTGACTGATTGTGAACTGTGAACTAAGCCAAGGGAGAAAGTGGCTTACTCTAGACAAGCAATAGGCTGGAACTAGTTAACTGTGAGCAACCCAAGAGATAGGTTTTGTTTTTTGTAACAAGAAGACAAAGGTCAAACACATTAGGTAGTAAAGAAAATTTTATTACAAAAATGTTATTCTAGGGGCCTCCTAAATTTGCTCAAATAACCAAAAAAAATCATTTTTTTCAGGAAAGTTTTAAAGTTAAAAGACTTTGCAAAGCATGGTAAGAATTTTATTCACAAGCAGCATTCACATGCAGCATACACACTGATTTTCCTTTACAGTAACTTCTGGTTAATCCCCAAAATTCATTTTGATTTATAAAATGTATACAAAAGCAGAATAACTTCTAAAGCATTTTGAAATATTATAGTACAAAATTATACAATTAAGGGTATAACATTGTCTCTAAAATAAGTTGCTTGAAAAGCAATAGGGATCTCAATGAACTTTCAAAGGGCAAAATTACATTTGGAGCATAAAATAACAAAAACTCTTCCTAAGACTACTCAAACTAAAGTTTACCTTTTAAATTGTCATTTTGAAAGTTAACATACGCAAGACAATCTCTACGAAATAGGGATTAGCAAGCAAATTTTGAAGAGAGGTATTATTTATTAACTTCTCTCAAAACAGTATGGAAATAGTCAGTAGCAACAACAATCATGATGAAGGAAGAAGAATAAAAGAAAAAGACTGCTCCAAGTCAATATGAATAAAACCAGGTTATATTAACCAGAACCAATAGGGACAAAACTGCTTGATATGGTTTTGCTGTGTCCCCACCTAAATCTCATCTTGAATTCCCATGTGTTGTGGGAGGGACCTGGTGGGAGGTAACTGAATCATGGGGGAAGGTGTTTCCCGTGCTGTTCTCATGACAGTGAATAAGTCTCATGAGATCTGATGGTTTTTTAAAAAAGGAGTTCCCCTGCACAAGCTCGTTTCTCTTGTTTGCCACCATGTGAGACATGCCTTTTGCCTTCTACCATGATTTGAGGCTTTCCTAGCCATGTGGGACTGTAAGTCCAATTAAACCTTTCTCTTGTAGATTGCCCAGTCTCAGGTATGTCCTTATCAGCAGCATGAAAACGGACTAATACAGTAAGTTGGTGCCAGTAGAGTGGAGTTCTGCTGAAAAGATACCTGAAGATGTGGAAGTGACTTTGGAACTGGGTAACAGGCAGAGGTTGGAACAGTTTGGAGGGCTAAGAAGACAGGAAAATGTGGGAAAGTTTGGAACTTCCTAGAGGTTTGTTGAATGGCTTTGCCCAAAATGCTGATAGCGATATGGACAATAATGTCCAGGATGAGGTGGTCTCAGATGGAAATGAAGAACTTGTTGGGAACTGGAGCAAAGGTGACTCTTGTTATGTTTTAGCAAAGAGACTGGTGGCATTTTGCCCCCACCCTAGAGATTTGTGTAACTTTGAACTTGAGAGAGATGATTTAGGGTATCACGTGGAAAACATTCCTAAATAGGAAAGCATTCATGAGGTAACTTGGGTGCTGTTAAAAGGCATTCAGTTTTATAAGGGAAGCAGAGCATAAAAGTTCAGAAAATTTGCAGCCTGACAGTGCGATAAAAAAGAAAATCCCATTTTCTGAGGAGAAATTCAAGCCAGCTGCAGAAATGTACATAAGTAATGAAGAACCGAATGTTAATCCCCAAGACAATGTGGAAAATGTCTCCAGGGCATGTCAGAGGTCTTCAAGGCAACCTCTCCCATCACAGACCCAGAGGCCTAGGAGGAAAAAGTGGTTTCCTGGGCCAGGCCTAGCGTCCCTGTGCTGTGTGCAGCCTAGGAACTTGGTGTCTTGTGTCCCAGCTGCTCCAGCTATGGCTGAAAGGGGACAACGTAGAACTCAGGCCATGACTTCAGAGGGTGCAAGCCCCAAGCTTTGGCAGCTTCCATGTGGTGTTGAGCCTGCGGGTGCATGGAAGTCAAGAACTGGGGTTTGGGAACCTCCACCTAGATTTCAGGAAACGTATGGAAATGTCTGGATGCCCAGGCAGATGTTTGCTGCAGGGGCTCTCATAAAGAACCTCTGCTTGGGTAGTGCAGAAGGGAAATGTGGGGTCAGAGCCCCCACACAGAGTACCTACTGGGGCACCATCCAGTGCAGCTGTGAGAAGAGGGCCACCAGACCCCAGAATGGTAGACCCATTGCACCTGAAAAAGCTGCAGACACTCAACGCCAGCCCATGGAAGCAGTGGGGAGAGAGGCTGTACCCTGCAAAGCCACAGGGGTGGAGCTGCCCAAGCATGGGAACTCACCTCTTGCATCAGCATGACCTGCATGTGAGACATGGAGTCAAAGGAGATCATTTTGGAGCTTTAAGATTTGACTGCCCCACTGGATTTCAGACTTTCATGGGGCCTGAGCCCCTTTGTTTGGCTAATTTCTCCCATTTGGAATGGCTGTATTTACCCAATGCCAGTACCCACATTGTATCTAGGAAGTAACTAACTTGCTTTTGATTTTACAGGCTCATAGGCAGAAGGGACTTGCCTTGTCTCAGATGAGATTTGGACTGTGGACTTTTGAGTTAATGCTGAAATGAGTTAAGACTTTGGGGGACTGTTGGGAAGGCATGATTGGTTTTGAAATAAAAGGACATGAGACTTGGGAGGGGCCAGGGTCAAAATGATATGGTTTGGGTGTCCCCACCCAAATCTCATCTTGAATTCCCAAGTGTTGTGGGAGGGACCCAGTGGGAAGTAACTGAATCATGGAGGAAGGTCTTTCCCATGCTGTTCTCATGATAGTGAATAAGTCTCATGAGATCTGATGGTTTTAAAAAAAGGAGTTCCCCTTCACAAGCTCTTTTCTCTTGTCTGCCACCAGGTGATACGTGCCTTTCGCCTTCCACCATGATTTGAGGCTTCCCCAGCTATGTGGAACTATAGTCCAATTAAACCTTTTGTAAATTGCCCAGTCTCAGGTATGTCCTTATCAGCAGCATGAAAATGGACCAATATACATGCTAAAGAGTCAGAAGATCATGACACAACTAAGCATTGCCCTTCTGGTATAAAGGATCCAATTTCTCTCTGTTCCAAGTTTCACATACTGAAGACGTGACAGAATAAGAAAGAAATGCTATATGCTTACCCTCACATGCCAAATTTCTAGCATTTCCTATTACTAAATTATAGTGAAATCTAAATAAAAAATGTTCACTTCCCTCTTTAGAAACACTCATCATATGTAATTACTTACATGAGTTAATACTTCCTTTTTTTTTTTTTTGAGATGGAGTCTCGCTCTGTCCCCAGGCTGGAGTGCAGTGGCATGATCTCGGCTCACTACAAGCTCCACCTCCTGGGTTCACACCATTCTCCTGCCTCAGCCTCCTGAGTAGCTGGGACTACAGGCACCCGCCACCACGCCTGGCTAATTTTTTGTATTTTTTTTTTTTTTTAGTAGAGACGGGGTTTCACTGTGTTAGCCAGGATAGTCTCGATCTCCGGACCTCGTGATCCGCCCACCTCGGCCTCCCAAAGTGCTGGGATTACAGGCGTGAGCCACTGCGCCCAACCAATACTTTCAAATCACTTAGAATAGTGCTTCGCACATAGTAAGAGCTATATAAGTGCTTGTTAAAAATGAATATATTAAAAAATAAGTAATACCTATTTTCTCTTCAGACTGTGTTCCATAGTGCCAGGAACTTTTATATCCATCCCTTTATCTCCAACAGACTGCATAGTACCTGGCAGGTGACAGCCTCCCAAAAACAGTTTGAATTGAATTGAAATGCTCTTTTTACAACAGTTTCTAAAAGCCAAATCCAACTAAGCGATTCATAAAATATTTTTAATCTTGTCACTTTTAAATACTATGGAGAAGTCAGGAAGAGAAGTGTAAAGAAGCAAGAAAAAAATTTGTGTAATGAATAATATGGATTTTTATAAACTTTACTCTTGTTCACAAGCACAGCAGATAGGCAATTCAGACTAAATAAGTAGAATGATAAGCATTTTTGCAAAGTTAAGGTGAGTCAGATTGCTATACTTGCCTTTTCCAACTTATTGTTTGTTTTAGATATGTTTGAAATTCCTCTGTTCTTTGCACAGATAAGAGGGGTGAAGACACTTGCTTTGTAAACCTAAGGATGAATATTGTGAAGTAACTAGTAACTTGTTGCTTTTAATTAGTTAGTATATTTTCAAATCACATTTTTTATATTAACCCAGTAATACACCCCTCCCCAAATGGTGATGATGATAGTAATCTCTCCTTAAATTTCTATAGCATTCCAATGAGTTCTAATGAAAACTGTAGGTGGCCAGGCACGGTGGCTCACACCTGTAATCCCAGCACTGTGGGAGGCCAAGGTGAGTGGAGTCAGGAGGTCAGGAGTTCCGGACTAGCCTGGTCAACATGGTGAAACCCCATCTTTACTAAAAATACAAAAAAAATTAGCCGAGCATGGTGGTGGGTGCCTGTAATCCCAGCTACTCGGGAGGCTGAGACAGGAGAATTGCTTGAACCTCGGGGGTGGAGGTTGCAGTGAGCCATGATCCCACCACTGCATTCCAACCTGGGTGACAGAACAAGACTCCATCTCAAAAAAAAAAAAAAAACCCACAAACTGTAAGGTAAGCAAATCTAAATTGATTATCAGTGAGAACTTGTTTAGATTTTTTTTTTAGATTTTATGAAACAGTTGAAAAGTTGCAAAAAGTATACATATTTTATACAAGTAAGAGTGTATACCATCATACTAAGTTGTTGTGCAATATATATGATTTCCTAGACCAAAAACATATAAATATAGTAAAACTCTAATTTGGTTTCATCCTCCCAGTTATGATAGGCATGTAACTATTTCTGGAAGCAGATCAAAGAAGGAAAATGTAAACACATACGCCTTTAATTACCCTTACCACACAGACATCAATCCCTTTCATATTTTTATTACTGTGCTGCAAAATTCTAACTAGAGGGGTAGGAGATACCCTCTCTATATAAATATCATCATTGAGAGGATTTTTTTTTTTTTTTTTTTTGAGACAGGGTCTTTCTCTGTCACCCATGTTGGAGTGCAGTGGCGTGATCACAGCTCCTCCTGGGCTCAAACAATCCTTCCACCTCAGCCTTCCAAGAAGCTGGATTACAGGTGTGTGCCACCATGTCCAGCTAATTTTTTGATTTTTTTTGTAGAGATGAGGTCTCACTATGTTGCCCAGGTTGGTCTCAAGCTCCTGGCTTTAAGCAATCCTCCCATCTCAGCCTCCTCAAAGTGCTGGGATTACAAACATGGGCCACAGTGCCTGGTCTGAAGAGTTATTTTGATGATTTCGTCATAATCACAAACATCAGAATAGCAAGAATGAGTTTTAATTCAGGGCGGGGGATAACAGTTGAATACCGGCTGTAGTATTGCCTATGGCAAAACATCCAAATTATTGCCTGTCTCAAGGTCTGACAGATGAAAATTCCTTTCATAGACTAGAAGTTAATAATCACATTCTTAGAGTTAAAAGGCAAGAAAGAAAAATGGGAAAATATGATAGCAGTGAGAGGGAAAAATAATTAATGGGAAACCATGGAGAGACCCTGGGAGTCTGTCCTAAGCAATGTCCTCAGTGCTCCGCCAGACTCCTTTAAGGATAATCTCTCGTCTTATGAAAGAAAATCTTTCTCCACTCACCCCTGCCCACGTGATATACTTCACTCTTGGTACTCTCCAAAGGTCTCCTGACTTTTAAAAAGGATCTACACCTATATTTAAATGTTTACAAAGACAATTTCACTGGAAACCCACATGAGAGCTCGGTGACTTCTAACTTTGATTGTGGTTATATTCTTGGGCTCAGGCAGTGTTCTTAGATTGGCAAACATACTTCAATTCAGTCAGACTGAAATCCAACCCCCCTCCCTAAAAATAGGACGCACAGTTTTGCATGGATGTTTGCTTCAGAACCAGCAGTGCTACGTGTTTTATAGCACTTGGACTTGCCATCTAACTTCCTACATTTGCTCACTTCTATCTATCCCCGTCTGCAAGGCAGGTTCCATCTTACTTTGCAGTTACAAATTCCCATCACTCTGGAGCACAGCAGTTAATCGAGTAGGCAGAAAAATCAGGAAAAAAGAAAAACTTTTATCTTTTGTGGAATGTAACTGGCGGCCCTATATTGTGGGAAGAGCTATCAGAGATACCAAATGGAACAGCACTGTGGCATTTGGCACCAGACATGAGACTCCAGCAGACAATGGGCTGATTCCTTGGACAAAGGGAATAAAGGGTCAGGAACTGTAGGAGTTGCCTTCTTTGAGCACAGTAGGCCAGTTCCTCTCAGCACATTCCCTGTTTGGGGCTACTATTTCATTAGCAGCTGCAAGGGAAACCCTTTATCTATGTGTGAATAAAAGAAAGCTGTCCTATAAGGAAGAATAAACTGTCTGCTACAAGCCAAGTCTGAAATCCTCTTGATTTTCTGGCAATCTAACAATCTGTATAGCAATGTATAGTACTTCTCTATTCTCCTGGACTGTGTGCCCAAGACTCTGGGCATTACAAGGCAATGATGGTTTGGTTAAAAACTGTTTGTTCTAAGTCACTTCAGATGGGTATAAGGTTTTGATCTTAAAACTGATAAAACTAAGTTATTGTTTTATATATAGAAGGGACCTGTTTAAAAAATACTATGCATGCCATTACAGAAACAAAGAAGCCTCTTTCCCTTAGTAGTATTATTTCTGATTTTTTTTTTTTTAACTACCATACTGTCAGTGGTAAAAAATCACTGAGAGATCAAATAAAAACCTAACTCCTGAAAGGTTTGTTATAAATCAACAATGACAACAACACAAAATCTCCAAAAAACCCTCATTAACCTTCTGGAGCATCATCTGAAGCACACAATTCTTTCTTATGACAGATAAGAACATGCCTGATTGACCTAAGTGTCCCTCCCTGGGAGTACATGTGGGTGGAGCCAGCCATATGGAATATTCGGCTGCCAGGCGAGTGGTACTCCTCGTGGCCCAGATCTGTGCTCAGAGGTATGCTGATAAAACAATCTCCAGAAATGCTGAAGCTGCAAACACCATTAGATTTGTGTCCATTTTCAATTTGTTTTTGACGCAGTCAAATCGCAGATTTTTCCTTGCTTGCTAATTGCAGTAGGGTCATTGTACAACATTACAGAATTTTCAAGGCCATTTTCTTTGAAAAGGAGAGAAATTAGCATAAAAAAGGGATATTCCTGGACTGTGCCATTAAAACCATAGTCACGTAACAGTAAGTGGTATCCCTGGAGAATTTTGGTCTCTCATTCCCACACAAAAATCAGTGACAAATGATAAATGAAGCAGGCAGATTCTCAGACAAAGGTGTGGCTTTCCTTGGGGCTACAGGACTCAGGTCAAGAAGTGTGTCAACGCTGGGAGTTCACTACCCACTTAAGCCATTACTTCTCTCCCAATGAAAGATGGCAATTACTGAAACTGAATCACAGTGAGTCTCCAGGGAAGTATTTATGGGGAAAGAGGAGGAGGAACCCAATAGCTTTTTCTCCTTGAGGCTTATGGTTGTGTTAAAAAAATACCTAGAGTAAAGCATTCTGGCTGATATAATGTTTTATATGTTCAAGATTCTTTCTGAATTCTATCTTGGCATAAAAGGCAAAACAAAACAAACAAAGAAAAAGCAGTCCTTCTCAATAATTTCCACCAAAGTAGTCTCAACCATAGAGGAGAATGCACTTCTAGGGTGTTTGCAGCCCAAAACAGCTCTCTGTGAGCTGGAAATTTCTTTGAAGTCTATTTATTTTATCTTTAAAAGCCATAAAAATTTTTCATTCTACTTCATAATATGTCTGAGAGACATATAAACCATTTGCAAAACAGAGGCTGTCAATCTTGTGCTTTTCCCTCTTTGGGATTTAAAAAACTTCAACAGATAAGATGTAATTATTAGATCTTATTGCAATATGTCAGATATGTATCATTCTAAAAAATGACATGCAGAAACCTGTTGTGATTATGAGTCTAACCACTTAGTATTATTTCCAACTATTCCTATTTCTCTCATTCCTAGTGTAACATAAACATTAACAGTTGACTTCACATGATTGTACTTCTAAGTCACTGACAATGCTTAAAAAAATATTGTGATTGGAAGTGGAGGTACAGAAAACGTAGGAGAACAATTTTTTAACTTCCTGGTGCAAATCATTATGCAGAACACAACCAATTTAACTGACTACCATTAGGATCCTATAGTAAGGAGTTTCGTTCTATCACTGGCCACCATGCCTCCTCTTAGCATTTTGACTAAGAAACATTTTTTTAACTTTAAACTTATATTGGAACTCTACGTAAGAGATTTCTCAGACTCCCACTTTATTCTCCGGATACTCCTGTGGAGAGGCCTGGAGAAGTTTCCATTTCTTCCAGTAAGTGACGAACAAGAACTACACCTCAGGTCTTCTTATGCACAAGCCACAGGAACAGATGGCTTTCAACACAAACACTGAATCGGATGGTGCAGAGCTAAAGAGCAGGGCCTCTGGGCATTTGAGCAGGGCCTCAAATGTCCAGACTTGAATCCCAGGTCCCGCTAAGTGATCTTATAAGCATGTTAGTTGGCCTTTTTTGAGCTTCAGTTTCCTTAGTGTAAAGGTTGATAACAGGACCTATCTCACAGGGCCTGTTATAAGGGTTAAATGAGTTAGTAACGCTAAGGTACTAAGCCCATTGCATTGCACATAGTTGAATGCTCACTCACAGGCACCTTCCACATTATTACATGGTCTTTTCCACATAATAAGCATAGTTTTAAAATTTTATGTAAACCAAAGCTTTCTTTAAATGCAGAGGGAATGTTTATAGAGGAATCTTAGTGTAAATTTCCCTACAGTGTGAATAATGACACTCCAATTTATCTTTTGTAAAAATCCAGATTTTTCAATATGTTTGCCAAAATCAAACTACTTATAATCTCAGTCCTTAAATACTGACTGAACATCTGCAATTGTAAGACTATGCTAAATATTAGGTGAATAAAAGAGGATGAATAAAATGTAATTCCTGGCTCAGGGCACCCCATATCTGACAGAGAAGCTAAAATAATTATCCCAACCCGAAACTGATGCTCTACTGAAACTTTAGAAAGAGAACATGAGCACAGAAAAGGAACAAACTGATGAACATCAGAGAAGGTTCCAGGGTAGGCAGCCCTGAATTTGAAACTTGAAGGGTTTACTTTTACTTGTGTGTGTGTGTGTGTGTGTGTGTGTGTGTGTATGTGTGTCTGTGTCTGTGTGTCTGTGTGTGTTAGAAGGGGCAGAAAAAGCAGGAAAATAAGAAAAAGAGGGGGACATGGAAGGAATAACATCAACGACTGTAAAAATGTACTAGGCCATGAAACTGTATGATGCATTTGGGAAACGGCACAGAGATGAAGGACTCAGAGATGAGGCTAGAAATGAGAGTGAAGAAGAAAGCAAGACGATGCATCAACGTTAAGCTAGCAAGTTTCTGTAGACAGTGGGGCACAATTAACAATTTTTTGAACTAAGGAAAGAAATTATTGCAACTATTTTTAATTACACAACATTAGATGGCCTGGAAGGAATTGAGACTGGTGAAAGGAGAGAGGAGAAAAATCAAGAGGTTCTTCAACGAGAAAAAGATGCAAAGACATAGACCGGCAGTGGCAGTGAAGTAAATAAAACCACCAAACTGAATATACTGTGGCTTAGAGAATATGTGTTCTCTGTTCATCTCATGAGGCTGGAGAAAATCTGTATATGCAGCTAGTTCTGGCTCAGTGAACCCTTGCCACCAGCTTGGCATGATTTGGGCCAACTCTTGGATTACCAGGAATCCACCAGGAGGAGTAGGGTAGGGTGTGCTGCTGGAGCTCAGCCTCTGCCTGGCGAACAGAGAGTGCTCAGGGTATTATGAGGGGAACAAGGGCACATCTTAGACAAACAATATTAACAGTATGCAAGACAACTCAGGAGGAGGAAGAAGAAGAGGGGGCTGGGAAGAGGGAGAGGAAGAGTAAAGTAGAGGGGCAGAGGATAGGGGAGGAGGAGGAAAAATAATGGCTAACGTTTACTAAGTGCTTACTATGTACCAGGTATCATCCTTTAAAGTCATATATAAGTGTGCCAGTCACCTATATGTGGTAGATACTATTATTTTGCCCATTTTGTTTTATTTTATTTTGAGACAGTGTCTCCGTCTGTCACTCAGGCTGGAGTGTTGTGGCACGACATGGCTCACTGTAGCCTTGATCGTCTGAATTCAAGTGATCCTCTTGCCTCAACCTCCCAAGTAGCTGGGACTATGGGCATGTATCACCATGCCCAGCTAATCTTTGTATTTTTTGTAGAGATGGGGGGTTGCCATGTTGTCCAGCCTAGTCTCAAACTCCTAAGCTCAAGTGATTCATCTGCCTCAGCCTCTCAAAGTGCTGAGATTACAGGTATGAGATGTCGCACCTGGCCTGCCCATTTTAAATATGAGGGAATAGAGACACAGAAAGTTTAAATAATTTGCTCAAGGTCAAGCAATTTAGAAATAAGCAGTCAGGGCCAGGCACGGTGGCTCACACCTGTGAGTAGGCAGGAATTTGAGGCAAGGGAGTCTAATTACAGAGTTTGTGCTCTTAAACACACATGTAATATCTAGGCAGCAAGAAAAATTTCAATCCATTTTCAAGGCCAGCCTGGTTTTATTGATCTACACTGATCCAGGTGGTAAAGTCTAGAAGTCTCCATCAGAACAACCTCCTTTGAGACCCTGAGATGCCTATGAAGACTGGCCAGTGTCTGGTTCCTGCCAAGACTGCTCCAACAGCTCTTCAGGCAGTCCCGGACCCACCCCAAACTCCATCCAGTGTGGAGGTCACCTTTCAAGGGAAAACTCGGACCCAACCTTCTTGAAAGATCAGGAAAACAGAAATGACCTCCTCTGAGGTCCCTACAGTAGGCAGTGGGGCAAAAACAAACCTCTGAATGAATTCAAATCTCTAAGTCCATTCTGGTCAGCAAGACTGGAAATGGAATTTACCCAGAGGGCAAGTCAAGGTTACATGGTCACTAAAGAGCTGTAAAGTTAAGAGTAGTATCTTTAGTATGAATGCAAAGCCTTCCCTCTTCAGTGTTATAAATAAATACAACATTATATATTTAATATTTTAAATTTGTGTATATTAGTGTGACACAACGCCTGAATCAGCAGCTATTTTTCCTCAAAGTGTAAGATATTTCAGTGTTTTATATAACTAACCTCCTGTTATTTTACCACATATATGTAAAATGAGGGAGGGGGGAACTGAGAACAGGACCAAGGCAGTCATCTTAAATGTCTTACACAATATGTTTAAATTTAAAGAGATGTTATTTAATAAACCACTTGTCTGCATCTCCAAATTCCAGGTTTCAAAGTATGTTCAATCCTAGAACAGCCTGGGTAGGCTACTTTAATCAACTTTCTATTATCTTATGTGCCCAAATTTCTCCAAAATTGTCTTCTACAAAAAGGCAACACCTTATATTTGAGTCCTTTCAAAGTTTCATATTACATGGGCCTCTTTGAAGAACAAAGAACTGCTCCAGGAAGACACTTCAGCTTGAAATAACCTAAAAATCAATGCAGTTTTGATAGAAAAAAAGAAGAGTCATTTAATCAAATAGTCAAGAGGGAAGCAAAGAAATGTAATGCAGATTTAGTTCTCATTCTTGAAGGGACACATGACCTCATAATTTCTAATGTTAGAAACTGTTATAAGCAAGCCTTTTAAAGATTACTTTAAAAAGTAGTAGTATTATGTCTGCCCAGAATATATAATCTGAATTCAATCACGAGGAAACATCAAACCAACTCAATTGACAGACATTCTGTAAAATAACTGGTGAGTATTGTCAAAAGATGAAGGAAGACTGAGAAGTCAGGACAAGTAACTGCTTTATGATCCTGAATTGGATCACAGACTGGAAAAGGGATATTAGCATTTTTTCAAAGGGAGTCTCAGTTACTTCGGTCTGTTAAACAAAAACCTAGAATTCCCTTAGCTATAGTGAAAATGATGTCTACTAAGAAAAGTATGATACTTCTTAAAGATTTTTTGTTTTGTTTTGGCCAGGATAATATTAATAGCACACAAATCTCAGTGTCTTAATTCAGCCATAGGCGTACAAGTACATTTTTCTAATGGATTCTTGAATCTGAAAGATCAGCTGTAATTATAATATATGACAAAGAGAAGAATAATAATCCCATTTTGTCTGTATTAGGAAACAGTGAGATCAAGTGCATATTTTGCTGGATTACTGTGAAAGTTGTTGTGGGTGTTTACACTTGTTTACAACGCATTTTTGTTAGCAAGAATGTGAATTACCAAAATACCCAAAGTATATAAACCAAATATTTAAAACAAAATTGACATGGTGGGGAATCATTAAAAATTAACTGCGTAATGATGAACACTATACAACTTTAGCATATTCACAATGGTTAATGTAATCACATTCCAAGTATGTCCACTCTTGGCAGACATTGCAAACATTAATGCCAGAAAATATTATTCTTTTTCAAAACATTAACTCCATATTCAAATTCTGATAGTTTTAAGTTTTAAAATCCTTTGGCAGTGGGTTTTAACAATTAGTTGGTTAATAAAAAATATCGGGCAGGATAAACTAAAACGATTCTTCTGTTTCAGCCACACACATAATCATTAGAAGCCACCATATTTTGGAATTAAAGGTGGTATTCCAGAACATGCATTCTCTCCCTGCTGAATTTCAGCAGACATTCCCTTCTTTTACTGGTTCAGGCAATATAGCTCTGGATCCCTGGGACCCTGCAAGGGCACTAGGGCCTTGCCTCTGCAGCCATGCCAGATCCTGTGGCCACATCAGCTTGCAGAGGTGCCTCCCACCCTTCCACCCTTCCAGGAAGCTGGGCAACAGCTGCACAGGAATGTCCACTCTCTGAGCGCCAGCCACTGAAAGACAAAGCACTTCTGTCTCCTCCTCCTTCTGCATTCCTGGAGGATGTTCAAACAGACCAGGGGTTTATTTAACTAAGTTAAAATATAGGTCTGGTTAGTGTTTTTGGTCAAAGGAAATCTTTAAAGTAGCCACAACACAAATTCTGAGCATCATTATATAGTTTATCTTAAGCACATCCTGAATCAAAAATACTACCTACTTCTTGTGTTTTAGACGAAATTGCTGTACAATGTAATAATGGGCCAGTCCACCCGGGAAGGATGATAGTGCAATGTGGTTTTTTGGCGATGGTGAAACCAGGAGACAACAGCAGTGGGAGTAGGTGTCTTGCAGCCACAGAGACACAGATATAAATCTCTCTTTCACCCCTAATTGTACACTCTTGGGATCTTGGGCATGTTCACCTAATCACACTGTGCCTCGGTTTCCCTATCTGTGGAAAGGCATTGATAATATTTATCTTGGGAGGTGGATTAGGGGATTCTAGAAAATATATGTAAGAGCCAAGCAGGTGTCTGGCATACAATAGGCACTGAATATGTTTATTTCTATAATAATGAATGATAATAATAATAATAAAGATGAGCATACATTTTATTTTCAAAAGACAAACGTTCAATTTATACAGAAAAAAATTCAAGGAGAAAAATTAATTAGCTTTATTGCTGTGAATGAATTGCAACTCATTATTCATCTTCTAGTGACGCATCTAAGCTTGAAAGCTCAAGAATCTAGAAATGGGGAGGATAACACCCTGAGGCAGAACATGATCACCTTGCAAGCTAGCTTGAGATACATAGCTAATTCCATTCTTTTCTGCCTTTTTTCTCTTATAATGTAGAGATGGGGGTCTCACTGTGTTGCCCAGGCTGGATCGCTTGAACTCCTGAGCTCAAGCGATCATTCCTCCTAGGCCTCCCAGTGTTAGGATTTCAGGCATAAGCCACCGCCCCTGACCTTTTCTGCCTTTGTGTATATTTATGAATATACCTCAAAGATGATGGAGGAAACTCCCTAGTGCGGGAAAGCCACATCCATTCTCCACATCCTGCTTTGGGAGGATTTGCTTCCCTTAGTTGCTCTCACTTCAGTCTCTGACGTGACAGAGTCTTATGCAACAAAATGATTCCTCCACTGTTATGTCAGCAGGTGGAATGAAATGCTCATCTTCCGGGCAAGGCAGATGCTTCCCCCAAGAGACCCATGTGGAAAAGCTGCTTCCGGCCCTGCAGCACTTTGCATCACTTTTCACACTGCAGCTCTGACACTCACCCCCTCCTCAGAATCTGAAAGAAATCTCCTGGCTAATGAGGGACTCCCTGACAAATGCCTCCATAAGTTAATACACATTAGATTACCAGAGGTAATGGAACAATAAGTGTTCCCAGGGGCCTTCAGCATCCCTGGAAGTGTCATCCTGCCCATTTGAGTCAAACTACAGTTAAAAAGTTACCAACAATTATATGGAAACTACCATCTTGACTTTGTCGGAGTAACTCAACCATCATTAAATAGACAATGCTCCTAGGGATTAAAAAAAATCTTAGATCTTTTTATCCCATGGGAGCTAGTTTAGCTTTCTGAATCGTCTCAGGGCTGATCTGGGCTTCTAAACTGTGGGAAGAGGCAGCAGGAGTGAGGAAGCAACTCTGGGTGCAAAGGTCAAGACAGGTGAGAAAGCTCTGTGTGTTTGAGAAATTATCAGTAGAGCTACCAGGCAGACAGGATTTTACCTAAAACCTATATCATTTTTAAAGTTGTGTGCACAGAGAATATCAGAAAATCTCTATACTCAAAAGAATGTATGTAAGATTTTGTTATCGTTTTCAAATTGTCCAACCTGAGCTATTTCCTTGGGCTTAGGATCAAAGGGTCATTGTTACTGTGATTTCAGGTTCCAGTGCGCTAACAGCACATCTCAAAGCACAAAACACTAAATTTCAAAGGCTATTTAGGAAACTGACCTTTGCACTTGCTGTTTTCTTCCCCAGAAAATTCTGACCTCAGTCATACCAGAACAGTCCATTCCCTTACCTCGTTTTGGGTCTCTGCTCAAATGTCCACTTACTGATGATGCCTCCCTACCATCCCATTTGAAGTGGCACAAAAACACTCAAATGCAGGCTCTACATCACCTTTGGATGCCTTCGTTTTCATTATTCCTTTTCTTTCTCACCATCTCTCATACTACAGATGCATTTGCTTATTTTCTGCCTTCCTCTCCCCGCAGATGCAAGTTTCATAGAGGAACTTTGTTTTTTCACTGTTACATCCCAGTTGCCTGACAGAGTACCTGAAACATGGTCACTGTTCTATTCAATAAATATTTGTCAAATGAATAATGAACTGCAGATGGTTTACCAAATGTCACGTATCTCTAATTCTCTTCCTAGGAGCACTGAAACTCTAACAAAGGTTCTGAGACACACACACAAGGCTCACAGCTCCTTAGATGTCTTTTGCTGTTTCAGCTTATGAAGCAAATGTGTCCTTCTAAGTTATCCCCAAGAGTTTACACAAGCAAGTTTCTCTTCTAATCTTCTCAGGATATAGCGTTAATTAACACACCACTTGCCCCTCTCTGCAAATATCGAAAATTTTGATGCTCAGAGAAACCTAGTTCTCTTTTCTTACCATATTGATCTGAAGAGCTGGTGAAGAGAAGATAGTCAGAAGCACAGGTCTGGGATTCGATATCCAAATCTCCCAACCTCAGAATCAGTCTTTTCCCCTTTGGTACTGTAATTGTCTTTTCGCAAACAGTGTGATTGGGGTAGGTCCCCGGATAATTCTTAGATGTCATTGTGCCACTATCCTGATAAGTCACTAGGTGTCCACAGCCATCACCTGGTAAAGAAAAAGAAGGGCGGAATAAAAGAAGAAGGGGTAATTAATTATTACTGAGGACTGAGAGTACGATACAATCTCCAAGTTATGTATTTTATTGTTTTTGGGGAGAAGGAAAACCAAAAAACAAAAAAAGAAGATTGAATTATTAAACAATATCTATTGTTTCAGGTTATTTCATCTCTTGTTTTCCAGTTTTATCTTCTTGTTGATCAAAATGTTTCACATATTAGAACGGAAAGCCCTTAGGAAACAAATCATTTAATCATTATTTTTTCTAATCATCTATCCACCCGTCCAAACTTGCTCAGCAGGCCTTGCATGCATTTGCCAAGCCACTCCCAAAGTCAATGTCATGTAATAATTCACAATGGAGAAAAAGTATTACTCACTTTAGAAGGTGGTTGTGCTGATTAAATGAGATAATGTACAGAAAATGCTCCTGTTAGAATCTGAGGCTTAAGCTGACATAACTTTGTTTAGCTACAAGTCACTTAGCTGGGGACTGAGCCTAATAATCATTTGAAATATAAGTCTTAGTTAATGACAGTCACAGATTCTAAGGTTCCTCATAGACTTGGGATGTACAATCAGAAAATGTCAAGGATCTACTATGTTGAGTGTTTTTCATAACCAGACATGGTATTAAAAGCTGGAAACACAAAAGCAGCACTTGCTGTCTCATAGAACTCAGAGTAAAATGGCAAATAGTCACACATTCAAATAACTATAATTCTAGGTGCTATGTGTTATATATACATCAGGGGTGCAAACAAAATGCAAAGGAGAGAGGCAAGAAAGAATGTTTCAGCGAATTACCAGCATTTCATCAAAACAAGAAATTATCTGAAGACTTTTCTGAATAGGGAAGTTCACCTATTAACCTACAAGTTGCTCTAGTTGATTAAAGTGACTTAGTCAATCACACAACTATCTAAGGACATGCACAACTGGGTGGGCTGCAAGGAGAATGAGCATACGCTGCATTCAGATTGCAAAATGTCTGTGGTTAGCACAGCTTCACATAAACAAAGCAAAAATTTCTGGTCTCAGCTGGAGGGAGAGAAGCAGAAAGCTGTTGAAGAAGGAACTCTCAAAGGTAGTAAAAGAAGGCCTCTCCATCCCAAAGTCTCTGATGGAGAAGCCTCACCTTGGGTATACTGTGAATCTGTGGACCTCAAAGCAGCCCTCTTCCCTCCCAGCCTCTTCCCAAGTTACAGCTGGATTCAGGAGTCTTCCTTTATTCCACTTCCTTCTTGCCTTGAGGTGTCAGGGCCAAATGGTAATAGAGGTTTATTAAAAAAAAAAAAAAAGAAAAAGATTTGAAAACCATCATCTCAACAGCCAAGGCCTAGGGAAAGGATCTACCCATTATTCAGAAACTCCCACAAGATTCCTGGCAGCCCCTGACAGGGGGCTGAATTGGGGAAATAGAGTTGGCTTTAACGGACCAATAGGTAAGGAGTGCCGGGGGGAACTTTAGACAGCCAAGATAAAACTACTATGAAGCCCTGAGATCTAGGCAGAATTAGTGAAATTTACATGGTAGGCAACAAGGACACAGAATTTTTTGAGTAGGAAGATAACGAAAGAGGTATTAGAAAAAGATGATCAACCTGGCTGGACAATGCTACAGGAACTAGAATGGGGACAGAATCTGGATCAGAGGAGCAGTAGGCAGGCTAGCAATGGGGGTAGCTGGAACAGGAAGGAAAGGAACAGAAAACAGACAAATTCTTGAGACAAAATCAACAGACTCAGGTTTGGGGGAACTATAGTGGGAAGAACAAAGGAGAAAAAATACCAAGGCCTTGTTCAGTCCAGAAATGATTGCAACACAGAGGCCAATATAGACAGCAAAAAGAGTCCAGAGAGGGAGCAGGTTTGGGGACAAAGGTTGTAAGTTTGGTTAAGTTTGAGGTGACAGCTAAATTCCTTGGGCTCCCTGGCAGTTGGTAAACACAAAATTGCCAAGAATTAAATGAAAGTGATACAAGAGAGAAGCATAGTGTGCAGGAGCACACAGTGCACAAGGCTTTGATGTAAAATCTGAATTATTTGTCGGCTTTAAAGGGCTTTAATAAAAATTCCAATTTATAGTTTCTCTTTAAAACTGAAGGACAAACGGGGAGTGGTGGCTCATGCCTGTAATCCCAGCATTTTGGGAGGCCAAGGCGGGCGGCTCACCTGAAATCAGGAGTTCGAGACCAGCCTGACCAACATGGTGAAACCCTGTGTCTACTAAAAATACAAAAATTAGCTGGGCATGGTAGCGCGAGCCTGTAATCTCAGCTACTCGGGAAGCTGAGGCAGGAGAATCGCTTGAACCCAGGAGGCAGAGGTTGCAGTGAGCTGAGATCATGCCACTGAACTCCAGCCTGGGCAACAGAGTGAGATTCCGTCTCAACAACAACAACAACAACAACAACAACTGAAAGACGTGACAACCACGTGATCAGGCATTCTCACAGGGCTAGTGATACAGTGGCTATCCCTTGAAAGGAGCCAAACACCCTAGTTCTTCACCAGGTCCTTGTTACTCATTTCTGTTACCTGCCCTACCTTTGTAAGCATTTATTTTGAGCACCCTCATAAAGCAATCCTAGGGTAATTAGTACAAACAAATATGCATCTAAATATAAACACAACACAACCTCTCCAAGCCACCAAGAAATCTCCTGGTCAAATATTTAAGTCACTTTTCTTAGGACTATGAAATTCTCCTTTCATAAAAGAGGAAGAGAAAAACTTTTTTTTTTTTTCAGAAAACATAGTTAAATATAAAATAAGGAGCAAATTATATGAGTCAACCTACATGTGACTATCATATTCTAAATTTTATTTTTTTAAAGTGACATGCGTCAGCAAAGGAAAATCTTAGGGTGTCACTTTTTCTTTTGAGACGAAGTCTCGCTCTGTCGCCCAGGCTGGAGTGCAGTGGCAGGATCTCGGCTCACTGCAGCCTCTGCCTCCTGGGTTCAAGCGATTCTCCTGCCTCAGCCTCCCAAGTAGGTGGGATGACAGGTGCATTTACGTCTGGCTAATTTTTTGTATTTTTAGTAGAGACGGGGTTTCACCGTGTTAGCCAGGATGGTCTCGATCTCCTGACCTCATGATCCACCCACCTCGGCCTCCCAAAGTGCTGGGATTACAGGCATGAGCCACCACACCCGGCCAGGGTATCACTTTTATTCAGCCCTGTAACTGTATTTCTTTCCGACCACTTCCACTCTAAGGCCCAAGAGAAAACTTCTTTCACCCAGCAATGCTGGCACAATGCAGGCAAGTTCAAATCGTCAACATTCCCATCGTTACTTTGCCTGGGGATCTGTACCTCCTTGGGAAAATTTCTCTCTTTCATTAACTATCAGAACAAAACTCCATGAGTCTTTTTTCTGCCAAAGAACCTGAATCGCAAAGGAAGTGCTGAGTCCTAATTTATTAAAAAGCAACTGTCATCAGAAGTTCTAGTATCACTCTGACCTATGGAAGTAGATTATTTATGGAGTTTTCTGTGGCAAGACTAATATAATAAGTTTATTCCATGGGTATTAACTACATCAGGAATTTTCACTCTCTTGTGCTTCCACAGTTTGGGTGATTTCAAAGGATTAAGTAGAAAGATGCCAAAGGGTAAAATGAAAAACTGCTAGGGAGAGAAAACGCCTACAATGTCATGTGTTGAAGAAGGCAGATGCATACACATGAAAACTAATAGACAAGTATTATTTATTTTTGAGACGGACTTTCGCTTTTGTTGCCTAGGCTGGAGTGCAGTGGCGCGATCTCAGCTCACCGCAACCTCCGCCTCCCAGGTTCAAGTGATTGTCCTGCCTCAGTCTCCTGAGTAGCTGCGATTACAGGCACGCGCTACCACACCCAGCTAATTTTGTATTTTTAGTAGAGATGAGGAGAAGCATTATTCTTATTACCTCATTCTGACACTCAGGTAGCCTACCTCTCATAGCCTGACTCTCTAATTGACAATCACTGACAAAGAAGACAAAAGTTACTTAAAAATCTATCAGTTTATCTTCTTTTTTTTTTTTTTTTTTCCTTCTATAGGGTTTCTTTAATTTCTCTCAACAATGTTTTATAGTTTTTTTTTTCTTTTATTGTAATTATTATTATTATTATTATTATACTTTAGGTTTTATGGTACATGTGCCCAATGTGCAGGTAAGTTACATATGTATACATGTGCCATGCTGGTGCACTGCACCCACCAACTCGTCATCTAGCATTAGGTATATTTCCCAATGTTATCCCTCCCCCCTCCCCTCAACCCACAACAGTCCCTGAAGTGTGATGTTCCCCTTCCTGTGTCCATGTGTTCTCATTGTTCAATTCCCACCTATGAGTGAGAATATGCGGTGTTTGGTTTTTTGTTCTTGCGATAGTTTACTGAGAATGATGATTTCCAATTTCATCCATGTCCCTACAAAGGACATGAACTCATCATTTTTTATGGCTGCATAGTATTCCATGGTGTAGATGTGCCACATTTTCTTAATCCAGTCTATCATTGTTGGACATTTGGGTTGGTTCCAAGTCTTTGCTATTGTGAATAATGCGGCAATAAACATACGTGTGCATGTGTCTTTATAGCAGCATGATTTATAGTCCTTTGGGTATATACCCAGTAATGGGATGGCTGGGTCGAATGGAATTTCTAGTTCTAGATCCCTGAGGAATCGCCACACTGACTTCCACAAGGGTTGAACTAGTTTACAGTCCCACCAACAGTGTAAAAGTGTTCCTATTTCTCCACATCCTCTCCAGCACCTGTTGTTTCCTGACTTTTTAATGATCGCCATTCTAACTGGTGTGAGATGGTATCTCATTGTGGTTTTGATTTGCATTTCTCTGATGGCCAGTGATGGTGAGCATTTTTTCATGTGTCTTTTGGCTGCATAAATGTCTTCTTTTGAGAAGTGTCTGTTCATGTCCTTCGCCCACTTTTTGATGGGGTTGTTTTTTTCTTGTAAATTTGTTGGAGTTCATTGTAGATTCTGGATATTAGCCCTTTGTCAGATGAGTAGGTTGCGAAAATTTTCTCCCATTTTGTAGGTTGCCTGTTCACTCTGATGGTAGTTTCCTTTGCTGTGCAGAAGCTCTTTAGTTTAATTAGATCCCATTTGTCAATTTTGGCTTTTGTTGCCATTGCTTTTGGTGTTTTAGACATGAAGTCCTTGCCCATGCCTATGTCCTGAATGGTATTGCCTAGGTTTTCTTCTAGGGTTTTTATGGTTTTAGGTCTAACATTTAAGTCTTTAATCCATCTTGAATTGATTTTTGTATAAGGTGTAAGGAAGGGATCCAGTTTCAGCTTTCTACATATGGCTAGCCAGTTTTCCCAGCACCATTTATTAAATAGGGAATCCTTTCCCCATTTCTTGTTTTTCTCAGGTTTGTCAAAGATCAGATGGTTGTAGATATGTGGCATTATTTCTGACGGCTCTGTTCTGTTCCATTGATCTATATCTCTGTTTTGGTACCAGTACCATGCTGTTTTGGTTACTGTAGCCTTGTAGTATAGTTTGAAGTCAGGTAGCGTGATGCCTCCAGCTTTGTTCTTTTGGCTTAGGATTGACTTGGCGATGCGGGCTCTTTTTTGGTTCCATATGAACTTTAAAGTAGTTTTTTCCAATTCTGTGAAGAAAGTCATTGGTAGCTTGATGGGGATGGCATTGAATCTGTAAATTACCTTGGGAAGGATGGCCATTTTCATGATATTGATTCTTCCTACCCATGAGCATGGAATGTTCTTCCATTTGTTTGTATCCTCTTTTATTTCCTTGAGCAGTGGTTTGTAGTTCTCCTTGAAGAGGTCTTTCACATCCCTTGTAAGTTGGATTCCTAGGTATTTTATTCTCTTTGAAGCAATTGTGAATGGGAGTTCACTCATGATTTGGCTCTCTGTTTGTCTGTTATTGATGTATAAGAATGCTTGTGATTTTTGCACATTGATTTTGTATCCTGAGACTTTGCTGAAGTTGCTTATCAGCTTAAGGAGATTTTGGGCTGAGACAATGGGGTTTTCTAGATATACTATCATGTCATCTGCAAACAGGGACAATTTGACTTCCTCTTTTCCTAATTGAATACCCTTTATTTCCTTCTCCTGCCTAATTGCCCTGGCCAGAACTTCCAACACTATGTTGAATAGAAGTGGCGAGAGAGGGCATCCCTGTCTTGTGCCAGTTTTCAAAGGGAATGCTTTCAGTTTTTGCCCATTCAGTATGATATTGGCTGTGGGTTTGTCATAAATAGCTCTTATTATTTTGAGATACGTCCCATCAATTCCTAATTTATTGAGAGTTTTTAGCATGAAGGGTTGTTGAATTTTGTCAAAGGCCTTTTCTGCATCTATTGAGATAATCATGTGGTTTTTGTCTTTGGTTCTGTTTATATGCTGGATTACATTTATTGATTTGCGTATATTGAACCAGCCTTGCATCCCAGGGATGAAGCCCACTTGATCATGGTGGATAAGCTTTTTGATGTGCTGCTGGATTCTGTTTGCCAGTATTTTATTGAGGATTTTTGCATCAATGTTCATCAAGGATATTGGTCTAAAATTCTCTTTTTTTGTTGTGTCTCTGCCAGGCTTTGGTATCAGGATGATGCTGGCCTCATAAAATGAGTTAGGGAGGATTCCCTCTTTTTCTATTGATTGGAATAGTTTCAGAAGGAATGGTACCAGCTCCTCCTTGTACCTCTGGTAGAATTCGGCTGTGAACCCATCTGGTCCTGGACTTTTTTTGGTTGGTAAGCTATTGATTATTGCCATAATTTCAGCTCCTGTTATTGGTCTATTCAGAGATTGAACTTCTTCTTGGTTTAGTCTTGGGAGGGTGTATGTGTTGAGGAATTTATCCATTTCTTCTAGATTTTCTAGTTTATTTGCATAGAGGTGTTTGTAATATTCTCTGATGGTAGTTTGTATTTCTGTGGGATCGGTGGTGATATCCCCTTTATCATTTTTTATTGCATCTATTTGATTCTTCTCTCTTTTTTTCTTTATTAATCTTGCTAGCGGTCTATCAATTTTGTTGATCCTTTCAAAAAACCAGCTCCTGGATTCATTTATTTTTTGAAGGGTTTTTTGTGTCTCTATTTCCTTCAGTTCTGCTCTGATTTTAGTTATTTCTTGCCTTCTCCTAGCTTTTGAATGTGTTTGCTCTTGCTTTTCTAGTTCTTTTAATTGTGACGTTAGGGTGTCAATTTTGGAACTTTCCTGCTTTCTCTTGTGGGCATTTAGTGCTATAAATTTCCCTCTACACACTGCTTTGAATGCATCCCAGAGATTCTGGTATGTTGTGTCTTGGTTCTCGTTGGTTTCAAAGAACATCTTTATTTCTGCCTTCATTTCGTTATGTACCCAGTAGTCATTCAGGAGCAGGTTGTTCAGTTTCCACGTAGTTGAGCGGTTTTGAGTGAGATTCTTAATCCTGAGTTCTAGCTTGATTGCACTGTGATCTGAGAGACAGTTTGTTACAATTTCTGTTCTTTTACATTTATTGAGGAGAGCTTTACTTCCAAGGATATGGTCAATTTTGGAATAGGTGTGGTGTGGTGCTGAAAAAAATGTATATTCTGTTGATTTGGGGTGGAGAGTTCTGTAGATGTCTATTAGGTCTGCTTGGTGCAGAGCTGAGTTCAATTCCTGGGTATCCTTGTTGACTTTCTGTCTCGTTGATCTGTCTAATGTTGACAGTGGGGTGTTAAAGTCTCCCATTATTAATGTGTGGGAGTCTAAGTCTCTTTGTAGGTCACTCAGGACTTGCTTTATGAATCTGGGTGCTCCTGTATTGGGTGCATATATATTTAGGATAGTTAGCTCTTCTTGTTGAATTAATCCCTTTACCATTATGTAATGGCCTTCTTTGTCTCTTTTGATCTTTGTTGGTTTAAAGTCTGTTTTATCAGAGACTAGGATTGCAACCCCTGCCTTTTTTTGTTTTCCATTTGCTTGGTAGATCTTCCTCCATCCTTTTATTTTGAGCCTATGTGTGTCTCTGCACGTGAGATGGGTTTCCTGAATACAGCACACTGATGGGTCTTGAGTCTTTATCCAATTTGCCAGTCTGTGTCTTTTAATTGGACCATTTAGTCCATTTACATTTAAAGTTAATATTGTTATGTGTGAATTTGATCCTGTCATTATGATGTTAGCTCGATGTTTTGCTCGTTAGTTGATGCAGTCTCTTCCTAGTCTCAATGGTCTTTACATTTCGGTATGATTTTGCAGTGGCTGGTACCGGTTGTGCCTTTCCATGTTTAGCGCTTCCTTCAAGAGCTCTTTTAGGGCAGGCCTGGTGGTGACAAAATCTCTCAGCATTTGCTTGTCTGTAAAGTATTTTATTTCTCCTTCACTTATGAAGCTTAGTTTGGCAGGATATGAAATTCTGGGTTGAAAATTCTTTTCTTTAAGAATGTTGAATATTGGCCCCCACTCTCTTCTGGCTTGTAGAGTTTCTGCCGAGAGATCCGCTGTTAGTCTGATGGGCTTCCCTTTGATGGTAACCCGACCTTTCTCTCTGGCTGCCCTTAACATTTTTTCCTTCATTTCAACTTTGGTGAATCTGACAATTATGTGTCTTGGAGTTGCTCTCCTTGAAGAGTATCTTTGTGGCGTTCTCTGTATTTCCTGAATCTGAATGTTGGCCTGCCTTGCTAGATTGGGGAAGTTCTCCTGGATAATATCCTGCAGAGTGTTTTCCAACTTGTTTCCATTCTCCCCATCACTTTCAGGTACACCAATCAGACGTAGATTTGGTCTTTTCACATAGTCCCACATTTCTTGGAGGCTTTGCTCGTTTCTTTTTATTCTTTTTTCTCTAAACTTCCCTTCTCGCTTCATTTCATTCATTTCATCTTCCAGGGCTGATACCCTTTCTTCCATTTGATCGCATCGGCTCCTGAGGCTTCTGCATTCTTCACGTAGTTCTCGAGCCTTGGTTTTCAGCTCCATCAGCTCCTTTAAGCACTTCTCTGTATTGGTTATTCTAGTTATACATTCTTCTAAATTTTTTTCAAAGTTTTCAACTTCTTTGCCTTTGGATTGAATATCCTCCCGTAGCTCGGAGTCATTTGATCGTCTGAAGCCTTCTTCTCTCAGCTCGTCAAAGTCATTCTCCATCCAGCTTTGTTCCGTTGCCGGTGAGGAACTGCGTTCCTTTGGAGGAGGAGAGGTACTCTGGTTTTTAGAGTTTCCAGTTTTTCTGCTCTGTTTTTTCCCCATCTTTGTGGTTTTATCTACTTTTGGTCTTTGATGATGGTGATGTACAGATGGGTTTTTGGTGTGGATGTCCTTTCTGTTAGTTTTCCTTCTAACAGACAGAACCCTCAGCTGCAGGTCTGTTGGAGTACCTGGCCGGCCGTGTGAGGTGTCAGTCTGCCCCTGCTGGGGGGTGCCTCCCAGTTAGGCTGCTCGGGGGTCAGGGGTCAGGGACCCACTTGAGGAGGCAGTCAGCCCGTTCTCAGATCTCCAGCTGCGTGCTGGGAGAACCACTGCTCTCCTCAATGCTGTCAGACAGGGACATTTAAGTCTGCAGAGGTTACTGCTGTCTTTTTGTTTGTCTGTGCCCTGCCCCCAGAGGTGGAGCCTACAGAGGCAGGCAGGCCTCCTTGAGCTGTGGTGGGCTCCACCCAGTTCAAGCTTCCAGGCTGCTTTGTTTACCTAAGCGAGCCTGGGCAATGGCGGGCGCCCCTCCCCCAGCCTCGCTGCCGACTTGCTGCTTGATCTCAGACTGCTGTGCTAGCAATCAGCAAGACTCCGTGGGCGTAGGACCCTCTGAGCCAGGTGCGGGCTATACTCTCCTGGGGCACCGTTTCCTAAGCCCGTCGGAAAAGAACAGTATTCGGGTGGGAGTGGCCCGATTTTCCAGGTGCCGTCTGTCACCTCTGGAAGGGGAACTCCCTGACCCCTTGCGCTTCCCGAGTGAGGCAATGCCTCGCCCCTGCTTCGGCTGGCGCACGGTGCGCTCACCCACTGACCTGCGCCCACTGTCTGGCACTCCCTAGTGAGATGAACACGGTACCTCAGATGGAAATGCAGAAATCACCCGTCTTCTGCGTCGCCCGCGCTGGGAGCTGTAGACCGGAGCTGTTCCTATTCGGCCATCTTGGCTCCTCTCCCTCCAGTTTATCTTCTTTGTCTTACGTATCAATGTCAGTATCCTGGTTGTGATATGGTATTGTAGTTTGCAAAGATGTTATAATTGAGGGAAACTAGGTAAAAGGTATACAATATCTCTCTGTATTAGTTCTTCCAATTGCATGTGATCTACAATGATCTGAAAATAAAAAGGTTAATTAAATAATTGAAAAAACAATGTCAATCAAGTTTGCCTGGCTGGCGATGGAAGTGAGGAGGCTTTTACTTTTTCTATTTTATACTTTTTTATACTCTTTGCATTTTGTTATCCTGTATGCTTTTTCTCTTAATTTTTTTTCTTTTTCTTTTTGAGATGGTCTCATTCCGTCACCCAGGTTGGAATACAGTGGCACGATCACAGCTCACTGCACCCTTGACCTCTGAGGCTCAAGCAATCTTCCCATGTCAGCCTGCCAAGTAGCTGGAACTACAGGCGCACACTACCACACCTGGCTGATCTTTTTTTTTTTTTTTTTTTGGTAGAGATGGGGGCCACACTATGTTGCCCAGGCTGGTCTGGAACTCCTAGGCTCAAGCGATCCTCCCGCCTTGGCCTCCCAAATGCTGGGATTACAGGTGTGTGCCACTGTACCTAGCCTAAAATTCTTTTAATTAAAGCATTTAAACAGATCTGCAATAAAAAGATCTCTATGAAATAGAGTTGACCTAGTTTCTTCAGCAATGAATTAAAGAGGCACACACAAAAAAGTGTTTATTTTAGATTTAAAAGACACTTACGTGCCATAACAATTAAGTGAGATTTGCTTGAATCCTGATTTGAAAAACCAACCTTATAAAATCTTTTAAATAGATAATTGGGATATTAAATAATTTCAGATAATTATTAACTTTATTAGGCCTTGAGGCTACATAAGAAAATGCCATTGTTTTGAGGGATGCCTACTGACATATGTAGGGCTGAAATGACGTAAGGTCTGGGATTTGCCTTAAAATACCTGGCAAAAAAGAGGAGATGCAGAATAAATGAAAAAATATGGAGAAATGTTGATGGTTGCTATAGATGGATGATGAGGGCTCACAGTTCTAAGAATATTAAAAATTAAAAGAAATAAAGATCCTTCTTTAAGGGAAAAAAATAAAACCACGATCTTATGATTAAACTCCAAGTAGTGTTGCGGGGAGGACAGGTGGGGAGTGACACAGTAAAGTGCCACCTATCTAACATCAAAATAGGGGGAATGGGGAATGAAGAGGGGAGGAGGAAGTTTTGCCATAGGGAATTTGACCACTCTTCAAAGCGGCTACTACACAATGTTTATCTGTTCCTTCCTTTCGACTGTAATTTCTTGCCAAAGCACATGATGACTAAACTAAGTATCATTTCCTCCTCTTCTAGACTGAAAGCTCCTCTCGACTATAGAATATTTCCAGGGTGGTCTCTCTGTAATGGGCCTAAATCCTGGTGTCTGTTTGGAGCCACAGCTGGTTTGTGACACTGACCACCACTTCCTCAAAAACAATTTACAAGAACAAAACTAGATGTATGAAGCTTAGATTCTGGAAAAAGGTGCAAGTATTCATGAATATTTCAGAACTCCCAAAGTGATCTATGTACAGAATTTAAGTATACAGATTTTAATTCTGAACATTTGGAAACAATCTAAATTAGAAAAGAATAGCCAAACTGATATCTCCAAGCAATGTGATGTTAAGGAACTTACTCATGTTTTAGAAGAATATTTAAAATGAAAACACTTTAATACAGAATATACTGTACACACATAGATGTGTAATATTTAAAGTGTTTACTTCTACGGTATAAGTTTACATGTGATTTTCATTTTATTTATACATTTTTCTTCTAAATATTCTATAATATGAATATATATAAAGGAGAAAAATAATATAATTAAAACTACCAAATTCACCTAACATTCTTTGTAACACTAAAGGCCACTTTCAACATTAGCCTCATAATACAGATAGGAAGAAGTCTCAGACTGTCATTAAAAATTCAGGAAACAAACAACTAGGAACTTAGTATACTGTAGTTCTCACTTCAAGAAGTCCAGTCAAGAGAAGAAAGATATCTTAACAAGTAAATTCTTGAGACTAACTTGACACTTACAAAAACAGAGATATGGACTCAGTATCTATTCTCCAAATGCCTGAAATTAATGGATAGGTCTCTACCTTTTAGCCTTTAACATCAGCTATTCAGGAGTTGTCGACATACAAGCTTTCTAAATAAGCTTAGAACAAATCCTAGATGCTTGTATACACAAGCCAATCCTTTATTTAGTCTACTTTAATTCCATCCACTACGAAAGGAAAACAATAACTTCCTTAAAAGACTATTTCCCTTTGATAAGAAATCATGTTCCACTAAAAGAAAAGCAAAATAAGATATACCTGGTATGGACTAAGTTCTGCAATACTAGAAAGCATGATTAGACTTTAAAAGAAAACTTGTAACTGAATTGCACTTGTTGGAAAATGATTTGGGTGGAGTAAAATGAATAGTGCAAATACACTTTTTTTTAAATTTTTTTTTGAGACGGAGTCTCGCTCTGTCACCCAGGCTGGAGTGCAGTGGTGCGATCTCGCCTTACTGCAACCTACGCCTCCCAGGTTCAAGCAATTCTCCTGCCTCAGCCTCCCGATTAGCTGGGATTACAGGCATGCACCACCAAGCCCGGCTAATCAAATATACTTTTTAGATTGATTATTAACTAGTCCTTAGAGTAAGACAGAAACCTCAAGCTTTTTTAAAATTATTATTACGGCCTATAGTTAGAACACAGATTTTTTATCACACCCCAAGTAATCACATATGCATACACATGCATAAACAATGAACAAAAGTTAAGTGATACAATTATTTTATTACATGTAATGCACTGTGATTATTTCCTATTCTATTCAGTTTCATTTTTGTTTTTGTTAAAGCATACTGGTTGTGCCTACTCAAGTGATTTCATTATCTATTAATGGGTCCTAACCTGCAACTTGGGAAAGAGTGCCCTAAAATATCACAAGAGTAAAACCATTTCTAAAAACATGATTTCATTAGTTGTATCCTTGCTCTTCTAATATTCAAGTTACAACAGGTCTCAACAAATATACAATCATCCATGTGTGGGTGTGAGAAAATTTCTTCCCATGTCTAAGATCAAGTGAGCTCTTGATGACTACAATCTTTTCAACCACAAAGGAGAGCTTGCAATTATTACAAGAGTTTTGTCTGATGGTAGGGCAAACAGATTTTCCAAGATATCATTAATTCCATTTTCAGCCTTACTCTCTTGGAAACTTTGCTCTTCTTCAATTGTGCTTAGCTTTTTACCTTGTAGGCTGCTAGAAGCAAAAGAAAAACAGGAGCAAAAGGGCCTCGGTTGCTATGTGAGAATGAACAAAGGCAAAACAGAACTTGTAATGATAAAACAAAATAATTATTCAAAATCTTTAGTTTTTCTGAAAGGAATACGGATAATAATACTATGCTGAAAGAAGTTACAGCTATCGACTAGAAACACACGACCATGTTTTATAAAACTGTTTGATAATCTCTTTCAACTTTATTCTCACCACATATAAAATAGATGCTAATGATATGACTAGTGATCTAATAAGGATGATAATGCTGTTGACTCAGCAGATGAAACATTTGAAAGTAAAATAAAAGGAAACGCAAGGAATATGTCAAAAGTCTCTCCGTGGAAACTTTCAACATTCCTATCAGCTAAAAGTATCACTTAAAATAAATCAGTCTGAATGTATGAAAATGAACCAAATCATTTAAAGAGATCCTATCTATGATTCCTCTATGATTCCCTATATAATGTGGGATTACTTCCATCAGTGTCCAAAGACATCAATAATTACCATGTTAAGATATTTACAAGAGTCATAATTTGCTGCCAAAGGAAAAAAATCTCAAAATCTAGCCAATGCTATTCTTTAATGTGCTATACATAAAATCAGTGAACACTGCAGTTCTTGGTCACTCTCCAGTCTTGAGACTTCTGCTGAAAAGCAAAAGATTATTAGAAGGCTTGTGGATGTGGGGGAGGAGAGTTGACACACCTATCATTTCCTAATTCATAAATTATTTCCATATACTTGGGAGGTGACAGAGCATAATGGTTACAACCTGGATTCTGGCACAGCCCTGCCTAACACTGGCTTTGTGGCCTTGGGTGAGTCTTTTTACCTCTCTAAGGTAAAACTGAATTCCATCATCCATAATATAAAGACAACAATAGTGCCTAATTTCATGAGCATTAAAAGGGAGAATGCTAATAAAAACAAAGTATCAAGCAAAGAGGCAACCATATAGTAAAAATTCAATATATTAACTGCTACTATTTTTATCTTAAAATTCTACACATTATTAAAGTATCAAAAATATTGCTTTGAATTAGCTGACTTTGTCCAAATTCCATCACCCATTGGCTGTATGATCCTAAGAAATCCCCCATTTAGTGTGTATCAATTTTCCTCATCGGTAAAATTACCAACCATAACTGGGTGTGGTGAAGATGAATAAGGCTGTGTGTGTGCTTTAATCGGCTGAGAAAGTCTAATTAGAATGCATTTCCCAGTATTCATCTAATGCCCACTTACTGCTATGTCAGCATGTCCTGAAGTAGACACTGTGGTACTAGTCTGGGTGGTTTACCAGGGGGTTATGCCCTCACCCTCCTCAAAAGAGCTGCAAGGTCAGTAAGCTTGCAGAATCCCACCTTTTTCTTTACCACAGAACATCTCAAAGCCCTTACAGTGCATAGTGAAGCTCTGATGCGTGTTGCAGTTTACAGCATTTCCCAGAAAACTCTTTCCTCTTGGGGCATCTCCTGGGAGTAGTGTTCTGTGAGAGATACTGGTGAACTCCTGGGTTAGACTCTCACAAGTGGGACACACAGAGAGATCCCATGATAGGGCTTCTGGGATTAAAGATCTTATGTGGAGAAGCGGACTTTGGCCTCTGGAGTTCTAAAAATGATACTGAAATTATATTATGTGACTTGATTCAAAAGCAAGACTTTTCTCACCGTTGTTATTAAGTTACAAGTGCTTTGTGGGCATCTACAACAAATTGGACACATTGGTTAAGAGAAGTTTCTTAATTTCAAAGAAGACTTTTAAGAAAAAAACTTGTTTGTACAGCGAAACAATTCTAAGACAACTGTTTTATCTCTGTTGAATAGATGCTTAGAATAAGGAAGTCAGAGA
This sequence comes from Pongo abelii, assembly GCF_028885655.2. Classification (NCBI taxonomy): domain Eukaryota; kingdom Metazoa; phylum Chordata; class Mammalia; order Primates; family Hominidae; genus Pongo; species Pongo abelii. The sequence goes on along the minus strand of NC_071990.2, from coordinate 118,728,120 downwards.
AAAGAGGCTGCTGACCTTTGTCAATAATGTCAGGATGTTGATGTAATAACCAAGCTGCCACTGCTTCAGTTGAAGATAAGTCAAGAAATCTTTCCTGCCGCTGGAACATGCTAGCTTTCTCACCTTGGTTTCATGTTAAATATGCATACTGCCAATATTCAGACAAAGTGTAATACTGATATTGACTTTTCTCTCTGGAGTCCAGAAAAATCCAATATTACCAAGTAAAGACAAAGTTAAACTGAGTTTTATAAGTTAAAACTGTAAACACTTCTCCTTTGCACATAGATGTGAGCTTTCACTTTCACAGATAATAGTTTAAAAATTGAGAGTCAAAAAGTTATTGGGAAAGGAAAAAAATAAAATTATGAAAGGGCCCTTACTAAAAATTAGCATTTACCAAACATTCATTGTAAAAAGTAGCAGATACAGTGTTCTAAGGACTTTATATTACCTTATTTAGCCTTCATGACAACCATATCTGATAATGGTAATTTTAAAAAATTGATTACAAATTATTTCACATATATACACACACACATATATATACAGATACACACATACAAAGAGTAATTTCACAAACATCAAAGTGTATACCCAGTAGCTTATAAGATAGGACATCTCCTATACAACAAAACTGAAGCCCACAATACCCTTTCTTCGCCACACATCCCTCCTATTATCTCTATTCTGTGGGTGAAGGAGTCAAGGCTCTGAGATGCAGCATAACTCAGCCCATGTGGCTGGGCTGGGATCAGACCCTAACCTGAAGCCAGTCTGACCTCAAAGACGATGGAATGGAATCATGTACTCTAGTGCCACTACTGCCTAAGTCACCCATCTTAGAGGTGACAAAACTGAGGTAGCGATATTTAAGACACTGCCCAACCTCACATTACTGCTGAGCAGCATAACTGATATTTAGTTTTTTGTAGTCATACTCTTTTTGTCTCAAAATTAACATGAGAAAAAAGTCATGTTTAATTAGGAGTTTTTTTGTAAAAATTATGATATGAGAAGTTCTATCATCCCCCTTTTTAAATTATCGAAGTACTCTTTACTAGACTATTAAGGGAAAGGTCTAATGAGAGGTACCTATTTTACTTCCAACAAAGGTTGTTCACTCTGCTTAGCTCCTGAAAGATGCTTTGTAAAAGAAGGTGTCAGTGTATTAAAGTGCTACTTCTCACACTTCAGTATGCAAACTAATCACCTGGGGATCTTGTCAAAATGCAGGGTCTGGAAATTCTACATTTCCAAAAAGCTCTTATTAGTGACTGTTCAGTTGGATCCTGTAAGATACATTCTGAGTAGCAACAGACTGAAAAAGCCCTCATTATTAAGAGGGATATTGCCATGAATATTTTTTAAAGTGAAAGAAAATCCTCAAGATAAAAATTTTGTATGGTTTAATTTTAATATCTATTCCTAAAATTGGAACACATCCGTATCTGATACTTATTTTCACTCCAGATTTCATTTATAAGTCTAGGACAGGCAACAATAAGTTCCAGGATCTATAGTTAAGCCAAAATGGCATTTCTGAAACCTGGATAAAAGTGTCAATTCAGGAGTTACTTGAGCATACTGTGGAAAATAAACAAAGAAATAGGATGGGAAGGTTTGTGCAAGCGTAGGTTTATGCACCATATCCACAGAACAAGCAATCAATGTTTACTGACAAGAAAATAGCAAATCTCAGTGGGGAGACAGATGGTATCTTATCATACATCTAATAAGGTATGAAACATGAGAGTTGAGAGAAAAAATAAACCTCATGAAACTCATATCACAGTCCAGTCCTGAAAATTGTACTGCTTTTCCACATTCCATATTCTGCACTGCTGGATGTACTGCAATGCTATAAAAGCAATGGTTAGCTACCAGTAAGGACTTTAAAAAATCTTAATATTTCTATGGCAAATGTGATCACCTCAAATATAAACCAAAGACTATGAATTTCAGGTTTCATTGCATAAGTAGTCCCCTCAAACTGTGTTCCCCCATGACTTCTTTTCTAACTTTTTCTCCCCTGGATAGGAACATATGATGGGTATCCTTGGAGACAAAGGGCAAGAAACCATTTCAAGGCATTTAGAATTGTAAGATACATGCCTGGGTCCCACTTTGGACAGACGAAGTAAATGTGTCTTGGGTAAATAATTGTTTCTCTGAATCTCAGTTCCCTCAATAGCTCTCAGAATCGTTGGGATGAAATTCGATGTAAAAAACATACAACGATTCAAAATACATATGAAGATAGAGGTTTAAAATTTGTCTATATGTAAAATCAGACTGGACAAGCTACAACAGTGATTGGATGCTTAAACCATACAGTGAATTGTTGACAGGGAAATACTTTTACTGAGTAAGAAACTAACATTCCAAAGATTACTTGTAAGTCATAGAGAGATGGCAGTTTTATAATGGAGAGATCGATGTATCACTTCCTAAAGTCACTGGTGATTCTGAGCATCACTAAAAGTGGAGCAATAATCACAACAATAATAACATATGCGTCCTATTGTGATACAATTAGAAGTACATAGCACCTTTGAGTACTTTTACCAAAAACATTTAGTCTGAATCTAATCGAGTCTTTAGGTCAAATTTCGGGCTTATACAGAAATACAGGTATAACGCACCAAGTAAAAGATAAACTACTCCGAAGCGGTGAGTACACTTAAGGACATGAGCTGTGTCACAGAACAACTGAACCTGGTTTCCTTGCAGGAAAAGAAAAAGCATGTGGGTGGGGGTCAGTGATAGATTAAAAGTGACTAAAGAGACATAATAACTAATATGTAGACCTTGTTTGGATCTTTGTTTGTACAAACCAAAGGTTAGAAGACATGTTTAGGATAGCTTGGGAAATCTGAATATGACTTGAGTATTAGATGATATTAAAGAAAAACTATTAGTGTTCTTAGGTGTGCTCATAACATTGTGGCTATGCAAGAAAATATTTAGAGATTCAAATGAAATAGGAAAAAAGTCAAGAAATCCTTAATAAATTTTTAGTTTATTAATAGATTTTGAAGTCTCAAAAGACTTGTAGACCCTTCTGAGCTGGCAGCGACAGTAGGTACAGGGCCATTTTTCTGTCTGCAATAGGCCATCTCCTATTTTAGTCTCTTGGCAAAGCAGAAGCTTTCCAGGGATCCCAAAAAAATGGTGGGCGGGGTGGGGGCAAACCTTGGTTCATTTTATTCTCAAAATAAGCAGCCTCCATTCTAAAATCCTCAGAATGGAAGTAATTCAATATATGAATCTCCTGTTTCAGTGGTCCCATGGGTCATTAAGCCTCTACAGTTTTCTCTTTTGGGCTGAAATCAACCATATTTTAATATGAGGTAAACTTGCTTTTGTGAAAAGCAATAAAAAGGCTGAATTAAATCCACTCAGCCATTTAAAAGTTAGGCAACAAATGCACAGATGTTTATCTATTGTCCCTGTAGGAAATTTTATGTCTTGGTAATTCAAATTTAACTGGACATCACACTTTTAATATCCTTTTGTCTTGTTTTTTGTCAGAAATAATAGTGAAATAAAGTTTTTCTTTCCTTTGTTTTTCAAGAATACCATGCTTCTTAAAAATCATTTACACACAACCTTTAAGCACAACCATTAAACATGCTCAAATGCAAAAATGGAGCTATATATATTATTCGTTTTCAAGGATTTTAATTTTGTGATGAAAGAAAACAAAGACTATTCTTTTTCAGTAAATGTAAATATGTTGAACACTGAATAAGAAGGCCACAATAGCGGTTATAATTTGAGTTTGAAGATGCTGACTATAAAAACTAACGTGGGTCTCAATAAACTCCAAATAGTCTAATAATGAACAAGCCTGATCTATTCAATACAAATTAAGAATCTCACCAAAGAAGGATTAAAAAAATACACCTTACCTTTCTGATACTTAGTATGTTTAAGCTTATGTACTTTTCTCAAATAAAGTATGAATAGGCAAATTATATGACTCCATGAGTAAGAGAGAGTAATTTGAATAATATAAAACAAAAACATTGACAAGACACATCAATTATAAGTTGGCCTGGACAAAAATTCCACTTTCCCATTAGGTATTTCTCAGTAGCAATAAATGACTAAGTTTTTGGTTTACTTCAAGGCAAATTCTAAAATAAATATAAATATGGAATTTTTCCAAGTAATATAATAAAAAACTTTCAATAAAACATAGGTTTTAAAAAGCAGAATATAAAAGCATACACAGACTAGGTAGCAGAGGGGGGAACCCAGGTATTAGTTTTATTGTTGTTCTTTATACCTTTATTTATAGTCTATAATTTTGTGTCTACACAATATTTAATAAAAACAATAGTAAATGTGTGTGTACACACATGTATTTGCTATAGGGGTGTGTGTGTGTGTGCATTTACATAAAAATATATAGAACCAAAACATGTCCTCAATGGTTCTATGTGTAACATTTTCCATGATTATGATATATCAGGACAATGTTATTTATTGACACCCTACTTTGTTTCACAACTGTTCTGCTTCTATTGTAAGCATTAGGGAAGATCATTGGGAAAGTAGGGAAGAAAGCTCCAACCTAAGAGAAATTTATTCTTTTTTGTTTTGTTTTGTTTTTTTTTGAGACGGAGTCTCGCTCTGTCGCCCAGGCTGGAGTGCAGTGGCACCATCTCCGCTCACTGCAAGCTCCGCCTCCTGGGTTCACGCCATTCTCCTGCCTCAGCCTCCCAAGTAGCTGGGACCACAGGCGCCCGCTACCACACCCGGCTAATGTTTTGTATTTTTAGTAGAGACGGGGTTTCACCGAGTTAGACCAGGATGGTCTTGATCTCCTGACCTTGTGATCCGCCCGCCTCGGCCTCCCAAAGTGCTGGGATTACAGGCGTGAGCCATGGCGCCCCTCTTTTTTGTTTTTTAAAAAAGAAGCTCAAGCACAGCTCTATTTTTAAAAGGGGGGTGGCATGGGGGTAACACAGAGCTACTTAAGCTGTTACCTTATTTCAGTATTATCCTTTGCAGCTTTTCCTACAAAAAAATCTACCTAGCCTAAAATTATTGTTGATATGGTTTGGATGTTTTGTCCCCTCCAGATCTCATGTTGGAATATGATCCCCAATGCTGAAGGTGGGGCCTGGTGAGAGGTATTGGATCACAGGGACAGATCCCTCATGAATGGCTTGGCACCATCCCCTTGGTGATGAGTGAGTTCTTGCTATTACTTCACAGAAGAGCTGGATGGTTAAGAGCATGTCTCTTGCTCTGTCTCTCACTATGTGATGCACATGCTTCTCCTTCACCTTCTGATATGATTACAAGCTTCCTGAGGCCCTCACCAGAGGCTGAGCAAATGCTTATGCTATGCCTGTACGGCCTGCAGAAACTTGAGCCAAATACACCTATTTTCTTCATAAATTTCCCAGCCTCAGATATTCCCTTACAGCAACACAGAACAGACTAATACAATCATATATAATTATATACAAGACACAAGACATCTCTGCAAATATTGGGTATATTATCACACAGCATGTGGCTCCTAAGGAAATAGCTAATAAGAACGAGATTAATCAATCAAGTAGAAATGGCAGTAAACAGTAAAGTCATACACGACAATATGGCTTAACACAGTGCTGATGTCACAAATGCCTAGACACTGTCCCCAAATGATGTTTGAGGTGAAGTAGGCCCCTGATACCCTAAATGTGTAAGCATTAGCAGACCATAGGGGATACCTGGTCTAAATCAGTGGATCATTTGCTCCCCCGTCTAATCTCAAGACTGCCAGCCCCTTACTCATGGCAGTTTTCCTGCTGTTGCCTGTAAAAGGGTCTCAGAGATTCCCGGTTTTTTTCAGAGTTGAATAACTTCAAAGTTATTTTCTTTTTGAGACAAGGTCTCACTCTGTTGCCCAGGCTAGAGTATGGTGGCACCCTCACAGCTCACTGCAACAGCTGCCTCCTGGGCTCAAGGGATCCTCCCACCTCAGCTTCCCAAGTAGCTGGGATTACAGACGTGTGCCACCATGCCTGGCAAATTTTTGTATTTTTTGTAGAGTCGGGGGTTTCGCCATGTTGCCCAGGCTGGTCTGGAACTCCTGGACTCAAGTGATCTGTCCACCTCAGCCTCCCAAAGTACTGGGATTACAAGAGTTAGCCGCCCTGCCCAGCCTAGTTATTTTCTTAAATCCCTGCACTGTGTTTCCTAACGCTCCACAATAGTCATATACACAATTTCTGTTTAAAATAACATGAATATTACCCTCCTTTCAATTCTTTCAAACCTCAACCACAGTATTCATGCGCTGACTCAGGAACTAGTAGTTATCTGGAGCCTGCTATGTGCCAGGCACCGTACTGGGTGCTAGTGGTGAAAGAAGAGGCTGAGATTCATCTCTGCTTTCATGGATCTTGGTTAGGGAATCCTCCAATGCTTACCCCACAATCCCCCAAAACCCCTCCTCTTCAACTCCCACTGAAAGGCAAGTTTGGCAGTTGGTTCTAGATTCAGCATACCAGGGCTCACAGTCACAACTCTATTTCCACATCGGGTAAGAAGTCATCACATGCGTTTGCTTTATTTTTCCCATAAACTAAGTCTCCCTCACCCAGTAAGGCAAACAACTATTTTTTTAATATACAAAGCAGACAATGAACATCTGGAAGATGACATCCACATGACTCCTCAGTTTGCAAAAAGGCAAAACTACTCAGTCTAATGAAAAAAAACAATCTGAAATTCTGGCTATATTTTTCCCTTCACCCTCAATGCCAAATTTCTAATATGCCAGAATGAATTTCTCTATTTTACATACATACTTTCAGACTTTTACATTCAACATTGGATTAGACATACAATTTCATTACTTTGCCGTGTCCAGGTTTTAATTTCTTTTCTTTTTTTATTTGAGACTGGGTCTTGCTCTGTCACCCAGGCTGGAGTACAGTGGCTCAATCTCAGCTCACTGCAACCACTGTCTCCCAGGCTCAAGAGATCCTCCCATCTCAGCATCCTGAGTAGCCGGGACCACAGCACACCACGACACCTGGCTAGTTTTATTGTATTTTCGCTAGAGATGGGTTTTTGCTATGTTGCTCAGGCTGTCTCAAACTCCTGAGCTCAAGTGATCTGCCTGCCTTAACCACCCAAAGTGCTGGGATTACAGGTGTGAGCCACCTCTGGCCAGTTTTGATTGCTTAACTAGAGTGAGGTTGAGTCTTACAGGGCAAGAATTGTGTTTTCACTGCCTTCTCACCCCACCCTCACTAAGCACCCATCCCCTATTGAGCTCCCAATATGGCCACTGTTCAAGGCACAAAACTCACAGACCTTATAATCCAGTAGGAGGAAGGCAGACAATTTAAAGTGTAAATTATACGCTTTGTTGGAAGAGGGTAAGTGCTCCAGAGCAGTGGTCCCCAACCTTTTTGGCAACAGGACCGGTTTCGTGAAGGACAATTTTTCCGTGTATGGGGCTGGGTTGGAGGGGGATGGTTTCGAGATGAAACTGCTCCACCTCAGATCATCAGGCATTAGATTCTCATAAGGAGCGTGGCAACCTAGATGCCTCAAACATGCAGTTCACAATAGAGTTCAAGCTCCAATGAGAGTCTAATGCCCGGCTGATCTGACAGGAGGCGAGCTCAGGTGGTAATGCTCCATCACCTGTTGCTCACATCCTGCTGTGTGGCCCGGCTCCTAACGGGCCACTGACAGGTACCAGTCTGCAGCCCAGGGCTTAGGGATCCCTGCTCTAGAGAAAACTGAAAGCTAAGAAGGGGAATATGGAATTCTGGGAATGAAGAGAGGGTTTCAAGTGGTTAGGAAAGTTCTCCCTAAGAGGGCAACATCTAAACAAACACTGAAGGAGGAGCAAGCTTTGTGGATATTTGGGGCAAGACTATTCCAGGCAGAGAACAGCATGTGCAAAGGTTCTGAGGTAGAACAGTGCTTGTCATTTTGGAGAAATAGCAAAAAAACCAAACGGCTAGAGAGGCCTGAGTATGGGGGGAGCATTTCAGGGAATGAGGTCAGAGAGGCAGTAGAGGAGACAGAACAAAGAGGCCTCAATATTTGTCACATCAATAGTAATAAACAGTAATGAATACTAAGATAGCTAACATTTATTGATTTGTTTTAATAAAGAAAAACAACTAATTGCTCTAACATGTACAGAGTTGACTTTATGCTTTAAGACACACGTAGAAATAGATGTAAATGCTATGGGGTATATTTCCCAGAACAAACTTTTTTTTCCTGCTTTAACACAACTAAAACCTTTGCTAAATGCTGCAATTAAATTAATGCCCCCATGTATCTTAAAAATAAGACATAATTCCTCATAAATGTCAGATGCCTTACTAATTTCCAAGTTGTGGTTTTTTAAAATGATTTTCAAGTCTGTGTCAGTTCCACAAGGTTAAAGGGTTCAAATTGTAACATGAAAAGTTAATAAAAGCAGTTTGAGACATTATTCAGAGTTCAAATTCTGCTTTAAACATGTCATTTGATTTGTTTAAAGAATTTTTTTAACATAACCTCTTTCTTCTCTGAAATATTAATATATAACTCACTGTTTCTGAGTGTTACAAATTATATCTACTAGAGCCAAAAGATATTGTACATATTGTTCTGCTGGCATGTTCCCTTCTTTCTGCTGTATTTTCATTTAAACGGCATCCTTACATATAGAAATAAGCATGCCAAGAGAGCTGGACTTGATAAACAAAATTAATCAGTAGAAGCAGCAGATGTACATCTTTATAAAGAATGTCAGTAGGCTCTTTATTACTTGGTTTCCACTAGTTAGGAAGTAATTTCAAAATATATCCTAAACACAAAGAGATTGTTCAGTTCAACTCAAGGAACACTGAGCACCTTTGTCAGATACTCGGAAGACAAAGACTATATAGTCCCAGTCTCTGCCCTCAGGATCTTACAGTCTACAAGGCAAGCTGTCCAGATGAGACAAGAGAAGGGTGAGTGCACACACTGGTACAGAAGGTGACAGAATAAATTTGTGCTGATTTTTAAAAAAGCCACTCACCTAAAACATCATCTATCAGCTGATCCTATGTCTAACCCAAAATAAATGACAGATGATTTAACAGCAGACCTTCTAAATAACAAATTAAGAGTTGGGCAGAGGGTTTTGAAGCAATTCTTAATTATGCAAGATTTGAATCTACACTTGGAAGTTTCCTCAGAGATCAAGCGCTCATTTTGATTCTTCACTTAAATCATAAGGGAATACTTTAGCTAATAACCATTTGCAAATCTTGTGGTGGAGAGAGAAGCAGGGAGTTTTAGGTTGCACAAATTCATTACATAAATGAAGGGTATTTTATTCTACAAAAATGTATATCAAGGTAATAAATTTGGACTAAATCCAAACCTATGAATTTATACAAGTGGAATAAAAACTAATGATCAACTTAATGTCTTATTATGAAAGGTCAAACTTACGTGAAACAATCTATGTAAATATGTACCTTTAGTTAAGTGGATCCAGAAGAACAGGGCATAAGGAGCCGAAATAATCCCAAGCTCTGGCCACTAAACCCAAATGCCAGACCTGGCTGGCTGCAAACAACGGGAGGTGTGGACACTTTTTTAAAAATTTAATTCAAGAAAAACACCAGATAGGCAAGCAGTTGCCCTACAAAGGACCCAGTATAGCTTTATGAGGTCACCAGACTCTGACACAAAAAAACTTAATTAATTGTATTGATTAGGCTTATAAACATTCAGGTCAAGTTATGCCATTTGTTTCCTAAAACCACCCAATAAATAAAAGTCTAATACGAAATTGCCTATAACACAGATGGTAGCATTTTATCACAACCCTAACATAAAATTATAAAGATTTGAAGCCCAGTAAGAATCTAAGCAACCACACATGCCTGTAAGTCCCAGCACTTTGGAAGGCCGAGTGGGCAGATCACTTGAGCTCAGGAGTTCAAAACCAGCCTGCGTAATATGGCTAAACCCTGTCTCTACAAAATATACAAAAATTAGCCAGGTGTGGTGGGATGCACCTGTAAGGTCTCAGCTACTCAAGAGGCTGAGGTGGGAGGATTGCTTGAGCCCAGGAGGTTAAGGCTGTAGTGAGCTGAGATCGTGCCACTGCACTGCAGCCTAGGCGACAGAGTGAGACACTGTCTCAAAAATAATAATAATGATAATAGGTTTTTAAAAAGAATCTAAGCAATCACACTTGTTCCTAGAGAACCGCTCTCACAAAGTGCCCAGTTAACAGCCTGGATGACCATAAGAAATCTAAATCTTTATTGGGAAAGATAAGTGACAGCTTTGGCCAGATTAGTACAGGAACATACTGCTGGACTGATTCTCATAGACGTATAGTATTAAAGGTGCACCTTCAAACTGTGAGTTGAGAAAAAAATAAAAATATTTAAAACATCCATTATAAAAGTCCTACGCATTTAACAAAATCTTACGTATTTATTACAATTTTACAATCTGCCTAGTATTGTGCTACAGTACCAGACAAAATAACTTTAGGGTTTTGGGGATTTTTTAAACAAATTGGTATGTAATATAAACTTAGGAACCACCACCACCATCTCGAGTATCAATGTTTCAGAATGGAGGCATAGTTCAGTGAAAAAAATGCCGGCATTGGTTTTAGTTTTGATTCTTATTTCACCAGAAAGCATGGTGGTTGGGGGAGCTGTCAAAGTACTCTGGATAGACTCAGCGCCATTAAATAAGCTCAGGCATATTGGGCCAGGAGCAAGGGAGGAGAGGAAACACTGAAACAACTCGGCAGAAAGCTGGCCCTTGCTATTAAAAAAAAAAAAAAAAAAAAAAAAAAAGCACTAATTAATGAGGACAAATGAAATAGGGACACCCAGGGCTGGTAAAGGGGGTTGCTGCCTTAATCGGCTGGACAGGCAGAGGGTAAACTCGGTTGTGGGTTAATCAGGTCTAACTCCAAGTCAAAGACCAGCTCCAGAGAAAAAGCAGCCTGGTTGAGAGTCTACCGGCTCAAATACACAGGAAGCCACACGATTCCAACTTGCGGCGCCACTCGGGAGGAGGTGGCAGCACCGCCTGCTCGCCCGCGTCCAAGGCCAACCTCAGCAAACGTGCCCCGGCCATTCCGCACGAGCCCCGAACGCACACGCCGGGATTCCAACTCCGCGCGGGAGGAGCTGCGGCAAGAAGGGCAGGGCCCAGCGCCGGCCGAGGAGCGGCTTTGTCAAAAGGCGGCTGGAAAGAACTGGCCCTGCACACGGCTGTCCCCTAAGGCGACCCTCGGGGTCAGGTCACTTCTCACGGGGCCAGCAGAGTCAGGAAGTCTGGAAACTAAGTGAAATGGGCTGGGGGGCGGCGGAGAGAAAGTGCAGAGACGCCAGGTTAATTCTCTGGTTTTGGGGGAAGGAAAGAGTTTGGTGGGGGAGCGACACGGAATGCAGCAACCTACTTCACCCCCAGCCCCGCGGGTAGAGCCGGACTCCGCGGGTGGCAAGCGGCGAGCCCGACTTCCTCCCGCGCTCCGTTCCCCCAGGCCCGGCCCACCCCGCAGCCCTCAGCCCGCCCCCGGCGCCTCGGGTCCCGCCGCCAGCCGGACGCGCTCCACTCACCCAGCTCCTCCGCCTGCAACCGGAGCGGGGCGGAGACCGCGAGCAGCAGGGCCAGGAGGCCCGGCCCGGCAGCCCGCGCCAGTGCGCCGCCGCCGCCGCGGGCGCCGGGCACCATGACCCCGCTGGGCGCCAGCTTGGCAGGCTCGGCCTCCCCTCGACGGACTCTGAGCCGCAGCTGCCCGGGCCGGGCCGCCTACTCAGCGGACGAGCGCGGCGCCGGGACGGGGCGCAGTCGCTGCCCCGCACCGAATCCCATTGGGGCGGCTTTGAGCCCAGCCCTGCGGGGGCGTCTCCCGCCCGGCCCCGCCCCGCCCCGCACGTCGGCCCCCAGAGGAGGAAGTCGCGTTCCCAGGCAGTGACCGACGGCGAGGCCGGAGGCGAGCCAGGCGCCGCCCGCGTTCCCCTCCACGTATCTGGCGCTCCCTGCTGCGCTCCTTCCTTCCCTTCCTCCCCACCTGCACCAGTACACGTGAACCTGCTAGGCAGCAGGACACCTCGCCGCCGGACCCGCCCCTCGCCGCATGGTGCGGGAGTCCTTCCTGGAGGGGCTGAGCCCGCGGCGGTGCCTTAGGAGGCTGCCACCTCCAGGGTTTTGCCCGCCCGCGGGGATGGGCATGCCAGGGATAGCAACACCGAGGGACTCGAAATATTTTGAGGATAGGATGATGACGGTGCCAAGTAGGACCTTCACTCATTTATTCACTCATTCATTCATTCATTCATTCAAAACTTCCTCAGTTCAGCAGTGTGCTTGTCAGGAGCAGGGCTAAACCCATGTGGCACTTACAGACATTAAAAATAATCAGGCAAGTATTCAATGCAAATTGCAATCAGTGACATGAAAGGTGCTGTTGAAGCACATTTAGAGAGCTGTAATTAGATGGCGGGTAACGGGGGTGAGGGCGGGAATCAGCTAGGAAAGGCCTAAGTGGCATCAAAGCTGAGATTAAAGCAGGAGCCAAAACAGACAAGTTGTGCAAAGAAGCTGAAGGAGGAAAAGGCCAGGTGGCTGGAGCACAGTGAACAGGTGGGTGCACAGCCAGATGTAGAAGCTAGTGTATAGAGTAGGGGCCAGGACGTGCAGCTAAATAACCTAAAGGATGTTTAACTTGGTCCTCGGAGTAGTGAGCAGCCACGGAAGGTTCAGAAGGGGGAAGTACTCCACCTGATGATCCTCTGAGGAGTTGCGAGAAGGGTTTGGGGAGGACAGATTGGAGACTGGAGAATTACAGGGTTATTACCGAGTAGTTGAATAGGGTGGTGGCAGTGGAAAATGACGAGGACAGATTAGATATGTATATTAAGGACTATCTCACGTCTCTGGTCCCCTGCAGTCCCCGTTTACTTCCTCTGCGCGCTGCCCTCACCTTCGCACCACCGCGCGGCACGCTGAAGTTTCACCTAGAGGTGCAGCGCAGGGAAGGATGGAGGCGGAGAGGAAGCAACAGCCCCTCCAATGGCAAATATTGGCCCCTCGTGATCTTTGGATACCCTGGACAGACTCATTTCATACATGAGTTCATTTTTCCCTCTTCCTTTTTTTTTTTTTAACTAAATAAACAAGCCGATAAAATCTCAAATGAGATTGTTTTTGGGGCTTTGCTTTCTCTGAGGCAGCATATCTTAGATGAAAGAACTTGGGCTTTAGAAATGGAGGGGATCCCGGTTTGATTCTGGACCTCAGCTTTGTTGAAGAGATGAGGTCCGGAATCAAACTGGGTATATATGTGGATATTAAGTGTATACTGAATTTGTATATTAAGTTCTATCATGTAGAGAAAGTACCTAACTGAATGTGTATATTAGGTTCTAGCATGTAGAGAAAGTACCTAATAAATGGTAGGTTTTATCATTTTTTAACAGAAAGTAAATTCACACCCATAAAAATATTGAGTATTCTTACACTCAAAAACATAAAACGATACTTTGATACGTTGAATCTCCTCCTAACTTCAGTTTTCCCTTTTTCTTATTTCCCTTCATTCTTTCTGAGTTTGGGCAGCTGCTTCCAGGCTCCAACAGGTTTGACACTGTGAGCTATGAATGAAGCAAAGACAATGGGGAGTATTGTTTGCCAGTGAGGAATTCATAATGTGAGGCAGGTGGGCTTTCAGGGGTGACCTTTTTTTTTTTTTTTTTATCTCAGTCAATACCTTGATGGGAATGGAATTATCTTCTGTACACCTGAATCCTGAGCCAGATAAGGGGAAAGATTTAGGATCTGGTAACAATGAAGAAACAGAAAGACCAGCCAGATCCTATTGATTTCATCATGCCATTCCTTCCTTGAAATGTAAAATCTCTAGTTAAGAAAATCATAATAAAAGAAAAATGTGAAAATACAACAGATTATAAAATATATATACCTGGGGTGTGTGTGTGTATACATGTATATGTATATGTATGTATCATTTTTAGAGAAAGGGCCTTACCATGTTGCCCAGCTAGAGTGCAGTGTCTATTCACAGGCCTGATCATAGTGCACTACAGCCTCCAGCTCCTGGTCTCAGTCCTTCTGCCGCAGCCTTCTGAGTAGCTGGAACTACAGTATATTTTTGTATATAATGAAATAAGCCTTGTTGAATTAATATACTTGTTTTAATCTTGAGACGATTCCATTTTGATTTTTTTAAATGATGCATGATGGAATCTAAGAACCAAGTTTCATTAAGAAAAATTATTAGGATCTATCTATAAACATTTCACATACTATGATGGGAAATATCTCTAGGGAAGTGTCTCTCATAGGCTATTGCACTTCTAACCCATCTCCCCCCTTGCCATCCAGTCCTTATTTTGCATATCTTACTGCAATTTATGCTTACATTTGCTAGCTCTTCTGTAAAAATACATAACAGCTGGTCAGGAGCTGCTTTATTTTATATTATAAATTATGTGTTCTGTCTTGCTTAGGTAAGACAGAATTTAAACAGAACTGCAAACCTAGTATGATTCTAAACAGACAGCTTCAAAATAGATTGTAGTCCAGTTCAATGACCTAATTCAATTTATCCTTAACATTTAGTAACTCTGCCTGTGACTCTATGAAGAAAACTATCTGAGCTATAAAACTGAAGCCCTTATAGATGTCTGATATGGTTTCAATCTGTGTCCCCACCCAAATCTCAAGTTCAATTGTAATTCCCAATGTTTTAGACATTTTCCATATGTGAAACAACGTGACAGCAGTACAATAAAAATAAATACCTTCTCTTCCTCATTTATGATCTAATAATAAAAATTTGGAAAAGTTAGTTATACAGACAAAATGAATTATATAGATTGATAGGCACAGTGATAGAAGAGGTACAGGGTACCATGGAATCACAGAAGAAGGGCATATAACCTGGATTTTAAAAGTCTGGCAGGGCCTGGGAGAGGTGAAGATATTAATTAGAAGGAAGACAATGTTTGTCAGACAAGGAAAAGATATTATTTTAAAAGCTCAGAAACAGAGATCACAGGGTGCTTATAAAGATTGAACCTGGCCAGGCACAGTGGCTCATGCCTGTAATCCCAGCACTTTGGGAGGCCAAGGCGGGTGGATCACCTGAGGTCAGGAGTTTGAGACCAGCCTGGCCAGCATGGAGAAACCCCGTCTCTACTAAAAATACAAAAATTAGCCAGGCATGGTGGTGGGTGCCTGTAATCCCAGCTACTCAGGAGACTGAGGCAGGAGAATCACTTGAACCCAGGAGGCAGAGGTTGCAGTGAGCTGAGATCATGCCATCATACTCCAGCCTGGGCGAAGAGTGGGAGCAAGACTCTGCCTCAAAAATAAAAAAGAGATTGAGCCTACTTTATCAGTGAACTTGAGCCCGAATACAGAGTGGGAGGCATAAGCAGGATCTCAGGGTTCCAGGGGGTAGTGGGAAGCAGGGAAAGTGTAGAAACTTGTTCAGATTTGCATTGTAATAGGTGTCAAGATTACAGCAATAGAGGAGCAATCAGGCTCAACTTTGAATCAGGGATTTCTAACCACTGGGCAGGGTGAAGGGTCCGTGACGAAAAATCACTAGGAGGAGACATCAGGGGTAGAGGGGATTCTTGTAAACTGGCTTAATGGGATTCTTGCTGAATGCAGGTCAAGGACTTATATGTCAAAGATAAGGGAGGAGAAACTTGATCCAATACAGAGGGTGGAGTATTTTCTCTGAACTAACTTAGCAGAATTCTTGCTAAAGCTGGACTAGGCAGGCCAAAGACAGGGTTCAAGGACAAGGCCTAGATAAAAAGAAGGCTCAGGAGAGCTTGACTGTTTGGTCACAGAGAGTCTTTGTCACCCCCATGTGGATATTTTTGCCACAAGCACTAAACAGCTAGGCTACAAAGGTCAGATCCCTCCCTCCCTGTGGCAGAGCTCAGCAGGGCACAGTCAACACTTTCCTCCCAAAGTGGGCTTTCTCTAATTTCCATTTCTGATAAAACTTACCATTGTCCTGCGATTCTTTCTTTAGGCATGCTATTGAGGCAAACAGGCTCTCTCCTATCAAGGCTTTCTCCCTTATTCCGTCATTGTGTTTGATTCATTATTCATCGATTTACGGTATCACTTTCCGGGGCCAGCCCTATTTTTAAATTCTAGTTGCATCTGTACTACATGCGATACATTTGTGCCATTTCAAGAAATAGTTTTTGAAGAAGTTTCATATACTTGATCTGAGTTGGTTCTTATGACAACCCCAGGACAGCTGTTTCCTAATTGTGTTTCTCTTTCTCTTCTTTCTCTTTTCTGACTTTTCTGTTAGGTTAACTGTTCACTCCTTCATCTTGCCCAGAGACCACATGTTGAAAAATGTCCTTGGGAGCCTGTCCTTGGGAGCCTGACCTTGTAACCATGTGGCAGTACTTTCTCTTGGTCTCTGCCATCCAGGGAACAGGAATTTGGGGTTCATGTCATAGTTATTCCCAAAATTTATGCCTTTGCAAACTCAAAATTGGCTGCTCTAGACTCCTTCTGGGAAGTGCAATAGAAACTTCCCAATGCTGTAGCTTAATAGTTAAGGCTTATGGGTTCCACCTGTGCGATTATTTTTGGTAGAGTTCAAAAGCCAGAAATATTGGCAGTTTGTTGTGGCTAAAGGTGGTAGTAAGAGATTTAAAAGGACTTTAAAAAAAAAAAAAAAAAGAGTGCTATGGTGAAAAGTCCACTTAATTAAAAGTGGATATTCAAGTTCTAACAGCCTGGGACTCCTTGGGAAAAACAGAGGAGATGCCGTAGAACCAGCATTGGGGAAAAACCTCTGTTTTCCTCAGAGAACTCAGGAATTGAAAGTGGATAGATCTCTCTCAAAATCTTAGGCTCTGTTCTGTTTTGCATTGCATTGTGTTATCTGATGTTTTGACTCTTGGGTATCAAAAACTACTTTGTGTATAATAACTAGGTAGGAAATATACTTTTAGGAAAGGCTAATGGCAGTTATGGGCGAACACTTGACTCTTTGGTTTGGATTGGAGAAGTATGCTCTTGGCCACCTGGAAGGTATGCAGATGTGTCTCCCCAGCCCTCACACACCCAGAGATAAGACTCCTATGAGGGATGGGCTAATCACAGAATGGGCTGATTGGCTTTAGATTGCTTTGCAATGAAATGCACAGTAAAATCATTGTTCTGTCTTTTTCCATAGTGTTTCTCGTTTTGGGGATCCAGGATCTGATATAAAATGGGACCCTTAATTTTTGGGGATCTGTTTTGCCTTCCAGCTGTGCCTGCTTATTAGGCTGTAGAAACTGCCTGTTTTCCTGTCCCTGTTCCATCCTGAAGCCAGTAATTCAATTAAGAAACACTGGCAAATGAAAAATTTTACAACTACTAGATCTTCTTTTTATATGTGTTGTGCATGTGATGTTTATATATACAAGAGCTCTAATTAATTGGCTTAAAAAATAATAAGTGCTTAAATCAAACATTTTGTCAGAAAAGTAAGAAGTGTAATGCCTTTTAGCTCACATAACTTAAGTAATCTTTGGAAAATAAAAACAGTTTTACATGCAAGTTGTGTAAGCAAAGTAAAATGTGTTTTTGGTAAAGATTATATAAGAAATCATGGGAATGTAGATTTTTTGCCTAGATTAAAAGGTTAAAGGATTGTTTTAAGTTAGGAAAAAGCTGAAGGTTTGGGCAAGTTGTGGAATGTTTGTGAAAAATTAATCTTGTAAAAGAAATTCTGTATATGAACGTATTAGCTAAAAGTTAAAGGAGTATTATTTAGTTTTTTCATAAATTGAACATTGGAATAAAAGCACAACATGTTTTTTCTCACAGCACTGGTCCGCTCTGTCACAAAAATTGTAAAAGATTACAAAACGTTTATAAGAATCTTAGCATATGGTCATAATGATTAAGATTGGATAGATTTGTTTATAAGGTTTTATTAAGAATTAGGTTTGACATCAATAGTGCACTAAGGCAAGGGTAAATTTGGCTTTCTCTCTTTTACAAGATTTTCATGTAATATTTTAAAAAATGAAAGTTTTTTGTCTACCCTTTTGAATAAACTGTAGAAAAAAAGAAAGGAAAGAGACAGATTGTTTGGAAAGCTAAGTCTTCCCTCTATTGATGAGTAAACGTTTTTGTCTTTTAAAAATTACAGGCTCAGGCCTGTAATCCCAACACTTTGGGAGGCGGAGGCAGGCAGATCACCTGACATCAGGCGTTCAAGACCAACCTGGCCAACATGGTGAAACCCGTCTCTACTAAAAATACAAAAATTAGCCAGGCATGGTGGCAGACACCTGTAATCCCAGCTACTCAAGGGGCTGAGGCAGGAGAATCGCTTGAACCCAGGAGGCGGAGATTGCAGTGAGCCGAGATCGTGCCACTGCACTCCAGCCTGGGCAACAAGAGTGAAACTCCATCTCAAAATAATTATTTTTTGAGCTCCTATTTTGGCTAAATGAGTGACTTACGGTCACCTAGGATTTGATATTTGACAAACTTTCCAAAATCAAATTATAAATTGTGACTTTTTCTGACGTAATTAATCTTTTAGATATTAGGGGGTCCCTGTCCCAAAATGACATTTGGCTTATTTGGTATAAAAATCATACAGGAAGCATTGTTAAATACGAAATGGTGTTTGGCTTTCTTTGGGTTGTATTGTATAAATATGTTACTGGCATGTGTTCCAAAATTACGGGAAACTCCTATAATTCTGATATGACTTACTCTATGTTATTAATAATTATCATTGTTATGTAAAACTGTTTTATGCCACAGAAGTAGCCAAAATTTCTTATCAGTTGTGGTTTTAATAATGGCTGTCCTAGGACTTTTTGTCATCCACAGACAGTTATTGTCTTGTTTAGATTCTAGTCAGCTATAGGACTTTGACAGGTGCTCTTGAATGCAGGTTTCTGATAACTTTGGAGATTGTGACATTAGAATAGAGGAAAAACTTTCAGGACTTTTATGGAGAGCTGGAATGTTCATGAATATTCATGGACTGAACCAGTAGAAGGCTGAAGTATTTTTTTTTTTACTTTTTGCTTAAAATATTATAGATCCTTGGTTTTGTTTTTCCGAGTCAAGAGAACTTTTGAGCTATTGGCAGCTTTTAGCAATTGAATAAAGTATACTCCCATGAATAAAATTTGGAGCATATTTGTTTCTCTCTACCTGATTTTTCCAGAATTTGAAGACTATTTGTGAATATCCTTAACTTATGGAAATATAATTATTTGCATAAGTGCAATAAGAATGTTTTCTTTTGCAACAGGATGCAATTGGAGAAACTGGTTATTTTACCAAGGCTTTGACTGGAATTGTGTGTTTTCCTTTAAGGAATCTAACTTGACTTACAGAGCCAATAAAAGTCCCTTGGGAAAACTGGCCTCATACCTTGTCTACACAGTTCCTGTACAGGGTTCCTGACGTGTGATAGGTAAAGAGTGTCACTTTCCGACAGGCTCAGGAACCCCAGGTTATCTTGGGACCTCAAGAGGAGAGGAAGTTACCCAACTCATAGGTATTTGAGGGTACAAACCCATGGCTGGGCTTGGCTTTAAAAAAAAAAAGTCTTTTCTGAGGTTCCTTATGAAACAGAGTTCCATCAAAGCCAATTGAAAAAGCCTATGTGAAAAATAATTATTCTTGCTGTACTGTATACAAATAATCAGGCCAAGCATAATAAAGCTTATCGGTCTCTTTTTTTTTTATATACTTTAAGTTCTAGGGTACATGTGCACAACGTGCGGGTTCGTTGCATATTTATACATGTGCCATGTTGGTGTGCTGAACCCATTAACTCGTCATTTACATTAGGTATATCTCCTAATGCTATCCCTCCTCTCTCCCGCTACCCCATGACAGGCCCTGGTGTGTGATGTTCCCCACCCTGTGTCCAAGTGTTCTCATTGATCAATTCCCACCTATGAGTGAGAGCAAAGCATATCGGTCTTACCATGATTTGTCTTTAGTAAAAATGGGAGACTGGAGAGAGAAAAATTATGTTTCAAAAACTGTGGTATGCCTGTTATTAGATTCTATTCTCATCAGTTGTTTTTGAGGTTTTTTTTTTTTTTTTTTCCTGCAATTCAGACTAACCCTGCTTATTCTTGTGAACCAACAAGTGATCTCTGGCTGCTGCTCAGAAGAAACAAGACAGATGGGTAATGTAAAAATCTGGATTAGTATTCTAATTCTGGGCACGTACTGGAATCATCTAGTGACTCCATATTAGCTTGGTTTCAACAATTGCCCAGTTCGTGGAAAGCCTTCTTATTTAGTTTACTTGGGATAGTATTACTTATTTAGCTTTACTCTTGTGGAATATATTGTTATTGTACTCTATATGTAGGAATGCAGAATAAGCTTAATCAATGTTCTCTTAAATTGAACACATTAATTTTCCTGATATTACTTTCTGCCAGAGCTCAAGAGTTATGAGTGCCCCTTGACATACTGATGCTTTCTGACTGAGTTCCTCTCTACCCTGAATACAAGAGACCCTAATAATTAGACAGGAATATCGTTGCCCCATTCAGCCTGAAGAAGTTACAGAAAATGAATCTTCCTCTCTCCATAACTCTTAGGATTAAGGGTTCTCTTGTAAAAGGGAGGGGAGAAATATGTCAGAGGTGTTTGAACCATAGCAACTCCATATTGTATAGAGGCTGGTAAAAAAAAAGACTGAGACCTACTGGGCTGCATTCCCAGGAGGTTAGGCATTCTTAGTCACAGAATGACATAGGAGGTCAGCACAAGATACAAGTCACAAAGACCTTGCTGATAAAACGGGTTATTGTAAAGAAGCCAGCCAAAACCCACCAAAACCAAGATAGCAATGAAAGTGATCTCTGGTTGTCCTCACTGCTTATTACACCATTTTGCACTAGTTATAATACAATAGCATGCCAAAAGACACTCCTGCCAGTCCCATGACAGCTTACAAATGCCACAGCAACCTCAGGAAGTTTCCCTATATGGTTTAAAAGGAGGAGAAACCCTCAGTTCCAGGGATTGCCCATTCCTTTCCCAGAAAACTCATGAATAATCCACCTCTTTTTTAGCATATAATCAAGAAATAACTATAAGTATCTTTAGTTGAGAAGCCCATGCCACTGCTCTGCCAATCGAGTAGCCATTCTTTTATTTCTTTGCTTCTCTAATAAACTTGCTTTCACTTTATGGATTTGCCTTGATCTCTTTCTTATGCGAGATCCAAGAACCCTCTCTTGGGGTCTGGATCCAGGACCCTTTCTGGTAACAATGGTATGAAGCTGCAATGTGTTGAGATCAGTTGCTAAAGGTAAAAGTTACCAGTGGAATTTAGAGATGGTCCAACTTCCCAGGAGTTGGTTCACTAGATGTATAAGGAAGTACAAACTAATAATGAAAAAGTGAAATCTTCAATCTGTTGGTTATTGTTATCTGTAACAGCTAAAATGAAATTAAAAGAGAATGCTGTGTTGGATTTCAATCTGGGCTTAGGCCACCAGCCTCAAAGATGCCCACCAAGGGCAGAATTATGCAGGAACAACAGAAAGTACCTCTAAGACCTGTGGTTACCAAGAAGGCAGTCAATGTGAGAGAAGGGCAAAACCAAGTAACTACTGAAACCAGAGGACACAGTATGAGGGAATTGTTTTGTAGATTGGTATCATTAGCTTCCTATGGAATCTTTGCTATAATAAAATGGATTATGAGAGTGACTAATGTAGGGGCAGTATTTTTGGTTTTAAATGCTGCAGAGTGGAAGAGTGTGTTTGGGTTAATGCCAGACCCACAGCTCACCATTAAGCAATTGCAGATGAATATATGATGCAGACACACAGGAGATTATTCTTGAGAGAAGAGCCAGCCTGGTGGACAGGATAAAAGCCACCTTAAGGTCTGTTTACTCTGAGGGAGGGGTTATCCAAGACCACCTAAAAATTCCAAGTAGAACACCCCAGATGAAGCAGCTGATATGCTTTGTATGCAAGCCGTTTGGGACTGGCTTTATGATGATGGGAATATTCACCTGCTGAAAATGTCTATTACCCAAGTCATGGTAAATGCTGTGGTTAAGGGGGCCCCTTCTACATGGGTACTCCATGTGAAGTTAGTCCTGCAGAATTGAACGACAGTTCAAGAAGCCTTGTCAAATTTGCTGTCTCAGCTTGCCAAGTCTTACAGATGCTAAGAAAAACACTAAGTTAATTAACAAGAGAATTGGGAAAGGCGAAAAGGAGAGTCAAAAACTCGTCCAGGAAGGTGGAAATTTTAAAACAGTTATTAAGAAATAAGGTGAATAAAGAAAGTAGTGATGGGGTAAAACTAAGAAGAAAAAGAAAGGGAGAGTCATGGGACTCATCCTAGCAGGATAAAGATCTCTAGATGGTTATTCAGAAATGAAACGAATAAAATGGAAATTGATGGGTTAGAACAAAGGACCTAGAACACATTGAAAGTTGGGTGGACCAAAGGGAGGCCCATCTTGTCCACCATCTTTAAAGGGCCCCAAACCACCTAGGTGTATTTCTCCCAGTTTGGAGAAATTTTAAAAGCTGGAAGACAGAGATTATAATGAAAAATCTGATCTGAAACTGCCTAGGGCAATAATCAGGCCCACCAATCAAGAAAGATGGACAAAAGGGCCAGGGTCCTTTGGCTCAGCCCTTTGAGTCCCCGTTAGCTGAGGACTCAAAGCCTTTTGCACAAGAGAGGGTAAATTGGTCTGGGCGTGGAGAAGAAATGTTCCTGAAACTAGGATATAAAAATGTAAGGGTTGACAGGATTATGAAAGTTGGTATACATGAGTCGGCCGGGCGTGGTGGCTCAAGCCTGTAATCCCAGCACTTTGGGAGGCCAAGGCAGGCGGATCACGAGGTCAGGAGATCGAGACCATCCTGGCTAACACGGTGAAACCCTGTCTCTACTAAAAATACAAAAAATTAGCCAGGCGTGGTGGCAGGCGCCTGTAGTCCCAGCTACTCTAGAGGCTGAGGCAGGGGAATGGCGTGAACCCGGGAGGCGGAACTTGCAGTGAGCCTAGATCGCTCCACTGCATCCAGCCTGGGCGACAGAGCAAGACTCCATCTCAAAAAAAAAAAAAAAAAGAAAGAAAGAAAGAAAGAAAGTTGGCATATTTGAATACACTTCATGGGAAGTGGTTGCATCTCTTTTACCTGATTGTGTTGTGGGAATGAACATTGTATCTGATTGGGGAATGTTTCCCATACCAGGTACCATAAAACGAAAGGCATGTAAATCTGCCCTTCAAGCAGCCCATGTGGCTGGGCTGGGATCAGATCACCATTGAACAATTGCAGATAAATATGTGGTGCAGGCACACAGGAGGTTATCCCTGAGAGAATAGCCAGCCTGGTGGACTGGGTAAAAGCCACCGTAAGGTCTGTTAAATGGGAACCAGTGAGATTGCCCAAGCACTCACAATGCATAGCAGAACGTAGAGGGCTGGTGGGGACAAATTCTCCACTTGATAACCCTCTGTGGAGCATTTCCTGGAGCTTATGGCAAAAGCCTCTGAGCTTCTCCCAGCAACACCTACTGAGAGACTGGACTACAGAATTTCCACATGAGAAGCATTTACTGCCTTGCTATGAAATGTTAGCTGAAGCTACCCTATGACACCTGAAATACCCGTACCATCTTGAGTGATGTCAGAGAAACATTCTGATGGGGATGGCAGTGCCCAGAGGAGTTCCATAATAAAATGGAAATGGTTTGTGGAGGATCTTGCTACTTAGGGACTGCAAGAAGGACATACCCTCCAGCAGGGAGTTGCTCTTCCCCTAGGACTGACTCTGAAACTGTGTAAGAAACTGCTGGATTCTACAGTGCCCAATAAACTGCTCTCAGTTGACCAACGAAGAGCTTCTTGGTTTGTGAATGGTAATTCAAAGGTAAATGGACACCATCCTGTCTGAAAGGTCGCTACTTTGACAAAAAATGTAGAAACGGGTCTACTTGGTGGGCTAAATTGCATGCTGTTTTTAACAGTGATGGACGAATTGAACAGAGGTAGAAGCCCCTGACTTTGAGTTTTTACTGACTCATTGGCAGTTACCAATAGCTTGGTCATATTCATGGAAGAGGGCAATGGAAACCTGGCCTATTAAAAGGATGCCCATATGGAGCAAGCCCTATGGAAATGTGAGGGGTGCATCAATGTAGAACAAGTCAATGCCCATAAGAAGAATGAACTTTCAGGTTCAGAAGGTGACTGGAATCAACAAGCAGATATCCCTATGTTTTCCCTTGAGGTGGCTACCTGGGTCCATGAAATGAGTGGGTACTGCAGCAGTGCAGAGATGGGCTGAATCTAGTCATGTTCCTTTTGCACCCTCTCAGGCACAAAATGCCAGGAAGAACTATTCTGTTTCTCAGCAAGAGTGACAGAGACTGCTGATGGCTATGAGGCACATTCTCTGGTGGGAAGGCCCTGAACATAGTGGGCAAGTAAGACTGATGCTGGTAGTCTTGTGGGGCTACAGATGGGTCTTGACAGGAATAGACACTGACTCTGGAGTAAGTTTAGCTTACTCAATGAAAGATGAAAATGCTCAGAGTTCCATAAAAGAAAGCAGAACAGAAGATATTGCTTGACTGTCTGGATGGCTGACCATCATATCTTCAGACTGAGGAACTCACTGTACAGCCCATAAAGTCTAACAATGAGCAGAGAGTTATCCATGTTGGAATAATAGTTTGATAGAAAAGTAGAATGGGCAATTGAAACATTGATTGTGTAAAACAAGGGGAAATAAAAACCTGAAGGGCTGGCTTACACACGTTCACAAGTGGGTGCTCGCATTCAACATGAATGGGACTAGAGTGTTGCTGCTAGATTTCTTTTCTCTGTTTTTCTGGTTGACCTGGGGAAGAGGAGGTGGGGACGATGCTGGTATGATGTTGCAATTCTTGCCAAGGGAGGAGTACATTGGTATAGTAACTATAATTTTTTCTTTCTTCCTGGTCACCTCGGAAAAAAAATTAGTTTTTCCCCTCTATCTGACGCTGAGGTCCTAAGACCAGGGCTGCAACTGCAAGTTGCCACAGCAGTGTTGGTTTATAAGCAAAAAACTGTAACTATGTTTTTAAACTTTATGCCAAAATTCCTAAGGGCGTAATGGGGGAAGGTTGTGCCTTCACTCCTTCTAGCAGTATTGGGGTTAGGAGTGAATGCAGCTATATTGCCTGGTGGTAAATAGCTTACTAGTTCTGCACCTATGTAACCTTACCCTGTCTGAATGGGAATGAACTGAGGAGGAGCTACTTGATAGATTTGTGTTGCTCCCTACAATCTACACCAGCACAGTAGTGATTCTAGTGTCCCTTCCAAAGGCAAAAAGTTTGGGTGTTAATGGAGAGAAGGAGAAATCGTAGCTGAGAGTAAAGAAATGAATAAATGGGTCACTGAGGAAAATTTAATTTTATATTAACAAGGCAAAACAGTCTCAGAGCAAGAGATGATATTGTCTCTTAGCTCAATTTTCCCAGATGCCTGAAAGAGTGAAGCTTTATATTTACCATGGCCACTTTTGCTTTTGGAAGCTGACACGATTGAGAGGAAGCCTGCAAACCTGAGTGGCCTCATCCTGGGAGACATTCACACAATCTGATGAACTGGATTAATTATTAATGATTGTGTGTAGTATATATTTCACACACGTTTATGGTAGCACAATTTGCAGTTGCTAAAATATGGAACCAGCCCAAATGACCATTGACCAACAAGTGGATAAAGAAAATGTGGTATATATACACCATGGAATACTACCCAACCATTAAAAGGAACTAAATAATGGCATTCACAGCAACCTGGATGGAGTTGGAGACCATTACTCTAAGTGAAGTAACTTAGGAATGGAAAACCAAACATTGTATGTTCTCCCTATAAGGGAGGACGTATGAGGACATAAAGGCATAAGAATGATAAATTGGACTTTGGAGACTCGGGAGAAGGGTGGGAGGGGGATGAGGAATAAAAGACTACACATTGGGTACAGTGTACACTGCTCTGGTGATGGATACACCAAAATCTCAGAAATCACCACCAAATAACTTATCTATGCAACTAAACACCACCTGTTCCCCAAAAACTATTGAAATTAAAACAAAAAAAACAAAAAACACAAAATCAGTGTGAGGAGGCTGCGGTGTTGTGATATGTATTGGTTTTTATCCACAGTTCCTGACTCACAACTCTCATCGTCTTTGTTGCAATCTTTTGTTATAATGTTGGGTTTGTCAGGCCTCAGGGGCAGGCCTCTGACCTTTTCCTGCCCTCGTTTTCCTCTAATGTCCCCCTACTTTTCTGATTGTGGGTCTTAAGACCCTCCCATGAGAGGGTCCACCCTACACCGTGGAGGAAGGAATGCTGACGTCATGAAGCTTCCATAAAAACCCAAGAAGAGAAAGTTCAGTGAGCTTCTGGATAGCTGAACATGTGGAGGTTCCTGAAGGGCGGCATGCCCAGAGAGGGCATGGAAATTCTGCACCCCTTCCTCCGTAACTCACCCTATGTGTCTCTTCATCTGCATCCTCTTCAATGTCCTTTATAATAAACCGATAAGTGGAAAAAAAAAAAAAAAGAAATTGAAACTGAAGGGACAGACAAGTGTGCAGTGCTTGATAAAGCAAGCCGGAGAAGAGTTCCAGGCTTTACTGTCTTCAGAGTTTCTATTTCTTGCTCGGAGGCTGGGATTCCACTGTGCCTTGAGGCATTCACCTGGGTAATGTGGAGAGGAGGGGAATGTGAAGGCTCGACATCCATGTGTCAGGCCGAGCTAGGGTCCTTGTACTCTGGGAAAATTCTGGAGTCATGCACATCTATAACAGTACAACCATCATTCAGAGCCCACAAGATAAAGATGGAGAACTCTCCACTTCACTCATAATAGCCACAAACTATTGACCTGAGTGTTGGGATCAGACCCAGAAGCTGGGTCTCAGGAGGCTCAGCTAATAGGCTCCAGTGCCTCACCCTTTTTGCTCTGGGCCCCTCCATCCGAGCCAGGAACCAAAGTAGGAAGAGCTGGAGAGGGACCCTGGGGAGCAAGTAGTTAACAGAAAGAGGACAGCAGGAGGCAGAGGATACCATTGGTTGGGTAGAGGGCTGGAGGGTCTTCCAATACTGAACCTGATACTGACCTTCAGCCTTTAGGCTGAACTGAGAGATTAAAACCTCTGAGAAATTAAAACCAATATGGTCAGAGCAGGGGAGGCTGAGAGGAGGGAGTAGGAGAACTGAAGAGCCCTTAGCACAGCCCTGCTCCTGCCCTCAACTGCTATGCTTATGTGATATATGACACAGTGAGGAGGTGCTGGACAGGCAGTCAAAGAAAACTGGGTTCTAGCCCTGGTTCCACAACTCCATGACCTGGTGCAAACCCCTCCCCATCTTTCAGCCTCACTTCACTCATCTCTACAAGAAGGAGGTACGGATGATCTAGAACACCTCCTGCGTGGCCGTCAGGATGCTGTGAGACTCCAAGGAAGTGGAGGCAATCTCTCGGGATCTCTGGAAAGTATTACTGGAAGCTTAAAAAATAATAGAAACAATAAAAATGTGGTTCCCATCCCCTGGCCTCCCACTGTGACTCTCAGATGTTCAGACCTGAGATCTGAGAGTTCTCAAATACAAGTATCTGACATGGATGGGGCAAGAATAGAACACCCATGAACACTTTTCAGGGCCCACAGAGAGGAAAGGTATGAAGCATGGGACAAATGATAGTATCCATTCAAAAGTCACTCTGGTGGCGGATGTTGCTAATGCGGGGGTTGTTAGTGTGTGGGGAAAGGGAGTGTACAGGAACTGTACTTTCCACTCAGTTTTGCTGTGAATCTAAAATTGCTCTAAAAGTAAATTTTACTAATTAAAAAAACCTATCATACACTTTTCTAAAGTCTTTTATCTCCTACATTTACAATTTGTATCCTGATAAAAGGTCCTTATTTAGTTAAATACATGAAGGATTGAATTTCAGCATGTTTGAGAGCATACAGGCTTTGCCTTTTAAAGAGATCTTTTTTTCCATTTTCTCTGAAAATCTTAATGTTGTGTCATGTGAATAAACATTTTCATGACTCCAGACCAAATGAAAATGATCAAAATTCAGAGAAAAACAAGAGAGATAAAAATCTTGAGATCAAGAAGTTGAATAATCTTTCTTAGCAGAGATTTCTAAGTAAATAGGGAATCCTTTATGAGGTTTAATTCCAAAGTCTTTATTCAGACAACTATTCTCTTAGTTAATAGAACTTCTATTTGGATAGAGAACATAGAATTAGGAGATTGAGAGGCAGGTTATAAAGAATCCAGAACCCCTGACACTTGGTTAGCAGAACTCCTGTTGGAAGCCAAGCAGTCTGATCCCAGGCACTTTCCTTTTCCCCTCTCCTTGCCCCGGTCTTTATTTCTTTCTCTATTTTTTGAGACAGGCTCTTGCTCTCTCACCTAGGCTGGAGTGCAGTGGTGCAATCATGGCTCACTGCAGCCTCAATCTGGGCTCAAGTAATCCTCCCACCTCAGCCTCCTGAGTAGCTAGGACCACAAGTGTGTGCCAACACATCCTCCCTGTCTTGGCACCCTGCTCTTTACTGCCTTCTCAAACTTACCAAATGAGATCTTTAAGGAGATGAATTTGGCAGACTGTGGTTAAAATATGAGCTAAACAGTTTCTTCTCCACCTCCTTTTCCACACTGTTCCTCTTTGCAGTTTTAAAGGGTCCTCTATGCTTATTCTATGATCCATTTTTACAAAGCTTTGCTCTCTTGTTGCAGCTCAGAGATCTTTTTGAGATGGTAACTGATCACATCTTACCAAAGATTTATTGAAAACTAAGAATATCAATCCTGTCTCATTTCCTCAGCCAAGTTTTCTGTCCCTCCTTGAAGGTGAACCCAGTTGGCTTTATTCCTAAGACTTCCCCTGAGTGCTGGGACACATTTGATATTCTTCCTCATTAACAGTGGGACTTGGAATTAAGTACTGTTCATCAGATTTGGGGCCTGGGACCCATGACATCTTTGTACCTATATTCTTAAGTTTTCTTCTCTAGTTATTGAGTGTAACTGGGATTCAGAGCATAAGCTTAGGGTTTCTGGAGTCACAAGACCCTCCCTGGGAGACTAAGAGCATCTTGCTTTTCCTTGGAAGGAGGCTAATCTGCCTGATCTCCAATTAGAGACATAACAGGGAACTGCCAAAGACAAAATGGCACAATGTTGGGCATTGTTGAGACCAAGAAAATTGTCACGACTAGGCCACAAGTAGAATCAGGGTTGGGGGTTTCCAGAGCCAAGCAAACTAAACAGTTTGGTTTGGGGGTAAAAAAATCTGCTCATGTGGGATAGCAAGGCCCCTGTTATGCTTCTCATGCATGTCTGACTGAGGTATTAAAAGAAAGCTTCAATGCTCAAAGAATAAAAGCACAACACTGGGAATGACAGGCTGAGGAATTGAAGCTTTTGTTGGAGTCTCAGCCAGGTACTTCTGCACACTCTACTAGGTCACTGGCTCTCTTCTGCTAGTGCACAAGAGTGACTAGATTATTATTTTAGAGACAACTGTTTCCTTTCTGCCTTCCTGTCTTTCATGATGGCAAAGCCTATTTCTCCCTTGTTCTTCTGTATGTTCACATATCACAGAAATCCCATAACCCTCTTAATTCGCTCTGTGGGAAATCTGCTCTAGAAATGTACAATGTGCAGTGTTCTAAAAATGTGTTATATAAAAAGAAGCTATTAGACTTCAGCTTCTGGGAAGATGGAGTAGCCACACTTTTCCTTATTCCTTCTACTAAGTATAACTAAAAATGCAGAATATTATATATAGTACAAACATAAGACTTTAGAAGGAAGAGAGAAGGCAGACTGCCTAGAGATATTGGGACCTGAGAAGTGACACAGTGGTGAGTCACCTGGGTTTTCTTTTTGCTTTACATACACCAGACTTAGAACTGAATAAGCCTGCAACCGGCAAATACCAGCGGGCACAGACAAAACAAAAATGATAAAATAAAAACCAACAAAAGCCAGTCCTCTCTAGTCAAAGGCTCAGAAAAGGGTCAGCACAGCATGAGGGAAAACTTTTAGATAGTAACTGCTCTAATCCATTCAAACACCACAGTCAAAAGGTGGCCCTACTGTCACTCACATCAGCAAAGTGGGGCACCTAGACTTTCACCCTCTTGAGGCTGTAACAAAGCATCCCAACATCCCCTCCACATTGTCTCCACTGACTCCACAAATGTCCCCCCACCTCAAATGTCAAGGAGGCCAAGTGGGGAACCTGGACTTCTACCTCCACCTGAGAGCTCCATGAGGCAGTACATCACTCTTCTGCTGGAGATGTATCAGAGAGAAAGCCAGATAAAATAGAAAGTATAAATAAATTCCTGGGTCTCAACATAATTCAGCCACGTGTCACTTAATGATGGGGAAATGCATTGTTAGGTGACTTCGTCATTGTTTGAGCATTTTTGATACGGTTTGGCTCTGTGTCCCCACCCAAATCTCATCTTAAATTGTAATCCCCACATGTCAAGGTAGGCACCTGGTAGGAGGTGATTGACTCATGGGGGTGTTTTCCTCTATGCTGTTTTCATGATAGTGAGTTCGTTCTCAAATCTGATGGTTTAACAGTGTTTGGCAGTTCCCCACCCATGCTCTCTCTTACTCCTGACACCCTGTGAAGAAAGTGCCTGCTTCCCCTTTGCCTTCTGCCATGATATGAAGTTTCCTGAGGCCTCCCCAGTCATGTGGAACTGTGGGTCAATTAAACCTCTTTCCTTCATAAATTATCCAGTCTTAGGTAGTTCTTTATAGCAGTGTGAAAATGAACTAATACAATTATAGAGTGTACTTACACAAACCTAGATGGTATAGTCTACTACACACCTAGGCTACATGGTACATGCTCCTGGGCTACAAACCTGTACAAAATGTTACTGCACTGAATACTGTAAGCAATTGTCACACAATGGTATTTGTGTATCTAAACATATCCAAACATTAAAAAGGTACAGCAAAAATATAGTGTTATAATATTATTATTATTTCAGACAGAGTCTGATGTGTTTAAAAATGTATGTGAAAGAAATATACTGTATAAGACTATCTTATTATAAATGAAATAAGTAAAAGGATGTAAAAGGAGGTAACATTTTTATACTTCACTTGAACAAGAAAAATAATGGCATCAGTAGATTATGATTAAGATCTCTCTCTCTCCATATCTTGAATAAAAGGTATAGAGAGATACACTCAAAAACATTATAGATAAATCCAAATGAAATTCTAGAAAATGTTTAAGTAATGCATGGAAAGTCAAGGAAAAGAAAATAGAGAAATGTAAAACAGAAAGAACAAATAGAAAAGAAAAAATATAGTGGCAAACTTAAGTCACCCCATGACCCAAGTATATGCTGTTTACGAGAAACTCCCCTCAATTATAATGATACGTACAGGTTGAAGACAAAAGGATGGAAAAAGTATATCTTGCAAACATTAATCAATGAGAAGCAACAGTGGCCATATTATCTAATAAAGTGACTTTAGAGCAAAGAAAATTATCAGGGATAAAGACATTATACATATATAATGATAAAAAGGTCAGTCCAACAGGAAGATGTAGCAATTCAAAATATGTGGATATCAACAACAGAGCCATAAGATATGTGAGGCAAAAACTGATAGAACTGAAAGAAGAAATAGACAAATACATAATTATAATTAGAGATTTCAACACCCCTCTTTCAGCAATTGATAGAACAACTGTACAAAAAGTCAGAAATTACATACAAGAAGTCAACAACACCATCGATCAACAGCATCTATTTAACATTTATAGAACACTTCACCAACTAACAGCAGAACACATATTGTTTTCAAGTGCTCACAGTACGTACACCAACATAGACCATATCCTGGGCCATAAAACAAACTTCAATCACTTTAAATAATTGAAGTCATACAGAATGTGTTTTCTGACCACCATGAAATCAAACTAAAAATCAATAGCAGAAATATCTCAAGAACTTAGAAAAAGAGGAGCAAACTAAAACTAAAGCAAATAGAAAGAAGAAAAGAATAAAGATAAGAACAGAAGTCAGTGAAATTACAAACAGAAGGCCAGGCGCGGTGGCTCATGCCTGTAATCCCAGCACTTTGGGAGGCCGAGGCAGGTGGATCATCTGGGGTCAGGAGTTCAAGACCAGCCTGGCCAACATGGCGAAACCTCGTCTCTACTAAAAGTACAAAAATTAGCTGGGTGTGGTGGTGGGCGCCTGTAATCCCAGTTACTCAGGATACTGAGGCAGGAGAATCCCTTGAACCGAGGAGGTGGAGGTTGCAGTGAGCCGAGATCACACCACTGCACTCCAGCCTGGGTGACAAATGTGAGACTCCATCTCAAAAAAGGAAAAAAAAAATTAAAGACAGAAAAACAATGGAAAAAATAGGTAAAATAGATTTGGATCTTTGAGAAAATCAACAAAATTGACAAACCTTCAGCAAGACTGACAGAAAGAATAGAGAGAATATATAGATTAGCAGCATCAGTATATAAAACAAGGGATATCATTACAGATTTTGCAGACCTCAACAGGAAAATGATGAAATACATTACTATAAACAACTCTACACACATAAATTTGACAACTTAGATGTAGTGAACCACTTCCTTGGAAAACAAGAATTACTGCAATTTACCCAATGTGAAAGAGATATGTTAAATAGTCCTTTAGCTGTTAAGAAAATTGAATTTATAATTTTAAAGCTTTCAAAAAGAAGTCAGTAGGCCCAGAAGGTTTCACTGGAGAATGCTACCAAGCATTTAAAGAAGAAGTAACATCAATTATACACAACCTTTGGAGAAAAGGAGGGAACACTTTCCAATTCATTTTATAAAGCTAATTTTACTCTCATACCAAAACAGACAATATAAAATAAAACAGAAGAAACAACTTTCAGGCCAATATTTCTCATGACTATATACACAAAAATCCTTAACAAAATATTAGCAAATAGAATTCAGCAATATATAAAAAATGTACACCATAACTATGTTTATTCCAGGGATGCAAGGCTGGTTCAATATTTGAAAATTAATCAATATAATTCACCATATCAGCAGACCTAAGAAAAAAATTTACATGGTCATATTAATTGATGCAGGACGCACATTTGACAAAATTCTGCAGCCACTAATGAAAAAAACTTTCAGAAAAATAAATATAAAGGGGAACATTCTCAACTTGATTAAAAAAAACCCCAAAAACTCTATAGCTAACATTATACCTAATGGTGAAAGCATGATGCTTTTTTCCTAAGATTGGGTACAAGGTAAGGATGTTTTCTCCTCTTACTGTTCTTATTCAACAAAGTGCTGGAAGTTCTAATCAGTTTGGTAATGCAAAAACAAAAACAAAGCAGGCAAGGAAAAAAGTAACCAAAACAAGCAAAAAAAAAAAAAAAAAAAAAAAAGAAAAGAAAAGAAAAGAAAAGCCTGTGAAAAGGAAGAAATAAAAAATAAGACTGTCTCTATTTGTAGATGACATAATTATGTAGAAAATGCCAATGAACCGACCAAAAATTTTCTAGGCCACATAAGTGAGCTCAAGAAGTTTGCTACAGCCAATATCATACTGAATGGGCAAAAACTGGAAGCATTCCCTTTGAAAATTGGCACAAGACAGGGATGCCCTCTCTCACCACTCCTATTCAACATAGTGTTGGAAGTTCTGGCCAGGGCAATCAGGCAGGAGAAGGAAACACAGAGTATTCAATTAGGAAAAGAGGAAGTCAAATTATCCCCGTTTGCAGATGACATGATTGTATATCTAGAAAACCCCATCGTCTCAGCCCAAAATCTCCTCAAGCTGATAAGCAACTTCAGCAAAGTCTCAGGATACAAAATCAATGTACAAAAATCACAAGCATTCTTATACACCAATAATAGACAAACAGAGAGCCAAATCATGAGTGAACTCCCATTCACAATTGCTTCAAAGAGAATAAAATACCTAGAAATCCAACTTACAAGGGGTGTGAAGGACTTCTTCAAGGAGAACTACAAACCACTGCTCAATGAAATAAAAGAGGATACAAACAAATGGAAGAGCATTCCATGCTCATGGGTAGGAAGAATCAGTACCATGAAAATGGCCATACTGCCCAAGGTAATTTACAGATTCAATGCCATCCCCATCAAGCTACCAATGACTTTCTTCACAGAATTGGAAAAAACTACTTTAAAGTTCATGTGGAACCAAAAAAGAGCCCACATCACCAAGTCAATCCTAAGCCAAAAGAACAAAGCTGGAGGCATCACGCTACCTGACTTCAAACTATACTACAAGGCTACAGTAACCAAAACAGCATGGTACTGGTACCAAAACAGAGATATAGACCAACGGAACAGAACAGAGACTTCAGAAATAATGCCGCATATCTACAACTATCTGATCTTTGACAAACCTGACAAAAACAAGCAATGGGGAAAGGATTCCCTATTTAATAAATGGTGCTGGGAAAACTGGCTAGCCATATGTAGAAAGCTGAAACTGGATCCCTTCCTTACACCTTATACAAAAATTAATTCGAGACAGATTAAGACTTAAATGTTAGACCTAAAACCATAAAAACCCTAGAAGAAAACCTAGGCAATACCATTCAGGACATAGGCATGGGCAAGGACTTCATGTCTAAAACACCAAAAGCAATGGCAACAAAAGCCAAAATTGACAAATGGGATCTAATTAAACTCAAGAGCTTCTTCACAGCAAAAGAAACTATAATCAGAGTGAACAGGCAACCTACAAAATGGGAGAAAATTTTCGCAACCTACTCATCTGACAAAGGGCTAATATCCAGAATCTACAATGAACTCCAACAAATTTACAAGAAAAAAACAAACAACCCCATCAAAAAGTGGGCGAAGGACGTGAAAAGACACTTCTGAAAAGAAGACATTTATGCAGCCAAAAAACACATGAAAAAATGCTCACCATCACTGGGCATCAGAGAAATGCAAATCAAAACCACAATGAGATACCATCTCACTCCAGTTAGAATGGCAATCATTAAAAAGTCAGGAAACAACAGGTGCTGGAGAGGATGTGGAGAAATAGGAACGCTTTTATACTGTTGGTGGGACTGTAAACTAGTTCAACCCTTGTGGAAGTCAGTGTGGCGATTCCTCAGGGATCTAGAACCAGAAATACCATTTGACCCAGCCATCCCATTACTGGGTATATACCCAAGGGATTATAAATCATGCTGCTATAAAGACACATGCACACATATGTTTATAGCGGCACTATTCACAATAGCAAAGACTTGGAACCAACCTCAATGTCCAACAATGGTAGACTGGATTAAGAAAATGTGGCACATATACACCATGGAATACTATGCAGCCATAAAAAATGATGAGTTCTTGTCCTTTGTAGGGACATGGATGAAACTGGAAACCATCATTCTCAGCAAACTATCGCAAGGACAAAAAACCAAACACCGCATGTTCTCACTCATAGGTGGGAATTGAACAATGAGAACACATGGACACAGGAAGGGGAACATCACACATTTGGGACTGTTGTGGGGTGGGGGGTGGGGGGAGGGTTAGCATTAGGAGATATACCTAATGCTAAATGACGAGTTAATGGGTGCAGCACACCAACATGGCACATGTACACATATGTAACAAACCTGCACATTGTGCACATGTACCCTAAAACTTAAAGTATAATAATAATAAAATTAAAAACAAAGAAGTTTGCTGAATATAATGTAAGCATCCAAAAATTGTATTTCTGTATGCTAGCAGTAAACAGGTAGATGTTAAGAGTGAAACTATAAAACCATTTACAACTGCAAAAAACATAAAATATTTAGGTGTAAATCTATGAAAATGTGTACAAGACTTGCATGCTGATAGCAACAAAATCTGATGAAATAAACCAAATGGAAGAAACCAAAAAAGATCTAATTTAAGTGGAGAATCATACTGTGTTGATGAATTGGAAGTCTCCACATATTGAAGATGTCAACTTTGCCTAAATTGATATATAGGTTTAATGCAATTCCTATCAAAATCTCGAAAAATATTTTTTGTAGACACAGATAAAATTGTTTTAAAACATATATGGAAACACAAAGGAACCAAAATAGCTCAAACAATTTTGAAAAAGATCAGTAAAGTGAGAGGAATAGGTCTTTTCCATATCAAACCTTAATATATAGCTACATAATATGGCACTGGTAGGAAGATAGACACATAGACTAATGGGACAGAACAAATAACTCAGAAATAGACCTGTACAAATATGCCCAACTTATTTGTGAAAGAAGTGCAAAAGAATTTCAATAGAGGAAGAGAGGTTTTTCAACAAATGGTGCTGAAGCAACTGGACATCCACAGGTAAAACAAAAACAAAAACAAACAAGAACCTTAACAAACACAATTTATCCAAAAATTAACTCAAAATGGATTATATCTTAAGTGTGAAAACTATGAAATTTTAGAAAAAACATGTGAGAAAATCTTCAGTGTCTAGGGCTAGGTAGAAATTCCTAGACTTGGTACTTAAAATGCACAATCCATAAAAGGAAAAGTTGATAAATGGAACTACATAAAAATTTTGAAAATTTGCTCTGAAAAAAAAAAAAGCCTAAGAGGATAAAAAAACATGTTACAGCATGGAAAACATATTTTCCAACCACATATCTGACAAAGGACTGCTACCTGAGCATATAATGACGTCTCAATATTCAACAGTAAAAAAACCGAGCAATCCCATTAAAAAATGGGAAGAAGACACGAAGAAACATATGACATAAGAGGATATATGGATGGTAAACAAGCACATGTAAAGATGCTGAACATCATTATAGCTTAGGGAAGTGCAAGTTAAGACTATACGTTATCAGTAATACTTATCATAATGGGTAAAATAAAATGGTGACAACACCAAATACTGGTGAAGACATAGAGAAACTGATCACTCATTCATTCCTGGTGGGATTATAAAATGGTACAGCCACTCTGGAAAATAATTTGTCAGTTTCTTAAAATACTAAACATGCAACTCTGTACAAACCGGCAATCACACTCGTAAGTGTTTATCACAGAGAAAGGAATACTTATATTCACATAAAAACCTGTACACAAATGTCTATAGCAGCTTTATTCATAATATCCACATTCTGGAAAAAATTCAGATGTCTTTCAATGAATGAATGAGTGGTTAAACAGTGCCACACGCATATCATGGAATACTGCTCAGCAAAAAAAGCAAGAAGCTATTGAAACATACATCAGCTTGAGTAAATTGCCAGATTCATTCCATATTGTGCTGAGTGAAAAAAGCCAATAACGAAACATCATATGCTATATGATTGTTTATATAACACTTCTGAAATGACAGAGTTGTAGAAATGGGGAGTACCTTAGTGGTTGCCAGGTGGTAAGGGGTAGGGGGCAACAGTGGGGAAGTAGTGTGGCTGTAAGAGGGCAACAAGAGGGATCCTAGTGGTGATGGAAATGGTTGTGTCTTAACTGTATCAACATCAATATCCTGGTAGTGATATTGCACAATTGTTTGTTGATGGTATCAA
Organism: Pongo abelii; assembly: GCF_028885655.2. Taxonomy (NCBI): domain Eukaryota; kingdom Metazoa; phylum Chordata; class Mammalia; order Primates; family Hominidae; genus Pongo; species Pongo abelii. Next base: position 118,690,439 of record NC_071990.2, on the reverse strand, counting down.
TAGAAAAAAATTGGGTAAAGAGTGTACACTAGATCTCTCTACATAATTTTTCACAACTGCATGTGAATCTAAGATTATCTCAAATTTAAAAGTTAAAAAAATTTTAAGGGTTGTTGATGATATACACTGTGCTGGAGGACCACAAGGCAAGACTACAATGAAAGGCCTTGCAATTTCCATGTCAATCTAAAGATGTTAAATTAGTTTGAGTCTTTGCCCTTGAGATTTGGGCTCAGGCCTGATTTAGGCTCGGCTTGATTTGTGGGTTTCTAGACAGGTCTGGACAGCCCATTTTGTCTTCTCCCATTTATTAATCTACTGCTTAGAGTAATTTTGTTCATATCCACTGAAGAAGTTAGGGGAGGAGATTCTTGTTCAACTCCTATTCTGTATAGTTACCAAGTCTGTTTGCCCACACAACCTTGATACTAAAACAAACCAACCTTTTTTTTCATCTAAAGCAAAAAGGTATTATTTGTATGTAGATATGTAGGTTATATGAATCTTTTATTAATGAGTTCATAGATAAACTCATCATGTAACTTGATTGTGAGGGGCAAAAATAAACTTGAATACCCTATCCTAAACTGTCATAGGAAGGAATATAGGTTCGTTTTGGTATCAGAGAGAAGAAAAATACAACCATAAGGCAATATCATTTCAGAATTTTCTTGCAAAAAAATTAAAGGTTTCTATTTTGCAAAGGATGCAATGGACAAAATTTATAGAAGGATGGAAAGATTGGGAGAATATATTTGTAACTCCTAAACACACAGCAATGTTTGCAACATGTTTGTATCCACAAATTCCTCAGAAAAATACAGAAAATGTTACTTAAAATGAGAAAAATAAATATGACAATCATTCACAGAAATCCAAATGCCTAACGAGTGTATAAAGAGCTGTCAAAATTTCTTAGTAACAAGAGAAATGGGAATTTTCAGTGCAATGAGATACCAATTTACACTGACGAGAGTGGCAAAAATAGTTGGATAATACAACATTTGGTGGTGGTGTTGGGTTACAGGCAACCTTCTGCACTGCTGGAGGGAATGTAGGCTAGTATAGCTTATGGACAGTGATTTTGCAGTCCTCAACCAAATTAGGTACCCATAGCTCTACTACCCTGCCGGGATCATAACAGGACATGAATGAGGAAGTAGAGGAGTTAGGATGTCCATCACTCGGAATGAGCAAGTAAAACGTGGTGGATGCGCACCATGGAGCACGATATCACATTTAGAAGCAATGAACTAGATGTACATGTAACAGCACAAACAGATCTTTAAAACATGGTATAGAGTAAGAAAAGTAAGATGCAGATTGGAACCATTATGTGTAATTTTATATAAGGGTTTAACATACACAAACAACAATACTTTTTTTTACAAGGTTGCACACAAATTCAAGAAAGCATATAAACCACATTACAACTGTTGCCTGTAGCTGGAAAGAGAGCAGGGATGGTAGATAAATAGTATATACGTAAATAAACAAAAAGGGGCTGGGTAGGGACCTTGATGATGCCGTGCCTTGAAATGAGTATGATTAGCTGGCACCTTAGGTAATTAAATGAGGAACAGATGAAGAAGTAAGGGAAGGCTGGTTATATGGAATTGAAAGCTGGGTAGATTGAATGCAAACGGCAGCCAAGAGGCATTGGTAAATTTAGTGCTCACTTCAGCAGCAGCACATATGCTAAAATTGAAATGATACAGAGAAGATTAGCATGGCCCAGCACAAGGATGACAAGCAAATTTGTGACGTGTTCCACATTTTTTAAATTTCCCACTCATCATCCAGGAAGCACCAAATTTATTCATTCACGCAAACATTCATTTACTTATTTAGTAAATAACTTTTCCCTGTCCACTGGAAAAAAAAAGAGGTATTGGTAAATTTAGAAAGACACCTGAAACATGCATAGCTCAGCTCTTTGTCTTTCTCTTGGGAGCCAGCCTCCGTTGTGAGGACTCGTTTAGGTTTGGGCCTCCTAGGATTGAGTGGGCAAATGTTAATTCTGTGGTTTAGCCAGTAGGCCCATTTGGGTTCCACACTTCCGGCTGAACTTAATTAGTAATGACTTCCATCCTTACTTTCTTACTCAAATTGCTCATCACTGGGTAGGTAAGAGGGGTGCTATTAATTGGGAGCCCCTCTTGGAGACTACAGCTTTCACAGGCACGCAAGTAACTTGAACTTTGTTATTATGATGATTTGCCAGCCGATTTTTCTATCATCTTATCCACCTGGATCAAGGTACAGCCTGGACTTAACAAAAAGCAGCGTATTGAGCTAAGGAGTAAACATACTATTCTCACCACTAGAGAGGAGTGCAGTTGTTATCGGAGCTTCCTATGAGAATCTGTTGACTCAGGTTTGTGTGTAAAATTAAATTCACAGATTAAACAAGCTTGCTTATCAGGTTTTCGCTGGACATTTTCAATTATTACTATGTTACTAGGGTGGGGTATTCTAGAAGGAAAAATGAAAAGAAGGCTGCAGACATACTGGGAACAATGGGCAGGAGGTAGCAAGAGGGTCAAACAGCACTTAGAAACCTTAGCCATCAAGGAGAGCCTTGTCCAGTACAACAACCAACATCTGTAGCCTCAGGACAAAGCAAATTTCTGCTCCATATTCTGCTCATTAAGTAAGAAAATATCTAATCCATTTTCAATAGATTGTCATTAAAAAAAGACATCTGAAATGGCTAACTTCAGCTATTTGAAAAATAGCTAATATGCAACACCTCATCCCTCAGTCTTATTTGATAAATGAGATATGGTTTGATATTACTATCTTAAAATAATTACATATTTATAAAGTCTACTTTTGATACTTTTCTAAAAATGTACACCTTATTCCCCTCTGTAGTGATCTAAATAATAAAGCCTAGTTTATTATGGATGCTTTGTACTTCTAAGGTCTTTTCTAAATCCAGTTAAACATATAAGTGTGTTAAACAAAGAAGTATCTCCAATTTAAACCATTATCCTAGATGCTCTCTTGCTTTATAGAATGCTGCGGATTTGCAATATGTGTGTTTTATATTATGCAATGGTAGACTTTGATCAGGTGAAACATAGTTAAATAGTAATCTGTAATAAATTTATATTACATATATGGCCGTGTTTGCAAAACTTCTTTCCATCTTAGAATGATAATAATGACTTTAACTTTTTAATTTTTCTTCTGTTCGAGTTTGAGGAAACTGTGAGGGTGTTTGAAAACTCTGGCTGGCAGTAATGTTTCTAAGATCATTAGAACACACATCTTCCAGTGTGTTAGAAGTACACATCTGATCTCTGGAGTCGTTATATTCATTCAAATGCTTAGATCTTCATGAACACTGAATTAGAAGGAATCAATATAAATATGAGAAGATATCTTTACAATGCACAGTAGAAATCTGCTAAGAATTATTTATCACTCGCTCCAGAAGCTGAACATAAAAAAGTTAAATACTTTTATGCTTAAAATGCAATATGTGATTATTGTATAAAGGTAAAGATTTAAAAAGTATAGGACAGAGTTATGTTTGTGTCTTCTTAATTCCCTTTCCTGACCCTCCTCAGATAACCACTGTTATATTTTGTGTATATCCCTCCAGAACTTCCAAAACTGAGCTTTGATTTTTGGCACAGGAATGTTGATATTCAAATATAATTATTATACCGCGACTACATTGACCATCATACAGATAAAGTTTTTAAATGCAGATAAAATGAGATTTTGTATATGTAAAGTTATAATAGGGACTTTGAGGAATCATTTTACAGTGTTAAACCTGACTCATTTTAAATTCAATTCTTTTGTACCAGAAGAGCTGTTTAGGCCTGTTTTTCCTGGTTCTCACAATCTTCCAGGCTCAATCCATCTTTACCCAAAATTTTTATACACCCAGTGAAAACTTGCTTTTGCAATATCTATATATTTAACTTTTAATAATTGTAGGATAAATTGCTTTTCTACTTTTCTTCTTTGTAGAAAAAAAGTCAACTTGTATAGGCAATAGTAGCTTGAACTCTGCCTCTGACAGATTGAGTACTTTGGAGATGGTTATTGCCAAGTTTTTTGGTCTTAAATAAATAAAAAGCTTAACAATTTGTCATTTCATGCTTTTAAGTACATCAAATGGGGTCGGACGAACGTAAGTAGAGGAGTAATTTTCAGTTTTATATTTTCAATTATCAATGCTTGATTAAAGTGAGCAAATATTAAATAAATGCATAAAAGTGCTTACTAAATAAATGAAAACAAAAAGTGGCTCTAATAAAAATGTTGCAATAGTTTCTCATCAATAATTGAAATACAAATGATTCCAAGTTCATTCATTGATTTCATGTTTAATTAGTGCATCCAACTGTCCATCCATCCATCCATCCGTCCATCCGTCCATCCATCTTTCTACCCAATCCTTCTTTTAAAAAATACTTTTTAAATGCCTTCTCTGGTATGGCATGTAAGAGGATATTAAAACAAAACAAAACATAACATAAAACACCAATGGCATCTCCAAGAAGGTGAACATCAACAGCCTAGTTATAATTCTTGGAGTGGATATTTTGGGGTAATATTTCTCAAGAAAAAAGTCATAAAGTTGATTTACACAAGCCAAAGTAAATTGTCTTGGAAATTAAAATTAGAGATAGAAATCTGTATTTCATGGCCTTACCCTGGAGGATCTCAATTTAACAGATTTGCATACATAGTTATTAACTGTGAGTTCTTGATCAAATTATTTTTTTCAGTGCTGGATTCCTCCTCTGTCACAGAGAGATAATGAAACCTACTTCTTAAACTCATCAGGAATATTAAAATATTATACTTGAAAGCCTTTGTAATTCTACAGTGTAGTACAGTTCTAAGGTCACTTTTACAGGTATTTCTTTCTTCCTTTTAGTTTTCGAAACAAGGTCTCACTCTGTTGCCCATTCGGCCATGCAGTGGTGTAATCATAGCTCACTGCAGCCCCCACCTCCTGGGCTCGGGTGATCTGGGACTACTGGCATGCACCACCAGGCCCAGCTAATTTTTTGTATATTTTGTAGAGACAGGGTTTCTTCATGTTGCCCAGGCTGGTCTTGAACTCCTGGGCTCAAGCAATCCACCTGCCTTGGTCTCCCAAAGTGTTGGGATTACAGGTGTGAGCCATCGCACCCAGGCAAATTTTTGATGTTTTGTAGGGACAAGGTCTCACCATGTTGCCCAGGCTGGTCTCAAACTTCTGGACGAAAGTGAACCTCCCACCTCAGCCTCCCAAAGTGCTGGGATTACAGGTGTAAGCCACCATGCCCACCCTACAGGTATTTCAGTGAGGTAAAAACACATTTTCAGAAGTACACAAGGCTTTTCCTTATTTCGTGCAACCATTGTGTTTGCACGATGGTTAATGATATTTTGTTCTAATGCAAAATTAGTCAATGTTGGTAAGCCAAGATAAATCTATATCTAAATATTTGGTCTAGTTGATTCTAGTATAGGAAGGAGTGCTGGAAGTGAGGAAGGGTGGACAGAAGAGAAGGAAACTGCTGCAATGTGGGGTGAGAAAATAGGAGTGGGCAGTGAGAGATGGTGTGGAGTGGTAGCTGTACAGAGGTGGCCTTACCATAGATGGTTTTATGCTGGCGATCATTCTGGGGCTGATTCTCTCAATCAACCTGAAGGCCCATGGAAATTTTGAAAGTACACCTTAAAATTCTAGAATGTTAATTCTAGAAGAGAATGCACCATTATCCATTCCAACCCTTTCATTTTTGGATGAGGAAATGATAGCAGAGATGTTAAGTGACTTGCCCAAAGTCACATAGTGAGTGGCAGGAACATAAGATAATTTGACAGTTGTTTTGACATGGGACCATTTTAGAGTCCTAAAAAATGAGTTATTGAACTTTTATCTGTTCTTAGTTTTAACTAATGCGTGCAACAGACTTGAGTGTCATCCTCTATATAACTAAATCACCTTTGTGTCAGGATCAAGGAGGGGGCTGGGGTGGGTGAGGCACAGACACTTGCTGCCAGAGCATGTGTAACCAGCAGTCCTCTGTTCACCATACCTGCTTCAATCATTGTTAGGAAATCTAACAATGTCTATTACAGGTAAGACAGGTGATGGTGGGAGGGATATTTGGACCACAATGTGCTGATTCCCATCTTCACTTCAAACTGCTCAGAAAGCCGCGATTCAATTTCATAATTTCTCTCATTGCTGGGTGTGGTGGCCCATGTCTATAATTCCAGCATTTTGGGAGGCTGGGGTGGGAGGATTGCTTGAGCTCGGGAGTTCAAGGGCAGCCTGGGCAACATAGTGAGACCCTGTCTCTACAACAAATAAAAAAAGTAGCTGGGTGTGGTGGCATACATCTGTAGTCTCAGCTACTTGGGAGGCTGAGGCTGGAGGATTGCTTGAGCCCATGAGGTCAAGGCTGAAGTGAGCCATGATTGTACCATCCCACTCCAGTCTGGGTGACAGAGTGAGACTCTGTCTCAGATAATAATAATAAGTATTATAATTATAAATTCTCTCAGTACTTTGTATCACACACTACACTTAAAACTATCAAATACCTCTATAATGTTAGTTTTGGACAGCATTTTTGCAACACTTTAAAACTGTATCTTCCGCCGGGCACAGGTGGTTCATGCCTGCAATCCCAGCACTTTGGGAGGTCAAGTCAGGAGGATTGCTTAAGCTCAGAAGTTCAAGACAAGCCTGGGCAACATGGCAAAACCCTGTCTCTACAGAAAAAAAAAAAGCACCAAAAATTAGCCAGGTGTGGTAGCACGCACCTGTAGTCCCAGCTACTCAGGAGGCTGAGACAGAAGGATCACTTAAGCCTGGGAGGTGGAGGTTGCAGTGAGCTGAGATGGTGTCACTGCACTCCATTCTGGGTGACAGAGTGAGACTGTCTCAAAAAAAAAAAAAAGTATCTTCATTGCCTTAAAAATTACAAAGGTAATAGATATATGGAAATTCCGAACAACATAAAAATGAATAAAGCAGAAAAAGCCTTGAAATTAGGCAAGTTTAGGGAAGGATAAGAGTCAGAGATATCTATAATAAAAAACCACTGATGACACTTTGATGGAGGTCAAGTGTTCTGTCTCAGTAGTTCTAGGGCAGGGGCCACAGCTCTCCAGCTTTCTAACTTGCATTGGGACCCATGTCACTGCCTTACTGCTTCTTGGGTTAGCTATACAGGTATTTCCCATACAAGCCTCTGTCCTCCCTTGTGTAAGGAGCCCCAGGACAGCAGGATGGTTCAGTGGAAAAATGTCAAGGTAAGTATCAGGCCCAGGTTCAAACCTTGCTCTGCACTGAGTAGGTCACTGAGTTTTCCAGTTTGTTTCTTCATTTGCACCTGTGGATAAAAACCACTTTGTGGTGTTGCAAGGATTAGACAGCTAGCTTTGGTAGTAAGGAGTTCAGTAAGTGGAAGCTATTATGATTGCCACCCTCAGGTAGTTCTAGTTTGAACTTCAGGACCTCAAAAATAGTAACTCAGATTTTCAGAAGTCAGCATAGGCGCTCCAGGGGAAGTTCCTATGGACAAATCTTAATGAGCTCAGAAAGGTGGTTTTGCATGCCAGAGCAACCAACAACAGACAGGTTGTCTTCATGGGCCTTTGAAATCTGTTACAAAGGTGAGCAACCATCCCAAAAAGAAACATTGAAGATTTTAGTTTTCAAAAGCATCATTCATCTCAGAAGAGTGCTTGTATCGCCTATTCTACCAAACAGGATGTTATTATATAAACTTCAGGATCTATTGAGAAACTCTCCAAGTGGGAAGTCCCTGGCCTCGTGGGAAAAGAGAGTAATTGTATTAACTAATTAGCAAAGGATCACTTCACACATATCAGGCAATACTATTTAGAGAAAGGATTATTTAACTCAGACTAATACAGGAGTTTTCACACTCCTAGGTACATATTTTATGCCTCAAAGATTCTCTGCAGCAAAAGTATTGCAGTCCTGGAGGGCACTTGTTAATATTAAAAACAAACGAAAACAACTCAGATCAATCTAATTGTTATTATCCAGTAGTTTTGTTCAGAAGAGTTATAGAAGTAGGCATTTAGATTGTCAAAACAAAAGTTCATAGAACAGGGTAGATAATTTAAACATGTGCTATCTTAGTCTCTCCTAGATTAGATTTTCATTGCCTACATGTTTGGATATCAGCAATGCCGTCATAAATGTCTGAATCAACGTGGCTGAAAGAAACACCACTAAGATTGAACTGAAGACTCCTAGAAGAAAACAGATAACAGCAGAAATAGCCCCGAGAGATCAAATTGCTTTTTATTCCATGGGCATCACAATTTGACACAGAAAGTTTAGAAAATACAAATATATATCACTGAGTTCAAATTTAGTTTATGTTTATCTTTCTTTTGCTAAATTATCTTTGCTTAGCTGTTGAGCCTATAGTGCCTCATTATTAACAGAAGGTGAAAGCTGGCCTGGGGTGCCAGTTACAAACCATAACAGAGAAGCTGTTTTTCTCAGATATTTCAGTGTTGTTTTTTAATCATGTAAGTAAGTGGCTGGTGCATACATTTTCCCTTACCTTTAATCACATGAACAAACTGAAATAACTTCTAAATTCCAAGTCTGTTGCTGTTTGCTAGAAAAGGTGTACATTTCCCCAGGAGGTAAAAAAGAGTCTAGAAGAAAGGAAAAAAGAATCTAGAAGAAAACAATATGCAAAATAAATGTCAGGCTTGCAAACACTGGGTTTATGCTAATGGGGCCAATGTACATTAAAGGTCATTGTTTTCGTGTCCATTTCCCTGAGGGTAGATATCTGTTAAGGATGCTGTCGGAGTGGGTCCAGCATTTGATGAGAGGTTGTGCTATGATCATACTTTCTCACTTTAAGGACTTTCACACACTCATGTGGTGGGATTGACCATAAACCATATAGAAGTAATTTATTTCTAAAAATCAAGGATTGAAGCCAGAGAGTAATTAATTTAAAAATAAAGATTTGAGATTACCCTTATAATGCCCCTTAAAGTCACTCATGTGAAATGCAACATTCTTTAAGTGAAGGGAAAGAGGTGAAGTTGCGTTCTATTAAATGTCACAGGCATATATAGCACTAGAAAACATGACCTGTGGTTTTTTTTTTTTTGGTGAGAAAATGTCTGAAAATACTGAGTTGTGTGATTTCTAAGGTTTCTATGATTCTATAATTCTGTCAAAAGCATTTTTAAAAACAAGCTCCAAAAAAGGCATCCAATTTGTATTTCTTGTCTTTACCCTGTGGTTCAGATATATCAATAGTTAGCCGTAAGTGGCTGTTTATCAATAGAAAATAAAGCCACTGGTTTCACAAGTAGTTGGTTGGTCTTACCCATTTTCCCATAAAATTGCATAGTTCAAATAAAAGATGAAGTTTGGTTAATTTAGCTTGTACTGCAATTCCGAGTTTGTAGAGTGTTACACCGCCACCCTGTGGACATAAGTTTTTCAGCTTCTAGCAAGGCTTTTTTTTCATTTTGTTTTTTTCTTTCTTTGAGACAGGGTCTTACTTCTGTCACCCAGGCTGAAGTGAAGTGGTGCCATCTCTGCTCAGTGCAACCTCCGCCTTCTGGGCTCAAGTGATCCTGTCATCTCAGCCTCCCGAGAGGCTGGGGCTACAGGCTCATGCCACAACCCCAGCTAATTTTTGTATTTTTTGTAGAGATGGGGGTTTTGCCGTGTTGGCCGGACTGGTCTGAAATTCTTGGGCTCAAGCAATACACCCACTCCAGCCTCCCAAATGTTGGAATTACAGGTGTGAGGCACTGTGCCCGGCCCCAACAAGGCCTTTGAATATGTAACTAGTATTCCACTTAAAAAATATGCAAGGCAAATAGGCTCATCGATTGTAACTCTAAAATGAGTATATATGAAAATGTTAGGCATTGTTCACTATGTAAGAATTAAAAATAGTTGTTTCCTGTTAAATGAAAGTATGGAAAATGATGGTTACCGCATAAGCCAGTTTCTTTAAATATAACTGTACCTTTAATAGAAACCAAAAAACATCCCAGGAAAGAGATTTTCTAGAATTGTCTTCTGAGCTACGTCCCAGTCTAGGATGATCAACTGTTCCATTTTTCCTGGGGCAAAGTTTTCCCAGGACTTTAAGGCTAAAAATGGGAAAGTTGTCGGCAAACTGGGCAGGGTTGCTACATATGACACACATATGGCTGTTTTGCCCAGGGATTTTAGCCTTTTTTGCTTCTAGCAATTTATTACAGACTTATGGGAGCTCACAGTAACTCTTAGGGTAAAAGGAAAGTCTGATGAATTAAAAGTAAATGGATCCAATGTTATTAGCAATATTATTTATTATAGTCAAAAAGTGAGAACAATCCAAATGTTTGTCAACTGTTGAGTGGGCGAAGAAAATGTGGCATATTCACATAACAGAGTATTATTCAGAAATAAAATGTAATGAAATACCGACACAGGCTACAACCTGGATAAACCCTGAAGACATTGTGCTAAGTAAAGAAGCCAGACACAAAAGACCACATATTGTATGATTCATTTATATGAAATGTCCAGAGTTTGCAGTAAAGACAGAAAGTAGATTAGTGGTTACCAGGGACTGTGGGGAGGGGGAATGAGGAGCAACTGTTAATGGGTCGGGGTTTCTTTTTTGGGTGATGAAAATGCTCTGGAATTTGATAGCAGTGCTTGTTGCACAACTCTGTAAATATACTAAAAGCCTCTGAATAGCACACTTTAAATAGGTGAACTGTATGGTATATTAATTATATCACAATAAAGCTGTTTAAAAATAAAGTAAATAGATCCTTGGTGTCATGTTTTCATTGCAGCAGACTGTCAGCAAAAGGGATGATGAGTAGAAAGGCAGTATATGAAAAACTAGTTTATTCCTCAACATTTCCATGATTAACTACTTTCAGGTCTATAGACTATAGAATCAATTAACTTGGAAATGATTTAAAAGAGTAAGGAAGCCATGAATTTCAGATGCAATGTTTGCCTATATAGAGATTTGGAGATGTAGTGTCAGACACATCTGGGTTTTACCTCGGGCTCAATCAATCAAGCTTCAGTTTCCTCACCTGTAAAATAGATTTGATAATTGTGCTCACTGAATTGAGCATTAAGGATTAAAGTAGTGGGAATCTTGAGTGATCTGGTTGGCCTTCCAAGGCAGGATTACTGTGACTGTTGTGCGTGCACGCTCTCCTTTTCCTATTGTTGCTGTTGTTTCCTATTTTTGCCAGGTACAGACTAAGTGCTGAGTCTGGGTGAAGGAAAGAAAGCTTCTCCTCTCAGGCGATGTTGGCTCTTTGTCCCTTGGAGAGTGGCTGTGGCCTGGATATATTGATAAATTCCACAGAGCTGCTATTCCTCAGAAATTCAAATCAGCAGATTGTTACTGGGAGAGCTTTCAATCCTAAGCTCCCTGGAAAGTCAGGGTTTCAGGCGTCCTGGATCGCAAGCAGCTCCTGAGGTGGGATGAGGGACAGGATGTGATGTTTTCAAGAACCTTCTTTCTGAAGGACTTGCTCCTTTCTTCTTAGACCACTTGTTCTTCCTTCATCTTTGTTTTCTTCCGGTTAGCTGCTGGCATCATTTTATTTCATGATGCACAACACCTCTCTTGTCCTATATTTAAGGCAGGCATTCTCTAGTGCTCCAAAGCATGGGCATTTAGCAAAGGCTTTAAGTTTTAGCAGCAAGTCATTTCAGTTGCTTTCTTTTAGATCATTCCTATTTTTCTCTGTATCATCAAATCATCTCTTCTTATTATTTAAATTTTTTATTTTTATTTTTTTGATACATGGTCTCCCTCTGTCACCCAGGCTGGAGTCCAATGGTGCGATCATGGCTCACTGCAGTCTCAACCTCTTGGACTCAAACATTCCTTCCACCTAAGCTTCCCAAGTAGCTGGGACTACATGCATGCACCCACCATGACAAACTAGTTTTTTAAATATTCTGTTCAGATGAGGTTTTGCCATGTTGGCCAGGCTGGCTTTGAACTACTGGGCTAAAGTGATCCTGCTGCCTCAGCCTCCCAAAGTGCTGAGATTACAGGCGTGAGCCACCGTGCCTGGAAAATCATCTCTTCTTTACCTTCCTTGGGCTTCATAAGCCAGGATGCCAGTGCCCCTAAGGTGCTGATTATCACAGGACTGGCACATAGGATGTGCCTGTTGAATGCTTGCTTCAGGTGGGCAAACTGTTTAATTTATAACAATCAGCCTTTGGGGTGAAGACAGAATTCTGTGCCGTATTTTTCAAGTCCCACATCACTGCCTTTTTCTGTTCTTCTGGATGTTTTCCTCCCTCAGTATTCCCTTCATCCAGAGTCTCTGAGGGGGTGACTCTGTCGGAGGAATAAAATGGAATGTTTTTAAAGTGCCTTAGCATGGCTTAACTATGATACCTCAAAATTGGCATCACCGTACCACTCATTTTTTGTTGCACTTGAACGAAAAGAGTTATACGAAGTTACAAATGTTAGGGGAGTTTGGGCCAAGCATTTCTGGAGAGGAGTTTCTGTGTGGGAGAACAGTCATAGTCTTAAATGGCTGAATCAATTTCAGGAGGAGAGAATCAAGAAGGGCTTCTGGCCACTACTGTCTAGCCTAACGCTCAGGGAGGGAAGGGGGTGGCAGAGCAAAATTTGGAAATATTCCTTGTTCCTCCTTCCACAGGTCAGAAGGAAGTCATGCAGAACTCACCTGCAAGGGATCCAGAGAGCTCGACAGGCGGCTGAATTTAATTTCACAGAAGAATGAAGAAAACTCAGGAGAACAGAAAATTAACCTAAGATCAAAGGAGTTGAGGGAAATTGCCAAACTTGTATTTCTAGTAGGGACCATTTTTGGAATTTGTTGTTGTATTTAACTTTGAGAAATATCTATGAAACCCAATGAAATACACATAAAAAGTTAGCAGAACTTAAGGAGTTTCTTTTAAAAGTAAAAATTTACATTAATAGCTGATCACACACACACACACTCACACACACACACACACACACAGCACCTAAAACCACAGTGTGTGGTTTATTAATGTCTTTATTTGATAAATATGTATTGAATGGTTATTGAATTGGATCATATAAAATTGACTTTTTTTTTTTTTTTTTTTTTTTGAGACAGGGTCTCTCACTCTGCCACCCGAGCTGGAGTACAGTGGGATGATCATGGCTCACTGTAGCCTTGACTTCCTGGGCTCAAGTAATCCTCCTGTCTCAGCCTCCCAAGTAGCTAGGACCACAGGCATGCACCACCATGCCTTGCTAACGTTTTCTATTTTTTCTAGAGACAGGGTCTTGCTATGTTGCCCAGGCTGGCCTCGAATTCCTGAGCTTAAGTTATCCACCTGCTTCTGCCTCCAAAAGTGCTGGGATTACAGGCATGAGCCATTGCACACAGCCTAAAATGGACTTTTTTTAAGGTCAAGATGTTGATCTATCGGCCATTTCACATGGTTGAACCTATCAGCCAAAATTGTTGTTCAAGGAATCAGCAGTGAAACCTTCTCTAATCTCAGGGGATTTACAATCTAGTGAGAAATAAAGGCTTTAAATAAATAATCAAAAAGTTATATAAGACAATAAAATAATTGTAAGTGTGGCAACTGTAGGCAAAAAGAGCATGCAAGGAGCCCTGAGACCCTACAATGAAGAAACAACTTAGTCTTGGGGGTTGGAAAAGGTGCCCCTGGGGAAGTGATGTGACGGATGGGTGGGATGAATCTGATGGGGAGGGGGGTGGGCTTTCCAGGCAGTGGAGATTTATGGGAAAGGCTCACCGGGGAGGGAAGGACCAGAAGGAGTCTGGCTGGTTGGAGAGTGATGTAAGAGAAGAAGGTCAGAGAGGGAGAGGGTGACCAGGTAGGCTGAGGAAGTCCTTGTACACCACATCAACTTTAGAGATTTCAGAGATTGTTCTAAGGAAAATGGAAAGGCACCAAATATATATACATATATATATATATATATATTTTTTTTTTTTTTTTTGAGGCAGAGTCTCGCTCTGTCGCCCAGGCTGGAGTGCAGTGGCGCGATCTCGGCTCACTGCAAGCTCCGCTTCCCGGGTTCAGGCCGTTCTCCTGCCTCAGCCTCCCGAGTAGCTGGGACTACAGGCGCCCGCCACCACGCCCGGCTAATTTTTTGTATTTTTAGTAGAGACGGGGTTTCACCGTGTTAGCCAGGATGGTCTCGATCTCCTGACCTCGTGATCCGCCTGCCTCAGCCTCCCAAAGTGCTGGGATTACATGCGTTAGCCACCAAAATGTTTTAAGAAGGGGAAGAACTGATCTTTACACAGTGTGTTGGTATAGAATTAGATTTGGTAGACTGCCATGTTGAAATTTCCAAGTGTTGCAGTAAGATCCGAAGAGAATGAAGTGTCCGGAGTTTGAGTTGGTGTCCAGCAACTCAAGTCTTGGGAGAGCAAAAAAATGTGTACCTGTCCTTCTAGATAAGAGTATTCACTCCTGATGAGGCCAGTGCTTGTCCTGGGGACCACAGGCCATCTATCTTAACACAGCCCTCACAGCTGGGTCTCTTGAGACCCATTTCCAAGCTCTCTTGTTTCCCTGGGAATCCCTGACTATTCAGTTCCCAGAGGAAGAGACAGAAGTAGAGGTTTAGGAGGCAGATGGGGTTAGGAAGATAACATAGTTTTCTTGTAACTTGAAATAAGTGGCTTGGGGTATACCAGCTATTGAGAAACCCTCTTGAAATCAATTGAGCAAGGGTTTTGGAGTGAATATTACAGTAAGAATTCACGGCAGATATAAAAGCAACTAGAAAAGCACAAAAATGCCTACACTAGCTGTGTCATCTGCACTACATATGCTACGGGAACATATAGCCATCTTGGCTGTGGACAGTAAACTGTAGTTGAGCAAGACCGTTTAATATCTGGGACAAATTTTACTGGTAAATAAAGGCCATGTGCTCCTGAGGTTTAATTGGGACACATCCTGCATTTGTTAGTGAAATAAGCTCCCAGAAAAATAGATAGACTTTTTTGGGGATATTTTTGACATTAAAACTTTTCTCATTTGATAGTTATATTCATCATCCATGAACATTTTTGGAACATCTACAACATCCAAGGTGTTAGGCTTCATCTTTTGTTGTTAACATTTTATATTCTCCTTGCTTCTGTTATGGTATATCAATTGAGAAGTTCTTGACTAAGAATTAAAATAACAAACTGAAAATGTCTGAACACAAACCTGAGCTCACTTAAAGAAGTCTGGAAGTTGGTGGATCCAGTGTTAATTTTTAATTGATTTTTATGTTAAAAAATGTTATAGAGTGAAATCCTAAGTTTGCATGAATTTAACACCAAAACTGGAGATACGAAGAAAATTTGAGCTCCTGCAGAGGTCAAAGCTCAAAACTCAAAGGCCGCATCTGGAGATGGGCATCACCTCCACTTAACTCTTTTTTTTTTTTTTTTTTTTTTTTTTTTTAACAGTTAAAAAATTTTTTTTAATTTTTTTTTTTTTTTTTTTTTTAATTTTTTGTCTGCACCTCCACTTAACTCTTAATGCTCTTCTACTGTCAAGGTTCTCCCAGGAAGAAGATTCAAAGACACAGTGCTCAATAATCCTGTCAACACAGTGGTCTTCATGATTAGAAAGGACAACTGAAGTCTAGTTTTTCACACATATTAAAGTGATTTAGTTAGGATTAACTTTTCAGAATTCTAGAGATCAGGGAAGAATAGCCTGATTAAACTGATTGACCTAATGATATGTTTTTAGGTAAATAAGAAAGCCCCAATTAGAGCTCATAGGGACAATTTTAGTTCCCCAAAAACCAAAGCTTAGCATACTAACCAAGACCTATTCAGTCTTAGATCTCTGTTTTAGTAACTCCTTTGAAATATGGGCAGTAGATCTCATGTATTCTGAGAATAATACAATGTAAATTAAATAAAATTAATAACATTTTATTTAACCCAATATATCAAAATATCATTAAATATGTAATCAATATTAACAATTGAGATAGCTTACACTTACAGGATGCCCCAATTCATACTAGCTACCTGTCAAATGCTTAGTTGCCACATGTGACTAGTGGCTACCCTACCAGACAGTGCAGCTGTAGAAGGTTAAAAATTGAAGAGAAAGATTAGAAACTAGATTATAGGAAGAGAACAAGAGATGTGCCAGTGACTCTAGGAATCTAAGCCTATTATTAAATATTTATTTAAGAAGTGTTTTGATTACAATGGGTAATAATAGACTTAAAATATTGCCATTACCCCTGAAAGCTTTATTCACATTCCAAAACCGAGAGATGTTTAGTTATAGCAACCCTTAGAATGCAATTTCCTGTAGTTCAGGGATTTTTTCTCCTCTGTGTTTGATCATTGGTTTTTGTTTTTATTTTTTGTGGTGGTAGGGGTTATTCTAAACTTTGAAGTCATAGTTATACATAAAATAAATTTCCTCCTTAAAAGGAGCAGGACTGTTCGAATGAGATATTCCAGCCTCCTAAAAAGAAAAGAATACTAATGACTCATTTAAAACATCATCTGGCTAATGGCAGCTTAATATTAAGGTTAAGGTTATGAACTTTAGGGTCACATAAACTTAGGTTTCATTTCCAATGCTGCTACCTCCTATCTGTGTGTACCTGAGAAGCTTTTTAAACCTCTTTATGCTTCACTTTTCTCAACTGTAAATGGATATGCTAACAATTATTTTATTGAGTCTTGAAGAGAATGGAACAAGACAATGCTTATAAACCATTCTCCAGTGAGTAGTAAATACTCATTAAGTTTAAGAGAACATGCCTCATGTCTGTTTCAAAATGGCTATGATTCTGTGTCAAAGGCAGAAACAATCAGAACCATTCTGAATTACATGTATATTTCAAAACAAGGGAATTAAACTTTGATACGTTACGTAAAAATTTAAATAGCTGATATGGTTTGGCTCTGTCCCCACAGCCAAATCTCATCTTGAATTCCCATGTGTTGTGGGAGGCACCTGGTGGGAAGTAATTGAATCATGGGGGCAGGTCTTTCCCATGCTGTTCTCATGATAGTGCATAAGTCTCATGAGATCTGATGGTTTTGAAAAGGGGGAGTTTCCCTGCCCAAACTCTCTTTTTGCCTGCTGCCATCCATGTAAGATGTGACTTGGTCCTCCTTGCCTTCTGCCATGATTGTGAGGCCTCCCTAGCCACGTGGAACTGTAAGTCCATTAAACCTCTTTTTCTTTCTGGTTTCAGGTATGTCTTTATCAGCAGCATGAAAACAGACTAATACAATAGCATATCTTCAAAATTCCTACTGCAGACTCTCTTTTCCTTAATAATGACCTTTTAAATAGGAATCTTGAAAGAAGCTCCCAAAGCAGATTACTTCCCACTCACTAGGTAGGCACTGGGCACACAAGCCTGCTTTCCTGATGATACTGCAGCTCTGCACTGAGGTCCACTCTCTAGACTCTTTCCTATTAATGTTCTGGTGCCTGTGGTTTGCATTAACCTGCTTTCGAAGCCAAGTCTTTGAGAGTAAAGTAAATATTGTATTGTTATATGTTGGAGGAATTTTGCAACCATTTTGCATTGTGAAATTTTGTATCAAAGGGTACAATTGAAAACTTTGTCTGAAATGTATGTTGCAATATTTGAAAATGCAGACTAGCTGATTGAAGAAAGAAATGCGGATCTTTTCTAAGTCTGAAGTCATGGTTTCCTACTCCTTCATCTTCTATGAGTTTAAATAGTACGTCTATCATTACAATAGAACTTCTAAAATGAGACACTTTATGCTTACTTGTGATCTTTAAGTGGTCAAAGTGCTCTCATTGAAAGTATGTGAGAAATACTGATAAACTTTTTCATTAAATATAAATAGCTACAAAAGTTTGTGTAGATGTTTTTAATTTGTGAGCAGATAACCTCGTTGACTTAGGAAAGACCAATTCATGGTTTTAATTAAAATCATAAACTTAATATCTCACTAATAATAAACAAAATTGTGTAAGGTGTAAGTAATGTTATTATATTTAAAATAGCAGCCTGCACACCTAGCCCTCAATCCCTACAAGGCTGTCCTTTTTTCTCTTTAATACTTTTCACCAAATAATAACTTACATGTTTTACTTGCTTATGTCTGCCCTGTCCTCCCCCAGCCCTACCCAGATGAGCACAGGGATTTTTATCTGTTTAGTTCACTGTTGTCTTCACAGTGCCTTGCAGTCTTTGGCAAATAGCTGGCACTAAATAACTGTTGAATCTTTATGTGACAAATCATTATGACTAATTTACCCTCTAACTTGAACAACATGAACTTCTAAAATTACAAAATTTTAAAGCATGTGTGGTAATTTATTAGGAATTTCCCATGTGGTGGGTACCAACATTTTGAGGTTGAATCTGTTATTACCTCCATTTACAGATGAGAAAATTGAGGCAGACAGAACTTAAGTAACTCCTGTGGTCACTTAGCTTATAAGTGGTGACATCAGGGTTGGACATTGACTAATATGGGAGTCCATGGCGTAACTACTGTGTAATTTCTAAGAGATGGTGTCAGATTAAATAAGTAGGAGGCCATTGCCCTGAGGATATCTCCATTCTTTAAGTTTTTATGTGATAAACTGCAATATAACTTAGTAGTTAAATAAATAAACACTTAATTTAGGAGCACACTTTTGTAACAAACAGTTGCGCTTCACCCAATCATAGGCTGCAACTGATCCGACCATGCTCCAATAAGTCAAAAGACTCATCACACCATGCCCAAATAAGGCAACTGTCTAGCTGTAGTCAATCAGATGATTTATATACTTTCTTCAGTGTCCAGCCTATAAAAGCTTATTGTTCATGCTGCTGGGTAGAACTCTCTGAACCTCTCCTGGTTCTGAATGCTGCCTGATTCATGAATCATTCTTTGCTCAAATAAACTCTGTTAAATTTAATTTGCCTTAAGTTTTTTTTTTTTTTTTTTTTTTTACATTTTTTTAACAATAGAAAAGGTGAGGGCTTTAGTGTTACAGGCCTGATGTATGGGATAAGAGAAATAAAGTGCATCAAAGTATCTAACAACATGTTTTACCACCTGATAAACTCTCCATACATGTTAAAGTTCAAGAACCATTTCTTGATTTGTCAAGAAATTCACTTTAACACTGCAATAATTTTTGAAGCAAAGAAACCTGAAAGATTCTCATTCTTCTTGTTCCTAGATGACCTTTTTTTTTTGAGATGGAGTCTCGCTGTGTCGCCCAGGCTGGAGTGCAGTGGCATGATCTCGGCTCACTCCAAGTTCTGCCTCCCAGGTTCATGCCATTCTCCTGCCTCAGCCTCCCGAGTAGCTGGGACTACAGGCGCCCACCACCACGCCCAGCTAATTTTTTGTATTTTTAGTAGAGATGGGGTTTCACCGTGTTAGCCAGGATGGTCTTGATCTCCTGACCTCGTGATCCGCCCACCTCGGTCTCCCAAAGTGCTGGGATTACAGGCGTGAGCCACCGCGCCCGGCCTCCTAGGTGAACTTTAAGGTAACTTGGAAGGATAGTTTTTTAGTTTGAAGTTGGTATTCAGAATTGATTTTGTGCTCAGACTAATTAGTCATAAATGGTAAACAACCATAAATGATGTATTTAGTAGGGTTTCCTTCTTTTCTCCTAAGACTTGGTTCTCATGGGTAAAAGTTTCTGTCCCCACCCCCTTGACCCAATCCCATTGAGGTTCTCTGCCTCCATGAGCCTCATCAATAATCTCTTTGCTATCTCTGTCCATCAGGTGTTCCTTGCCAGTTGCTTTTCATTTTTCTGTCCATATAGTCATGCCTAGAGTGAGAGTTTGAAACAGCAGTGATTCTGGCCCAAGAGGGGGATGGTAGTGGAGGTGGGTAGTCTGCAGAGTGACTGGTGCTGCAATAGTATCCTGTAGCATTCACGGGCCTCAGTATACTGGGAGTGGAGAAACTGCATAGAGAACATGGTTGGGGTTACTCACAAGGAAGAAAAACAGTGAAAACCCTATTTCAACTTTGGCTCCTGTATCTCTGGAGCCTGGGAGATAAAGAAAAGGCTGAGAAGCCTGGCTTTGCTTTTGAAAATCTCTTACCTTTACCACTAAAGCAGTTTTCACTTCAGGGCTACCTTTAGGTAAAATGTTTAGAGGGTCATCCAGTATCTGGGCTCAATTTCTAGAAATAGCTTCCATTAAGACACACAATGTCTTTTAGTCTACTATTAAATTTAAAAGGCTCAAAAATGCAAATACTTGGGATAATTAAATAAAAGGCAATGCTTTTGTTAAGAAGAGGAGTTAAGAAGGCAATGGATCTCTAGAAGGAGCGGTGGTAGGGTGCACTGAATCTGTGGATAGCAGGGTCGAGATAAACCATAGGGATATCAGTGCATGAGGCACAAGCAATATTCTTGGAGACTAGCGGTTCTGATGCAGAAAATTCAGCCAGTAGCCAATGAATGAGAACCAGTCATCAGCATGCAGATTATTTGTGAAGATACAAATTTAGATGTGTCTAACAGAAGTTTATGGAACCCTGACTCTGGCCAGAGACTCAACAGTTGGAAATGAGTCACAAGGCTAAAATGAGAAATAGAGCAAAATTGATCCAATACAATCTTCATCTATGGAGTGAAGGTGCCTTAAATTCTGACCCATGGCGGCAATGAGAGCCCAAACCTGGGGGCACAGATGAGCTACCTGTTGGAGGTGTCGCTTGAGAGAAGCTGGGGTCTATGCATGCTGGGAATCAGGGGAACAGATAAAAGATTTCATGAAATTTGTACAAAGAAATCTGTAAATATGATACTGGAAGTAATAAAACTACTGCTCTTATTGTAGCATTTGTCTTGCAGAAAATGTATAAACTAGGGAAATGTGTGAAGACACAGAAGTTTTCATTTTTTAAACCACTCAGAGAAAAATATTTTGGTATATTTTTATCAATTTTTTCTATTTTATTTTACATAGATGAGATCATTATCATAAAAATATATGGTTTTATATAGTTATTCATCACTTAATGATGAAGTACATTCTAAGAAATGCATTGTTAGGCAATTTTGTGTGAACATCATAGAGTGCACCTTCACAAACTTAGATGGTATAGCCAACTACATGCCTAGGCTATATGGTATAGCCTATTGCTTCTAGGCCACAAACCTGTATAACATGTTATTATATTGGATGATGTAGGCAATTGTAACACGATGATAAGTATTTGTGCATCTAAATATATTTAAACATAGAAAAGGTATAGTAATATATGGCATACAAGATAAAAAATGGTACACATGTACAGGACACTTACCATGAATGGAGCCTGCAGGACTGAAAGTGGATCTAGGTAATTCAGTGAGTGAGTGGTGAGTGAGTATGAAGGCAAAGGATGTTCTCGTACACTACCATAGACTTTATAAACACTGTATACTTCAGCTGCACTAAGTTTATAAAAATATTTTTCTTTCCTCAATAATAAATTAACCTTAGCTTACCATAAAAACTTAAAAAAAGTTTTGACTCTTGTAATAACACAGCATAAAACACACACATTGTACAGTTGTCCAAAAATATTTTCTTTATTTATATCTTTATTCTATTAGCTTTCTCCTATTTAATTTTTTTAATTTTTATTTTTTACTTTTAAAACTTTCTTGTTAAAAACTAGAACACAAACGCATTAGCCTAGGCTTACACAGAATCAGGATCATCAACATCTCTGTCTTCCACCTCCAGATCTTGTCCCACTGAAAAGTTTTTAGTGGTAATAACACACATGAAGAGGCCATCTCTTTTAACAAGGCCTTCTTCTGGAATACCTTCTGCCTAAGGACCTACCTAAAGGTAGTTTTTATAGTTAACTAAAAAGCCGTTTTATAGTTAACTTTTTTTTTTAATAAGTAGAAGGAGCATACTCTAAAATAATAAAGTATAGTTTAGTAAACACATAAACCAGTACATAGTTCTTTATTATCATTATCAAGTATTATGTACTCTACATAATTGTATATGTAATACTTTTATACAACTAGCAGTGCAGTAGGTTTTACACCAGCATCAAGTATTATGTACTCCACATAATTGTATATGCAATACTTTTATGCAACTAGCAGTGCAGTAGGTTTATTTACACCAGCATCACCACAAACACATGAGTAATACTTTGCACTACGATGTTATGACAGCTACAACGTCACTAGGCAATAAGAACTTTTCACCTCTACTGCAGCCAATGGGACCACCTCCATATATCTGGTCCGTCATTGACTGGAACGTCATTAGGTGGCTTATGACTGTACTTCTTTCTACCTAGTATCATAGCATTAATTTCCTCAAGTCATTAAAAATTCTTCATGAAACTGATTTTTTTTTAAACAAGTTCTCACTCTGTTACCTAAGCTGGAGTGCTCACTGCACCCTTTGCCTCCTGGGCTCAAGTGATCCTCCTACCTCAACCTCCCAGAGACTGATATTTAATGACTATTAAATATACTCATTCAAAGAAAAAGCAACCACTTAAAATCCAGCCTTTTAGAACTTTAGGTTTCTGAAAAAGCTCCAGACTTGAAAGTGGCAGGGAAAAATGTTCTGAGTAATAATAACAACAATGATGATGATAAAAACATCCCCTGAGCACTCAGAAGTAAATATTTGAGGACAGTAAAAAAAAAAAAAAGACCCTAAATTATGCCTTTTACAATGTGATTTTATTTTTCATCATGTCATGCAAAAGGCATGCTGTGATTGATCCCATTGTCATCTTCAAGCCTCAGGGATGGAATGCAGAGAACAAGAATGTCAAATAGCCCACTTTTGCATTTCAACAACCAAGTTCCTAGCCTAAAATAACTTTTTAATTTAAAAATTATATAGTATTAACAAATTGCAGACCAGAAACTAAACTTATTATCTGTTTTCAGATTCTGTTATTCTAGGCTGGGACATTGGCTTTTAAAACTCAAATACTAATTACTTAATATTTTTGTTCTTTGTACTCTATGGCATCACCTCTTCCCCAAGGCATAAAGATGAGATACACTGGGTGTAAGGAACTTAAATGAGGACAACATCAGGTGGGATATCTTGTGATATCATTGATTAATATCACAAAATATTCCGTGAGAGAAATACTTATTGCTCTGGTGATGTTCAGTGTATCTGTGTTTTGGCCGATTTCAAGGTTCAACCTATGGTAGACCATGAACAGGCTTGTAGTGAGCCTGATACTGCAGTAAGACATGATGGCAAGCCAGAGCAATTGGGCAAGAGAGAGAAATAAAGGGCATCCAAATTGGAAAGGAGGAAGTCAAATTGTCCCTGTTTGTAGATGACATGATCTTATACATAGTAAAACCTAAACACTACCACAAAACTCTTGGAACGGATAAACACATTTGGTAAAGTGGCAGGATACAAAATCAATATACGAAAATTGGTAACATTTCTATACATTAACAAAGAACTAGCTGAAAAGGAAATCAAGAAGGCAATCTCATTTACAATAGCCACAAAAGAATACCTAGCAACACATTTAACCAATGAAGTGAAATACCTTTACAAGGAAAACTACAAAACGCTGATGAAAGAAATTGAAGAAGATACACAAATAAAAAGACATCCCATGCTCATGGATTGGAAGAATATTGTTAAAATGACCATGCTATCCAAAGCAATCTGCGTTTGATACAATCCATATCAAAATATCAATGTCATTTTTTATAGATATTAGGAAAAACAGTCCTAAAACTTGTATGGCACCACAAAAGACTCCCAAATAGCTAAGGAAATCCTAAGCAAAAAGAACAAAGCTGAAGGCCTCACACCACCAGACTTCAAAATATACTACAAAGCTCTAGTAACCAAAACAGTATTGTACTGGCATAAAAACAGACACACAGACCAGTGGAACAAAATAGAGATCCCCAAAATTACTTTATATATGTATGAAGTACATATATGTATGTATGAAAGTACATGATCTGAGAAGACATTTCACAGAAGACATACAAATGGCCAACAAATATATGAAAAAATGCTCAATATCATTAATCATTAGGGAAATGCAAATAAAAACCACATTGAGATATCATGTCACTCCAGGTAGGATGGCTATTATCAAAAAGACAAAAAATAACAATGGCTGGCGAGGATGTGGAGAGAAGAGAACCCTTATACACAATTTGTGGGAATGTAAACTAGTAAAGTCACCATGGAACACAGTTTGGAGGTTCTTAAAAAAAAACTACAAATGGAACTACTACCATATGATCCAGCAATCTCACTATTGGGCATTTATCCAAAGGAAGAACATCAGTATATTAAAGAGACATCTTCACCCACATGTTTATTGCAGCACTATTCACAACAGCCAAGATATGAAATCAACCTAGGTATCCAACAACAGATAAATAGGTAAAGTAAATGTGGCATATATACACAATGGAGTACTACTCCACCATAAAAAGAATGAAATTCTGTCATTTGCAGCAACATGGATGGAATTAGAGGACATTAGGTTAAGTGAAATAAGCCAGGAACAGAAAGCTACACACTGTATGTTCTCACTTACATGTGGAAGTGAGTTAAAAAAAGTTGATGTAATAGAAGTAAAAAGTAGAAAGAAAGAAAGATATGAGAGAGTGGGAAGGGCAGGGAGAACAGAGGGATAGAGAGAGATTTGTTAAAGAATATTAAATTACAGCTAGATAGGAGGAATAAGTTCTAGTGTTCTATACCATTGTAAGATGACTATAGTTAACAACAATATATTACATAGTTTCAAATAGCTAGAAGGAGGATTTTGAATGTTCCCAACACAAAGAAATGATAAATGTTTGACCTGATGAATATGTTAATTACCCTGATCTGATCACCACACATTATATGTAAGAAACATCACTATGTACCCTATAAATTGTGTCAATTAAAAAAAGAGAGAAATGATGGTAGAAGTGTGTGCTTGAGTAAGAATTTTCTTGCATGTAAAATTTTTAGTTCTTGAATGTTGACATGGCTCCTCTCTAGCCTAATGGTAAAAAGGCAGTGGGTCCATATTCGGGGCTCTTTTTTATGACTGTACAATTTAACTTCCCTTGGGTCATATGATATTTCTTGCACACAGCTGAGTCTGAGGATATACACTTTATATTTTCAATGCATATAATTTCAGAATTCATAAATGTATCTGATGACATAAAATCGATTCTGTTGCTAACCAGTTGTAGTGCTCATCCCAAGGAAGCAAGATTAGAATTAGATGATGGGAACCATTTTAACAATTTGCTGTTTCACAAAGCTACCTCACTGATTCAGTTTATGAAAAAGGCCATTTTTTCAGAATGTAATCTCTTAATTGTAGAATTGATCCTATGGAAAATTTGATTTCTTATAAGGGATTGTGCAGAAGTTTCAGTCTTGTTTGTTAGGACAACATTTTAATACTTTCACCTAAAATTTTGTTCAGATACTTCAGAGGAGCTTGCTTGGTCTGAACTTTTGTGATTTATTTAGAATATCTTATTCTAACTTGAGATAAATTAGGAGGCTTTTTAAGTCTTATGTTTCAAATAGTAGTGCAGAATATTTTTAAATTGTTATTTTTCAATTTATTTTCGAATCTCTAAGGCTCATGGTACAAAATTCAACCATAATGACTAGGTAGTCAGTAAATCTTTTTCTTTCTCCCTTGAGGAGACCATCAGTTACCTGTAAACTATGACCCTCTACCCCAATGTTGGCTTACTATACAGGCAATCTTTATCTTGCATGGTCATGCATAAAAATGTGTAAGCTGGCCAGGCGCGGTGGCTCAAGACCGTAATCCCAACACTTTGGGAGGCCAAGGTGGGCAAATCACCTGAGGTTGGGAGTTTGAGATCAGCCTGGCCAAAATGGAGAAACCCGGTCTCTACTAAAAATACAAAATTAGCCGGGTGTGGTGGTGCAGGCCTGTAATCCCAGCTACTGGGGAGGCTGAGGCAGAAGAATTGCTTGAACCCCGGAGGTGAAGGTTGTGGTAAGCCGAGATCGTACCATTGCACTCCAGCCTGGGCGACAGAGCGAGACTCTGTCTCAAAAAAAAAAAAAAAAAAATTGTTTGAAAATATCCACTTCTTGTTGTAGACTCTTACTGTACACACAACTATAAACATTTTTCCTATGTAAACGAAAAAGGAAAAATATAATAAGAGATTTGAAAAGTCTGGACATTTCTTTCCCGACAGATATTAAAGGCAACATCTTCAAAATAAGATATTATACTGAAAGGACTATTATATTTTAAAGACAAGATCACTGCTTCATAGTTTCTCTTTAAAAAATTTAAAAAAACTATATAGCTGTGTTAATCATAATGCATATTTTGTACAATGATAATGATCTTGAATTTTTAAAAAAATTATGATAAGCTACAAGTACCAACAAATCAAAAGTATCTGGAGTAGTCTGTATAGGATCTCTTTGGACTTTCTTTTATTATGCCAAAATAGTGGTGCTTTTACAATTTGCGTTATTGTACTCTCCAATACAAAGCATGGGGCTTGTTCAAGTACACAGTACGCCATTTTCATACATGTACAACATTGGTGGGTGAAGAAAGTCTCTTAGCAGTAATACTGGATGTAGCTTCTGGTTTTACCAGCTGCATACTCTAGGACTATTAGATAAGTAAAAATCTCTCTTGTGGTACTGGAAAGTTATTAGAATGTGCAAACTGATATGGTATCTTTCATCTGTCTCTTAAAGGGCATCACCACAGGAGAGTCCACTTACGCCGTTGGTAGGTTTAACAAAGTTGGAATTGCTCAGGCACTGTTGAATTGGGCAACATTCTTCAGATCTGGCTCAGAGCTACAGTGCAGTTAGTATATTAAAGCAGCTGGCATGATGACTTTTTGCAAGCCTTCCCAGGCATTGGAGTTTTTCTGTTAATTGCCACACTAGGTAGTAAAAGTCTCATTAACTTTTCTTTTCTTTTTTTTTTTTTTGAGACGGAGTTTCACTCTTTTTGCCCAGGCTGGAAAACAATGGCGTGATCTCAGCTCACTGCAACCTCCACCTCCTGGGTTCAAGTGACTCTCCTGCCTCAGCCTCCAGAGTAGCTAGGATTATAGGCATGTGCCACCACGCCTGTTTCTATTTTTAGTAGAAACAGGGTTTCATCATGTTGGCCTGGCTGGTCTCAAACTCCTGACCTCAGGTGATCCACCCTCCTTGGCCTCCCAAAATGCTGAGATTACGGGCATAAGCCACCATGCCTGGCCTTATTAAGATTTATTTTTTATTTTGCAGAAGATTCTAAGAATGCACAGTTGTTCCATTGTCTTGCTAGATTTTGACCTTGTTCCTTCCCCTACAACTCTTTTATCTTCCAAGTCACACTTATTACCAACAATCATTGGGACAATACCAGTGTCTTTAACTTAAAGAATCTGTTCTCTCAGATCTTGTAAATCATAAAATGTGGACTGTGCTGGGATGGTATATGCTAATACAAAGCATATACATATACAAAAATGTCCATTTTTTATGTACGAACCCTTTATTTCTGTAAATTGTTCTGTTCCTGCAGTATCCAATATGTCAAGCATACAGAGTTGTGTATCTATTTCAACTTGCTTTCTGTAATATCCTTTATTGTAGAATCATGTTTTTCAACAAAATTATTTGTACAAATTGTACAGTCAAAGCAGAATTTCCAACAACTCCTGAGCCAAGAATGACTAATTTATACTCAAGCATGATACAAATTTTTGAAAACCTAGTACCTCTCATGCTGTCACCAGGTCTCTGCAGTCAGTGTTGCTCTGTGCTTTCTCTGAGTTGCTACTCCTGGTGCTATGGTGGTCTTGCCTCTGCTACTGCCACTCTGGCTGATTTATATGCCTGAATAATGAGTTTTAAAATCGTATTTGCAAGCGTCATGGTAATCTCACATTAAAAAACATACAATGAATGCACAAAAAAATAAAAAGCAAGAAACTAAATCATATCACCAGAGAAAATAATCTTCACTAGAGGAAGACAAGAACGAAAAAAAGAAGGAGGACCAAGAAGCAATAAGAAAAGAACAAAGTGACAGGTGTAAGTCCTCACTTGTCCATAATAAACTTAAATGTCAATGGGCTAAACTCTCCAATCAAAAGACATAGACTGGCTGAATGGATGAAAAAAAAAACCAGTTGATCTTCTGCCTACAAGAAACACACTTCACCTATTAAGATACACAGAGATGGAAAATAAAGGATTGTAAAAAAATATTCCATGCCAAGAGCAGGAGTAGCTATACTTATATCAGACAAAATAGAATTCAAGACAAAAGCAATAAGAAGAGAAGTAGGTCACTATATAATGATAAAGGGGGTCAACTCAGCAAGAGGATACAACAATTTTAAATGTATATGCACCCAACACTGGAGCACCCACATATATAAAAGAAATATTATTAGAGCTAAGGAGAGAGAGAGACTCTAATACAATAATAGCTGGAGACTTCCACACTCCACTTTCAGCATTGGACAGATCATTCAGACAGAAAATCAACAAAGAAACATCAGACTTAATCTGCAATATAGATCAAATGGATCTAATAGATATTTACAGAACATTTTATCCAAGGGCTGCAGAATACACCTTTTTTTTTTTTTTTTTTTTTTTTTTTTTTGAGACAGAGTCTCGCTGTGTCACCCAGGCTGGAGTGCAGTGGCGCAATATCGGCTCACTGCAAGCTCTGTCTCCCGGGTTCACACCATTCTCCTGCCTCAGCCTCCCGAGTAGCTGGGACTACAGGCGCCCACCACCATGCCCGGCTAAGTTTTTGTATTTTTAGTAGAGACAGGGTTTCGCCATGTTAGCCAGGATGGTCTCGATCTCCTGACCTCGTGATCCACCCGCCTCGGTCTCCCAAAGTGCTGGGATTACAGGCATGAGCCACTGCACCCGGCCAGAATACACATTATTTTCCTCAGCACATGAATCATTCTTAAGGATAGGCCAGATGTTAGGTCACAAAACAAATCTTAAAACATTAAAAAAATTGAGATAATATCAAGCATCTTTTCTGACAAAAATAAAACTAGAAATTAATAACGAGAAATTTTGGAAACTATTCAAATACATAGAACTTAAACAATATGCTCCTGAATGATCAGTGAGCCAATGAAGAAATTAAGAAGGAAATTGAAAAGTTTCTTCAAACAAATGATAATGAAAACACAATATACCAAAACCTATGGGGATATAGCAAAAGCAATACTAAGACAGAATTTTATAGCTCTAAGTATCTACATCAAAAAAAAAAAAAAGGAAAAACTTCAAATGACAATCTAATGATGCATTTTAAAGAACTAGAAAAGCAAGAGCAACCCAAACCCAGAATTAGTAGAAGAAAAGAAATAATAAAGATCAGAGTAGAACAAAATGGAAAAAACAAAAAAAAAAAGAAACAGTTTTTTTTTTGAAAAGTTAAACAAAGTAGACAAATTTAGCCAGTTTAAGAAAAAAAGAAAGAAGATCAAAATAAATAAAATCAGAAATGAAAAAGGAGACATTACAACTGATATCTGCGGTATTCAAAGGATCATTAGTGGCTACTATAAGCAACTATATGCTAATAAATGGAAACATATAGAAGCAATGGACAAGTTCCTAGATACATATAACTTGCCAAGATTGAACCAGGAAGAAATCCAAAACCTGAGCAGACAAGTAATGAGATTGCAGTTGTAATAAAAGCCTCCCAGCAAAGAAAAGCCTGAGACCTGATAGCTTCACTGCTGAATTCTAGCAAACATTTAAAGAAAAACTAATACCAATCCTACTCAACTTATTCTGAAAAACAGAGCAGGAGGGAACACTTCCAAACTCATTCTATGAGGCCAGTATTTCCCTGATACTAAAACCAGATAAAGACACACCAAAAAAGAAAACTACAGGCCAATCTTTGATGAATATTGATGCAAAAGTCCACAACTAAATACTAGCAAATTGAATTCAACAATACATTAGAAAGATCATTCATCATGACCAAGTGGGATTTATCCCTGGGATGGAAGGATGATTCAACATATACAAATCAATCAGTGTGCTACCTCATATCAAAAGAATGAAGGGTCAAAACCATATGATCATTTTAATTGATGCTGAACAAGCATTTGGTAAAATTCAACATCCCTTTATGATAAAAACCCTAAAAAAAACCGGGGATAGAAGGAACATACCTCAACATAATAAAAGCCATATATAACCTACCCACAGCTAGTATTATACTGAATGGGGAAAAACTGAAAGCCTTTCCTCTAAGGTCTGGAACATGACAAAGACGCCCATTTCACCACCATCATTCAACACACTACTGGACATCCCAGCTAAAGCAATCAGACAAGAGAAAGATATTAAGGGCATCCAAATTGTAAAGGAGGAAGTCAAATTATCCTTGTTTGCAGATGCCATAATTACATTCTGAGAAACCTGAAGACTCCACAAGAAAACTAGTAGAACTGATAAACAAATTTAGTAATTCGGTAGTAGCATTTCTATATGTCAAGAGTGAACAATCTGAAAAATAAATCAAGAAAGTAATTCCATTTACAATAGCTACAAATAAAATTAAGTATCTAGGAATTAACCAAAGAAGTGAAAGATCTCTGTAATGAAAACTATAAAACACTGATTAAAGACATTGATTAGAACACACAAAAAATGGAAAAACATTCCATGTTCATTAATTTGAAAAGTCAATATTGTTAAAATGTCCATACTCCCCAAAGCAATCTACAGATTCAATGCAATCCCTATCAAAATACCAATGACATTCTTCACAGAAATAGAAAAAACAATCCTAAGATTTATACTGAACCACAAGAGACCAAGAATAGCCAAAGCTATCCTAAGCAAAAGAACAAAACTGGAGGAATTGCATTACCTGACTTCAAATTATACTACAGAGCTATAGTAACCAAAACAGCATGGTACTGGCATAAAAATAGACACATAGATCAGTGAAACAGACTAGGGAACCCAGAAACAAATCCACACACCTACAGTAAACTCATTTTTGACAAAGATGCCAAGAACATACACTGGGGAAAAGACAGTCTCTTCAATAAATGGTGTGGGGAAAACTGGATATCCATGTATAAAGGAATAAAACTAGACTCCTATCTCTCTCCGTATACAAAATTCAAATCAAAATGGACTAAAGACTTAAATCTAAGACCTCAAACCATGAAACTGCTACAAAAAACATTGGGGAAATCTCCAGGACATTGGTTGGGGCAAAAATTTCTTGAGCAATACCCAACAAGCACAGGCAACCAAAGCAAAAATGGACAAACGAGATCACATCAAGTTAAAAATCTTTTGTACAGCAAAGGATACAATTAGCAAAGTAAAGAGAAAACCCACAGAATGGGAGAAAATATTTGCAAACTACCCACCAGACAAGGGATTAATAACCAGAATAAATAAGGAGCTCAAACAACTCTATAGGAAAAAATCAAATGATCCAATCAAAGGATAGGCAAAAGATTTGAATAGACATTTCTCAAAAGACAGACGAATGACAAACAGGCATATGAAAAGGTGTTTAACATCATTAATCATCAGAAAAATGCAAATCAAAACTACAATGGGATATTATCTTACCCAGTTAAAATGGCTTATGTCCAAAAGACAGGCTATAACAAATGCTGGTGGCAATGTGGAGAAAAGGAAACCCTCATATATTTTTTATTAGAATGTAAATCAATACAACCACTATGGAGAACAGTTTGGAGGTTCCTCAAAAAAGTAAAAATTGAGCTACCATATGATCTAGAATTCTATTGCTGGGTATATGCCTAAAAGAAAGAAAATCAGTATATCAAAGAAATATCTGCATGCGAATGTTTATTGCAGCACTGTTTACATTAGCTAAGATTTGGAAGCAACCTAAGTATGCATCAACAGATGAATGGGTAAAGAAAATGTGGTACATATACACAATGGAGAACTATTCAGCCATATTTAGTCATGTCCAACAATATGGATGGAACTGGAGATTATTACATTAAGTGAATTGAGCTAGGCACAGAAAGGCAAGCATAGCATGTTTTCACTTATTTATGGGATCTAAAAATCAAAACAATTGAATTCATGGACAAAGAGAGTATAAGGATGGTTGCCAGAGGCTGGGAAGGGTAGTGGTGGGTGGGGTGGGGGATGGGAGATGGGGACAGTTAATGGGTACAAAAAATGTAGAAAGAATAAATAAGACCTACTATTTGATAGCATAACAGGGTGGCTATAGTCAATAATAACTGTGCATATTAAAATGACTTACAGCATACTTGGATTGTTTGCAACTCAGTGGATAAGTGCTTGAGGGGATGGACACCCCATTCTTCATGATGTGCTCATTTCACATTGCATGTCTGTTTCAAAACATCTCCTGTACCCCATAAATACATACACCTACTATGTACCCACAAAAATTAAAAAACAAAAATCCAATCAAAAAGACGTTGAGCTCAAAACAAAATCTCATGCATGTGTTACTCATAGTGAGAACCTTTTATCATTAAGAAAAGGTTAAGTTACATTTAGTATAATTTATTTAAGAAAACAAGGAGGTTGGCCGGTTGCACCACGGTGGCTCACGCCTGTAATCCTAGCACTTTGGGAGGCCAAGGTGGGCGGATCACCAGGTCAAGAGATGGAGACCATTCTGGGCAACATGGAGAAACCCCGTCTCTACTAAAAATACAAAAATTAGCTGGGCATGGTGGCAGGCGCCTGTAGTCCCAGCTACTCGGAAGGCTGAGGCAGGAGAATTGCTTGAACCCGGGAGGCGGAGGTTGCAGTGAGCCGGGATCACGCCGCTGCACTCTACCCTGGGCGACAGAGAAACTCAGTCAGAAAGAAAGAAAGAAAGAGAGAAAGAGAGAGAGAGAGAAAGAAAGAGAGAGGGAGAGAGGAAGGAAGATAGGCAGGAAGGCAGGAAGGCAGGAAGGAAGCTTGTACAATGTTTCCTTCTCAAGGCAGACACTTGAACATATCTTAGGTTTCTGGTAACTAGTTTCAGCTGTCTCGATAGACCTGATAAGGCGGTATTTTAGTTAATATGTAGTAAAGTTCTGAGAGTGCTCTAACCAACTTCCTTGTTTTTAACTCTCTCCCAGGGTATTTGTCTATTAATTTCAGCTTTGTTTGCTCTTAAATTTAAAAGTATGTATTTGGCTTCTGAGTTCTGTTTTCTCTCTCAGTTGCATTGCTTCATTTGGATGCCTCTATTTTTTCAATAATTCTTTATTATAATAGTGCTACTGTTTGCTAAAGCATACGTGGACAAAACCCGATTCCCTGCAGAGCGGAAAAGAGCTCAGAGAAGTAAGGTGGTGGACGACCCACTGAAATGTTCCAGTTTCAGACTATGCATGTGTCACACCCTTGCTGATATGCAACTCGTTTTCTTGAATTTCCAATATGAAGTGCTCTTCTAAGAGCTAACCTTTTGTCAGTGGGTGACTTTCTTTATGGGAGTAAAAGGAAGCTGTTATGAAATAGCTCTTAGGGAACTGTTACAAGCTTTCAAGGATTCAAAGGTCTAAATGAAAAAGGCTAAGTATTATTTCAAAAGGCAAGTATATCCTAATATAGCAAAACAAACAAAACAAAATCCATCAGCTACTCCTCCAATTGAAGTGATGAAGCCCAAATAATTCATATAGCAAAATGGAGAAAATTAGACCGGCCATCTAAAAATCTGCCATTGGTGAAGTGATGAAGAACATTTACTGTCTTATTCCGAAACTTGTCAATTTTGCAACTCTTGGCTGCCTATGGATTTCTGTGGTGCAGTGTACAGTTTTAAATAGCTGCCTAAAGTCGTGTGTAACTAATCTGGTAAGTCTCACAATCTAACATTTGTCTTTGCAGGAACTGGAACATGTATAATTCAGCTTGTTATAACTGATAGAATTATTTTCTCCTTACGAGGAGTTTTCTTACGAGAAGTGGTGGCAACGAGGCAAGATAGATGATTTTTTCTTAAATAAGTTAAGAGCCGTTATAATTGCAGAAGATAAAGCAGGCTATTATATTTCTTTAGGGTACGTGGTCATATATTTTTTGGTCATATATTTTTTTGGTCATATATTTATATTTGGTCATATATATTCATATATTTATATTCATATATATTCATTATATTCATATATTTATATTTGGGCATATATTTTGGTCATATATTTTTTGGTCTTTTTTTGGTCATATATATTTTGGTCATATATTTTTTGGGTAAAGGAGGTTTAAATGGAATCAATTTTGCCAATTTTGCACACTTAAAAACTTTCTATTTAAACTCATTTATTACAAAGTCATTAATAGTTGTCTTGAAACCTGAAATCAGTTTGGCCACAGGATAATGCCTGCTAATTCCAGCTGTGTAGGGAGCTGGATGAAAAAGGAAGCAGATACAGATACCATGTAAAATAATATTATATTTTAAAGCAATAATTATTTGTACATTTCTTTATTTCTGTTTGTGCATTTATAATTTTAGTGAGTTTTTTTATATGGAAATTCATGCTTTCATTCTCATTTCTGGGTGTCATCCCTTCTCTAACTATTGTACCATCTCTTTTCAGTTGTAATTTAGTTGTGCTTAAAACAGTCACTGAATTAACTTTAAAAACCAAATACTCTATAGACAGAGAAAAATGCACTCTTCCTGTCTAAACACAAATAAAATATCATGATAGTTTGCATATGACCCTATCTATAGCCATACTTTTAAACATAATACAAGTACTAAATATAGTATTCATTAGATTATGTGAAAGTATTGGAAATAGAATTCTGTGGCAGATTAAAAAAGAAACTTGTGCTTATACACTTTTGATTTAAACTGTAGTTTAAAACACTGCTTAGGTTTACCATGGTTAGTAGCATTTTTTAAAAAGTTTAGTATTTTATATAAATCTTTGCCAAAGACTTCATTGCCTTTAATATAGAATTGCATGCTTTAGTTTTTTATATTTGTAACCCAAACTTAAAAATGGAAGAATGGAACTACTAAATGTTTCAACTACTAAATGGAAAACTAAATGTTCTAAAAAAGATTTTAACTTTTTTCTAATTATAATAAGAATATACATTTTAAATAAAATATTTATAACATAAAGAACTAGAGAAGAATAAAAAACTTGTAATTCCAACCCTAGTAACCTTTTGATTGAATTTTCTTTTAGTATTTTTCCTCATATATGTGTGTGTACATATATATCTATAATTTACACCCAGCTATGCATCCAGCTTTTTATTACATTGTATTGTGAGTTTTCCCCTAGACCCTGAAATTTTTTTAGAAACAGAATCTTTAATATCTTTAGAGTATTCCATTATATGAATGTACCACCATAATTTATTTGTTAATTTGCCTGCTACTGAAACTGATTTTAGTTGTTTCCAATATTGCAGTCTCCATTTTATTTTACTGTAGTTTTATTTATTCTTATCTTTTTTTGTGGGCTCCTTGCTTTCAGGGTTTGGCAGTAGGAATAGACAGTTTGTTCCTTTGTTGAGTTGCCTTCCGTTCACCACCTACAGAGAAAGGCACAGCTGATGTGTGGCAACAGCAAGAGAGACACGGTCTGCCAATTTGACCAGTAAAAGTACTACATGTTCCCACACAGGGCCTGGAGGGACAAAAGTGAAGTGAATGTACAATTGAATGTAACCATGGTTCACAGGAGAGGATACATGAAGTGCTCAAGTTTATTATATTTTCTGTATCATTTTTTAAAACGTGAGCATTTACTCTGAAAGTCATGTATAATTTTATTGGGTGATTCTTGATATTGAGACATGTTTTCTTAAAAAAAAAAAAAAAAACCACCACAAGAATGTCTTGTCCAAAAATAAAATGTTAGAATTGTGGGCCAAATTGCACGAGGCATAGTTCTATGCTTGAGCATTGGTATTTTACATTAATTTTAGCTTACATTAACAGAGATCTGCATGTACTAGTTGAAAGTATTAACTGAAAAGGTTTTTTGAATTCTAGATGCCATGTGCTGCAGAAAACAACAAATAATGCCCTTCAGAACACTAGTATTGTGAGATCCTTCATGAGAAAGAAAAAAGAATTCATGGTTGAATAATTTGTGGAAGTGTATTTTGCTATGCCCTCTTTTTGTAGATTCACTGGGCACAATAACATATTAAAGGCTTTGTTTAATCATAATTTTCCCATCTTCTTTAGCAACAAAACCTTTTTTAATGTTTCCATAAGTTATTGGGGGAACAGGTGGTATTTGGTTACATGAGTAAATTCTTTTGTGGTCATCTGTGAGATTTTGGTTCACCCATCAGCCATGTATATACTACACCATATTTGTAGTCTTTTATCCCTCACCCTGCTCCCACTCTTTCCTCTAAGTCCCCAAAGCCCGTTGTATCATTCTTATGCCTTTGCATTCTCATAGTTTAGCCCCCACTTTTCAGTGAGAGCATACGACATTTGGTTTTCCATTCCTGAATTACATCACAAACCCCTTTTTTTTTTAATTAACAAATCACAACAACTGAGGAACTAACATTGAGAAGGGCTCAGGAGTATCAATTCAATTTAATAAATTTCATTCAATATCAATTTATTGAGTGGAATACCAATTCCACTTAATAAATTTTTCTAGGTATCTATGTATATTCAGCTCTGTGGTGGATGCAGTTGGGAATACAAAAGAAGTAAATTATGTAATCAGTGCCCTAAAGTAAGTTATCAAATACTGAGATATCAAGGTTTCTTTTTTTTTTTTCTTTTTATCTTTATTTTTATTTATTTTTTTTAGAAGTATGTATTTTATTATTATTATTATTATTATCATTATTATTATTATTATACTTTAGGCTCTATGGTACATGTGCCATATATATACATGTGCCATGCTGGTGCGCTGCACCCACTAACTCGTCATCTAGCATTAGGTATATCTCCCAATGCTATCCCTCCCCCCTCCCCCCACCCCACAGCAGTCCCCGAAGTGTGATGTTCCTCCCCTCCCCCCACCCCACAGCAGTCCCCGAAGTGTGATGTTCCTCTTCTTGTGTCCATGTGTTCTCATTGTTCAATTCCCACCTATGAGTGAGAATATGCGGTGTTTGGTTTTTTGTTCTTGCGATAGTTTACTGAGAATGATGATTTCCAATTTCATCCATGTCCCTACAAAGGACATGAACTCATCATTTTTGATGGCTGCATAGTATTCCATGGTGTATATGTGCCACATTTTCTTAATCCAGTCTATCATTGTTGGACATTTGGGTTGGTTCCAAGTCTTTGCTATTATGAATAGGGCCGCAATAAACATACGTGTGCATGTGTCTTTATAGCAGCATGATTTATAGTCCTTTGGGTATATACCCAGTAATGGGATGGCTGGGTCAAATGGTATTTAGTTCTAGATCCCTGAGGAATCGTGACACCGACTTCCACAATGGTTGAACTAGTTTCCAGTCCCACAAACAGTGTAAAAGTGTTCCTATTTCTCCACATCCTCTCCAGCACCTGTTGTTTCCTGACTTTTTAATGATTGCCATTCTAACTGGTGTGAGATGGTATCTCATTGTGGTTTTGATTTGCATTTCTCTGATGCCCAGTGATGGTGAGCATTTTTTCATGTGTTTTTTGGCTGCATAAATGTCTTCTTTTGAGAAGCGTCTGTTCATGTCCTTCGCCCACTTTTTGATGGGGTTGTTTGTTTTTTTCTTGTAAATTTGTTGGAGTTCATTGTAGATTCTGGATATTAGCCCTTTGTCAGATGAGTAGGTTGCGAAAATTTTCTCCCATTTTGTAGGTTGCCTGTTCACTCTGATGGTAGTTTCCTTTGCTGTGCAGAAGCTCTTTAGTTTAACTAGATCCCATTTGTCAATTTTGGCTTTTGTTGCCATTGCTTTTGGTGTTTTAGACATGAAGTCCTTGCCCATGCCTATGTCCTGAATGGTAATGCCTAGGTTTTCTTCTAGGGTTTTTATGGTTTTAGGTCTAACATTTAAGTCTTTAATCCATCTTGAATTGATTTTTGTATAAGGTGTAAGGAAGGGATCCAGTTTCAGCTTTCTACATATGGCTAGCCAGTTTTCCCAGCACCATTTATTAAATAGGGAATCCTTTCCCCATTGCTTGTTTTTCTCAGGTTTGTCAAAGATCAGATAGTTGTAGATATGTGGCATTATTTCTGACGGCTCTGTTCTGTTCCATTGATCTATATCTCTGTTTTGGTACCAGTACCATGCTGTTTTGGTTACTGTAGCCTTGTAGTATAGTTTGAAGTCAGGTAGTGTGATGCCTCCAGCTTTGTTCTTTTGGCTTAGGATTGACTTGGCGATGCGGGCTCTTTTTTGGTTCCATATGAACTTTAAAGTAGTTTTTTCCAATTCTGTGAAGAAAGTCATTGGTAACTTGATGGGGATGGCATTGAATCTGTAAATTACCTTGGGAAGGATGGCCATTTTCATGATATTGATTCTTCCTACCCATGAGCATGGAATGTTCTTCCATTTGTGTGTATCCTCTTTTATTTCCTTGAGCAGTGGTTTGTAGTTCTCCTTGAAGAGGTCCTTCACATCCCTTGTAAGTTGGATTCCTAGGTATTTTATTCTCTTTGAAGCAATTGTGAATGGGAGTTCACTCATGATTTGGCTCTCTGTTTGTCTGTTATTGATGTATAAGAATGCTTGTGATTTTTGCACATTGATTTTGTATCCTGAGACTTTGCTGAAGTTGCTTATCAGCTTAAGGAGATTTTGGGCTGAGACAATGGGTTTTTCTAGATATACTATCATGTCATCTGCAAACAGGGACAATTTGACTTCCTCTTTTCCTAATTGAATACCCTTGATTTCCTTCTCTTGCCTAATTGCCCTGGCCAGAACTTCCAACACTATGTTGAATAGAAGTGGTGAGAGAGGGCATCCCTGTCTTGTGCCAGTTTTCAAAGGGAATGCTTCCAGTTTTTGCCCATTCAGTATGATATTGGCTGTGGGTTTGTCATAAATAGCTCTTATTATTTTGAGATACGTCCCATCAATACCTAATTTATTGAGAGTTTTTAGCATGAAGGGTTGTTGAATTTTGTCAAAGGCCTTTTCTGCATCTATTGAGATAATCATGTGGTTTTTGTCTTTGGTTCTGTTTATATGCTGGATTACATTTATTGATTTGCGTATATTGAACCAGCCTTGCATCCCAGGGATGAAGCCCACTTGATCATGGTGGATAAGCTTTTTGATGTGCTGCTGGATTCTGTTTGCCAGTATTTTATTGAGGATTTATGCATCAATGTTCATCAAGGATATTGGTCTAAAATTCTCTTTTTTTGTTGTGTCTCTGCCAGGCTTTGGTATCAGGATGATGCTGGCCTCATAAAATGAGTTAGGGAGGATTCCCTCTTTTTCTATTGATTGGAATAGTTTCAGAAGGAATGGTACCAGCTCCTCCTTGTACCTCTGGTAGAATTCGGCTGTGAACCCATCTGGTCCTGGACTTTTTTTGGTTGGTAAGCTATTGATTATTGCCACAATTTCAGCTCCTGTTATTGGTCTATTCAGAGATTCAACTTCTTCCTGGTTTAGTCTTGGGAGGGTGTATGTGTTGAGGAATTTATCCATTTCTTCTAGATTTTCTAGTTTATTTGCGTAGAGGTGTTTGTAATATTCTCTGATGGTAGTTTGTATTTCTGTGGGATCGGTGGTGATATCCCCTTTATCATTTTTTATTGCATCTATTTGATTCTTCTCTCTTTTTTTCTTTATTAATCTTGCTAGCGGTCTATCAATTTTGTTGATCCTTTCAAAAAACCAGCTCCTGGATTCATTGATTTTTTGAAGGGTTTTTTGTGTCTCTATTTCCTTCAGTTCTGCTCTGATTTTAGTTATTTCTTGCCTTCTGCTAGCTTTTGAATGTGTTTGCTCTTGCTTTTCTAGTTCTTTTAATTGTGATGTTAGGGTGTCAATTTTGAATCTTTCCTGCTTTCTCTTGTGGGCATTTAGTGCTATAAATTTCCCTCTACACACTGCTTTGAATGCATCCCAGAGATTCTGGTATGTTGTGTCTTGGTTCTCGTTGGTTTCAAAGAACATCTTTATTTCTGCCTTCATTTCGTTATGTACCCAGTAGTCATTCAGGAGCAGGTTGTTCAGTTTCCACGTAGTTGAGCGGTTTTGAGTGAGATTCTTAATCCTGAGTTCTAGCTTGATTGCACTGTGATCTGAGAGATAGTTTGTTATAATTTCTGTTCTTTTACATTTATTGAGGAGAGCTTTACTTCCAAGTATATGGTCAATTTTGGAATAGGTGTGGTGTGGTGCTGAAAAAAATGTATATTCTGTTGATTTGGGGTGGAGAGTTCTGTAGATGTCTATTAGGTCCGCTTGGTGCAGAGCTGAGTTCAATTCCTGGGTATCCTTGTTGACTTTCTGTCTCGTTGATCTGTCTAATGTTGACAGTGGGGTGTTAAAGTCTCCCATTATTAATGTGTGAGAGTCTAAGTCTCTTTGTAGGTCACTCAGGACTTGCTTTATGAATCTGGGTGCTCCTGTATTGGGTGCATATATATTTAGGATAGTTAGCTCTTTTTGTTGAATTAATCCCTTTACCATTATGTAATGGCCTTCTTTGTCTCTTTTGATCTTTGTTGGTTTAAAGTCTGTTTTATCAGAGACTAGGATTGCAACCCCTGCCTTTTTTTGTTTTCCATTTGCTTGGTAGATCTTCCTCCATCCTTTTATTCTGAGCCTATGTGTGTCTCTGCACATGAGATGGGTTTCCTGAATACAGCACACTGATGGGTCTTGAGTCTTTATCCAATTTGCCAGTCTGTGTCTTTTAATTGGAGCATTTAGTCCATTTACATTTAAAGTTAATATTGTTATGTGTGAATCTGATCCTGCCATTATGATGTTAGCTGGTTATTTTGCTCGTTAGTTGATGCAGTCTCTTCCTAGTCTCGATGGTCTTTACATTTCGGTATGATTTTGCAGTGGCTGGTACCGGTTGTGCCTTTCCATGTTTAGCGCTTCCTTCAGGAGCTCTTTTAGGGCAGGCCTGGTGGTGACAAAATCTCTCAGCATTTGCTTGTCTGTAAAGGATTTTATTTCTCCTTCACTTATGAAGCTTAGTTTGTCAGGATATGAAATTCTGGGTTGAAAATTCTTTTCTTTAAGAATGTTGAATATTGGCCCCCACTCTCTTCTGGCTTGTAGGGTTTCTGCCGAGAGATCTGCTGTTAGTCTGATGGGCTTCCCTTTGATGGTAACCCGACCTTTCTCTCTGGCTGCCCTTAACATTTTTTCCTTCATTTCAACTTTGGTGAATCTGACAATTATGTGTCTTGGAGTTGCTCTTCTCGAGGAGTATCTTTGTGGCGTTCTCTATTTCCTGAATCTGAATGTTGGCTTGCCTTGCTAGATTGGGGAAGTTCTCCTGGATAATATCCTGCAGAGTGTTTTCCAACTTGTTTCCATTCTCCCCGTCACTTTCAGGTACACCAATCAGACGTAGATTTGGTCTTTTCACATAGTCCCACATTTCTTGGAGGCTTTGCTCGTTTCTTTTTATTCTTTTTTCTCTAATCTTCCCTTCTCGCTTCATTTCATTCATTTCATCTTCCAGGGCTGATACCCTTTCTTCCATTTGATCGCATCGGCTCCTGAGGCTTCTGCATTCTTCACGTAGTTCTCGAGCCTTGGTTTTCAGCTCCATCAGCTGCTTTAAGCACTTCTCTGTATCGGTTATTCTAGTTATACATTCTTCTAAATTTTTTTCAAAGTTTTCAACTTCTTTGCCTTTGGTTTGAATATCCTCCCGTAGCTCAGAGTAATTTGATTGTCTGAAGCCTTCTTCTCTCAGCTCGTCAAAGTCATTCTCCGTCCAGCTTTGTTCCGTTGCTGGTGAGGAACTGCGTTCCTTTGGAGGAGGAGAGGTACTCTGCTTTTTAGAGTTTCCAGTTTTTCTGCTCTGTTTTTTCCCCATCTTTGTGGTTTTATCTACTTTTGGTCTTGGATGATGGTGATATACAGATGGGTTTTTGGTGTGGATGTCCTTTCTGTTAGTTTTCCTTCTAACAAACAGGACCCTCAGCTGCAGGTCTGTTGGAGTACCTG
Source organism: Pongo abelii (assembly GCF_028885655.2). Lineage (NCBI taxonomy): Eukaryota > Metazoa > Chordata > Mammalia > Primates > Hominidae > Pongo > Pongo abelii. Next base: position 118,648,290 of record NC_071990.2, on the reverse strand, counting down.
GCCGGCCGTGTGAGGTGTCAGTCTGCCCCTGCTGGGGGGTGCCTCCCAGTTAGGCTGCTCAGGGGTCAGGGGTCAGGGACCCACTTGAGGAGGCAGTCAGCCCGTTCTCAGATCTCCAGCTGCGTGCTGGGAGAACCACTGCTCTCCTCAATGCTGTCAGACAGGGACATTTAAGTCTGCAGAGGTTACTGCTGTCTTTTTGTTTGTCTGTGCCCTCCCCCCAGAGGTGGAGCCTACAGAGGCAGGCAGGCCTCCTTGAGCTGTGGTAGGCTCCACCCAGTTCAAGCTTCCCTGCTGCTTTGTTTACCTAAGCAAGCCTGGGCAATGGCGGGCGCCCCTCCCCCAGCCTCGCTGCCGCCTTGCTGTTTGATCTCAGACTGCTGTGCTAGCAATCAGCGAGACTCCGTGGGCGTAGGACCCTCTGAGCCAGGTGCGGGCAATACTCTCCTGGGGCACCGTTTCCTAAGCCCGTCGGAAAAGCACAGTATTCGGGTGGGAGTGGCCCGATTTTCCAGGTGCCGTCTGTCACCCCTGGAAAGGGAACTCCCTGACCCCTTGCGCTTCCCGAGTGAGGTAATGCCTTGCCCCTGCTTCGGCTGGCGCACGGTGCACTCACCCACTGACCTGCGCTCACTGTCTGGGACTCCCTAGTGAGATGAACATGGTACCTCAGATGGAAATGCAGAAATCACCCGTCTTCTGCGTCGCTCGTGCTGGGAGCTGTAGACTGGAGCTGTTCCTATTCGGCCATCTTGGCTCCTCCCCAGATATCAAGGTTTCTACCACTAGACAGTTAAAGGCTGTTACAAACATGATGTGCTCTTATAATATTAGAGGGTGATGAGAATATATTTATTTTTGATTTGTATCTCAAGTTCCAAAGAAATAAACTGAAAATCAACTGAAAGACTATTAGAAATAATAGGATTTGGAAGATTTTTAAAAAATTAATGTACAGACATGAAAACTTGTCTTGTATATCAATATATAACATTAAAACAAAATAATATAAGATCATAATTCAGAAATTTTATAAAATATTCACAAATTAGCATAGTTTTTATTGCTACAGGAATAAACCTGTGAGAAAAACAGAATACAATCTAGAAATAAAACCATGTACGTAAAGGAATGTGAAATATGATAAAGATGACAATTCAAACCAATGAGTTGCTATCCATTTAGCATAAAAAATTCCTACTTAACTGCCAGATTCAAATAAATTTCAGGATATATTTTGTAAAATGTATGACTTTTGGTTAAGTGCGATGGCTCATGCCTGTAATTCCAGCACTATGGGAGCCTGAGGCGGACAGATCCCTTCAGCCCAGGAGTTTGAGACCAGCCTGGGCAACATGGTGAGACTCCTGTCTCTACAACAAATACAAAAATTATTGGGCGTCGTGGCATGCACCTGTAGTCCCAGCTACTTAGGAGGCTGAGATGGGAGGATTGATTAAGCGGGGAGGTCGAGGATGCAGTCAGCTGTGATCACACCACTGTGCTCTAGCCTGGGTGACTCTGTTTCTAAGAAACAAAAACAGAAAGATTTACTTAAATACAAACAGACAAATAAACAAAGCAAAGCAAGCGTTTACTTCATGAAAATATTAGAAGAAATTAGGGGTGACTGTTTCTGTAATCTTGAAGTAGAAATGCCTTAAGAAGCCTAATTAAAAAATTTAGACTCCGTAAAAAGAAATTATCAATAAATTTGACTACTCAGAAACTTAAACTGTTATGACAACAGAATACAATAACAGCAAAGCCAAAAAGTGGAAAAAAAGTATTACGCATGATAAAATAATGTTTTTAAAGAAAAAATCCCTGATACACATAAAAGCATGTAAGGTGAATTTAGAATATAAACAGCCACTTCAAAAAAGAAGTATAAGTGTCCATCAGCTGATGAGTGGATAAAAAAATGTGATATATATACACCATGGAATACTACTCAGCCATAAAAAGGAAAGAAATAATGTCTTTGCAGCAACTTGGATGGAGCTGGAGGCCATTATTCTATGGAGGCCGTTATTTGGCCAGGAATAGAAAACCAAATACCGTATGTTCTCACTTATAAGTGGTAGCTAAGCTACGGGTACACAAAAGCATACAAAGTGGTATAATGGACTTTGGAGACTCAGAAGGGGGAGGGAAGGAGAGGAGTGAGGGATGAAAAACTACATGTTGGGTACAACGTATACTACTTGGGTGACAGGTGCACTAAGATCTCAGACTTCACCACTATATAATTTATCCGTGTAACCAAAAACCACTTGTACCCCAAAAGGTATTGGAAATATATATATATTTCTTATATATATATATATTCCAATATAATATATATAATTCCAATATAATATATATTCCAATATATATATTCCAATATAATATATAATATATATTTAAAAAATGGCTAAAAAGCAAGTGATAGATATTCAACCTCACAGCAACCACAGAATTGCAGAATAAAAATAAATTATCAATTTTTCTTCTATCAAATTGGCAAAGATAAAAACATTTCTAGTTGGAAAAAGTACAGGTAAACTTCTATTTTCATGAATTGTTGGTTGGATGTAAATGGATAAATTTCTAGAAAAGAATGGGTTATTAAATCTCAAAATTGAAAGAGAAAATATACCTCTAATCTTATATATCAAATTTATCTGAGGATATTATTGCTTAACTAACCAAAGATATGTATGCAAAAGGCTGTTAATAGCAAGTTGGGACATAATACTACTAATACATTTCTAAGTGCCTGCACTGCACTATAATAATTAATGCATTTAATTGAATCTTCACAGAAGCTTATGAATTAAGTATTATCCTACTTATGTCCCTGATACGACCACTAAGTTTAGATGGCACAGGTAACTTTGAGAATATCACATTGGGAGCAAATATCACGTGGAATTAAAATACAGATCATTCTGCTCAGTTCCATTTATTATTATTATTATTATTATTATTAAATTTTATTATTATACGTTAAGTTTTAGGGTACATGTGCACAACGTGCAGGTTTGTTACATATGTATACATGTGCCATGTTGGTGTGCTGCACCCATTAACTCGTCATTTAGCATTAGGTATATCTCCTAATGCTATCCCTCCCCCATCCCACTACCCCACAACATTTATTAGGGTAGGAAGTAAAGAATGAGATTAGTTCTGGCTGAGGTGGGCAGAATAGAAAAGCTTATGTCAAGAAGTGGGTATTAGGTTAAGAAAGTTTGAAATCTGGGACTGAATTTGACTATTGGAAGCAGATAATTGGAGTAGTTTGAGCTAAGGCAAACCAGCGGGGATCCTAATGTTCAAAATGAAAAATGTGATTTTGGTGGAGATTATGGAAGGCATCCGGTTAAGAGCACAGGTTCTGGAGTCAATCACTCTGCCCCCTTCAAATCCTAATCCAGGTAATTTACTAAACTTCCCTGTGCCCCAGCTGTAAAATGAGGTTAATTATAGCAGCTACCTTATAGGGTTGCTGAGATGATTCAATGAGATTTAGTGTAAAACACCTATAAGAATGCCTGGAACATAGCAATAATTCAATAAATGTTAGCTATTGTAATTGTGAGGAGAAGAATGGGGAATGAGTGGAGATTAGGGAAGAGTGTTGACAAAATCTGCCTCATTAGAAACCCTTAGACCTGACTGTGAGGTTTACTCTGCCCAAAACCATTTGATGGTCATTTCACTCAGCCCGTTAAATGTACTCCTGAGAAGAGCCATCAGGACTCACTACTGTTACAATGTTACTATGATCATCAAGAAATATCTCTGCTCTCCTACTGTTTAAAATGGAACACAAAGACTACCCAGCATCCACCCTTTTGCTTTTATGAGTTAACATGCATTTTTGAAGGGGTAGGAAAAGATTCAATTTTCAACTCATTATCTCTCACCTGATTTTTATTTGCTTGCGATTCAACCACCTTTTGAACAAAATCATGAAAACAAAGTACTGTTAAGTACTTGGTTGCAAAATTCATCTAACAGATAGAATTCTTACTATCTAAATCTTTATTATCTAAAAACAAAATCCAATAATCATCCTTCTTCTTTTCCTACAAATATAACCAGTTAGGGAAAGTACTATTAAGCACTTGGTTGCAAAATGCATCTAACAGATAGAATTCTTACTATCTAAATGTTTATTATCTAAATACAAAAGCCAATAATCATCCTTCTTCTTTTCCTACAAATATAACCGGTTAGGGAATGGAGTTTAAAGGAATCCTCACTCATGCTTCAAATTAAGGAAAAAAATAGGCAACATTTGTTCTTTGGTTCTTGAGTCTGATTACTTTTCAAGTCAACCCACACAATATTAAGCCATTGGATAATGTTTTCAAGGGACTTTTGGAGCATCCTTACATGGGAAACCACTTTGAATTAATGGATTTACTCCTTTAGCATATCAGTATTTATTGAACACCTGTTTCTGTCAGGCAGTGTTCTAGGTGCTGAGGATGGAGTGAAGAGCCAAATGGATAGAAAGGAGGAGCATGCTCAGTGAGCTCAGTGATAGAATGCTGCTCTCTTCTCTCTACCAAGCACAGAACACTATGTGGGTACTTATCTGATGGCCCAGATTATCTGATTGCCATCCTTTGTAAACTGTTTTGTTTATGAAGGACTCTATTCAAATTATGACCAGAGAGATAATGAGCAATTTATAGATCTCTGTCCTTAGTTCCTATTTCTTTTATTTTCCTCCAGTATAAAAAAGTTCTTAAAATTTGTATGTGAGCCATCAAAGAGTAATCTTATGTTTTACTATATAGCAATTTGCATTTTCTCCCTGCTCTTAATTTTAAAAAGGAGAGTCTGAACACAATTCATCACTAACCTAGGAGTCCTTTGACTTGATTAACTGACCAATGCCACAGGATTATTTAATTCTGCGTGAGACTCTCTCCCTATAGCCACATTCTTACTCCCACCTTTGTAGTTCCTGCAAAATTCTTAAGACATTATATCTCTAATTTGCACCAGCATTTTGTCTGGTAGTGATGAATTTAATGCCTCTAAAACATTTGGCTCTTTACTTTAGAGTTACAAAATGCTGAGGAGGCAACGTTATTTCAGGAAGCTTTTTTAAAAGGTGTGTTAGTTACACGGAACTCAGTACTGATGGCTGGTGTTTACTACCTCCTTCTTCATTTCAGGGCCAGCAGCTTGACCTTGGCACACCACATAATCTGAGTGAACCGGTAAGTAATTTCTCCAATTGTCAAGAATATTACAATGTTTGTGTTGATAATGAAGGGACAATGATCAGATTTTATCACAGTAAGAATTGCTAAGTAAAATCTCATTTATCCTTGCTGGAAGAAGACAAATTGAAAATAATGAGAAGTCTGAATTTATATAAAAATGAAGTGTGTTGAAGTGGAAACAGCACAGGACCAATCCAAGTGCATGATTTTGTCTCTATATAACTGTGTGGCTTTGGACAAATTACTTAATTTTTCTGAGATTTAGTTTTAATATGTGTTATTTGAGATCGTCTCTAATATTTCTTCTAACTGACATTTTATGGTTTTATTACTGTTCTGCACATGTATTCATTTGTTTAACAAGTGTTTAGTGACTTAAGGTATAAGCCTGCACAAGGCACTGTGCCAGGAACTAGAAATTTAACAATGAAAAAAATAGGGTCTCTGTTTAAAAGGATTCTCAACCTTTTTGAGATGCATACTTAAAACCAGAGAGACAGACATATGCATAAAATTATGGCCAGACAGCATCATCAGAACCAGAATTGTGGTGTGTGTGAGGAGTGAAAAGAGAATACACAAGAGTAAAAGGCACGTCACTTGCCTGCAAGGCCTTCAAACTAAAACTAGAAAGAGGAAGAGTTTTCCAGATGGACTAGAGGGGAAAAAGCATATTGATCAGAGAAGGCCCTTTTTGTCAAGACACAAAGGTGTGAAGTAGCCTAAGTTGTTAAGGAAATTGAGCATTTCAGCTTGCTTGGAAAATGGGGTACATGTATAGAGGGTAGGGAGGTGGAAGACCAATTGCCCAGTTACATACCAATTGCCAAGTTACATGGAGCCAGATCATGAAGGGCCTTGTCTGCCATGCTTGCTAAGTTGGTCTTAACTCACAAGATGATGGAAAGACATATAGAGTTTTAGATAAGAGAAGACTGTAACCAGGTTTTGTTTTAAAAAGGTCACTCCAAATGTGGGAACAAGAGGGGTCCCCCCTGAGGTTTTTGGCAAGTGGTAAATGGCAAAGCAGAAAATTGAGGCAGTGAGTGAGGAACCCAGATGGATTTTTGTTAATGACAAGATAAGTCAATAGGACTTTGTGATGGATTTTCCATGAGAGGGGAGAGTGGGGTGAGAGAAGAAGACACCATGGTTCCAGGCTTGGACAACTCAGGAGAATGTAGCGTGTTAATGGGAAACACAGGAGAAAGAGCAAATTTGAGGATGGGAAGTGAGGAATTGAATTCCACATGATGGATTTGAAGTGCTTGTAGGAACTTAAATGGAGACATCTAATGAGCCAGTGGATATCTGGGTCTGGAGCTCAGGAAGGAGCCTCAGCTGCAGTGAGAAGTTTGGGGGATATCATCATCCAGATCACTTGAAGCTGAGGTAGGGGATGAACTCGCTGCGGGAGAACTAGAAGAGTGAGAAGAGAAAAAGCTGAGGATAGAACACAAACACCAAAGGGGTGGAGAGAGGCAAAAAGAGATGGCAAAGGAGACTGAGCAGGAAGTAAGAAAAAGGAATCCAGGTGCCACCATGGCCTGTGGAAGGAATGGTCAAGACAGGTACAGATGAATTAAGTAAGGTAACAAGAAATATATCAAATCTGTCCAATAGCAGGTCAGGGCAACTCAGGGTTTTCAGGGCAGCTGTGGGGTGAAAGCTGCTAGTAGGCAGCTGACTCCCCAAACTGTCTACTTATTTAGGTTTTGACATGCTACCATCTGGTTAAATCTCCAGTTTTGAGTTTTGCTTGATATGTGAGGACAGCTTAGGGACCCAGGATATACCAATGCCACATTATCCTGGGCTTTACCTTTGACAGCTCCCCAGTGTACAGTGTCTTCCCTGAAGGTTGGCTGTTCTCTGGCTTCTAGGCCTGCACATGCCAGGCTTAACTCCACTCAGCAACTCTGGGCCCTGCAGTGAGCCACAAGCCTTGTTCTACCTGTAGATAGGACAGCTCTGTTTGGAATCCCCAAATCCCGGATCCTTTGGAGGCCTCAGGTTTCTTGGTAGATTTCTATTTCTAAAACACAGAGTGATGCTTTTTGTTACTACGTTGTACTTTCAGGTGACAAGAAAAAGTCACATTTCTTCAATCACTCACCATTGTCTGTTATTGTCTCTTGCAGTGTATCCAAGGATGTCACTTTTGGAACTCTGTAGATCAGAAAAACTGTGCTTTAAAGTGTGTAAGTATTAATTAGATTTCTATTTTGATACTGATGTTTCTTTCAAGAGGAAAGTTGTGTAAGAGGATTCCCATTTGCATTTCCATTGGCTTTCAACTAGTTTGCTTGACCCTAAGACAAAACAAAACAAAACTAAAAAGCCGATAGCCTGGATAATACATAGTAATGGAAAAGAGATTGAGATTAACATTTTTAATGTGACTAGAGGTCACGGAATGTTATTGCAAATAACAGAACCCAGGGATGTTCAATTGCTCCAAGACTATAAATGTTTTTTAGTAGAATGTCCGGTATTTGTTAAATTTCCTAGGCCTATGCTTCTCAAATTTTAATGTGCAATTATCTGGGATCTTATTAAAATGCTGATTCTGATTCAATAGGTCTTGGGTAGAGCCTGAGATTCTGCACTTGTAACAAGCTCCCAGGTGTTGCAGTGCTGGTGGTTCCCAGACCACATTTTGGATACCAGGGCCGTAGGTCATGTTCGAAGTTTCTATGCAGGAAATATGGTAGGTGTCTAACTCAGGGCCGTAAACACCTGGTTTACTCCCCTTTATGTAGGAAATACATCTCCAGATACTTTATTTTTCATTTTATTATGTAGCCTGGCTTTTGCCACTCAGTGTGTAACTTAAGGTACTTAACCCCTTGGTACTTTACATTCCTCACCCATTTTAGGATAATAACAGAATCTTTCTCCTAAAGATAGAGCCTGTCATATTGTAACTACTCTGATCACATGATTAAGAATTTTGCCATTTAAAAGTGGGTTCCCTTGTTTAGGTTGTTCAGGTCAGGGTTTAAATCAATAAGAATTGTGGTAATGCTGGGGAATCCTAATGTCATTTTCTATTAATGAGTTAAATCATAAAATTGAGATTTAAATAATGCATTAACCTCTTTTTATATACATAGTTTTTCGAGTATATTCATAGTTTTACTTATATAGTGTGTCCTTGCAAAGTTCTATCACAGCAGTTACCTATGCCCACTCTCACATTTGTGACTGAGTGCCCCACAGAATGGGAGTTACCAAAAGGTACAGCATGTGCTATCTGGACTTAGTGGCTATTAAATATTTCTCAGAAATTGCAACTCAAACAAGTAATTTGTCTAGTTGTGTGTTTAGTATCTTTTATCCCAACATGTAAGCACTGTTGGGGCAGGATGCTCTCTGTCTTTTTTAGATTGTTATGTCTTGCATTGAATACAGTGCAGGGCGTATAGCAGCTGCTCAGTCAACATTTGCTGAAGGAATGAATGGGAAGCACCATTTGTTGCTGGGAAACAATCCAGGAGGCCGTGTGGCTGCTGCAGGGGCCAGCATGGGCAGAAGAATCTGCTGTCCTTTGCTAGCAAGAGCTATTGGTGGTTTTCACTTCCTGTTCTGTTTACCTTTGGCATTTGCAAATACTCCTTCACTCTCTAACTTGGTCCACCACAGATTACCTCAGCCTGCTGAGACTTTTCTGGTGGACATCATATTCTCCCGTTTTTCCAGTGATGCAAACAGCTTAATTTTTAGAGCTGCTTATACAGTGTCCTGCCTAGACAGGAAGTTCTGCTCTGGGCTCCCTTGTTTTTGTTGGTTTTTTGGTTGTTTATCAATGGTGGGGCAATAAATTAATATGAAATGAATGTACAGCTCAGTGTCACTAAAATTATTTACAACTTTCAAGATTTTAATTAGTCTTTTTTTCTATGCAGAATGATACTTATACCACCGTTTGTGAGGTGAGTTGGCAATCACAAAAAAGATGTCATCAAGCCATATGTCTTTATCTCTGTCTCTAAAAAGCTTTTAAAATAGGGGTGAAGAAACCTAAGGTATTCTCAGAGCACTGAGACATTTTTCCTCAAAGTGTTATTACTTTGAGTATACAAATGACTGTAAAATTCCAATTTGGCACAAATATTTACTGTTTTATGTATCTATGTGCATGTATATAATATATATGTTCCTATGTGCATACACACACATTCACCATATGTATATATATATTACTCTAATCTGGTTTGGGAGGTTATAATCTCTGGACCCTGGGCAGAGTTGGAGTTGAGATAATGGAGGGGAGAGAAGGAAGAGGCACATTCAGAGATATCTCTGCTGATTCCATTTTCTTTCCCACAATGTATAGTGCTCTGTCATTAAATATAGGACATGAAAAGAGAATCCTTTAATTGCAACTCTTTCTTTCTTTTCTTTCTTGCTTGCTTGCTTTCTTACTTTCTTGCTTTCTCCCTCTCTTTCTCTCCCTTTCTTTTCTTTCTTTCTTCTCACAGTCTCACTCTGTCATCCAGGGTGGAGTGCAGTGGTGCAATCTTGGCTGACTGCAACCTCTGCCTCCCAGGTTTAAGTGATTCTCCTGCCTCAACTTTCTGAGTAGCTGGGGCTACAGGCATGTGCCACCATACGTGGCTAACTTTGTATTTTTAGTAGAGATAGGTTTTTGCCATGTTGGCCAGGCTGATCTCGAACTCCTGATTTCAAGTGATCCGCCCACCTCAGCCTCCCGAAGTGCTGGGATTACAGGCATGAGCCACCAAGCCTGGCCGCAATTTTCTTTCTTATGCAACAAAATCCTTTGCCAACATTTTGCAACACAGCTTCTCCCCACCCCTTCTCCCAATGTTAAGTGATGTCTCACACTGCCCTGCCCAGGTGTCCTTATGGTCCTCTAAGCAACATCTGCTACATTGGTTTTCTCTCTTTCAAAGAGACCTTGACGTTTTGATGTTTCCTACTTAGTCTTCAACTGAGCTTACCTGTCCTGTATTTCATCCCTTCAAAATAAGGTTATTTGACAATAGATGATATGAAGAAGCTACATTATTTATCAGTTTAAAACCTATGTTGGCCAGGTATGGTGGTGTGCACCTGTAGTCCCAGCTACTTGGGAGGCTCAAGTAGGAGGATTGCTGGAGGTCAGGAGTTTGAGAGCATCCTAGGAAACATAGCACGACTGTCCCCTAAAGAAAAAAATTTTAAAACCTATGTTGTATTCTTTTTTAAATATCTTTGAAACTGGTAACCAGAAGCCTGGGGAAGGAGTATAAATTATCATTCATTAGTAAAACAGAAAAAATTCCCTCTTAATAGAAAGCAAAAATACAAACAAAAAATTAAATTGGCATGTTTTCTCAGTTGTTACTGGTTGGTTATAAAAATCGCATCTGAGCAATTTTTCTTGGGGATGGGTGGAGGTGAGGGTTGGCTAAGAAGAGAGAGAGAAAACAGAGGAGAAAAGTCACCCATATGTAAAGAGACAAAGGTCTCTCCTGATTGAGATAGAAAAAAAATTGCCTGCGAATCCTTTTATGTGATGAAAGCAAAATTACCCCCAAAGAATAGTCCCTAGGATAAATGTACCAGTGTCAGGAAAATCAGGGAGAGAGAGCCTTTAAAGCATGGAAGTAGCCTAGGATTAGATCTGTAATGCGCTAATTCTTTGTTAATCATTGTGCTGCTCAGTTTTCTGTGCTTATATAGTGTGAATCTTTCCTCTCAGCGTTATAACTTGTATAACTATTCTTTCTCTTTATACTTTGCTATTTTACACTTTAAAATGTTTCACTTTAAATAAAGTAGAACTGAACAGGAATACATGCTATGTGTATATCTATCTATCTATCTATCTATCTATCTATCTATCTATCTATCACCTCAGTTATCCACACCTTTAGGAAATCAAACTCCTTACTCATTGATGTTTGAACGTAGGAAGCTTGTCATTTTTGCAATTCATATTTCTTGGAAGGAATAATCTTGAAAGTGATAGCTCAGTGAAATAGAACTTGGAAAATGATGATAGCTAGTGAGATGGCTTATCCCTGATAATTTAAAACACAAATTAGATCTTATCATTGCATCTTGGCCTTTAGCTATATAGCTATACATAGAATGAAACAATAGAATATATATACATATATCTATTTATATATGTAATATATAAATAGTCAAAATAGATCTTATTATAGCCAATTGATCTTATTGTACCTGAAACATTTCAATGGCTTTTTACTGCTCTTTGGAAGAAATTACAAACTACAAACGTCTACCAGCTCCACTGCCTGCCTGTCTTGACTTCATCTCACACTCTCCCCTTGGCCTCTGTGCTGGCCACACTGACCTTTCTCTCTTTCTTGACATAGAAGACACATTCCTGCCTTAAAGTTTTCATCATGCTGTTGCTTCTGCTTTTGCCCAGATCTCTGCAAGCCCAGCTCCTCCTAATGACTGAAGTCTTGGCTTGGATCACCCTAATAAAGTCTCCTTCTCTGCCTAGTTATACCTGTGCCTTTGACTTATTTTTGTCCTAGCAATTTTCATTATCAGAATTATTTTTTCTTTTTACAAATTTGTCACTCAGTTATTATCTACCTCCTTCTAAGGGAAGTCCTGTAAGGCAGGGAGTTTAACTTTCTTGCTTACTGTCATATTCTTAGATCCCAAAACCATGCTTGGCATGAAAAAGGCCAATTGTTCAAATATTCTTGAATGAATGAATGAATAATTTTTAAGGGAACAATGCCTCAGTTCATATGGAGGGCAGTGGGCGAGGCTTCCTAGTGTTACAGAAGCTGGAAAGGGCACTGGCAGCCTATGTGCCAGTCTGGGAAACCAAGGGTGGAGCCAGAGGGACAATAAAGATGGACTGACTACGATGAGGAAGATGGGAATGTGGGGGAACGGAGAGAGCAAGCTGATGTAGCCCCTGAGAAGAGTAAACTTGGCCTCCACTGTGGGAATGGCAGCTCAGTAACGGAATATTCCACATGAATGTCCCATCCAGGGGCTTCCGGCTCAGATTCTGTAAATTCCTTAAATCCAACCATCTTTAGATTCTCTCTAGGCAACTCAAGCTTGAGAAACACTGGATAACTTTATTTGAAGTCCAATGTTGAATTGCCACCATGGTTCAGGGAGGGGTGAAGGGAGGTGAAAGGAGTGGGGGGATGGAGGGAGTGGGAGGGAGGGAGTGAGAGAAAGAGAGAGAGAGAGAGAGATTGAGAGAAGGAAACGTACTTGTTAGCTTTGCCTCCACTTGAGATAACTTTTAAACTCCCAGAAGGATGGGAATTTTATTATCGATTTCCCCTGAAAATATCAGAAAAAAACGGACCACAATTTCCCCTGATTGTCAGGACTAGCTATATTTCAAAATAATCTGTATTTCCAAATACATCTCCTCTCGTCTCCTCAGTTTTCTTTTTTGGGGAAAAAAACCCGCATGTTATATAATAATTTTGCTGTAAATTGGTTTGTTTATTCTCTGCAGTTAATAAATATGTCGAAGGCTTCACTAAAATATGTAAACAGGATGTGAAATATATACTAAACTTGAAATTAAATAATTCCAAACCCAAACTGAGGTATTTAAATTAATCCTTAACTAAGCAAACCTGGGTTTATCAGGCGCCCTTCCTTTTAGTATGCAGATCAATCATTGAAATGTTCGTATTTGCAAGTTATAGCTCTTCTTTTTAGGGCAAATGTATTGTGCCTGCTTTCCGCTATTACCATGAGAAACAATAGCATGTTGTCCTAGGTATTATAGTTACAAATTGAAAGACAGCAGGAAGATTGATCGTGATTGTGTTGTAGTTTTACAATATTGTGCCTTTTCTGCAAGTATGTGTGTGTGTGTTTTGTAGCTGATGTTAATGCATCTGTTAAGAGTTGCAGGAAATTTGTGTTTCAGTCATCAAATTATGTACTGTATTTTTCGTTAATGAGATAAAATGTAAATATCATTAAGTTTTCATAGATTTTAAAACTCAACATTGGTATAAAGATATTCATTGAAATGTTCAGCTACTATACAAATTTATAGTCAACTTTTAATTTTCCAAGGAAGACTGGGATATATAAAATAAATAGGTAATCCCTAAGCATCATTTTACTCTAAAGTTTTAGGTTTTAAGCTCATTAAAACATTGACCAAGATGGCAAGCAGATAATTGTACTGCTAAGCTCAGTGTTTTTTCAAACTATACGATGTGACACATTAGAGGGTCGTCAAATCAATTCAGCCAACCAAGAGTCACATTAAACAAAATGAAACAATAGAATAGAATATCATTGTACATATAAGAGCACATCACAGACAAGGGGTTTCTTTTGGGGACAACAAAAATATTCTAAAATTAGATTGTGGTGATTATTGCATAACTCTGAATATTCTAACAGCACTGAACTGTGTACTTTAAATAAGTGAGTTTATGGCAGGTGAATATATTTCAATAAAACTTCTAAAAATGGAGGGAAAAGTAAGGATCATTTCAGGAATCTTTTTTTCAACGTGTATGTGTGTACTAAGTTGTTTTGTTAAATTATTTTTTGCTATGGAGCATGGTCAAAAGTTTGGGAAGTGCCAGTCTAGCAAGTGGGAATTTTACTGCGGGGGAAATAGTTGACATAAAGATGTACTTGCGTATTAGGCACTCCGATTTCAAAGATTTACTCGTATATTGGGAAAAGATATAGTTGTATATTAGGCATTCGGATTTCAAAATTTAGTTCAAGCTTATCAGCAAAACCAGTACCAAGGCTGCCCTGACTGTCATGCTCCCTGTCTTCCACAGCAGGAGTCGTGTGAGGTTGGCTGCAGCAGTGCGGAAGGTGCATATGAAGAAGAAGTACTGGGTAAGAGGACACACTCGACTTTTAAAAAATAGTCTGCACCACTCTAGTGACTTGTACTTATGTAAAGATAATGAAACACCTCTCAAAACATCTTGACTTCTGCATCTCCATATAATAAAAAATATCTACTTAGAGAATTCAATAATTTCAAACGTATAGGCCATTCTGATAAAGATTCAGCAAGATTCTTCTTTCAGAACAAAACAGAGGAAACAGTACCTGACTAATGTTTAGGACCAGATTTTGTCCTCAAGTTCAGTAGGTACACTCACTTCTATCTTAATGACAGACAAATGTACATCCTGAGCAGACTTGATGTCAGAGAGTGCCACTGTTTTTTTTTTAATTACTACTTAATCGAAGTGAATGTCACTTGATATTATTTATTTATTTATTTTTTCTTTCTTTTTAAATTATACTTTAAGTTTTAGGGTACATGTGCACAACGTGCAGGTTTGTTACATATGTATACATGTGCCATGTTGATGTGCTGCACCCATTAACTCGTCATTTAACACTAGTTATATCTCCTAATGCTATCCCTTCCCCCTCCCCCCACCCTACAACAGGCCCCGGTGTGTGATGTTCTCCTTCCTGTGTCCATGTGTTCTCATTGTTCAATTCCCACCTATGAGTGAGAACATGTGATGTTTGGTTTTTTGTCCTTGCGATAGTTTGCTGAGAATGATGGTTTCCAGTTTCATCCATGTCCCTACAAAAGACATGAACTCATCATTTTTTATGGCTGCGTAGTATTCCATGGTGTATATGTGCCACATTTTCTTAATCCAGTCTATCATTGTTGACATTTGGGTTGGTTCCAAGTCTTTGCTATTGTGAATAGTGCCGCAATAAACATACGTGTGCATGTGTCTTTCTAGCAGCATGATTTATAATCCTTTGGGTATATACCCAGTAATGGGATTGCTGGGTCAAATGGTATGTCTAGTTCTAGATCCCCGAGGAATCGCCACACTAACTTCTACAATGGTTGAACTAGTTTACAGTCCCACCAACAGTTTAAAAGTGTTCCTATATCTCCACATCCTCTCCAGCACCTGTTGTTTCCCAACTTTTTAATGATCACCATTCTAACTGATGTGAGATGGTATCTCATTGCGGTTTTGATTTGCACTTCTCCGATGGCCAGTGATGGTGAGCATTTTTTCATGTGTCTTTTGGCTGCATAAATGTCTTCTTTTGAGAAGTGTCTGTTCATATCCTTCACCCACTTGTTGATGGAGTTGTTTGTTTTTTTCTTGTAAATTTGTTTGAGTTCTTTGTAGATTCTGGATATTAGCCCTTTGTCAGATGAACAGATTGCAAAAATTTTCTCCCATTTTGTAGGTTGCCTGTTCACTCTGATGGTAGTTTCTTTTGCTGTGCAGAAGCTCTTTAGTTTAATTAGATCCCATTTGTCAATTTTGGCTTTTGTTGCCATTGCTTTTGGTGTTTCAGACATGAAGTCCTTGCCCATGCCTATGTCCTGAATGGTATTGCCTAGGTTTTCTTCTAGGGTTTTTATGGTTTTAGGTCTAACATTAAAGTCTTTAATCTATCTTGAATTGATTTTTGTATAAGGTGTAAGGAAGGGATCCAGTTTCAGCTTTCTACATATGGCTAGCCAGTTTTCCCAGCACCATTTATTAAATAGGGAATCCTTTCACCATTTCTTGTTTTTGTCAGGTTTGTCAAAGATCAGATAGTTGTAGATATTTGGCATTATTTCTGAGGTCTCTGTTCTGTTCCATTGATCTATATCTCTGTTTTGGTACCAGTGTGCTGTTTTGGTTACTGTAGCCTTGTAGTATAGTTTGAAGTCAGGTGGCGTGATGCCTCCAGCTTTGTTCTTTTGGCTTAGGATTGACTTGGTGATGTGGGCTCTTTTTTGGTTCCATATGAACTTTAAAGTAGTTTTTTCCAG
Source organism: Pongo abelii (assembly GCF_028885655.2). NCBI lineage: Eukaryota > Metazoa > Chordata > Mammalia > Primates > Hominidae > Pongo > Pongo abelii. Next base: position 118,632,288 of record NC_071990.2, on the reverse strand, counting down.
TTCTGTGAAGAAAATCATTGGTAGCTTGATAGGGATGGCATTGAATCTGTAAATTACCTTGGGCAGTATGTTTTAATCACTGGAAGGTATAGGCATACTGTATTGAATGTACCTTTCATTATTCAGCTAACAGTTATCTGATAGAGTGCGTACTGTGTATGACTCCCCAAAAGGCTGTAGGAATTTGTAAAATGTACAGAAGCTATGCTTCTCAGTGTTAGATTTTGAGCAAGTAGGGGGCTTGGGTGTTTATCAGCTCCCTCTGCCTGATTTCAGAGTAGGTTGGGCATGTCAAGGTAGCTTTGCCTTAGTGTGTTAACTCTCCAGTAGTTTCTAAAAGGCCAGTGCTTTGATAAGTCATGGCTTGGATGTCAGCAGATATCATTTCCAGAATTCCCTAGGGCATCCTCCCACCGAGCTGTAGACAGTTCCCTTAAGTCTGAAGGATGCTTGGCTCTTACATACGTTGTAGTTCTTGACTCAGTGGCTTGTTCCTTGCTCTCAGTGGCTGATGGAAATCAGAAGGGGAATCTTATCTTGCTGTTCTGATTTGCTTCTGCCCTTTAGTGTCCCACAAAAGATACCCTAGACATTTCTGTGGAGAGGTAGTGATATTACATTTTTTTTTCTGTGTCACGGGAATTAGCTGTGGATAAAATATATATTTTATGGTTTCCAAGCTGTGCACTGATGTGCTCCAGGCCATTACAGCAATCTCATGGGGAGCCATGGAGTATTTTAAACACTCAAGGTAAACACAGAGATATGTGAAATCTGTGGGACGGTGATACCCAATCTGATCATAAGATTGGAGGACTTGTGCAGTTCCCAAGAGGTACACAGGCCCCATTAGTATGCAATTATTTTTATTTAAGGATGAAATAAATATACAGTTTTATCTTTCAATTTCTTATTTGTTTCAAATATCTACCAAATTGTTAGATACCAAATTGTTAGTCAATTTGGTATTAACACATACTTATTAAGTTATACTACTTAAAAAATTGAACGGTTAGAGAATTCTTTTGGTTCAGGGAACCATAAAAAATTTCTGAGAAACTAAGAACACCAGAACTGAGGAAGTGTGGCATCTTTTATTTACATTCCTTTAATATATTCTAAAATTATATTACCAGCTTAATTATACAATTCTGTTAGAATACAAGTGTAATCAATGCTTTATTTTTATTTTCTCATTGGCTATGGATCAATGTCTATGTACCACTAACAAATGAGATGTACCAAGTCTAAATAAAGACATTTGTACTTAAAGACCATATCTGTAGTCTGTTATAATGAATCCTTTCGTCCATGATCCTAAGACCTTATTTGTCTTTAACACATCTGATTTCTAGGTCATTTATCGGTGAGTATGCTATATTCATTTTAGATACTTCCCATATCTCTTTTCACATGATGGAAAATGATAATAGCTAATAACATATTAAATAAATAGCTAATAACATAATAAATAAATAAATAAACATATATATTTGCATATACAAAAATATGCATGCATGTGTGTGTGTGTGTGTGTGTGTGTGTGTATATATATATGAGAGAGAGTGACAGAGTCTCACTCTATCACCCAGGCTGGAGTACAGGGACACAATCACAGCTCACTGTAACCTCAAACTCCTGAGCTCAAGCAACCCTCCTGCCTCAGCCTCCTGAGTAGCTAGGCATGAGCCACCATGCCTGGCCAAAAATAGCTATTTTTTATTAGGCATTTATGAGTTGACCACTTTTCTCATTAATTAATATGTATTAGCTCCTTTTGTCCTCAGAGTTATACATACTATTATTAACCTCATTTTACAGGTGAGAAAATTGAGGCACAAAGTTTATATCCTTGCTTGAGGCCACATAACTGGTAAAGGGTATCTCTGAAATTATAACCCAGCTGCCTGGTAACAGAGCCTTTTCTTACCCACTGTGCCATGTACTGAAAATAGGATGGAGCTCAGTCTAGCTTCCCTTTTTCATTTGGCTCTCTCTTTGCCTTGATATTTTAGCATAAACCTACTTTACCTTTTTTTTCATATGTATCACCATGGCTTTGAAATATGTCTATGTTTAGCTATGATATTTACATTTACTTGTACTTATATAACTGATCACATCTGCCCAGTTCTCAACTTTTGTCATTTCTGATGCCTCCTGGTTATTTTTCCTCACTCTGCTGACAACTCCATCATTGGACACCCCTTCAAGGTGTCCACAGCATACCTAATTCCTGCTATCGAGAGTCTCACAACAAGAAAGGGAAGGAAAATGGAGGTGTGCTTTGCTTATTCAGTTATAATAGTAAAAAATGAACTATAAAAAGAAGAATCAGCAGAGAAGGGTTGTGCTAGGCCTCTTTGTGGGCTAGGGCCTCAGATGACAATGGCCTTGATTTTTCGGGATTACAGAGTATGGACTTTATTTGGTCCGTGTCTGGTGTCTGTAATGATGAGAATTGTATCAATTTTCTCTTAACCAGAGTAAGGTCCTGGGAGTTTTTAATTAACCATTTTAAGCTCCCTACCAAATTTACCATGCTTTCTCAACCAGGGTGCTGATTTGTTTCTATAAAAGAAAGCCAAAGCATTAAATTCATCACAATTTTGGAAAAATATAAAAAGTAAAGTAAAATCATTTCATCCCAGTGACATACCATTCAGAAATCTAGCCCTTAGTACCATGCCTGGCAAGCAGCACCTGAGAAATTGCTGCCAATTGTAATATGTCTAATGTTTAGATGTCCTGAAATATTTTATAATGTGAAACAGCCGATCATAGCGTCCTTTGGAGTAAAGGCAATTGCTCTGTACATATAAAAAAAATTTGTTGTTAAGATGCACAGCAATAGTAGAATTAGAGTATAAAATTTCAGGAATATATTGGGGTACGCATCCCAGGATAATGGATGGTTCTGTTGTGCCACAGACATGCTCTGAGCACTGGCTCCCCCGGCCTGTAAGAGAATGGTATTGTAAGAGAAAACTGGACAGCTCAGAACCCTCTGTGTCATCTGCCTGTAAAACCAAAACCTGAACAAAAAAATACTGTGTTCAAAGATAACAATAAATTCTGTGGAAAAAAGACTGACAGACTGACTGATTTTTAAAAATAAACTGAATATGCATACCATTGATTATTCAGGTGAGTTATTGTGGCAAGATGCAGTTTTAGCAAGAGAATGCGGAGAGCCCTGGATGAGACAGGCACACACTCTCTTGCGCTGATGGACAGGAGTGCATGGTGAGTGAAATCTTGTTTTTTCCCCAGAAAATGCAGACCTTCCAACTGCACCCTTTGCTTCTTCCATTGGAAGCCACAATATGACATTACGATGGAAATCTGCCAACTTCTCTGGAGTAAAATACATCATTCAGTGGAAATATGCACAACTTCTGGGAAGCTGGACTTACACTAAGGTATGAAAGGCTGCCTTTGTACCTAAACCCAGACCTCTTCACAATTTTTTTTTTTTTTTTTTTTTGAGATGGAGTCTTGCTCTGTCACCCAGGCTGGAGTGCAGTGGCGCGATCTCGGCTCACTGCAAGCTCTGCCTCCCGGGTTCACGCCATTCTCCTGCCTCAGCCTCCCACAGGCGCCCGCCACCGCGCCCGGCTAATTTTTTGTATTTTTAGTAGAGACAGGGTTTCACCGTGTTAGCCAGGATGGTCTCATCTCCTGACCTCATGATCCGCCCGCCTCGGCCTCCCGAAGTGCTGGGATTACAGGCGTGAACCACTGTGCCCTGCCCCCAATTTTTAAAAGTGCCAAATTATTACTTATAAGCATAAAGGCCTTCTAGAAAAGATTCAACTGTAAGATGGGTAGTTGGGTTAAGATGAACGTTAATCTCAGCTACTCTGTAACATGTTAATGCTAAGCCTTAACATTAAGGCTTATTTTATAGGGAAAATATAATATTTATTTTATAAGGAAAATATAATGTTGGACATACATACTATTCCTGCAGTACAGCATCACGTAACCGTTCACTTCATTAGTCATTATCTGCCCATCCCAGCTAAGATGAGTCCAGCTAGGATGAAGGGCAGAAGAAAGATTCTCATGGGGGTTGTTGCAATTTAGAAGTACTGTCTATGGTGGTCATCCAGGACTGTGTCTTTTAGGGAAGCATGAGAAAGTTTAGAAAAAAAAAAAATAGTCCCAAGATACTATGTGTACTAACATAGAAAAATTTAAGTCCTTGAGGTAAATGCCAAATAATTGAATCCATAATTTTGCTATTTTGAAGGGGAGAATTTCTGAGTGAATTCTGCACGCTGATGTCTGAATGGCTTAGCTCTAAGCTCCAGGCCTCTTATTTCATCTTCTCTGTTGAGCCATCCATCTTCTACAAATTAATCTATGCTTTTGAGTCCCAGTGTGGGGTGCTGATTCTGTATATGCTGATTATTGTCACTCCTTGATCTAGACTGTGTCCAGACTGTCCTATGTGGTCGAGCCCCTGCACCCCTTCACTGAGTACATTTTCCGAGTGGTTTGGATCTTCACAGCGCAGCTGCAGCTCTACTCCCCTCCAAGTCCCAGTTACAGGACTCATCCTCATGGAGGTATGGTGTGCACACATTTCTTATGAAAGGACATTATTCCAAAGCTTTGATTTAGTTTGTTTTTATTTTAAACAATAAAATAAATCTATTCCTTCCTATTAATCGATCCATTCAACAACTAGGTACATAACTATGTGCCAGGTAGTATTCTAGGTACTCACAATACCTTTATGATCAAAAGAGACAGTGACTCCTGCTCTTGTGGAGCTCACTTTCTTTTTTTCTTTTCTTTTCTTTTTTTTTTTTTTGGAGACAGAGTTTTGCTCTGTTGCCCAGGCTGGAATGCAGTGGTGCGATCTTGGCTCACTGCAACCTCCACCTCCCAGGTTCAAGTGATTCCCCTGCCTCAGCCTCCTAAGCAGCTGGGACTCAGGCATGCACTACCATGCCTGGCTAATTTTTTGTATTTTTAGTGGAGATGGGATTTCACCATGCTGGCCAGGCTGGTCTTGTATTCCTGACCTCAAGTGATCTGCCCGCCATGGCCTCCCAAAGTGCTGGGATTATAGGCGTGAGCCACCTCGCCCAGCTGGAGCTCACATGTTGGTGGAAGAGAAATTTTCTGCAATAAACATAAGAAATAAATAAAGTATATTGTAAGTGGGATGGTGCTGTGTGCTATAGTAAGAGGAATATTTTGAGCAGGGTTCGTCATTTAGGGATTGGAAATGAAGAGTGAAGAGGGAAGGAGAGGCCAGTGGCAGTATGAAATAAGGTGGCCAGAATGAGCCTCGGTGAGCTGGTGGGGTAAAGTTTGAGCAAAGACTTAAAGGAGGCAAGGAAGTCAACCAGGCAGCTATCTCACATAGAGAGTTTCAGGCAGAGGGATGGTCCGTGTGAAGGACCTAAGGCAAGAATATCCTTGGCCTGATCAAGGAGCAACTAGGAGGCCCATGTGGCTGAACAAGAGTGAAGGAGGCAGAGGAGTAACAGCTAAAGTCAGAGAGGTGTGGGCCAGATCCCAGTCTACCTCAGGGATCTTGGTAAGGAATGTGGCTTTTATTCTGGAAGGAGAGTCACGGTAAGGTTTTGAGGAGAGGAGTGACATGATCTGATGCAAACTGCCTTATACATTAAAAGGAAAACTGGCTGCTGTATGGAGAATGAACTCTGGGGTGTGGGAGGAAGCAAGAAGAACTGGTAGGAAGCCATGCGGTGACCCAGGTGAGAGGCCCAGGGGTGGTAGTGGTGTGATATAGATATGTTCGGATTCTATTTTTATTTCTTGATATAATTTTAGTCTTTTTATTGCCTAGGTTGTAAACTTCTTTTGGCTGTGGAAAAATAACATCAGTAAAAAAATTCACCTCCTTTTTTTTTTTTTTAACTGAAAAGTTGGTTATTTTTTGTATTATATTTTAATATAATTGAAAGGAAGATTGGGCACTTTTTTCATTCACTCAAGTATTTATCAAGGACCTATTATATACCAGACATTGTTCTAGGAACTGAAGTTGATAAAATCCTAACACTTATGGGGCTTGCATTCCAGCTAGGGAAGACAGTCCAATAAGTAATTAAGTAAAAGTATTTTTTGGGTTATGAGAAGACCCAATGAATAGCACCCTTCTTAGTCTGAATTCTGAACGAATAAAAGATAAACCAAAAATGGCCAGAAGATGGCTGCAGGAATGTCAATATTATTTCTGATAAGGGCCAAATTGGATGATGATAGATTTTAAAGTAGGAAGCGGGATCTGACACATAGCCAGAGGCTTGGTCGCATAGGGCCATACTGACCCTGATAAGGAGTACAGATTTTATTCTAAGTGGGACAGAATGTCTTTGGAGTGTTCTAAGGAGGGGAGGGACTGGTTCAAGTTTTAAAACTTTCAGTATGGCTGATGCATGGAGAATAGACTGGGAGGGTGAAAGGAGGGCCAGGGAAGCTGGGGAGCTGTTAGGAGGCCAAGCAAGTCAGGCTTGATTTGGTGATGGCTCTGACTAGGATGGTGATGGGAAAACAGGGAAAGGTTTGTCATATATTTTGAAGATTGAGCTGTTGGGGTGGCTGAATGGATTTGGCAAGGAAGATGGGAAAATCAAAGTTGCTAACTTAGACTTTCAGTCTGAACACCTGAACGTCATCATTTACTGAGACAGGGACAAGGGTAAATTAGGAGGAGTGGCTTTCCTAGATAAAATCATCAGTTCTGTTTCGGCCAAGTAAAATTTGAGATGTCTATTGGATATCCAAGTGGAGTTGCTGAGGAAGCAATTAAATGGAAGGATTTGGAACTCAGGAGGTAAGTCGAAGGTATCCAAACTACCAATTTAGGAGTTATCACCACAGAGATGTGATTCAAGCCATGGGCCTGGAGGCAATATGCTAAAAGTGAATGTGGTTGAAAAAAGGAGGTCAAGTTGTCAGCCCAAGGGCCCTTAATATTTGGTGACCGGGAAGAAGAGGAGGGACAGCAAAGGACACAGAGAAGGAGAGACTCAGGAGCTTGCGGTGTCTCAAAGCCAAGTGATGAAAGTGTTTCAAAAATGAAGGTGATTGAGTATGACACAGTGACATTAACTCTGGAAAGCAACAAAAAGCTTTTTGTCTGCCAGATTCCTGCTTCCTCATTTTCCCACCCTTTATACAGAATGTTGCCCTATCAGAATATAACTTTATCTTAGCTGCTGTCCTCTGAACACTAATATATCCTTAGAGCAATTCTAGCTCTAAGTAAAGGTTGTTGTTCTCTTGTTCAAAGTATATTCATGGGATATCTATAGATGCATGGATACTTTAAGAAACTTTCTTGTAGAAGAGATAAAGCACATGTCTAACTAACCTCACAATAAGGTAAAGCTTTATTAAACACATAGAAAAAGTACTGACAAATTCCCATGGAAGTTTAGAGGAGGGAAATTTTATTTCTGAAATGAAATATCAAAGAAATCTCTTTGGAGGAAGTCTCATTTGTTGAGTTAGACATGAGGTGAGGAGAGAAAAGGGCAGGTCCAGGTGTCTATGTGACCAGGGTCACCAAGATTGGATTCTAAGGCATGGAGGGAAATCAGTCAGTATTCCATCTGCTGGAAGCATAGGATACAGGAAGAAAAATAGTGAGAATAACATTGGGAAGGCAGACTAGGTCCAGATTACCAAGAATCTTAAATGTCCTGGGTAAGGAGTTTGTACTTTATTTAGAATGCAGTTAGGAGCTATGGAAGGTTTTAAAACACAGCAGTAATTGCTTCACATGCTTCTCAAAAAGAGAATTTTGGCAACTGCACGTAGAATAGATTGAGAGAATGAGAGAGATTTGGAAGTACAGAGGTAGAGACCAGCTGGGAGGTTACTGTATTATTTTAAGGTTTTATCAAAACTGCTTTTTAAAAACAGAACATATATTGGGGTTCTGTTTTACTTTGAAGATGTGACTTCCACACCAGGAAAAGGATTCAAGCCTAGAAGCCTTAGAGGAAGGCAAATGCTGGGGCAGACACTGAGGGAGAGTTGTCTGGTGCCCTCACCTTCAGAGTTAGCTGAGGTAACCCAGGAAGACGTGCTCCAGGCTGGATGCCCTAACCCTCAGCTCTGGAGATGTGCCTATGTGCAGAGAGCCTCAGGCTGAACTAGGCCTTGGACCTAAGCAGAGCCCAGCAGCTGATGAAGTTGGTTGGGGCATTTTTCCCCTTCCCTGATGGGTGCTCTCTCCTTGCTTGTCAGATCTCAGGGTTTGTGTGGCCACCTCTGCTGATTATTCTGACTATTCTTGCTTAGCGCCTCAGATCAAACACTGGCCTAGGACCATGTTTGAAATTTTCCAGATCAGAGTAGAATGAATTCTTCCTTGTTCCAAGCAATGCCACATGTTATCCAACAGTGCTGGGACATTTTCTGGTGCTACAGAAATACCGTGCGGGGACATTGGCTGGGCAAATCAAAATAATGAAAGCAAATTTTGCTGTTCATTTCTGGGCCTTTCTCCTGGATAAGCAAGCTCACATACCCTCTGTGTCTTCTAGACCCTTCATGGGTGTCCTTCTTATGGATAGCTTCTCATGTTTCTGATTCTCACTTTTCTGGCTACATCAAAACTTAGAAACTTATCTATATTGTGTTAATTGCCTCATAACCCTATTCTCTTTTAGCTGTGGGAATGAATGATTTTAGATGGTGCTATTGCCTTTTTTTTTTTTTTTTTTAGACAGAGTCTTGCTGTTGCCCAGGCTGGAGTGCAGTAGCACGATCTCAGCTCACTGCAACCTCCACCTCCTGGGTTCAAGCGATTCTCCTGCCTCAGCCTCCTGAGTAGCTGGGACTACAGGTGCATGCCACCATGCCTGGTTACTTTTTGTGTTTTTAGTAGAGATGGGGTTTCACCATGTTAGCCAGGATGGTCTCAGTCTCCTGACCTCGTGATCTGCCCGCCTCAGCCTCCTAAAGTGCTGGGATTACAAGCGTGAGCCACCGTGTTTTTTTTTTTTTTTAAGACAAGGTCTCACTCAGTCGCCCAGGTTGGAGTGCAGTGGCACAATTTCGGCTCACTGCAACTTCTGCCTCCTGGGTTCAAGTGATTCTTGTGCCTCAGCCTCCCAAGTAGCTGGGATTACAGGCATGCACCACCATGCCCGGCTAATTTTTGTAATTTTAGTAGAGATGGGTTTTTGCCATGTAGGCCAGGCTGATCTCGAACTCCTGGCCTCAAGTGATTGGTCCACGTCGGCCTCCCAAAGTGCTGGGATTACAGGTGTTAACCACCGCACCCAGCCTAAATGGTGCTATTGCCTTTTAACTGGGTCCTTTCAGAAAATAATTTCTTAACAAAGAGGAATGATTGTCAGGCAAGGGATACCAGCATTTCAGGGAGATTTTTGTGTTGTTTTTTTTTTTTTTGGTGGGGAAGACCTGGACAATGATCGCATCTTGCCATGTAGGTGACATTTAACTTGCTTCAATGGTGGAAGATCACATTTAGGCATTGACCCTAATAACTTAAATTTTGACATTCTAATTATATTATAATTCAATGGGAGAAATTTATTTCTTCCCTGTTTATCATGGTGACTGACTACATGGAGCCGAGGAGTGATGCAATGATGCTTGTGTTTGCTGAAAATTAGTCTGAGAGTTAGAGATGAATTGCATCAGAGAAAGGCTGAGAGAGCAATTAAAAGGGTTTTTAAAAGTCAGTGGTGATGCAGAGCATTTGCCAAAAGTGTTCAGAGGGAGAGAAATCTACTCAAGAGCAAAGTAACTTCTAATTGTGTCTTTCTATGGAAAGAGGAAAGAAAGAGTCTGGTTTTAGGGGTTTGGTTTGAAAAGCGGGTGGAGACACAGATGCAAGCTAGGCTGTCAGATCATTTGTGGTCCTTTCTTTTTCCACTTAAGTAGCTGCTGGGGACTGTGTGTGAACGCTCAGTCGTTTCATACATGCTCCTTTAATCCTTTGCCAGGGCAGGGGTGCTGAAGCTCAGTCAGCCTGGATTTCCAGGACCTGAGAGCTGGGGTAAGGAAAGTGTAGTCTGGGTCATTAGAGCTGATGCCAACAAAAGTGAAGCCAACTGTTCGAATTCCAGCTTATCTGAACCCACATCTCCAGCTGGAACCAGCAAGGCTGCCCCACTCAAATGAGTGAAAAGGCCCCAGGATGGACTTTTTTTTAAAACTCGTCGATCATTGACTCCAGTTTTAGTCAGACTCTCCTCTTCTTCCTAAACTGGTTCCATCCCATGTTTCAACTCATTTAAGTCTCTAGAGATTCCTGATGACTTTTTTTAAAAGGGCCATTATTGTATTCATATACACTATATTTAATTTTATTTCATTAATTAGAAGTGAGGAAAGTAACATTTGAAAGGGCCTCTTGGGAAAGGAGCGAACTGGTTTAGACATCTTACCACCTTTCCTCTATCACATATTTTGAGTATTAATAAAATTATTTCGTTTCCATTAAGTTTTCAAAAAAAACAAGACTTTTTTCCATCTGATTTTAAAAACATCATGCTTGCACATTTTTCTGCTCACTGTCACCATTATCTCTTCCAGTTCCTGAAACTGCACCTTTGATTAGGAATATTGAGAGCTCAAGTCCCGACACTGTGGAAGTCAGCTGGGATCCACCTCAATTCCCAGGTGGACCTATTTTGGGTTATAACTTAAGGCTGATCAGCAAAAATCAAAAATTAGATGCAGGGACACAGAGAACCAGTTTCCAGTTTTACTCCACTTTACCAAATACTATCTACAGGTAAGAATTAAGTGATACAGAGGAAAATGTAACCAGCATGGCTGCAGACATGATAATTATTTAAGAAATATGGGTATCAAATAGTTTAAATGTACTTTGAGAAGCGCCACTGACTCCATGGTGTTGGGTTGAAGTCATTGTGGTTTTCCTCAAGCTTATATGCCTATTAGATTATAGCATCCTAAGCAAAAACATTCTGAAGTATTTCTATTATATTCAGAGGATACTTATAAATATGGCTAATAAAGACATCATAAACACCATGAATGTCAAATTTTCATTTAATCCAATATGAAAAAAGTAAGGAGGTAGAGTTCTGTTTAGGTATTTTTATTAACCATTAGGGTAATTATTTTATTATTGTTAGCTTTTCTATCATTTACTAGAGCCTCTTTAAATTCGGAGAAGAATGGGGGTCATGCAGATAGCAGAGTTCAGCTTTTGACCTCTATGACCCTGAACTGTTCTAGGGGAATGCAAACAAGGATGTGATTGATGGTCATTTTGGTGCTGAGAAGTGGCACCATGTAACTAGACTCATGCATTGCCACATCATCCTTTAAATAGAAACATTATTGCTCCTTCTATTTTTATCTCTTGTTCACACCATGCCATGTGAAACATGTCTCTACAAATTGTTTTTGGAATAGGTTTTCTATTGCAGCAGTAAATGAAGTTGGTGAGGGTCCAGAAGCAGAATCTAGCATTACCACTTCATCTTCAGCAGGTATGGCTCAGGCTTGTTCCTTTAGCTACACAGGAATGAGGGTGGCAAGGGTGGTTTCAGAGCCAGAAGCCCTGGGTCACCTGGTTGACCTCAAGACCCACCTCTTCTGCCCAAATGATTATTGTCTTTCGGGTACTTGTTAAGTTTTCCATTTTAAATGAACCTAAGTATTTGATGAATTAAAGTAAGTGGTTAGATATTAGAATTTGGGAATTGAAAATCAGAATAAAAAATTTAGGGTTTTAAAAAAATGGCCTCAAATCTTTGGTTTCAGTTGAAATCACTAGTGTTTCTGACTCACATTTACACACTTAAGGGATACATATAACTTTTCGGCCCTAATCCCTATTTTAGATTATATATAATTATTTAATATATATCAGACATTGTTTTTCCAGTATCTTTGTTTTTAAATATATCTGGACTTTAATAATTTACATTTTACTACATGAATATTCAGTCTGCCAAAGTATCTTTTATTATTTTGTAAGCACCCTTTCTTTTTGGCTTTGGTGTTTTATTGATTACCTCAAGTGACTGAATACTTACTGTATGATACATGTGTGAGCAAAATAACAAATGAAAATGCTTTCTAAGAAGTACTGGAAATTTGAGGGGAAACTAATAAAAGATTTTTGAGAATATCCAAAGATTCACAGTTCTGGGAGCCTGTTTTCTATTTTTACTAGAACCCTATTTGCTAACTTGACTGCCCCTTACTCTAATCTGTACATGCCTGTGCCAATGGGTATTGAATGTCATCCATCATCAGCCTTTGTTTTTTTGGCTGTTCCTAGACTCTAGGAAAGGAGAGGTATTTTTGTTATGTAAGAAGCATGTCCAAAGGGTGAGTTAAATATAGAGCAGGGTTAAGGTTGTTGTTACTGTGATTATTGTATAACATTCATTAAATACCCTAAAAATGTTCACCCATGCACCTTGCATCAGTCTCCATTGAACAGGACATCAAGCAGAGTTCTGCAGCCTTCCAATGTCATTCCTCTAAGGACTTTTCTTCTGCCCCAAAGGGAAAGATACTGAAGACAACACAGAGACAACCAGTGTCTGACAATATGTGTGTGTTATGCATAACCCACTCTGGCCTGGGGTGGACCACCTCCACCGAGCCAATTCTTATGGCTGAAAATAATGAGCTGAGCTGGGGCAAGGCTGTTGAGAATAGTGATACATCATGTGATGTCATTTCTGGGTTATTTAGGGGCATATGAACATAAATCCCATTTGATTGTTATTGTACTTCCTACCTCCAATCATAGAATAATGTGAGTTATAGCATAGATGCAATTCTCCAGTGCCCTTAGGGAAAATTTGACCAGCCTCTTTCAAGCACTAGTCCCCTTGCTTTGAAGGGTAGTATTGATCTTTTTTTTGCTTTGAAGGGTAGTATTGATCTTTTTTTGTGTCTGTTAGTGTACCTGTGGTTGGTCTACCTGTCTGCAAATCGTGTTGTTTTTTTCAGTTCAACAAGAGGAACAGTGGCTCTTTTTATCCAGGAAAACTTCTCTAAGAAAGAGATCTTTAAAACATTTAGTAGATGAAGCACATTGCCTTCAGTTGGGTGCTATATATCATAATATTACAGGTCAGTATGATAAGGATAAATGATTCCTTAGTGTGAAAAAAAGATTCTGAAAGAAGTACTTCTAGAATAAAAGAAAATTTTTGAATATATCTGGAACATATTCTCTTAATATCCTAATATATTAGAATAATTTAGAAGAATATTTTCTTTTAAAATAAAATACTTCTATTTTAATTTATTAAGCATTAAATAAATAAATTCTCATTCATACAAGTTTTCTGTCCTGGTTGTTATATAATAATGTATGTGCACTTGCATGGCTCTTCTAGGAATATCTGTTGATGTCCACCAGCAAATTGTTTATTTCTCTGAAGGAACTCTCATATGGGCGAAGAAGGCTGCCAACATGTCTGATGTATCTGATCTGAGAATTTTTTACAGAGGTTCAGGATTAATTTCTTCTATCTCCATAGATTGGCTTTATCAAAGAATGTATTTCATCATGGATGAACTGGTTAGTCTGAGAAACTAAAGAGGAATGGTGATAGACAGTGATACTGATATGCATATCTTGGTATATTTAATACTAAACACAATTGCCTTATTCAATAAATATTCAAGTATTTACTATGCCTTAGATACTAGGTTATCAGTGAATCATAGATCTGGCCTATAGGAGGGTGTAGCCTTTACCTAGTGCTAGTCCTGACATAGCATTAAATCACCTTTATTTGTACTTTTTTAGAGTCATGAGTTTATACTAAAAATAATTCATCTTCTATAAGATAGTGGTGGTACCTGTGTTATTATTAGGTAAGACTGCCAGTCATGATCAAAGTTAGCTGCAAGCATTTAAAATTATGTCATAACCAGAGGGAAATTTAGTAGTTCTCCAAAAACACAGTAGTGCTGTATTTTTCGGAAGACCATTTTTGTTGTTGGTGGTGGTGGTGGTGGTGGTACATAAGGATTATTTTGAGCTGATGAAGACACAGTCTTGACATGTTTCAAATTCTACTTCTTTGGAAGGTACAGGCTTATCACAATAAGCAACAGCCATTGCTGTGGTTGAAAGCCCATAAACCTAGATATTGCTTAAATGTTAAAAATAGTCGAATGCCTCTGCAAGCCAGGAAAATAGGCACTTGTATTGCATTGATGTCAATAATGTATAAATTCATTAGGATATAGGATATAAAACTGTCGTTTAAGGGCTTTTTTTGCTCATTTGTCTTGGACAGTGCTCAGTGCCTAGTACAATTCCAACAGAACAGATACTCAGGGATACTTGTTGGCTGAATTTAATGCTGTGTAGACAGATGCTAATCCTACCGGTGTATTTTTTGTTTTTTTAGGTATGTGTCTGTGATTTAGAGAACTGCTCAAACATCGAGGAAATTACTCCACCCTCTATTAGTGCACCTCAAAAAATTGTGGCTGATTCATACAATGGGTAAGTGTTAGCCTTGTAAAGATGAATTCTCTTCCATTGGCAATAAATAATCTTTGCGAAACTTGCTTGCTAATGAAACATTGTAGTACCAGATGAGCCTATCTATGCATCTTACTTTAGGTAAATTTAATTAAATTCAGGCAAAGTTTTCATTCTGTAGAGCCAGGAGGGAATTTTTTTTCAAACATAAATCAACTCTTCTAAAGTAGTTATTTCTCTCTCCTTCACAGCCAAATATGGGCATATGGGAAAGACCTCCTGTCTGGGAGTCAGGGGCTGAGTTCTAGTCCTGGATTTGCCACTTCTTTATCATGGGATTCAGAGTCTCACTGCCCCCCTCAACACTACCTGTGATAAAGCCCCTTCATTCCACCTGTTCCTTTTGATGAGCCATTCAACTGTAGTTCATTCCTCTGGTTTGGTTCTCACATCTATCAAGAGGCTCTTTAATAAGAAAGCTGCTAGCTTCCACCTTAGGAGACAGGAGCTGATTGATAACTCTGCCTCCTACCCCCAAATGAAATGGACACATTGTATTGCAGTCTTGCTGTTAAATTGGAGTAGTACCTCAAGCAAGTAATATCATGTCTATAACCATTGGTTTATCAATCCATATAGGGAAGGTAATAATACTTACCGAGTTGGGTTATTTTGAAGACAAAATGAGGTATTTATTGTGCATGTATTTTGTGAACTCCAGATATACATGAATATGAAGGATAAACACATAGAAAGTTATTTTGGAGTTATTATTTCTCAGATATGACCAGATAATAACAGATTAGTAACCAGTAGGCAAAGCCCATGTTTGTAAGATTAAACTTTTTTCTTTCCTGTAGGAATAAAGTTGCTTTCATTTTGAATGAAAGAAAAAATACAGCTCATAACATGTTTTTCACAAACAAAACTTTCTTTTAAAAAAGATTGTTCATTATTGATTTTAAAATCAAGCTTTCTATTCCTATTCATTCACAATTTACTAAAGATTTATTTTAACTTCTGGGTTTGAATGAGTTACTGAATTATGGAATATTTAACGCTTTGTGATGTAGGACAAGGATTCTCTGGATCTTATTGTTTTCATGTGTAAAGGTCTATGGTCCTATGAAATGTAACTTTGTTGTTGACACACAAAATGACTCATTCTGAGGATAATGAACTTTATCCACTAATCGATCATTCAAATGCGATCAGTGAGGTCTTCAGTGGCTCTTTTTTTACCATCAGGATAAAATGGATTTGTGCTTAGATTTTGCAATGTGACTAGAAATGATAATGATAATTAGTATTTATACTGAATGTGTGTTTCTAAGTGTATTATGTCCAATAATTCATTTAATTTGTATTCAACCCTATGAAATAAGCACTTTTATTATTCTAGTTTTATAGATAAGGAAAGGGAAACACGGGTTGATTCAGTAATTGTCCAAGATTATACAGCTGTTTTGCGATGGAACCAATGGAACCAGACAGTCCCTGGAACAAGAAGTCTTGCTCCAGGACTTCTAGCTCCAGGGCCTGTCTTCTAACCATCTCTCTATACCATGATAGGAGAGTTTCTATAAAAATCAGCATGTAACTTTCAGCAATGGTTTGTGTATAGTAGTCCTAAAGGACATCAGATGTGTGAAACAGTGTATTGTCCTGGTATTAGAAATATTTTCCTCTATGCTGTTCTTTTTGCACTGCGAATTGTCTCCTCATTGAGTTCAGACTTACTGTAAAACCTCTGCTTTTCTTCCTACCACCACTTCCCCATCTTCTTCCACCCCAGCTTCTCCTCCTCACTCTGTCCGCCTCTTCCCACGCACCAGATCTCTTCACCTTCTTTCTATTTTTCTTTCTCTTCCTCCCGGCTTCAATATAATAATTGTAATATTTACAACAGATAGTTTTCCTTTTATCTACTCTGAAATTCCTCCAAATTCCATTAACAATTTTGAATTTGGGAAACAAAAGAAGAAAATTAAGAGCCAAGCTGTTTTTGCTTTTTGCCTGCTACAATCCGTCCTCAGGAAAAAGAACATAGCTACATATCTCAAAATGGAGCTTATATCTCAGGATATTATTCTAGCATAGGAGTTTTGAGAAAATTGATAAAGATTTGGAATAGTCATCAAGGGAAACTAGAGCAGAACTAAATAAGGACAAGGAAAATGATTTGACAGTTGTGATGAGAGGTTGGAATGCTGCTGGTCCTTGGGGTTGGTTTTGGGATAAGAATTTATCAAAGTATACTTCTGTTAGCACCTTTCTCCATAATCACGAGTTGCAAATTAGCTACATCCACATTAATGGTTTTATATTTTAGTTAAAAGTTTGTTTACATATTTCATTGTCAATGAAATATTTTGGCAGTATGTTTTCTTTTTCATTATTAAAATAACCTGCCTTGTTACCGTGAGGTTTGACTTTAAATTAGATGTGCTTCTCTAATTCTTCCATTGGCTTCTTTCTCCTGATTGCTGGATTTTCCTGCTTCAGTCATGTGTGGGATATTTCTTTGTGGTTTATAAAATGGTAGCTCTATTGCCTGAATCAATTGTAGATTAAAAAAAATTAGTCCACTGCAAATGCAAAGTAGCCATGCTAGATAGTTATAGCAAAATGATAACTGTACAATTAAAAATGGTTTAAATGTGTTACTTTCTTCCATTTATCACTCAGAATGCATGAGAAAATTTACTGATAAAATTAGACTTAAGGATGTGTGTTTTTTGGAGGAAAACATTTGATAGTAAATACCATATTTAGCCGTGTGATTTCTATATAGTATGTTTTCCTTTAAAATTTTGAAAGACCCTTCCTGGCCAGGCCTCATGGCTAATGCCTGTAATCCCAGCACTTTGGGAAGCCAAGGTGTGCAGATCACTTGAGCCTAGGAGTTCAGGACTAGCTTGGGCAACACGGTGATACCCCGTCTCCGCAAAAAATACAAAAATTAGCTGAGCACGGTGGCAAGCCTGTGGTCCCATCTACGTGGGATACTGAGCTGTGGGAGGATCACCTGAACCCAGGAGGTTGAGACTGCAGTGAGCTGTGACTGTGTCACTGAACTCCAGCCTGGGTGACAGAGTAAGACCTTGTCTCAAAAAAATAAAAGACCCTTCCTGTTTTTCAATTTTTTGATTCCTTAAAAAGTCACTTATAATAATTAAGAGACTAAGCATTACAAGTGAGGCTGAAATTTTCTAATGTTCCAACTTGTAACTTAAATGAATAGAGTATATCTTAGGAAATTACCTTTTTGCACCTTGGAAAGTCCTGTACTTCGCAACATCAGAGATACTTAGTTCTGATTGTGCAACAGAATAAAGCAATTAGCTGAGGAGGTTACTCATCAACCTTTGGACTGAATCTCATGAGGTTTCTTTTGTTCCTATGTCAGGTACGTCTTTTACCTCCTGAGAGATGGCATTTATAGAGCAGACCTTCCTGTGCCATCTGGCCGGTGTGCAGAAGCTGAGCGTATTGTGGAGAGTTGCACGTTAAAGGACTTTGCAATCAAGCCACAATCCAAGCGAATCATTTACTTCAATGACACCGCCCAAGTCTTCATGTCAACATTTCTGGATGGCTCTGCTTCCCATCTCATCCTACCTCGCATCCCCTTTGCTGATGTGAAAAGTTTTGCTTGTGAAAACAATGACTTTCTTGTCACAGATGGCAAGGTCATTTTCCAACAGGATGCTTTGTCTTTTAATGAGTTCATCGTGGGATGTGACCTGAGTCACATAGAAGAATTTGGGTTTGGTAACTTGGTCATCTTTGGCTCATCCTCCCAGCTGCATCCTCTGCCAGGCCGCCCGCAGGAGCTTTCGGTGCTGTTTGGCTCTCACCAGGCTCTTGTTCAATGGAAGCCTCCTGCCCTTGCCATAGGAGCCAGTGAGTGCTCTGTCCCCAGGGTGGTTACTGGCCTTGCTGGAATAAGAGGAAGATTTGAACGGCTTGGCGTTGGGATTCAATTTTGAGAGCCCCATGTGGCTATTCAGTCATCAACCAGAAGCAGCTACTTAGCTAAAAAAAAAAAGTTTATACATTTGTTCTGCATTTATTAGTTTTACATTAGGAGAATCTCCATACTTCTCATGTATATCCCAATAGAATAATTTGAACATTTGTTGAGTGTCTGCTAAGATCCAGGCATTGACATTCTAGTCAGAACAAATAGCCAGGGAGATAGAATACTTGGGTTGAGATTTTTTTGTGCTGTTGAAAGCTTGCATGAATTTCAGCAATTCCCTAAAACTCTGAACTCGAATCTCCATCTCTGGAGAGAGGTAGTATGTGGGTGGGTAAGCATGTGGGCTCTGGAGTCAGCCTGCATGGATTCAAATACTTGTCTTTCCATTTGTTAACAGAATGACCCTGGGCAAGTTACTAAACCACTCTGTGCCTCAGTTTCCATACTTGGAAACGGGGAATATTTATTATATCTTTTAATGGAACTATTGTACAGATAAAATTAAAACACGTTAGTAGAGCACTTAGAACAGTATCTAGCACAGAGGTCAGCAAACTTTTTCTATAAAGGAAAGACCACATCTGTGGGTCAGATGGTCCCTGTCAGCTACTCAATTCTGTCGTTGTAGTGTGAAGACAGTCATAGATAATATGTAAATGAATAACTGTGGCTGTGTTCCATTACAACTTTATTTACAGAAACAGTGGGCCAGGTTTGGCCTGTGAGTGGAGTTTGCCAACCCCTGATCCCCTAGACAATAGTAAGTATTTAGAAAACATTGGCTGTTTTTGCTTTAGAACAAAGTTAATTATGTCTGTTTGCTGCATATCTCAAAGATGGCTGAAAATGAATAGGTAATTTTTTTTTATTGATTTGGCTTCTTGGAGGAAGATACTATACAAACAGTGGTAATTACATTAAAGATTCATCATTAAGCATTTTTTATTAAGAGCCTGATTATATCTGTTAGTGTTGTAGAGAACCCCTCTGACAATTATATGCAGCAAGCGTATAGCTTTGACTGAAGGGCAGTCCTATTTGTTGGGAATGCTGTCTCCTTCAATGCAGCCAAATGAGCGGCATGAGGAATGAACACTGTCCTAGCCTCATCAACAAATTATCCCTGGTGATTATCGGGGTAGCGGATATTACTGCCCAATTGCTCTCCCATTTGAGATGAGGCTGTAGGTGAATTTATTGAGAATCCTTGGTTTGCCCTTGCAGATGTCATCCTGACCAGTGATATTATTGAACTGTTTGAATTAGGCCCTTCTGCATGGCAGAACTGGACCTATGAGGTGAAAGTATCCACCCAAGACCCTCCTGAAGTCACTCATATTTTCTTGAACATAAGTGGAACCATGCTGAATGTACCTGAGCTGCAGAGTGCTACGAAATACAAGGTTTCTGTGAGAGCAAGTTCTCCAAAGAGGCCAGGCCCCTGGTCAGAGCCCTCAGTGGGTACTACGCTGGTGCCAGGTGAGAAAATGTTCTGGATTTAGGGAGTGACTCTCACAAAAAGAGGACTAGCTGAGTGTCCTTTAAATTTCCTTGCCTTGGGTGTAAAGAAATGAGAATGAGGGTGTATTGACCTCTTGAGTATGTGTTTGAGTAAACACATATTGAGTATATATTTATTTTCTGAAATTAGGAAAGCAAATAAAGCACTGTGTGGATATTTAATTAGTGTTTCTAACCTGCCATTTTAAACTTTCCAAGATATTTTTAAGGAAACACTATAATTGATTCTTTATGGGTTTCTTCTTTCTCATGGTGTATTAAGCAGTGGCATTTCTGAACTCTGAGGGTCTTGCTGAGAGAAGCTGAGGGTCTGTGAATTATGCTGAATTCCATCCTCTTGGCTGAAAAGAAATGGAAGAATGACTATACCATTCATATTACTATGGTTAACACAATCTCTTCTGGATGCTCTGAATGAGACCATGACAAACAGTAGTCAAAGCCCCCTCAAAAAAAATTCTGCAATGATCAAGACACTGTCATAGAGGCAATCTCACCATGCGTTTTTCTTCACATTTCAAAAATTTATGTGAAAATCAGAAAGTATGTTTCATGGGATCATTCTTGTTGCACAGATAACAATTACTCATATCCTTTTATAGAACTTTTCAAAGTGTTGACATTCTTTTACTTTATGAAGAAAATCATAAGATATAGGGCATAGATATAAGTGTATAAGATACCTTTAAAGAGTTTGCTTTCCCTGATGTTTCTTTTAATTTCTTTTTTACTAAACAGCTAGTGAACCACCATTTATCATGGCTGTGAAAGAAGATGGGCTTTGGAGTAAACCATTAAATAGCTTTGGCCCAGGAGAGTTCTTATCCTCTGATATAGGAAATGTTTCCGGTAAACACCAAGTCCTCTGTTCACTTGAATGACAGATTTCTACTCATAAGACTTCCCACATCATTCAATAAATCAAAAGAATAGGGTATTTTGGGATTTGGTCAATAGTGAAAGGAAAAAATATTGAATGAACTCTACTGCCAGTGATTCTATTAAGAAAATGTCAGTTCTTAGATAGGAATGCTATTTATTAAGTCACAAAATGTGAGGTTGTTTCTAGTTTTATGCCCACCAGGAAGGCTCTGATATAATGCTCATGTATTAATCTACCAATGTCATCTCACATTAACAGCCTATCTTGTTCCACTAAGGCAGTTATACTTAAATAATTTGCTATGTGTTTGCTATAAGAAAGGAGCAGAAACTGCTGCATAGAGTTCTAAATAAGGTGTAAGGAATAATTGGTTGACAAAGAGGATTATTAAGTAATGAATGGGTAATTTGCCTGGAAGGCATTAGAAGGAAGAAAGTCTTCATTCTAGGGTGTTATAACAGTGATCTTGCCTGAAGATGACATCTTCCATAGTTATCTAATTGTTTATTGATTTATTTGGCCATTAAAAGTACAACAGCATTTCTGACCAACATAGAAGCCAAATGTAGGTAATGTAGCACCAATGGAGAGAATGCCACTTTGGCATTGGCTGAGTCTGGGCTTCCTCTTGGTGTATCTGTGAGCCCTCAGGCAGAACACATGATCTCACCTTGTCTCAGGTTTACCATCTCAAAAATGGGAATAATTCCTACTTCATAATTTTGTTTTAGGAAATAAATGAGATCTGTAAACTGCCTGGGACAATGTTTGGCAAAGAGGAGATGCTCGATGTGTATCCACTGTTCTCCCTGGTTTCAGGGATTAAGAGTTTGGGAAACATTATTTAAATATTCTTGACAGATCAAGTTCTAGTGAATATGTGTCAGTGCGTTCTTTAAAATTATGTTGAGGTGCAGATGTGATTTGTTGACTCATTATGTTTTTGTTGGTATGTATGAAAAATAACTGCTAATCATTCACTTTATTTTGAGACATGGATTGGTATAACAACAGCCTCTACTACAGTGACATGAAAGGTGACGTTTTTGTGTGGCTGCTGAATGGGACGGATATCTCAGAGAATTATCACCTATCCAGCATTGCAGGAGCAGGGGCTTTAGCTTTTGAGTGGCTGGGTCGCTTTCTCTACTGGGCTGGAAAGACGTATGTGGTGAGTTAAAGCATGGCATTCTGGATGCTCTAGAACAATACTTATCCACTTCAGCGACTTGCACACCAATTTCTTTTTTTTTTTTTAAATACTTGTGCACCACTTATGCTATTATTTATTTAATGTTCATCTTTAAACCAAGTCACTTAAAAAATTTTTTTTTTCTTTTTTTGAGACACAATTTCACCCTGCTGCCCAGGCTGGAGTGCAGTGGCGCGATCTTGGCCTCCACCTCCCGAGTAGCTGGAATTACAGGCATACGCCACCATGCCTGGCTACTTCTTGCATTTTCAGTGGAGATGGGGTTTCACCATGTTGGCCAGGCTGGTCTCGAACTCCTGACCTCAAGAGATCTGCCTACCTCAGCCTCCCAAAGTGCTGGGATTACAGGCATGAGCCACCGCTCCTGGCCTCATCTCACTTTTAAAATATGTTTTTTTGTAAATTAAATTTGTTATCACTATTTGTTGAATTAGTTATTTTTTCCCCAATAATAGTTTAAAATAAATACATGAAAATGCTCACCCGAGCATTGGTGTCTTGGCAGGAACATGGCATGCTCCAAAGGCATGATTCAAGGCAACTAAGTAAAGAGACTATTTTCAAAGGTGTGCACAGGGCTAGGGAAAATGAACAAATGATGGTGAGGCGTCCTCACGGTTTACAAGTGTGGGAAGACATAAATCTAGGTGTGAAGAGGCAAGGGGAAGAAGTGGAAGAACCTGGTGAGGGCTGTAGCTGTAGGAGAGTAGCTGATATGGGCTGTGACTTTAGGCACAGAAGCTGGCCACTATCAAGATGTATGGTCTGGCAAGGAGCCAGCTAAAGGAATAAGAACCCCAATCCCTCCTTCCTCCTGCCCTCTGATCTGCCAGTGCTTCCATTGGCTGAACCTCCCCAGAAGCCAGACAACAACCCTTCAGCCTAGCAGATATAGTCCGTAGATGTTGGCCTATGGGGGCACAGAGTAGGGTGGAGAAGGGTGGAGATTAGACCTAGAGGCAAAATAAAGACATCCAGCACACCTGTGGAGTGGTATATTTTGAAGAGAAAGATGGTGGTTAATGACAAGAACATTGGCCTGACAGATCAAGAAATAAGGTATTGAAATCATTTTTAATCAGGAAAGTACTTGCTGTCCATTCATTTATTTGTCCAGCAATCATTTATCTACTACCAATGCGTTGAAATCCTTGAAAGAAGGCAAAGTAGGGAATATAAAACAAAGAGCCAACATGTCCCTGCTCTTTTAAAAAAAAACGTTGTTGCAATATAATTCACATAACACAAAATTCGTTCTTTTATTGTGTAGAATTCAGAGATTTTTTTAGTGTGTCCAGTGTTGTACAGCCATCATCGGTTGTCCCTGCTCTTCTGATGAGATAAAATACATATATGAAATAAAGAAGCATATGAAGCAATGTATTTAGAGACAAAGCAATATGGTACAATCTGAATTCATAAGTGCCAAAGATGTTCAAGCAGAATGAAATTGAGTGGGGTTAGTCAGAAAACACTCCCTCAAATGGGTTAGTTTAAAAATACTTTTGAAAAAGGAAATGGAAGAGTGGACATAAAAACCAGTTTTAAGTATTTTCTCTATCTCTTATAAAAGTGTTTAACTCCAGGACAAATTGTTTAACTTTAACCCACTTTACCTGTGAAAAAATAGGGAATAGAAATCCTTCATGAGCTTAATGTGAGGACTACAGGAGTTTATATTTTAAAGATAAAAAAGTACAGTGCCTGGCACATTATTGATAATCATGAAATATCAGGGAACTACACTGATAGAGAGGAGCAAGGAGAGATGTCATCATTCATAAGGACATATACATCTTTTTTCGGGAGTCTAATCAAATATATTCCTATCCAGCAGTGTTCACATTGTCTGGATGTATAATTAGGAAAAGCAGTTATTTTTATGCAAAGTAAATTTATTTCCCTTCTCTTTGGAGGCATGAAAACAGATAAGTCCCGTGAGGGCAGGTGCCATGCCTGTTTGCTTGTTGCTGTGTTTTCAAGGCTTATCACACTACCCAGCACATAGTGCCGATCACTATTTGTGGTTGAATGAATGAATGGATTAATCAAGCAACTTATTAATGATTGCAATAAACTATTCAGAAATAATAATGTCACTTGAAAGCCATTAACTGGCCATACAATTATGTTTTTTAGATACAAAGGCAGTCTGTGTTGACGGGACACACAGACATTGTTACCCACGTGAAGCTATTGGTGAATGACATGGTGGTGGATTCAGTTGGTGGATATCTCTACTGGACCACACTCTATTCAGTGGAAAGCACCAGACTAAATGGGGAAAGTTCCCTTATACTACAGGCACAGCCTTGGTTTTCTGGGAAAAAGGTGACAAATTAAAAGATCCGATCATTTAGTAATACTAAATAGCTCTATATTTATGATAATACTTTCTCTCGCTTATTGTGAGTACTTAAAGCAGACTCCTAAAGGAAATACTGTTTTGGTAAGATCTTGGTTTAACCAAGATTTCTGTTATTTGAAAAAAAAAGCCTTATTTGATGGTCATAATTGAAAGCCTTATTTGATGGTGATAAATGATTATATAAGTTCAAATGCACTATGGAGTTTTTTTTGTTTGCTTTATTTTGAGTGAACCCAACTTAAAAGTATTTTAATTTATAATTGTTTTTATAGTCTTAAGGACTTCTGTTGAATATTTTAGAAGCTTTGAATCAGGTGGTGACTAGGCATTTTACTATTTTCAATCAGTTTTGGGCACTGACTGTTCTAAAAACTGTTTCTAAAACTAGGCAAGTTATTTCACTTCTCCGTGTTTCTTTCCTTATCTGAAAAATGGGACTGTTAACTATTATTCTACCTCCTAGGTTTTTTTTTTTAAAGATTATATGAGATTATTCATGAGAAGGAATGGGAATAGTTCCAGGTACAAAGTAAATGCTCAGTAGTTAAGCTCTTATTATTATTACTCAACCTGCAAAATATGCCTGATACAGGAATGTTTCTAAAGCAAATGTTACTTTTACTTACTCAGCTTCTACAAGCAATAACTATTTTTGTTGAATCTGTTTAGCTACCCACTAGGTATCCATCTAAGTTTCTAAATTTTAATTTTTTCTGATCATAATAGTGACATATTTCAACTGTGAAAAACTTGAAAATTGCAGAAATGCATTAAGAATAAATAATTCACACCATTTCTACCTAATATATCCCTTAAGATTTTCTTATTTTAAGTCATTTTTTCTGCAGAGATAAAATATACATAATACAGAATACCAGATGATTTAAAAAATATATGTATATATATGAACTAATAGTTGAGTCACTTGATCTCCAATTCCAATAACATATATGGGCCATAATTCCTAGGATATTTAAAGAGACCTGATTTGCATTACATGGACTATAACACAGACATTTAAAAGAGATGGAAATTTATGTACCATATCCAAAGATTAATCATTCTTGTCAAATAATAAAAAGGTCCCTTAATTCTATTTTGGAGTCACTTGAGTCTGAATACTAAGAAAGCATTTTTTTGTTTGTTTTTCAAAAAATATAATTGTCAGGGAAAAGCATTTTCATTTTTGTAAAAACATATTGATAATATAATCTGAAGAGTAACTTCTTCTCCACCTCAGGGATTTTGTCAGTAATCTTCCCAGTGTTCTGATATGGTTGTTTGAGTACTCTCACCAGCCAGGAAAAAGCTCTGGTGTGACCTTGGGGACTTTCCCATAAATGAGTGAGTCATCTCAGCATGTTTGGGGGAAATTCATCGTTCTTACCCCTCTTTAAATCCCCCCCCAAACGCTTATACACTGCAGATGGGGATGTAAATTAGTACAACCTCTATGGAAAACAGTGCAGAGATTTCTTAAAGAACTAATAGTATTTCTATCATTCGATCCAGCAATCCAACTACTGGGTATCTCCCCAAAGGAAAAGAAGTTATTATATCAAAAAGACACCTGCACACATATGTTTATGGCAGCACAATTTGCAATTGCAAAGATAGGGAACCAACCTAAGTGCCCATCAACTGATTAGTGGATAAAGAAAATGTGGTATAAACACACCATGGAATACCACTCAGCCATAAAAAAAGAAGGAAATAATGTCTTTTGCAGCAATTTGGGTGGAGCTGGAGGCCATTATTCTAAGTAAAGTAACTCAGGAATGGCAAACCAAATACTATATGTTCTCACTTATAAGTGGGAGCTAAGCCATGGGTATGCAAAAGCATACAGAGTAGTATAATAGACTTTGGAGACTCAGAAGGAGGGAGGGTGGAAGTTGGGTGGGGGATAAAAAAACCGTACATATTGGGTACATTTTTACACTACTCAGGTGACTGGTGCACTGAAATCTCAGCCTTTACAGCTGTACAATTCATCCATGTGACCAAAAACTACCTGTACCCCAAAAAGCTATTGAAGTTAAAAATATATATATAATAAAAGCAAAAGAATGGAAATTAACAACAACAAAAAAAACACTCCTCTCCAAGTCCTCTCCCAGGTTGTCAAGTGCTGTTGTTGCTTTTGCAAATCCGTGTTCTGGTTCCATGGTTTGATGTCTAATCTATCTGACTCCCTTAGTGACAGTGGATGTTTTGAAGGCAATGCATTTTGCATCCAGCAAAGCTCTTCATCTCTCTCTTGTTCATTGATGTCATGTACAGATTTATTATGCAGTAATAATATATTTTGCAATCAGCCGACATAATGAAATACAGTCAGGCAATTATTTATAGAAAGGCCCAATTACTTGTATGATAAAAAAAGAATGAACAAAGTAAGAGATTCTTCTAAGGTAAAAAGATACCTTTTGCCACATCTGATGAGCTCAACTCACAGCATATGGCACATTTTACCATAGAATTAAAATTTAACATAAGGGTTTTAGTTTAGATCAGAGAGGTTTATATAAAAGGTATGGAGTACCTCTGACTGTTTAAATATGAAGCTGCTGACTGCTGTGGAGGAATGGGATAATGACCCAACACCTGAATTTTACTTAGAGTTTGAATAGTTCGTTGTATTCCAGCAAAAAACTGTAGAATCTCCTTTTTAAAATAGATAAAATAGACTTAATTTGTAATGTAGAAACTCTAATGCATCTCATTGTAAATAACCAAACAAGGTTAACCTAATTTCTCTTTAACAGAAAAAAAAATCAATAAATCTCTCTCAGCATGGAGCAAGGACATGATTCAACTCCTAAAAGGCTGAGAATTGCCAGAATACATTTTTACCTTCTGGAGAATAAGTTGGTTGAATTTTCCTGAAGATAGAAGGCTGTGATTTGTATGACAACCGAAGGGTTTTTATCATCATGTACCTTATAACTGTTTCTTTGTAGCAGGGTAACTTTTCAGGAAGAATTTTTAGCTCTCAGATGCCTTATTGTAGTCTTTTCACATCTTTCACTGGCTCATCATATTTGTTTAAATGCTGCTGTATCTTGCTAAAGATGTAGTCATCAACTTTAATTCTATTGGGTATACCTTACAGCCTCTAGGTATGTTACAGGGAGATTGCACTGCTCTGAAATCAGGCTACTGGCAATCTTAGCTTATTTGAAAAATATTTGTAAAGCCAAAGAAAGCAAAAACAGGATCTTTGGATAGTAACTTCTATCTATCTCATGGATTCTATGCCATATCTCATGGATTCTATGCCATCAGGCCTCATCTAGATGACTGGATGTAAACTTAAGATATACATTGCAACAAGAAAGCAAAGAGTAGTAAGAAGTGGTTCTCATATGTCATCTGGAAATAGGGCTTTATATACACATTACTATTCAATTTTAACACATAAACATCCTTTGTGTATGATCTTTTTAAAGTGTATGAGAATGTTTTGGGTTGCAATTAATAGAAAATACAATTCAAAATGGTTTAAACCATTGGTGGCACGTTGGAATCGCCTGAGAAGTTTTAAAGCATACTGGAGCCTAGGTTCCATCCCCAGAGATAATAATTAATAGAGTGCAGCCTGGGAATTGAGATTTTTTAAAAACTCCACAGATCATTCTAATATACAGCTATGTTTGATAACAACAGGTTTAAACAACAACAAAATTCACTGGCTCATGTTGCTAAAGAGGCCAGAGTTATCACTACCTTTAGGCAAGCTTGACACAGGCTCAATGTTTCAGATTCAGTAACTCTGGAGTGTGATTGATAATTTATATTTGTTCCAAGTTTCCAGGTGATGCTGTTGCTGCAGGTCTGAGAATCATACTTTGATAATTACTGGAGCTAAGTATATAAACGTGAATAATATACTCCTTGCCTTTTTGTAAAATTTTAGGACACCAGTGTTTATATCCAAATAACATAGAAATTAGCATAATCATATAACTTTTATAGTCAGAAAAAAGGAAAAATTACTGAATTTATTATTCCAAAGAGGATGTTAAAGAGAAATCTATAGCTTAAGTGTGACCTGTTCACAAAGTTATGCTTCAAACATGTATTTGGTTTATTTTCTTACCTTACTTTCTATTTAGGTAATTGCTCTAACTTTAGACCTCAGTGATGGGCTCCTGTATTGGTTGGTTCAAGACAGTCAATGTATTCACCTGTACACAGCTGTTCTTCGGGGACAGAGGTAAGTAGAGTCCCTCAAAGGCAATTGATTGAGAAGAAAACTTGTCAGTCATAAATGATAATGCATGAAAATTCATTTATTCCTTCAATAAACATTTTCTGGTTATCCACTGTGTTGCAGGCATTGGGCTTGGTAGGGTAAAGAGGTTTGTAAATAACTAGTTACGGTAGAATATGGTAAGTGCTGTGATGGGGTATGAAGAGAGTATAGTATAGACACTCAGGAGAATGCTGATTAAGAGCCCAGGAAGTGTATGGATAAGCTTTTCTGCTTCTTCACAAAATAGAGTATGCATTATGGAATGAAGGCAGAACTCTTCCTGTGATGTCTTAAATGAAAACTAGAGAGTGAAGGGGACCACATGAATTATCTCCTTGATCTGTGTCCTCAAACTTATCCCCCGTCCTGATCTTGTTGGTATCTCTACATCTTCCACGTTAGCATTGTCAGATATTTTAAAAATACATTTTACACTTTTATTTTAAAAAATTAGTTAAAATGTACATAACGTGAAATATTCAGATATTAAGTGTTCCATTACATCAGTTTAGACAAATGCATTTTGAGACACAGAACATATCCATCATCACAAAAAATTCCTGTGCCCCTTCCCAATCAATCTGCACCCCTCCAAAAATACGTACTTTTTGTATCTGGCTTCTTTTACTTAGCATACAATCTTTTGCGATATATTCACGTTGTTATGTGTATTAGTTTTTCCTTTTTATTACTGAGTAGTATTCCATTGTGTGAAGATACCACTGTTTGTGTATCCATTCTATGCATGTCTTGATGGACATTTTAATTGCTTCCTAATTTTGGTTATTATGCATAAAACTGAATATTTGTATACAAGGCTTTTTGTGGAGGTATACTTGGATAAATACCTAGGAGTAGAATTGCTGGGTGATAGGGTAGATAGATGTTTATATTCTTAAGTAATTGCCAAACAGTTTTTCAAAATGTTTGTGCCATTTTACATTCCCATAAAAAATGTATGAAAATTGTGGTTCTTCCGTATCCTCTCAACAGTTGGCTTTGACAATCTTTTTTATATTCACCATTCTTTGGTGTGGGGAGCAGTAAATATTGTGATTTTAACCAGCACTTCCCTGATGACTATCAATTTTGATCACTTTTTCATTTGTTTTCAGCCATTTATATATCTTCTTTTTATGATATGCCTGTTCAAGTATTTTTCTCATTTTTAAATGAGTTGTCTTTTCATTATTGGGTTGTTCTGTATATAAGCACTTTGTCAAAATATGTGTTGTGAATATTTTGTCTCAGTGTTTAGTTTATCTGCTTGTTTTCTTGGTGGTGTGCTTTGATGAGAAGAATTTCATTTTGATTAAGTCCAATTTATGCATTTTCTATATTCTGTGCTTTCTGTGTTTTCTACAAGAAATCTTAGCCTATCCCAATGTTGTGAAGATTTTCTCCTGTATTTTTTCTAGAAGCTTTATCATTTTAGCTTTCATGATTAGATCTATATAATTCATCTTAAATTTATTTTGGGGTATTGTGTGAGATATGAGTTAAAGTTTTCTTTTTTTCCTTTCTATAGTGATATCCAGTTGTTCTAGCGCCATTTGCTGAAGAGATTTTCTCTTTCTTTATTTAGTTGCTTTAGGACCTTTATTGAAAATAATTTGGGCCGGGCATGGTGGCTCACGCCTGTAATCCCAGCACTTTGGGAGGCCGACATGGGTGGATAGCCTAAGGTCAGGAGTTCGAGACCAGCCTGACCAACATGGTGTCTCTACTAAAAATACAAAAACTAGCTGAGTGTGGTGATGGGCACCTGTAATCCCAGCTACTCTGAAGGCTGAGGCATGAGAATCAATTGAATCTGGGAGGCAGAGGTTGCAGTGAGCTGAGATCGTGCCATTGCACTCCAGCCTGGGCAACAAGAGTGAAACTCTGTCAAAATAATAATAATAATAATAATAATAATTTGACTGTGTATGTGTAGGTCTATTTCTGGACCCTCTATTCTGTTCCTTTGATATATTTGTCTACTCTTTTTGCCAGTACTACATTGTCTTGATTACTGTAAATTCAGAGAAAAACTTGAAGATAGGCAAATTCAGTCCTTCTGCTTTGCTTTGCTTTTCCAATATTTTTATTTTGGCTACACTTGATCTTTTGCCTTTCCAAATAGATTTTAAAATCATCTCACTAATTTCTAGAATAAATCCTGCTGGAATTTTGAATCTCTTTTCAGTTTAAGGAGAATGAATATCTTAAAATTTTGAATCTTCCAATCAATGAAAATGGTGTATCTCTCCATTTATTTAGGTTTTCTTTAATTTCTCTCAGCAGTGTTTTATAGTTTTTAGTGTAGATGTCTAACATATCTTTTATTAGGTTAATGCCTAGGTACCTAATTTTTTTGATGCTTTATATATGTTATTTTTTTAAATTCCATTTTCTAAATGTTCATTACTAGTGTGGGAAAATACAATTGCTTTTTGTATATGACTTTGTATCTTATACATTTTTAAGTTAATTTCTATGTCCTAGTAGATTTCTTCTAGAGTACTTTAGTAAGAGTTAGAGTAGTCTCAAAAATGACTTAGGAAGCATTCTCTCCTCAATTTTCTGAAAGCATTTGTATAGAATTGCTACTACTTCTTCTTTAGTTTTGATAAAGTCCACAAGCTAATTCATCTGGACCTGGAGTTTTCTTTGTGGAAAATTATTTGATTACAAATTCAGTATCTTTTAAGGATATAAGGCTATTTATTTTTATTTCTTCTTGAGCCAGTTTTGGTAATTCATGCTTTCAAGAATTTGTCATTTTGCATGAGTTTTCAAATTTTATAATATCCTCTTAATATCATTTTAATGTCTATAGGGTCTGTAGTGATATCCTTTTATACTTCTGCTATTGGTGCATTTTTTTCTTGATCACTTCTGCTAAAAGTTTATCAGATTTATTTATCTTTTCAAATAATCTGTTTCTGGCATTATTGATTTTTTTCTGATTTGTCAATTTTTGATTTCATTAATTTCTAATCTTATTTTTATTATTTTCCCTTTTCTATGTATTTTAGGCATAATTTTCTGTTCTTTTTCTAGCTTTTTAGATTGAAAAGAAAGGTCATTGTTTTTGTATCATTCCGCTCACTGGCATTTAAAACTATGAGTTTCTTTCAAGGTCTATATTAGTTGTATTCAACAAATTTTGGTATGTCTCCAACTATGATTGTAGATTTGCCTATAGTTCTTTTTGGTTAATGTATTTGGGTGCTTTATATTTAGTATATTGATTATCTATATACTTAATTATATTGCCTTTTATCATTATAAAATACTCCTATTCATCTATGCTAATATTCTTCATCTTAAAGATTCCTTTGTCTGATATTACTATGGCCACATCAGCTTTCTTTTGCTTAGTGTTTGCATACTACAGCTATTTCCATTTATTTACTTTTTAACTGCGTTGAGTATTTACATTTATTGTATTGTTTTATTGTTGGTTTTAAATTTTTTATTTTAGTTTAAGGGGTACATGTGAAAGTAGGTCCTATAGATAGTGTGTCCTGGGGGTTTGGGGTACAGATTGTTACCCAGGTAACAAGCATATTACCCAATAGGTAGCTTTTCTTTTTAAAAAAATTTTATTTTTTAATTCAGTAGGTTTTTGGGGAACAGGTGGTATTTGGTTACATGGATAAGTTCTTTAGTGGTGAATTCTGAAATTTTGGTAAACCCATCACCTGAGTGGTGTACACTGTACCCAGTGTGTAGTCTTTTATCCCTCACCCTCCTCCCACCCTTTACTCCAAATCCCCAAAGTCCATTGTATCATTCTTATGCCTTTGCATCTCATAGCTTAGCTCCCACTTATGAGTGAGAATGTACTTTTTGGTTTTCCATTCCTGGTTACTTCACTTAGAATAATGGTCTCCAATTCCATCCAGGTTGCTATGAATGCCATTATTTTGTTCCTTTTTATGGCTGAGTAGTATTCCATTATATATGCACCACATTTTCTTTATTCACGAATTGATGGGCGTTTGGACTGGTTCCATATTTTTGCAATCACGAATTGTGCTGCTATAAACATGCATGTGCATGTATCTTTTTCGTATAATGACTTATTTTCCTCGGGTGGATACCCAATAGTGGGACTGCTGAATCAAATGGTAGATCTACTTTTAGTTCTTGAAGGAATTTTCACACTGTTTTCCATAGTGGTTGTACTAGTTTACATTCCCATCAGCAGTATAAGAGTGTTCTCTTTTCACCACATCCATGCCAACATCTATTATTTGAGATGGTTTGTTTTTTTCTTGTTGATTTGTGTGAGTTCTTTGTAGATTCTGGATACTAGTCCATTGTCAGATACATAGTTTGTGAATATTTTCTTCCACTCTGTGGGTTGTCTGTTTACTCTGCTGATTATTTTGCTGTGCAGAAGCTTTTTAGTTTAATTAAGTTCCATGAATTTATCTTTGTTTTTGTTGCATTTGATTTTGGGTTCTTTGTCATGAAGTCTTTGCCTAAGCCATTGTCTAGAAGGGTTTCTTCGATGTTATCTTCTAGAATTGTTAAGGTTTCAGGTGTTAGATTTAAGTCTTTGATCCATCTTGAGTTGATTTTTGTATAAGGCAAGAGATGAGGATCCAGTTTCATTCTTGTACATATGGCTTTCCAATTATCCCAGCACCATTTGTTGAATAGGGTATCCTTTCCCTACTTTAGTTTTTGTTTGCTTTGTCGAAGATCAGTTGGCTTTATTTCCGGGTTCTCTATTTTGTTACTTTGATATGTGTGTCTATTTTTATGCAAGTACCATACTGTTTTGGTGACTATAGCCTTATAGTACAGTTTGAAGTCAGGTAATGTGATGCCTCCAGATTTGTTCTTTTTGCCTAGTCTTGCTTTGGCTATGCGAGCTCTTTTTTGGTTCCACATGCATTTTAGGACTGTTCTCTTTTGTTCTGTGAAGAATGATGCTGGTATTTCAATGGGAATTACATTGAATTTGTAGATTGCTTTTGGCAGTATGGTCATTTTCACAATATTGACTCTACCCATCCATGAGCATGGAATGTGTTTCCATTTGTTTGTGTCATCTATGATTTCTTTCGGCAGTATTGTGTAGTTTTCCTTGTAGAAGTCTTTTATCTTCTTAGGTACATTTGTGAGTATATTTTTGCAGCTATTGTAAAAGGGGTTGAATTATTGATTTGATTCTCAGCTTGGTCGCTGTTGGTGTATAGCAGTGCTGAGAGGTAACAACGTGCTAGCAGTCCTTGCTTGCTCTCAGCACCTTTTTGGCCTCGACGTTCACTCTGGCCATGCTTGAGGAGCCCTTCAGCCCGCCGCTGCACTGTGGGAGCCTGTCTCTGGGCTGGCTGAGGCTGGAACCAGCTCCCTCTGCTTGTGGGGAGGTGTGGAGGGAGAGGCGCAGGTGGGAACCAGGGCTGCGTGTGGCGCTCCTGGGCCAGTACGAGTTCTAGGTGGGCGTGGGCTCAGCGGGCCCCGCACTCAGAGTGGCCAGCCGTCGCTGCTGGCCCCGGGCAGTGAGGAGCTTAGCACCCAGGCCAGCAGCTGTGGAAGGTGCACCAGGTCCCCCAGCACTGCCGGCCTGCCTGCGTTGTGCTCGAATTCCCACTGGACCTCAGCTGCCTCCCTGCGGGGCAGGGCTCAGGACCTGCATGCTGCCATGCCCGAGTTCCCCCGCAGTGGGCTTCCGTGCAGCCCGAGCCTCCCTGATGGGTGCCGCCCCCTGCTCTGCGGCGCCTGGTGCCGTTGACCGCCCAAGGGCTGAGGAGTGCAGGCGCGTGGTCTGGGACTGGCAGGCAGCGTGGTCTGGGACTGGCAGGCAGCTCCACCCATGGCCCTGGCACAGGATCCACTAGGCAAAGCCGGCTGGGCTCCTGAGTCGGGTGGGGACTTGGAGAACTTTTATTTCTAGCCGGAGGATTGTGTATGCACCAATCAGCACTCTGTGTCTAGCTCAGGGTTCATGGATACACCAATCAGCACTCTGTATCTAGCTAATCTGATGGGGACTTGGAGAACTTTTATGTCTAGCTAAAGGATTGTAAATACACCAATCAGCACTCTGTGTCTAGCTCAGGGATTGTAAATGCACCAATCAGCACCCTATCAAAACGGACCAATCAGCTCTCTGTAAAATGGGCCAATCGGCAGGATGTGGGTGGGGCCAGATAAGGGAATAAAAGCAGGCTGCCTGAGCCAGCAGGGGCAACCCACTTGGGTCCCTTTCCACACTGTGGAAGCTTTGTTTTTTTGCTCTTTGCAATAAGTCTGGCTGCTGCTTATTCTTTGGGTCCACACTGCTGTTATGAGCTATAACAGTCACCCCGAAGGTCTACAGCTTCACTCCTGAGGCCAGCGAGACCACGAACCCACCGGGAGGAATGAACAAGTCCAGACATGCCACCTTAAGAGCTGTAACACTCACCACGAAGGTCTGCAGCTTCACTCCTGAAGCCAGCGAGACCACGAACCAACCAGAAGGAAGAAACTCTAAACACGTCCGAACATCAGAAGGAACAAACTCTGGACACACCACCTTTAAGAACTGTAACACTCACCACAAGTATCCGCGGCTTCATTCTTGAAGTCAGTGAGACCAAGAACCCACCAGTTTCGGACACAGTGCTACTGATTTGTGTACATTAATTTTGTATTCTGAAACTTTCCTGAATTCATTTACCAGTATTAGGAGCTTTATGGAGAAGTATTTAGGGTTTTCTAGATATATGATCATGTTATCAGCAAACAGTGATAGTTTGACTTCCTCTTTACTGATTTGGATGCCCTTTATTTCTTTTTGTTGTCTGATTGCTCTGGCTAGGACTTCCAGTACTATGTTGAACAGGACTGGTGAGACTGGGCATCATTGTCATGTTCCAGTTCTCAGAGGGAATGCTTTCAGCTTTTCCCTATTCAGTGTAATGTTGGCCATGAGTTTGTCATAGATGGCTTTTATTACATTAAGATATGTCCCTTCTATGCCAGTGTTGCTGAGGTTTTAATCATAAAGGGATGCTGAAGTTTGTTTGGGGGCTTTAGAGCCCCCAAGAGAGTATGTCCTTTGTCTTCAGCCACCAGGATGGGTAGAGAAAGACCCTCAGTTGGGGCAGGGTTAGGCATGTCTGAGCTCAGACTCTCCTTGGGCAGAGCTTGCTGTGGCTGCTGTAGGGGATGGGGGTGTAGTTCTCAGGCTGATGGAGTTATGTTCCCAGGGGTATTATGGCTGCCTTTACTGCGTTATACAGGCCACCAGGGAAGTGGGGAAAAGCCAGCAGTGACCGGCCTTGCCCAACTCCCACACAGCCTGAAAAGCCAGTCTCACTCCCACCGTGTCTCTCATGAAGCCAGTGAGTAGGGCTAAGAACTTGCCGCAGGTTACAAGCCTCCCTGCTGAAAAAGCAAGTAGGGCTTTCAGGTTTCATACCTCCCACCTGTCATGGTTTCTGTGTTCATATCTGCACTCCCTATTTGCCCCCTTTCCCAGGTTCTGTCCAGGAAACTTTGTATTCGGTTTAAATTTTTACAAAGTTCAGCTGGAACTTTTCTTCTTCCTATGGTCTTTCTCCAGTTCCACTGGCAGCCCTCCCCAAGGATCTCTGCAAGACAAAGTCAGGAATGACTTCCCTGGGGACTGCAAGTGCCCACAGGGCTCTTCCTGCTGCTTCCTCTACCCCTATATTTTGTTTGGCTGTAAATTTGCCTCAGCTCCAGGTGAGGTCAAATCCTTCTCCCATGATCTGGACCTTCAGGTTTTCCACAGAGGATGTGTGTTCGGGGGTGGACACTCCCCATATCACACTTTGGGCACTCAGTTTTTTGGCTATCTCACAAAGACTACAGCAGCAAGCCTCTTCCTTCGAAGGGTCTGTGGATTCTCTCTGCTTTCCTGGTATGTTCCTGTTGTAGTTCTTGGAGCAAAAGTTCATGATATGAGTCTCCACATGCTGCTCTGTCCATCTGAATGGGAGCTGGAAGTTAGTCCTTGCCTCCTATTCACTATTTTGGGAACTGATCTAAGTCTTTACATTTAAAGTGTCTTTCTTGTAAACAGCATACAGAATTTTGCTTTTTTACACAATCTAACAACTTCTGCATTTTAATTAAGGCATTTGGTTCATTTACACTTAATATAATTATCAATATGTTTGGATTTAAGTCTACTATCTTGACGTGTGACTTCCATTTGTCTCTCAGCTCCTTGTTCCTCTGTTTCTACTTCTTTGCCATTTTTGTGGGTGAATAAAATAATTTTTAGTATTCCATTTTAACTCCTCTAATGACGTTTTAAGTATGTCTATTTGTGTTTTTTAGGTTGCATTAGAAATTAAAATATGCATTTTTTTACATGATACATCTTCAACTTATCAAGTCAATATCCAAATATATCCTTCACTTCATAAATGATTTAAAAACTTTATATATGTCTAATTTTTACCATCCTTCTCTTAGTGTTCTTGGTGTCATATGTTTTACTTCTACTTGTTTAAATAGCCAATAATTTAAAAATATTTAACTAATAGTTTTTAAGGGAGAAGTTACACATCTAAAATTAAAATATAGGATATAAAGTCATTAGAACTCAGAATTTAGAGGGAGAATTTAGAGATCATTTTATTTCATAGATGAGGACACTGATGTCCAGAGATGTTCATACATTTTCCTAATATCACATAGTTAATCAGAGGAACGGTCAGGAAGTGGTTGAAGTAAAGCAAAATATCATATACTCTAAAGGAAAGATTTCTGGTGTTAGGTTCTTGGGTCCCCAAAGGGTTCATAGAAGGCTTTAGGATGTGTCAGTGCTCTGAAATTGAGGATTCGTATCTTTCATCAAAATTCCAAAAAAGTCTCATGAAGTTCAATAACTATTTTATGAAGACAATGCTGACAATATTTTTAGAATAAAAATTACTTTTTTCGGTAAGTAGAAAAACTCCAAGTCATGGAGACCCTGAAAAAGGAGTGTATGTATGTGTATATTTATCTGTCTATAGATATAGATTTATATACATACATCCGTATGCTTTCATATGTATATATCCATATATATCCACATACATTCATATCCATATACACATCCATATATACATATATGTATATATATATGTGTATATGCATGTACATATACATATATATGGGTGTGTATATATATGTATATGCACGTGGATGCATGTAGATAGATATTTATGTATATATCCATATATATACACACACACATAATGCCTATAAGCACATAAACACAACAAATCTGATTGATCAATTACTTCATATCAAGTATGGCACACAGCTCTGGCTAGTTTCCTACCTTTGAATCAGAGAAAACTGATTATTCTTTTCCTTAGGAACTTAAGGTACTGACAATCTGATTGCCAAAACAAGCTGTCTAAAGTGAGACATAGACAATGTTCAAAGCAACAGTGTCCTGAAGGATCATAATCCATTCTCTGCATTCTCTGTGTCTGTATATGCCAGAGAGCTGGTTTCTTTTTTTTTTTGAGATGGAGTCTTGCTCTGTTGCCCAGGCTGGAGTGCAATGGTGCGATCTCAGCTCACTGCAAGCTCCGCCTCCCGGGTTCATGCCATTCTCCTGCCTCAGCCTCCTGAGTAGCTGGGACTACAGGCGCCCGCCACCACACTCGGCTAATTTTTTGTATTTTTTAGTAGAGACAGTGTTTCACCATGTTAGCCAGGGAGAGCTGGTTTCTTTAAGAGTCTGGCTCCTCAAGCATCCACAGACTCAATATAAAGTAGAGGAAAGAAGTTTCTTCTTAAAAAATGTATTTCCTCATCTCAAGGTTAGTAATGTTTTCTTGTATGTATGTACAGTGGAGTATATAGCAGCTCCCAGTGAGATAACATAAAGGGCAGGCACTTTTGCCCTCCAAGTAAGTCTTGCCTTTTAATCCTATCAGGAAAAAAAGAAGTTTTGTACATAGAGATTGGGATTCTAGAGTCATCTTATAAGGAGAAAGTATTTTCTAACATATAATCAAAATTCCTTCCCTTTAGTTTACATCAGCTTTGTCCAATACAAATATAATGCAAGTCACATATGTAATTGTAAATATTCTAGTTGGCTCATTAAAAAAAAGTAAAAACAAGTAAATGTAACTTTAATAGTACATTTTAATATTTTGATAACATATCAAAATGTCACTTCAACATGCAATCTGAATAAAAATTATAAAGTTATTTTATATTCCTTTTTTCACATTAATTCTTGGATGTCCTGTTTGTATTTTACATTTATAGCATATCTTAATTTGCAAACTAAGTTTTCATAGAAAATCTTTGATCTGTATTTAGATTTCATAAAATTTACAGGTAAAATAGTTGATTTACATACTTGTTCTAAAATACTCAAAAATATTTTAATATATTATACATGATTCATAATATATGAATCAAATATTAGTTTTAACATTTACCACAAGTTAATTAAAATTAAATAACATTAAACTTTTGGTTCCTCGGTCATACTAACCACATTTCAAGGGCTCAGTAGTCACATGTAGCTAGTTGCTGCTGTACAGAGCAGTACGGCTCTAGTCTGTAGTAGAGATGAGATAAACTGACTGCTGTCACTCATCATATTCTGAACTTGAGAACTGTAATTGAATTGCCCTTCAAACTACTCTTCCCTCTCCTATGTACATCCATTCCCTTTAGTTTATACAAGAGTAAACCTACTTGAGGCACTGTGAAATTCTCAAAACAAAACTTTTATTTATATTTTTCTAAAGAGAGAAAAATGAATGCTTTAAAATGATGTACAGAAATCACTAAAAAAAAAATCAAACTGTCATTCCAAAATGCTGAGGATAACTGAGATAGTTCTTTTTTTGAGTACTAAACAGCTGTTACAATTTTAGAAACAACGAAGCAGATTTTTCAAGTAAAAATAATTGCAAAATTTCCTTCCATTGAGGGGAAAAAACCTCTAAACACAATTTAAAGTTTTTTACTTGAATTTCCTAGTCTGAAAAGGAGCATTTTGATCAAACTGTAGAAACTGATACACATTGAAATAACAGACAGTTGTGAATAGTATAAAGTGAGGGACCCAGCAGGCTAAAATAATAAATGGCAGGTAAATCAGATGACTAACCAAGAGTAGGAGGAAGGCGTGGTTCAATGGGGAGAAACAATTCAACAGACCATGCCTTCTGGATTGATTTTCCCTGTTCATCTTGTTATGCCTGGCTGTTCATTTTCGGGTGGTGGGGTCATGGAATTGATTTTTTTAAATCAATCTTTTTATTTCTTGAGAAAACCATGATGAAATGAGATCAACTTCACCCAGATGCAGATTTATTAGTGTTATACCCACATTTAATAGATGGTTCAATAAGAGGTTAAATTATTTGCCTGAAGTCAAACATTTAATAATTGGCTGAGCTGGGGTTCCATGCAGTTCTGTCTGTTTCTGAAGAATCCCCTACATTGCAAATTCATTAATTCCCAGTGGGGCCTAGTCTCATTCAGAAATGAGAATAGTCACCTGGGCATGCAGGCCATGCCTTCTTGGCATCATGTGAACTGGGTTAGATGTGAGGTGGTTGCTTTAAGAACAAGGAATCTGAGTGAGGGTTGTTGGATAGACTAGAAGGTGCCCACACAGGCCAGTCTCAGAGCAGTGATGAACTCTGCTCATAACGGAGTTATTCTGTGTGCCTAGGGACTGGAGTCCTCATGGCTACCACATTTAAGAGCTGTCATTCCTGTCAATTCTGGATAAATGCTTGGAAATTCTTGCTCTTTGGGTGTGTCTTTTTTTCAAATCCCTCAATGCAATAGGCATTCCTTTTTAAAGGAACATGTACCTGAATCCTAACTTGCTGTCTGCATCATGATTTATTGCATTGGCTGGTCCCAAAGCCCTTCTGCTTCACATCCACAGGCTAACTTCACATCTATAGGCTAATTTATTGCATTGGTTGGTCCCAAAGCCCTTCTGCTTTACATCTACAGGTGGCAAATTTATACTTCAGATATTGGTTTTTACGGGTTTCATTTCTGGATGATTACCTTATTTCCAGGTCCTGTAAGAACCTTGCCTCATGTCTTTCTTATGCTAATGCAAGTGTTGTAGGAACACATAGAATAAACCAAAGATGTAATCTCTGAACTAATTAAGTAATGAGAATCCAGGTTGTGCCTTGTTGTAGAGTATTACCAAAATCACAAGTATTTTTTAAAAAGCTGCAACCTATCTAAACACTCATGATATTGCAATATCACATTAATAAGAAAAGCCCCCAGAGAGCACAGTGCTCATGCCTGTGATCCCAGCACTTTGGGAAGCTGAGGCAGGCGGATCACTTGAGGTCAGAAGTTCAAGACCAGCCTGGCCAACATGTGAAACTCTGTCTCAACTAAAAATACAAAAAATTAGCCAGGCGTAGTGGTGTGTGCGTGTAATCCCAGCTACTTGGGAGGGTGAGACAGGAGAATATCTTGAAGCTGGAAGGCAGAAGTTGCAGCGAGCTGTGATCATGCCACTGCACTCCAGCCTGGGCAACAGAGTGAGACTCCATCTCAAAGAAACAAGAAAAGCCCCCAGAAAATTTACTTTGGGTTTACTACTTTTAAAAAATGTAAAATAAAAACCCAACTTAATATGAAACAAAAAAAAGACAATAATTGTTAGAAAGTATTTTCTTTATTTTAATGTACACAAATGTGCACAGATACTCACAAACATATATTCTCATGAGTACTTGCATGGACCAGCCCTTCCACCACTCCGGAAACACACACTAATTGGTGTTATGTTTTAGCAGCACTGGGGATACCACCATCACAGAATTTGCAGCCTGGAGTACTTCTGAAATTTCCCAGAATGCACTGATGTACTATAGTGGTCGGCTGTTCTGGATCAATGGCTTTAGGATTATCACAACTCAGGAAATAGGTCAGAAAACCAGTGTCTCTGTTTTGGAACCAGCCAAATTTAATCAATTCACAATTATTCAGACATCCCTTAAGCCTCTGCCAGGTACAGTATTTCATTCCTGCTTACCCTACTCCATTATACCTTCGGTTAAATAAATGTTTAGGTTGGGATATTTTTTTTTCTTAAAAATTAAGTTTTAAGAGGAGTAAGGCTTCAGTAATTTCAGTTGGTTTGCTTGCAGTGAGTTTAATCTTAACCCAAATTTACAGCCTGAAAAAGTCAGAAAAAGATGATTTTTTTCAGGATATGTTAAAGAAAAGAAAAATTTTGTTTCAGTTCTAATTGTTAGTAATTGCTATTGATTTTCTATGATTTCTATATTGATCAATAATCCCCAATTTTTTCTCCTATTTCTTTTTTTTCTTTCGACGTGTAGGGAACTTTTCCTTTACCCCTAAGGTTATTCCAGATTCTGTTCAAGAGTCTTCATTTAGGATTGAAGGAAATGCTTCAAGTTTTCAAATCCTGTGGAATGGTCCCCCTGCGGTAGACTGGGGTGTAGTTTTCTACAGTGTAGAATTTAGTGCTTATTCTAAGGTATGGTGTTGGTTCTAGTAACTTTCATTTCCCAAACAGACTGTGTCAGCCCTGCCCACACTGACCTGTACCATCTTGACTTAGCCAAGCCCATCTTCTTTGTCATTCCCATAGCATTTGGTTATTAAGATTATTCCCCAGAAGACTTGTTTACAGCCAGTCTCTGACTGCTTGGTGCTAACTGCTGTGCTGGATACGCTTTAACTGGTCTGTGTGGCACAACATAGAACTTGCCAAAATTAGCACTTCCGAAATTGCAAACTTTGATTTTACATGTGAACCAAAGTTTGGAGATTTTAGGTAATAAGGAATGAAAGATTTTATAATTCTCTCCCTGAGAAAATAATGTTTTCTGTTTATATTTTAGTTCTTGACTAGTGAACAACACTCTTTACCTGTATTTACTGTGGAAGGACTGGAACCTTATGCCTTATTTAATCTTTCTGTCACTCCTTATACCTACTGGGGAAAGGGCCCCAAAACATCTCTGTCACTTCGAGCACCTGAAACAGGTACAGGGGTTAAAATCTGTCTTTTTTCTAAAAAAAGCAGAATCTCACTTTTCATGATCTGGAATGGATAGTTGATATTTAAAAATAACTTTCAGTTTTATAGATGTGTTTAGATTCAATACCCTTTCAATGACTTTTTGGAGATTAGAATAGCTCCATTAACATAATTTTGCATAATTTATTCCAAAGGAATATTTCAAAGATTTCTTAACAGCCATTTCATTTGATTGTAGTGATGTAGAAGATGCAGATGCATATTTCAGGTAATTTGCAAAATCCTTTATACGGAAAATGGGCATTTAAGGGCAGAGACAGTTTTCTTGGAAGGCAGGCTCTTTTCATAGATGGTAACTCAGAATCTTCTGTAGGTGAATAACTGATATCTAAATTTAATGTTTTGGGGAAAAGATATTTTTAAAAGGATACTAGCCATATCATTACATGTGTGTATCACCTTAAAGTGTACAAAACACATTTTTAGGTATCACTCCTTTATTAACTATTTACTACATACCTATCATGCATCAGAAACATCATTTCATTTGATCCTCACAGAGCTCTGAGATGGGTAGGAAAGTCTTATTATCTTGATTATTCAAGAAAGAAAATGAAAGCCTAGTAGTTGCCCAAATAAAATAGTTACTAAGTGGCTGGGCTGGGACTTAATCTGGACTTTTCACTACAGTTTCATCAAATCTCCATTCAGTCAGTTTTACAAATGTTGGTAAATGATAGTAATTTATGTAAAACTAATACAGGATTTGGCAGGTGGTAAGAGCTTACTAAATATAGATATCCATTCTCCATTGCATTTTTTACTATTAAGATTATTTCAACAATATTCATCTATAAATCACACATCAGGAACATAGTGGGGCCTGGGCAGGTTCCGGAGCAGTTAGCATTGGATCCAGGAATGTTCTGCTTGAGATTTCCTTGGGATATCAGCTTGGTTGAATTGTCCTGTGGAAATGGACTTGACTGCATCCATCAGGGGATCCAGTGGGAGCAAGAGTCAACAGCACTCTGCTGGATATTGGAGAATAAGAAAGGATGACAAGATTTGGCCTTTGCCTTCAGGAAATTTATAATATAGCCAGGAAATTATCCAAACTGATCAATATTTATTAACCACTTACTGTGTCCTAGTTCTATAATAGATTTGGGAGGATTTAACAAGGAATAAGAAGAGATGCTTTCTCTGATGGAGTTCATAAAACAGGAGGGA
Organism: Pongo abelii; assembly: GCF_028885655.2. Lineage (NCBI taxonomy): Eukaryota > Metazoa > Chordata > Mammalia > Primates > Hominidae > Pongo > Pongo abelii. The sequence continues at coordinate 118,588,376 of NC_071990.2, read as the reverse complement.
GATAAACACATGCACAGCAAATTATAATAGATACTAGAGAGTTGTACCTGAGCAGCAGTGGTATAGAGTGAGTAGACAAGCCTATGAAACCTTCACCTATATCAAACTGCCTCAGGCATTTTTAAGAGAGAAGGTGCCTTTGGGAAATGGAAACTTTAGTGCACTCTGAAAGATGGAACAAGAAGAGGTATCCCATGTGAGAAGAGAAGCCTAATGTAAGAAGGCCTGGAGATTGAATAATAGTGTGAGTGTTAAACATTAAATAGCAATGTGATTGGAATGAGGGAGGGAATGAAGACCTTGTGGAGGAGTCCTAAGAGAGGAGAGGGCCATCCAGAGAGAATGACTTAGAAATCAGGCAGAGACATTTCTCTTGATTAAAGGACTGAGAGACACTGAATTGCTTGGTTTGGCTCTAGAATAAATGAATACTCCCAAACCTTACTCTTGGGGTATGATCAGCCTCCCCTAAACTTTTCTGCTTCTTAGGGACTTCAGAGTGACAGGGCCTAGGTCTCTGATTTATACTGTGTTTTACAACCTGAACTGGCTGAAGGCTGGTGGGACTTACTGCCATCCATCCCGATGATGACATTTTCACTTTCACTGAAATCACTCTGTCAGGATAAAAGTGAATGTTGCATTTTACGGGGAGAACCAGACACCTTCCATCTACACAAGGCACAGACAAGAAAGATGTGCTTAAGTGGTAGTAGGAAGGATTTGAGTTGAACATAAGGAAGTCTTCCTTGTCAGTCAGATGCGCTGAAATTATCAGGATGGGTTCCTGAAGAAATCTATGGAATATTCTCTCCTGAAGATCTTTAAGAATGTAATAAATATACTGCAACTGCCTGGAATGAGAAATATTGTTAAGTTGTTTACAATCTCATTATAAGTGGTAAAAGTCTTATATTCTTTATATTCTTATATTCTTTTCTGCTCTACCTGTGCCTCTACTTTTCAGTTCCATCAGCACCAGAGAACCCCAGAATATTTATATTACCAAGTGGAAAATGCTGCAACAAGAATGAAGTTGTGGTGGAATTTAGGTGGAACAAACCTAAGCATGAAAATGGGGTGTTAACAAAATTTGAAATTTTCTACAATATATCCAATCAAAGTATTACAAACAAAACATGTGAAGACTGGATTGCTGTCAGTGTCACTCCCTCAGTGATGTCTTTTCAACTTGAAGGCATGAGTCCCAGATGCTTTATTGCCTTCCAGGTATGAGAGAGAAAACAGAAGATATGAGAGTCTTAATAGCGGCATTGTGGGGAGAGGGAAAGACCGTGTTTCTGGGATATGTTACAGTGTAAATGGCACACATACCTAGATTTTGATTGGCCGCTATAGTTTTTTAAAATTATGTGAGAAAATTAATGGAGATAATTCAGATAAGAGTGACTAAACTAAACTTAAATAAATGGAAAGTGGACCTTTTGAGGATTAATATGCAGGAATTCGTTTTTATTCCATTAAAAACGACTGCAGTAAAAAAAAAAAGTTCAAACAGAAGAATAATTAAAGGACTAGGTTAAGAATTCTTCCACCCTGTCGATAATTTAGGTATACTGTGATCAAAGAGGTCAAGTGGGCAGCAAAAGTAGAGAGGCAAGAGGCGATTGCTTGGGTAAAGGATATTTTCACAACTTTCTCACATTCAGGGAACTTTGCAAATTCAGAGTAAGTCATTCTTTTTCTTTTTTTCTTTTCTTTTGAAGCTGTATCACGATTTTAATTTTTCTGTGTTACACATTACTGATTTGTTTTACATTTTTTATTGATATATATTTTAGTTGTACATACATTTGGGGTACCCGTGTTATTTTGATAAATTATTATTTTTCAGTAAAATCACTGTAGGCCTTGCACCACAGTAGGTACTTTTGTATTCATTATCTCATTTGATCCTCATGCTATAAAGAAAAAGTTAAGTCGTTGAGAGATCAGTCAATTACCAAAGATGCGTGGCTGGAAAGCACTGTGCTGTAATGCTTTCTACCATTTCTTTTTGGGGAAAATAACATCTTGGGGAGTGTTTTGGAGATTTGAGTTGCGTAGGGATTTGTTTTTCTTTTCATAAAATTCTAATTTAATAATTATTTTGATAATTTGTTGTCTACATATACTAATCAAATAAGTTATACATGAAAATTAAAGATAGTACACGTTCCTATTTGGTAAAAATTAGGGGTGTTTTGGTAAAATAAATATTCTGGTTAAGTGTGTCTATATATAGAATATATAGTATATATATAGAATATATAATATAAATATGTATACAGATATATAGTTTCAAATTTTGGTCACCATGGAACTATGCAAAGTGATATGCATGGATATGTATGAGTTTCATTTAACACAGTTTTGTACAAAAGTAAACATTACTATATATATATGTACCATTATAAATCATACACAGATATTAATATATAAAATATAGTAAAATGAATTTAATACTAAAAGTATAATAAAAATAATACAATGTTTTGTTGATAAAGCACTTGGGGCTTTATATTTTGAGTCCACCATTATAGATGTCAATTTTCTTTGCAGGCTACTGTACATATGCAAGGTTTGGAAATGGAAATACTTTATTACATAATAGAAAATATCTAAAAAAATAAAAATAAACTTTACTGTTAGAATGTGGCATGGGCCAATGGGAAAAAATGTATGCAGACCTCAGAAGACTTGGTTCTGATGCCAGTTTCTACATATGTCATTGTGCAAGAGTTACTTACCTTTATTAGTATCCTGGTCCAGTTTCTACGCTTAGTAGTTGTGAAGATCAAAAGAGACAATGTATGTGAAACTGGTTTGAAATGCACAATCATTTTCAAATGTAAGATTTAATTATTTTTAAAAGTTACTCTTTTTAAAAAGTCTGGAAATTTAGTTTTTTGAAGATTCTAGTTGTTGAATTCAAGAAAAATGGAAGTTTATCATAATTTGTACAGTTTTATTTCTGTTAAATGTTCTATGTAACTTAATTTTGAAAATAATGACCTTATTTTATTTAAAAATATTCAATTGACATATATATATTCAAGCTGTACATGACTTGATAAATGTATACATTGTGTAATTATCACAATTGAATTAATTAGACATTCATCACCATCCATGCTGTACATTAAATCCCCAGACATTTTTAGAAATTCATTTTTTAGCAAGAGAGATTTGTTCCAATTCTTGCACTTTTCTAGATAAAAAATCTATCAACATTAATATAGAGCAATATTTTTTCTCTTGGTGATTTATATTGCTGTATATTAATGTCAATAACTATTTGAAACTATTAATATTGTGTATCAGGAGTGTGAAATGAAACATTTAGTAATCTCTCAGTCTCAGAACTTAATTGTTGCCACAGAGAATACTATTGAATGCAGTTTTTGTTTCCTTTTCTTTAGGTTAGGGCCTTCACATCTAAAGGGCCAGGACCATTTGCTGACGTTGTAAAGTCTACAACATCAGGTATTTGTTTGCTAAAATCTGTGCAAATAATAATTTAGAGGCTTCTGTGTGTGTGTGTTTTTTTCCCATTGGTATCTTTAGGGATATGAACACTGTCTCTGAGCTAAAATTTAGGTCAAAAACATGTTTTTGACCCCAAAACATCACAAAAATATTTTTAAATAAACCTAGGGGTAGAGAGCCTACAAGGTTATCACTGAGACAGATGTATTAGGGGAACCAAAGGGAGCCCATGGACTTCAAAACTGCCGGATATTAAATCAAGAGACTTTGCTAAGCTAAAGTTAGTTTTCTCATGCATATTATCTACATGTTTTTTTGCTTTCAGAAATCAACCCATTTCCTCACCTCATAACTCTTCTTGGTAACAAGATAGTTTTTTTAGATATGGATCAAAATCAAGTTGCGTGGACGTTTTCAGCAGAAAGAGTTATCAGTGCCATTTGCTACACAGCTGATAATGAGATGGGATATTATGCTGAAGGGGACTCACTCTTTCTTCTGAACTTGCACAATCGTTCTAGCTCTGAGGTATTTCACTATGTAATTCTTTCAAAATAAAGGAAGTAAAGTATTTGCATATGACACTACTCTGTAGTTAAAATGACTGGAAAACGGTTTAGTCATTAAGATTAGAATGAAAAGGACAGATATTGTATAATTATTTAGCCACAAACGAATACAGACTACATTTTGGGCAAATGTCATTCAACACTCAGTTAGCAAATAGTTATTGGGTTTAGGATGCTGTGTTAGAGCCTGGGATATTATAGGTGAAAGTTTATAGGCTTTGCTCTTAATAAGCCCAGTCTAGTATTAGTCCAACACTAGGAAGGCAGTATTGCCTAGTGATTAAGAAGGTGAGTTTTGGAATTTGACTACCTAGAATACAATTTGGGCTCTACTACTTACTAGATTTGTGACCACTGGCAAGTTATTTAACCTCTGTGGTTAAATAATACCTCATCGTAGGGTTCCCATGAAGATTAAATGAGATAATCCATGTAATGCACTTAGCACAATGCCTGGAATGTGGTAGGCATTCACTAAGTGTTAACTGATAGTGAAGACAGACTAGGATAACTGTTGTGCTGAGAGCAGGATGTGGTGGAATCACAGAGAATGAACATGTAGTCTAGGTTGGCTTGGTGGTGGTAGAATGGAAAAACATCTTGGAAACAAAGATGAGACAGGTGAAGGCCGAGGGGGTACAAAGACAGGAAAACAAAGAACCATAGAGTGTTTGGATGAGAGTGGAGTGAAAGGAAGGTGGGAAATCTGGAGAGGTGGGAGCCTGAGCATAATGGGCCTCCTTTACTGTGCTAAGGAGGCAGGTGTTATTCTAGAAGCCAACAGCAAGCCAGTAAAGATATTTAGTGGGTTATTAACATGGTCAAGTTGTGTTTTAGAAAGGCCTGTCTGTTAGCAGTGTGAATAGTGACTTAGAAAGAGTTAAGTCTGAGACAATTAGGAGGCTGTCACAGAAATCCAGGTAGAAAATGTTATGGGCCTGAGTGAGGGGATGAGCGTGAGGTGAGAAAGGAGATGACAAACTGGACATTTAAAATGGGACTAGTTCAAGCTGGGTGCAGTGACTCACACCTGTAATCCCAACACTGTAGGAGGCCAAGGCAGGTGGATCACTGGATGCCAGGAATTCAATGCCAGCCTGGCCAACATGGGGAAACCCTGTCTCTACTAAAAATATAAAAATTAGCTGGACGTGGTGGTGCGCACCTGTAGTCTCAGCGACTCGCAAGGCTGAAGCAGGAGAATCGTTTGAACCCAGGAGGCAAAGGTTTCAGTGAACCAAGATCATGCCACTGCACTCCAGCCTGGGTTACCGCCAGACTCCATCTCCAAAAAAAAAAAAAAAAAAAAAGGGACTAGTTTACTATGGGTAGTAATGAAAAGAAGAAGTCAAGGAGGACCATATTTGTCATGATTAGCTCCTTGGGTGGGTGTTGGAAATCCATAAAAATATAAAATGCAGGAGAAAAAGAGGTTTTGGGGTGGGTGATGAAGTCTGTTTTCTGGGATAATTCATATGGAAATGTTCAGTAGGCAGTTTGATATTTGAATCAGTGACTCATTAAAGATCTTGTCTGAAGATATAAATTTGTAGCACTGGTTTGTAGATTGCAGTTAAAGCCATGATAGTTAAAATCATTTAGAAAAAAATGTGAGAAGAGTGCCCATGTTACAATGGTATACTATCCAGATTGCTGAGGTTTAGGATTACAAATGAGAAGTGCAGTAAACAAATGATATGGGTGAATATAGAAAAGTCTTCAAATAAAAAAATAACCACTCTCTTCTTGGCTGTGTTCTCTACCTATTGTTAAGCTTTTCCAAGATTCACTGATTTTTGATATCACAGTTATTACAATTGACTGGATTTCAAGGCACCTCTACTTTGCACTGAAAGAATCACAAAATGGAATGCAAATATTTGATGTTGATCTTGAACACAAGGTGAAATATCCCAGAGAGGTGAAGATTCACAACAGGAATTCAACAATAATTTCTTTTTCTGTATATCCTCTTTTAAGGTATGTAAATGCAAGTATCTTTTTATATTGTGATGAAATAGATATAGACATATTTAATGTAATGTCTTTGGTTTAATAGTAGAAGACAATTATGGAAAAATAAGATGCTTAGGGCTCTTGGCCCACTATATTGTAGTAAGTAATTCTTCATGTAAATTAGGAGCCACAACCACAAATATGTAAACTTAATGCATACTGACAATTTGACTAACAAAGTTAGGCTAATTACCTAAAAGGAAACAATAGCAGATTTTTATACTAGTGAATGCAATAACATCATCAGTTGGCAAGGACAAGAAGAGGATTGAGACAGTGGCAAGAGGTGAGCAGGAACAGATGGGCAGCATGCCTTGCACAGTAAAAGTTATTCTGTGCTCGTCCATCTTAGTTTAACTAATATCCTCATAAGGTGAGCTTTAAAGTTTCGTTTTAGCACCTAAGTAGCAATTTCGCAGGCTGGAAAGATGCATTTCTGTTTGGGCCATAAGCATGGGGTTAGGCTATTTGGAAACTAGATCATTAACTAGTATTAAGAAGCAGAAACAAACATGAGAGGAGGGGAATAGAGATGGACATTGATGAAAATTATGCAAATATATTTTATATTTCAGTTATTAAGTGAGCCTTTTAATATAGCACCTAAGGTCATTATATTCCAAGACTTTAGTTGTAAACACATCTATTGAGAAATCACTGGAAATGCTACAAGTTAGACTTCTTGTGACTTCTTCCATCTCAGCAAAAGGTTATTGAAAACTTGACCATGTTCTCTCCAAAGGCTCCATTTGTCCCTCACAGTCATTAGGAATGGTTGCTCTGCATTAGAAACCAATATTTGAAATGATGTATTTTACTCATTAAGTTGGGGGGACTTTTTTTCCTCTATAGTCGCTTGTATTGGACAGAAGTTTCCAATTTTGGCTACCAGATGTTCTACTACAGTATTATCAATCACACCTTGCACCGAATTCTGCAACCCATAGCTACAAACCAACAAAACAAAAGGAATCAATGTTCTTGTAATGTGACTGAATTTGAGTTAAGTGGAGCAATGGCTATTGATACCTCTAACCTAGAGAAACCATTGATATACTTTGCCAAAGCACAAGAGATCTGGGCAATGGATCTGGAAGGCTGTCAGTGTTGGAGAGTTATCACAGTACCTGCTATGCTTGGTAAGATGCTGATATATGTGCACAGATACTTGTTAGTAAGAGCAGCCCCTTCAATTGCATTTACAAAGGGCTTGCATTCCCCATATACTCAAAAGAATATACACATGATATTTGCTCTGTACCACGCCAAGTGTTCTTGCAGAATTCAAATCAAGTTGTTTCCAGGAAAATTGTATGTAGGCATTCACATAATTTTCTAAATCTGTGTTTTAAAAAATTGTAATTAATAATAGAACTAAAATTTAATGAGCTTAACTGTATATGCTTAGCATGTACTAAATGCATTACTTTATTTAATCTTCATAATGCCTCAGTGAAGTAGGTACTAATATCCTCAATTTACACATGAGGAAACTGAGGCTGAGAAAAGTAAGGTAACTTTTCCCAAAGGCCACAGTTAGTAGGAGCTGAAACGGGATCTAACTACAACATGCATGATCTTCCCACTATCCTAAATTATTTCCAATTTGATGATCCCATAGATTCCACTTTCAACATGAATTGGTCAATACCTGAGTCTATTCGTTGAAATTCAAATGCTTGTAGAATAAATATTTGAAAGTCGAGTACAATTTGGAAGTCTCCTAATTAGGAGTAATTCAACAGAAAAAAAATATACTCTAAATACCCCATATGCTCTTAAAATTACTCTTCATTGCCCAGTGTGGTAATCACTAGCCACATATGGTTATTTAAGTTTAAATTTATTGAAATTAAGGCTGGGTGCAGTGGCTCATGCCTGTAATCCCAGCACTTTGGAAGGCCAAGGTGGGTAGATCACTTGAGGTCAGGAGTTCGAGACCAGCCTGGCCAGCATGGTGAAGCCCTGTTTCTACTAAAAATACAAAAATTAGCTGGGCATAGTGGTGCATGCCTGTAATCCCAGCTACTCAGGAGGCTGAGGCAGGAAGACTTACTTGAACCCAGGAGGTGGAGGCTGCAGTGAGCCAAGGTGGTGCCACTGCACTCCAGCCTGGGTGACAGAGTAAGACTGTGTCCGGAATTGGTGGGTTCTTGGTCTCACTGACTTCAAGAATGAAGCCGCAGACCCTCGCAGTGAGTGTTAACAGCTCTTAAGGTGGCGTGTCTGCAGTTTGTTCCTTCTGATGTTCGGATGTGTTCGGAGTTTCTTCCTTCTGGTGGGTTCGTAGTCTCGCTGGCTCAGGAGTGAAGCTGCAGACCTTCACGGTGAGTGTTACAGCTCTTAAGGCAGTGCGTCTGCAGTTGTTCGTTCCTCCTGGTGGGCTCGTGGTCTCGCTGGGTTCAGGAATGAAGCTGCAGATCTTCGCGGTGAGTGTTGCAGCTCATAAAAGCAGTGTGGACCCAAAGAGTGAGCAGTAGCAAGATTTATTGCGAAGAGCGAAAGAACAAAGCTTCCACAGTGTGGAAGGGGACGCGAGCGGGTTGCCAATGCTGGCTCGGGCAGCCTGCTTTTATTCTCTTATCTGGCTCCACCCACATTCTGCTGATTGGTAGAGCTGAGTGGCCTGATTTGACAGGTGCTGATTGGTGCGTTTACAATCCCTGAGCTATATACAAAGGTTCTCCATGTCCCCATCAGATTAGCTAGATACAGAGTTTTGACACACAGGTTCTCCAAGGCCCCACCAGAGCAGCTAGATACAGAGTATCGATTGGTGCACTCACAAACCTTGAGCTAAACATAGGGTGCTGATTGGTGTGTTTACAAACCTTGAGCTAGATACAGAGTGCCGATTGGTGTGTTTACAATCCCTGAGCTAGACATAAAGGTTCTCCAAGGCCCCACCAGAGCAGCTAGATACAGAGTGTGAATTGGTGCACTCACAGACTTTGAGCTAAACACAGGGTGCTGATTGGTGTGTTTACAAACCTTGAGCTAGATACAGAGTGCCTGAGCTAGATATAAAGACTCTCCACGTCCTCACCAGACTCAGGAGCCCAGCTGGCTTCACCTAGTGGATCCCGCACTGGGGCTGCAGGTGGAGCTGCCTGCCAGTCCCGCGCCGTGCGCTTGCAATCCTCAGCCCTTGGGTGGTCCATGGGACTGGGCGCCATGGAGCAGGGGGCGGCCCTCGTCGGGGAGGCTCGGGCTGCACAGGAACCCATTGAGGCAGGGGAAGTCTCTGGCATGGCAGGCTGCAGTCCCGAGGCCTGCCCTGCGGGAAGGCAGCTAAGGCCCGGCGAGAAATCGAGCGCAGCGCCGGTGGGCTGGCACTGCCGGGGGACCCAGTATACCCTCCACAGCTGCTGGCCCGGGTGCTAAGTCCCTCACTGCCTGGGGCCGGCAGGGCTGGCTGGCTGCTCCAAGTGTGGAGCCCGCCAAGCTCACACCCACCCGGAACTCCAGCTGGCCCGCAAGCGCTGCACACAACCCTGGTTCCCGCTCATGCCTCTCCTTCCACACCTCCCTGCAAGCTGAGGGAGTGGGCTCCGGCCTTGGCCAGCCCAGAAAGGGGCTCCCACAGTGCAGTGGTGGGCTGAAGGCCTCCTCAAGTGCCACCAAAATGGTAGCCCAGGCAGAGGAGGCGCCGAGAGCGAGCAAGGGCTGTGAGGACTGCCAGCAAAGTGTCACCTCTCAATCCCCCCTCTAAACAGGACACCCCAACTGCTGTTGGGAATTTGGCCGATGACCGCTCTAGCTACTTCCTGCTGGATAGGGGTGAAGAAGGGGCCCTGTAGTTGTGGTGTCCTTCAGAGGGGAACTCTCTAGGGCAGGGGAAGTGCCAGCAGGTCGGTCCAGGGGTCCTCAGTAGAAGTTGTTAGTTGAACTCATTTGGGGTTCCATTTGTAAGACCATCTGTAGCTTGATGGCCTCGATTCTAGAGGAAACAAATTTGACAAGAAGGTTAAAAATACAGGGCCCAAGGGCGAGTAGTAGCAAGATGGCTGCCACAGGACCTAGAAAGGGGAGAAGCCATGTTGCCCAACTCCAGAGGTTAGTATAAGAATTTGAAAGGTGTTGTCTGATTTCAGAAGCCTTTTCCTGTAAATGCTGGGCAGCATCTCGTACTATCCCCAACTGGTTAGTGTAAAAACAACACTCTTCCCCTAAGAAGGTGCAGAGTCCTCCTTTCTCAGCAGTGAGGAGGTCTAGGCCTCGGCGGTTTTGGAGAGTCACTGCTGCCAAAGAGTCTATTTGGGATTGTAAAGTAAGAATAGATTTCGTTATTTCTTGCAAACTGTCCGAGAAATCCTTTGAGAGGGTGTGGTAGTAGGATAATGAAGTTGATAAACCAGCTATTCCAGTTCCTGTAGCAGTAGCCATTCCTAACCCTATAAGTAGGGGCATTAGTTGTATGGCTCTGCACTGACGGACTTGAGCTTTGAGGGGTACTGATAAGGTCTGATTTCCTGGGGCAATGTTAATGTTAGGACTTAGAAAGACTAAGGTGCAGGTGCCCGTCCAGTTAGTGGGGAGGCAGATATAGGTCAACGTTCCACATAAGAAGAATATGCCTTGGCTGGGTAGACAGAACTGGTTATGTATGTTAAAAAGGTGTGTAAGTTTGTTATTTTCATTTTCCCATACTCCTAGAGTACTTGCTAAGGTAGCTCCAGTGAGCGGCTGGAAAGGGGTGTTGGGAGCAAACTGAGTGGCTCCCTGTGTTCTATTTTCCCATTGGAGAAAAAAATGTTTTGTATCCACTAGGAACCATTCGAGAGAGTGATTAAAAGAGGGGATGAGAAGGCATTCGCTAGTGGTAGGGGCGCTGCTGCAGGGAGTCCAGGGGTGTATGGTCATGCAGGGAGTATGTTTGCCATTACAAAACCTGGACTGTTTGTTAAGCAGGGAGGAGGTGATGATTTTGGGGGGCCCTGAGAAGCAGACAAGTCGTCTGAATGGAGCTGTTTGGGTGACTCGAAAGTTACTATGATCAGTTGGGGCTTGAAGTTGTAGGGTGTAATTACACTGATGTGTTGGTAGGTGCCCCAGAGGCAGGCCTGATAACAGGTTGCGTTGGATGCCTAAAGGGGCTTGGAAAGTTAAGCTAGTGTTCGTGGTTACAGGGCCATGTAAGGGCTTTTCATTGCTTGTGTAATAGGTGAGGTTGGAAATGTAAGAACGTAAAAGTTGGGTTGCACGTCCTGTTAGGGTATTCTTGGTCCTATCAGATATGGGGAAGTCGGCCAATGATTGCATATTTAGAAGTTGGAAAGGGTCCTTTCCTTCATAACGAGGGTGGTAGGTCAAGTTGGTAAAGACCCAGTTTTTTTGCGGGAATGGGAGTGGCAACGTAGGCAGAGGTTGATAGAGAGATACACAGCCAACAGTCATTTGCCAGGGAAGGATTGGACTGGTTTAACAGAGTGTGAGTTAAGTTGAGAGTCTTGTAGAGGTAATTAGGAACTAGTGAAAAGGGAGGGGTGATTGTATGAGATATCCAAGGAAGCAGGAGGGATACATAGGCAAAGAGCAAATAGGAAGATAAAGAGGGTGCTCTGGAAAACGAGATCATTTTATCTAGTCTGAGTTAGAGGTAGGAGTAAATTACTGTGAAAAGGAAGGAAGATAGAAAGGAGGTTGATGTGATTAGGTTTTTCGTTCTGGTAGAAGCTAGAGTATATAGTCCTATCACAAAGAGTATGGTTAGTGTGCTGTTTTCACTTATCTTTTTTAAGGAGGAAGAGGTCTTTCCTCAAGATCAGTGGTAGGAGCCTTTTTAGTCTGGGATGTTTCCTTCCAAAATAGGAGGTGCAAGTCCTCCAGCGGTTCGCAGGTGTATCGAGGCTGGTCTGGCTGATCTTGGGACTCCTGAGCTGATGATCCTGCAGGTTCCTCAGGGAATGTCCAAAGTTTAACTCGGGTGTGGTGAATCCAAGATTCCACTCCTGCCACTTTAACTGCAGTGGGAGTAGAGAGGATTACCGAATATGGTCCTTCCCACAAAGAGTCCATAGATGGGGAGGTAGAGGGGAGAGATTTGACCAACACTAGATCTCCTGGTTGAAACAACTCTGTTTCTCTGTGACATCCTTCAGGTAGGTTTTTAAGGTTTTGTTGATATTTTGCCAAAGAAGTTATATCTTTGACCAAGTTGGCCATTTCCTAATCAAGTAGGAGGTCATTTGTAAGAAAAGGTCGCCCATACAGCATTTCATATGGACTGAGACCTATTTTGTGGGGAGAATTTCGAATTCTCAACAAGGCCATGGGCAAAAGAGTAGGCCATGGGAGGTGAGTTTCTTGTGTTAGTTTCCTTAAGTGCCTCTTGAGTGTTTCATTTGCCTTCTCAACCTTCCCTGAGGATTGTGGCCTCCAGGAGCAGTGAAGATGATATTGTATCCCTAGCGCCTTGGAGATTCCCTGAGTTATCATGGCTTTAAAAGCTGGACCATTGTCACTCTGTAAACTTTGGGGAAGCCCAAATCTAGGAATTATTTCATGAATTAGGACTTTTATCACTTCCTGAGCCTTCTCTGTCTTGCAGGGGAAAGCTTCTATCCAATTTGTAAAGGTATCAACACAGACCAACAAGTATTGAAATCCCTTTGACTTAGGCATATGGGTGAAGTCTAACTGCCAGTCCTCTCCAGGATAGTGACCTATTCTTTGTTCCCCCAAAGGGGCCTTACGATATACCAAGGGATTATTTTTTTGGCACACCTCACAGGCTTTGACTACCTGTCGGATGGTCCAGAGGAGATTTGGCCCCGTAAATAGAGATTTGGCCATTTGATTAGTATTTTCAATACCCATATGAAAAGTTTGATGGAGGATTTTAAGTATTTTCCACTGGCCGGCTTTGGGTATAAGTGCCTTTCCTTCTTCTGTCACCAACCACCCCAAAGGGAGAAAACTATGTCCCCGTGAAAGTCCCCATTCTGTTTCAGTCGGGGAATACTGGGGCTTCATCTCCTGGAGGGGGTTGTTCCATACCAAGGGTCCTTCCATAGATATTTCTAAGGGGGTGTTCCGCCTGGCAGCAACTTTGGCCTCATCATCTGCCTGACAGTTTCCTTCTGCGTTTTCTCCTTCACCCTTCTGATGGCTTTGGCAGTGTAAGACTGCCACCTTCTTGGGTTTTTGCACTGCGTGCAATAACTTTATAATTTCCTTGTGGTATTTAATGGGGGTTCCCCCAGAGGTTAGGAACTCCCTTTCTTTCCATATTGCAGCATGGGCATGTAGGATTAGATAAGCATACTTGCTATCTGTATACACATTTATTCATTTTCCCTTTCCCAGTTCTAAGGCTCGGGTAAGGGCCACTAGTTCTGCTAATTGGGCACTGGTCCCTGGGGGAAGAGGCTTGCTTGCAAGTACTGTTACATCACTAACTATGGCATAACCCACCCTTCGTATCCCATTCTCCACAAATGAACTTCCATCAGTATATAGGTTAAGGTCAGGATTAGTTAAGGGACTTCTAAGAGATCATCTTGGGTGGCATAAGTCTGGACTATAATTTGTTGGCAGTCATGCTCGACTGGTTCCCCATTCTCTGGGAGAAAAGTGGCAGGGTTGAGGGCCACGCATGTGCGTATTTGAAGCACCGGTCCCTCAAGGAGTAGTGCCTGGTATCTAAGTAGGCAGTTGTCTGATAGCCATAAACTTCCTTTGGCACCTAGTATGCCATTTACATCATGAGTAGTCCAGACAGTGAGATCCTTTCCTTGTATTATTTTGATAGCCTCTGATGCTAAGATGGCCACTGCTGCAACAACCCTTAAACAGTGAGGCCAGTCTTTTGCTACTACATCAATTTCCTTACTTAGATATGCCACTGGTTGTGGGGTTGTCCCACGGGTCTGAGTAAGGACTCCAAGAGCTATCCCAGCTCTCTCTGTGACGTATAAAGAGAAGTTCTGTCCTGTGGGAAGACTCAAAGCTGGAGCTTGTACTAGAGCCTGCTTTAAGGTGTTGAAGGCTATTTCTGCCTCTGGTTCCCATTCGACTAGATGAGTATTTGCCCTCTGGGTTTCCTTGATTAGAGTATAGAGGGGCCTGGCTATCTCACTGTATCTGGGGATCCATAGTCGGCAAAAGCCGGTAATTCCAAGGAACCCCCGCAACTGTTTTAATGTCTTAGGGCAAGGATAAGCCAGTATAGGCTGTATTCGTTCTTTGCTGAGGGCCCTGGTCCCTTTGGCTAAGATTAGGCCTAGATATTTAACCTGCTGTAGGCAAAGCTGGGCTTTCGACCTAGACACCTTGTACCCTTGATTAGCTAGAAAGTTCAAGAGATTTAGAGTAGCCTGCTGGCACGAGGCTTCTGAACTGGTAGCCAAAAGTAAATCATCCACATATTGAAGGACCAGAGTGCCTGGACTTGAGAATTGGCTTAGATCTTGGGCCAGTGCCTGACCAAACAGATGAGGGCTATCCCTAAACCCTTGGGGCAAGACTGTCCACGTAAGTTGGGATGTGTGGTCTGTGGGATCCTCAAAGGCAAAGAGGAACTGGGAATCAGAGTGCAGGGGAATACAGAAGAAGGCATCCTTGAGGTCCAGAACCGTGAACCATTCTGCTTCCTCTGGTATTTGAGAGAGCAGAGTATATGGGTTGGGTACAACTGGATATAGTGGAATTACTGCCTCATTAATGAGTCTAAGATCTTGCACTAGTCTCCACTGACCGTTTGGTTTTTGTACTCCCAGAATTGGGGTGTTGCAGGGACTGCTGCATTTCCTTACTAAGCCTTGAGCTTTCAAATGTTTAACAATATCCTATAATCCTTTATGAGCTTTGGGCCTTAAGGGATATTGCCTTTGATAAGGAAAAGTGGTGGGATCTTTTAACCTGATTTGGACTGGGCGGGCATTTTTTGCCCTTCCAAATTGTCCTTCCAATGCCCAGACTTCAGGGTTGATTCCCTCCTCAAGTAGGGGACAACAAATGGGTAACTTGTTCCCCATATTCATGTAGATAATAGCTCCAGCCTTGGCTAGTATATCCCTCCCTAATAAGGATGTGGGACTTTCAGGCATAACAAGAAAGGCATGTGAAAAGAGCAAAGTCTACCAATTACAACTGAGGAGGTGGGAGAAATACCTGTTTACAGGCTGTCCCAGGATTCCTTGGATGGTAACGGACCTCGAGGACAGTCGTCCAGGACAGGAGATTAACACTGAGAAGGCTGCGCCAGTGTCCAGGAGGAAGTCAATTTCCTGGCCCTCAATAGTTAAACATACCCGGGGCTCAGTGAGGGTGATGACATGAGCTGGCGCTTGCCCGGGGCACCCTCAGTCCTGTTGTTGGATCATCTGGTTAGGGGTTTCTGACCCAGGGAACCTTAGTCCTCTGGGGCAGTGCACCTTCCAGTGATTGCCTCGGCATAGTGGACATGGACGAGGGGGCAGCTTGTTTCTCATTGGACAATCTTTTTTAAAGTGTCCTAGTAAACCACACTGATAACAAGCTCTATCAGGTGACTGGCCTGCTTCATTTTCTGTCCTCTCTGAACCACCAAGGTTTGTTTGTCTGAGGGCCATGACTAAGGCTGCAGCCTTTCTCTGATCTCGCTTTTCCTTTTGGGCCTGTTCCTCTTGGTCCCTATTACAGAACACCAAGGTTGCCAGGTTTAATAATGTCTCTAGATTTCGTTTAGGACCCAGGGCTTGCTTTTCGAGCTTTCTCCTGATATCTGCAGCTGATTGGGTAATAAACTTATCTTTTAGAATCAATTGACCCTCGAGTGATTCGGGTGACAGGGGAGTATATTTTCTTAAGGTCTCTCGTAGCCGCTCGAGGAAGGCAGAAGGATTTTGTTCCTTTTCCTGGGTTATGGTGGACATCATTGAATAATTCATGGGCTTTTTTCTAATTCTCCTTAGTCCTTCTAGAACACAGGTCAACAGATGTTTACGACTCCAGTCCCCATGATCTGAGTCAAGGTCCCAGTGGGGATCCATACTGGGGATGGCTTGCTGACCAGTAGGGAATTTGTCCCTTTCTTTGGCTGTCATCCTATCATTTACTTGACTAAGATACCAGGTATCTCCAAACTCTCAGGCTGCAGCTAAAGCCACATTCTTTTCATTAAAGGCCAGGGTTTGATCTAACAGTAGCATGACATCTCTCCAAGTGAGGTCAAAGGTTTGCCCTAGACCCTGTAGGACATCTATGTACCTATCAGGATCATCTGAAAACTTCCCCAGGTCTGCCTTGATCTGCTTTAAATCAGAGAGGGAGAAGGAGACATGTACCTAGGTTGGGCCAAATTCCCCTCCCCCTGCAGCTTGAAGGGGACATAACCGATAGCCCGGGGGTTTTTGTGGTCCTTTGGAGATTTCTTTGCTTATTTCCTTCTGGGCAAGGGAGATTAGAGGAGGATTATCATTAATAGGAAGGGGAGCTATAGGGAGGCTAGGATATGGGGGTAAGCTGAGGGGTCCTCCTGTGGGATGTAAATTGTAAGCTTTGCATAGTTGTGTATTCTCCCTCAATGAAAAGAAAGCTTGGACATAAGGTATTTCACTCCATTTGCCTTCCCTCTTACAGAAAAGATCAAGCTGCAGGACAGTATTGTAATTTGTACTTCCCTCAGGTGGCCATTTTTCCCCATCAGAAAGAGAATACTGGGGCCAAGCTGTAGTGCAGAAAAAAATGAGCCACCTCTTTTTCAGGGTTTGTGGGTCAAATTGGTCCCAATGGCTTAGGATGCATTTCAAGGGTGAGCCTGTTGATGCCTGAGTGTTTCCCATCTGAAAGACAAAACTGCCCGTGGTTTTGGTTTGTTTTGTTTCTCTCCCTGCCCAAGAACCCGCAATGATCCCTGGACCCTGCTGATTGGAATAGTTGCGCTCACCGACGCAGCAGCAGAAACAACCCCTGCCCAAGAACCCGCAACGATCCCTGGACCCTGCTGATCGGAATAGTTGCACTCACTGATGCAGCAGCAGAAACAACCCCTGCCCAAGAACCCTCAATGATCCCTGGACCCTGCTGATCGGAATAGTTGTGCTCACCGACGCAGCAGCAGAAACACTAGATATCCTCCCAGACCACATGGAGGACCGAGGAAGGTCGGATTTAGTGGTCCTTACCGACACATTCTCGAAAACCTGCACCCTTGCCTGTCCTCCTAGACCACAAGGAGGACCGACCGAGAAAAATCAGATTTAGTGGCCCTTACCGACGCATTCTCAAAAACCTGTTAGAATCCTAAGCATTCTCCTGTTAGCATTGGGACTTTACCCCATCCTATAAAGATGTTATGCCCCAAAAATGAAGTGGAGGGCCATACCCTGAGGGAGGGAAAGGATCTCCAGGGCTGGAGAAGTGACACCTTTTGTCCTTACTTATATGAATAGGAAGGATACAATTTCTGAGGCTCCCCATATCTTAGCTGCAGGAATAGCTTTTGTTAGGCCTGTTAGTCTGAAGAGGAATCCTAAAATTCCAGGTAGTCCCCACTATGACGGGGCTTTGGGCAAAAATTATGTCTTTCTGATTGGTGAGCCCGGGTGCCTAAAGAAGGTAACAGAGTCCTGGAGTTTATACTAGAAGTCATTCTTATAGGAGAAACTAGAAAAGCACAGACAGGTAGCAATTTTTAGAAGTGGGTCTAACCTCAGAGAAGAGAGGCGAGAGGAAGTTTGTTTGGCAGGCATTAGGACCCAGAGGGCAAGGGTCAGGATAGATAGGATAGATGGGCGAGTCTCACTTGGGCGACATGCTTTTGAGTTCCGCTCATGGCCGCAGGGTCAACCAATATGTTGTTGGGACCCTGGAGCTGCATGGCTTTCCTCTCTGTCGACCCTCGGCTCAGCTCAGAAGTATAGGAAAAGTGGAAACTGGTTCTAGGCAAACCAACGGTCCCAACTCCGAAGAGTTGGGGGTTGTTAGAGAGCCTTTTCTCAGAAAGCCTGACACCCGTGTCTTTAGTCCGGCGGCCGCGCTCGTTGCTTTTAACTGGCCGACAGGTGCCCGGTATTTAGCCCCCGAATTCTAAGGAAAGATAGGACAGAATAGCAAGCAAAAGGGGTCCGATGGTACTCACTGCTTGGCGATAGGCAATTTTCTCACCACTTGGCGATAGGCGATAGTCTCTCTGCTCAGCGATTGTCTCACCGCTTGGCAATAGGTGAAAGTCCCTTTGTGGTCGCCAAAATGTGTCCAGAATTGGTGGGTTCTTGGTCTCACTGACTTCAAGAATGAAGCCGTGGACCCTCGCGGTGAGTGTTACAGCTCTTAAGGTGGCGTGTCTGCAGTTTGTTCCTTCTGATGTTCAGATGTGTTCGGAGTTTCTTCCTTCTGGTGGGTTCGTAGTCTCGCTGGCTCAGGAGTGAAGCTGCAGACCTTCGTGGTGAGTGTTACAGCTCTTAAGGCAGTGCGTCTGCAGTTGTTCGTTCCTCCTGGTGGGCTCGTGGTCTCGCTGGGTTCAGGAATGAAGCTGCAGATCTTCGCGGTGAGTGTTGCAGCTCATAAAAGCAGTGTGGACCCAAAGAGTGAGCAGTAGCAAGATTTATTGCGAAGAGCAAAAGAACAAAGCTTCCACAGTGTGGAAGGGGACCCAAGCGGGTTGCCAATGCTGGCTCGGGCAGCCTGCTTTTATTCTCTTATCTGGCTCCACCCACATCCTGCTGATTGGTAGAGCTGAGTGGCCTGATTTGACAGGGTGCTGATTGGTGCGTTTACAATCCCTGAGCTAGATACAAAGGTTCTCCATGTCCCCATCAGATTAGCTAGATACAGAGTTTTGACACACAGGTCCTCCAAGGCCCCACCAGAGCAGCTAGATACAGAGTTATCGATTGGTGCACTCACAAACCTTGAGCTAAACATAGGGTACTGATTGGTGTGTTTACAAACTTTGAGCTAGATACAGAGTGCCCATTGGTGTGTTTACAATCCCTGAGCTAGACATAAAGGTTCTCCAAGGCCCCACCAGAGCAGCTAGATACAGAGTGGCGATTGGTGCACTCACAGACTTTGAGCTAAATACAGAGTGCTGATTGGCGTGTTTACAATCCCTGAGCTAGACATAAAGGTTCTCCAAGGCCCCACCAGGGCAGCTAGCTACGGAGTGTTGATTGGTGCACTCACAGACCTTGAGCTAAATACAGAGTGCCGATTGGTGTGTTTACAATCCCTGAGCTAGACATAAAGTTTCTCCAAGGCCCCACCAGAGCAGCTAGATACAGAGTGTCAATTGGTGCACTCACAGACCTTGAGCTAAATACAGAGTGCCGATTGGTGTGTTTACAATCCCTGAGCTAGACATAAAGTTTCTCCAAGGCCCCACCAGAGCAGCTAGATACAGAGTGTCGATTGGTGCACTCACAAACCTTGAGCTAAACACACGGTGCTGATTGGTGTGTTTACAAACCTTGAGCTAGATACAGAGTGCCTGAGCTAGATATAAAGACTCTCCACGTCCTCACCAGACTCAGGAGCCCAGCTGGCTTCACCTAGTGGATCCCGCACTGGGGCTGCAGGTGGAGCTGCCTGCCAGTCCCGCGCCGTGCGCTTGCAATCCTCAGCCCTTGGGTGGTCCATGGGACTGGGCGCCATGGAGCAGGGGGCGGCCCCCATTGGGGAGGCTCGGGCTGCACAGGAACCCATTGAGGCAGGGGAAGTCTCTGGCATGGCAGGCTGCAGTCCCGAGGCCTGCCCTGCGGGAAGGCAGCTAAGGCCCGGCGAGAAATCGAGCGCAGCGCCGGTGGGCTGGCACTGCCGGGGGACCCAGTATACCCTCCACAGCTGCTGGCCCGGGTGCTAAGTCCCTCATTGCCTGGGGCCGGCAGGGCCAGCTGGCTGCTCCAAGTGTGGGGCCCGCCAAGCTCACACCCACCCGGAACTCCAGCTGGCCCACAAGCACCGCACACAACCCTGGTTCCCGCTCGCGCCTCTCCCTCCACACCTCCCTGCAAGCTGAGGGAGTGGGCTCCGGCCTTGGCCAGCCCAGAAAGGGGCTCCCACAGTGCAGCGGTGGGCTGAAGGCCTCCTCAAATGCCACCAAAATGGTAGCCCAGGCAGAGGAGGCGCCGAGAGTGAGCGAGGGCTGTGAGGACTGCCAGCAAAGTGTCACCTCTCAAGACTATCTCAAAAAAAAAATTAAAATTAAATAAAATTAAACATTTTAATCTCTCAGTCACACTAGCTAAACTTCAAGTGCTCAAAAGCCACAAATAGCTAATGGCCACTGTATTGGACAACGTAGGTATAAAACATTTCCATCATCACTGAAATCTATTGGTCACTGCTGGATTATACAGTAAAGTTTTGAAATTGCAAATATGTGTGTATGTGTTATAATTGTACATAGGTTTTGTTGATATGTCAACCAAGGCCTTTTAGAAGCAATTTCTGTGTTTAGAGGCCTTTTAGAAACAAGGCCTTTTAGAAACAATTCCTATCATTAAATAGATTTAATGATAGAGGTAATGTTTTGAATGATTCCTCCTTAGGTATATTACTTGTTTCTGTTAAACCTGTGACAAAGACCCTTTCTTTGATCAAAATGTGGTTATGCTCCTCTGAGTCCTCTTCTTGACTAGGCCTCAACCTTGGTCTTCCTGTGTCCATCCTTGCCGAGTTCAGTTTTAGCAAGAATCCTACAAAGTCAGTTTAGGAGAACCCCCTACCACTGATACCTGTTCAAGTTCTTCATCTCCCAACCTTGATGGACATTGGTCTGATTTAAGTAAGAATCCTGTTTAGGCTCTTGGCCTGCCTTTAGCAAGAATCCCATTAGTCTAATTTAACAAGGATTGCTCTATCCTGGATGCTGTCCCTGTATTTTTCCACCCAATGAATTCCTCACTCAGTTTTTTGGCTATAAAAACCCCAACTGTTATGTTGCAATATTTGTCTTTCCTAGTGTGCTATTCCACTTGTCTTAAGTCTTTCTTACCATTTTAACAAGTGTCAGAATAATTTTTTCTCTAATATTTGATACACAAGACATAAGAATTACCTAGTAGACCATTATATATGTATAAAACCTGGTCAGTTTTTCATAAACCTGTAATTAAAATCCTAAAATTAGAAAATTAGAAAGATTTTAGAAACATTTAGATGTTATGATGTTGCAAGAAATTTTTTCTTTAAAAATAGTCATGCTTAAACACTGTTTCTTTAAAAAACCCTGGTACTTTATAAGGGAGTCTGTTTAAGCTTTTGGACAATTCTGAATATTAGTTTTTTTCTTATATTTAGCCAGTCTTCTCTTCATTTCTCCCATTCATTAGTCTTAGTTCTTACCTCTAAATGTACAAAGAATAATTTAATCACTTTCCACATGATAGCCATTCAACTACGTAGAGATAACTGTTGTAGCTCATTGTAAGCATTTTTTTTTTTGAGACAGGGTCTCACTCTGTTGCCCAGGCTGGTGTGCAGTGGTGCAATCATGGTTCACTGCAGCCTCCATCTCCCAGGCTCAGGTGATCATCTTGCCTGAGCCTCCCAAGTAGCTGGGACTACAGGTGCACACTACCATGCCTCACTAATTTTAGTATTTTTTTTTTAGAGACAGGGTCTTGCTATGCTGCCCAGTCTAGTCTTGAACTCCTGGGCTCAAGCAATCTGCCTGCCTTGACCTCCCAAAGTGCTGGGATTACAGGCATGAGCCACCATGATGGAACCAAGCATTTTCTTTGGAGGAAAACTTCAAGTATCTTCAATTGCTCCCCAGGCAATGTAGCATCTAAATCTTTGTCCTAGTCGCCCTCCCGTGATTTCATTCCAGCTAGTTAATATTCTCTTAAATATTGCCCCCATAAAGACACTGCACTCTCAATGTGTTCTTGTCAGTGAAGGGAGACTCTAACTATGAAGGTCTTCTTTTTGTTGTAGCCAAAAGTGGAATCAGATTTTTAGGATGCCTGCCATTGAAAGACCATAGTCTTTTCCACGTTCGTTATTATTAAGCCAGATCGCTTTCATTCATTCATTTACAGAATTGATATGAAACTTAGATTTAGGATTTTACATTTGTTCCTATCAAATTTGAATCAATTTCCTGATTCTGTTATGATATTTTTGAATTTCAAGGCTGTAACTGAACCTGCTAGTGATGGTGATAATCATTTATTATCTGCAAAGTTGATAAATATGTTTACTATGCATTCATTCCAAACCACTGATAAAAATATTGAGAAAGGCACTGAGCCCTATGCCTATCATTTAATACTTCCCTCAGGTTGGCATTATTTGATTTTGAGTCACATAGGTGGGTTTTAAATCCTGGGTCTGCCGTTTGGTGGCCTTGAGCAGATTATTTAACTCCTTTAAACTTCAGTTTGCCTTTCCACAAAATGAGGTTAGTAATAATAGTAGTCACCTGATTGGCTTGATATGGTGCTAAAATGAGAGAACATCTCTAAAACCCTTAGTCAAATGACATAAAATAAAGGTATTTTTTAATGTTGAAATAATAGATTCAAAATTTAGCAATTATAATATAGAAGAAGAATTTCATATATTGTTTAGAGTAAAAATGTAAGATATTAATTTTGTTCTTTATATTCCTTATGTTTTTAACAGCAGGAAAAACCCTTGTTAGCTTAACTGTGGATGGAGATTTTATGTACTGGATCATCACAGCAAAGGATAGCACACAGATTTATCAAGCAAAGAAAGGAAATGGGGCCATCGTCTCCCAGGTGAAGGCCCTAAGGAGTAGGCATATCTTGGCTTACAGTTCAGTTATGCAGCCTTTTCCAGGTAATAAAGTCACGTTCGTAATCAGCTTGTTCTCCCAATTTAGGGTCAGAAAAATCTCATAATATCTCCTTCTCCAAGGCTGTCCCTTTAGCCCCTTTGTTGTGCTCTCATCCTTGCTCCAAACTCTGCCAGTCTTTAGTGTGCACTGTGATTGCTGTTTGCCCTGGATCACAAATTACTTCTATGTGTAAACACAGCTCAGGGTGTGGGCAACTTTATACATGGGAAACCTGCGTCCTGTTGTTCTCTCTGCCTGTCCTCTTTCTCTTCTCAGTCCCATAATTTCTCTTCTTTCTCTTATTTCTCCTTTGCTGATATTTTAGGCCTCCCAGTGGTGTCAAAAAGCATTGCATACAACCTCGTTTTCAAAGTAACGGGTCATACTTCTGTTACTATGCAGTATGCAGTATTAGGTATCAAATCATTAAGTATTAATATATACTGTTAAAATATGTAGTACCATTTAACATGAGTAAGCCTGTGCTACCATTTTTATTAAGTTTTTATCTTTTTAAAAAAAAGTCACTGATGAAGTTTTTAGTGTTATGCCCCTCATCCTACTTTTCCCATAAACTGTGAATTTTATTGTGTGATTTGTATACTGCAATGATTCCTAGGAAGGCATGTATCATGTTATAGCAGAATTGACTATATATTTTCTACTGACAGTCATAATAAAACATTGTTGAAATCTAAAAACCATACAAACAAAAACAAAAACAGTATTGCCAAAAAAATTAGCTGGGCATAGTGGCGGGTGCCTGTAGTCCCAGCTACTCGGGAGGCTGAGGCAGGAGAATGGATTGAACCTGGGAGGCGGAGCTTGCAGTGAGCCCAGATTGCACCACTGCACTCCAGCCTGGGCGACTGAGCGAGACTCGTCTGAAAACAAAAACAAAAACAGAATTGCATGGCCTCATTGGTATTTTGTCAAGGCTGTCTTTGTCACTAAGGTGCAAATATCATTCTAAATTAACTATAACTCTCCTCTGGAGAGGGACAGATATGAATGACATAAACTCCCTTTGTTTAAATGTTTTCAGTTATAAAATATGTAAATTGAGAAATGTTAAAATTTATAAATAAAGCCTACTTTGTATTTTTGTAAAATAATTTATTTTTCACTTTGAGAAATTTAAGAGATTTTAAAAGTTCATGTGGCTTCTGGTTTCTGGCCCAGAAACTTAGAAATTGCCACTCCACCCAAAAACAAGTAAAAGGCTGAGCAAACTGAAAACTTAACAGCTCTTCTTGGATCCACAAGAGAAGTGAGGTCACAGAGCAAACTGCTGTCCCCAGTTGGAAAGACAGATTGGTAAATGCAGAGAATTACAACTTACCAGAGCAAAAACCCATGAGCTGAAATCTTTTTAGAAAGCAGTGTTAGTGGTAGAAAAATCTAAACTGTAATTGATGAATTGCTTGAGGCTCAGTGTGGATAACTCTGAGAGTTAGAAACTCGAGGGGCATCCAGTTATAGGGGGGCTTCATTTTATGAGTTTTACCTCCAGGAGCTTTAACTGGTTTTTTTCTTAGAAAATCTCCTTGTGCTTCCCACAGAGAAAAGGGAAAAGGAAAAATTTTGAAAGGCATCAGAGCATTCTGTTCTTCTTAACAAGGTCTGCATTCAAGATACACTAATCACAGCTGGACCTGCTCAGGTTTTATCAGAGCTTAATTGACCTGGGCAAAGAGAAGTGCCCAACCCCAGCCCACTCCAGCCGTTGTGTCCCACCTAAGTGGGGTGGGGGGACTGAAAAGAACCTGTGAAGTTCACAGTCGAAAAGCAAAGCAAAAACCCACTTGAAGTTAACTGAGATCTAATCTAACACTATAAAATGCCTCCCCTCCCCCTATACCTTACCACCGCATTACTAAAGGCCCATTTACAGCAGTTGCTTTCACCCAGTACAGCATATTCAGCTATCAAGAAAAAATTACAAGGCATACTACAAGATTGAAGAGATAGAGGAACTATCACAATCAGATTTAAATATGGCAGGGATGTTAGAATTATCAGACTGAGAATTTAAAACAACTATGATTAATATGCTAGGGACTCTAATGGATAAAGTAGTCAGTATACAAGAACAGATGGTCAATGTGAGCAAAGATATGGATATTTGAGGAAAAAAAAGAAATGTTAGAGATAAAAACACTGTAGCATATGAAGAATGTTTGATGGGCTTAATAGTAGACTGGATGTGGCTGGGGAAGGAATCTCTGAGCTTGAAAATATCTCAATAGAAACCTGCAAAACTATAAAGGTAAAAAAAAAAAAAGGAAAAAAACCGGAACAGAATATTCAAGAACTGTGGGGAAACTACAAAAAGTGTAAGATAGGTATAATATGAATACTAGAAAAAGAAGAGAGAAAGGAACAGAAGAAATATTTGGAAGAAATATTTGGAACAATAATGACGGATAATTTCCCCAGATTAATGTCAGATACCAAACTACAGGTATGGGAAGCTCAAAGAATACCAAGAAGGATAAATGCCAAAATCTACACTAGGCCTATCATATTCAAACTGCAGAAAACCAAAGATAAAGAAAAAAAGTTCTGAAAGAAGCCAGAGGAAAAAATACTTTACCTATGGAGAACAAAAATAAGAATTCTATCCAACTTCTCCTCAGAAACTATATAAGCAAGAAGAGAGAAAAGTAAAATATTTAAAATGTTGAGAGAAAAAAACACTAACCTAGAATTCCATACCCTGGAAATTATCCTTCAAAAGAGAAGGCGCAATAAAGACATTCTTGGACAAAAACTGAGAGAATTTGTTATCAGTAGACCTGCTTTGGAAGACATGTTAAAAGAAGTTCTTTAGAAAGAAGAAAAATGATGTAGGTCAGAAGTGCAGATCTACATGAAGAAAGGAAGAGCATTAGAGAATAAATAAGTGAAGGTAAAGTAAAAGTTTTTGTTTTTCTTAATTGACCTAATGGATAATAGTTTGTTCAAAATAGTAATAGCAATAACATATTCAATTATATCCACTTATGTATGTATGTGTGCATATATATGTGTATATTTATATTTATATTAAGCAAAATGAATCACAGCAGTGACACAAGGGATAGAAAAGAGGACTTGGGATTATTTTGTTATTATAAGGTACTGCACACCTGTGAAGTGGTATAGTGTTGTTTGAAGGTGGACTTGGATTAGTTGTAAATATACATTGCAAATTCAAGGGCAAATCACTGAAAAATGTTTTAGAAAAGTATAACTGATTCTCAACAAAGGAGAGAAAGTAGAATCATTTAGAATTCTCAATTAAAACCACAAAAGTCAGAAAAAAAGTGGAAGACAAAAGTAGGAACAAAGAACAAGGGCAACAAATGAAAAATAATAACAAATATGGTAGATCTTAATTTAACTATATCAGTAGTCACTCTGAACATCAGTGGTCTAAATACACCAACTAAAAGACAGAGGTTGTTTGAGTGGATCAACAAACAAGACTCAACTATACATTGTCTATAAGAAACCCACTTTAAATATAAAGACACGTCATATAGATCAAAAGTAAAGGGATGGAGATAGTATATCATGCTGTCGCTAATCAAATGAAAGAAGAAACAATTTCAGACAGAGCAGACTTCAGAGCAAGGAAAGTTATAAGGGATAAAGAGGGACATTACATAATGATAAAGGGATCAGTTCTCCAAGAAGATGTAATAATCCTTAAGGCATATGTCTCTAACAACAGAGCATCAAAATACATGAGGCAACAACTGATAGAACTGCAAGAAACAGATGAAGCCACTATCACCATTGAAGACTTCATGACATCTATCTATCAGAAATGGGCAAATCCAGCAGAAAAAAAATCACTAAGGATATACTGATGAACTCAATAACACCATCAATTAATTGGCTATAATGGACATCTATCTACTATTAATAATTTTTCCAACAACAGCAGAATAAACATTCTTCTCAAGCTCACATGGAACATTCACCAAGACAGACCATAAAATACACTTCAACAAATTTAAAAGAATAGAAATCATACAATATCTGTCCTCAGACTACAATGCCATTTAACTAGAAATCAATAACTGAAAGATAGAAGGAAAATCTCAGAACACTTGGAGATTAAACAACATATTTCTAAATAACAAATGGGTAAAAGAAGAAATCTCAAATTAAAAATATTTTGAACTAAAAATGAAAACAAAACATCAAAACTTACAGGAATCAGTAAAATCAGTGCTTAGAGGGAAGTTTACAGCACTGACTGCATGTATTAAAAAAAAAGATCTGAAATTATTTAAGCTTTTACCTTAGGAAACTAGAAAAAGAAGAGTAAATTAAGTCCCAAATAATAATAAGAAACAAAACTAAAACAAAAGAAAAAAATAAAAAAGAAGTATAGCAGAAATCAATGAAATTGAAACAGGAAATCAATAGAGAAAAATAAATGAAACCAAATGCTGGCTCTTTGAAAAGATAAATAAAATTGATAAGCCTCTAGCCAGGCTAAGAAAAAAAGAGAGTGGATGCAAGTTGCTAATAGTAGAAATGAAGGCGGGGACATCTCTATAGAACCCATGGAGATTAAAAGGATAATCAAGGAATACTATTAACAACTCTATGCTCACAAATTTAACAACCTAGATGAAATGGACCAATTCTTTTAAAAACACAATATGCCGAAACTCACAGAAGAAGAAATAGACAATCTGAATATGTCCACATCTATTAAATAAGTGGAATCAATAATTAATAGCCTTCTGAAACAGAAAGCACCTGGGCCAGATGGATTCAATGGTGCATTCTACCAAACATTTATGGGAAAATTATACCATCTCTACAATGTCTTTCAGAAAATTGAACCAGAGGGACTACTTCCAATTAGGCCAATGAATGAGTTTATTCTAGGCCAGAATTACCCTAAAACCAAAACTAGACAAATATATTACAAGAAAAGAAAATTTTAGACCAGTATCTCTCTTGAACATTGCAAGAATTGCAAAAGTCCTGAACAAAATATTAGCAAATCAAATCGAGCAATATATTAAAATAGTTTTGTATCACAGTCAATTGGGATTTATCCCAGCTATACAAGTTTGAGTCAACATTTGAAAATCAATTAATGTAGTCCACTACATCAACAGACTAAAGAGGAAAAATCAGGTGATCACGTTGATAGATGCAGAAAATGCTTTTGACAAAATTCAACACCAATTCATGATGAAAAAAACCTCAGCAAACTAAGAATAGGGGTAACTTCCTTGAGAAAGAACACGTATAAAAAACTTGTTGTTAACGTCATTACTTAATAGTGAGAAATCAGAGGCTTTCTCTCTAAATCAGAAACAAGGTAAGGATGTTCCCTCTCCCAATTTCTTTTCAACATTGCAGTGGAAGTCACAGCATGCAACAATACAAGAAAAGGTATACTGATTGGGAATGAAGAAATAACGCTGTCTTTGTTCACAGATGACATGATCATCTATGTAGAAAATCTGAAAGAATTGACAAAAAGACTCCTGGAACTCATAAGTGATTATAGCAAGTTTGCAGGACACAAGGTTAATATACAAAAGTCAATCACTTTCCTGTATACCAGCAATGGACAAGTGGAATTTGAAATTTAACACACAGTATCATTTACATTAACACCCACAGAAAATGAAATACTTAGGTATAAATCTAATAGCATATGCACAAAAATCTATATGAGAAAAACTACAAAACTCTGATGAAAGAAGTCAAAGTACTAAAGTGTAGAGATATTCCATGTTCATAGATAGGAAGACTCAATATTGTCAAGATGTCATTTCTTCTCAACTTATCTATAGATTCAATAAAATCCCAATGAAAGTCCCAGCTAAAGTTATTTTGTGGATATTAACAAACTGATTCTAAAGTTTACATGGCAAGGCAAAAGACCTAGAATAGGTAGGTAGCACAGTATTGAAGGAGAAGAACAAAGTTGGGGAAGGCTGATATCAACTATACGACATTCTGGGAAAGTAAAAAACTATGTAGACAGTAATAAGATCAGTAGTTGCGAGAAGGCTGGGGGAAGAAGTGGTGAATAGACGGAGCACAGAGGACTTTGAAGGCAGTGGAACTATTCTATGTGATACTATAATGGTGGATACAGATCATTACACATTTGTCCAAACCCGTAAAATGTACAACACAAAATTGAACTCTAATGTAAACTAAGGACTTTGGGTGATAATGATGTCATTGTGGGCTCATTGATTGTAACAAATGTACCACTTTGGTAGGGGTATTGATAATGGGGGAAAGTTATGCATGTGTGGAGAAAAGGAGTATCTGGGAAATCTTGGTACATTCCTCTCAATTTTGCTGTGAACCTAAAACTGCACTAAAAAATAAAGTCTTACCAAAAAAAAGAAGTCCACGCAGTATCTGAGGTTGAAAGACACACACACATAACCTCCCCCTAGCCCCATACACAAACACGCTCCAAAATGAAGTCCTAAGAGTAGCATGAGTTTTTTTTTTTTTTTTAACTGGGACTCATTAAGAATATGATTAATACTCATTTATTTTCTTTTAAAAAATGGAGTCAATTTTATGTTGCTAGTTTCTAGGTACATTATTAAGAGTACTTTACCTCCATCTGCTGGAAATTTTAAGCAATTACAAGTTACTTTGGTCCTTTCTTTCTGAAGGCATTCAATTATCTTCAAAATGTATGGGATAAAAAAAAAAAGTAAGGGAAAAACCTGTCTTTCTGTCCTGAATAATGTTTCTGACACTTCAACATGTCATATTATATCAGTTAAATAAAAGAATGACAAAATTACCAATGACCTTTGAATTAGATAATTGCTCTGATTGCTCACATGTGTATCCCATTCTCTGTTCAGATCAGAAATCAGTACAAACTGAATATATTGGATAAATATTGGTTGAACTGGAGAGTGGTTCATCTTGTAACTTTAGTAAGGTTATCCATCTCCAAACCCCTATACTTTCCAAATGTCCTCAAACTTAGGTTCACAGTGCCCTTGACACTGTTGTTGGAGATTTTTGATGTACTTCTAATTTTAAACATTTTTTCCTGCATTTTGGAATTCATATTTGGAATTCCCAGACCAGGCCAGCATTATTTTCTCTAATTTTTCATTTTAGTCTCAGTAATGATGATAGTAATAGCTAACATTTATTTAATGTTCTTACCATGTGCTAGGGATAGAGTGATATATAAATATCTGTAAAGCAGGCTATTGTCTCTGTTTACAAAAGAGCTGGAGTAACCTTCCCAAGACCAAAAAGTTAGTAAGTGAAGGAGCTGGCTTCATCAAATTATTTGTCACTTAGACGTTTACCCCCTAATTTTCTTACTTGCTGAATGCCAAGGATGTATTTCATATGTGGCTAATATGAATTCATAAGGATCGACAACACTTACTAAATACCTAATATATGTTCAGGCACCCTCCTGGGGCTCTGGGGGAACAAAGATAATTCAAGCACAGTCTCAGCCAAAGATACTTACATTCTGGTGCTAGATGAAGAAAAGAAAGCAGCAAAAGAAAACCAAAACCAAAATCACATGTGGCTAGTGCACTGGTAGAAGAACACGTGAAGTGGAGTGAGGACAGAGAGGAGATGTCCTTCACCTGGAACAGGAAGGCAGAAGGGGCTTCCCAGGAAAAATGATGCATGAACTGTGGCTTAAGTAAGGTTAGGCAGATGGGGAAGATCATTCCAACCTGAAGAGACTACCTATGTGAAGGGTTGGAGGGGTAGAAGTCCTGCAATGTGTAGATAGTGTACTGTGGTTAGAGTGAAGGATGGTTTTGCATAGCAGAGATTGGATATGTGGGCAGGAGCCAGATTGCACAGTGCCACGCACAATGAGTTAAAGAGTTGGCTAACTGGTGTAAGATTGTTAGATTTCATATTAAAATCATATGTGGAGTTATTTGCATATTATGTAATTATGCTGCATTTTTAAGTGATGTTTTACATCAAGACTGAGAGTGAATAGGTCAAGAAGTTGTGTTCAGCTGCAAGTGACAGATTTGTGATTTTTCGAGGCTTAAGCCTGCAGTATGGTTGCGCTACTGCACTGCTCTGGGACAGACCATTCCCATTGTAGTCTCTGTGACTGGGGCTCCCTGTAGTTGTGCAGCGTGCAATGTGTTTGGTTGTAAACGGTGGCCAGGGAGCTCCACAATGCCATCAATCACCTGGACTTGATCTTTCCCCAAACTTCCTTAGTGAGTCCTTTATTCAATTCTCACAAGGTGGCTGCCGCCCCTCTTGCATAGTGTCCGCCTCCTGGGTTGGGGGAGGGTGAAGGACAGAGGTGTGCCACAGTGATAAGCACATCTGACTAACCAGATCGTGTCACATGATTGTCTGGGCTGCAATCAAACTTCAGAAACAGGTTTTCCTCCCAGCATGCTGCCCTGGACAATATCAGATATATATGAACTTGAAGAAAAGGAGAGGACATTGGGTAGACTGTAGCAGTACATACTACACATACCACATACAGTATCAAGCTGCAGCCATTTTTGTTTCTTCAAAGAGAATATTATTTCAAATCATTTTCATATTTATCTTTTCAAGCAAAAGTTATGTATGCTCTACAAATTTCTTTCTAACCTTTGATATTATTCTTGTTAAAAATCTGCT
Organism: Pongo abelii; assembly: GCF_028885655.2. Taxonomy (NCBI): domain Eukaryota; kingdom Metazoa; phylum Chordata; class Mammalia; order Primates; family Hominidae; genus Pongo; species Pongo abelii. The sequence goes on along the minus strand of NC_071990.2, from coordinate 118,556,927 downwards.
TTTCCTCTCATGTGTATATGTATAGATATTTAATCTTTTGGTTTCTTCTTATTTTAGATAAAGCGTTTCTGTCTCTAGCTTCAGACACTGTGGAACCAACTATACTTAATGCCACTAACACTAGCCTCACAATCAGATTACCTCTGGCCAAGACAAACCTCACATGGTATGGCATCACCAGCCCTACTCCAACATACTTGGTTTATTATGCAGAAGTTAATGACAGGAAAAACAGCTCTGACTTGAAATATAGAATTCTGGTAAGATTGGAACTAGTGGTCTTTGCCTTTTCACGAGATGTTCTTTTTCGATATAAAATTATGAGCCATAGTAAAGTATTTCCTATATGTTCTGAAATGGACTAGTATGCAACTTTTTTACAGCTAATGATTCATCAAAACATATTGTGTTCTAGTTTTCTTGACTGGGAGTAAGTTAAGCTTCAAGGAAGTATATCAACTCTTGCCCATTGATGGATTTCCATGGTAACAGTTTTCTGAGTGTCCAGAAAGAATTGGGTTTATTCCCCTCTCTGATTATCTAATTATCCTCAGAGAGAGTGATAGAGACTTATTTTTGCGGCCTATGGAGCAGACTGAAGATTGAGGAGTAAGAAATGAACTGGACGGAAAGAACATTGCCTTATACCTCTTCTCCACAGCATTTATCTAATATAAAAATTGTACATTATATTTTGTCTTTTGTTTCCTATGTGCAGAGAAATGTACTGCTATGCAGATACTGTTTTTAGTCATCATTGTATGCCTAGCACTTGGCACAGTTATTGGCACTGTGTAGGCATTCACTAGATATTTCTTGAATTAATTGGCACTATTCATTCAATCATTGAATGATGAAATGTATTCATTAGTATTTCAGTTGTCTTAGTGATGGAATCACATATATCCAATATTTTGCTTTGTGCTTGGCTTTATTTAGCCTGTTCAAAAGGTGAAATTGACTAACTATTGGACGTTAAACACTATATGTTTTCCCATAAAGTGTATGTAATTTTTCATTACTTCCTTAATTTTGTCTAATTAATAACCCTTTTCACACATTTCTAAAATAAGTAATTTCAGATAGATTAGATCATTTGGCTGGTCAAGATTGGACTTGCAGCACTGGACATGTCTTTATTAAATTTAATCTATCTTACTGTCTTCCTATTGATTAACAGTGGTCTAAGACAGTGGTTCTCAACCTTGGCGGCACATTAAAGCTTTAAAAAAAAAAAAAAAAACACTGTGCATCTAGGCTTCACCCCAGATAACTCAATCAGAATCTCTGGCAATAGAACCCAGGCATAGTAGTTTCTTAAAACTTCCCAGATGATAGCAAAGTATAAAAAAAGTTGAGAACCATTGGTCTAAGGAAAGTCTTTTTACTCTCTTAAACTTTATTTCTAAGAATGATTAGATAATATAAAAATATTTTATTGTATTCACATATGTGTCACATGTTTTCTACCATCTTGCTGAATTTCTAATACAATGTTAATGAAATAGTGTCCTCTTCTAGGAATTTAACTTCCCATGTGAAATGATTTATGCCACAAAACCAACTGAGGGCTACCAATCATTTGGTATTTATTCTTGGAAATATTGAACAACTCGGGTCTGGGTAGATTGGACAGTGGTATTACCATTAATAATCCAGAATTTAAAATAAATTAACTTTTTTGAGCCTTTAACTTTGTTCTCTCTTTGATTAAATAATTTCTACCAATTTGTATAAAATGTTAAGAATAAGATATTGATTTTTAAAAAATCAATTACAGGAATTTCAGGACAGTATAGCTCTTATTGAAGATTTACAACCATTTTCAACATACATGATACAGATAGCTGTAAAAAATTATTATTCAGATCCTTTGGAACATTTACCACCAGGAAAAGAGATTTGGGGAAAAACTAAAAATGGAGGTAAGTTATGGGCTTGGTGTGGGTTTCTCAAGCAGAATATTGTGATATATGTGATGTGTACGTCGATGTTTATTTTTTAAAATCTGAATGCGAAGTAATTTTAGTAAGCTTTTTTAAGTTTAATAAGAAAAATGTGTTTGTAGAAAACTTTGACCTGACTCTTATTCTAACCCCTGAAGTTGACTAATAATATTCTATCAAAATAGAAAGCAACTAGGAGGTAAAACATTGAAATCAATATTGTTTGACCAAGAAACACATTATTTGGTCTCACCACACAGTGTCACTCTTTTTCCAGATACTCATAGGTTTCTGTACATGTGGTGAGCTGTAGAAAAACCAAGCCTTTTTTCTATGTGAATTTTACTGAGGCCTGAGGTGTAAAGTTATGCAACAGTATTGTCTTAAAGAAAATAGGTCTAAAAAGGTTTTCTAAGAACTGATGAGGTGGTGATTATTATGAGGTGATGACATTTATTTCAGATGTCTCTGATGATATTCACAAAACTCACCCAAATTTGGTATTCCCCATTAGCCATATCCTCGAGCTGGAGTCAGAGAATGATTTGGTCACTGGGCAAAAATAAGTGGGAGCCTTTTAGGCAGTCTGTTAACCTACGATTATAGAAGAGGCTGACTTTCTTTCTGGACATCTGTTATTTATTCTACTCATACCATATGATTACTCTTCAACCCAAACTCCATTACTTCTTTCCATCTTTCAGCGCTATTGTAGCATCGTTTATCATTCCTCGCTATTTATTTCAGTACCAGAGGCAGTGCAACTCATTAATACAACTGTGCGGTCAGACACCAGCCTCATTATATCTTGGAGAGAATCTCACAAGCCAAATGGACCTAAAGAATCAGTCCGCTATCAGTTGGCAATCTCACACCTGGCCCTAATTCCTGAAACTCCTCTAAGACAAAGTGAATTTCCAAATGGAAGGCTCACTCTCCTTGTTACTAGACTGTCTGGTGGAAATATTTATGTATTAAAGGTACAGTGAGTCTACTAGGCACTCTTTATTGTCATTCTCAAGTGCAAGGCTCTCAAAAGGTTAAACAATTGTTCTTTTTTACCAAAAGGTTCTTGCCTGCCACTCTGAGGAAATGTGGTGTAAAGAGAGTCATCCTGTCACTGTGGAAATGTTTAACACACCAGAGAAACCTTATTCCTTGGTTCCAGAGAACACTAGTTTGCAATTTAATTGGAAGGCTCCATTGAATGTTAACCTCATCAGATTTTGGGTTGAACTACAGAAGGTAGACTTTTAATGCAAGTCTTTATTTTATGATATAGAATAAATTGGAAAGGCCTTTTTCATGCATCTAGAACATGCTCATGTATAAATAAACAATATATTTGACAACTTTCATTGATTTATGTTTGGCATGCAGAAGCAGTAAGTTATACAGACTAATTTCTGTTGGGAAGAATTCTCAGGGAAATTAATTTGCTTTTAAAAGGCTTTATGTAAAAGGGTGTAAGTTATAGTGTACTAATTTTGTAATATTTTACTTAGTTTAGATGTTAGCATGGTTCTCTGGTTTAAAGTCCATAGTAACTTGGTGTTTTCTATGAAAAAAAAAAGAAAAAGAACTGAAGAAACAGAAAACCAAAACCTTGTTTAGAAATGTTCTTTTCATCATTTAAGGGCTGTGCAGTAACAAGAGAGAAGTAAACCATAAAACCAGCTTATTCTAAAGTAGTTTCGTTGTTGGCTTGCAAACTTTAAATGATTCCTTATCCAAAACTTTTCATGCTTTAACCAATAAGAAAGCACCCACTAAATTTTAAGGCATCAATTTACCTGGTTAATTCATTGATGGGGAAAGCCTACATTGACTTTTATGGTGATAAACTTAAAATTGATTATTAAGTTTTTATAATTGCTACTTGTTATTTTAACTATTATATATTTGCATGTGCATGTTTGTATATTTCTGGGCCTATGTATGTGTACACATTTTTAAAGATTAGTTAGAAATGTTTTGTTCAGTGGTAAGTCAAAAAGCAAATCAGTATAATCATGGCCTCACTACTTCTTAAAAATGCAGTTATTCCCCAGGATGTTTAAAAATTATTATGTAAGGTATTTTTGTGATCTTATACTTTATAGATAAAAACTGTGAAAACTGTGGAACAACACTGAATATTGAGTTGATAAACTCAAAGGCCATAGTTTCATTGGACTTTTTCCGTTGAGCATGTTTCTGATGATTTGTTGCCTGTCTAAAAAATTGCCACCTTATAAAAATGCAGTTAAATTGGAGAAACTGGAGGAGTGCCTTTTAAAAAGACATCTATTTTAGTAAACTTAATGCAGTTCAGTCTAAAACCAAGAGGAAGGATGTAAAGTTCATTTCCAAGATTATCAAAGAAATGAAATGGGAAAAGACTTCAGAGATAATTGACACCCTAGCCTCTCATTTTATTGATCAGAAATGGAGACCTAGACAGATGCCAGATGTCACCAGGCAGAGAAAAACCCCAGGGCTGACTTCTCCCTACAGCAGTGCTATTAGGGTGCTGTCCGTGGAAGGAGGAGGAGTCATTAAGTCATCCATCCCACTCTTTAAAGTTTGGGGAGAAGGACAGCAGACAGAGATCTCCTGGTTGAGTTCTCATGACTTTCATGCAGTGCTTTTTGTTTCTAAACTTCCTCTGTTTTCACACTTGCTCAACACAGGTTCCAGGCAGACCATTTAGAAAATCATGAAGCTGCAAATACAAGATAGAGTCATTTGTACATGAGTGGCCATCTACAAATACTAACTATGAGTACAGTAAAATTCAGTGGTTCTGCAAGGGTTGATGAGTGCTATATAGTCAGAAAGTGCTGTCTCTTTTGAACAACTTGAACCTGTCTCACAATGACAGGACAGCTGGGAATAATATCGTAACTCCATACTGAAACTCTGAGGAGTGGGCAATAAAAGGGAATATTTGTCTTTCTAATTAGTAATGTTTTAGAAAGGAAACAGGAAGAAAACGATAAACTTTGTCTCTGTCATTTCTGTCAAAATTTCCTTATCTGAAAAATGAGGGAACTAGAGCACAAGGTGAAGTTTCTATCTAGATCAGGGATGTCCAATATTTTGTCTTCCCTGGGCCATACTGAAAGAACTGTCTTGGACCACATGTAAAATATACTAACAGTAACGATAGCTGATGAGCTAAACAAAATTCCCTAAAAAAATTCATAATGTTTAAAGAAAGTTTACGAATTTGGGTTGGGCTACATTCAAAGTAGTCCTGGGTCACATGTGGCCCACAAGCTGAAAGTTGGACAAGCTTGATCTAGATCTTAAATTCTATATAATATAAGAAACTCACAACAGTGTATAGAAGAAGCACATATTTTAAATGGGGAGGAAACAAATAATTTTGTTTGGTAAATTTTTTCATGGAAGCCCATTAAAATTGTGTTTTTCTCAGCTGTTCAGGCAAATCCCTAGCAGAACCATAAGTTTCTGAAGTTCCAAACTCTCAGACATCTTAGCTCACACTCCCCCTCACTCCCACCCACATAATTTGAAAATCCCTCTATGGTAGCCTTCACCCCTGCACTTGTTGGCTTCTGACAAATGGAAAGTCCTGACACCCTTGTGATTTACTGGGATATCCTGTGGCACCTCTCCAAGTTGGTGGTCTGCCCAGACATTCATTGCTGTGGTGATGCCAACACTCTACCGCTCTACCGTTTTCCAGCGGTACCCTTGGTCAAACATCTGACATTTCAAGGAGCTCTGATAATTTCTTGATGGTTTGGAATGCTGGGTTACCTAGACTATTCACTATAGGTAATTTCTCCATCAGATAATGAAGGAGACAGAACCATAAAGAGAAATTAATTTCTCTCTCTCTGAGGTTCACAGTAAATATTATGGATTCAATGCATCTGTTTCATTAAGCTATTAAGCTAAATGTCTCAGCAGGATTGATACATTTATGAGTTTAGTGCAGGCAATGTCCCTGATATCAGCAGTTCTATTTTTTAAGTTTTCATTCCTTCCATTCCCTTATTCCCCTTTCTTATTGTACATAGTGGTCTACTGACTGAAAATGCTATAGAGAATCATTCCTTACTGAATAGAAAACTAATATAAAGTATCTATTTAATGAAATGATGTGACCTCATGAGTGTTAAGTGAAAAAGAAGATATAAATTAAGTTTATTTATGGAAACTGACCTTTCTATGAAATTCTGCAGGGAAAATACACCAAGAACCCTTGACAAATTGCCATATCTTTTTGTCTTTTCCTATTTGTATGTTAAGAAATTATCATTTTCAAATAATGATACTAAGGATCCAAATATACAGATTTTTAAAAAGCAGTGTCACAGAGCAAGAAATTTCAGATAGCTGCAATTAGAGGCCCAATATCTAAAGTGGAATGAAAACAAGATTTTCTGTATTTAGCTTCTAGCCTTGCTACTCAGTAGCTTCATAATAGTGGGCAAAAGTTTTCTTCTTTTTGCTATGTAGGCTTCCAGTGTATAAAAATAAAGAATTCTGTTTACATGTCTGAAGAGGGTGTTAGGAGGAAAAAAAAAGTCTTAGTTTGTAAGTCACTGTGGACTTCTTTATCAAAATATGTAATCAAAACATGTAAAAATATTATTGCTATGAAATTAACAAATCCCTGGGATTTGAAATTACCATTGTTTTGATCCATCGTTGTCCCACAGCGATGGATTTGCATTCTTAGCCATCCTGATTAAATGTAGGTATCTACCCTTTGGGATAACAAGAAGTCATAGCTGTGAATCTTCCTCGATGATATATAGTCAGAGGTGTATGTCCCACTTTGAGCTTCTCCCATGAACAGTCATGTAAATCAGTTTATCTTGTCATAAAAAGCAAAACGACTATAGGCAGTGGGGTAATGTTTGGGATCATTCATAAAGAAGTTCTTATTCTTTATTAGAAAAGAATGCTTAAATTTTAATCACTTGCTATAAGCCTATACATTTTTGTGTTTTAAGAATATTTTCTTAGAGAAACAAAAATATTAATCGAGACTTCTTTTTCTAGTGGAAATACAATGAGTTTTACCATGTTAAAACTTCATGCAGCCAAGGTCCTGCTTATGTCTGTAATATCACAAATCTACAACCTTATACTTCATATAATGTCAGAGTAGTGGTGGTTTATAAGACGGGAGAAAATAGCACCTCACTTCCAGAAACCTTTAAGACAAAAGGTGAGTACTAACATACTCAATACTCAAAAAACTCTGTGTTTCAGTTCTTTTCTTATCACTTATTTCACTAATCCTAAAGATATATGAAATTGTTCTTTAAAAGCAGTACATTATTATTTCTAGAACTTGAATGAAGAAATTGAGAAAATATAGGAGACCTTTCAGGCAGTAATGAAATAATACTGGCTGGGTCTGGTTGGATCCTGAACTGGGCAAAATTACTTCTTCTTTCAGTATCCTTATTTCATGTCTAGCTATGACAATTTTGTGGTGATAACTATATGAAAATAGTGTTACTGAATGTTCAAAAATATTTATTGGCTACTATATTTGAGATACTAAGATGAAAAATATAAGAAGTTCATTAAAAATTAACTAGTGTTCTGAAAGATATACCTTAACTCTTGAGATGAGCTCTATAAGAATGGAAGGAACAAAGATCTAGAACAAGGAATACCATTTGACCCAGAAATTACATTACTAGTTATATACCCAAAGGAATATAAATCATTCTGTTACAAAGATACATGCACACGTATGTTCACTGTAGCACTATTCACAATAATGAATCATTTGGAATCAACCCAAATGGCAATCAGCATTAGACTGGATGAAGCAAATGTGGTACATATACACCATGGCATACTATGCAGCCGTAAAAAGGAATGAGATAATGTTTTTTGCAGGGATATGGATGAAGCTGGAAGCCATTAACCTCAGCAAACTAATGCAGGAACAGAAAACCAAACACTGCGTGTTCTCACTTACAAGTGGGAGCTGAACAATGAGAACGCATGGACACAAGGAGGGGAACAACATACACTGGGGCCTGTCGGGGGAGGGGTGGGGGGAGAGAGAGCATTAGGAAAAATAGCTAATGCATGCTGGGCTTAATACCTAGGTGATGGATTGCTAGGTGTAGTAAACCACCACGGGACATGTTTACCCATGTAACAAACCTTCACGTCCTGCACGTGTACCCCAGAACTAAAAATTAAAAAATTAAAAAAAAGAATGGAGGGAAAATGCTCCAAAACTTATGATAATTTTCTTTATTTTCACTTATCGCTTATTTTGTTTCAAGTTGAGATATATTGTTAATCTTATCACTAATTCATCAAATCCATCACTAATAAAAACTTCAAATGCTCATTAAAAATATGTAATCATATCAGAATATTTCTGAATTTTTTTTTAAGTTTCTTCTTAAAAAAATAAGATACATGTGCAGAACGTGCAGATTTGTTACATAGGTATACATGTGCCATGGTGGTTTGCTGCACCTATTGACCTGTCCTCTAAGTTCCCTCCCCTCAGCTCCTATCCCTCAACAGGCCCTGGTGTGTGCTGTTCCCCTCTCTGTATCCATGTGTTCTCAGTGTTCAACTCCCACTTATGAGTGAGAACATGTGGTGTTTTGTTCTCTGTTCCTGTGTTAGGTTGCTGAGGATGATGGCTTCCAGCTTCATCCATGTCCCTGCAAAGGACATGATCTCATTCCTTCTTATGGCTGCATAGTATTCCATGATGTATATGTACCACATTTTCTTTATCTGGTTTGTCATTGATGGATTGGCTTGGTTCCATGTCTTTGTTATTGTAAATAGTGCTGCAATAAACAAACGTGTGCATGTGTCTTTATAGTAGAATGATTTATATTACTTTGGGTATGTACTCAATAATGAGATTACTGGGTCAAATGGTATTTCCGGTTCTAGATCCTTGAGGAATCGCCATACTGTCTTCCACAATGGTTGAAATAATTTACTTTCCCACCAGAAGTGTAAAAGTATTCCTATTTCTCCACATCCTCATCAGCATCTATTGTTTCCTGACTTTTTAATAATCGCCATTCTGACTGGCATGAGATGGTATCTCATTGTAGTTTTGATTTGCACTCCTCTGATGATCAGTGATATTGAGCTTTTTTTCATATGTTTATTGGCTGCATAAATGTCCTTTTTGAGAAGTGTCTGTTCATATCTTTTGTCCACTTTTTGATGGGGTTGTTTGTCTTTTTCTTGTAAATATGTTTAAGTTCCTTGTACATTCTGGATATTAACCCTTTTTCAGATGGATAGAATGCAAAAATTTTCTCCCATTCTGTAGGTTGTCTGTTCACTCTGATGATAGTTTCTTTTGCTGTGCAGAAGCTCTTTAGTTTAGTTAGATCTCATTTGTCTATTTTGGCTTTTGTTGCCATTGCTTTTGGTGTTTTAGTCATGAAGTCTTTGCCCATGCCTATGTCCTGAATGGTATTGCCTTGGTTTTCTTTTAGGGTTTTTATGGTTTTGGTTTTTACATTTAAATGTTTAATCCATCTTGAGTTAAATTTTGTATAAGGTGTAAGGAATGGGCCCAGTTTCAGTTTTCTGCATATGGCTAGCCAGTTTTCCCTGCACCATTTACTAAATAAGAGATCCTTTCCTCATTGCTTGTTTTTGTTAGGTTTGTCGAAGATCAGATGGTCGTAGATGTGTGGTGTAATTTCTGAGGTCTCTGTTCTGCTCCATTGGTCTATATATTTGTTTTGGTATCAGTACCATGCTGTGTTACTGTAGCCTTGTAATATAGTTTGAAGTCAGGTAGCATGATGCCTCCAAGTTTGTTCTTTTTGCTTAGGATTGTCTTGGCTACATGGGGTCTTCTTTGATTCTATGTGAAATTTAAAATAGCTTTTTCTAATTCTATGAAGAATGTCAATGGTAGTTACATGAGAATAGCATTGAATCTATAAATTACTCTGGGCAGAATGGCCATTTTCATGATACTCATTAATCCTGTCCATGGGGATGGAATGTTTTTCCATTTGTTTGTGTCCTTTCTTATTTCCTTGAGCAATGGTTTGTAGTTTTCCTTGAAGAGGTCCTTCACATCCCTTGTTAGCTGTATTCCTAGGTATTTTATTCTCTTTGTAGCTATTGTGAATGGGAGTTCATTCATGATTTGGCTCTCTGCTTGCCTATTGTTGGTGTAAAGGAATGCTTGTGATTTTTGCACATTGATTTTTTATCTTGAGACTTTGCTGAAGTTGCTTATCAGTTCAAGAAGTTTTTGGGCTGAGATGATGGGGTTTTCTAAATACAAAATTAAGTCATCTGCAGAGACAACTTGACTTCCTCTCTTCCTATTTGAATACCCTTTATTTCTTCCTCTTGCCTGATTGCCCTGACCAGAACTTCCAATACTATGTTGAATAGGAGTGGTGAGAGTGGACATCCTTGTCTTGTACTGGTTTTCAAAGGGAATTCTTCCAGGTTTTGCTCATTCAATATGATATTGGCTGTAGATTTCTCATAAATAGTTCTTATTATTTAGAGATATGTTCCATCAAAACCTAGTTTATTGAGAGTTTTTAACATAAAGAGATGTTGATGTTGAATTTTATCAAAGGCCTTTTCTGCATCTATTCAGATAATCACGTGATTTTTGTCTTTGGTTCTGTTCATGTGATGGATTACATTTATTGATTTGCATATGTTGAATCAGCCTTGCATCCCAGGGATGAAGCCGACTTTTTCGTGGTGGATATGTTTTTTGATGTGCTGCTGGATTCAGTTTGCCAGTATTTTATTGAGGATTTTTACATCAATGTTCATCAGGTATATTGGCCTGAAGTTTGTTGTTGTGTCTCTTCCCAGTTTTGGTATCAGGATGATGCTGGCTTCATAAAATGAATTAGGAAGGAATTCTTCCTTTTCTATTGTTTGGAACAGTTTCAGAAGGAATGGTACCAGCTCCTCTTTGTATTTCTGGTAGAATTCAGCTGTGAATCCATCTGGTCCTGGGCTTTTTTTGGTTGGTAGGCTATTAATTACTGCCTCCATTCCAGAGCTTGCTACTGGTCTAGTCAGGGATTCAACTTCTTCCTGGTTTAGTCTTGGTGTATGCATCCAGGAATGTATCCATTTCTTCTAGATTTTCTAGTTTATTTGCATAGAGGAGTTCATAGTATTGTCTGGTGGTATTTTGTATTTCTGCGGGGTCAGTGGTGATATCCCCTTTATCATTTTTTTTGTGTCTATTTGATTCTTCTCTGTCTCCTTCTTTGTCTAGCTAGCAGTCTATCTATTTTGTTATTTATTTTATTTTTTAAAAAAATGGCTCCTGGATGTGTTGATTTTTTTGGAGGGCTTTTTGTGTCTTTATCTCCTTCAATTCTTCTCTGATCTTAATTATTTCTTGTCTTCTGCCAGCTTTTGGATTAGTTTGCTCTTGCCTCTCTAGCTCTTTTAATTGTGATGTTAGGGTGACGATTTGAGATCTTTCTGGCTTTCTAATGTGGGCATTTAATGCTATGAATTTTCCTCTTAACACTGCTTAGTTGTGTCCCAGAGATTCTGGTACATTGTCTCTGTTCTCATTTGTTTCAAAGAACTTATTTATTTCTGCCTTAATTTCATTATTTACCCAGGAGCCACTCAGGAGCAAGTTGTTCAATTTCCATGAAATTGTGTGGTTTTGAGTGAGTTTCTTAATCCTGGGTTCTAATTTGATTGCACTGTGGTCTGAGAGACTGTTTGTTATGATTTCAGCTCTTTTGCATTTGCTGAGGAGTGTTTTACTTCCAATTATGTGGTAGATTTTAGAATAAGTACCATGTGGCACTCAGAAGAATGTATATTCTGTTGATTTGGGCTAGAAAGTTCTGTAGACATCTACTAGGTCCACTTGATCCAGAGCTAAGTTCAAGTCCTGAATATCCTTGTTAATTTTCTGTCTTGTTGATCTGTCTAATACTGGCAGTGGGGTGTTAAAGTTTCCCACTATTATTGTGTGGGAGTCTAAGTCTCTTTGTAGGTCTCTAAGAACTTGTTTTGTGAGTCTGGGTGCTCTTGTATTGGGGGCATATATATTCAGAATAGTTAGCTCTTCCTGTTGAATTGTTCCCTTTACCATCATATAATGCCCTTCTTCGTCTATTTTGATCTTTGTTGGTTTAAAGTCTGTTTTGTCAGAGACTAGGATTGCAACCCCTACTTTTTTTTTTTTTTTGCTTTCCATTTGCTTGGTAAATTTTCCTCAATCCCTTTATTTTGAGCCTGTGTGTGTCTTTGCATGTAAGATGGATCTCCTGAATACAACACGCTAATGGGTCTTGACTCCTTATCCAATTTGCTGGTCTGTATCTTTTAATTGGGGCATTTAGCCCCTTTACATTTAAGGTAGGTATTGTTATGTGAGTTTGATCCTGTCACCATGATGCTATTTGGTTATTTTGCATGCTAGTTGATGCAGTTTCTTCATAGTGTCATTGATCTTTATACTTTGGTGTGTTTTTGCAATGGCTGGTACCAGTTTTTCCTTTCCATATTTAGTGCTTATTTCAGGAGCTGTTGCAGGGCAGGCCTGGTGGTAACAAAATCCCTCAGCATTTGCTTGTCTGGAAAGGATTTTATTTCTCCTTCGCTTATGAAGCTTAGTTTGGCTGGATATGAAATTCTGGGTTGAAAATTCTTTTCTTTAAGAATGTTGATATTGGCCCCCAATCTCTTCTGGTTTGTAGAGTTTATGTTGAGAGGTCCACTGTTAGTCTGATGGGCTTCCCTTTGTAGGTGACCTGGCCTTTCTCTCTGGCTGCCCTTAACAGTTTTTACTTGACTTCAATCTTGGAGAATCTGATGATTATGTGTCTTGGGGTTGATCTTCTCATGGAGTATCTTAATGGTGTTCTCTGTGTTTGCCGAATTTGCATGTTGGCCTGTCTTGCTAGGTTGGGGAAGTTCTCCTGGATAATATACCGAAGTGTGTTTTCTGGCTTGTTTCCATTTTCCCCATCTCCTTCTGGTACTCCAAGCTATCATAGGTTCAGTCTTTTTATGAAGTCTCATATTTCTTGGAGGCTTTATTCATTCCTTTTCATTCTTTTTTCTCTCTTCTTGTCAGCATGTCTTATTTCAATAAGGTGGTCTTCAGACGCTGATATCTTCTCTTCCACTTGGTCGATTCAGCTGTTGACATTTGTGTATGCTTCACGAAGTTCTTGTGCTGTGTTTTTCAGCCCCATCAGGCCATTTATGTTCTTCTTCAAACTGGTTATTCTAGTTAGCAATTCCTCCAACTTTTTATCAAGGTTCTTAGCTTCTTTGCATTGGGTTAGAACATACTCCTTTAGCTCATCATAGTTTTTTACTACCCATCTTGTGAAGCCTACTTCTGTCAGTTCATCCATCTGATCCTCCGCCCAGTTCTGCACCCTTAATGGAGACATTGTGATCATTTGGAGGAGAAGAGGCACTCTGGCCTTTTGGATTTTCAGCATTTTTTTCATTGGCTCTTTCTCATCTTCGTGAGTTTGTCTAGTTGTGGTCTTTGAGGCTGCTGACCCTTGTATGGGTTTTTTGTGGGGGCCCTTGTTGTTGTTGTTGATGATGCTGTTGTTGTCACTTTCTGCTTGTTTGTTTTTCTTTCAATAGTCACTTCCCTCTTCTGTAGGGCTGCTGCAGTTTGCTGGGGTTCACTTAAGGCCTTATTCATCTGATTTACTCCCACGCCTGGATATGTAACTCAAGGAGGCTGGAGAACAGCAAAAATCGGTGTCTGCTCCTTCTTCTGGGACCTCTGACCTCAAGGGGCACCAATCTGATGCCAGTAGGATCGCTCCTGTATAGGGTGTCCTGACAATCCCTGTTGGAGGGTCTCACCCAGTTGGGTGGCACCAGGAGGAGGACCCATTTAACAAAGCACTTTGTCCCCTGGTGGAGAGGGTGTGTTTTGCTGTGGGGAAGCCCACTTGTCTGGACTTCCCAGATTCCTCAGAACTACCAGGAGGAGAGGCTAAGTCTGTTGGTCCGCAGAGACTGCAGCCACCACTCCCCCTAGGGGCTCAGGCCCAGGGAGATCTGAATTCTGTCCCTGAGCCTCTGGCTGCAGTTACTGGAGATTCTGCAGGGAAGCCCTACCCACTGAGGAAGGATGGGTCAGGGTTAGACCTGAAGAGGCACTCTGGCCACTGACTACCACAGCTGGTGTGTTGGGTTGTGGCGACAAATCTTGGGACCAAGCTGTCCAGCCTCGCTGGCTCCAGCAGGGGAAAAGCACAGCCTGGAGCTATAGAAATGGATGCTGCATTTCCCCCCGGCCAGGGAGATTAGCGTGTTAGGCAGTTGGGAGTCCCAGTGCTGGCTGCTGCCCCTCCCTCAAGGAGCTCAAAGGGCTTAGACAGCAGGCAGCAGAAGCCTGTGCTGGTCACCCCTCCCCCAGGGAGTTCAGTAGGCTTAAGCAGATTCCAGCTGAGAGGCCATAAGAATCTGCACATTCTAGGGTTGGGATGCTAGGCCCTGGTGGTGTGGGTTCGAGAGTGGGATCTTCCAATCCATGAGTTGCACAGTTCTGTGGAAAAAGCAGTTTCCCTGGCTGGGTAGCCTGCTCACTCGCCGCTCCCCTTGGCTGGAGGGGAGGGGGTTCCCCTTCCCTGTGTGGTTCTCAGGTGAGCTCACCGCACTTCCTTCTCTCTGTGGGTCACGCCAGCCTTATAGTCAATTTTGATGAGCCAATCTAGATACCTTGCTGGTGAAGGATTCACACACTTATTATGGTTTTTTTCAATAGAAACCTCTGAACGCAGTTGCTTCTAGTCGGCCATCTTGGCCCCGCCTCTTAATATTTCTTTAATGTTATTTGTCTTTCCTCTTAATATATTCTGTAGAAAGATTTCAATGCAGAAGATTAATACTTCAAACATATCAATCAATATTTTCTTTTTTTCCCCAAAGCTGGAGTCCCAAGTAAACCAGGCATTCCCAAATTACTAGAAGGGAGTAAAAATTCAATACAGTGGGAGAAAGCCGAAGATAATGGATGTAGAATTATATACTATATCCTTGAGATAAGGTATGTGTGTTTGCAAAGTACTTGTAAATGACAAAGAACTAAGAAGATAATTATAAAGTAATCAAAAGTAACACTATTTATGCAAATGTATTTATATACAAACACAAAGATCTTTAGTTTAAGGACTCACATGCATCATTACGTTCTTTGCTCAATTCCTAGACGTTGGTCTTGGCATGCTAATTATAAAACAGATCACATCATTCTCCAAAATCTCTAACTGCTCATTGACACTTTATGGAAATTGTTTGATCATAGGCTTATGCAACCAGTGTTTACTTAATATCAGTTTTGTTTAAAAAGTTTAGCTGATGTTTAATGTTAAATGATGATGGCATGTAAATTCCTGATGATAGTTTGCTTTAGCAAGGTGAATACTCTCTAGTGAGAATTGGTGATGAAGTAGATATTTTTCATACTGTAAAATTAGGTCAGGTTCTGAAATGGTCTGAAGTGTAGAGGTCACACAGGATTCTTTATTCATTGGGAAGATTACAGTTTGCAGTGTGTTCCCAGGGACAGAAAACACACCATCGATGAAAACCAGCCACTGATGAACAGCCTCAGACCTGGCCAGTACGGGGAGCACGTGAACCATAACTGCCTCAGGACTGATTTCACGCCAACTTGAGGGGAGGATTCCAAATTCCAAAGACACTCCTCTCACAGGACTATGAAACCATCTTTTAAGAAGTTCCAAGGACAAAAGTCACTTCCATAATTATAGTCCTGGCAACTTGATCTTTAGATCTATTTTTGCTTCATCTGGCTCTGGCATTCCCATAACCTTAAAAAATGTTCCTGTTCATACTACAGAATTCCCTTGGCCCTTATTTCTAATTGAAACCTCCTTGAAGTTTCTGTTGCTGCTTTTCATGCAGAGTGAAATACATTCTAACCTGCAGAACTGTCTTGGTGGTTTGTGACTGTAATGATGTTCATCAATCAGGTCACACATCAGGTTTTTGCTAGGACCTCTTTAGTGTGTTACCCTGAGTAACACCTTAAGTGCTACTAAAATGACTCCATCTAAATACTTTGCATACTCCTTGCTCCAGGTCTCCACTGTCAGGACATGGACTATAGGATGACTGAATGATTGTTGTAACTTCAGTATCTCAAAATAAGTCCTTCAGTCAGGACACTCTAGTTAGACTCTGTGTACTCGCTGATGGGGTAGTGGAAGTGCAAAATGCATGAACTTGGGAGTTGAACAAGCCTTATTAGTTTCAAAAGGTTGCCATAATGAAGGACCACCAACTGGGTGGCTTGAAACAGTAGACATTTATTCTTACAGCTCTAGAGGTTAGAAGTCTGAAACCAACGTATAGCGGGACTGCTTGTTCTGATGGTTCTAGGGCAGAATTCATCTTTGCCTCTTAGCTTCTGGCGTTTGCTGGCCGTCCTTGGTATTCCTTGGCTCATGGACGCATCACTGTCATCATCACCTCCTGCATCACAAGGTGTTCTCTGTGTCCAAATTTCCCTCTTCTTATGCAAGTGCCAGTCATTGGATTAGGGTCCACCCTAAACTATTATGACTTCATCTTAACTTGATTACATTTGTCAAGATCTTATTTCTAAACAAGGTCACATTAAAATATTCTGAGTGGGCATGAATTTTGGGAGGACATGACTCAATCCAGTACACGAACCATGTTTAAATCCTTGTTCTTTTCCTTTTTTGAACTTAAGTTTCCTCATCTGTAAAATGGAGATGATAATATGTATCTCATCTCTTTAAGCTGTTGTGGACTCAGTGAATTAAAACAACATTATGTAAAGCCCCAGTACAGTACGTCATAAATAGAAGGTGCTCAACCAACATCAGAATTCTCCTTTGTTTTCTCAATGGCCATTGTGTAGAGCCACTTCACAAATTCTCAAGGGCCTTTTTCTTTTGGATCAGAGTTGTTTGGTTAAACAGTGAAATGGCCAATGCTAAAGGTGAGACTTCACAAAATGTGTAAAAACACTCTGTCCTAATGCTTTGCTCAGGATGGTCCTTAAAGCGACCCTCAGCTCCCAGGAACAGCTGTGACCAACTCTGCTGCCCTGCTGCTCCCGATGTTCTTACCCTTTCCATGCTTCTTATAAGGGCCAGCCCTCACTCTCTGTTGGTCTTCAGAAGGATGAGTCAATTAGCAGGAATAGAACCAGATTCTCCCACATATCCCTAAGCTTACTGTAGATTGGCACCAAGTCCTAAAACTATTGCGGTCTGAAAAGTTTCAGACCTGAAATGTTCGTCTTTGTTAGAGAAGACATAAATGGAAGACCTTGAGCTTGCCTTTGATGATTCCGTAAAAAGTCATTCTACTTATGCCTTTTGAACCCGGCCCTTGTGCTCTTTCCGTGTTTCAAATGAAAAACAATTGGATTGACTTTGAGGTGGAATGTAGGTCAATACAAAAGAAAGCAACGAGCCTCAGAATCTCAGATATAATGATAACTTTGGTAGCTGAACTGTCACACTTTCCTTATCAATTTTGTATTCTGTATTTTATTGAAATATGGCATAAGTAAACTACAAATAATGTAAAAGACTGAAAATTGAGAAAATGGAAACTTCCCAGTTAAAAATCATGGAATAATTGTCTTATAGGTTTGGAATTCTGGAGAAAGTTTACCCATGCTATTAGTATAGGAAAAAGGTACTCAGCTCTCTCTTCACCACTGATTACTCACAGTTATTTCTTGGTGGGCTGAGTTAATTGGCTCCATGCCTCACTAGGATCACTATAAAACCATACTGTTAGCATCTGTGTTGCCAGATTATGGGAGAGGAATGAGGTCAAGGGTAAATTGTGCCAAAGGACACTCTCTGGCGTTCAGTCACTAAGAAGATCTATGAACAACTAGAAATAACAGGTATATTGTCGTGTATATTTTTTGTATTTATTTTTTGCAGAAAGAGCACTTCAAATAATTTACAGAACCAGAATTTAAGGTGGAAGATGACATTTAATGGATCCTGCAGTAGCGTTTGCACATGGAAGTCCAAAAACCTGAAAGGAATATTTCAGTTCAGAGTAGTAGCTGCAAATAATCTAGGGTTTGGTGAATATAGTGGAATCAGTGAGAAGATTATATTAGTTGGAGGTATGTTACCATGTCTGTCTACACACTAGCTTATTACCTAAAGTTTCAGTAATAAATATCAGTACATTCTTAACATTAGCAATGGATAATGGTGACTATATATATATATATATCTTATTATCCAAACTATTAAACTATTCCATTCATGTGATGTGATCTTTCTAAAACATCATTATCATCATGTCATTTTTCTCCCCAATAATAATCAGCCAGCCCCTTAATTCCTACCACATCAATTCCGTGCTCCTAATTAGGCTTCCAAGACTGTTCACAATCTGTTCTATCCAGCCTTATTATTCTATTCACATTATACCAGCTTTATGACCACTCTTACATTACACATAACAGGCCTAAGACCTTTGTTTCTTCCCCAATATCTACCTCTTCCACTGTGTATTTTATTTTAGTTTATGATATATTGTCTTTCTAATCACATAGGCAGGAAATCTCAGTGCCATATGTGATTTTTCCCTCTACTCAGTCATCAGGTCCTGTTGATTTTACCATCTTGATTTCTCTCTGATGAGTTCTCATCTTCCTCTTTCCACCTTGGCTTTCCTAATTTAAGGTATAATTTCTTGCCTGTGCCCTTGGCTTATGCATACTGCTGACAGTTAATTTAGTTGAAGCACAAGCTGGATTACTTTACCCCTCTCTGAAATACCACAATGGCTCTCCATTTACTGCTTTCAGAATCAGCTACAAACTTCTTTGTGGCATGTAAGGTCTTCTGTAATTTATCCTCCAATTGTGGTTTATCTTTTCTAATATTTATGTCTGTGCTGTAGCCATATCAGACCAGTAAAAAGTTTTTATGTCACTTGGTCTTTGGCTCTGTGTTTGCCTCAGCCTAGAATACAGGTCCCCAACACCTACCCTGTGCCCCTTAGCTGTGATTTCCTATTCTTATTTTCTGCCAATTGAAATTCTTCTCATCCTTCAAGACTTAAATGAACTCATCATAATGCTTACCTGATGCTCCTTAGTCAAATGAATGGTTGAATTTTATACACTCACATGCTATATAAAACTTACATTATTCTTATTTATATTATAGTTAGTTATCTAGTTAGTTGTGTACAAAAGTTTGCTACCCAGTTCAGCAAACTTTTTCTGAAAAGAACCAAATAGTAAATATGTTAGACTTTGCAGGCTACATGTGATCTCTGTAGCATGTTCTTCTTTTCTTCTTTTTCTCTTCTTCTCTTTTTCCTTCTCCTTCTTTTTAAAAATAACACTTTAAAAATGTAAAACTTATTCATAGCTAATGGAGGGTACAAAATCAGGTTATAGCCAGATTTGGCCCTCATGCCATAGTTTGCCAGACTCTGGCCTACATGTTTGTTTCCTCTACACAACTGAAACTACCTAAGAGAAATTACCATGTTTATTCCTCAGTTTAATATCCATGAAATTGAATATGTATGAAGATATTATACAAAATAATAATGCCAACTATTTAGTATCTAAAGACTGAGATTTCTTGGTCCTAAATTTATTAAAAAGATATACATGTTTCCTCAGTCATTTTAAAGTAGAAGATTGGGTGGGTATATTCCAGTGGTTTGTTGCTCTCTGCAAAAAAAGCAAAAACACCTTGATTTTGATTTCACATGGCATAAACACTCTCTGTATGGATGCTTTCAAGCTACCAATGGTCTAACAACTGGCTTGCAAAAATCCAGTAGTAGCTAGCTCTGCTATATTACTCTGTGTGCTTAGGTAGAGCTGGGGCTACTTAGCTTTTATCTATGAATTAATTTCTTTTTCTGATTTATATTATTAGATGATTTTTGGATACCAGAAACAAGTTTCATACTTACTATTATAGTTGGAATTTTTCTGGTTGTTACAGTCCCACTGACCTTTGGTAAGTATAATAGAATTTTAAAAATAGGCAACAAACTGTTTACTTAATCATACCTGATTGATTTATCTCTTAATTGATCTAATCTCCCACATGAAATATTGCCTGATTAAATTAATAAAATTTACATTGTTACCTTCAGCTGTACATTTATAACCACTAACTTCTGTGAATTGTTTTCTGATCTAGGCATAACTATTTTATGGAAAATATACATGTACATTTCATGTTATACTTTAGATAAAACTACTTGCAAGGGAACCAACTTTTAGGTTTCTTTAAAACAGTGTTTGTTTCTGATTGGCTGCATACAAATGTTTTGTGGCTTATAGTTTAAAATAAATAAAAGAAAAATAACCCTGGGTACAGAAAAAAGTATAGAATTAATGGGAGGCCAGTGACAATCTTTGGTTGGGATAGTTTTGGTTTCTAAGCAGACAGGCTAGTTTGGAATGAGTAGGGCCTCTGTTGCAGAAGATCCATTTCTGGCTTGTGGGATCCACTCTTGCTTTCAGACATCTGATCTGCTTATTTCAAATCCCTGCTCATTTATAAATGACCAGGAAAGCAGAAAAATTATGTTAGGTAGCTAGAAAGCTATTTTTTTCTAAGAAGATTTACTTTAATGATGATAAAATGCAGTAAAAACCTCAAAGGGAATGGTCAAGTACTGATTGGACTTTTAGAGTTATCATAGTGATCATACATTCTTGTTTATTTCTGTTTCAGCACAAATAATAATAGCACTTTCTTTCATTCCCCAAACTGTCTGAGTTTGGTTTATAAGATATATGGACCCCTATCTATTGCTAATATTGAGAGTCCCCAACACACTGAATCATTAAAAGAAGGGCATGATTCTTACCAGAAAAGAACACTCAAACACATATTAAGAAAGTTGTGGCTTATTTTGTTCACAAATGGGGTAAGTTACAAGGGAAAGTTGACGGAAAAGTCACAAACATAAAGTTGAACTCTCAGGATAAAGAAAGCCAACACTTTACTGTGTTCTAAATCTTTATTCTTTCTGCAGAGTGATTGGAGTCACAGTCTTTATGAGAGCACTTTGAAGCTTGATTTGAGATTTTTTTTCAAAGATTTCACCCACACAATATGTGAAACTCCTTCAGCAAACTTGGAAAGCTAAAAATTTCAGCTAACCCTGCCAGGATTTTAACCTGTGGTTCCAGAGAGTCTAAGTATTGCACAGCTGATGTTTGTGCCACTAAGCCAGCCCCTCCAGAATTACGCATATGACTGCAGTATATTTGGCAGTTGGCATATAGGCTTGACTGCTTGTCTGCTTTCCTACTGGGAAGGAGAATTACATGAAGAATCCTTCAGCTGACCTTTGCTTACTTTCTTGTACATCACCATTGTTTAAACCCATAACTCTAGTGGGTGAACATGAGATAATTTCAGACAACCTATTGTGCTTCCAAGACATCCTATGGATATCTGACTTTCTCAGGACTTAAAGGTCTTTATTCTGTTTGAAATTCACGAACTTTTGAGTCTAGCTAAGCTAATTCGGTTCTTTGCTTTTAGCAGCAGTGCATGTGGTTTTACTAGTAAGAGCGTGTGCGTGCATGAGAAAAGATTGAGTCATTAAAATAACAAAAAAAGTCACAATTATTTTAAAATTTGTATTGTGCTGAAGGCACTCATCAGTTATAAACATAAAATTAAGACAATTTTTAAAATGAGTGTTGACAGCCTTTGCTTCTGAGCGGTCATATCTAATGTATAACATTAGCCTTCTGCTGGGAGTAGAGGAAAATGTAAACCTGTAAAATACAACTGCTGACCTGAGGAGCTTGCCATTTAATGAGGGAGGTAAGACATGCCTGTGTGGAAAGACAAATAGCAAGATATGTGTTAAATAATAACAAAAGACAAAAATAGATGAAATAAACAAGACAGTGCATAGGATAAGCACTCACAGAGAGGCGCAATTAGTCTTTCAAGTTCAGATATGAAAGATTAGTAGAGGTTGCTGAGGTTTCAGAAGGCATCACTGAGGATGTGGGCTTACATTGGGCCTATAAAAGTGAAGCGAGGTGGTGAGAACATTTCAAGTTTGAAAAATTAATTTAGCAGAAGGTACTTGTGATCTTTCACTGTGTAGCCCTTCAAATTGAATTTCATGTGACTAAAACTCTAACTTCTTGAATATAGAAGCTACTGTGAAATTAAGTTCAAATTTTAATGATCATCTCTCAAAGCATGCTTGCTGTTTTCAACTTCTGAGCCAATAGTCCAGTACAGATGACAATCCTATTGACATAATTGTATTTTAATATTAAGAAAATTTATTTTATTATTATAAAACTAATACTGCTTATTATATAAAGAAGACAATACAAATTACTCGTGATTCTGCAACTAGGGCAGACCACTACTAACATTTGGTAAGCTTCGTTCCAATACTTTTTCTACATATTCGAGTATGTGTATATGAACAACAATGATAAACACTCTTGTACTCTGCAAAAAAAAAAAAAATTGCCGTTATACTGAAAGCATTTTCTTTTCTACTGAGGAGTATAACCTGGATGTGACTGAACTCAAAAACAAATTTGTTTCACTAATAATTATGTTTGTTTTGATTTATTTGGCTCATTTATGGGTGATTTTGACAAAAGTTTTAATATTAAGATACTTTAATTTGTTTATAACAACAGTAAGAAATACATTAAATTTTAAGAAGTGAGATTAAAAATGGTGTAGTATGATTTGTGTATTTATATATGGCTTTTTACCTGGATTTAATTAGTTTTTTATAAGATATTTTAAAATCAAATTATGAAAACTTCTATAACTATTCTACTGATAGTGTTCTTGCATAAAAACACTTAAAATGAACTGTTAACATTTCCTAAAGGAAAAAAGAAGCAATATTTTATTTTGTAAATTATGTCATTTTTTCCTTTATAGTCTGGCATAGAAGATTAAAGAATCAAAAAAGTGCCAAGGAAGGGGTGACAGTGCTTATAAACGAAGACAAACAGTTGGCTGAGCTGCGAGGTCTGGCAGCTGGAGTAGGCCTGGCTAATGCCTGCTATGCAATACAGTACGTAGCTTTGGCCATCATTATGGAGCACCTAGGCAAAGGGTGGGCAACAGCAACGAGAGTGCCTATGAATTCCGCATTGCCCAGGACAGTCATGGTTTATACCAGTTTTTCTGGCATAATTATTAATAACTTCCTCTTCCACTCTCCAATGTGACCTGGGATGGACGGCAAATTATGTGGTTTTAAGAAAAATACATAAAAATCCATTATTTTCCAGTATTTTATCATGTAGCTCAAAAACAAATGAAAGAAGGAGAAAAATATTACATTGAAGAGAATAGATGGTAACATGGTTGGTTGATCTGGAGGCAGTGTTTGAGAGGAGAGGAGTTTTGAGAGCCTTGTGTACGTGGTCAGCCTTAAGTCAATCTTACTCCATTTCAGAAGTTGTATGATGATCGCCCACAAAACCTTCTTAAGATAGATGAGTTTTGAACTTTTGTTGTCATCATAATTAAGGAAAATATTCAAGTGTCTTATGCAAAGGTTCATTATATTAGGATCTATGCAAGAAGGAATTAAATGATCATAGGCCTTGCTTTCAGAAATTTATAATGCAAGGTGTAAAAACAAAGGATTTGAAGTAGACACAAAGGTGATCTAAATCAGCTGTTTAGAGGTGACTTTCCTTTGAGCAAATACTCAGCATATCTGCTACTCAAGATTCTCTATTAAAAATTGAAAGCATTTTTAACATAGCAGCATTTCCCCCCTTGTAGTATTCCAACTGAGAAACCTGGCTTTCTAAAAGTTAACTTTATGGTGATGGGGTTGATTTTTTTGGTCATAGTAAATTTTGTTTTACATAAGATGTCACATGTGTGAAATAGCTAACGGAAAAGCTTATAAACCCAGATGCATTTATTACTAATTTACAGTAGCTTTTTATACAAATTGGCAATCTGAAGAAGTTAATACCTACTAACTTTGACACAACAAGCTACAATAAAAGTCTTGAGGCAATGCATACACATATATGTTTTTATCAAAATTAAGGTGCCTAGAAGTGGACCATCATGCTCTGTCTGGGTAAAAGGTGGTAGAATAGTAAAGTAAAGTAATTAGGAACCCAAAGTTCCACATCACCATGTCACATAAAACACACAATGGTGCAAAGCCATGAGATATTTCTTTCTCTCTCAAACACAAATACCAATACCAACACAAACTTGTACACCTTATATATGTGGAGGGTGGGGAGACAAAAATGTTGCTATTTTACAGTACTCTTCCAACCCAAGAGGAGATTGAAAATCTTCCTGCCTTCCCTCGGGAAAAACTGACTCTGCGTCTCTTGCTGGGAAGTGGAGCCTTTGGAGAAGTGTATGAAGGAACAGCGGTGGACATCTTAGGAGTTGGAAGTGGAGAAATCAAAGTAGCAGTGAAGGTAATGTGAATCTTCGAACTCCTTGACACATTATATCACCATATCTACAAAGACTGACCTGGATATAATTATAATAAAAGTTGAGTGCTCTTTGTTGAAAAGAGGACTGGTTGAATATCGAAGCCTATCCATAGCTACAAAAATCACATTTTTAAAAATCATTTCCTACATAGGAACATTGTTTGTAATCAACAGTCTCCAGGGTTTGCATTACCTCTAAGGCTACTAATTAGCTAAGACCTATCAGACAATCATTTTTCTTCAAACATGCCGTAAGAGAATTGGAGTTGTAAAACACATTCTTAAGGTACTAGACCAAGGGTCAGCAAACCTTTTCTTAACTGGGCAGATAGTAAGTATTTTAGGCTTGCTCGCCATACAGACTCTGCCATTGTATTGTCATAGACAATATGTAAATAAATGAGTGTGGCTGTGTACCAATAAAACTTTATTTATGAACACTGAAATTTGAATTTTATATTATTTTCATATGTCATGAAATAGTAGTATTCTTTTGACTTTTTCAACCATTTAAAAATGGAAAAGCCATTTTCAGATGATAGGCTATACAAAAAGAGGTGACAGGCTGGATTTGGCCCACAGGCTGTACTTTGTCAGTCTCTGACTACATGATTATTTATCATGGTATACTTAATGTATTTTTAAGGAAGCACTGGATATACTCATATTTTTGTAAAACTTTCTTTTGATAAAGGGAGGATGAATCTTTTATGTAATTGAGCAATATCCTGATTTCTGCTTATTAGAGATTTATTGCTTTGAGAGTGAGCTATACAACTAGAAAAGTTGGCAAAATTCTCTCTGCTTCTAAACGATGTCATTTAAAAGTTCTTTAATTTACTCCCACCTTGACTGTTTTAAACAAATGTTTATTTCTCTCATGTAACAAGATGACTGCTGGCTTTGGTTCAGGATAGTGTGTCAGGTCAGAGCCAGTATCTCTGAAATTTTCCTGGCTGTTGTTCATGCTTGCTGCCTCATTGTTCCAAGATGGCTGACAAAGAAGCAAGCATCACATCTTCATTTGGGCCAGGGAGAGGAGGAAAGATGGTGCGAGATGTACATGTTCAGGAAGGCAAAAGTCTTCTTCAAAGCTCCCTCCCTGCCTCAGCAGTTTTTCTCTTATATACCATTGTCCATCACCGAGTTATATGACCACCCCAATTTCCAAGGGAGGCTGTAGAATTTCACAATTTTCATGTTTAGCTTTGATCAATTGCTTGGGACTGGGAAACTGGCCTCCAAGAAATAAATTGAAAGCAAGGAGATGGAGAAAACATATTGAGAAGAAAATTTTGAAAATCAAGAAATTGGCCTAAACAACAAACCTTGGTCTCTTAAAATTTCTACCTTTTGGAGGAACATTGTGTAAACATTACTAGACCTTTTATTTTGCATATTCTTCTAGCAATAACAGGAGGTAACATTTGAAGGGTTTGTAGAATACATGCACATGTTTTATCTACGATCTGTTTCCTGCTTTCAGGGTAGATATTACAAAACAAACAGAACAATCTCCATTAACCCACTGAGCTCACAGAAATGTCTGCTATACTGATTCCTGACTTGTTTTTATGTTGTATAGACTTTGAAGAAGGGTTCCACAGACCAGGAGAAGATTGAATTCCTGAAGGAGGCACATCTGATGAGGTAGCTCTGAAATAATTTTCTCTTGGTATGGGTAAGAAGTTTTAAGTCCGCTTGACTTATTTTTAACACCCCAAATGACCTGACATAACGGATCATGACTAAAACAACATGGCTGAAACGTTTAAATGGAACTACGTCTGCAGAGCAAGTAGTCTATAGAAGCCAATCTTCTGAGCCTGGGTACAGGCACTCCTCAGGCAAAAGGTTCTCCTTTCTTTTATCTTCAATAAGGAGCATGTTTTGCAAGTGAATTCTGAAGCTGTTTGGCTTTTGACATGCTTGTATTCATCTAAATGTGTGATAATGATCAAGTATACCCAGTAAGAGAGAGTTCTCTCAAATGCTTTAATGTCAGTGAAAATATCCTTTGTCTTAGTAAACTTGTCTACAAGTTTGAGTTTGTGGTCATAAAAACTGCTCAAGCACATCTTAACGGGAAGACTTGAGGCAGTGGTTGATTGGGTCTCACGCTGTGGGTTCCAATTATTAGGTTGGGACTTACTTGGTTTGATGTCTTGAGAAAACTGTGTAGCCAAACCCGCATTTCTGAGTTGTTTTCCTGAAAGGAAGAGGATATATTTCATACCTGTAATGACCAAAACTCAATGTTTTTAAATATCTTTTCAAGGACGCTACTAGGCAAAATTACTTTCTTTTCAAAAATATGCTTAATACAAATGTTAATCCTTCTAAAAACCAACCTATTTTATCCATACTCATGGCCACTAGGGGTTGCCTTATTACCTCTTTAAGGTAAGCACAAAGACCAGTAGTTGGAAAAAGAAGTATTAGAGACACTAAGTCAGGGGTTTTGAAGGAAAACTATTGATAAAGAATTGCTGTACTCCATAAAGACCCTCGGATAGGACTCCTGCTTCTGTCATATCATCCAGCCTGTGTCTTTCCACCTTTCAGCAAATTTAATCATCCCAACATTCTGAAGCAGCTTGGAGTTTGTCTGCTGAATGAACCCCAATACATTATCCTGGAACTGATGGAAGGAGGAGACCTTCTTACTTATTTGCGTAAAGCCCGGATGGCAACGGTAGGCAGTTGGGATCCATACTATTGGTTTCATAATGCAAATGCCCTATAATTCCCTATTAATTTTCTTTAAATTTAATAGGCTGCAGTGGTAAAACCTTAGAAGACTTATATGGAAAGAATTATTCTATTTCCTTCACATTAGATTTTGACAATCAGAACCCTGGGCTAACATTCTGGCATTTTCCGGTCATGTGAGTCCAAGTCTGTTTTTAGTATTTAATGGGAGAGCGTGACTCTCATTGCCAGAATCACGTTTTTCTGGAGCACAGGGATCGTGTGGAGTTGGAAAGGCATATCTCTGTACTTCATCTATATGCCTGTCTGTCGCAAATTATATTTCCAGTCTTGATG
Source organism: Pongo abelii (assembly GCF_028885655.2). NCBI lineage: Eukaryota > Metazoa > Chordata > Mammalia > Primates > Hominidae > Pongo > Pongo abelii. Next base: position 118,529,456 of record NC_071990.2, on the reverse strand, counting down.
TCTCTACTGAGTACCAGACTTGTATGTCCCTCTCTAGTTGACATATCTATTTGGATTTTAGTAGGCATCTCAAACATATTTTGCCCCAAACAGACCTCTTGATTTCGTACGTCCTCTCCTACTCCACCCATCTAGTTCCTTGCTTTCTCTTTCCCTACATCCATGCTAACAAGCTCTGCCTGCAAAATGCAGCCGCAGTCCTTCTTCTCTTGTATCCCCAGTGCCTGGAGTAGTGCATAGCACATTATGAACCCTGGAAATACTGTGGAATGGTGGACAGGACTGGGGGTGACTACCTGCAGGAATCTACCTTATGCCTTAGATGGGAACACGTGAGATAAGACAAGTCACCAAAGTTTAAATCTGGTGGATTAAAAACTTTTTTTATATCAAAATAAACATCATATGGCTAAAAAATTAAAATGTGTGACAAAGCATATAGTGAAAAACAGGAGCCCTGTGCACTGCCTCATTCCTACCTCTTAGGCCAACACATATCTTCTGGTATTTACCACCAAGTTCCTAAAGTCTGCTCATACTGACACGTGTTGATTTTTCAATTTGGGGTAAATTGATTGCCCACTATGGAAGATGAGGATTTAACTCTCTTAGACTTCCTCATAATATACCTGTCCATCCCTCACCACACTACACACAGGAAAACTTTGCTTGCCTCATCCTCTGACAGTTATCACAATTTGCAGATAAATCATCCTTCCAGCTTTGCATTATTAGAACTATTTAGTTATTATTTTTGGAGCTGAATTATCCAAATGTTATTATTGTAAGTTTTTTTCTCAGGCTAGTTTAATAAATATCTGTTTTCATTTTAGTTTTTATATACATAAACTCCCCAACTGAATTGTAACACTTTTCTCAATATGGCTAACAATATCAGATAATCTAGTACTTAATTTTTTCTTGGACACTTCCTTCCTGGAAGCAGTGTGGATGCTTGTGCTCTAGGCTAGCAACACAGCTGCTGTTGTAGGGTTTCCTTCACATTCAACCTGGGAATCTTCCTCAACTCTTGTCCATGTGGGACTTTTTCCATGTATCTCATGACTTTTTGTTTGTTTTAGAAAAGAGAAAGTATGCATGTGCAGCAAAAATCTACTTTTTTTTAATTTTTGAGAAAATGTCCTTTATTCTTCCCTCACACTTGGTTGATAATTTGGTTGGACTTTTAGGTTGAAAACTCTTTATCTAACAGATAAAGCCACTACATCTTTCTTTCCTCGCTTCTACAATTGCCAGTAAGAATTCTTACGCCATTCTGATTCCTGAACTTATTATCAGTGGTCTGTTTTTTGCCTCCTCCCCTTCAAAAATTTGAGGAAAATTTTATTTGTGGTACTCTTTACTCATAGTAAAGTAACAGTTGCTTTGCTAATCATTCCCTTCAGTTCCAGGATTTTTTTTCATTGTCTCTTTGATAATGAATAGAATTCCTTGTTTCCTCTATTTCTTTGTTCTAGAAATCCTGTTATAACGGACTGCTTTGTTTCATCTTCTCATTCTATTAGCTGCTCTCTCCTATTTTCTAGCTTTTGTCATTTTTCTTTCTATTGCGATAGACTTCCTCAACTTTGTCCCCTAATCTTTTTGTAGAATTAAAAATTTTTGTTAACATATTTTAATTTTTCACAGACTTGTTCTTGTATTTTGACTGCTTTTTAAAATAATATTCTGGTTTTGTTCATAGATGCAAAATTTTACTCATCTTCTTTTAGGGTATTAATTGTGCTTTTCAAAAAGTGTTCATTTGCTTTCTGCATTGTCTTGGCTTCCTTGTTCCTCTATGTTTTGGAATCTGATTCAATATGAGAATCTTTCTCAAAGGTTTAGTATTCTTGGCTGGTTTCATATTTAATCGTGAGGCCTAACAAAATGATGGGAACCTATGTGTCCAAGGAAGCTTCCTTTTGGTGTTAGGTGGGACCCTGCTCTTCCACTGGGGGTCTCCAATGTCAGTAACTGAATCTCTTCCCTGACATGTGCCAGTTTAACCAGGGAGGAAATTGCTCGTTTCTCCTCTGGACAGTAAATGCCTGATGCATCAACTCAGAGCGTTTAGAGGGGGCTGGAGGTCTCAAGGCTCAGTATGTGGACTCTCATTTAATTTTAATTCTCTCCATTTCAGTACAGTGCCTCAGTGTGACTGGTAATATCTCGGAACTTGGAGTTGTTCTGGTTCAGGTTTCTGTTGTTTTTATTTGTTTGTTTTCTATAGACAAAAGCCTTCATCTGTGGTAGAAGAATCTATGATTTAGTTAGGCCTTAAATAACGTAAACGTTCTTTTTGCTTTCCGTCCTTCTCCTTGTCCCTGTATTCAGGGATACCTGCTGCCTCCCATTCTGGAGACTATGAGCTTCCATAGTGAAAAACAGCTCAGTTCTTACCTTTTCTTTATGTAGGCAGTCAGCTTTCATCTCTCTTGGCTCTGCTAAATTACCACTCCTCCATCTGCTTTCCCTCTTCCAGAATTCTTTGTCTGCCATGTCAGTTCTCATGACAGTTGATTTGCCCTTGTGAAATTATGAAAATTTTCACTATACTGCCATGTTAGTAAGGTTTGGGGAGAGAGTGGAACTAAAAATGCGCACATTCAATCCCTCATCTTAAACAATAAATTTTATTTGTAGATTTGTCTTGTTTTGTGGTGGGGCTGAGGGTATGAAAATTGAAGAGAGGATGAAAAAGGATGGACTGAAAAAAAAACGTGGATCTACTTTTTCCAAATCATTTTGATTCACCCAGGATCCTAATGCTTATAAAGATTGGTTCTCACATGCACTTCAGCTGTTCCGCAGCCTTTCCTGGTGGCTGCCAAAAACAGCTTCCAGGGCTTTGTCTCCTTCGCTGCAACCATAGAGACATCGTTAGGTGCTGAAGGCAGAATGAAGGCCTGAGGCCTATGGGAGCCATCACAAATGCTACTCTCCCTCGTGCTGAGTTCTTCTGAGGCCAGCCTCTCCCCACATGGAGTGCTCAGAGGCACCATATCAGAAGAACAAGCAGAAGCCTTTTTCTCTCTCTCCCTGCATTCAAGGACTATTTTATTGGGTTGAATGCCTAAGAATTGACTGCAACTAGGCCCGGAAAGCTTAGTCTAGTCCTTTGCTTTGAGGACTCAGTTTTTTTATCTACAAAATGGAATATTGAATCAAAAGCTTCCTCACGCTCCTTTTAACTTTTTTCTTTTCTTTTTTTTTTTTTTTTTTTTTTGACAGAGTCTTGCTCTGTGGCCCAGGTTGAAGTGCAGTGGCGTGATCTTGGCTCACTGCAACCTCTGCCTCCCAGGTTCAAGTAATTCTCCTGCCTCAGCCTCCTGAGTAGTTGGGACTACAGACATATGCAACCATGCCCAGCTAATTTTTGTATATTTTTTGTAGTAGAGACGAAGTTTCACCATGTTGGCCAGGCTGGTCTCAAACTCCTGACCTCAAGTAATCTGCCTGCCTTGGCCTCCCACAGTCCTGGGATTATAGGCATGAGATACCACACCTGGCCTTAACTTTTGTTAAAAGGATTGTATTAAGATAGAAAAAAGTGAAACAAACAAACAAAAAACTGTCAAAGTAATACGAATATGTAGTAAATGTGCTGCCTTCCAGATAACATTCAATTCACCAAATTTTTGCTGGGTGTTTACTATACAACAGTGAAGGATGTAGTTCTTGCACTCAAGGAACTTGCTACATGATAGGGTTGTAAGTCTACAGACACAAGTCTACAGATACCTAAATAATCCACTTAAAGTAGGAAGTAGGTGGACTCATTAGAGTGCAGTGGAGAATATACTGCAGAAGCCCAGAGGAAGGAGTGATTTCCAACTGAGGAAAGCTGAGAGGGCTTCATGGAAGAGGTCTTCTGATTCAGACACAACCAAAGCAGGAGGTAGAACAGTAGCTGAACTATACTTTCCCACTGAGTTATGAAAGGCTTTGACTAGGGATAGATTGAGATCAAAGTTTAATATGTCTGAAGGTTTTAACAAGAGATGACAGGTGGTAGTCCAGAGTAGCATCTAGAGTCAAGGAAACCCAACATGCAGTGATGAGGTATCCCAACAGGTTGATACATGGGATATCAGAAGGAGAGAGTAGTCAGAGATCCAAGCAGGCAGGCAGCATTATGAAAATCTGTCAGCAGGGAACAGGGCACTAGCCACCAGACTGAAATTAGGGAGTAGGATCCTAGGCCTAGAGAAAGTCTTCACAGGTAGAGTAGGTTTTTCCAAGAGCAGAGCAGGGTTCCATTTACACAGGAACCAGTGAACTATTCAAGACATCCAGCAGGGACTCAGATACGGGCCATGATAATGGCCCTGAATAAGTTTGGAGGAGATTGATTTGTGAGTAAGGTCAGAGCCTAGTTATTAGCCCTAGGTGTGGCTGAGCAGAACCATGGCAATAGTGAGCCCCAGAACATCAGGATTATTCCTAGTTTGGGGGCAAGAGATAAACATGTCCGCGGAGGTAGGGAGAACACCACTTAAGAGCATTTGTTTTTAAGGAATTGAGGGACTTGGAGGTTGGGAATCATTTGAGATACTCAGCCAAGGCTGTGGATGAAAATCAAGAAACAGGAGGACATTCCAGGAGAAAAAATGATAGCAGGAATAAAGAAGAGATTCTGAGAAATGCAGAGTAGGTATAAGGAACTGCAATCGGACCAGCGTAACGGAAACACAGATTGAGAGAGGAGAAACAGTAAGAAATTAATAGACTTGTAGAAAGGCTGGTGCAGCCTGGGCGTGCTGCGGAGGCTGTGCTCAGGAATTCATAATAGACTCTACGGGAAGGGGGTCACAACAAAGCAAGCTAATGAAAAAGCATAGGAGGCTGGAGACATGGGCAATTTTTGAATGCATCAGATTAGGGATGACAAAAGCTTGAACCAGGGTAATTGCAGGGCAATGGAAAGGGACAGACAATGTAATATAGCTTCAGGGCAGGAACTTTGAATTTTCCCAATATGGTACTAATAAAAACTTCAACTGGCTTTTTTTTTATGTAGAAATCATTGCAACCAGTACAGGCTCACGTATATGTTTGTACTCACTCTCTTAGATGAGAGGAGTAATTTGAAACTTTGAAATAGGGTATTGCTGACAATTTACATGGGGCTCATATGAGAAACAAGCCCATTGTCATGGCTGGAAAGACAGAGCGCCATTGGGTCAATAATTAAACCAGCTAGCACTTAAATGATCATTTTGACTACTTATGAGAGCAGCAACTGTTTATTAAGTGCCTGTTATCGACCAGCCATATATGTAACTTACTTGAATTTTGCAAGGTCAGTATTATTGCCCATTTTACACGTGAGAAATTTGCTTAGTGAGTTAAGTAACTTAAGCAAGTTCACACAACAAGTAGCAGAACTAGGTTTCACATCTCGATCTGTCTGACCTGACACCTGGAGGTCTTTCCAATAAAGATTCCATATTGCCTCTACTTACTAAACATAGCTGTCATTTTTTATGTATATTTGCATAGAAAACATATAAACTTGTTTTCCTCTTTGTTTGAATTCTTATAATCATAACTAAAAATCCCTTTAAAACATCAGATACATACATGCATATGCATATACATGTATCCACTTATATTCACACATATATGTATATGTTTCATGCAAACTAGATAACTACCTGTAATTTTTCCTTCATTTCTTACAGTTTTATGGTCCTTTACTCACCTTGGTTGACCTCGTAGACCTGTGTGTAGATATTTCAAAAGGCTGTGTCTACTTGGAGCAGATGCATTTCATTCACAGGTACAATTCTCTTCTGGATACAGGGTTATTCTGGATATTGGCACAAAAATCACCTGTAGTGCAGGTAAAGCACACAAGATAACTAAAGATTTTAATTCCTTCAAACTAGCAATAATTTCTATTAAAAATCTCTCATAAATCATTCTACTGTAAAGACACATGCACACGTATGTTTATTGCATCACTATTTTCAATAGCAAAGACTTGGAACCAGCGCAAATGCCCATCAATGATAGACTGGGTAAAGAAAATGTGGCACATATACACCATGGAATACTATGCAGCCATAAAAAAAGAATGAGTTCATGTCCTTTGCAGGAACGTGGATGAAGCTGGAAATCATTATCCTCAGCAAGCTAACACAGGAACAGAAAACCAAAGCAGGTTCTCACTCATAAGTGGGAGTTGAACAATGAGAACACATGGACACAGGGAGGGGAACATCATACACCAGGGCCTGTCCGGGGTCGGGGGCAAGGGAAGGGAGAGCATTAGGAGAAATACCTAATGCAGGCGGGGCTTAAAATCTAGATGACAGGTTGATAGGTGCAGCAAACCACCATAGCACATGTATACCTATGTAACAAACTTCACGTTCAGCACATGTATTCCAGAACTTAAAGTGAAAAAAAAAATAGTTTCTCTTCTTTACAGACCTACTAGGTCTACTTGTTTGATTTCTGGAACTTTATTGTTGTTATTCTTCTTATTATTAAATATAACTTCTGCCATAGGGATCTGGCAGCTCGAAATTGCCTTGTTTCCGTGAAAGACTATACCAGTCCACGGATAGTGAAGATTGGAGACTTTGGACTCGCCAGAGACATCTATAAAAATGATTACTATAGAAAGAGAGGGGAAGGCCTGCTCCCTGTTAGGTGGATGGCTCCAGAAAGTTTGATGGATGGAATCTTCACTACTCAATCTGATGTATGGTAAGTTTAACGGGACACAGAGTAATGCTGACAGAATCATCAAACATTAGACAGGATTTTAAAAGGACATCTAATCTTGCTTTTTTAATGTGAGAAGACAGAAGACCAGAGAGATTAAGTGATTTGCCTCAAGCTAAAGTGAGAGTTGGTGGTCAAGGTGGGACTATTCCTGGGTCTCAGCAGTTTATGCTCCTCCCTGAATCAGTTTTGTTATGAAATAGATACATTTCATTCAAATATTTTATTACATTCCAAAGATGTAAAAGCCTATGACTAATAGGAATTGGTACTTAGGAATTAATGTCCAAGTGTGTGCCCAAATGCCTACTATTTGGGAATGTTTGGTCACTAATTTATCAGTAAACTTTAAATCATGGATTTAAAAGTGTCCTAAAGGATTAGAACACTAAAAGATTAGGACACTGGGGAGATTTGGACATCCCTTTATTATTTGAATGACAACCCTTATTTTTGTTTGTTGACTCCAACTTTTGAATAGAACAGCTCAAAATGTAAAAGTTTGTTCAATGACTTTTAAGTTGGGCTGGCCCTAGGCAAAATCACGAATGAGATAAAATTTCTCAGTGCTGCCAATTTTTATTCATGCCTTCCCTCTCAATGTTTACTGGCACTTTATCCCCTGCAAACTTGGGAGGAAAATGCTGAAATGTTTTTGTGCTCACCCTTAGGTATGTCTGCATGTCAGTGCTCTGAAATTCTTAGATAATGGAGGCCTACAGTGGGGATTCAGTCAGGGAGAGAAACAGTATGAGTTGTGTGTATACATGTATGTATGTGTGCATGTATGTGTCTGTGTGCATGTGTTTCTGTGTGTGCATGCATGTGCATGTGTGTCTGTTTCTGTGTGTGCATATGTGTATATGTGCATGGATGTGCATGCATGTGACCGTGCATATGAGTCTGTGTCTCTGTGTGTGCACATGTGTGCCTCCTCCAAGCCTTCCTATCACCTTTGAAGTATTTGCTCATACGCAGTGTCTTGTTCTACTTTTTCTTGTCAGCCTGCTTTTATATCTCCCGTTTGCCTTTTATGAGGCCAATAATACACTGACAAAGTAGACCCTGCTAGCCCCAGGAAATATGTTGTTGGAGAAACTACTGTAAACCTGGTGTTTGTAATAAGTATAATTAAAGCAAACCCTCTACTATTCTTAGGTCTTTTGGAATTCTGATTTGGGAGATTTTAACTCTTGGTCATCAGCCTTATCCAGCTCATTCCAACCTTGATGTTTTAAACTATGTGCAAACTGGAGGGAGACTGGAGCCACCAAGAAATTGTCCTGATGATCTGTAAGTTAATTATGTTAACATACGTATCCCCCAAACAAAAACATGTGCACATACAATCTTAGGCCTCTTGATATAGTTTGTTAAATTGTTAAAATAAAAACTGGAACTTGAATATTGTATACCCCACATAAAATATCAATTCATTGTGTCAATTTGTGAATATATTATGGCTTCTTTTTATTTGTATATACACATAATATTTCACTGAGAAACAAAATTTTGGAGAGTAAAATACTTCTGGTTAAGTGAATTCTAATAAAAGCATTCCGTGTGTGTGTGTGTGAGAGAGAGAGAGAGAGAGAGTATACACACACATATGCCTTTTATTTTGGGGGATATGATTTGACTAGTATCTTAATCTACATATTAAAATATCATACTAAATGGGAATATATTGTTAAAAAGTTGGATTGCCTTTGTTGATATAGCTGACATTGACTAATAAGAAATAGTATTACTAAAAATTATACAGGTTGTGACCTGTTTACGAACATAACAAAAAAAATGAGAAAGTATTGTAACTTTAGCGAATCCTGGCCATTATTGAATTCTAATAGTGATTTCTCAGAAGAAATTTTGACTTTTAGTCAAATTATAAGGAAAAAAGTTTTTATTCTGAGTATTTATCTGCCTCCGTGTGGAAAGTCTCAGCAGAAATATTAAGTCTTGACAACTTTTTCCAAGAATTGTCTTACCCAAGAAGTTTCTAAAAGAGCAAATAAGTATGAACTCTCTATGTGCACCATAGCATGCCAAGGATTGTATGGATTACAGAGGTGTTTAAACCAGGGACACAGCTCTTCAGCATCTCAGAATGTGTTTTGAATGAAAAGACACCCACAGAGAGCAGTTGGATGCCAAGCCAACATGTAATAAAGTGCTAAACTGTGTGGTACAGGCAAGTGCAAAAGGAATTAGCAGTATGCGGATGCACACCATGGTTGTACTGCTTTGACTATGCTGTGTTATTTAGAGGATTATTCAGACTTGAGCCAAAAGATGATTAAGAGCTGGGCACCTTGGTTAGATGTTCTACTGGTAAATGTTTTTGTATTATTTAAATCTTCCAGCTAGAAGAAGATTGGAATTACCGCTTGTTTTTGATTTAGCTTAATAGTCTCTGGGATATTTACAGGGAGATCAGATACACACACATCTGACCAAATTTGATAGTAGTGCATAAAAAATGATTCATAATCATTTTGGGGGGAAATGGGGAAAAATTATATAAATTAAGGATAAGAAATTATACAAAATTTGAAAACCTTTCATGTAGGGCTTAAGAAAAAAGCCCAGGATACCTAAATACAAAATAAATTTTAATTAAATATTCACAAACTAATCACTGTTTTGCATCTCTTACACATTTGTCAAACACTCAGAAATTTTTGCCACAATTTCAGTTGCACAAAATTTTCCTTGTGCTGTTAGAATGTTATCTGGCTTATGCCACTCTCTCCCCAAGGGTTAACGTGCCTCATCACAATCATGCAATATTTTTGGATAGGCAGCTTTGAAATTGATCACTGAACTATCAGTTTTGACTGATGTGTTTGATTATTTTGTTTGGGGCAAGGAGGTTAATAACAAATTGCTGTATTGTGGAGCAGAAAAAGGTAGACAAGTTGAACTTTGCTCTATCTAAAGGTATAAAAAATGCAACTAGAAGGAGGAAGGAGGAGTGCTAGAAAAGTACTCCTGATTATGCGTGGAAAAATATAATATTCTATACAGTTTTATCTTGAATAATTTATTGACTGGATTGCCATTGTTTTAATAAAAGTATAGTTTATTTGAAATGAAAATTTTCCATTGGTGGTTTTGAAGTTCATTTGAACATCATTAATAAAAATAAGCCATGCGTCAAACCCTCCAAGTGCTGCAGGACTCTGACAAGCCCTGGGAAGGGTTAAAGATCCATTGCCAACCAGGAAAACAAGCTGGGCTAGGAAATGGAGATCTCAGCAATACTATTCAATCTGGCCATGGCCTTAAGTTGTCATGATAAAGATTAACTACTCTCCTTAGAGTACAGAGGAAACTGATATTTATTTGAAGCAGTTTTCTGAGATCACAGGCCCAGCTTAGGGGTTTGAAAGTCTGCACTGAGCCCTGCTACACCTTCCATTTACTGCTTAAATACTCAGCACCTGGATGCACTGCAGGTCAGGTGAGCCCATAGATAGCTATGCTGTACTCAGCTATTAATGGAATGCCAGGTTCAGAGCATTCCTGCCCTTCTCTCCATAGCCTGAGATGTATGATAGAAAGCCCAGCCATCAGGATTCTCTTCAGTTTTTAGTTTGCACAACCACACCACACCTGAGAAGAAATGGGATCAAAGGGCAATCTACTTCAAGTGAGAGCTTTCTGGGGTTTTATAACAGATATATCACAGTGGCAACTGGAATTACTGGAGAGTCCCTCAGGTGTGGGAGGCAACCATGGAGAACACAGAGGTTCACCATGTTATTTTTACATCTGAAAAAAATACGTACACCTAGATACTAATTGGATCTCTCCAGGATTAGGTATAATAAGTAAGGAAAATGTTGAAGTCTGTATTTTAGGTACTTTGTTTAAATACCTGTAGAAACTTTTCCCTTTAATACTGAAAAATACTATGACGTTTTCATGTATTGAAGTTCAATTGCTTTGTGAATTCAAAGTCTTTAATATTTATAGAGGCTAACATTGGATATAGCTAATGAGTCCTGTGCTATTTTGAAAAAAAAAAAAAAAAAAAAAAAACTTGAGGAGAAGAGTTGTAAAGGGTTTGCATGATGAGTGGAGGAATTGGAACCTCTACTTAGCCAAATGAGATACTTCAAGTATAATGAGTATTTTTCTGGAGCCAAAACAACCAGCCCAGGTAAATTTTAACAAACTTGAAGGACCTGCAAATTTGTTTAGAGTAATACATTTGAATATTTGTAACTATAACTTGGTGCAAGTATACACTGCATGATATAGAATGGTGACAAGGACATATTTGTAAGGGAAGATCCTCTATGCCAAGGCTATAGTTTTCATTATTAATTTACTTACAAGATATAAGAAATACATTTAGGATTCTTAAAAGCCTCTTCATTTCATTTCATTGCCAGTTTATTGCTATTTGAGAACCCAAGTTTTATTCTTTACTTTTAGATGACTATTGCTTATATCGCTCCTCTTTTCTTAGTCCTTATTTGTCCCTACATGGTGGAACAGAAAGGTTTTATATATTAACAGGTCAAAGGTGTTTGTCATCAGAAAATTAAGTACAGAGTAATGATTGGATTAAATGTAAATTTAGCCTCCATAATTGAAAAAAATAGGAATTTCTAATTTCTGCTTAAGTGGATTCCATAGATTAAACAAGAGGCTGAACTTTTGGAGGTAGAATGAGTAGGTGATGTGCAAGTGGCTAAGTGGCAGCTGTAAGGATGGTTTCTTTTTCCCCCACCTTCCTCTTCCCGGGCCTCCTCTTCCTTCTTCTTTTTCTTTCTCTCCTTCTAAATAATCTCACTAAGTATCTTGATTTTTTTTGCAGAATAAAGCAGGTTATAAGTAAGTATGGCAATGGCCCTTTTTTGTGGGAGATATGTTCCAAGGCCCCCAGTGGATGCCTGAAGCCAAGAATAATACCTGTATTAGTTCGTTCTCACATTACTATCAGAAACTGGTAACTTATAAAGAAACTGGGTAATTTATAAAGAAACTGGGTAATTTATAAAGAAAAGAGGTTTAATTGGCTCATGGTTCCACAGGCTCTACAGGAAGCACGGCTCAGGAGGCCTCAGGACGCTTACAATCATGGCAGAGGGTGAAGGGGAAGCAAGCACAGTCTTTCCCATGGCCAGAACAGGAGGAAGAGAGGGAGCAAGAGGAAGAAACAGGGAGGTGCTACACTTTTAAACAACCAGATCTCATAAGAACTCTATCACCAAAGCAGCAAGGTGAAAATCTGCCCCCATGATTCAATCACCTCCCACCAGGCCCCTCCTCCAACACTGGTGATACAATTCTACATGAGATTTGGGTGGGGACACAGGGCCAAATCATATCAATACCCAAACTTATGTACACTATGTTTTCTTGATCTGACAACCTAGTCAACTAATGAGTAGGTAGCATATACAGCATAGATATGCTGGACAAAGGGATAGTTTCATGTCTCAGTTTCATGTTTCATTACACTACTCAGAATGGCATACAATTTAAAACTTATGAACTGTTCATTTCTGGAATTTTCCTTTAAATATTTTTGGACCATGGTTAACCTCAACTAACTGAAACCATAGAAGGCAAAACTGATAAGGAGGGACAACTGTAAAAACCTCCTAATTGAAATATGACTAACCTTGAGAGATTCTACCTATGCCTTGGCAATATTTTTGAATCACAGCTTTATTTTCAAAAATAAAATGCTTCCTATGGAGAATTATAATTCTTCACTTTTTCCTCTCAACTCTGAGGACAACTGTTAGATTAATCATCAAAACTCTACTTTATTTTTTAAATTCCATGATCTGACATCGATTATAATATCTCATTTCAAAGGCTAATGATCCTTCATTGACATCTTTGTATCATCCCCATTTATAAATGGCACAGGTTATAGAGAACTATGTAAAAGATTAGGTTGTCTTTTGGTTATTTCTCAGATATGATTCTAATTTTAAAAAATAGAGCCAAGCTTGGCACTGTACACCCATTATGTAAATTGCTTGTAATACATGTGAAGTCATCAGATCAATACATTGAAACAGTCCAATATTGGTTTTCCTTGATACCGTTTATTCTGATATGGTGTACCAACTCTGACCTGAGGTGCTTGTTAGGAAATGAAATAAATGGAAGTGGAGTTTGTATGCCACATTATAATGGAATGGAGATTGCATTATAATTCCCCAAATGGATACTAGCTATTTAAAATACAATGCCTATAATGATTTCTGGGCCATCGTTACGTAGTGATTATAATCTTCTTCTAGCTCCACAGGCATTACCTCAGTCCACACCATCATTATCTCTCGTCTAGTCTTCTTTAACAGTTTCTAACCTGCCCCTTTATAATTTATTGTCCACATATCTGCTAGAGTAATCCTTAAAAAATGTAAAGATTATGTCTGCTTAAAAATCTTGAAAAGCTTCCCCTTGTAGTGTTGTAAAATCCAACTCCTTGCCTGCCCTGTGAGACCTGCATGATCTCGCTTCCCTCCTCTGATCTCATCTCATCCTTTCCCCTCAATGACCACACTTCAGCGACACTGGCTTTCTTTCAGGTTCTAAAATGTGCCAGGCTCTTTCCAAATTTAGGACTTTACACATGCTTTCCCCACTTGTAGTTCCCTGACTCCCATCCACACCCTATTCCCATGACTAGTGTCTTATTTTCTTACAAAGTTCTTTGGCTTAAATGTCACCTCTGCAGAGGGGCCTTCTGTAAGCAACTTTCCAAAACTGTTTCATGTCTATTAGAACTCGTGTTTGTTTTCTTTATAACTTTGCAAAGAACTTACAATTTGTAATTGTATATTTATTCATATAGTAGTACTACTATTTTAAGTACCTCCCAGTCTGTTTCTTTATCAGTTCTCTCTCCCTGATCCTGATCTGCCATATAGCTCCAGAAAGTAAAAAACGAGAGCAAGTACTTGTTTATAGTAAGTCAGTAGGCTTGAAAACCAGGCTTGGAATATAGAGAGCATCTAAAGTCCTTTAGCTCCTTGTTAATGTTTTAAGTACTAGATTTTAATTGTCTGTGTAAAAACATACAATTTTTTACAAGGATAGTCAAATTAAAAAAGGTAGTGAGTAGAGCCCTCATTCCTTCCAAGCCCTGGGGAAGTGAAGAAAGAAGAGAACTTGATAGAGGCGAGAGGGTGAAGATACTGGATATCTGGGTTTGGAAACCTCCTCTGTAGGCTTCAATTAGAAGAGATGGGTACCACCAAAGCCAACTGCTCAGTCACCCCTAGTTTGGGAGAATTACAAAGAGATCATTGAGTGGAGGACCCTCACTTTGACATGGGAGACCCAGCGTTGTCAAGAAGGTAGAATGACTTGTCCAGACAGAAAGGTCTAGCTTATGCTTCCAAACTTCCTTTGTTTCCTATATTGGGTGAACATCTTGTTGAGAGCTAGAGATTCTGCCAAGTAGCACCCTGTGGGCCTACAGCAGAAACAGGAATGGATTCCCTGGGCCTTGAGAGCATCTACAGAGCTTGATAGCATCTGAGAATCCTACAGCTAGAGATAGACAAGGGTGGACCACTTTAGTGGGGAAACGTCAAAAGAATAGGTAAAGAATTCACAGATTGCCAATAGGGGCTGATGCCTAGGCTGGATCAGATAAGTCACTCCTTACTGAATTCCGGATTAGCCACTGAGACTAGCAAAGATCTGGAGGGCACAGTGGGGTTCAAAGGATTCTTCACCATGCCTCTAGAAGTCACATAAGCCTCGTATTCAACATATATCCTGACACTACCTTAGAAAGGAAGGCAGAGGGAGTGGGGATGGCATGAAAATAAGAGAGGTTGGGTTATTATCCAGAAAAGACTGAATATTACTTAAAAAGATTGTTTAAAATAGTGGGACTAAGTTATAAACAACATTGTACTGAATGAAGTTTCTTTTCTTATGCTAGGTAGGGACTCTGTAAAAGACCCAATTAATTATAAACAATATAAAATACTTACAATTTTTCTGCTTATATGAGTTGAGGTGTGATGAATTTTGCCTTTCTCTTATAATTACTATACATACCATCTATGAGGACAAGAGTCACATGGCCATGTCCCTAGTTCCTGATATACTGCTGGTATAAAATAAGTGTTCAAAATCTTTGCTGAGTGAATGAATGAATACTACTTAAGAGGGCTGCACAGATATTTCTTGGACAACCATTGAGGAAAAGATAATGTTTAATCAACCAGCTGTGAATGTCTAGGGAACTCAACCTGACTGTATAATGAACAGTAAAACATTGGCATCAAATCTGATTGCTGCTTCTGGTTCTGTCACTAAATATCTGTGTGGAATGGAGTAAATCTTTTAAATATCAGCCTCTTCAACAATTTTTATAGCTATTAGTTTCTTTGTGTGTTGATACATTATGATTGACTATAAGACTGACAGTGCAGGTGAGACCTTTACCTTCAGATATTAGAGAGCTACTTGAACACCCTTGATTAAAGAATGGTCCTCTTCTATCAGGGAAGGTCATCCTCTTCAACAAAGTTTTCAACTTGAGGAGGGTTACACATGGAACACTGGAGGAAAGGGACACCTGTGTAGCCAGACATCAGTTGAATCAACCCTTGTGATCAGTGGGTGGTAGATGTTGAAGCCAGATCACCCTCACAGGAGACTTTCACCTTGAGTAGTTGAGTGTTGAGTAGACATTTTCCCACCATCTACTTATCCATCTATTTATTTGAAATAATAACTGTTAAAATAATGTCAGCTCTTCAAAAGAAAGGTGTTATCTAATAAACGTAGTAATGTTAAAAGCCACTCTTAAATAAGAAACCAAAGCCTTTGTTATGGTTCATTTATATTAATTAAGGAAAACTGGCAATAACTCAGATTCTTTCCTTTCTAAAATGACCCTACCTGGGTTATCAGTAATTACATCCAATTGCTATTTACTTTCCCATCTTTCCCCATATATTTAGGTGGAATTTAATGACCCAATGCTGGGCTCAAGAACCTGACCAAAGGCCTACTTTTCATAGAATTCAGGACCAACTTCAGTTATTCAGAAATTTTTTCTTAAATAGAATTTATCAGTGCAGAGATGAAGCAAACACCAGTGGAGTCATAAATGAAGGCTTTAAAGGTAAGTTTGATTCTTCAGAATTTTCTAGTTTTCTCTGCACTGTGAACTGAACAAAGTTAAAATGGAATGTACACAGAAAGCATTTTGGGGTAGGCAGAAAGAATAATATACTGGCACCTTTGTCATCATAATTGTTTATTGCATTCCTCTTTGAAAATTATTTGTATTATGCACTAAATTGAAAAAATAAAGAATAGTGCTATGGCCCCTGGATTTATAATCTAAGACAGTAAGGAGGAGAATTAACATGTTAGACTATATTTTCATAATGTCTGTTCTCCTTCTCTTCTCCCTCCACACACCAGTTTGGACCTCAAGTACAGAGTTAATTATAGACTCTTTGCTTATGATACATTATCATCATTGGCCTATGCAGGGCTCCTGTCTTGTTTGTTTAGCCATTTTATCCCCATATTCCTCTCCTCTTCAACTTCCTCCATCCTCGACAGGCAACCATTCTAATGTCTTTAGTGTGTATCTTTTCATTTATATGTTTTCCTGCAAAATGTGTATTTTTTTAATGAATGAATGCTTTTTTTCTTTCTGTTTTCATTAAGCACTGTATTTTTAAGGTCTATCCATGTTGCTATGTAGGTATCTAATCCTTTGCTTCTGATGAGTAATTTTGCTATGATTATTGTAGTGGACCAGGTCTTGCTAAGATCTAGTCTGATTCTATGACTTTAGTATTTGGTGATTAAGTTAATAATATTCTGTGCTGGGCGCGGTGGCTCACGGCTGTAATCCCAGCACTTTGGGAGGCTGAGGCGGGCGGATCATGAGGTCAGGAAATCGAGAGCATCCTGGCTAACACAGTGAAACCCAATCTCTACTAAAAATACAAAAAAAAAAAAAAAAAAATAGCCTGTCATGGTGGCGGGCGCCTGTAGTTCCAGCTACTCGGGAGACTGAGGCAGGAGAATGGCGTGAACCCGGGAGGCGGAGCTTGCAGTGAGCCAAGATTGCGCCACTGCATTCCAGCCTGGGCGACAGGGTGAGACTCCGTCTCCAAAAAAAAAAAAAAGGATAATAATATTCTGGAACCATTCTACTATAATGGACAGACTAAGCCTTTTACTTAAATGTAAAGAGACTTAAAATATAGTAGTCACTTAATTCATTTCTAAAGTCACATTTACAGTTATGTATGCCTAATTGGCTGCAGAAAAATGAATTTAAAATATTTCTTCTTCAGCTTATCTAGAACTTCTTGTTATTAAAACTTTGCAAGGCCCTTTGTTTATTTAAATGCAGATGTCCTTGCTTACAAACGAAACTGGCAAGATGGATCACAACTTAGAATCTCTCAGAAATTAGGCTTCTTGCTATTTGCAGTAATTGACTATAAGACTGGCAGTGCAGGAGACACCTTTAACTTGAGAGCTTACAGAGCTACTTGCACACCTTTATTAAAGAATGGTCCTTTCCTATCAGGGAAGGTCATCCTCCTCAACCAAGTTTTCGACTTGAGGAGGGCTACACGTGGAACAGTGGAGAAAGGGGACACCCGTGTAGCCAGACATCAGCTGAAGCAGCCCTGGTGATCAGTGGGTGGCAGATGTTGAAGCCAGATCACCCTCACATGAGACCTTCACCTTGAGTGATGCACTTGACTAATAGCAGATAAAAACAAGAAGCCCATGGACAGACATCTACTTGTCTATGCGTCTTACTACATATTTTGGGTGACTTTGGATCCATTATATGAGCATAAAACTCTGATCATGTAACTTCTTCAAGACAAACTGCTAAGCGACAGATTGGAAAGGGCTGCACATGCCTTGGCCATGCGTCATAACCCTCATTCGAGTAAACCTTGTTAATAGTCTCACACTGTTTCTACTCACTATCATCCTGGACAGAGCTGATTCTAAGAATGCCAATGGCAGAACACTTGGGAATTATAACTTGCACAGCAACTCCATCCTTTTGGGGGGCTCTACATATATACTTGCCTATGTGAAGATCACATAGCATTAGGCATACATACCCTTAAGCCATTCTAGATACTATTAAGGCCTTGTCATTTTCTAAGCATTTACTTAATGAGACATTTCTCTGAATAAAATTTTGATAATTAAAAAAATTATTTCAACAGATACTGATTTGGGGGCAAGGCATATTGTAAGCACCTGTATTTAATGTGTTCCATTTGTCTGCTTTAAAGAAAAACAAGAGGTGAGAGTATTTCTTTCTCTTGGAAGCTAGAATCAGTTTCTTTAATTTTGTTTGCCAAGTTTAGTAGTAAACTAGCTTTAACTGGTGATATTGAAAGTTGTCCTTGTCATAAGACTACATCCATATCCATAGGAAATATTGGTGCCACCAGTTCACTATTTAATAATACTGTTTTGCTCAAGCCATTTTAATCTGCTCCAGCATGGCCTGGTTCTTATTTGTCATAACTTCACATATGGAAACTTTAGAGGAACAATCATGCAGAGCGGTTTGCCAATACGTAAAATTAAATTTTTTGTTCCTAAGATAGAAAAACATCAGTAACTGGGTTGAATTGAATATAGACATATCTGAAAGACAGGCAAAACATAGTTTTGCTTGCTTGGCACTGAAAGCACATTTTCTTAACTATATCACTCCTCTTTTTTTTTTTTATAAATTCAGGGAGTACAAGATTATTTAGTAATGAAGTCAGGGCTTTTAGGGTATCTATCACCTGAATATTGTACCTTGTACCCATTAAGTAATTTCTTATTCACTCTCCTACACCCTTACCCTTTCAAGTTTTCATTGTCTGTCATTTCATACTCTACGTCTATGTGTACACATTGTTTCAATCCTACTGATGAGTGAGAACATGTGATATTTGTCTTTCTGTGTTCGATTTGTTTCATTTAAGATAATTGCCTCCAGTTTCATCCATGTTGCTACAAAATACATGATTTCCTTCCTTTTTAGTGGCTGAATAGTATTTCATTGTCTATAACACATTTTCATTATCCAATCATCCATAGATAGACACTAGGTTGATCCCATACCTTTGCTATTATGAGTAGTACTGTGATAAACATATGAGTGTAAGTATGTTTTTGATATAATGATTTCTTTTCCTTTGGATAGATATCTAGTAATGGAATTGCTGGATTGATTGCTAGATCATATTTTTAGCCTTTTGAGAAATCTCCATACTGTTTTCCATAAAAGTTGTATTAATTTACATTCCCACCAACAGCATGTAAGTGTTCCTCTTTGTCTGCATCCTCACCAACATCTATTATTTTTGACTTTTTAATAATAGCCATTCTGACTCAGGGAGGATGATATCTTATTATTATTTTAATTTGCATTTCTCTGATGATTAGGGATGTTGGGCATTTTTCCATATACCTGTTGGTCAGTTGTATGTCTTCTTTTGATAAAACATCTATTCACATCCTTTGCTCACTTTTTAATGGGATTATTTGCTTGTTTGTTGTTGTTGAGTGTTTGAATTCCTTGTATATTCTGGATATTAGACCCCTGTTGAGTGAATACTTTGCAAATATTTTCTCCCATTCTGCAGATTGTCTGTTTATTCCACTGATTATTTCTTTTTCTGCACAAGCTTTTTAGCTTGATTAAGTCACATTCGTCTATTTCCGTTCATGTTGCCTGTGCTTTCAGTGTCTAAGTCATGAATTCTTTGCCTAGACCAATATCCAGAAGAGTTTTCCTTAGGCTTTCTTCTAGTATTTTCACAGTTTCATTTGTTACATGCAAGTCTTTAATCCATCTTTGAGTTAATTTTTGTATATGGTGAGGGTAAGGGTCCAGTTTAATTCTTCTGCATATATCCAATTTCCCCACTGCCATTTGTTGAAAGGGGTGTTTTTCTCCCCAGTATGTGTTCTTGTTGACTTTGCCAAAGATCAGTTGGCTGGAAATATGTGGCTTTATTTCTGGATTCTGGATTCTGTTCCATTAAAGTATATGTTTATTTTTATACCAGTACCATACTGTTTGATTACTATAACCATGTAGTATTATTTTTTAAATTTATTTTTAATTTTTATGGGTACATAGTAGATGTCTATATTTATAGGGTACATGAGGTGTTTTGATACAGGCATGTAATGTGTAATAATCACATCATGGAGAATGGAGTATCCACCCCTCAAGCATTTATCCTTTGTGTTACAAACCAATTTTTTACTTATAGTTATTTTAAAATGTACAATTAAATTATTATTGACTATAGTTACCCTATTGTGCTATCAAATATTTAGTCTTATTCATTCTTTCTGTTTTTTGTACCCAATAACCATCCCCAACTCCCCCACCCTGTCCCTTACTACCCTTCCCAGTTTCTGGTAACCATCCTTCTACTCGCTGTCTCCATGGGTTCAATTGTTTTGATTTTTATATTTCACAAATAAGTGAGAACATGAGATATTTATCTTTCTGTGCCTGGCTTGTTTCACTTAACATAATGATCTCCAGTTCCATCCATATTCTTGGAAATGACAGGATCTCATTCTTTTTATGGCTGAATAGTACTCCACTGTACTATATGCATATACCACATTTTCTTTATCCATTTATCTATTTTTTTTTTTTGAGACAGTCTCACTCTGTCGCTCATACTGGAAAGCAATGGCATGATCTCGGCTCACTGCAACTTCCCCCTTTCAGTTTCAAGCGATTCTTATGACTCGGCATTCCGAGTAGCTGGGACTACAGGCACACGCCACCACGCCTGGCTAATTTTTGTATTTTTTTTAGTAGAGACTGGGTTTCACCATGTTGACCAGGCTGGTCTAGAATTCCTGACCTCAAGTGATCTGCCCACCTCTGCCTCCCAAAGTGCTGGGATTACAGGCATGAGCCACTGAGCCCGGCCTATCCATTTATCTACAGATGGACACTTAGGTTGCTTCCAAATCTTAGCTATTGTAAACAGTACTGCAATAAACAAAAGAGTGCAGACATCTCTTTGATGTACTAATTTCCTTTCTTTTGGGCATATGTCCAGCAGTGGGATTGCTGAATCAAATGGTAGATCTATTTTCAGTTGTTTGAGGAACCTCCAAACTGTTCTTTATAGTGGTTGTACTAATTTACATTCCCACCAACAGTGTATGAGGATTCCCTTTCTCCACATCCTTGCTAGCATTTGTCTTGCCTGTCTTTTTAATGTAAGGCATTTTAACTTGACTGAGATGATATCTCAATGTAGTTTTGGTTTGCATTTCTGTGATTATCTATGATGTTGAGCACTTTTTCACATGTGTGTTTGCCATTTGTATTTTTTTCATTAGAAATGTCTATTCAAATCTTTTGCCCATTTTTTGATCAGACTATTAACTTTTTTCCTATCGAGTTATTTGAGCTCCCTATGTATTCTGGTTATTAACCCCTTGTCAGATGGGTAGTTTGCAAATATTTTCTTCCATTCTGTGGATTGTCCCTTCACTTTGTTGATTGTTTCCTTTGCTGTGAAGAAGCTTTTTAAATTTGATGTGATCCCATTTGTCCATTTTTGCTTTGACTGCCTGTGCTTGTGGGGTGTTGCTCAAGAAATTTTTGCCCGAAACAATGTCCTGGAGATTTTCCTCAGTATTTTCTTGTAGTAGTTTCATGGTTTGAAGTCTTAGATTTAAATCTTTAATCCATTTTTATTTGATTTTTGTATATGTAGAGAGATAGGGGTCTCATTTTATTCTTCTACATATGGATATCCAGTTTTCCCAGCAGCATTTATTGAAGACACTGTCTTTTCCCCAGTATATGTTCTTGGCATCTTTGTAAAACATGAATTCACTGTAGGTGTGTGAATTTATTTCTGTGTTCTTTATTCTGTTCTTTTTTATGGCTGAATAGTATTCCATTTTGTATACATACCTTTGATCTATGTGTGAGTTTTTATGCCAGTACCATGCCGTTTTGGTTACTACAGGTCTGTAGTATAATTTGAATCCAGTAATGTGATTCTTTGAGTTTTGTTCCTTTTGCTTAGGATAGCTTTGGCTATTCCAAGTCTTTTGTGGTTCTATATAAATTTTAGGATTTTTTTCTATTTCTGTGAAGAATGTCATTGGTATTTTGATCGGGATTGCATTGAATATGTAGATAACTTTGGGCAGTATGGCCATTTTAACAATATTGATTCTTCCAATCCTTGAGCATGGAATATTTTTCCATTTGTTTGTGCCTCCTACAATTTCTTTCATCAGTGTTTTGTAGTTTCCCTTGTAGAGAATTTTCATCTCCTTGGTTGATATATTCCTAGGTATTTCATTCTTTATGTGGTTCTTGTAAATGGCATTGCCTTCTTGACTTAATTCTCAGCTAGATTATTTTTGGTATATAGAAATGCACTGAATTTTTGTACATTAATTTTGTATCCTGAAACTTTACTGAATTTATTTATCAAATCTCAGAGTTTCAATGATAAGAGCACGCTAATATCCCTAATGAACACAGATGCAAAAATTCTCAACAAAATACTGGCAAGCCAAATCCAAGAACACATGAAAAAGGTAGTATACTATGATCAAGTAAGATTTATCCCAGGGATGCAAGGATAGTTCAACATATGTGTATATGTTGAAGACACATTTTGTGGAATCTTTAGGTTTTTCTAGATATAAGATAATATTATCTGTGAACGCCTTTTATGAGATGCCTTTTTATTTTCTTTCCCCTGCCTGGTTGCTCTGGCTAGGACTTACAGTACTATGTTGAATAAGAGTGGTGAAAGTGGCCATCCTTGTCTTGTTCCAGTTATTAGAGAAAATGTTTTCAACTTTCCTCCATTTAGTACAATGTTGGCTATGGATTTGTCATATATAACCTTTATTATTTTGAGATATGTTCTTTCCATGCCTAATTTTTTGAGAGCTTTTATTATGAAAGAATGCTAAATTTTATCAAATGCCTTTTCTGCATCTGCTGATATGATCATATGGTTTTTGTCTTTCAGTCTGTTGATGTAATGTATCATGTGTCTTCAACATATACACATTTGTTGAACTATCCTTGCATACCTGGGATAAATCTTACTTGATCATAGTGTACTGTCTTTTTCATGTGCTCTTGGGTTTGGCTTGCCAGTATTTTGTTGAGAATTTTTGCATCTGTGTTCATCAGGGATATTAGCGTGCTCTTATCGTAGAAAGCAACAAATAAGGCTCAAATTTTTTGACTGATAAGGCTCAAATTCTTTGTGATTATAATTTTATAGACTTTATTAATTAACACAATCATGACCTTCTTAAAAGTTTAAAAATAATTTTTATGTTATTTTACAACCATAAAAATGACTCCTGATTCCTTTCTATTTTTCTTGTAACTTTTCCAGTAATCTCAGTAACTGTTCTTGCTGTATTATTTTATAATTGTATCTACATTTTAAAGATCTTTATTGTAAAAGTAATTTATGTTTGTTATAAAAATTATAAAATTATTTAAGCAGTCTAAAAAGTAAAAGTTTCCTAATTCATCCTTATCTCACTCCCCAGTGCTAGCCAGAGCTAACAATTTGGTTATATATTTGCAGATATTGTATGTGCGTATATAGCCATTTACAGAAATGCTCATTTATGTATGTTTGTATATATACTATCTGGATTCAGATATTAAATTTAGGTAATCTAAAGGAATTCATGGGCTGTAGATTCTCTAGTAGGTTCTCCAGCATTTTTTTCTTACAAATAAGCTTATTTTTAAGGATTTGGTGAGAAGATGATTTTGTATTACATCTTCTGCCAGAATCCAGGAGAATGAGCATAGTGTGTTGTTATTGAGAAGAAATCCATGTTCTGTGGGAGTCCAGAGGAAGGATGCCAAGTCTACACTATGGCAGAGGGAGAGTCAAGAAAAGCCATGGGGAGGAGGTTACATCTAAGCTGAGACCTACTTAGAAGCTGAGGTATGAAAAAAAGAAGCTGAGGTATCCTATGTATTTCAGGATAGAAGCAGCAGCATATAGAAAGGCAGGGAATAATAGAGAATGAGGTATTCATAGAACTGCACTTTATTATATATGAAAATGTGGCAAGTGATAAAATTGGAGGGTTATTGGTCACACTAATCAAAAGTAAGGAATGAAAAGTAATGAAAGCTGAATTAATGAACGGTAACAGGTGTAGAGAGAACAAAAAAGAGTCCAGAGTTATGATAGAGGTAGATGCTATCGGACTTGGCAACTAAGTGGGTGAAAAAGAGAAAGGAGAAAGTTGGTAAAAACCAATGCTATTCCTGGAGATGAGGAACATAGGAAGAGGAACAGTTTTGCATATGTTTGGTTTGAGTTGGCTGTGGCATATCTAAGCGGAGAAGTCCAGGACACAGTCAAGATAGGAGTTCATACTCAGTTGAAAGGTCTGTCCTGTAAATATAGATGGTTGAAGTCCAGCGTGCAGACCGAGGTCATTAAATTAGAGTGTATGAAATAAGAAGAGAGTGAGAAGTGGGTGGAACCCAGATAGCAGCCAGTATAGGAGGGGCTTACAAAGATGGTGGACATGGGGAGGAGCAGCCAGAGAGGGAAGAGAAAAGACATAAGGAGTGTTGTTATGGAAATCCAGAGGAGAGAGGCTTAGAAAGGAGAGAGTGAACAAATGCTACAGAGAGGTAAAGCAATCCAGAGGGTTGCACAGATTTTGCAGTTGACTTGTATTCTAAAATTCAACTCTTTGCTCATGGAATCCTTTCCTTCTAATGTGCAAAGATATATTATAAAAATCACAGAGGGCCGGGTGCTGTGGCTCACAATTGTAATGCCAGCACTTTGGGAGGCCGAGGCGGGCGGATCACGAGGTCAGGAAATCGAGACCATCCTGGCTAACATGGTGAAATCCCGTCTCTACTAAAAAATAGAAAAAATTAGCTGGGCGTGGTGGCGGGCACCTGTATTCCCAACTACTAAGGAGGCGGAGGTAGGAGAATGGCGTGAACCCGGGAGGCGGAGCTTGCAGTGAGCCGAGATCGCACCACTGCACTCCAGCCTGGGCGACAGAGCGAGACTCCATCTCAAAAAAAAAAAAAAGAAATGAGAAGAAAAAAAAAATGCCACAGAGGCTGTCATAATGGGTGTTAGCAGGCCTGAGAGCTTAGCTTCACCTTAGGTTCTACTTGAAGTCTCCACGGACCCTTGAGAAAATCTTTTCACCATTTTGCATTGCATAGTTCATCTATGAGGCTGAGATAGGTAATAAACAATGCTCACACTCAATATAAAGAGTAAAATACCTCTGTGAAAGGCTTTTAATTAGAATAGTAGCTAATTTTATTTTAGTAATTTTCCATGTGCCACTCACATGCCATGTGCTATGTAGGTTAACTCATTAAATCTTTATAACAGCCTTATGAAGTGGCTATTACTATATCACCATTTTACAGATGAGAATACTGAGGTTTAGTAACTTGCTCATAATCATACTGCTGAAATAGGGCTAGAGTTTGTCTCCATTGTTGAGCCTTTCCTCTCAGCCTTCACAAATCCCTGGCTGTAGTAGGGAAATGGCCCACACAATGTCCCCAGTTTTGTTATCAATAGCGTACTGCACAGCTAGGTATAATGAAAGCAGTGATTACTTATGACCTGCTAGAAAATATACAACATTTTTTCTGGTTATACCAAATCTGTTTAGGTACCAAGTTGTTGGCAGAAATAATTAAAATTCTAAATAATATTCCTAACAATAGAGAAGCAGACAAATATTCAAAGTAATGATGCAGGAAGAATTTAACAGGGAATATCATCAAACTATTACAATTTAGAAAGAAACAAGCATTTCTGGGACATGACAGAAATAAAATTTTAGGAAAAGAGAAATTGCTATTCTATTATTTACAATGAATGTAAATCCTGAAGATAAGGAATGAAAAGAGATGTGGAAATCACTAAATTGATAATTGAGTTTGTGACTGAGCAAGAGAGGCAGGGAAGAGAGAAAAAATTGAACTAAAGGCAGAGTTTGCATATCTGCAAAGGATAGAAATAGTGGAATAGACCCTTCAAGGCAAACCTAAACTTAATTATTTTTTCAATAAAAAAGAATGTGTTTAATAATAGCTTACTGCTTTGCGGACGGGTGGGCATATTTAGCAAAGCAATAAAATGACTGTCTTCATTGTTGTTGTTGGAGATATGTAAGTAGATAAGAAAAGCTATTGAAAGGACTTTTTAAAGCAAAAAATTGGGGGCGCTTAGAAAAACAGCGAGCAATAATACCATGCCTATCCTGTGGTCCTACTGACCTAATGGGGTGGAAAGGGGATAGAGAGAGAAGATTAGTAACATATCTGGGCATCTAGTAAAAATATCCCAGTGACTTCATCCAAACATTTGTGTAAACATCACCTCATCAGTCCCAGAGAGTTCTACAGGAAACAAATCTAAATGCTCCTCTGCTGTTCTAAACATAGCCAGTCAGCCGGCATATGTCTAGTCTGTAAATACCCCGTCTTACTTGGAAGTCTTTATTTTAATATTTCTCTCTTAAAGAGGTTGCCCAGTGCATGGTATCTTTGTTCAGGATATCTGCTTTAAGATCTGACCCATAGACTACTTATTAAATAATTTTTAAACAAAAGCAAACAAATAAGACAACCTATCTCTACTATCGCAGTCTCTTGTAAGCTCTTTTTGCAACAAGAAGATGTACTAATTGCTGAAAGCTTGCCAGGGTCAAGTTACTAAATATTGCTACAAGTACTATAAACCAATAAAGTAGTTAGCTAATGATTTTTCTTTGACACATGACAACAGAATTTGCAAAAAGAATTTATTTGCCTCATATAAAATATTATTTTTCAGACAATTCAATAAGCAAAAAAGTTTAAAACGTTAAAATCATGTCTTAGTAGGAAGTTTTCCAGTATGCTCATTCATGGATTAAAGGTATGACAATGAAATAGCTGATATGAGTGGGTAGACTATATTGTAGATTTAAGTTTTTGTTGAAATTCTAAACTTTCCTTTAGCCTGATTTCTTTAAGCCTATTAAGAACATCCTAATTTCCCCAATTATTGGATTACTACTTAAAGTTAAATATCTTATTTTTTCCTAACATTTAAAAATATTTTCCATTGCTATTATTACATATACCAAGTTATTCTTATGGGCATCTTAATGGCTATTAGTGCATGTTGGCAACAATCATAACCATTGGATACCTTCCACAAGTGTTGAATACCTTCCACAGGTGTTCAACACCCAGGTACTAATCAAACTTGGCATCTGGTAAAGTTCTTTCTATTAGGGAGATAATTTTACAACACATCTAATTATTCATGTGTTTTGAAATATGCTATAATGATGTTTGAACAATGAAGAGGCAAATTAGATGATACCAAAGAGCCTATGAACCTGTAGCTTGGCTATCTTGTTCTTCAGCAGTTTGGAGGGTCTGCAAAAAGGAAATGCATACCTAATGATATGGGGAGAAGGGATGTAGTTCATATGCTCTTACAAAATAAGCTTTGTAGTTCAGGTGTTAAACTTAATAAATAGGCAGATCCATTAAATTTTTATTGGGAAAAACAGGTACACTGGTACCTCCCTTAGTCTTTTGAAATTATGTTATTTTCCTCATATTTCAATTTAAGTTCATTACAAATAAATCAGACCCGGGTGTGTGTCAGGGCTGAATGTAGAAATGTTTTTCATTCATTGCTATATCCATCAATAACTAGAACACAGGCTTGGAATGTAGTAGTCATCAGTAAATATTACATTAAGCAATTAATTTAGCAAAATTACTAAATCTAGAAAAACCAGTCTTTAAAAGTAGATATTTCAGTTGCTGTGGAAGTATAAAAAAGTACATACTTTAGACAAAAAGGGCTCTCTAAGGGTCAATTAAGTCCTATCACAAAGACCACGACTTGCTCCTCTTGTTAAGGCAGAGTTAATCACCCCTGTGCTCCTACTACATTTAAAAATATTCCTTTATTAAAGTGCATGTCACCTTCTATAGGTGACTATAGAATCTATATAGACATATAGAGCTACATGATCTGCTTCCCTACTAGACTGCAACAGCCTCAAGGACAAGAAGCATGTTTTATTTGTCTTTGTATTCCCAAAACTTAGTAGTCCTCATAAATGTTTGCTAAACAAATGTATAAAGTTGGTATTGCTATAATTCTGATATAGCTTGTATATTATTACAAATAAATAATTAAATACATGCTAGAATAACATTCTTTTTTTCCACAGGTGAAGATGGCGATGTGATTTGTTTGAATTCGGATGACATTATGCCAGTTGCTTTAAGGGAAACGAAGAACCAAGAAGGGTTGAACTATATGGTACTTGCTACAGAATGTGGCCAAGGTGAAGAAAAGTCTGAGGGTCCCCTAGGCTCCCAGGAATCTGAATCTTGTGGTCTGAGGAAAGAAGAGAAGGAACCACATGCAGACAAAGATTTCTGCCAAGAAAAACAAGTGGCTTACTGCCCTTCTGGCAAGCCTGAAGGCCTGAACTATGCCTGTCTCACTCACAGTAGATATGGAGATGGGTCTGATTAATAGCGTTGTTTGGGAAATACAGAGTTGAGATAAACACTCTCATTCAGTAGTTACTGAAAGAAAACTCTACTAGAATGATAAATATCATGGTGGTTTATAACTCCAAATAAACAGTGCAACGTTCCTGAGTTCTAATCTTGGTTCTGAGAGCCATTTGGTTTCAGTTGTAGCAATCCCCATACCAGCTGCCTGACTTTCAGTAGAATTATGAGATGAACACTAAGCATGTGGGAAGCTTAGGAAGACTCAGAAGTCTGGAAGGGAAACACTGCTCTCCCTCTCCCTTGAGGTGCTTTAGGCTCTTACCCACCTTTCAGTTTGGGCTGTAATAAAAATATCTTGGCCACATGTTTAGAGACGGAATAGGTGTGTTCAGGGATCTGAAGAAGAGGCTAAGGAGTAGGCTCAGGGGGTCAACTGAACTACAGATAATCTCAAATGGGACCAAGGAAATGAGAAATAATTTGACACATACAGAAGAAACCAGCACCTGTGACATGAAAAATCACTTGGAAAGCTATTACTGCAATGATAAATATTATCTTTTTTTTTTTTAATTTTTTTGAGATGGAGTCTCACTCTGTTGCCCAGGCTGGAGTTCAGTGGCACGATCTCGGCTCACGGCAACCTCCACCTCCTGGGTTCAAGCAATTCTTGTGCCTCAGCCTCCTAAGTAGCTGGGATTACAGGCGTGTGCCACCACGCCTGGCTAACTTTTTTATTTTTAGTAGAGACGAGGTTTCACCATATTGGCGAGGCTGGTCTAGAACTCCTGACCTCGGGATCCACCCGCCTTGGCCTCCCAAAGTGCTGGATTACAGATGTGAGCCACCGTGCCTGGCCTATATATTGTCTTTAATCACCTGTAAAATGTTTTGTATTTTTGAGGCTTACAACAGTAGATTCAGTCATATTGAAAATAAGGCTATGAAGATCTTTAAGTCCTGAAGTTTTGCATTCTATAATCTTCAGTTGTATAAAAATCACTCTGACTTGTGTGCTATTATGGAAATTAACTAGTATAAAAATTGCTATTTGCCATATCTATTTTATATATAAAATACTTAAGATTACATTTTGTATTGAATTATGCTTAAAATTAAATATAAATGATTATACAATGTTAATTCAAGCTGTGTGATTTTTAACAACCACATGAAAAAATAAATACCTAAATGAGAACTATTATATAAAAAAGCTCTTCAGAGAAACACCTTAACTTAAAACCAATATATATATTTTGCAGTTGTCCATTTAAATCTTAAAGCCACAATTGCTGTAACGGCAACACCAGTGAAGCCATTCTGTGTGTTATTCAGTTGCGTTATTCAGGAAATTTGCTAGATACAGAGAAGAACTTTTGATTATAGCATTTGCTAAAATCTGCTGTGGAAGAAGATCATGTATTCGCTTCCACCTTGGATAATTTAGTTAATCTTTTAATTTGCCTGCTACCTGAGAGCCTGCATGGATGATTGGCAAGGAACACAGAGAAGTGAATGTGTTAGTTATATGGTGAACAGCCCCCAAGTTAAGGTCCAGGATTTGTGGTCACTCTGCCACATCTGATATTCTGCTGAATAAGGCAGGATATTTTGTCTCTGATCTTCTCATCCTTTAATGGGCATTTGCCATTCTTTTTGTTATGCCATGATGTGAAGCCCCTTCCTGTGCTGGGTAATTCCTCTGCCTTTATAATCTGGGTGGGAACTGTGTTCCATTCACTCCTCCAGTGTCTCTTGCAGCAAGAAGGCAGGCGTGTGATCCAGCCCTCACCACTAAGACCCACCCACCCACCTGCTCCAGGCTTCTGAGACCTAGGGATGCAAAGAATCAGAGACCATGGGAAGTCATCTATGGTGATGGTGCCAACTGCAATAGTCTGTGTGTTAGTCCATTTTCAAACTGCTGTGAAGAAATACCTGAGACTGGGTAATTTATAAAGAAAAAGAGGTTTAATGGAATCACAGTTCCA
Source organism: Pongo abelii (assembly GCF_028885655.2). NCBI lineage: Eukaryota > Metazoa > Chordata > Mammalia > Primates > Hominidae > Pongo > Pongo abelii. The sequence goes on along the minus strand of NC_071990.2, from coordinate 118,499,144 downwards.
CATGGCTGGCGAGGCCTCACAATCATGGTGGAAGATGAAGGAGGAGTAAAGGCATGTCTTACATGACAGCAGGCAAGAGAGCATGTGCAAGAGAACTAAAACCAGCAGATCTCCTGAGACTTATTCACTATCACAAGAACAGCACAGGAAAACCCACCCTGATTCAATTACCTCCCACTGGGTCCCTCCCACATACATGGGGATTATGACAGCCATGATTCAAGATAAGATATGGGTGGGGACACAGCCAACCCATATCAATCTGGCTCCTGGCACAAAGGGGACACTGGTACTAGAGGTGACATCTAGAGTCCAAGGCCGGGAGAGTCAGCAGAGCTAGTCCAGAGCCTGGTGCCTCTGATAGTTTGGGCAGCCAGGCTAGACCCGTTCTGCTCTCTGCTCTCAAGTCCTCTCCAAAGCTCTGAGAGTTATCCCCATATCCCTTTAATAAACACTTATCTTTTAAACAGGCCAGAGTCAGTTTCTGTTGCTTGCAGTCTGGTTTTTGCTCTGACAGTGGCCTGGACCCTTAACTTTGGAAGATACAAAAAGACATCAGAACAGTATAGAAGAATTAGATTTGCAGTATAATACATTTGCATTACAATTTGGGCAACAGAGAATGTATAGGATATCTGAGGGGAACAGCCTACAAAATTTTCATGTTTCAGCTAAGAAATAAGTGCAAATTAGCAGTAGTTTTATAATTCAAGATGAATAATAGTGGTAGAAATATTTAATTCAAAATAAAATAGTGGCTAACAATGTCATGTGTAAAATGGATTATAGATAAAAATAATTTGATAAAGGATAGTTAGTTGGTTAATTCTGAAATTGTAGTACTACAATTGGAAGTTAGTTCTATAAAAATTAGATCTTACAATCAAAAGGAAAAAATTGACAGTGGCTAAAAATGGCACTTGTTTAAATATGCTATTCACTAAAAATTAGCATAAGAACAAAATCTTACTGATTTTTTTTTTTTTTTTTTTTTTGAGACGGAGTTTCGTTCTTATTGCCCAGGCTGAAGTGCAATGGCGTGATCTTGGCTCACCGCTACCTGCCCCTCCCAGGTTCAAGCGATTCTCTCCTGTCTCAGCCTCCCGAGTAGCTGGGATTACAGGCATGCACTGCCACGCCTGGCAATTTTGTATTCTTAGTAGAGATGGGGTTTCTGCATGTTGGTCAGGCTGGTCTCGAAATCCCAACCTCAGGTGATCTGTCCGCCGTGGCCTCCCAAAAGTGCTGGGATTACAGGCGTGAGCCACTGCACCCTACTGATAATTTTTTTAAATCTGCAAATGTGACCTAGGAAGACTTGAGAGAAGTAATGACTCACAAAGACAGAAGCTATAACTGGAAAGAGTTTATATGAAAAAGCTGATCAATGAATCTAACCTTCATTTAAAATTGTTCAAGGAAAAGAAATAATCCATAAGAAAAATATTTAAGTAAGTTGAAATGCAATATAGGGTTGGAAGCAAATGCTATGTTGTTTATGGTTTAACACTGCCGATTGAGGAAATATTTAGATAAAATTAATATGTTGATATAATTCTGATTAAAATGCTTTACTCCAAATGTTCTTGAGAAAAAGTCTGTTTCTGGGCCCAGATGCACTCTACGTTGCTTACCTATGTTGGCTTTCACTTTCCTATTGGACTCTCCTGGCCTATTCTTTTCTGCTTACTAAATCTCACTCAACCTTTATAACCAGCTCATATTCCAACTCTTTGGAAAGGCCTGCCCCTAACCCTGTCCCTTCCCAGAATTACTGTTGCCCTTATTGTCTTTAAATCTCATTTGGCAGTAACTGCAAGTTTTTCCATTCTATTTCTATGCATTTTACTTACTCAAATAAATTGCAAGCTTTATGAAGATAGGATGGTGTCTTTTATTCCTTTATATAGTCTCCGTGCCAAAGTAGGTATTTGTTTTTAATGGATTGATAAATTGATTTTCTCATCATCGTCTTCCAGCCTATTTCAGGACAAGTGCTTGCTTATGGCTCATACCAGGGATACCAGAAAATTGATCTAATGCCACTGGGGACTCATGAGGATTCTTTCAATAATGAGTTATCACCTGAGACCTAGACAGATAGAAGTTGGGTCTTGAAGTTCATATCAGACATAAGTGAGGACCGAACTTCTTCTTGAAGCCCTTGAAGTAATAGTGCACATATGCTAAAGGAAACAAACATTTATTATATCATTCTCAGTTTCTACCCTGTCCAAAACCCACCTTTTACCCTCAGAATAGCCTCTATGAATGTAGGATGGATGTTAGGGTGTCCTTGACTTCTCTTTGATACTCCTTGGTAAAAGGAAGCCTGTCCAACTTTCCTTTTGACAGCTGGTCAGGGTTACAGGGAGCCTGAATCAGATGACCTATCCTGATCCTTTCGGGCTTCTTCACATACAACCAGAAGAATTAAGGGGCCGAAATATACCCCTCAAACACTATTGTGAATAATTTAGGATATTTCCTTCCAGTTTTTCTCCCCAATATGAGCTTATTTTCATGGCTGGAATAGTTGTAGTAGTACTTCTCCTAGTTTTTTTCACTTAACATTATTACATAAGCTTTACCTCTAATTATTAAAAATATTTTGGGAGTGTTTCTGATGGCTGCATAAAATCCCTTAGGGTGGATCTATTAGAGTTTACCCCTCCTTTGTAGATCCTTCACATTCATTCATTTACTCATTTAATAAATAGAGTGCCTAAAATGCAGAAAGTATTGTTATAGGTGCTAAATATAGAGCATTAAACAAAGCAAAGTCTCTGCCTTGATGGAGGTTACATTCCAGCATTGTAGTTGGAGGAGACATAATAAATAAAAAATATACATACAGGTGAGGAGCAAACTCAGCATTCTATAGTGTTGCAGAGCTTGAGATGTTTAAGTGCTCGTTCAAGGTGAGTCTGTTGAGAAAACCTGGTACCCCGAAACACAGAATAAAGGTATTTAGATAAATACCTCAAAGATTTTGGCTTAGCAGACCCTTCTGATCCCTCAGAGCTTGTAGAGGTGGCCCACCCCTCCAAAGTAAGAGCCAGCACTTTCTCTGTAGAGGAAAATGTGACAGAGGCCTCTTCTCAACCAGGCAACTGTTGTGCCCTCAGGAACCACATTCATCTCTCCTGACAGCCAGGTTGATAACTATGCTGGATAAATCCCAGTATAACTTGACTAGGGATATGCTGGATATGATAAGGAAGGAAAGAGATTACATCCCATAGGAGCTCCAAGAATTAGCTAACATGCACTGGCAGGGCTGAGGGGGCTAATGCTGGGATTGTGTTCTGAAGGTCAAGGGGATGGGAAGGTAAGACTGGGTAAGCAAGAATTCATTCACTGGGTGAGACTTTCCTGGGACATGAGATTTAACATTCTGGAAAAGACCAATGGAGATGAGGCAAATTTGTGGCTAGGGTAGCTTCAAAAGCCAGGAGACAACAAAGGCCCTTTCTGAGTTTCCCTGTGAAAAGGTAGAGTAAGGAATTAAAAGGCTGAGGAGTGGGAATGCTGAAGTGGACATATAATGTGAAGCCAGAAGACCCACCAGAGGATGCAGCATTCATCAAGTCATCAGGAATGTGCTGATGAAAGGAGCCTCACAAGCATCACGAAGAAGCTCAGTGATTGGCAGGAGAGGCAGATCCAGAGCTGAGCTTGTTAACATCCATGGTCACAATGCGGGCCTAAAGTAATAGAGGCCAGATGGCTGCACTTGACCACCAGAAGCCAGGGACCCTTATCACTAATGACAGAGAGGAAGCCAAAGGGGCTTGACCATAGATATTGTGGAGATAGTTAATAAAGCACGTATTAGTTTCTTCTCACACTGCTATGAAGAAATACCTGAGACTGGGTAATTTATAAAGGAAAGAGAATTAAGTGACTCACAGTTCTGCAGAGCTGGGGAGGCCTCAGGAAACTTAACAATTATGGCAGAAGTGGAAACAAACATGTCCTTCTTCACACAACGGCAGGAAGGAGAAGCGCCGAGCAAAGGGGAAAAGCCCCTTATAAAACCATCAGATCTCGTGAGAACTCACTCACTATCACGAGAACAGCATTAGGGTAACCATCTCCATGACTCAATTACTTCCCACCAAGTCCCTCCCATGACACATGGGGATTATGGGAACCACAATTCAAGATGAGATCTGAGTGGGGGATACAGCCAAACCATATCAAAGCATGTTATCCCTAGGGCAAAATAAATGGACAGCCAGTCCTTAACATCCAAAATCAGTAGAAGGCTTTATTAATCAGGGTTCTTAAGAGAAACAAAACTGATAGGATATATAAATAGATGATAGATAGATATATGACAGATAGAGATAGATAGATAGATAGATAGATAGATAGATAGACAGGGGACTTATTAAGGGGATTGGTTCTCATGATTATGGAGGCAGAAAAGTCCCGTGATTTGCCACCTGCAAGTTGGAAATCCAGGGAACTTAGTAGCCTGACTCAGTCCAAGTCCGAAGGCCTGAGAACCAGGGGAGCCAATGGTGTAATGCTCTTTCCGAGGCCAAAAGCCTGAGAACCTGAGGGGAGCAACTGGTGCAAGTTCCTGAGTCTGAAGGCCAGAGAACCTGGAGTTCTAATGGCCAAGGGAAGGAGAATATGGGTGTCCCAGCAGCAGAAAGAGTAAAAGCAAATTAGCTTTTCCTCTGCCTTTTCATTCTATCCAGGCACCCAGCCAACTGGATGATGCCCATCCACATTCAATACAGAAAGATGTTTCTTACTTTGTCCACTGATTCAAATATCAATCTCTTTCAGAAACACCCTTTCAGACACATACAGAAATAATATGTTACCAGCTATCTGGGTATCTCTTAATCCAGTTAAGTTGACACCTAAAATTAACTATCACAAAGGCAAAAATGTGACACCCAAAGTTAATGATCATAAAAGCAAAATTGAAGAAACGGGGCTAACGTGGTCTTTCTGAAAAAACCATGATCCTTGTTCAATTCCCAGACCTGAGCCAATTTTTGGATTTGCAACTCATTGACTGACAGTGGAAGGACCGTGCAACATCATCACAGGCATATACTGCAAAGGGAACTACGGCCACTTACTCCAGTGACTGCACACTGAAGGAAGGGGGAATTCCCAGACATTTCAGACACTTGGATACAGGGTCTGAGTTGATATGGGCATCCAGAAACCTGATGCGTTATCATAGTCCCTCTGTTAAAGTGGGGCTTATGGGAGCAGGTATTAAATTGCATTCTGGCTAAAATCTAACCTACAATGTGTCCACTTGGTCCACAGCCCCACCCAGTGGTCATTTTCCTACTCTTTAAATGTGTAATTGGGATCAACATACTTTGTGGTTGGCGTAACCGCCTCACTGAATCTTTGGCCTGTGTGGCAAAAGATACCACAGTGTGGAAGGCCAAGTGGAAACCTTTAAAACTGGCCCCCTTTTCCTTCCCCTCCCTCAGCCCAAATTGTAAATCAAAAACAACACAAATCTGAGGGGGATGACAGTGATCAGTACCACTGTTAAAGATCTAAAGGTTTCAGGGTTCATGGCTTCTATTGTATCTCCATTTAATTCACTAGGGCTCCTGCCAAAACTGGATAGATCTTGGAGAATGAGTGTAGAATACCATAAGTTAACTCCAATAATGGCCTCAGCTACAGTTGCTATACCAGATGTAGTATATTTGCTAGAATATATTAATAAGGCTTCAAGTTCATGGTACGTGTCTTGGCATTTGCTTCTCTGAGGATCCAAACTGATGTATCATCCTATTGACAGGACAATTTAAAAGACTACTTATGATAACTGCTCTTAAAGTTTAAACATATGGAGCTAACGGTTGTCCTTGGCAAGTTTGTGTGTAGGGGAAGCTAAATTAAAATAGGTATAGGAGAAAATGAAAAAGATGACTCATTTAAGGCATTTTTCCATTTAAAGGGAACAGAGAAGTGAGGTAGCAACTGGAAGAAGATGGGTCAAGGGAGGTTTTGTCTTGGGTTTGTGTGCGTTTTTAAAGACAGGAAATATTGCAGCCTGTGTTTATTAACAGGAGCGATTCAATAGAGAGGGAAAAGAAATGATGCAGGATGAAGAGAACTGTCGAAATGATACCTTTAAGCAGAAGACAGAGATTGAGGCTCAGGACATAAGGGCAGGAAAAGGATATCTGATACTAATTGGCTGCTATGAAATGTGATAGAATCTCTCTCCACTACTTTTAATAAGAGGATTTTCTTTAATGAAACAGGCTTCCAGCCAGTTTTTCTAACTTGTACTCTAAACTTCAGATCAACCTATATTTTAAAATTTGTTTAAATATAATAAATATTTTAATACGCTGTGTTTTTTCATAATAATTGGTGGTAGCTGCTCAATGTACTTAATATCTAGCTAAGGTTAAAGAATACTGTAAGTCAAGTGTCAACAGAATGTTCTGTAGGACTACTGCAATCTCAGAACTCCTAAATTTTTTCATGAAATGTTATTGCTACGTAAGTGCCAAATAAGTGGCATAGACATTAGGTGATAAGAGTCCCCTAAGGGTGAGACCATATATTGCGGTGTGGTGGGGAGACAAGGTTTTGTAGAAGAGACAGAACTAATCTAGACTTGAAGACCAGATTGCATTTGAATAAGATGGCAGTGAGGGTGAAGGTTTTCTGACCTGCTGGGAGGTAGGAATTCACAAGGACCTTCTGTGGAACATAAGAGAAAATGTTGCAGACTGCTCAGGTGAACAGTCAACCAGAACAATTGTGTTTAGGTACTCTGGTAACTTCTTGTGTACCAGTGGGCTGAGGTCTTACCCAATGGTGAGCTTGATATCCTCCTGAAAACTTAGACAAGATAGCTCTAAGTTCATTCTGATAATTGATAAGTAGACACAATAGGTAAGCACAATAAATAGATAAGTACACTAAAAGCTATCATGCAAAACATTTTTTAGTGTCACTTCTAGAGTTTTTCTGTTTACAATAAGGACAATGAGAATAAAGGATGTGTAATGGAGTTCAAATTAGAACTTCCTCTGTTAAAGAAGAAAAACTAAATATGCACCCTAAAATAACAGTAGAAAATGTAGCCAGAAGCTTTTATGATGTGAAAAATATATACTGTTAAATTGTATAATTTATTTTATTTTAATATTTAATGTGTTGCCCTTGTTGCTGTTCTGTGACACAGGAAGATTCAGTGGTATCTGTACTTTCTGCCTCATTCTCTTAAGACCCAAAGCTTACATTAATTGGCAGCATGAGTATATATTATGACTGTGAAACATTGTTTATTTTTCTTTTTTAGTTTCAATACTTTATTTCTCAAGCAAAAATAAGAGATGGCAGTATTCCATGATAAATTTATAAAATTTCCAGACTTATCTATAATGACACCATTCCTTAAACATCAAATGACCAGACATCCCAAGTTTCAATGTGAGATGATGGTGTCTGGTGTTACTGTTTTAATTTATTAGTGAAATAGTTTGGAACTGTTAAGTATAAAATTGTGAATAATTTTTCGTCTCAGCAATTCCAATTGAATATAACTTCATAGTTGTTTTCCCTCAGGGTGTAGGCCTTTTCCCTAGATCATTTCTTATGCCTTTTAAAAATATAAATGAAGAATATGTTTTTAAAAGAAGTATTTGAACAAGGAAGAACAAACATCATAAGCCCTGTTCTCTATGTTTCTTACCACTATCTGTCTGTCAGCGACCTATTGTCAGTTTCTGAGTGTAGAGAAGAAACTGCCTGAGGTAAAAACGGGATTTCACACTCCACAAAGCAAGGTGGAATACTACTAATACAGCACCTTTAGGCAGTGCTTCTAAAGATATCAGGAAATTCCATCGAAAAGCTGGTACAATGGGAAAAAAGTCATTTGATACTAGAGGGTAAAAATCCAATCACTTATACATTGGGTATAACAGATTATACACTGGGTAAAATACTCTTAGAAGAAGAAAACATGAAATAGGGTTGTACCGGTAAAAATAAATTTAACAATAAATCATTTTATTTTTTATCCCATTTCTTGATAGTACCATTATTGCCAAACGGCCAATAATGTAGTTGCCAAAAATAAGAGCAACGCTATAGTTTGAGAACCAGCAGGAAAAGAAATGAGTTTGGGACACTCCCATCAATGATCCCAATCATAATTGTTGCTTCTAGCAAGTGTGTGCTTAGAATTTTAAGATCCTTAATTTTTGTTTCTGAATGAGAAGAATTTTTATTTGAAGTATTCTAAAGAAGCTTCCAAATTATAACATAAATAGAATATTTTTCTAGTTGTAAATACGGTAGAGATTAAAGTATGTACTCCAAAAATACACGTTGGTAAAAATTTCTAATTGCCTATAGATCATTTAGAGTGGTGCAAATATTGATTAGGAATAAAAAAGTTTTAATTCTTTAATTTCATTGTTGAAAGTTTACCTTTAACCTAAATTTCTTACATGTAATCATAATATATTTATTCATTTATACATTTTTGATAGAAAGTGGAAACAATTATGAGAGGATAGTTTGAGCAAAGCCGTTGTAGCCATTTTGAAACACTTGGAGATAAGCAGAAGTAGAGGTTACTGAGTCTAAGGACAAAACAAAGGAATAGGAAATATGCTGCTGCTGCTTTTCTAGGTGAAATAACTGAATTCCAGCAAGGCAGAGCAAATTCGGATGTCTCCATTTTTGTTTTAGAGGAGCTTAGTTTCACAAGAATACACCGGAAACTCACAGAAATACTACAATTTAAGGTAGATCTGACACTGTGCTGTGGAGAACTTCAGATTTTTCTCCTACTGAGTTAACTCAGTAATTTTAAAGTGAAAAATTCCAAATGAAGGGTCACATGCTTTACCAAAGTAATAATTATTCTACTAAGCTATATATACAGACATACATTCTAATAAGGTGTGTATATATATACACACACACACACACACGCACACACATACATACACATACAGAATGTATGTATTTCTCTAAAGATTAAAAATTAATTCTTCAGCAAAATATCTTACTCTTTTCCCTAGAAAAGAAAATTTGCCTGTCTCTTAGAGTCAACTTGGATTAGCAGAATCACCTCTGCCGACGCTTGTCAGTGGCCACTCCTTGCCTGGACATGATATTTGGAGGTCATGGCTGGAAACAAATGGGAGCTGTTTTTGGAGGCTGCATTGCCTTTTTAGGTTATGAGGGTCTCTCTGTGTTTAGGATAACATGATTGACAGCTCCATTCTAGCTCCAATTAGCACCCTATAATTTATTAGCTTCTGCTTTCAGATTATGCGTTAACTTCACAAATATTTCAACCACGGAAACAGCAGCTATCAAGTGTCTCTTTCCTGATCCAGCCCTCTGGGGCTGGAGTGAAATACAAGGAAAGAGAAGTACAGTTGGTCTGTCAAGTGAGAATAATCATTTGTGCCTGTGCCTGTCTGAGGGCATAATGTCTCTGATTTCTCTCTAGGTCTGTATCTGTGTGTGTGTGTGTGTGTGTGCGCGCGTGCGCGTGTGTGTGTTATATTTGTGGATGGATTCTATTTTGCAGACACCATATTTGTATTATTAGAGTTTTATATTTATAGGCAATAAGCAAGAGTTGGTATTTAGGAAATGTGAAATTTATGTTTGCTTAACCCTGCTGCTTGTATAAATGTCACAATTTCAGTTACATACAGACAGCATTGGTAATAATGATACTGTCTTATATTTATTCCTTTACTCCAGATTTTAGGAATATATAATAAATCCCAAAAGTCTAGTAAGAAAAAATGAAATATACAGAGAAAACAGCTTGGCAAGCACAATAAAAATGTGAACTATTTGCAGGCGAATTGTCAACAAACTGTTAAAGCAATTTTACAAAGTGATCTTAGGTTTTTCAGTTTCATTTATTTTTAAAGTATTTTCACATATCTTCCCATTTTTCTTCCATGCTTAGATGACATCCTAATGAATTACATTAATAAATTCAATGTATGGACATAGCATTTACATGAAAGCAGTTTGTTTAAGTTCTATTTATTTTTTATCCCCTCCAACTCCAAAGTAATTGATCACTAAGTACTTAAAAAAAGAGCTTCTTTACTTTGACAGAATATGTGCACGCCTGCACAGAAATGCAGGCTTTTTGATTCTAAGCAAAATGAAAATTAAAGTTACCTAAAGAGTTGCTTTTTCCAGATGCAGAAGGGCACAGAAAATACAGTACTTACCCAGAAAGTGTGAAAAGAGAAGTGTTCAGTCAGGGTTTCTGAGTCTCAACACCCACCATCTCCCATCCAGACCCAAATCAATCTTAAGATATTGCTAGAATTTGCCATGCATTTAAATAGAACTTCAAAGGGGAAATGAGACGGGATGGCAACTCTTTTTACACTGAAGGAATAGAACAGATAGAATTCCCTGTAGCTGGGTGACCGAATTCTCAGCCAGAGGGCAATCGGCAAAAGGATTACTTGGTGGTGGAGAGCTGTCTCTTTCCTTTTCATCACCTCTCCTTCAACCTAGGCGAAGTGCAAAGGGAAAGCTGTGGGCAAACAGGACACTAGTGCCAAGGGGAGTGATTAGAGGAGAATGTAACCTTTCTCTGAGCCCCCTGACCAGGTATAACATATGTAAAAATGTCATGTTTGCCTTTCCTCATGCCATCCCTCATTTCCTTGAATGTCCTTTTTTCAACTGCTAGAACCTTATCAAATCTGCATGGTTTGACTACTATTAGCAAGACAGGTATGAGAGTTCATATTTTGTGTGACTTGAAGTAAGCCTGAAGAATGTCAGTTGGGGATACCATTTCTCCAAAGTTCTCTTTGATGCTCTTATTACACAGAATCAAATCATTATGGATCTAGGTCATCTTGCATTTCTACCTTAGGAAGGTGTGGAATGGAGGGAAATGCTGTGGTTCGCGTGTCATACGTGCCAGGTCGCTGGAGCCTGGACTGGCTCAGCAGTCTGGACGGTCTGTTCAGGACCGCCCCAAAGGCCAATTCCAGTGAATGAGTCTCCTCACCAGCAACCTGATATTCAGGTCAGATGTAGCTTAGGAGAGAAGTTTCAGTAATCAGAACCTTGTGGGTGGGAAAATGTTCCCTGTGGGTTCTGATCACAGATCTTGTGAGTGTTAATGCAGGTGGGGTACAGGTAAACAACTTCTTCCAGTGGGGAAGATGTGGAGATGTCCAGCAGAGAATGCACTGCCATGCTTTCTTCAACAGTATATTTAGTAGCAAATTCTGAAAAGCGCGCTGGGACTTAATGCATTTTATTTACACTTGTATATACTAGGGATTCATGCCAGTGGAACATGGATTAAAACAATCCACAGAGAAGTCCAAAGTTAATTTTAGTTATTGCTTCAATGTCCAAACCTCAGGCTAACTCTTACACAGCTTGATTAGGTTGGGTGTGAAGAATTTCAGAGTGGTGAAGCCTGTTAAATACTGAAGTGAATAAGAGAAGCAATAATAATTCCCTCCTGGAGAAGAATAGAGAGCTGTACCTGACTGGTCTAAGTAGTGTCATTTGATAGAGTTTGGACAATGTCCTATGACAGTTCCTTTGAGACTTGGGATTCTGTAAGTTCTACCAAAGCACCATCAATCTGTGCTTCTCTGAGTTTTTTCCTTTCTTTATGCGTCTATTATGGAGAAAAAAAGCCCAACGTTGAAGAGCAAAGAGACAAATCAGAACTGGACAAGCAGTCATGCAGCGACTAACAGTGCAGCCCTGCACGGGGGCTACCTGGGTTTGCAGCCTGACTCTGCCACTGAAGAGCTTCATGACTGGGCAAATAATTTCTCCTCTGTGTGCCTGAGTTTTCTAATAGGTAAGAAGGAGAACATCATAATAAATAGCATACAGAATTGTTGTGAGGTTTAAATGAGTTAATCTATAGAGATCAGTGCCCAGTACGTGATAAACAATTAACATTAGTTATGATTATGATTATTGTTATCACATGTGATGCACATAATCATAGCGTACCTTCCATCAGAGTGCAAATCATATTCCTGGAATGATCATATGTACTTCACAGGTAGCCAAATGACAGAAAGAGGGTATGGGGAACTCTGCCAAGCTCATGCTGTGAGTTAGATCCCTTAACTGCTTCCAATTCTTGAGACTTATCCAAGATAAATTATATTTGCCTCTCATGTTATAATGAAGGTCAAGATTTGAACTAATATTCTTATGCGTTAACAAGGTACAAGGGCAATCTGAGCAGCACACAAAATCTCTCTACCGGGCACTTTTGTGAAAGAACAGAAATAACTTTGGTATCAAGAGGAAACAAGGGGAAAAACTACCTGTTTCTTTCTTAAAAATCTTTTTTGCCTAGTGAGAGATTTGGTTTCTTCGCCTAGCTTATTAAAATATAAAATAGCCAATATTTCAAAAACACTTTTAACTGATGACTCTACTGTCTTGAGTCTAGAATTAAACATGTAACAATAAATCTTTTCTGGAAAATAATAAATCTGTATCAGGTAGTGCTTTTTGTACCATCTTTGCTTCTAACTTCTGAATGCTAACAGGCAAGCCCTTGGCCTCTGTAGGGCTAACTTCTCATTCTCCAAGGTTGATTTGAGATGGAAACAGCCAACAGATTCATAGCACAGCAAATAAGGTGGAAACACAGCAAGATCTATCTATCTATTTATCTATATCTATCTATCTCTATATATGTAATATTACTGACATCAAATCATACTACTGTATTTTATTCTACTAGAAAAAAACTAAGTTATTTATTTTCTTTTTATGAAACGACACAGTGAGCTCATAGTAAATAGACATCTTTAATGTTCGTCTCTTCTTCCTTATCACCTTCAGCTTTGCCCACGCACAGACCCTTTCCCCTGTCCCAACACTAAAGTGACCAAATCACAACCAGAGAGACTGAGAAAAAAATTTGAGGTAATGGAGACTTCATGTACATTTCTTCCCCTTGTGGTGATTCCTAGTTCTTCTCCATGGAGACAGTTGGGGTCTCTCCTTGCTTTTTACATCCAGAGGATACAGGGACAGAATTCGTGGGAGAGAAGGCAGAGAAGGGTTTCTTCTTTCATCGTAAAATGTTCCTTGTAAAAAATATGATATATATGCATACATATATATATAATATATCCAGTGCAATTGCAATTGTTCTGCCAAATACTGAGAAGTGCCACCTTGGCTGATGTATTTCTGGAGTTTTAAACAGTTGTCTAACAACAGCTGCATTTTAGTAAGACTTGGGCAGGTGGCTCCAGATAAGCCACTTGCCACTCATATTCAGGCTGAGGCTTCCATGTTCACAGTCCAAAGGAAAAAAAGTGTATCTTTGCGTCTGGAGTGGGCATCGTAGGGAACGGATGGGCAGGAAGGGATCTGGAGGCTGAGAGGTGAGGAAGAAGGAATTGACTTCTCTTTACTTCTCTACCACAGTCTTAGATGCAAGTACACATACAATTTAAAATCTGACAGTAGTAGTGCTATAATCACATTACCTAACAAAATAATTCACATCAGCATAAAAAATATTCACACCAAAAAGTTTCATTTTCTTTCCCCCGTTCCAAGAAAGCTTATGATATCATATCACCTGACTCAGCAATCTCACCACAGATATTTCCAGTGATTCGGCCAAAAGTCATTAAACATAACTCAGTCTTTGGATTTGCTCTTTCAGCAGCAGGACTTATTTTTAGATGAATTTCTGTAGTTGTGGTTTTTGGTTTTCCCAACACACTGAGAAGTCTGAAGTCTCTGCCTTCCCCCATGTCCTCATCCACGGAGTGAGAGGCACAGATGCTGAGCCTCCAAGGCTGGTCAGAAGGGAAGGGGAAGGGGAAACCCTGGGTCAGCAGATCAGCTCAGAAGGGATGCACCACAGAGGGAATAACGACGAGCTGCAAACCAAGATCAGAAGCTGTTACAAACCCACTCCATTTCAGCTCTGAGTGCCATCAATTGCACTATGCAGAGACCTACAGGGAAGAAGGTGGGCGGTCTAAAACCAGTACACATCCTTGCTTTTGTCCTGAGGCTGCAAACCTGAAAATAGAGAGAAGACAAAAGAGAGAGGAGGTGGAGAGGGAGGGAGAGGGAGAGAGAGAAGAAGAAGAAGAAGAAAAGAAGAAGAAGAAGGAGGAGGAGGAGGAGAAAAAAGAAGAAGAGGAGGAGGAAGAGAAACGGAGGGAGAAAGAAGGAATGGGGGAGGGAAGGCACAAGATATTTAAGGAAAGAAGGACAAAACACCACTGTTTTATTGCGGAAGTCACAGACTTCACCTAAAGTTGGGGGCGGGGTGGGGAGGGGGGCGGTGACTGAAAGTAAAAGCAAAGCAAACAGAAAAGTCAAATCACTTGAGGAAAGGGGCAGTGGGCAGACTATAAAGCCAGTGATTGCACTTATTATATAACTATTTCTTTCATTTGCCCTAAAAATAAGAAAAGAAGGCAAAAAAGCAAGCCCTCATTAGACTATACGTTTCAAATACTTTAAGCCAAAGACTTAGGATTGTCATTTTAAAATATTCTTTAAGATTTACATTTTTAAGAGATCTATTTTATTTGGCAATTAACTTGATACCAGAATCACATTTTTCTTTCCTTACAACTGTCACTAGGTGACAAGATCCCCCAAGCCACAGAAGATTTTAAATTGTACTCTCAGCAGCTACTCTAGATCAGTGCTGTCTAATAGAAATACAATGGGAGCCATAAGCATAATTCTAAATATTCTAGTAGCCACAATTGGAAAAAAAGTAAAACGAAACATGAAAATTAATTTTTATAATCTATATGCAATGTGTTGAAAATATTTCAACATGTAATCAATATAAAAGTATTAACGAGATGAAGCTTACATTCTTTTTCTGCACAAAGGTTTGGAAATCCAGTGTGTATTATACACTGACAGCACATCTTAATTCGGCCTCACCACGTGCCAAGTGCTCAGTAGACCCATGTGGCTAGCGGCTACAGTATTGAACAGCGCAGAGCTAGAACTTTTCCACTAAATTTTATAATTATTATTATTATTTTAAAAGTCCTCTGTAACATTTACCAGCCAGGTTAGGGTAGGGTCCTACTTTCTCATCCCGCCTACACGCATGGCACAGGGCCATCTATCAGTGGAAACACGACCGTGGCATGCAGATCCTTGGGTCACAGAATTCAAGGTCTCCAAGGAGGATTAAGGGGTCTAGGCACAGCCCAGGGTCGGGTACGGGGCCAAGGGGCTCCGCGGAGACCCAACTTCTTCCTCTGCTTACCTGAGTCCACGCTGAGGCCCAGACCCTGGGCCACGTCCCCCGCGGGGCTCGCGAAGGGTCCCCCGGGCCCGGCCCACGCGGCGCCCGCCGGCTCGCCTTTGCCGGAGAGCTCGCAGGGAGGGCTGCCGGGCGCGGGCGCCGGGGCGGGTGCGAGGCGGGCCGGGCGCCCCGAGGCGGCTGGCATCAGCAGCGGCCCATAGCGCGGGTCGAAGTGCGGCGCGTAGACTTCGTGCACGGCGGCGGGGCGCGGGTAGGGGGCGGCCTGGGCGCCGAGGGCGCCGCCCAGGGCGTAGGGGTGATGCGGGTGCGCGTGGTGCGGGTGCGCGTGGTGCCAGGGCTCGGTGGCGCCCTGGTGCAGGTGGCCATGCAGCGCGGCGGGCGAGTAGGGGTCGGCGGCGGCGAAGGGCAGCTCCGAGTGCGCGGTGGCCAGAGGGCTGCCCAGCGGCGGGGGCACTGGCGCCTGGTACGCGCTGTTCCAGAAGGAGGCGGGGAAGCTGCGCTGGCTCATCGGGAAGGAGCAGTCTGTAGGCCGCGGAGGCGGAGTGGAGGAAAGGAAAAGAGGTGCGTGTCACTGCGACTGGACTCAGCGCCGACCTGCACGCCCCGCCCGAGAGACGAAGGCGCCGGGCGGGCATAGGGCTGGCTAGCCATGGCCGGGGGCTGATGGGCAGCCCCCGCCTCTGCAGCGGCGTTTTTCTAAGGGGGCTGCAACCTGTGAAAACGAGGTGGGGGAACTGCAAAATGGGGGCTTCTGGGAACCCCCTGAGAAGGAGGCCTGCTTCCTCCCATTTCGCAGCCGCGTCCTTAGTGCGGAAACCAAGTGGCGGGGAGAGTAGTAAGAGCGGAGAGACTCCCTCCCCGACTCAAGTCCTTGAAGCTCAAGGAGCTTCCCGCGACTCAGCGCAGACAGGGTCTCCCTTTCCTAGCCTTAACCTCTCCTCAAGCTAACGATACCTCTTGCCACTCTTGGTCGGCCGCCTAGTGATCTCACTGCCCCCTCTCGCGTTTCAGCCTTCTTGCTCCAGAAAATGTGCCCCCCCCACCACCTAACGTCTCTGACAGACTGAAAGTCCATCGACATATTTTGAAGTCTTGCTATTATTAGTTTTCTTTCTAGAAACCTTCTTTCAAATATTTTTCTCCAAGAACTCAAGCAAAAGAGTAAACTAGTCGCATTAAAGGGCAGCTCTATTATTTGCACAGAAGGACACGAATAGACAGGTCTTTTATCCTAAGTTTTCATTAACTTTTTATATCAAAGCGAGGACGCCAGGGACAATAATAATTATTACTATTGTCAGTGTCACTGTTGGTTCCTAGCCCGTGATAGCATTTTAAGAGAACACCGTTTAGATAAAATTTGTTGCTATTAGTAAGAAGGGAGAGAAAGACAGATACTTAATTCATGGAGCCTTTATGGAACACCTCCTCCTCGGTGGAAGGCCATCTGCACGATAAACTAGAGAATTTTAAATGATTTGAAAATGCATTCTAAGTGGTGAAGAGTCTTCCTGTTAAACACATTTAGGCAGAGAATAAAAAGAATGTTCTGTATTTAAAATGAATGTTTTTTGGATCTTGTCTAAGGGCAAGACTTATGCAAACTGCCAGCGTCTCTTAAGGGAAAAAAAGGGGGTGAAGGTTGTAATTTCCCTCCCAAAGACAAATGAAAATTTGTTTTCGTTTTTACAACAAAGTTCCCCTTTCTCAGCTTGGTACACATCAAATACAGCTTAGTGAGCCAAGTTTACTTAATGGTTCCCCCACCTTTGTCTTGTTGGTAATAAAGGGAAGTTGAGATTTCAGAATAGAAGGGAGATTTAGTTGAGTTGTCCAACAAATAATTGTCCTAGGGTAGAAAAAAGCAGTGCTTCGTGGGGGAAGGTAGAAAAATAAAAACGGGATGTGTTTTGGGAAAACTCTTAGAGGTGTTTTGGCTGTATCTAAATTTTTGTTTCTTTGTTATTTTACTTGCTATTGAGACGCTTCTGCTTCAAGATTTCTCCAGTAATTGCAGCCTGGTGAAAGGCAAAGGTAGGTTTTAGGAGACATTCTCAAGCAGGTTTTGCTTGCATAGAACTCTAGAACTGTTTCCTCTGGGAAAATGTTTGCAAATTGGGAAAGTGCTCTTTAAGTCCTTGGCGATGAAGCTCCTTCACTCACTGGTTTGGGCGGGTGCTGGAAACCTCACATTTTTGACAGCATATTTGCATCCATTTTCTTCTTGGAGTCTTACAGCCTTCTCTGGGGTTAGGAAGGTAATGTTATTCTACTTTAAGAGAGCAGTAAATAGAGTGACCTCAAAGAGGTTAAGAGACTTGCCCAAGGTTATATTGCTAGGAAGTGGGGGAACCAACACACAAACCTAGGTCTTCCAATTCCAAGGACAGTGTTTTTTCCAAGGAGTTTTTTCTTATACCAATGCCCTTTACCCCTGCGTTTTTCTTACCCTTTCCAAATGCTCCTCTGCGCACCTTCTCTGACACCTAATACTCTTTTCAGCTGCATGTTTTTAGGCTCCTGTAGGTGAATCCCAGGCTGAGAGGACCCTCTATGGGTCCTTCCCAGCAGGGCCCTATACTCACCTCGCCAGGGCCCAGAGCTCCTTGGTGCTTTGCTGCTGGTACAGCTAGGAGAGTAGCTGCTGGGTTGGCTCAGGGCCCTGCTGAAA
This sequence comes from Pongo abelii, assembly GCF_028885655.2. Lineage (NCBI taxonomy): Eukaryota > Metazoa > Chordata > Mammalia > Primates > Hominidae > Pongo > Pongo abelii. Next base: position 118,481,190 of record NC_071990.2, on the reverse strand, counting down.
TGTTCATCCACCACAGAGCTGATGTCCCCCTGGAAATAAGTGAAGAGGACGCAGCGGGAGTTGATGTACTCTGCCTCTGGTGGGCGCTCTTTCTCTGGGCTGCCTTCTTCCTCTTTTATACTGGCTGGGGTTTGGCTGGAAAATGAGGAGCTGCCGCTGCCACTGCTGCTGGGGCTGGCATTGCACTCCTGCGCTTCCTGCATTTTGGAGTAATAGGCTAGTTTCTGTTCAGAGAGAGAAAGAACAGAGATATCAATTTCAAAAGCGATGGCAAATTCGGTTCAGACTGATTCCCTCATCCTAATCTCTAAGGTATTTATGGGGAAACTGGCATATGGGCTTAAGCCTTGTGCTGTTAGCATAAAACTAGCAATAGCGGGGCAACATAGTTAGCAGGCCTCCCAGCCTGCACCCAAGCAAGGGCGGGCTTCCTTAAAGGAAGATTGCTGTCCTTGGTCCCTCTGACTCCTGGAAAATTTCTCCTAAAATGTCTGGGTGAAAGTCTCAGGAGACACCTAAGCAGCTAGGTTTGGAGCTGAGTTTGACCTCATAGCTGGGCTCAGGGCAGATATATTTTTAAAATCAGACTCCAAGAGTAAAGGGCACCCAAGTCCAGTTAGAGCCTGACTGTTCCCTGCCTGAGAATCCAGGGCAGAAGCACAGGATACAGGATAAACATCTCCTGATGAAATGGCGGGGGGGGGCAACCTCCTACCCCTACAAAATCCACTCCCTGCAACTAGGAATGTGTGAAGGAAAGCAACCAGGAATGTAAAGGAAGAAATGCCACAGAAAGTTTGAAATAATTACATTTAGTAATGAATTGTGTGGGGTAAAAATCTGGGGTAACATGACTGGGGAAATACGGATCATTTTAATAAATGCAAGTTGATATTTGTTTGATTACCCCTACATCAGTTTTTAAACAGATCTTCTCTTTAATAAGGAAAGACCAGTGGATTACGAGTATTTCCACCCCCATCATCTCCACACACATTGAGGAAATGATAAAAAGGAGCAGACAGAAGACAGTTAAGATCCTGGCTGTGAGGTGGGGTAAATCGGCATGTCTGATAGTGATTTTAAAAAGCAAGTGCAGCTTCTGCGAACGTTTTCTTAGAAATGAGCAATGGACTGAATGAAGTGTTAAAGCGTTCCGCAGGCAGAGATGGCCTTGAAGAGGCGGCCCGAGTCACACAAAAATGAACAGAGATTTTCATGCAATAGATTGGTTCAGGGTCTGGGAGGAGAAAGGGCCAGTCAGAAAACCAATCCACCTCTCTCCTCTTTGCCTGCCATAGTCCCACCCTGGGAAGAAGTACATTTCATAAGATGGAGCCAAAAGGTTTGAATTATTTGGGGCCAAAACGATGTAAGATTTAGCAATATCACCACTTCCTAAATGCCAGTTCCCTACAATGAGGAACTCTGGTGATTCTTAAAATTAACACTGAGGCAAAACAAACTGCAAGTTGTGAAGTTTAAAAGAGAAGAGGAGGTAAGAAAACAAAAAGTGAACCCTATCCGGTCCATCATTAATTCATTAGGAAATTTCCGAATAGACATTCTAAATTTGCAGACAAAATTAGCAAAAGCATCCACTGGGGCATTGGGGTGTATTTCAATTTCCCCAAAGCAGGTGACCAAGCTCTCACTTTCCAACCTGGAGGGACCCCTACGGCCTCCCAGGTGTATGATTTCATTCTTTTCCTGCGCTACTGTCCTCAGTTTCTGCCACCTCAGCTGAGGAAATGGAAGGAAAATGGTTCAAACAGACGCAGCCTGAAGACAAGAGAAATTGGCAGAATTAAATGGAACTTGAAGAGTTTGCAGAACCCGGGTTTAGTGGTCTTCTTAAAGTGTTTGTTGGAAGCAGGGCTTCCCCATTCACCTACTCAGGCTGGAGAAAGTCAAAGTATTGTCTATCAAGCTCGCCTCTGCCAGGGCAGTCGCACTCCGGATAATGCTCCCAGAACTTCGCAAAGGAAAAAATTATAAAACTGCGCGGTGCTCTTTGAAACGAATTCGCTGGATCTGGAATTAATTGCCCTGGTCGCCAGAGAATTGAAACGGAAGAAATTATTCCTGAGATAAACTTGGAGGGATGAGAACACCGGCCCTTACATCTCAGAAAGAGGCTGGCCTTTGCTTTTGGTTTTGTTGTTACTCTCACCATTGGGACCAAAGTTTGGTTTTCCCTGCGTCAGCTTTGTCTGCATTTCCTGGTACCTGCACCTGGCTTGGAAGAATCTGGAGTCCGACAGACACTAAGAAGAAAATCCAGCCCGTGCCATCTTCCTCTGATTATTCCAGGGAAGACCTAGGCTCACATTAGCAGGGCTTAGCTGCTTCCCGAGAGCAAACAGGCGAGCTAAAGGGGTTAGCTAATTGCACTACCAACTGGGGGCGGCTCCGGCAATCCCTGCATCCCGGCTGCGCCCGTCCTGGTCGGACGCCCAAGACGTGCGGAGGCGCAGCAGACGTTGGCGAACAGGCCGTGCCGCCGCAAGCGGGGGGCGCGCACTCCTTCCCAAAGTCCCCAGAGGAGACACGTACCTGGTGGTAGGGGGTGTAGGCGGCTGCGAAGTAGGGCTGCGGAGGACCATAGACTTGGTACATAACATCCAGACAGCTCATGACTCTCCGCGGCGGAGACGGTTAAGTGTTTTTTCATTAACTCTCCTTCCCCGGAGCTCAGGGGTGCTGCATGGGCGGCGCTTGGACCCGCGCTCCGGAGTCATCAGGCGACGCGAGGCCAGCGCGCTCCGCGGCTCGGAATCCCGCTGGCTTGCTACCTTCCCACTCCTGCGATTTTACTCCCGACCGCGCTCCAGGGCAGAAGCGCCTGAGCTCCCGCTAGTGGGCATTTAAAGCCCACGCCCGGCGGGCGTGCTGACGCCACTCTGGGGCTGCGGAGCGGGAGGGGGCGGTGGGGGGCGGGGACCGGGGGGCCAATGGGGAGCGAGGGACGCCTGCTGGAGGGGCAGCGAGTGTGTTTCCCGGGGCCCCCCTCTGACAAGCATGCGGCTAAGGGTGCGGGAGACTATGCGGTTCCCAGCGGATCCGAGGCTTCGCACCGCGAGTGGGAATCTCCCAGGACAAAATAGGAGAGAGAGAAAGAGAGAGAGAGAAGGAGGCGGGGACGAAGGGATCCGGGCTCATACACGCAGAGAAAGAAAGTTGGAGAAAGGTCTCTTAGGAAAGCCCTTGTCTCCTGTGGTAGTTGAGTGGGTGCTTCCAGAAGTGCCGAGGAGGGGCAAATTCTCTGCTTTCGGTTCCTGATGATGTGTGGGGAGGACGGTGCTGTCCCTAGGAATCCCCTAGGGAGTCCGGGTCGTGGCAGACAGGATGTGGGAGTCCGGGTACCCCTCCAGGGCGCGGAGGAGCTCCCTCTGCGGGGAAATGGCAGTGGCCGAAACCTGTAACCGCTGTCCTCTAATCCACTTCCTTTCGCTCCCTCTAACCTGGTCCTCCCGCCCCCTGTCCCACACCGCAATTCTGCTCTCTTGGGCCGTGCCCTTCTGCCCCTCTAAAGTTCGATCCTGCTCTTTTCTCTTTGATGTTCTCCACCGGAACCCATTAGCTTAGCATAGATCGCGCCCGCCTCCGGCTGCTCCCGGTGTGAGCTGCTTTCGAGGAGTCTAGGAGGCTTTACCCAGCCTCGGATGTCTGGCTTTTCGTGCTGGGGTCTCTTTGGCCGGGGTCCTTTAAAGTTTTGGCAACTTTGGGGACAAGGACTCGTTGGCGCTAAGAAGAAGCATACTAGGACCCGTACATAGAGAGGTCTTTTGCTGCCTATTCAGCCGGTAATACCAGCTGCGATGGTATGTTTCATTTTGGAGAGCTGGAAGTATATGCACTCCAACTATAAAACCTTCACCCCTTTCTCTCTCCGGCCCTCCCTGAGAGGTCTGCTGGCTTCGCCCTCCTTTCTGCGACCCTACCCATCCTTCTCAAGCATACCCCCCACCAAGCCCTCTGGAAAGGGGGTGTAACAGTGGAGTCTTCAGTTCTATAAGTTTAGGAATGCATTGAGACAAGGCTATCTCCATGGCTGGGTCAGGTGGTCAGGCGCATTACGGGAATAGAGGCGGGCCAGACTTGGGGGACCAAGGGAACAGGTTGGGAGCATTAAGGGTCTAGACTCAAGAAAGAGGCAGCATGGATTTCAAACCCTAGTTATTCCCCAGCTTAAATACAACAGAAAGTCTTTATAGAGTCTCAGGCTATAAGACTGTGAATAAATGAACCCTTGAAGATCTATTTGTGTTTTAAAAGTGAGTATTTTAAGCCAAATTGTTTTAGGGTTGCAGTTTTGGTTTTGCCCAATTTATAGATGGGAAATGGCTGCGTGTCTCCAAATGCTTGTAACTGGTGAGCCATCTCGAGCGATTCGACAATTTCCTTAATTAACTACAATGTAATCTATGTAAAGTTTTGTAATCAATGAAAAGTTAAAATAAAGACACTCTTCTAGTACATTTCCATGCAAGCCTCTTTTTAGGGGCCAAGCTGCCTCTTGGATGAACTCCGCCAGCTTCTGGAGCTTCTGATTATCCAGGCGCAAGGGTGAAGCAGAACATCCATCCCACCTCCACCCCAATGCGCCCTCCCTAGGCGTTTCTGAAGATAGGTACAACTGCCTATCAGCATTTTCTTTGGGGCAAGAGAGGAAACCCTCATCCGAAGAGCCACAGTGCGCTCTTCTGTGTGCGGGAGATGGGGAGTTCAGGTCCGAGTCTCGCTGGCCGCTGCTGCGCACCGTTTCTGCTGGGTCGGCTCCACCTAGGCCCACAGGAGTACAGGTGTCAACGCAACCATCGCGCCAGGGACGCCGCGCGGCGGGTGGGTGCGGCCCCGGAGGGTCCCGTCCCCCACTTTCGCGCAAATCCCGCAGTCCTTCCTTGGACACAGAGGTTCCGCTTTGGGCATCTCTGGGCGTGAACATCGGTGGCTGAAGCCCGCTCCTTTTCGAGCAGCCTGGGCTTGGCAGTGTTGTGCAGCGGGAATGGGAGTTGGTGGGTGGGAAGCGGCGGGATAGAAGCTCCACTAGCATGTCCAACCAATGCATGGAGACCATGCTCTTGTCCTTGCTCACCTTCCAGTAGCTACCTCCTATTTCCTGTACCCGGTCACTTTGATATTTTTAAATTTTACTATGGCTATAGTACTAGAAGACCTTTATTATTTTTTTTTTCAATTTCCAGAGAAAATCATGACAACCTCTCCAAGTCCAACAACGCCCAGCAGAAAGTTATTTTCGAAAAGGATTACAGGAAGAACGATTTTGCATATCTTAGACGAAGAAATTGAAGAGAACATTATTCTAGTTGCCTAAGGCTGCTTTACATTCACATTGCTCAATCTCCTCTTACTTGAAACAATTTAAAAAATCTCACTGAAACTAAGAGAGGGTATGGACTGCACAGGAGTTCGAAGGAACACAAGGAATTGGGTCAGTGAGCATCAATCTAGAATTTAGGAAGGAAACCATTTTATTCCCCCTAAATCCACAGTGAAGGAAGAAAAACAAACATCCCAGAGTTTTAAAACACGTCCCAAAGATTGGAGAAGTTTCGTCTTTTCTCTATGTCTGAAAGTTGTCATTTACGGGAGGGTGGTACTTCTCAATCGCATGAGATTGCCTCTTGTTTCTACGCTGAAGTGGAAAGTAAAACAGCTAAATTTGATCCCCTTTACTCTCCCAGCCATTCAAACCACCAGCACGTTAACAAGGTTGAAGAAGTTAGATTTTGATTCAGTCTTGGGAATGGGCTACAGGTTGAGAAAATTCTCTTTCCTTCCCTCTGGAGTCCTCTTCCTCAAGAAGAGACTGAAAAACAAACAGATGTCCCTGAATTTGGGCCCCAAGCCCCCAGTGAGATAAACTGTTCCCAGTTGCATGGAGTTGGCTTTTAACTCCTTAATTGGGCAGAGGGAGTATCAAAGCTTCTCTTTGAAAATAATTTCACTTTATGATCGATTAATGGCAATTTATTGAACTGCTAGGAAAGAGCTATATGAAAGTAAATTCCACCAAAATTTCTTTTTAATATCCTAGTTCTATTCTGCAATTCTAACAATATCTATACCGTGAAAATACAGACACCTTTAGTCTTGAAGTTAATAAGTGAAATTAAATTACTTTAGCACGAGTGAATGTTTCAAGATAGCAGCTCAATGAAATACCTGTTTTCTCTTCAGAAACGTTTACCTCTCACTTTCATAAACTAGCTGATTTCATTATCTCTGAATCTATCTGTTACTTGTGTCATCTTATTCTGAAAACCTCAAAGACACTGCTTAGCAAGGATACATGAATAGAACTGATTTGGAGAACTGACTTGCAGCCAGCCAGGCCCTTCGTTGCCAGTGGTTTATTTAAATCATGAGTTGGCATTTCATGTTGCCTTATTCTGCCAACCAAAGGGGATAAACACAATGGTAACCTCATAGATTTTCCCCCACAAACTCATTTTTTCATGTTTTACTGTGTTTGGATTTGGGAGAGTAGCTGAGAAGATTTTGTGGATTCAAGCTGTTAACAATATTAGTTAAAAACATTTCTGTAAAAGCTGGGGTTTTCAGGCATGATCTGTTAGTTAGGAATAATACTCTAGTAATGGACTGAATGGTGATTTAATTTTAAAGAAAAAAAGGGGGAAATAGAGAAATCCATACATCCTGAAACCTCACTAAAAAGCTAAGTGGGGAGGAATTACAGTGTGACTTAGTGAAAAAAAATAAGTAAAAGATGGTTCAGTTATTTTCATACAAACTTTGAATAGCTCTTAACAGTGCTTCCAGGTAAAAATCTTCTATAGTAAGTTCAAATGAATAAAGTTACTTTTATTGACATATAGATGATTATTAAAAGAATGTTGAACTTTTCCTTCTTTACATATTTAAAACCCTATTTTTATGTTATGTACACGTCAACTTTAGCTTTGGTGAAATAATTACAATCTTTTGAATTTAGTTTATCTTGTATTCACGTTAACCTTTGTGCCTATTTCTAAGACTGGGGAATATAACTAAAGCCGTATTCATCTTTTAGAAATGAGTTCTTTTTAATGAGTCTCTATGAAATGGTTAAAGATAAGATTATACAAATTCAATTCATATAACCCAATCCTTTAATAATGGTAACATACAAATAGCAAAAAAGGGACACTTAAAATAGATGTGTGTCAAATGTTTTGCCTTGTTATATTTTCACGAGAGAAAAAATTAGAAGGAAATTTACACATTACATAAGATATACTTGGACATGTGTAGCTAAGTCTGAGAGCACATATCAATTATTTTTTAATAGAGAGAAATTGCCTTTCATCTCTGCTTTGCCTGGAAAAGTAACTCTAATTGCTTATAATTTCTGATGCTATCATTTGCTTTTCTTTAAAGACACACAGTTTGGAGAAAGCCTCATAACTAACATATTTGTGAAACTACTTTTGTAAGATATAGGGATATAGAGGAATTTACAGATTCAGAAAGTGGAAGCAGACTAAAGGATTTAAACTGTTGACTTAGATATTTGACAGTGTTGGTGTTGATCCATTCTCAAACTTCTGTTTATAAACTTGATTTCAGCAGGATGCTGAAGGGATTAAAAGGAGACCACAGCAATAACACACTGAAGGTGAAGATATCCTTCTGAGTGTGGAGTGTGGCGTCCTGTCACTTGTATCAAGAGCTCTTAAAACAGCTTTTAAAAAATTCTCATAGGAAGTTTCTCTTTGCATGCGTGGAATAATTTTTAGCATGGACTGCTACACTGTCATTGTCTGTTTTATTTATTTGACACTTAAAAAATAATAAAACGAAGTGCTGAATGGAGGCAACCACACCAACACATTAGAAAGAAACAAAGGTCCTTTTTACATTGGAAAGCAGACCTCAAAGCTATGGAGAGTTACCTCGGCAGAAAGGAAGTGCGAATAGTAGTCGTTAAATTGAAGTACTTTTAATTTTTGTTCTTAACTTCATACTATAAATGTTTCACATCATATTTGAAGATGAAAGTCCAGCTGTGGACTATGAAATTAAACCTCCCCAGGTGGTATTATTGTTTCACCTTTCTTTAGGAGAAGCATGAGACAACTAATTTTTAAAATAATTAAACTCACAGCATTATCCAACAAATTTAAAACATTGCAATGTAAATTTTTTAAAAATGTCATTTTATATGACTTATGCAGTGTATTGTCACAGTGAATCAGAGTGGAAATTTGGCAGTTGTCTAGATAATTCAAAAAACAAAACAGCTAAATATGACCATATAAGAAATAACACTGAACAATTCAGGTCTCAGAGTAGGCTTTCACTAAGAAAAGTTCTTCCCATTTAGTAAATTAATGCCTATACTCGTAAGCATAGCTAATTCTTTCTTCAAACATACATATTCTCAGAATATAGCCATGACCTTAGTCGTGTTTATTGGTATTTGGAAATATTTTAAGAACACAGTGATTCTGAAGTGCTTCAAAATGACTACATATTTTTACCCCTGAGCTTTCTTTTTCTCTGGGGATATTCAGCCTTAATCTCTGGGGCTGAATATCCCTGGGGCTGAATATCTGGGGATATCTGGGAATCTGGGATATCTGGGAATATCTGGGGATATTATTAAGGCTGTAATCTGTATCAATTTATATAACTTTGCCCCTGTGTGTATGAGGGAGTGGCTATTACCAGGCAATTAATGTCTTTTATTATTTTTGGTAATGAATGTGGTAAAACATCCTTTCAGTAATACAACATAATAGCTCCATTATGAAACAACTATTGCTTTCAGAAAAAGAGGCCGTATCTGTGCATTTAAAGTGAAGTGCTATGGGGGTGGGGAGATTGAGAGATGCTGGTTGAAGGACACAAAATTCCACAAACAGGAGTTATAAGTTCAAGAAATCTATTGTATATCGTGGTGACTATAGTTCATAAATTGTACTTAAAAATTGCTAAGGGAGTGGATGTTAAGTTTTTTCACCCTCTAAAAAAACACAAGCATGTGAGGTGATTGATATATATGTTAATTAGCTAGACTTAGTTATTCCACTGTGTATACACAGATAAATATATACAATTTTTATTTGACAATTAAAAAGCAATAAAACAAACTGCTAAATTGAGGCAGCCATACCAACAAGTTAGAAATAAACAAATGTGCTTTTTTACCTTGGGTAGCAGACCTCAAAGCTATGGAGAATTACCTCAGCAGAAAGGAAGTTCCCAATAGTAGGTGTTTAAAAGAAGACATGTCAAAGCACATGTTGTCAAATAGTTATGTAGGTGAGTAACTGGAGAACTGGAGAGAACCCCCAGGTTTTAAAAGGGGAATGGAAAGAGGGAAACCTGGTGCTGATTGCCACCTTTGAAGCACACAAAGTGGCAGACCTGATCCCTGGATGCCCAGAGCTCTAAAGGTCACATATTTTGGGAACTCAGCCTACTGGTCTCATTTCAAGGGACATTGCCCTACCTTCTCTGGGAAAGCCCTATGGCTTCAACCAGATGAAATTATCTTAGCTACTTTCTTAAGAATGTAGGAGCCTGAAGAATACCATGGAAAGTCTGATAAACTGGATATCAAGACACTGGGTTTGGACCCATGGTGAGAAATGGAGTCACCCTTTTAGCCCTCTGTTTATTCATCTGTGCTATAAAGAAACTGGACTAGATGATCTCTACAGATGTTTATGGCACCAGACTCTGAAACTTGAAATTTGAAAGTAGTATATAATGTTTGCAAACATTTCTGACATGAGAGATATTTTCAACCTGAGATCTTTCTTGAAGAATAGCATATTATAAACTTTACTGGAAAACCAGTAATTCTGTGGGGCATATTATTAAAGACCTGGCAGTAATAGCCAGATATTCTTTAGAATTCCAAGGAAATGTAACTCAAAAATGAGCCATGTCTTCCAAGCTTCAGAGAATGAAGTTGAGATCTCTCATATCCATTTTCAGAAGCCAAAGTGTCCATGTGTTTCCTGTGGGCTCGAGTCAACATGGTATGTATATCTAGTATCTGCTCCTTGAAAAATAAAAGTTCAACCTTTCTAAATTTCATGAGACTAAGAACAAAAGATACCCGTTTTGTATTTAGTAAAGTTGGGGCTTCAAAACTAGAACTTTTTTATGTTCATCCTATTATATGGTTAATGTATATTTCAATGTGCAGTAATATATAGCCTGTTTAAGAGAGGAAATTACTAGCATTATTAATTACAACATCCTTTTTGGTGATTAGGACCCCCAAATCTTCCTGCCTAGGATAGGTGAATGCTTAAACAATAGATTTCTGGAAGAAAATGAGCAATAATACATATTTTGTTAGGGTTCTTAGCTTAGTTAGAAATTTTGTTACTTTGTTTATTCTAAAGAATATTTAAAAATCACTTCCAGCAGAGCTGACAGTAAATTTACCATTAGACTCACCCATTCTGTTTCAAACCTGTGGAAATAATAAATAAAATGTAGAAAGAGACGACCAGAAAACATGACTAGACGCCCCAAACTAGGTAAACATTTTGAGGCAAAAAATTCAAAAGCCAATTTTAGGCTGCTATAACAGAGTAACACAGACTGAGTAATTGTAATGAACAGAAACTCATTTTGCTCATGGTTCTGGAGGCTGGGAAGTCCAAGGTTGAGGGGACACATCTGGTGAGGGCCTTCCTGTTGTGTCATGACATAGCAAGAGGGATCACATGGTGAGAAAACATGTGAGAGCTGAACTCCTCCTTCATAAGGACATTACTCCCTTGATAATGGCATTAATCTATTCACGGGGGCTCTGCACTCATGAATAGATTAATGTCATTAATCTGTTATGGAAGAAATGTCCTTGTGAAGGATGAGCTCAGCTCTCACATGTTTTCTCACCATGTGATGCCTCCCACCGTGTCATGTGGGAGGGATGCAGAGCCCTCATGACCTGATCACATTTGAGAGTTCCCATCTCTCAACACTGTTGCTTTGCGGATTAAATTGAGTAAATGAGTGAATACCAAACCTACTTCCTGGTTTCAAAGAATCTACTATGCATCAATTCAATACTACCTAGGATAAGTGTAGAGTTATATATTTCTTGAAAAAAGAATGGCCAGATTTGTGTTTTCAGATCATGCAACCACATATGTGATTCTATTCAGTTCTGTTCAATTCTAAATCTATTGAGAAATTTTTATGTTACTTGTATATGACAGTTTCATCTGTTAGGCATTTTTCTTAGGCAAAATGAGAATTCAAAGTCCAGCTACATTTTAGAATATATTCTCCTCACCAATAAATTCAAAAAATGAGTTCTACTATCACTACAAATCCAGAAGATCTTACATCCAGACACAGACACACACACACACACAGAGAAAGAGAGAGAAACAGATAAATTTTATAGTTAGCAAGTAGGAGGATTAAAGGCTATGGTTATCTAAACACCTTCTGTAATCTTGTAATCATTTTTTTTCTTATTATGGCTGTTCAGAAGTTCCAGCAAAATGTTAAATACAAATGTTGATAATGGATTCATTTATTTTGTTTTTGGCTATAAAGAGAATGTTTCTCATGTTCACCATTAACCATGATATTTGCTTCTTTAACCTTTCTCAGGTCAAAGAAATTTTGGTATTCCTCATTTGTTGACAAATAAAGACCTCAGAGTTTAAATTCACCTAAAATATTTCTGCAAAAAAAAAAAAAAAAAAAAAAAAAAAAAAAAAAAAAAATTTCCAACACACATGAACACATTCAAACCATAACAAAAAGACACAAAGTGATAAGCAGAGTTGGTACCATGGGCTTGCTGGGCTCTGGGTTGGAAGATGGCCATAAGGCTTTGGGCTCCTATAGGGGAATAAGACTAAAAGCCCTGAGCTGGGCTCACTTACTGAAAGGCTTTTCTGGGGCTCTCATGCCTACAAGGAGAGTGAAATGATTACTGTTGAACTGCTGCCCTGACTATATCTTTATTAAAGCTTTTGCCCTAAACAAGCAGGAGGAAAAAGCCATAGACTCATGACCAAGAACTGGGCTAGATGGTCCTCTGACTTTGTACTGGGATTTGCATTATCTCTGCTATCGTAGCAGAGCAGGAGCTGTGAAATACACACATAAGAACAGGTAATGGACTGAGACATGTGCATGGGGTTATGGGAGGGGCAGGTGCAAATGGAAAACTGTTAGCAGGGAAGATAAGGGAGTAATTGCTTATTAAATTTAGTAAATTGCTACTAAAAGACATTATTATTATTTAGTCAGAATTCATCATGGAAGTAAGGATACCTCCCAAAACAAATATATGTCAAATCAGGGTTCTCTCAACAAGAAAGAAGGGAGAATGATATTGGGTAGACAACTAGAAGTATCTTATACAAGATAATGAGGCATTTAAAAATCATATTATTTCATTCAAACTACAACACATACATATTGTTCCACAGAGAAATGTTATCAAATCCTTTTTTAAATAAAGTGACTGAGAGAATAGACAGCCTTACTAACAAAACTGGACAAAGATATGATAAGAAAATGAGGTTATTGACCAGATCAGTTGGAAACATTGATGAAAAAAATCTTAAATAGATTTCAGTCTATATTAGTCCATTTCCACAATGCTATAAGGAACTACTGAGACTGGGTAATTTTAAAGGTTTAATTGACTCACAATTCTGCATGGCTGCGGAGGCCTCAGGAAACATACAATCATGGCAGAAGGCGAAGAGGAAGCCAGGCACATCTTAACATGGCGGCAGGAGTTGGGGGCGGAACTGCCACACACTTTTAAAACATCAGCTCTCATAAGAATTCACTCACTATCATGGGAACAGCAAAGGAGAAACTGCCCCCATATTCCAGTCAGCTCCTGCCAGGTGCGTCGACACTTGGGGATTACAATTTGAGATGAGATTTGGGTGGGGACACAGAGCCAAACCATATCACAGTATAATTTAGAAAAAGATACAGGTAGGAGGGATTTATCCTAGAATTGAAGTTCAGAAATTCTGTCAATTGAAACATACCACGTTAGCAGGTAAAGGGAGAAAAAAATACATGATGATCTCAATGAATGTAGAAAAAGCATTCAATAAAATTTCACCCTCATTCATTGTGAAAATTAAAATAACCAATGCACACATATACCTATGTAACAAACCTACACGTTCTGCACTTATATCTGGAACTTAAAGTAAAATAATTTTAAAAAAAGAAAATCCAAATAGATGGAAACTTCCTTAATTTGATTAAGTGTGGTCATCCAAAATCTGCATAAACATACACAATGGATAAATTTTAGAAGCTTTCCCACTGAAGACTAAAACAAGATAAAGATGTCTACTGTAGTTACTTCTCACAAACATTATTTTGTTGGTCCTAGCCAATCTAACAAGACAAAAGGGGAGAAAAGGGCACGAGCATTTGAAAGGAAGAGGCCAAATATACTTATTTGTTAGCAGTATGATTATATACTTAGAAACCTTAAAAGAATTTGTAGCCATAGTAATAAAACTACTAACAGATCAGCAAGATTGCTAGACTCAAGAGATCAACTTAAAAAAATTAGTAACCTTAATATACCTAAGTAATAATAAATTAGAAAATGTAATAGGAAAAGATCCCAATCAAATACTACAATGTATGTAGAAATAAATATAATAAAATATGTTCAAGATTATGAAAGCAAATTATGAAATATTATATAGGGCCACATAAATGACCTGAATAAGTGTAAACAGATATCACATTATGGATAGAAACAGTTAATATTATAAAAATAGCAATTTTCCATCCATAACTTAAAAATCCAATTTCATTCAATCAGCATCCCAACAAGAGGTTTTTCATCAGACTTGACAAGCTGATTCTAAAATTTCTTTAGTAGAACAAAGGCTTAAGAATAATTAAGACAATTAAGAAGCATGAAGTATCTTCTTTGTGCTTCTTCTTAATTGCCTTAGAGATTGAGATATTTATAGAGTCAAAGAGATTGAGACATTTATAAAGTCATAGTAATTTATACAAAATGACATTCATATTATAGACCAATGAAATAAGAATATACAGCCTAGAAACAGATGTATATAAATATAGAAACAATAAATGGCAGAAGTAATATTAAAAGTAGCAGAAATAGGATAGGCTATCAAATACATGGTGTTAGGATGATTCTTTTTCCATGTTTAAAAATAAAATTTGATGCTTACAACATGTACAAAAAATATATTCATTAGATTTATTTTAATGCAAATTTTAATACAAATCTTAAAACCTTGAAGAAAATAAAGGATATATCCTTATCAACATGCTGTAGGAACATACTTTTTTTTTTTCTTTTTTTTTTTCCGAGACAGAGTCTTGCTCTGTCGCCCAGGGTGGAGTGCAGTGTAGCGATCTTGGCTCACTGCAACCTCTGCCTCCTGGGTTCAAGCAATTCTCCTGCCTAAGCCTCCTGAGTAGCTGGGATTACAGGCATCCACCACCACACCAGGCCAACTTTTTTTGTATTTTTAGTAGAGACGGGGGTTTCACTATGTTGGCCAGGCTGGTCTCAAACTCCTGACCTCATGATCTGCCTGCCTCAGCCTCCCAAAGTAAGGAACATACTTTAAAAAAATACATCAGAGAAAGGGTGAGCATTAATGGAAAAAATTAGTAAATTTGACTTTGTTAAAATTAAAACCAGTTTAATAAAATACACAACAAAAATGAAAATACAAGTCATGTTGTGAGAAGATATTTGTGAAGCATATTGCCAACAAATAATTAGAATCCAGACTTTCTAAGAATTCCTAAAAATAAATTAAAAAGACAGTCTACTAGAAAAAATAGTAAAGAATATGAACCAATAATTTGCAGAAGAGAAAACTAGATAATTATTAAATACAAAAACACTGATTAATCTTACTAATAGTGGTAACCAGAGTAATGAAAGTGAAACCAATAAGATAACTTTTACAACCCCTGGATTGGAAAAAAATGACATGAAGTTGAACAATACCAAATCTTGGCAATGATGTGGAGCAAAGGAAAATTTCAAACACTTGATAGAAATGTAAATTGTTATAGCCAAATTTGAAAGAACTTTGACAATGTGTAGTATTACTATAAAGATTCACATATTCTTCAAGTCAGCAATTTCATTTCTAGGTAGTATACACTCCAGAGAATTTCACACATATGTGCATAGGAAAATAAGTACAAGAAATTCATTTGAAGCATTATTTGTAATAGCAAAAACCAAATATATTCCATGTTCTTACTGCCATGTGAAAGCTTAAAAAAATTGAAATTCATGGAGATAGAGAGTAAAATGATGGTTACCAGAGGCTAGGAAGGGTGGTGGAGGGGGAGGATAAAGAGGAGATGCTTAAGAGGCACAAAAATACAGTTATGTAGAAGGAATAAGGTCTAGTGTTTGGTAACACAACAGGGTGACTATAGTTAAGAATAATTTATTGTGTATTTCCACATAATTAAGAGAGTGGAACCGGAATGCTCCTAATACAAAGAAATGATAAATATTTGAGGTGATGGATATCTCAGTTACCCTGATTTGATGATTACATATTTATGCTTGTATCAAAATATCATATGTACCCCTTGTATTACTCTGCTCTTGTATTGCTAGAAAGAAATACCCGAGACTGGGTAATTTATAAGGAAAAGAGGTTTAATTGACTCACGGTTCTGCAGGCTTCATAGGAAGCGTGGCGCTGACCCCTGCTCAGCTTCTAGGGAGGCTTCAGGAATGTTACAATCACGGCAGAAGGTGAAGAGGCAGCAGGAACATCTCATGGCGAAAGCAAGAATAAGAGAGAGAGATGGGGGAGGTGCCACACACTTTTAAATGGCTAGATCTCTTGAGAACTCACTCACTATCGTGAGGACAGAACTCACTCACTATCTAGAGGGCAGAGTCTTGTTATGTTGCCCAGGCTGGTCTCAAACCCCTGGGCTAAAGGAGTCTCTCCTTTTCAGCCTCCTTAGCAGCTGAGATTACAGGTGTGAGCCACTGTGCCTAGCTGAATTTTTAAATAAATGTCTCCTTACATATTTTTCCTAGTTTTATCATTTGTGATAAGTATTCTTAAATAATATATTGTGTAGTTTTGTCCTTTATTAATTACATGTAAATTGATTCATACTGCATGTGGTGTTCTGTGACCTGCTTCTTACACTCAAATTTGGGTTTTTGACATTTATCCATGTTGATATATAAATTGTACTCCATTTATTCACTACTGTTTAATAGTCTATTGCAAAAATTTACTGTATACTACGTTTTCATGTTGCTAATAAAGACATATCTGAGACTGGGCAATTTACAAAAGAAAGAGGTTTAATGGAGAACTCAGAGTTCCATGTGGCTTGGGAAGCCTCACAATCATGGTGGAAGGCAAGGAGGAGCAAGTCACATCTTATGTGGATGGCCACAGGCAAAGAGAAAGCTTATGTTGGGAAACTCCCATTTTTAAAACCATCAGATCTCATGAGACTTATTCATTGTCACGAGAATAGCATGGGAAAGACCCACCCCCTTGATTCAGTCATTTCCCACTGGGCCTCCCACAACACGTGGGAATTATGGGAGCTACAAGATGAGATTTGGGTGGGGACACAGAGTCAAACCATATCAATAGCATTATTATAGTTTATTCATTCTATAGTTAAGGTCATTCGAGCTGTTTAACTTTTTGATATTAAAAAATGAAGCTTTGAACATGTCTCCAGGTACATATGTGTACAAGAAGTTCTCTGAAGTATATATCTGATAGTGAAACCGCTAGTCACAGGGTTTATGCAGGTTTAACTTTACTAAGTAATACCACAATGTTTTTCTGATTGTACTCATTTATATTTCTACTGATAAAGGATGAAGAAATTCCTATTTCTAAGTATTTTTTTTTGAGCACACTGCCTTGTCAATTTTTAAATTGGCCAATATGTGATATGTATATTGAAATCTTATTTTCATTTTCATTTCCCTGATTCGTGATGACAATAAGCCATTAATGTTTCTACTTCTGTGAAATGTCTGTTATCTATTTTGCACATTTTTTTCTAATTGGTTGCTTATCTTTTTCTTATAGATTTATAGGAGCTTTACATATATATTGGATACTAATCTTTTGTTATATGTGCTGTAAATATCTCTTCTTATTTGTGACTCACCTTTCTACTCTTTCATGGTTTCTTTTGATGAACAGAAGCTCTTAATTTTAATGTTGAAAAATTACCATTTGTTCCTTTGTTGTTTTGTTGTCATGCTTTGCTTATTAAATTCTTCACTTTCCTGAAATCATAACAAAATATTGTTATATGTTGTCTTTTAAACATTTAAAATTTTCCCTTTTACATTTATTTCTCTAACTTACTAGAAATTAATTTCTAGTGGTTTTTATTAGAGTGTGAGGTAGAGATTCATATTTTTCTATATAATCTATCACCCCAGCATTTATTGACTAGCTTACTCTTTTCCCAGCGATTTACTGTCTGAGAAAAACCAAGTTTTTATATATGCATGAGTTTGTTTCCTGACTCTGTCTTCTATTGATTACATTGATTATTTCTTCCTTTACCAATGCCAAACTGTCTTAATTAGTATAGCTTTATAATAGATTTTTATATGTGGTAGGATATGTTTTCAAACCTTGTTCTTCATACTTAGAGTGTCTTGGCTATTTTTGGATTATTGAATTATCATAAAACATTTTTAATTATCTTGCTACATTCTCTGAAAAATCCTCTATATCATTTTAGGAACAACTGACATATTTTTGCTGTTGAGTCTTTCAATGCAAGAATGTGAAATAGCTCTTGATTCATTTAGGTCTTTTAAATTGTTTTTCAAGATGTGTTCCTAGGCACTTTATATATTTTGTTGTTCTTGTTAATACTATCTTTTTGAAATGATATGTTTTAATTTACTGTTGCTGGTAAAGAAAGACATAATTGCATATCATTATTTTTTGTATCTGCCATTTTGTTAAACTTGCTTTTAAAGGCCAATAATTTACATATAGTTTTTTATATATTCCATGTGAACAATAATATCTGTAAATGGTGACAATTTTCTTTCTTTCTATCTCTTTGTAACTTCCTTTCTTCCCATACTTAAACCTTTTGTTTCTTTTTCTTGTCTTTACTCTACTGTCTGGTAACTGTAATACAATGTTGAATAGAAATGGTAATAGGTAACATTCTTGCCTTGTTCCTAATCTTAAATTGAATGTATCAAATATTTTACCATTAAGTATGTAATTTTCTCTCAGTTTTTGTAGATGTTCTTTATTAGGGAAAATAAGTTTTCATCTGTTACTAGTTTGCTAAAATTGAATTTTTTAAATTATGAATCTATGTTGAATTTTATCAATTTTTCTGTATCAATTGAGACGACCCAATGGATTTTCTACTTAATCTGTTAATGCGGTAAATTACATTAATTGATTTTCTAATATTAACCAACCGTTGTCATATATCTCATTTTTTTCCATACATTTTTGATTTGGTTGGTAATGTCTTATATGGAATTTTTTTCATCTATGTTTATGAGTGAAATTGCCCTGTTATTTTCATTTCTTATAGTATCCTTAGGTTGTTTTGTTACCTAGACAATGCTAGCCTCATGTAAAGAGCTGGGAATGTTTTCTCTTTTTTATTTTCTGAAAGAAGTTGCTTATGATGGATGTTCTAGCACTATTGCTTGCAGGGGTCAACACCAAAGCAGCTGAACCTATTCCTGAAGTCATTTTTAAAGACATTGTACTTGCCTGTTTATAGAAAATTTAAATATTGGCATTTTAAGAGATTAGATTTTGGGGTTATTATAGCAGCAGAGAAAGTATATTCATCTTTTCCTAGCCTCTGTCACCTACACTCTTCTTTATGATGGAAGTAATTCACATCTATACAGTGAGGTCTGATTGTATATGAAGTCTTATAATAGTTAGATACAGAGGAAAAGGGAGGTATTAATTTACCATTTTCTAACTCATCAGTAGTCTCGGAAAGTATCCAGCAATTTGAGAAAAAAATTCTGCTTGTTAAAATTTTCGGATTTTCTTGCTGAGGAGGGTGAGGTTTTAGGTTTTAGGTTTTAGGTGGGTTTTTTTTTCAGGGCTTTTAGGAAAAGGGGAACGACAATTATACCTCAAGTGTTCCAATCCTCAGCTGGTAGAAAAGGAAGATCTACTTTACAGTAGCTCATCAAATACATTGTCCTCAGAAATTCAGGGGACACAGCATCTTCTTCAGGAACAAGTATTCCTGGTTTAACTATTGCAAGGTTGAAGCCCACAGATGTTAGATTGGGTCCCCATACCAATTTATTCCAGTGGATTATGATTGCAACAAATTCAGAGAAACATTTCCCATAAAACCATTATTGTAAAAGTTCAGCTCCTTTACAATTGTTAGAGGATTAGGTTACCACTTCTAGTAACTGCTCACTTATGTTCTTCAGTCTCATAACAGGGACTTTCAAAACATTTTGCTTAACACATTCCATTTCTATGTAAATAAGACAGGCTTCAAATGAGATGCCTTTCTTGTCTGGGGTTAAATTTGAGACATAAGTGCACTTCAGAATTTAAATGTAGTGGAATAAATAAGTGAACCATGTAAGAGTGACCTCACCTGCATCTGCATTTTCAGTGTAACTATTCAGGTTTGTCAGGAGAGTCTGAAAATACAACAATTACTTATACCTACTCTTGATTTCCAACTTGCAGTTAAGACCTATCTAAATATAGGCAGCGAATAGAGTGTCAAAAATAGAAGATGTAAGAAGTTGGAGAAAAGTTACCTACCATGTTGTAGTATTGCAACATTTTAAAATATTTTCTTTCTTTCCCTTTTCTTTTGGGGTATTAAAATAATTTTTAAATTAAGGTACAGCTTGCATACAGAAAAGTTCACTCTTTTCAGTGTATAGCTAATTTTGACAAAGCCATACAAAAGTATAACCCCTACCACAATCAAGATGTAGAACAATTTCATCACTCAAAACAAACAAACAAACAACAACAACAAAAAACTAAAACCCTCACTCTGCTTTGTATAGGCATACTTCAGAGATATTGTAGATTTGGTTCCAGATCACTGCAATAAATGAAAACTGCAATACAGTCACAAAAGTTTTCTGATTTCCCAGTACATGTAAAAGTTATGTTTACACTATACTATTAAGGTGTGTAGTAATATTATGTCTAAAAAATGTACACGCCTTAATTTAAAAATATTTTGTTGCTGAAAAATGCTAATGATCTATCGAGCCATCATAATCTTTATGCTGGCAGAGAGTCTTACCTCGATGCTGATGGCTGTTGAATGGTCAAGGTAGTGATTGATGAAAGTTTGGGGGTATCTGTGGCAATTTCTTAAAATAAGGAAACAATGAAGTTTGCCACATCAATTGACTCTTTTTCAAAAAAGATTTCTCTGCAGCAAGCAATGCTGTTGATAGCATTTTAGCCACAGCAGAACTTTTTTCAAAATTGGAGTCAACCCACTCAAACCCTGCTGCTGATTTATCCAATGGGTGACTATAATATTCTAAACCCTTTGTTGTTACTTTGACAATGTTCATAGCATCTTCATCAGGAGTAACATTCCATTGGAAGACATCCTTTTCTTAACCTTAATAAGCAACTCCAAATCCATTCACGTTTCATCATGACATTGCAGCAATTCAGTCACATCTTCAGGCTCTGCTTCTAATTCTAGTTCCCTTCCTATTTCCACTGCATCTTCAGTTTCCTCTCCTATTGAAGTCTTGAGCCCCTCAAAATCACCCATGAGGGTTGGAATCAACTTATTCCAAATTCCTGTTAATGTTGATATTTTGACCTGTTCCTAGATTCATGGATGTTCTTAATGGCATCTAGAATGGTGAATTCTTTCTAGAAGGTTTTGAATTTACTTTGCCCAGATCCATCAGAGGAATCACTCTCTATGGTAGCTACAGCTTTACAAAATGTTTTTCTTTTCTTTTTGTTCTTGTTTTTTTGAGAAGGAATCTCACTCTGTTGCCCACGTTGGAGTGCGGTGGCGCAATCTCGGCTCACTGCAAGCTCCACCTCTCGTGTTCACACCATTCGCCTGCCCCAGCCTCCCAATTAACTGGGACTACAGGTGGCCGCCACCACGCTTGGATAATTTTTTTTTTCCTGTATTTTTAGTAGAGACAGGGGTTCACTGTGTTAGCCAGGGTGGTCTCAATCTCCTGACCTTGTGATCCACCTGCCTCAGCCTCCCAAAGTGCTGGGATTACAGGCGTGAGCCACCGCGCCTGGCCACAAAATGTTTTTCTTAATTCATGACTTGAAAGTCAAAATTATTCCTTGATTCACGGACTATGGAATGGATGTTGTATTAGTGGGCATGCAAACAGCATTAATCTCCTTGCACATCTTCATCAGAGCTCTTGGGTGACCAGATGTATTGTTAATAAGCAGTAATATTTTGAAAGGAATCTTTTTTTTTTTTTTTTTTTTTCCTGAGCAGTAGGTCTCATCAATGGGCCTAACATATTCAGTAAACCATGCTGTAAATAGATATATTGAAACTGAGGCTTTGCTGTTCCACTTATAGGACACAGGCAGAGTAGATTTAGCATAATTCTTAAGGGCTCTAGGATTTTTGGAATGGTAAATGAACATTGCCTTCAACTTAAAGCCACCGGCTGCATTAGCCCCTAACAAGGGAGTCAGCCTGTCCCTTGAACGTTTAAAGCCAGTCATTGACTTCTCTTCTCTAGCTATTAAAGTCCTAGATGGCATTTTCTTCCAATATAAGGCTGTTTTGTTTACAATGAAAGTCTGTCATTTCATGCAGCCACTTTATCAATGATCTTAGCTAGATGTTCTGGATAACTTGCTGCAGCTTCTGCATCAGCACTTGGTGCTTCTCCTTGTACTTTTATGTTATGGAGACAGATTCTCTTCCTAAACCTCATGAACCTTCCTTTGCTAGCTTAAAACTTTTCTTCTGCATTTTCTTCACCTCTTTCAGCTTTCACAGAACTGAAGAGAGTTAGGGCTTTGCTCTGGATTAGGCTTTGGCCTAAGGGAAAGTTGTGGTTGGTTTTGTCTTCTATCCAGATCACCAAAACTTTCTCCATCTTTGCAGTAAGGCTGTTTCTTTTTCTTCTCATTCATGTGTTCACTGGAGTAGGACTTTTAATTTCCTTCAGGAATTTTTCCTTTGCATTTATAACTTGGCTAACTGTTTGATGCAAAGGGCCTAGTTTTCTTTTTTTTTCACTAAATTTAATCATTTCTAGCTTTTGATTAAAAGTGGAAGACATGTGACTCCTCCTTTCACTTGAACACTTAGAGACTATTGTAGGGTTATTAATTGACCTAATTTCAATATTGTTGTGTCTCAGATAATAGGGAGATTTGAAGAGAAGGAGAGAGATAGGGGAATGGCTGGTCGTTGGAGCAGTCAGAACACACACAACACTTTTCCATTAAGTTTGCCACCTTATATAGGCATGGTTTGTGGCACCCCAAAACAATTACAATAGCAACATCAAAAAGATCACTGATACAGATTACCCTAATAGATATAATAATAATGAAAAAGTTTGAAATACTGAGAGAATTACAAAAATGTGACACAGAGACACCTGCTGTTGGAAAAATGGTAATGGTAGATTTGCTTGATGCAGGGTTGCCACCAGAAACCTTCAATTTGTTTAAAAGAAAATGCAATATCTGCAAAGCACAATAAAGCAAAGTTCAATAAAATGAAGTATGACTGTAGTTAACCCCTGCCATCTCTCATTCCTAGACCTTGGCAACCACCTCGGCAATTCTCTGTCATTGTAGTTTTGCTTTTTCTAGGATGCCATATAAATGGAGTACAATGTCTAGCTTTTCTTGATGTAGCTGCTTTCAATTAGCAATATATATTTGAGATTCATTTGAGTTGTTGTGTGAATTAAACGTTTGTTCCTTTTTATCATTGAGTACTATTCTATTGTAATGATGTGCCACAATTTGCTTATCCATTCCCCAGATGAAGAACATTTGTTTTTTTTCAATTTTTGCATATTTCATTTGTATTACATTTTTCATTTTCTAAGATTTAAAATTAAGCCACTATTTATACATGAATAAAAGTATATTACAGGTTATTTCCCAGTCGCATAGTGAATGTGAGCTGCCTTCAGATACACTGCAGATCCTTTCTCTTACCTGTGCTTTCCTTTTGCTTTCCTATTAAGTTCTAGAGTTTCTGTCTTATGATGCAATTGAAACTGCATTTTCAAACCTTTCCACACTGATCTTCCTTTCACAGAAGCATGACCTTATCTCAGAACTCAAGTTACAATAATATATTCAGCGGTTTGAATATTTGATCAATTTCTATGCTTTCCAATTGATTTTAAGCTCCATAGGAAGGAGGCCGTATCTCCTTTTGCCAAACACTATTACCCTAGGACCTTACACAACACAGAGCCCACAGTAGGCTCTCAATAAGTATTTGTGGAAGGTATGAATCCTCACGCTATTACTCTAAGCAAATGATTTCCCTTAGTGCATTTCTGAGTCCATCTCATCTTCCACATCTCAAAATTATTCATTCATTCATCTGTCTTTCTTCTATCTATCTGTCTGCCTCTCTGTCTATATTTTTCTCAGAAGAAGAAATGCCTATCATTTCCTTCATGGCTAACCCCTTCTCTCATCTCCTTACTATCATTCTCACTACTCTCCCTAAATCCTTTGGTACCTTGTTGTATAAATCGTGCCAGTATTCTCTTTTTCTCTCTTTTTCCTCCTCTTCCTCTAGTTACTGCTTCCCTTCGTCTTGGAAACATGTGGTGCTCCATCTTCTAGGAGTCATCATTTTGTATTACTGTCCCATCTGACCGCCTTTCCCTCTCAGGCAGCCAGGGCTGGTGGAGACTTAAAAGCCCCAGGGCATGGGATAAGTTGGAGTGTTGGTGGCAATGCAGGAAAGGACATGCATTAGATGATCTGAGAAGCAGCATCTGGAGGACAAAAAGGAGACAAAGACCTGGGAAGATTAGTTATGAAATTCCTCAGTCTAAAACAGCTCTAGAGTTGGAAGAATCTGAAGCCCGAGTCTCCTTACTCTGTTGGGTAAAAGCATGTATGGGGACTGGGATGAGAGGGCAAATGGCAACCAATGTACCATTTGTCTAAATATTTCACAATTAAAAATCAAGCTAAGAAACTGCTCAATAGAATAGGTTCCACTTCCTACTTCAAAAATATACTTCATAACAATAAATACAAAATAATGTGTGAAGCTATATTTATGGGACTCACATTTGTCAAAAAATAAAAGACAACTAGGTTTAATTGTTATTGCACACATTTAAGAACTCTGTTGATGTTTGGATAAGTAACAGTATAGCCAAAAATGACAAAATGGATTTTTCTTGCCTTTATTTCAGCAAGATTGCTAATTAGGTTGTTATCACAAAGATTTTAACGTAATTTATTTTCTATTAATAATGTCAAACTACACAACTTTTCTTGAATCATTGTAGTTCTTTGATAGTTTTTACTAGTTTTAATTTGAAAGAATAATTAGATTTGAAAATGAACCATGAACTTTATGAATCAGGTTAAACATCTTTATGGGTTAGCATATGAAAAATTATTACAGACAATATTACATGATATTTTTAATTTCACCATATGAATTGCTAGCACTTTGGTTGTGACAGTCATCATCTCTTATGGCAGTATCTAGATCTCAAACCGTACTTATTAAGTTATTTTTCCTTCAGAAATTTTAATAGCAATCTATTGTAAAGAAAATTTTAAAAAGCAGTACATTGATCAATGACAACTTGATATATATTGGCCAGAAAATTGTACAAATAGAAGTTTATTTCAGAATTATTTATATGCGAATCATCAATTTCATAGTCACGTAGGTTTCCTCCATGTTTGAATTTCCTTGTAGTTTACTGGAATGTTACTTTTGGAACATATTTTATATTTTTAAATTTAACATTTGTCTTTAAATTAAAAAAATAAAATTTATTAAAAAGTGGAACTACTAAAGTTATATCTTTTTTAAGATAAATTTTGCTAATATTATTAATAGCAAGCAACAGTTCATACCAATAGCTGTGGCTATCACAAATTCAAAATTAGTTTCACTTCCTGTCAATGTCCATGACTCACTCTTTGTGGATCTTCTGTGGTTTGGCTTACCTCTCCTTGTGCATCTCATATCTTGGCTAAATTAAGTTTAATTGCTTTAACAACATTTTGTCAAAATTCCTGTCATGTGTTTGAGAGTGGTTTAAAAGTCACATTCTTTTAATCAAGATGTTCTATCTTTGAGCAGATCCAGAAAATATTGTATGTAGTTGTTAAAATTATTCCCCAAATTTATTATCTTCACAGTAGAGTTTATGTCTCCTAGTAACAAATTCGAACTATGCATTGTACCTGGCAGAAAGAATGTTTTCTGATTTTCAGCTAAGATTCTGGTTTCTACACATTTTTCTTCAGCAACGTTAGTGTCATTATCTTAGGCTTCCCCTCTAAAACTTTAAAAATTGATCTCTAAATTCATTTTCTCATTCTTCACATAATTCAGAACCAAGGAAATACTAATTAATTGTGATATTCTTGTTTTCTTCTCTAGTAGCTTAAAAGTACCTGAAATCAATGTGAATTTTCAACATGACTTTTATCCCTGGTACAGGCCGGTTGAAATGAGTAACAATTACTTTTTCAAATTATATCTATGATAATTTTCTTTCATTTTTGTGCTCATTAAACTAATAATCCCATTTTGAATTCTCCACACTAGACAGTGATCATTTGCTTTATGATGACCATTTTTCATCTACCTTAAATGTTTGGCCATTCTACCACTGCATTTTGAAATCCTTTCTATTAAATCTAGAGATATTCCACTGTTTTCTGTATATCATTATACCCATAGTTCTGACATTTGTTTTAACAGTGTTTACATAATATTATTTCAATAACATTACACTAATAGTCTTTTTTCTTTCTCTTCCTTTTTTTTTCCCCCTGGAGACAGGGTCTTGCTCTGTCACCCAGGCTGGAGTACAGTGGTGAATCATGGTTCACTGCAGCCTCCACCTCCTTTGCTCACATCATCCTCCTGCCTTGACCTCCGAAAGCATTGGGATTAAAGGCATGAGCCACCACACCCAGTTTACACTAATATTCTATATTGACATTTAATTTCTTTGTTGAATCCATTGTTTGGCTGCTTATTCAGTTTTTTTTCAGTGCCAGAAATTGCACATATGCTTTTTAATATGTGCAAGTGATATTCTGTGTTCTTTCAATGGAGAATATAAGTTTCCTGTAAAAAAATAGTTTCATTGGCTAAAGCTGATCTTGAAGGTTGGCTGTGAATCATATCACAGCAATAGCAAAACACGTTGTCTTTGAACGTTGTTGTTTCTCTGCTTGGAACACTCTAAGTTTTCCTTATCACAACTCACTCTCTCACTTAACTCAAGCCTTTGTACAAAGGGCTCCTCAAAGAGGTTCTTACTGGACACAAGATCTAACAGCACCCTGGCCCCATGATTTCTACCTCTAGCACTTGCGACTACTTGCATGTCATGTCTTCCCCACTAGACCTTAAGCTGCACGAGGACAGGACTCTGCCTGTTTTGTTCCCAACGGTATCTCTAGTATCTAGAACAGTTACTAGCCTAGTATCTAGAACAGTTACTAGCCTACAGTGGGCACCTAAATATTTGTTGAGGGAAAGTGCTCTCTTTTCAGAAACTGCATTCTTTAGCTCATTAATGAATTTCTTTGGTCTAGGCCAAAGGCCCTTTATTATTTTCTATTATCTTAACTTCTGTTTAGCAGTCATTCTCAAAGGGCAGTCCCCATACCAGCGGCTTTCGCATAACCTGACAACTTATTGGAAATGCAAGTTCTTAGGCCCCACCCTAGATCTACTGAATCAGAAGCTCTGGAGGTGGGCCCAGCAATCTTTTCATAATTCCTGTAGGTGTTTCTGATGCATGATAAAGTTTGCGAGCCACTGCTTTATGTGCAAATGATTTCATGTTGTGAATTGCTTTCTTACTTTTATAGTCCCATTGTGATTTGTATTAAGGGCATATTGAATGCTAGAATTCTTTTTCTTTTCTTTTTACTATGAGCTATTCAGATGATATTGATCAGACATTACTGTATGACTCGTACTTAATCCTATTCAAGAATCAAGCATGAAGATAATCTTGGATTATATATCAAGGAATAAATTAGAATTATATTCTCCTGCTTGCTCCTCAATAAGAGACTAAATGATGCAATTGGTTTAATATATTTTACGGTTTATTTGTGCTTGTAGCAGGTGACTGTCTGCTTCAGGGCTATGGTATTTTATTTATTTCTATTTTTTTTCTACTCCTTTCTGTTTCTTGTTTCACTTCCTGTCACTTGAGAGGAAAATGTATTTGAGGATGGAAGAAAGGACCAAGTTAGGGAAAGAGCCAAAGCTTCCACTGCACTTCTCATAGGGAGAATAATTAGGATCTTAGTGGAATTTCCATTTTATGCATTCTTAATGGTCTCATCCAATATCCCTAATCTTTCTGACAGTTAATCTAAAAAAGATCAAGAATTATTACTGTTCTTTCTTAACTAGTGTGCTTTGTGAGTTGGTTTTTATGGCATGTCATGCACTCTAGGGTTTATGAATTAAAGTTTACTAAGAGTTACTCTGAGTGCCTGCAAAACTCTGTCCAAGCTTCAGTGTCTACTCCAAAGCTCTTAATTGGTGTGGAAAGTAAAAACAGCAAAAAGATTATCCTCAAAATAATGAGATACTGTTTAGTCATGTTGTTTTACTTGATTTGGTTTAAGCTAGCAATGGAGTCCTTTTTTCTTGCGTATTTTTGAGAGAGTGGGGAAAATGTTTTGTTGTCAGATATTCCATTTTTATACAAAGAGAAAAAGGTTTTTAAAAAGGGTCACTTAAAGGCATGGCTCCTGAGGGAGGGAAAGTGAAAAGATGGCATTTATTGGAAGTTGGCAATAGTTTGAGGACAGCTAGCTTTCTGCTCTTTCTGCTTTGCCGTATTTAAATGTTTTTCTCCATTAATTCTACTATTTGTTCTCTATGGTCTAGTAAAGTGAATTCTATTGCTTTTTAAACACACACACAAATGCACACGCACACACACACGTGTGCGACCAAGCACAGAGCTCTACCTTTCATATCTTCTCAGCATAAATCAAGTTCTGAAGGATTTGAGGAAAGCACACCAAATCTCAAATGAAAGGGATGTTGTTCATAAAAGGACTGAGATTTTCCAGATACTCCATTTCAGTAGTCAGTGAGCTGGTGAGTAGAAAGATTATAATTATAATTATAATTTTATTCCACACAGAACATGCACACGGATGTGACTTCCTTCATGGAAGTGATGGCATGACACCCCAGACGAACTCCTCCCGTTCTATGTATTTCACCTTGACCCCAGTTCTGGATCACAGTTGACTGGTGTCACTTGAATTATGGACTGGGATGAATATCAGCCATGAATGTAGAAAGAGCCCTGGACTTGGAAACATAACATCTCAGGACAAGTTTCACCTTGGCCTTTTCAGCTCTGCTACCTGGGGTCGCTTTTGACCTTCTGTGTTTTCATCTCTAAAATGGGGATGCCACCGCATATTATTCTTATTTCCTAGCATTTCAGATGTAGTTGTGAGTGTGGAAAATGCTGTGTAAATGTTGTGCATTGTTCAGAAGGAAGATATTGTTAGTATCATTATCACTATTAATAACCACACGCTTTTGAGAGATAAGACTATGAAAATAGTGGTAAGGAGCAGCCCTGAAAGACACCCACACATCCTGAGTGCAGAGAGAATCACAGTAAGGTTGACAGCATTTTAAGAAGCATTGAGGCCGGGCGTGGTGGCTCACGCCTGTAATCCCAGCACTTTGGGAGGCCGAGGCGGGTGGATCACGAGGTCAGGAGTTTGAGACCAGCCTGGCCAACATGGTGAAACACTGTCTCTACTAAAAATACAAAAAATTAGCCAGGAGTGGTGGTGCATGCCTGTAATCCCAGCTACTCAGGAGGCTGAGGCAGAAGAATCGTTTGAACCCGGGAGGCGGAGGTTGCAGTGAGCTGAGATTGTGCCACTGAACTCTAGCCTGGGTGATAGAGTGAGACTTCATCTCAAAAAAAAAAAAAAAAAAAAGCATTGAATGGTTGCTTGTGTCATAATTTTTCTCTTTCTTTAAATGACATTTTGGGGCTCCTCAGGGCCAATGCTTCTCACTGGGTGTTCAGCATTAATCTCAAGAAAATGAGGAAACTGAATTTCTTCCAGGGCTGCCACATCGCCTTCCCTCTCTGAGGACATCCCTATCACTCTCCCAAGGACTGCATTGTGCAAGGATGTTGAAACCTTGAACTCCCCTAGTGAAGGGATTGGGAAAGTGGCTGCACAGTGAAAAATGCAAGGCATCTGGAAAAAGTGCCCAGAGGATGTAATGTGTCTCAGTGACCAACTGGCTGACTGTATCCTGTTCTCTCATTCTTTTATTCCCTCCAGACATCCTCCGTTTCTTTTCCTGCCCTGAATAGTAATGACTTCTTCATCTGGCACAGCCACTGAAGAGGGAGAATAAGGGCCTTCCCAGGCCACACCGGCCATGCCCTATTTCTATTGGCCAAAAGAGATGATGGATGAATGGCAGATGCTGCTGTCAGCCCAGCTCCTTTGCTCAGCCTCTGGAGATTATTGATACTCGCTGGAGACTAGTCAGCTGCTCAGTGGAGGTGCCCTAGGGTCAACATGGATCCCAAATCCAGGAAAATATGCTGGTATACACATAGTCATCAAATAAAACACTTGAGGCTAAGTACGCCCCCCAAAGTCTGCACTCTCAGAGAAGCAGCTGTGTAAAATTTACTCATCTCCTCATTCCAGAGACTCTAAGAGGTCCTAGCACCAATGGGATATTGCCTCTTTCCTGTCCCACTTCTTTATTACTCACACTCTATTTCACAGATTCAGTGAATGCAGTGTTTCTAAGACACACCTGGCAAGTGTTGTAAACACCAGTTTGTGCAACACTATTCACATTACTGACCTGGCTACAGGATGCCTAGTTGAACCCTTTCCATTTTGCCTAGCTTTTCCTAGCCAGCAAAATAATTTCATCCAGGAACCAGGGCTGGCCTACTAATTACAAGTTTGCATACAAATCCATGCAGCACTAGGACCTAGTTTGTGCTTTAGGTTTATGGCTTGTGGGGAGGTGAGGATGGGACTGGACACTGTTTATTCTATAAGCTGGACATAGATTCAGTTCATATGTAGGTACACAAGATGCCAGCCCTACATGTGGGCTCTTTACTGAACAGCTGAGTGGTCTCTGATACATTTCAGTCAATGATCTTTTTAGACTGAAGGTAGAGCCCACA
Organism: Pongo abelii; assembly: GCF_028885655.2. Lineage (NCBI taxonomy): Eukaryota > Metazoa > Chordata > Mammalia > Primates > Hominidae > Pongo > Pongo abelii. The sequence continues at coordinate 118,450,742 of NC_071990.2, read as the reverse complement.
ACTGACTGAGGACAGCAGCTGCTGTCATCCATCACTCTCTCCTTGGCCAATAAGGAGAGTGTACTAGGACCTGCCTGTGGTAGGAGAGGCTGACTGCTAACTGTTAAATGAAGTAATCATTACTCAGACTTGAAAGAAAACCGCATAATGTCATGATGGAATATATGAATATATCAGTCCTTTGTTAGGTCAAATACTTTTCAGACTCAGAATGTCTATTTTCAGTGTATTATTGCATAGTAATTTCTTAACTTATTGTCTGATTGCATAGTTTAGGGTGAGTGTTATTTTGGGCAAAATGACATAGCTCATAGGGCTGTCTAAATAAATTATTAAAGTAGAGGAGTTGAAATTTGAAACATAGATTATTACAAATTAGACCCAACTGGTAAAAACAGTACAGAATTAATTTATCCTTTAATAGATTATAACGAGTCTAAGAAGTGAATATTTTAAAAATGGTATAGCAATAAAACATTTCATTTTTCCTCTCAAGCAGTGACCTTTCTAGAATGTAAAGGTAAATTTAAAAAAAAGCAGTCCCATGGATTTCTTCTTGTCTTCTTCCCCTACTTATCCTATAGGCTTAAAAACTATGAGCATAAATACATGAAACAAAGTTTGGTGAAAATGGAAATGATAATGTAGTATTTTTGCTTATAGAACTGGTGAACATTTTAAAAACAATAATACTTTACACTTTCAAGAGTGTGGTGAAAGGATGGGAATAAATTGGCAAAACTTGTGTGTAGGACAGCTGATATGGTTTGGATCTATGCCCCCATCCAAATTTAATGTTCAGTTGTAATCCACAATGTTGGAAGTGGAGTCTGGTGGGAGGCAACTGGATCATGTGCATGTTTTCTCATGAATGGTTTAGTACCATCTCCTCAGTGCTGTTCTTGTGATAGTGAGCGAGTGAGTTATGATGAGATCTGGTTGTTTAAAAGTGTGTGGCACCTCCCCGCCTCTCTCTTCCTCCTGCTCTGGCCATGTGAAGATGCCTGCTCTGGCTTTGCCTTCTGCCATGAGTAAAAGCTCCCTGAAGTGTCCCCAGAAGCAGATGCTGCCATGCTTCCTGTACAGCCTTTAACTGTGAGCCAATTAAACCTCTTTTCTTATAAATTACCCAGTCTCAGGTATTTATTTATAGCAGTGCAAGAATGGACTGACAGAGAAAATTGGTTTCAAATGGGGACTTTGTGTGGTGGCTCCAATCCCACATTTCTCCTCTGCACTGCTCCCCATGTCCCAGTCTCTCCAGTTCCAGCCATGGCTCCAAGGGGCCCGAACATAGCTTATGCTGCTGTTTCAGAGGGTGCAAGCCATAAGTTTTGGCAGCTTCAATGTGGTGTTAAGCCTGCAAGTGTACAGAATGCAAGAGCTGAGGCTTGGGAGCCTCCACCTAGATTTCGGAGGATGTATGGAAATGCCTGGATGCCCAGGCAGAAGCCTGCTGCAGGGGCAGAGCCCTAATGGAAAATCTCTACTAGGGTAGTGCAGAGAGGAAATGTGGAGTTGGAGCTTCCACACAGAGTCCCCACTGGGGCACTGCCTAGTGGAGCTGTGAGAAGAGAGCCACCATCCTCTAGACCCCAGAATGGAATATCCCTGGCAGCTTGCACCTTCAGCCTGGAAAAGCTGCAGGCACTCAACTGCAGCCCATGAGAGCAGCCATGGGGGCGGAGCCCTGCAAAGCCACAGGGAAGGAGCTGCCAAAGGCCTTGGAAGCCTACCCATTGCATCAGTCTGCTCTGAATGTGGTACATGGAGTCAAAGGAGATTATTTTGGAGCTTTAAGATTTAATGACTGCCCTACTGGGTTTTGGACTTGCAAGGGGCTGGTGGTCCTTTTCTTTTGGCCAATTTCTCCCTTTTGCAATAGGAGTATTTACCCAACACCTATGTCCCCATTGTGTCTTGTAAATAATTAACTTGTTTTTTATTTTGTAGGCTTATAGGTGGAAGGGACTTGCCTTGTTTCAGATGAGACTTTGGACTTTTGAGTTAATTCCAGAATGAGTTAAGACTTTGGGGGACTGTTGGGAGAGCATGATTGTATTTTGCAACTTGAGAAGGACATGAGATTTGGGAGGGGCCAGGAATAGAATGATATGGTTTGGATCTGTGTCCCACCCAAATCTCAGGTTCAATTATAATCCTCAGTGTTGGAAGTGGGGTATGGTGGGAGATGATTGGATCATGGTGGTGATTTCCCATAAATGGTTTAGCACCATCCTCTCAGTGCTGTTCTTGTAACAGTGAGTGAGTGAGTTACCATGAGATCTGGTTGTTTAAAGTGTGTAGCCAATAGCAAAGACATAGAATCAACTTAAATGCCCATCAGTGACAGATTGGATAAAGCAAATGTGGTACATATACATCATGGAATACTATACAGCCATAAAAAAGAACGAGATTATGTATTTTGTGGGAACGTGGATGGAGCTAGAGGCTATTATCCTTAGGAAACTAACAAAGGAGTGGAAAACCAAATACCACATGTTCCCACTTATAACTGGGAGCTAAATGATGAGAATTCATGAACACAAAGAAAGGAACAACAGACACAGGGGCCTACTTGAGGGTGGAGGGTGGGCAGAGAGAGAGGAGCAGAAAAAACTATTGAGTACAGGCTTAGTACCTGTGTGATGTAATAATCTGTACAACAAACCCCTGTGACACAAGTTTACCCGTATAACAAACCTGCAATATACCCCCACACCTTAAACAAAAGTTAAAAAATACTTAAAAATAAGAGTGTGTAGCACCTCCTTGCTCTCTGTCTTCCTCCTGCTCCATCCATGTGAAGATGCCTGCTTTGGCTTTGCCTCTGCCATGAATAAAAGCTCTCTGATGTCTCCCCAGAAACAGATACTGCCATGCTTCCTGTACAGCCAGGTTTGCAGAACCATGAGCCAATTAAACCTCTTTTCTTATAAATTACCCAGTCTCAGGTATTTATAGCAGTGTGAGAATGGACTAACACAACAGTTTAACAGTAAGCATTAAAATCCTTAAAAATGTTTAGCACCCTCCTGCACATATATATTGACTAGTAGCAATACCATTTACCTCCTGTGCTAAAAAAAGAAGACTGTCCTTTAAAGGATTTGATTGCTGTATATGAGAACGTTTAGGATTTAAAGTGGGAGTTAGTGTTTCAGAGGAAATTTTCTCATTTTGACATTTAGGATAAAGGCATATAGACTGCCTGTGTGGACCTTTCCAGAGTACCTTGAAGAAAAGCCTGCCAGGTAATACTACCTCTGGTTTGTCATCAACACTCCCAATTAGGAGAAAAGCATGTTGGGGAAGCAGACCTGTAGAAGATCATTAGACTCCCATAATAGTCAACATAGCCTTTCATCCTTAAACAACCAAAAAGCACAATATTGTGAGGGAAACCAACAATACAGAAAAGCCAAAAATCAAAATGGATCATAGAATCACTGACCTTAAAAAAAAACTGTTGATTTAAGAAATAGCAAGAATGTTTCACAAAGTTTAATTATTATCCTGTGAGAAAGTTCAAGCAGATATTGCAACATAAAACAAAAATGGGCTACTATGGGCTGGGGACAGTGGCTAACACCTGTTATCCCAGCATTTTGGGAGGCCAAGGCAGGCAGATCACATGAAGTCAGATGTTCAAGACCAGCCTTGGCCAACATTGGCAAAACCCTGTCTCTACTGGAAATACAGAAATTAACTGGGTGTGGTGGTACGCACCTGTAATGTAATGGTGTGGTGACTGAGGCATGAGAATTGCCTGAATCCAAGAGGCAGAGGTTGCGGTGAGTCAAGATCATGCCACCGCACTCCAGCCTGGGCAACAGAATGAGATCCTGTCTCAAACAATAACAACCGAAAGAATAGGCTATTACGAAAAAAGAGTAATCAGATAGCATAATTGCAGTAGATACTGTTGGTGCACTGCTCAGCTTCCTTCTTATAGGACTGAAACATTCATTCCTCCAGCTGTTGGGATTGTTGACAGCCAACAACTCCCAGCTAAGTTATTCTTTGGGCCTTGCCTCAGCTGAAGAGAGCCACCTGGCCCAGGATCGTATTGGGGTCATCTTTGCTAGCCAGTCAGCTGGTGATTCAGCTCCAAAATCTCATTTTAGGGCCTGCTTTCTCCATTTCTGGGAAGAAGACTCTGAGGCAGATATTTGCATTCAGGAAATTACTGGGGAAGCCTCTTGGGGTCAATGCCTTTAGGAGAGTGAGGGAAGAGGGACTGCACAGAGAAACAAAGTGAGGAGGGATGCAGTTGTAACAAAGACCTCAGCAAATTCTAGAGGAGCTCTGGAGCTAGGATAGCCCTTCACAATTGTTTCAAGTTTTGGAGGAGGAGCTGTGTCTTTTACACTCTTTAATTGACCAATGTAGGATACTACCAAAGCTATAAGGCATGCACTGGTGAGAGGTTCACCAGCATTAAAGATAAGTCAATTATGGCAGTACTTTGTAGGCCAACATGAACAGTAGAAGATGCTGTATCAGAATGATACAATGAAGACAATAGGATGCCAGAATGATAGAAGCCAGGTGGTAGCACTTAACCATCAGAAATAAGGTGAGTGCAGTTATTAGAATGATCAACAAGTGCAGACTGGCAGCCAGAAGAGGCCAACATGCAGAGAGGTATGAAGAAGGTTAATAAAACACAGTGTTCCAGTCACAAGATAGTTGGACAGTCAACAAGAGTATTGCTCTATTTATACAACAAAAATAAATCAAGATGGATGATCATGAGGTAGGGAAACTGCCCCAATAAAATATCATGATCCTTTGCGTTTTTTCTGGCCATGGTCCATGTTACGGACTGGGATCCCTTAGACTGAAGGAAAGGGCAGGTCTCCAGGAAAAAAGACTGCAACATTACAGCAAGTGGTTTCTCAGTCCTTCCTTAAAGGAATCTATGACCATTTACTTACGTAACTATACACTGGGCAAAGAAAAGTATGTACATTTCCTAAGAACTGTTGGCAGAGGTTCCAAGATGGCATTGATACTAGGAAACCAGTAGCACTATCATGAATCTCTTGTTAGAGTGGAGGCCCAATAATAACTCCAGTCCCATGATATACAACTAATCTGTCCATTCAATTGTGAAATTGATCCCTGGTCTGTGGAATAAGAGCTATCACAATGAAACAGGCTAAGTAGAAACCTCTGGTCAAGAGGGTACATTAAAACCAATATTGGATTTAGGGGGAATGGCAAAGATTATTGCCACTCTTAAAGACCTTAAAGTTCAAAGGGTGGTGGTACCCATAACGTTCTCATTTAATTCACTGGTCTTTTTTTTTTTCCAAAATTAGGTGAATCCTGGAAGATAATTGTGAACTACCTAAAACTTCACCAATTAGTGGCCCCTATTGCAGCAGCAATATCAGATGTGATGTCTTTGTTAAAGCAGATAAACATAGCCTCAGGTACAAGGAATGTGGTCATTGATATGGTGAGTGTGAACTTTTCTACCTTTAGGATTAGGAAAGACAACTGTATATATACATTTATGGTCTAGCCTCAGGGCTATCTTAATTCTCTGTTCTCTGTTATATAGCTTGAAGCGACCCGGACCATCTAAAATTCCCACAGAATATCATATTGGTTTGCAATATTGGTGATATCAAGTTAATTTAGGCCAGATTATCTGTGGCAAGCACATTGAAGGCCTTAATAAGTAACATGTACTCCAGAGGTTGGGTAACAATAAACCCTATGGAAATTCAGGTGTTCCATACTTGATAATACTGCTCAAAAATACTATTGGCAACACAAAAGCTCCCAAATTTGAGAGGGATCAAGAGCAGAAAACGGCTTTCAGCAGGTCTAGACCATATTATACTTCAGCAGGTCTAGACCATATTACAAGAAGCTCTGCTTATTTGGACATATGACCTAGCGGACTCTGTGGTATTAGATGTATCTTTAGTAAGTACAAACACTGTGTTGGTCTGAATGTCTTCCGCAAAATTTGTGTGTTAAAACTTTAATCCCTAATGCAACAGTGTTGGGGGATGAGATCTAATGGGAAATATTTAGGTCATGAGGGCTCTACTGTCATAAATGGATTAATGCTGCTATAAAGACAGCTTGGGAAAGTAAGTTTTGTCTTTCCTCTGCTCTTCTGCCATGTGGGGACATAGTGTTTCTCCTCTCTGGAGGATGCAGTGTTCAAGGCACCATCTTGCAAGAAGAGAGACCCAGGCTTTAACCTGCCTGTGCCTTGAGGACTTCTCAGCCTCCAGACCTGTGAGAATAAAGCTTTGTTCTTTATAAATTACTCAGTCTGTGATATTCTGTTTATAGCAGCACAAAATGGATTATGACAAACAGCATGTGCACTGTATGGCAAAGCTCAATGGGAGAATCACAACACAGACCCATAGCATTCTGGCATGAGACCATGCCATTGGCAGTGGAGAATTATGCATCTTTCAAAAACAGCTTCTTATGGCTACTGAGCCCTGGTAGAGATGGAGCACCTGACCATGGGACTTTAAATGGCTAGGTGACTAGGACTGCCTACCATGATCTGAGTTTTGCCAAATTTGCCAAATTATAAGGTTTGAAATCCCTAGCAGAATTCATTGTAAAATGAACCAGTACATCTGGAATTGGTCACGAGCAGGGATAGAAGGCATAAAGAAGCCACAAACCAGGTGGCCTCCAAGTACCTATAATTCCACATTGTTGCACTGATTCAACTTTGTTTTTGTTCACAAATATGGCTGGAAGTTGGATGACAGATACTCAGAAATGGCTGAACTTAGTTCATGACTATGTGGGTGCAAGCTAAAAATGAACCATAGTTGCACTGTAGCTCTATTCAGAGGTAGTTATGAAAAACAATGGTAAGGGTAAATCTCAATGGGAAGAGCACTGGGTCATCTACTTTGTCTTTCAGAAACATAAGTGACCCAAGGTTAGTATTTATGTGAAATTATGGGCAGTGGTGAGTAGCTTGGTCACATTGGCGAGGTGCCTGAAAGGAGGAAGATTGGAATATTGGAGGCCAGGAATTCTGAGAAGAAGCATGTGAATGGGCCTAGGGAGCAGGACCTTTTAAAACATCTAATGCAACAGAGCAGCTCATTCTTCAACAAAGGAGATGTAGTATATAGGAATTCACTGGTGCAATCACATATTGCATGATCCAGGAGTTGCTGGACTGAGATAACAATGGAATAGCTTGTTGAAGACACCTGAGGTGCTGGCTTAGAGAGAATACCCAGTGAGGATGTGGCACTGTAATTCAGAAGTAGGCATACATCCTCAATCAATGGCCATTTTATGGTTATTTGTCCCCAGTAGGCACAGTATATTGATCCAGGACCCAAGTGAGTGAGTTCTGGAGTGAGCTTTGCTATCATCAGTTCTAGTGACCCACCTGGGGAATTTGTGTTTTCTGTCCCCACGATTCTGAATTATGCGAGTTTGAGGGCCTGTTTCCTAGAGGGGTTGTTTTACCATCTGTGTTGATGTAGAAAAAAAATAGACTGGGTAATTTATAAAGAACAGAAATTTATTTCTCATAAATCTGTAGTCTGGATGTCCAAGATCAAGGTACCAGCAGGTTTGTCATCTGTTGAGAGTTCAGTCTGTGTTTCAAGATGGCACCTTGACCACTGGGTTATCCAGAGGGGAGAAATGTTGTGTTCTCATATGGCAGATGGTGGAAGGGCGAAAAAGGAGAAAGTCCTTCTGTCAAGCTCTTTTATAATGGCATTAACCCATTCACAGGGGCAGGGCCCTCATGATCTAAACACGTTTCAAAAGGCACTGTTAATGCCAAGTGCAGGAGTCTCCTGTTCTTGTCTAACTTGGGGAAAAGATTTCTGTCAAGAGAAGGTTCAAAGATAACAGAGAGCTTTGTTGAAGGGAAATAGGGACCAAAGAGCTCATGGTAAGAAAAAAAAACAAGTACACTCCAAGAGAGAAGTGGGCTGATCCTGCAGGAAAACAGCTCTGAGGGTCCTGACTGTGAGTTTTATCATGTTAGGCTCCCTCTTCAAGTTCCTGCTTCTTGTCTCATGTCTCCACCATTTTTCTTCGTCTAGTTTTACTGCCTCTGCCTTTGTTCTTGCCTTTGTCCCCACCTAGTTCCTGCTCAGGCTTGTGGGACTCCCACTTAGTGTTAGTTAATGCACTGTGCTGGCCAGCGATCAATACAAATCTTGCCTAATGGAAGCATTGCTCATTACTGCCACCCAAGGAAAGTTGTCTAGCAGTCAAATCTATACTTACCAAACCTGCATGTCTTTTAGGAATTCCCCCTGTTGTCCTCTTTCCTTTCTTATCAGGATGTACATAGCAACATTCTGATACTGTAACTGCAGAGTAAATGATTTTGGGGGCATCTTAGGTGTTTCAGGGGGTTTCTTTCTGTCTATGTACTTCCTCTCCTTCCTACTCACAGTTGACTAATTGCCCACCCACTCCAGCATTAGAGATGCTATTAACATGCAAATTTTGGGTGGTTCCTCAGGCCTGAAACTTCTCAGACTTTTCCTTCCTCAAGAATTCCGCCTCCTGCTCATGTCTGGCTATCTGCTTACTCTGACAGCACCACCTTCCAACACTGTTGCATTTAATATTAAATTTCCAACACACAAATTTTGGGAAACACATTCAGAAGATAGCAGCAGTAAGACTCCTAAAAGAAGACATAACCATAATCCCCTTGAACTTCCAGCTATGGCTGTTTCCTGTTCCCTTTAGATTCTTTATAGTAGTTAAAGAGGCCAACAGGCATGGAAAAGGGTCATCATACTGACAAGGTTGACACTGATCATCAGGAGGAGATAGAGCTGCTGTTACACAATGGGGACAGGGCTGAATATGTAGGCACTCAAGTAATACATTTGCATTTCTTGGCATGTCCCTGCTCTATTTAGATGGCCTGGTAAGGGAATAGTGACAAGGAGCTTATACCCTCAAGGATGAGGTTCTGGGTCACATTACTAGAAAAGCTAGAAGTGTTCACCAAGGGAAATGTTAACCAAGGGAAAGCAGAATCTAAAGTATATGATGTTAATCAAGCAGAGGTGTTAACCAAGGGAAAGGAGAATCTAAAGTGTGTGGTAAAGGAGGAGGATTATGAGGATCAGTTTCAGCCTGGACATCAGTTGCAGTAGTGGAGATTTTATCTTATCCCACTAACTTCCCATGTGTAACCTTCTCCCAGGAAATGAGGCCCAGTGTAATTTTGGAGTAGCCGCTTCTAAAATATATTATGTGGGGAAGAAATCCTGGTCAACAGGGTGAAAGAAAAAAAAGTATTTTGTGAAACAAGTAGATGTGAATAGTGTAAGGCATAGCCAGTAGTAGATGTTGTAATGTGCCATTCACTCATTCTTCTAGATTCTAGGAGTGTTGGTGACTGACATTATTACTCAGCCGAGTCCCTCCTTAGGACTTGCTCTTGGTTGAAGAAAGCTGCCTTGTACAGGGTCACAACACCCAGATTTGGAAACATCCTACAGTCAATGCTTGTCAATGGGGTGTATAAATTCCTCATGCCTTTGCTGAGTAAGGTCTTTGTTGGGATGCATCCATCACATTTTAACTTATTTCTTTGTCTTATCTAGTTTCTTTTCCTTCCCTTCCCTTCCCTTCCACAGGTGTTCATCTAGCAAACATTCTACGATAAACTTTCTGCATACTCTTCTTCATATCAGAGTGCTCCTTCCTGAGGATCCCAATTAGTGAATGTGATACTGTGATATAACAAATATATATTTGGTCTTCATCCGTTGCTTCTGACACAGAGCTCCTAAAACCCTTGGGATTTTCTGAGTTATAGGGGTGTCTTTTTTGTTATTCCTAATAAGTCCCTTTGATCATACCTCAGTTTATGCTAATTTGGTGACTTAGAGTGAGCCCACTAGATAGCCTCAGTATGGGCTATAGCCCAAATAATTAAGGAATAGCCCAAGTAATTCAAGGGTTGAAACTTCAAGTCCGACCCACTGACTTTCTGGAAGAGGAGAATAGGGGAGGCTCAATATTGAACTCTAGAAAAACTGTTGAACAAGGAGATTTGATAAGCTTCCAGGTTGGTGAACACATCAAGGTTCTGGGAGGGTGGTACTCCTGGAACAGGCATGGAAGCTTCACATCTCCTCCCCATACATTGCCCTATGCACCTCTTTCATCTGGTTGTTCCTTAGTTTTATCCTTTATAATAGTAAAGTATTTCCTTGAGTTCAGTGAGCCATTCTAGAAAAATATTAACCTGAGAGGGGAGTCACAAGAATCCCTAATTTATAGCCAGTTGGTTAGAAGTACAGGTAACCCAGGTCTTGTGACTGGCATCTGAAGTTGGGGCAGTCTTGTGGGACTGAACCCTTAAATTTGTGAATCTGACACTAACTCAGGTAGTTATTTTTAGAATTGAATTAAGTTTTTGAACACTGAGCTGTTGTCAGATAATTGGTTAGTGTGGGAGAAACCTCCCTGTCATGTTTTGTGTCAGAAGTATTGAGAAAAAAAAAAAAAAAACTCTTTTATTTGAGGAATGCCAGGCTCCTCGAAATTATCAGGCTCAGAGAGGCATTGGAATGAAACAGCGGTCATGTCCCATTATCCCCTTTAGGCTAAGTAATCTGCTCTTGAAACTACTTGTTAAAATCACAAGTAGCTATAAATTAATCTATCAATGCTAGACACCATAACTTATACAACATATAGCCAGTATCACTAATCAATGTTATTTCTGTAAACCAATGAGAATTCCTGACAAAAAACTTTGTATAAGCCAACTCTTTGTCCCTGATTTTTGCCTTTAAAAACCTGCTTGTAACAAAGGCCAGATGGAGTTCATATCCAAGGTTACTTGGGTCTGAGTCTTCCAGGCAGCAGTCTCATTTTGGCTCAAGTAAACTCTTCAAAATTATATTTTGTGCCTCACTTTTTTTCCTTTAAGCCAACATTCCTGACACTATGAGCAGGATTCAGAGCAAGCCCCGACCTCAACAATTTGACAGTCCTCTTGGATTCAGCACCTGGTCAGCTGGAGCCTCTTGTGTTTTTCCAGATCTAAGAGCATTGTCACATGTATATGAGTCCTGAATTCAGACATTCCTACCCTGAGGCTGAGGTCTAGTGTTTGCGTGAGCTGTTTTTCTCAGATCTTCCTTCCAAGAATGGGGCTTTCCATCTCTATCTAAGGTCAGGAGATTTGGATTTCAAGATAAAAGAGAACTTTTACCTTCTCTGCCTCTGCCTCATAGCGGAAGGTCTGGGTCACAGTATTTGCAGTCTGGCACTGGTGGTTGCACTACTTTTGGTCTAAAATTACATAGCATGTTTTAAAAATTACAGATGCTTCCTCTTGATTATAATTCAAATGTGTCTTTTCAGTTGTGACCAATTTTTGTTAGTTTCAAACCAAAAGTTTCAAACCAAAAGGTGCGTGAGAGTGAATTCTCTCACCCCAAAATTAAGAGACACTTGCTCCCTCCAACTAATTAACAATTTAATCCAATTGGCATCTGGTGGCAAGAGACTTTTTGAAGGTGACAGGTTGTTTGTCCATGACATGCAGTGGTTTTATAGGGCCTCCCCATTAGAACACCTATTGCAACTTTCAGCTCAACCAGAAGGTGCACATAAGGGTTGATCACTTGGCACCTTGAACACACTGCCACCACAAGGCAATCAGATATTTTGAGACACGTAAGAGAGTGATCCAAGACTCTTTGATGACACTTGGAGGAGTGATGCTCATGAGCAGCACCCTTTGACCCAAAACACATTTCTGACCTTGGTCACTTTTGAAAAGTTCCTAAATTATAGGAAATCAACGTTCAGAATCTGAGCACTCTTTTAAAGGACAGTCTCCTTTAGAAATACAAGCTGGTTCTGTGTGTAACACTTACGGGACATCTTCATATAAATATCTAAAGAAGATGAACCCACATAATACAGGATGGTCATAAGCAGCAATGGCTGAAAGGAAGGTCCTTTGAAAGTCCTAAAATAATTTACTTGTGTGCATAATCGAAAAAAACTAGTTTTAGAACCTGACAAATTGAATGGGAGCACCCATTCAGTGGCACCTAGAAGCTTCTAAAAGAAATTGTAACAAAATTGCCTGCATTCAGGCGGTAAACAAAAGGATATCTGATACTATTTCTGAATTTAAAAAGACTATGGAGGTCTTCTCCCTTCCATCTCCAACTCCTCCTCCTCCTAACCCTGCGCCTTTATATCCTGTCTTTTTTATTTATTTATTTATTTATTTATTTATTTTATTATTATTATTATTATACTTTAGGTTTTATGGTACATGTGCGCAATGTGCAGGTAAGTTACATATGTATACATGTGCCATGCTGGTGCGCTGCACCCACTAACTCGTCATCTAGCACTAGGTATATCTCCCAATGCTATCCCTCCCCCCTCTCCCCACCCCACAACAGTCTCTGAAGTGTGATGTTCCCCTTCCTGTGTCCATGTGTTCTCATTGTTCAATTCCCACCTATGAGTGAGAATATGCGGTGTTTGGTTTTTTGTTCTTGTGATAGTTTACTGAGAATGATGATTTCCAATTTCATCCATGTCCCTACAAAGGACATGAACTCATCATTTTTTATGGCTGCATAGTATTCCATGGTGTATATGTGCCACATTTTCTTAATCCAGTCTATCATTGTTGGACATTTGGGTTGGTTCCAAGTCTTTGCTATTGTGAATAATGCCGCAATAAACATACGTGTGCATGTGTCTTTATAGCAGCATGATTTATAGTCCTTTGGGTATATACCCAGTAATGGGATGGCTGGGTCGAATGGAATTTCTAGTTCTAGATCCCTGAGGAATCGCCACACTGACTTCCACAAGGGTTGAACTAGTTTACAGTCCCACCAACAGTGTAAAAGTGTTCCTATTTCTCCACATCCTCTCCAGCACCTGTTGTTTCCTGACTTTTTAATGATTGCCATTCTAACTGGTGTGAGATGGTATCTCATTGTGGTTTTGATTTGCATTTCTCTGATGGCCAGTGATGGTGAGCATTTTTTCATGTGTTTCTTGGCTGCATAAATGTCTTCTTTTGAGAAGTGTCTGTTCATGTCCTTCGCCCACTTTTTGGTGGGGTTGTTTGTTTTTTTCTTGTAAATTTGCTGCAGTTCATTGTAGATTCTGGATATTAGCCCTTTGTCAGATGAGTAGGCTGCGAAAATTTTCTCCCATTTTGTAGGTTGCCTGTTCACTCTGATGGTAGTTTCTTTTGCTGCGCAGAAGCTCTTTAGTTTAATTAGATCCCATTTGTCAATTTTGGCTTTTGTTGCCATTGCTTTTGGTGTTTTAGACATGAAGTCCTTGCCCATGCCTATGTCCTGAATGGTCTATTCAACATAGTGTTGGAAGTTCTGGCCAGGGCAATTAGGCAGGAGAAGGAAATAAAGGGTATTCAATTAGGAAAAGAGGAAGTCAAATTGTTCCTGTTTGCAGACGACATGATTGTATATCTAGAAAACCCCATTGTCTCAGCCCAAAATCTCCTTAAGCTAATAAGCAACTTCAGCAAAGTCTCAGGATACAAAATCAATGTACAAAAATCACAAGCATTCTTATACATCAATAACAGACAAACAGAGAGCCAAATCATGAGTGAACTCCCATTCACAATTGCTTCAAAGAGAATAAAATACCTAGGAATCCAACTTACAAGGGATGTGAAGGACCTCTTCAAGGAGAACTACAAACCACTGCTCAAGGAAATAAAAGAGGATACAAACAAATGGAAGAACATTCCATGTTCATGGGTAGGAAGAATCAATATCGTGAAAATGGCCATCCTTCCCAAGGTAATTTACAGATTCAATGCCATCCCCATCAAGCTACCAGTGACTTTCTTCACAGAATTGGAAAAAACTACTTTAAAGTTCATATGGAACCAAAAAAGAGCCCGTATCGCCAAGTCAATCCTAAGCCAAAAGAACAAAGCTGGAGGCATCACACTACCTGACTTCAAACTATACTACAAGGCTACAGTAACTAAAACAGCATGGTACTGGTACCAAAACAGAGATATAGATCAATGGAACAGAACAGAGCCGTCAGAAATAATGCCACATATCTACAACTATCTGATCTTTGACAAACCTGAGAAAAACAAGAAATGGGGAAAGGATTCCCTATTTAATAAATGGTGCTGGGAAAACTGGCTAGCCATATGTAGAAAGCTGAAACTGGATCCCTTCCTTACACCTTATACAAAAATCAATTCAAGATGGATTAAAGACTTAAATGTTAGACCTAAAACTATATCCTGTCTTATTCAAACTTCCTGCCCTGACTTAACTCCCCTTCTACCACCATCACCTGAGGAAACTCTCCTGGTCTCTGGCCCCCTCCCTGGAACTTCTATTTTTGCAGTCTCTTTCAGGGTAAAACCTATAGCAAGAGGTGAGCCTATTATTATATATGCCCCTTAGACAAAGACTGAACTTAAGAATACCATGAAAGACTTCCCAGACCCATTCCAAGATCCCATAGGTTTGCAAAAGTATTTGACTTAATTTGGCAGGCGTGGTGACTCATGCCTATAATTCTAGCACTTTGGGAGGCCAGGTGGGTGGATCACCTGAGGTCAGGAGTTTGAGACCAGCCTGACAAACATGGAGAAACCCTGTCTCTACTAAAAATACAAAAAGAATCGCTTGAACCCGGGAGGCAGAGGTTGTGGTGAGCCAAGATCGCACCATTGGACTCCAGCCTGGGCAACAAGAGCAAAACTTCATCTCCAAAAAAAAAAAAAAATTTGATTTAATTGTCTGAAATTATTAGCCTGAATATTCTGAGATCTATCAATTAGTTCACATGCTGGTATCAGAAGGCATGGCCAGTGAACAGTTGAAAAAGGGAAGCTAAAATAATCCTTTAGAGGATTTTCAAAAAACAGACTGAAATTGACCATGAAAGGGTCCACACTTTGGCCAAAGCTCTTTATGATTTCATTCTCCAGGTCTGCAATCTAAATATGGAGATTAAAGGAGAATTCAACAATGTACTCAAAGGCCAAACAGATCTGTGCTTGATTATTTTGAACAGTTTGAAAAAACCTCTAAACAATTTCAAATGGCTGATGCTAGCCTCCAAGATCATCAGAATGATTTCCTTATAAATTCTACTTCCCTCAATGGCTTAAATGATGAGTTGGCTATCTTAGTTAAAAGATACAAGACACCACACGCCGCCAATTAAATTAAATTCTTTTGCAATCCCTATGGGATCTTGGAATGGGTCTGGGAAGTCTTTCACAGTATTCTTAAGTTCAGTCTTTGTCCAAAGGGCATATATAACAATAGGCTCACCTCTTGGTGTGGGTTTTACCCTGAAAGAGACAGCAAAAATAGAAGCTCCAAGAGGGGGCCAGCGACAAGGTGACTATACAAATCCATGAGTTAGTAAGCCTGGCAGATAAATTTTCTAAAACTATTCAGAAAGAAGAAACCACTAGGGCCTCAAAGATTATTAATTGACAAATGTAACAATTGATTTGTCAGACCAGGCCTTTTAGAAAGGACAGGTGCCTCCTTCTAATGATAGAAGGGGTATTTGCTTCTATTGTAAATAGCTTGGCCATTTCAAAAAAGGTTGCAGAAAACTTAAATGACAGCAGGGCCAACAAAAATATAGAACCCCACAAGACGAATAGGGTTGCTCTAAGGATCAAAAGGGTGCTTTCCAATTTCTCCTAACTAATATCTTAGGATAAATGGAAATTTCGAGGAATAGAGAACATATATGTGCCCACGTAGACACTGCAGCTACTCTTTTCATTATCAGCCCTACCCCTTTAAATTGTCCCCTTTCTCAGAGTAATAAAAATGTACAAATAGTAGACACATCTAATCAACGTATGACTGTATGAAAGTCCAAATGATTAGAATTCCAGGTAGGCTTACTCGATGGCTTTTCATTTCTTTCTGCTTCTTCCCATGGCTTCCATACATATTATAGGCAGAGATGTTTTGGAACTTCACAATGCACACATTTCCTTTTCTCAAATGGGAGAAATGTATTTAAATAGGGATGGAACAGAAGGCACATACCCAACATTACTCTGTCAATAAACTTGTTTCCTTCTGTCCTCAACTAAT
Source organism: Pongo abelii (assembly GCF_028885655.2). Taxonomy (NCBI): domain Eukaryota; kingdom Metazoa; phylum Chordata; class Mammalia; order Primates; family Hominidae; genus Pongo; species Pongo abelii. The sequence continues at coordinate 118,434,615 of NC_071990.2, read as the reverse complement.
GTTACTATTTTTCATTGTAATAATCTTTGCGCAGCCACTCATTTGCATGTGCCTACTGAAAGACACCACATGACTGCATCACTCGGATGAACCAAGACAGTTGCATTTGGAGATAGGGCCTTCAGGAAGTAAGGTTAAATGAGGTCACAAGGGTGGGGGCTTAATCTAACAGGGTGATTGCCCTTTTAAGAAGAGAAAGAGACACCAGAGGTCTCCATGTAAGGACACAGAAAGAAGGTGGCTGTCTGAAAGCCAGGAAGAGAGGTTTTACCAAAACCAACCCTAATGGGCCCTTGATTTTAGAATTCAGGTCTCCAGAAGTGTGAGGAAATAAAATTCTGTTGTTTAAGCTACCCAGTCTGTGGTATTTTGTTATGGAAGCCCTGGTGGTCTAATATAATTATTATAAAAATACATGTTATGAAGTGCATATTCTTATGTAACTTAATTACATTTTAAGTAAACTAATAGAAGTGTGAAATGAGAAGTGTTGTTGTCTAAAAAGTCAGGAAAATGCTTTGAAAATGCTTTATTAAAGGCAAGTTGCCAAAAATATTGCTATTGAATTCGATATGAGAAGGTGATATTAAAAGATTGGAAGAAAATAAAAAAAAATCTGTAGCGATTCTGCACACAGTTGCTTTGTAAGTGATGTTATTCACATCACAGTTAAGATATTAATACTGAAAATCAGAGACAAACCAGGCATTCCAGTTGCAGTTGACGTGTGACAGGCCATGTGACATTCAAATTGGCAGCTTTGTCTCTAACAGAATATACTTTGGCCACACATTGATGGTCTATAATTCTAATTAATGATAATTCCTCATGCTAACTGACCTTTTCAATTAACTGACCAAATACTGCTTCAAAAACTTGTATTTTATTGCAAATTATAGTGGTAGTTATCAAAATAGCAAAAAGAATAAACTTTAACTATCTTCTTTAGGAAGTCAGACTGGTAGGTGGGGGAAGAAGGGTGTTGAAGTCTTTCCTTTTTTATTTAATACCACTCTGTGCTGTTTAGACTTTTCTTATCCTACATACAGAAATTATTTTAGTAAAAACACAAATTAATAAGATCTCCATAGCCTTTGATTTTGTGTGATTCCATCTCTAGGAAGTTACAGCAGAGCATTGGAGTTCAGGCTCTGGGGTAAGACTGCCTGCATTTGAACCCTGACTCCACCACTTTTTCTTGTGTGAGCTTGAACAATTTATTTAACTTCTGTATGCCACACTGATATGGTTTGGATACTTGTCCCACCCAAATCTCATGTTGAAATGTAATCCCCTGTTGGAGGTGGGGCCTGGTGGGAGGTGTTTTGGTTATGGGGTGGATCCCTCATGGTTTGTTCCTGTTCTTATGATAGTGAGTGAGTTCTCATGAGATCTAGCTGTTTAAAAGTGTGTAGCATCTCCCCACGCCCTTTATTGTGCTCTTGGCATGTGATAGCCTGCTTCTACTTAACCATGAGTAAAAGCTCCCAGAGGCCTCCCCAGAAGCCAAGCAGATGCCAGAGCCATACTTCCTGTTCAGCCTACAGAATCATGAGCCAATTACACCTCTTTTCTTTATAAATTACCCGTCTCAAGTACTTCTTTATAGCAATGCAAGAATGGCACAATGCACGTGCATGGTCTGTAAAATGGGGATGATGATAAAACCTATCTCACAAATTATTGTGAAGATTAAATGAGATAATGTATGTGTAAAGCATTAAGCTCCAATCAGTGAATGTTAGCTGTAATTATTTAATGAAAATAAACATAAATGCCCAGATTAATTTATATACAAGATATTTATTGATGTATTAATTTGACAATAAAACCCTGAAGCAACCTAGATGTCTAATAATAGAAAAATCTTTAAATAAGTTATGTCATATTTATAAGATGGCATGTCATTAGTTAAAAACATTTTGTTTTTAAGATTATTCATTGAGAGGAGGCAGAGCAAGATGGCTAAATAGAAGCCTCCAGTGATTGTCTTCCCTGCAGCAACACCAAACTGAACAACTCTCCATAGGAAAAAGCACCTTTATAAGAACCAAAAATCAGGTGGGTGATCACAATATCTTGCTTTAAAATCATACTAAGGGAAGAGGTGGTGAAGAGGATTGGAAAGACAGTCTTAAATCGCCTATAGCACCCCTCCCACATCGCCCAGCAGTAGCTGTATGGCATGGAGAGAGAATCTGCGTGCTTGTGGGAGGGAGAGTATAGTGATTGTGAGGCTTCGCATCGTAACTCAGTGCCACCCTGTCACAGCAGAAAGCAACTTGGTGCAGAACTCAGCCAGTGCCCATGGTGGGAGCATTTAGACCAGCACTAGCCAGAGACAAATTGTTCATTCCAGCCATTGAAATCTGAGTTCCAGCAAGCTCAGGCATCCTGGGCTAAAGTGCTCTGGGGCCTAGATAAACTTGAAGGGCAGTTTAGACTACAAGGACTATAATTTTTGGGCAAGTCCTGGTGTTGTGCAGGGCTCAGAGCCAGTGGACTTGGACTTAGCCAGTGACCTCTTGAAATACCAGCTGGAGTGGCCAAGGGAGTATTTTTACCACCCCTCCACAAACCAGGCAGCATAGCTTACAACTCTAGGAGAGACTGCTTCCCTCCGCTTGAGAAGAGGAGAGAGGACAGTGAAGAGGACTTCGTCTTGAAACTTCGATACCAGCTCAGACACAACAGAAGAAGGCAGCAGGCAGAGTCCTGAGGCTCCCATTCCAGGACCTATTTCCCAGATCACATCTCTAAACACACCCTGGGCCAGAAAAGAATCTGCTGCCTTGAAGGGAAGGACCCAGTCCTAGGAGAATTAATCACCTGCTGACTAAAGAGCCCCTGGGCTCTGAATAATCAGTAGTGGTAGCTAGCCAGTACTCGCCACAAGCTGTGGGTGAGGCTCAGAGCTGTGCTGTCTCCAGGTATGACCCAGCACATCATTTCCAGCTGTGACAACTATGTGGAGAGAACCCTTCTGCTTGAGAAAATGAGTGGGAAGTGTACAGAGGACTTTGTCATGCAGCTTGGGTACCAGTTCAATACAGTGGGAGAGAGCACCAAGCAAGCTCCTGGTGCTCCAGATCTTGGCTCCTGGATGGCATTTTTGGACCTGCCTGGGGCCAGAGGGGAGCCCATTTCCCTGAAAGGGGAGACCCAGGACTTGCAGCATTCACCACAAGCTGACCGAAGAGCCCTGGGGTCTTGAGTGAGCATCAGCAGTAGCCAGGAGTACTTGCTGCAAGCTGGGGCAGTGGTGGCCGCAGAGAGATTTCTCTGCTTGAGGAAAGTGGAAGAAAGAGTGGGAAGAATTTTTCCTTAGAGCTTGAGGGCTAGCTCAGTCACAGGAGAACAAAGCACCAGTAGATTCCTGAGTTTCCTGACTCCAGGCCATGGCACCCGGATGCCATCTCCAAACCCACCTGGGGCTGAGGGAAATAAATACCCTGAAGGGAAGGACACAAACCTGGCTCAATTTGCCACCTGCTGATTGTAGATCCCTTGGGCTTTGAGTGAACATAGGCAGTAGCCAGGCAGTGGTCACTGGGTCTTGGGAGAGACACAGTGCTGTGCTAGCTTTGGATCTGGCTCAGTGCAGTCCCAGTGGTTGTAGCCACAGGGGTTCTTGTGTTACCGTTTCCCCAGCTCCAGGCAGCTCAGCACAGAGAGGGAGACTCTATTTGTTTAGGGGAAGTAATGAAAGAGAAGAAGGCTCTCTGCCTGGTAATCCAGGGAATTCTTCCAGATCTTACCTAAGACCATCAAGATGGTATCTCTATGAGTCTGCAAGAGCCATTGCATTATTAGACTTGGGATGCCCCCCAAAGCAGATATAGCTGCAGTGACCAAAGACTTAAATCACAACACCTATGTCCCTTTGAATACTTGGAAAGTCTTCCCAAAAAGGATGGGTACAAACAAGCCCAGACTGTGAAGATTACAATAAGCATGTGACTCTTCAATGCCTACACACCAAAGAACATTCACAAGCATCAGGGCCATCCAGGAAAACATGACCTCCAAATGAACTAAATAAGGTACCAGGGACCAATCCTGGAGAGACAGAAGTATGTGTTCTTTCAGATAGAAAATTCAAAATAGCTGCTTTGAGGAAACTCAAGATAACATGGAGAAGGAATTCAGAACTCTATCAGATAAATTTAACGAAGAGATTGAAATAATTAAAAAGAATCAAGAAGAAATTCTGCAGCTGAAAAATGAAATTGACATACTGAAGAATGCATCAGATTCTCCTAAGAGCAGAATTTATCCAGCAGAAGAAAGAATTCGTGAACTTGAAGTCAGGCTATTTGAAAATACACAGTCAGAGGAGAGGAATAAAAGAGAATAAAAAAGAATAAAGCAGACTTATAAGATCTAGAAAATAGCTTCAAAAGGGGAAATCTAAGAGTCATTGACCTTAAAGAGTAGGGAGCAAGAGATTGGGGTGCAAAGTTTATTCAAAGTTATTCAAAGGGATAATAAAAGAGAACTTCCCAAACCTAGAGAAAGCTATTAATATTCAAGTACTAGATGATGATAGAACACAAGCAGATTTAATCCAAAGAAGACTATCTCAAGGAATGTAATAGTCAGACTTATAAACATCAAAGATAAAGAAGGGATCCTAAAAGCAGCAAGAGAAAACAAAGAGATACTATTCAATGGAGCTTCAATATGTCTGGCATCAAACTTCTCCGTGGGAACTTTACAGGCCAGAGGAGGGTGGTACAACATATTTAAAGTGCTGAAGGAAAAGACTTTTATCCTAGAATAGTGTATCTAGCAAAAATATCCTTCAAACATGAAGAGGAAATAAAAACTTTCCCAGAAAAGTAAAATCTGAGAGATTTCATCAGTACCAGACCTGTCCTACAATAAATACTAAAGGGAGTTCTTCAGTCTGAAAGGAAAATACATTGATGAGCAATAAGAAATAATCTATAGGCACAAAACTCACTGGTAATCATAAGCACACAGAAAAACACAGGATATTATAACACTGTAATTGTGATGCATAAACTACTCATATCTTAAGTAGAAAGACTAAAAAATGAGCCTATCAAAAATAATAGCTACAACAACTTTTCAAGACATAGATAGTAAAATAAGACATAAATAGAAACAACAAAAAGTTAAGAAGCAGGGGGATGAACTTAAAATGTAGACCTTTTATTAGTTTCCTCTTTGCTTGCTTGCTTGTTTGTTTATGCAATCAGTGTTAAGTCATCATGATTTTAAAATAATGGGTTATAAGATATTATTTGCTAGCCCTATGGTAACCTCAAGTCAAAAACCATACAAGAGATACACAAAAAATAAAAAGCAAGAAATTAAAACATACCACCTGAGAAAATCATCTTCACTAAAAGGAAGACAGGAAGGATGGAAAGAAGGAAGAGAAGACCAAAAACCAACCAGAAAACAAATTTTAAAATGGAAGGAGTAAGTCCTTACTTATCACATTGAATATAAATGGACTAAACTCTCCAATCAAAAGACATAGAGTGACTGAATGGATAAAAAGAAATACCCAAAAATTTGTTGCCTACAAGAAACACACTTTATCTATAAAGACAGACGTAGCCTGAAAAATAAAAGGATGGAAAAAGATATTCTATGCAAATGAAAACCATAAAAAGATAAAGGATAGTTAATACTTAGACAAAATAGGTTTCAAAACAGAAACTATAAAAAGAGACAAATAAGATCATAATATAATGATAAAGAGGTCAATTCAGCAAAAGCATATAACAATTGTAAATATATATGCACCCAACACTGGAGAACCTAGATATATAAAGCAAATATGATTACAGCTAATGTGAAAATAGACCCTAACAAAATAATTGCTGGAGAGTTCAATATCCCACTTTCAGCATTGGACAGATCTTCCAAACAGAAAATCAACAAAGAAACATTGGACTTAATCTGCACCATATGCCACATGGACCTAATAGATATTTATAAAACATTTCATTCAATGGCTGCAGAATACACATTACTCTCTTTAGTACATGGATTATTCTCCAGGATAGACCCTATGTTAGCCACAAAACAAGTCTTTAAATTTTCAAAAACATTGAAATTATATCAAGTATCTTGTCTGACTAAAATGGAATAAAACTAGAAATTAATAACAAGAATTTTGGAAATTATACAGACACATAGAAATTAAACAGTTTGCTTCTGAATGACCAGTGGGTCAGTGAAGAAATTAAGAAGGAAAATTTAAAAATTCTTGAAGTCAATGAAAATGGAAACTCAACATACCAAAACCTATGAGATACAGCACGATACCATTTCAATATTTGTTCCCACTCAAAACTAATGTTAAATTGTAATCCCTAGTGTTGGAGATAGGACCTGATGGAAGGTGTTTGGGTGATGAAGGTGAATCCCTGACAGCTTAGTGCTGTCTTTGTGATAGTGGGTGAGTTCTCACAAGATCTCGTTTAAAAGTGTGTTGCACCTCCTCCTTCTTGCTCTTGCTTTTGCCATGTGATGTGCCTGTTCCTTCTTTGCCTTCTGCCATTAGTTACAGTTCCCTTAGACCTTCCTAGAAGCCTAGAAGATGCTGATATTATTCTTTCTGTACAGCCTGCAGAACTGTGAGCCAATTAAACCTCTTTTGTTTATAAATTGCTAGTCTCAGGCATTTCTTCATAGCAATGCAAGAGAAGACTAACATACAGTGAAAGTGGTAGTACAGGGAAGTTTATAGAAATAAGTGCCTACATCAAAAAGTAGAAAAACTTCAAATAAACATTCTAACAATGCATCTTAAAGAAATAGAAAAGCAAGAGTAAACCAAACCCAAAATTAGTAGAGGAAAAATAAAAGATCAGAGCAGAAATACATGAAATTGAAATGAAGAAAATAATACAAAAGATCAATTAAATAAATAGTTGGTGTTTTGAAAAGATAACATCAACAAACCTTTAGTCTAAGTAAAAAAGGGAAGGCCCAAAAACTAAAATCAGAGATGAAAAATGAGGCATTACAATTGATACTGTAGAAATTCAAAGGATCATTAGGATTGCTATGAGCAAGTATATGCCAATAAAATTGAAAACTTAGAAAGATGGATAAACTCCTAGACACATCCAACCTACAAAAAATTGAACCATGAAGAAATCCAAAACCTGAACAGACCAATTAGTCATGAGATTGAACCTGTAATTCAAAGTCTCCCAGGCCGGGTGCAGTGGCTTATGCCTGTAATCCCAGCACTTTGGGAGGCTGAGGCAGGTGGATCATGAGGTCAGGAGATCAAGATCATCCTGGTTAATATGGTGAAACCTTGTCTCCACTAAAAATACAAAAAATTAGCTGGGCATGGTGGCACATGCCTGTAGTCCCAGCTACTTGGGAGGCTGAGGCAGGAGAATCACTTGAACCTGGGAGGCAGAGGTTTCAGTGGGCTGAGATCGTGCCACTGCACTCCAGCCTGGTGACAGACCAAGACTCTGTCTTAAAAAAAAAAAAAAAAAAGTCTCCCAGTAAAGACAACCCTAGGACCTGATGGCTTCACTGACGAAGTTTACCAAATATTAAAGGAGAACTAATACTAATTCTATTCAACCTATTCTGAATAAACAAAGGAAGAGAGGGAATACTTCCGAACTCATTTGGCAAGGCCAGTATTACCATGATACCAAAACCAGACAAAGACACATCAAAAAAAGAAAGCTACAGGTCAATATTCTTGATGAACATTGATGCAAAAATTCTTAATAAAATACTAACCAACTGACATTAACACGTTAAAAAGGTCACTCTTGGTGACCAAGTGGGATGCATCTCAGGGTTGCAAGGATAGTTCAACATATGCAAATTAATCATTGTGATACATCATATCAACAGAATAAAGGACAAAAAATCATATAATCAGTTCAATTGATGCTGACAAAGCATTTTATAAAATTAAACATGTCTTCATTATAAAACTCCTCCAATAATTGGATATAGAAGGAAATACCTCAATGTAATAAAAGCCATCTATGACAGACCCACAGCTAGCACCATACCAAATAGGGAAAAACTGAAAAAAACTGAAAGCCTTTTCTCTAAGATACGGAGCACGACAAGGATGACCACTTTTATCACTGCTATTCAATAGTGCTGGAAGTCCTAGCTAGAGCAATCAGACAACAGAAAAAAAAGGGGGCATCCAAATTGGAAAGAAGCAGTCAAATTATCCTTGTTTGATCTTATATTTGGATAAACCTAAAGACTCTAACAGAAAACTATTAGAACTGATAAATGAATTCAGTCAAGTTGCAGGATACAAAACCAACAAACAAAAATCAGTAGCATTTCTATATGCCACCAGGGAATAATATGAAAACAAAATCAAGAAAGTAATCCCACTTGTAATGCTACAGATAAATTAAACACCAAGGAATTAGCTTAACCAAAGAAGTGAAAGATCTCTAGAATTAAAACTATAAAGCATTGATGCAAGAAATGAAAAGGATACAAAAAATGTAAACATATTTCATGTTCATGGATTGGAAGAATCAATATTGTTAAACTGTCCATACTACCCAAAGCAGTCTACAGATTCAATGCAACGTCTGTGAAAATACTAATGACATTCTTTGCAGAAATAGAAAAAGCAATTCTAAAATTCATATGGAACCATAAAAAAACTAGAACAGCCAAAGTTATCCTGAACAAAAACAATAAAACTGGAGGAATCATATTAATTGACTTCAAATTATACTATAGAGCTATAGTAACCAAAGCAGCATGATATTGACATAAAAACAGACACATAGACCAGTGGAACAGAATAGAGAATGCTGGAAATTCATACGCAGAAGAATGAAACTAGACTCCTATTTCTTGCTGTATACAAAAATCAAGTCAAAATGTATTAAAGACTTAAATCTAAGACCTCAAACTATGAAACTACTACAAGAAAACATTGAATAAACCCTCTGGGACATTGTAATGGACAAAGATTTCTTAAGTAATACCTACAAGCACAGATAACGAAAGCAAAAATGGACAAATGGGATCACACTGAGTTAAAAAGCTTCTGCATGGCCAAGGGAACAGTCAACAAAGTGAAAAGACAATCTACACAATGAGAGAAAATATTTGCAAACTCACTTCTGATAAAGGATTAATAACCAAAATATATAAGGAGCTCAAACAACTCTATAGGGAAAAAAATCTAATAATTTGATTAAAAAATGGACAAAAAATCTGAATAGACATTTCTCAAAAGAAGACATATAACGGCAGACAGGTATATGAAAAGGCACTTGACATTACTGATTATCAGAGTAATGTAAATCCAAACTACAATGAGATATAATCTAATGCCAATTAAAATAGCTTATATTCAAAAGATAGGCAATAATAAATGCTGGTGAGGATGTGGAGAAAGGGAAACCCTCGTACACTGTTGGTGGGAACATAAATTAGTACAACCACTATGAAGTACAGTTTGGAGGTTCCTCAAAACACTAAAAACAGAACTACTATACGATCCAGCAATCGCACTAATAGGCATTTACCCAAAGGAAAGGATATTTGTATATTGAAGTGATATCTGCACTCTGATGTTTATTGCAGCACTATTCACAATAGCCAAGATTTGGAGGCAACCTAAGTGTCCATCTGCAGATGAATGGATAAAGAAACAGTGGTACATATACACAATGGAGTACTATTCAGTCATAAACAAAAATGAGATCCTGTCATTTGCAACAACATGAATGAATGGTCATCATGTTACATGAAATAAGCCAAACACAGAAAGACAAACCACATTTTCTCACTTATTTGTGGGAGCTAAAAATATTAAAACAATTGAACTCATGGTTATAGAGAGTAGAAGGATGGTTACCAGGGGCTGGAAAGGGTAGTTAGAGGGGTGGGTAGAAGGATGGTTACCAGAGGCTGGAAAAGGTGGTTAGAAGGCTGGAGTTGAAAGTGGGGATGGTTAATGGGTACAAAAATATGATTATGTTGAATGAATAAGATGTAGTATTTGATAGCACAACAGGGTGCCTATATGTAAAATAATTTATTGTACATTTAAAAACAAAGTGTATAATTAGATTGCTTATAACACAAAGAAAGGATAAGTGGTTGAGGTGATGAATACCCCATTTACCCTGATTTGATTATTATATATTGTATGCCTTTATCAAAATGCCTCATGCACCCTATAAATATATACACCTACTATGTACCCACAAAAATTAAAAAAAAGAATATTCATTGACATGAGAAGAAGCTGATTATCTCTTAAATGAAAAAATACGCTATTGAACTATTATGTATACCTAAACCTGTTTCTATATTTATATCTATAGCAAATACCTATATCTGCATACATATTCTCATATGTACTATATTTGTAATCTCAATGATATATTAAAAAGATCTCTATAGGTTATAATATAAACAATATATCATACATTAATATTATAGGTTATATATAATTATTGAGAAATACACACACATACAGTGCCAATTTTATAAAAGAAAAGTTCTAGGTAAAAACTGCTGGAAGGAAATTACCCAAATATGAATAGTGGCTGTCTCTTTAGGAGATGAGATTACAGGTAATTTTTAATCTTTTTCATTGAACACATTCCTCGATGGGAGGAGGTCATTTTTTCAGGCTTTCATTTGAAGACAGTACCCTCTGAAATGGAGCCTCACCTACTGCTACCTGTGGTCACCTCTTAAGCCCTGCTTGAGTCCTGTTGCTGTCAACTGTATCTGTGTGACTGAGGGAAACATTGGAGAGATGAGGAAAACAGAGGAAAGGAAGGAGACAGAAGAGCAGAGGGGAAGGGATGACTGATGCTCTTTAGGGCAGTAACACATCAGCAGGCATAATTACGACACAATGACGTGTGGCATCCAATATGCAAGAACATGATCCCTGTAGAGGTTTCACAAAGTCTGGTGAGAAATGAGGAGTGGGCAGAGGTGAAAAGAAGGTATGCACCTGGATGTGTGGGTTAAGGGGTCGGATGTCTTTCAAAAACCTCTGGTCTTCCTTTAAAAATGTCAACAAGGTATCCCTTGCCTCTGCTTTGTTTTTCAGCTCCTTCTGTGTGGTCCAACTCTCTTCCGTGCATAGGACACACACACATCTTTCAGTGCTGCCCTCAGAGTCCAGCCCATGCTTGCCAGCCCTCCCTTAATCCCTGCCTTCCAGCAACCTGCACACTCAGCGCTCCACACATTCCACAGGGTCAGTACCCAGCTCCCAGGGCTCTGTCATCTTTGGAAGACCAGACTGTTGTTGCTAGGCAGAATATACAGGACACAACTGTAGCCAACTGTCTAACTCAAGCCTATTCATGGTATTTCTCTGTTTGCCTGGATTATGAATCGAGGAAGCAATGATTTTTCAGCTTACTACACAAGCTGTTCTTCCTTGATGACCTGTTATGAAAATGATAGCTATGTTCTATGACTTTAATTTCACTAAAATTTTGAGATGCAAAATAATATTCAGTCTATATTATTTGCAGGAGAATGATTAGCTCTGCAGAGTAGTAGGAAGTAATAAAAGAAATAGAGGGTATTGGAACTGTCTTATATAGCAAGGCACATGTATGGATTGGGGCAGGTTTGTCCCGTGCCAGCTTTTTGTACTACTTAATCAAGTGGCCTGAAATCAACTGTGTAGGCCTGTACAAGTTATGACTTCTGACACACGGAGGTCACTTGAAATCAAATAGAGGTACAATCAAGTTCTGGTTTTACCTTGTACTAGTGCTGTGATATATGCTTAGTTGCTTTACTTTCCTGAGTTTTAATTTCTTCATCTGTAAAATGGAGGTAATAACAGTCAATGTGAACGTAAACGAGAACATATATGTAAAGGGGCCTCTCAGTTTATACAACAAAGTGATTGCTTACTAAATGTGAATACTTGCCCCACCAATAAATATCTGTTACATGGACTCGAGTGTATAGTTGAACTTTATTTCAATCTTGAAAAATGGCTAAATTGGTTTATATTCATTTCTTAAGGATAACATGACAAGGAATTATACTACAATGGGAAATGAAATGGTCATTTAGAACTTTGTGTTCTAAAATCGTTTCTGACTTGCTCAAACTGATAACTGAATGTAATTGGTTGTGGAGATTTGGCCCAAGACCTGATGAAATAATTCTCTATGTTTTTATCTATTTTGGCCAAATATAATATATGCTGATACTATCAATTCCCAGGATCTTATTGGTTAAATGAATAGGAAAGATCAGATTTTTTAAAATACCAAGCATGATGTCTTTATCGTAGTAGACATTTAAGGCATTTTTGTTGAATGATGAATGCATGGTGATTTTCAGAATGAAGGTTGGGACTCTGCTGCCCTGTGTGTGCAGCCTGGGGACGTTCATTGCAGAAGAATTCTCAACTTCTCTGTGGTAGGTAATACAAGAGCCCATTAGAAATCTTTCTCTTGTGGCTGACGGGCTGTTGACATTTATCGGATGCTGCCTGGGTGCTAATCACCTCACTCATTTACATCCTTATCTCTTTCATTTCTCCCAACCAAGACTCCCCATGGACTATTCCTGAACTAAATGAGGGAGGGCAGTGTCTCCACAGCTTGGAAAACACACACTTCACGTGGACTTTTGGGCAATTTACAATCATTGGAGTTGGGGAAGGGGAATTGGTGGGGTATCAGTTTAGGGGAAGAAAAATAAAAACTAAACCAAACCAGATGAAACTTGAGCACTGTGCGACATGACTAGAGAAGTAGTGAGGAAAGGAAAAGAGTGTATATAGAATGTTGACTGTATATCTGTGACCTTGAAAGGGCCTGCTTTAGTGTTTCCCCTTTCAGAATTTGGCCCTTTTTATCTCAAAGGACATTTTTTCCAGCCTTATGGAGGGATAATTGGCAAAAATTATATATATTTAAAGTATACAACTTGGTGTTTTGATATTTGTATACATTGGTGATGAACAAAATCAAGCTAATTAACATATTCATCACCTCACATAATTACCATTTTCTTTTATTGATGTAGCGAGAACACTTACAATTCACCCTCTTCTCCAATTTTAAATATATGTACAATGTAGTATTGTTAACTGTAGTCACTGTGCTGTACATTATATTTCCAGAACTTCCTCGTTTTACAAATACAAGTGAAATAAATATGGACAAACTGAAGGACTTTGGAGGGTGTAGGACAGGGAGGGAAAATGTTAAATAAATCTTAGATGCTTTCTTCTCCCTGACACTTTGCATAGATCAGTCACCACATTGTGGGGTGTCTTCCTTGAGCTGAAAAGAACTGGTATGCGGTGGGGGTGGGGGGGAAGCCCAGGGCTTAAAGGTGGCTCTGCTCTACCTACTTTGTAACCTTGAGAAACTAGACCCTGAGGCTGTCTGCTACCTCAGTTGACCATCTGGGATATTATCAGGGATAATAAGTCCCTTAGAGGATTGTTTGAAGATTAGAAATAATGTTTTGGTTTTTTTTTTTTGAGACGGAGTCTCGCTCTGTCTCCCAGGCTGGAGTGCAGTGGCTCGATCTCGGCTCACTGCAACCTCCGCCCCCTGGATTCAAGCCATTCTCCTGCCTCAGCCTCCTGAGTAGCTGGGATTACAGGCAAGCGCCACACGCCCGGCTAATTTTTGTATTCTTAGTAGAGGCGGGGTTTCGCCATGTTGGCCGGGCTGGTCTTGATCTCCTGACCTCTTGATCTGCCCGCCTCAGCCTCCCAAAGTGCTGGGATTACAGGCGTGAGCCACCGTGCCCGGCCAAAATGTTTTTAAAGTGCCTGCTACACATTTGTTACTCAAAATACTATGGTTATTTCTTGAATCTGTTACTGTCCCTAAATTTAGTCTTTCAAAACCACTTTCCTAGACTATCCAACAGTTTTTTAGTTGACTTACCTACTAGTCTTTCTACATGATTAGACACCAGAGTGAACTTTATAAAAAACAAATTTAATGTCCTTTCCCACGTCGAAATGTTTTGTACCTAAAGGACATCACGAGCTCTTTCTTAAGTCATTCAAATAACTTTAAAACCTGTCCCCAGACTCTCTTTCCTACGTGGTATTCCCCATCCCCAAGGCAGGCTTTATGGGCAAGAGGCAGTGCAGTCACAGAGTCCCTGCCCTCTAATGAGGCCCCATGCTCAACTTAATCCTCTGCTATGGACTTCTGGAAATTCTTAATGATTTTATCTTTGATCCTGTGTTTTGTAAGTGATGTCACACAAAACAACAGAGTGTAGCCAGGAGCAGCAGAGGCATGCCAGGTAGCAGACTGTACATGTGTGGGCTCAGGTCTGTGGCAGCAACAGTTGGGCAGTTGGTCTGGCCTACTGGCATGCATGTGCCTGGGGTACCCTGGGAGTCATTGGCCCCAAGGGGTGGCCAAGGCTAGAACCTGGGCCCAGATTAGCAGTGGCAATGTCAGAGTAGAAGCAGAAGCAATAGCAGTGGCTGCAGTGGCAGCAGGGGCTATGGCTCTGGGAGAGAAGAAGGGTTTTGCATGAGGCCAATGCCAGGACTATGCTGGTAAGCAGGCTTGCCTGCTGATCCCCGGAGTCCATCCCTGTGCATCTGTGCAAATAGGAATTCTCTGGCTTGAGTGAAGGGTCAGGAACTCTGGAGATCAATGATTAGGAACATTGTCAGTAAATTATTACAAAGTGGAAGCATACATAAGACATAGGATAAAAATGTCTCAGGGAATTATTAGAATTCTCCAAAGAATTTTGAATTTCTGGTTTTGAAAACTGTTGCAACATTGCAAAGCAAATATCCACAGGCTTAGAAATAAAAATTAAATGATTATCACATTTGACAGAAACGAATGCTATTTTCATATGAAACTGCACATGAACCATTAATAGGAAAGATAATTTTAAAATTAATTTTTCCTTATAATGGAAGACACAGAGGTGAAATGCATAAACAGGTATTTTGAATTATATGTAAATTGTGAAATTGCTTTCAGTTTCTTGTATAATTGCCACAAGTTTCAAGAAATGATAGAGAAAACAAAAATGTCATTGCACATATTTACATTTGAAATCACATTTAAAAAGTTAAATTAAGACATACATGAAATTGATTTGCATGAAGAGTCAAATCTTTAAAAAATAGTTCTGCAAGGATCATCAGCTCTAGATATACCAACGTTTATATTATGAAATAATTTATCAGAAATGTATCCCAATGTTGCCATAGCCTGCAAAATAACCTTAACAATTCTATTAAGTTTGAAACAGTGGAAAGATCATTCTGAAGTTTAAAATTAAGTTTAAAACAAATCAAAATTTGTTTGCAATTTTGCATTTGCCAATAGTGACTTGCTTTTAATTATATTGTTTGAAAATGAAGTTGCTAAATGTGTCAATATTTTGAACTTATAGATTTGTAGAAAAATGACCAGAAAATCATATGATCAACCAAGAGAGCATGTTAATAAGATATTATTCACTATATTACATAAAATGATGATCCATATATATATATAGCTATATATATATAGCAATTTACAAGTTTATGTTGTAGTTCTGTATCACAATCACTCCATTCCTTTTTGTTAAAAAAAAGAAAAAGTTTTATATGTCAGTATAACTTTAACTGAACTTCTCCCCCTGCTTTTTGAACCATAGGCTTGACATTTTCTGTTTGTACCATGTCCTACAAATTACATAACTGATCCTGCCCAGTCTCTCTAGCATAGCTCATCTCCCATAAGTAGGCACCTCACACACACTTCTTTCTACTGCAAGTGATGTCTTTCCTTTGGTTATGTTTTTTCTCCTGCTTACTATGTTCTTCCTGCCTCCTCACCTATAAGAATCCTACTCAACCTTACATACTCAGCTCCACCTATAAAAATGCTATAGCATAGCTGGGTGCGGTGGCTCACGCCTGTAATCCCACCGCTTTGGGAGGCCGAGTGGGGTGGATCACGAGGTTGGGAGATCGAGACCATCCTGGCTAACACGATGAAACCCTGTCTCTACTAAAAATACAAAAAATTAGCCGGGCGTGGTGGCGGGCGCCAGTAGTCCCAGCTACTCGCCAGGGTGAGGCAGGAGAATGGCTTGAACCTGGGAGGCGGAGCTTGCAGTGAGCGGCGATCGCACCACTGCACTCCAGCCTGGGCAGAGAGCGAGACGCCCTCTCAAAAAAAAAAAAAATGCTATAGCACTTTGACCACACATGCTGTATAGCCTTACTGTTTTGTGCTGTTATGATCTGTTTGTATGTTTCTCCCTTTTGCTAGACTCTGATCTCTTTGAGGGCAACCACTCTACCTCTTTAATAGTTACTATTTCTTAGTACCTTGTAGTGTGCTTTTCTTATTTTAGGAGTTTAATGAATATGATTAAGTATAGAGTATTGAGGAGAATAACAGTCAACAAAACTGTTAATGAGGAGATGCAGATAAGTTGGCGAAGGCATTGACCAGGGTTTCTCCAGTGTGTCTGGTTGACTTAGCAAGTGTCCCTGTCCTCTATTGCCTTACTCCTGAAGAAGTGACAGAAGAACCCAAGACCGTTAGTCAGCAAAGGGGGACTGAGGAGAAGAGTGCAGCATCAAAAGGGATGCCAAGTGCAATGGCCCAGAAGCAGGAGAGAGCACAGCAAGTCCCAGGAACTGAAGGGGTTTTCCTCCTCAAGGGGCATCCTTGTTCCCAGAGGAAGGCCTTCACAGAGAGAGAAGGAATGGTTTTATGTCTAAGAATATAGGGTTGGCTGTTTTTCCTTCCCAGGACCTCCAAATAAGCTTTTTGAGATCCATCCCTAGATCAATAATAATGACAGTGAGATATTTCACAGTCAAAATATTTAACATCATGCTTAGAACTTTCCTTTATCATTAAAGTTTGGATCATTACATAAGTCCCTGGCTCATCTCCATCTATTAGCCCATTAGCTAAGCAGTGATGCTGTTGGTCCTATTGGATGGTTCACTGAATTAATCAGTCTGTGTAACAGATGTTCTTTTCTGGGTATGTGGTAGAGGGGTGTGACTTAGGTCTGTAATCAGAGATGGTTTCCCTACCTTCCATGTTTAAATCACAATAAGATACAGGTAAGAAGGAAAGATCATAGCATATCCATTTCTACCACTCCTGGAAAAAAATTCTTAAAGCCAATGCCCCCTTTATACCAAGAGGAACCCAAGTCTGGTTTTCTAGATCCATTGTGAAACTCATATTTCCCCTTGAGTGGGACACAGTTAATACACCTTAAGAGTTTCCCCAGGGTAAATTTTTTTTTATTAGAGTTCAGAACTTTAATTAAATCTTTCAATATGGTGGTTGGTTGTAAAATCTATTGATTCTTTGATTTTGGGAACTGTATGTAGCTAATAACTGTTCAAAAAATCTTCAAAAAATGACCCAAAGATTTTATGCTGTATGAGGTCGCAGGCTTCTCTATCTTTCTGATAGAGACTGTTTCGTTCTTATTTGTTCCTTCTTAGGTATCCTAGAGAGTCAGTCATAGAAAAGACAAACACATTTATAAATGTGCTATTTTTATTTTTGGCTCTATAGACTACCTTAACATATGGCAAAGTTTCTATGAAAGAGGATATGAAGGCCCTAGAAAGTTGGGGAAACATGAACATATAGCCAAATTTAGATATCTTAAAAACAACAAGGTGTACTTATAAGCTTAAAAATAATTTTCTCAGTAAATCTACAAATAATAATCAAAAGGATGAGAGTGGGGAGTGTAGGAGTTCACTCTTTATAGATATATTTATTTAAAAAGCCCTAATGAGAAAGAGTGAAACAAGAATAAGGAGCAATTTTCTACAGAGAGAGAGAGAGAGAGAGAGAGAACTACTATGTGTTACATGCAGAGAGTGTCAAAGGACTGTAAAGATGTACTCATTTTAAAAGTTTTTAATGAAATCATATATCGAGGTGAACTACATTAAATTTTTTTTTTCAACCATTCTAGAAATGATAGTCCAAGTTGGCATGTCAAGACTAGTAGGTCATGCACTATTCGCTGTAGCTCAGATTGCTGGGAGTCACATCCTCCTTGTTAGTTTCAGGTGACAGCTCACTGTACAGGGGAGATCCACTTGTAGAGAAAGAGAGAAGAGGGAGAGGAAGATTTAGCACTGCATTTTCACAGGGCAAGAAATTCCAACCTAGCTCCAATGTGTGTTGGCCTGTTGCCTGGGATCTTGTTAAACACATGACCATCACTCTTCTGCCTATTTCTGGCCTGGATTTGGAGCCTGGTGGCTAAGCAAACCCCACTGGAGCTAAAATTAGGCAGCCAAATTGTGACAAGACATACTTGTCTTCAATAAAGAAGAGACATCTATTTAAAAAAAATGGATGTATCCATGGGTCAATGTAAGTCACACGCATCTTAGCAGACTGTTTTCATTATGCAGAAACAAAATTAAAATAGACCAGCTAACTGGACTGACTGCATTCTGGCTTTTAGCCATCTAATATTGCCAGAGTAGCCCAATTTTGTTGCTAATGGTCCTGTCTAGCTGTAGGAGAGTTTAAGGAGTAAAAGCAAAATAATGAACTATTGACATGAATGATGAAAAGCAAAGCAAACATATATAACCATATATTTTAGATGAATGTAATTTTATGATTTCAAAGTTTAGAGGCCTTTTATATCACAGGAGGAATGTGTTCGGGTTTGAGAATCAAGGCATTATCTTTCATTTGACTGGTATCTTATAGAAGCGGAATTGTCATTGAAATTATAGCAAAGGACAGTAACAACAATTCTTTATATCTGTGTAACATTTTTACCTTTTAAAATATTTTTACACTTATTTTTCAAACTTCTCGCTAAATATCTTTTGACTGCCCACTTTATTGTTATTACCATAAATGGTATCATGGGAGAAATCAGTGATGAATCAGAAATTTTCTCTCCCATCAAGGAGCATAGGATCTGTTTTTAGAGGTAAGAAATAAATGCAGGAAAAATTAAACAACCACAACAAAAGAATTCAATGGCAATTTGAGCTCATAGTAGAAGAGCTATTTAAAAAGTAGTAATGATTAACTGTTTAACTGCCACATGCCTTCCATAGAGGAATTTAGAAGAAAATAATCACTTCTGTTTTCATTGATTATGGAGGAAGGATTTCCAAGAATATACAGAGGTCTGTGGAGATAATGATGCAAAGAAAACAGGGAGACTAGAAGAAAGGTTGCAGATAATGGTGGGTACATTCTTTTGATGGAAGCTTATGTAGGGAATTAGCTGTCTTCACACTGGACGTGTCTATAGCAGGTGTGCACCTTTATATTTACTTGAGAGATTAAGCCTTGCTAAGTCCAGAGGAAGCCTGAAGACATAGAGCTTGCTGTACCTCTGGAAGGAACTCAAGCCTGGGCAACCAGACTCAGGCTGCTACTCTTTCCATCACACAATACTTAAAATCACAGCCAAAACATAAATAAGCAAAAAACTAAATAGAATCAACTAAATAACACCTCCCCTCCAAATGTAATCACTTCAGAATTAAAGGATCCATTCTTCCTGGTTATGGTAGGTTTATTCTTCCCTTTCAGTTATAGCCACGACCCATCCCATCTCTCTTGATGCCTTCAGAACACAAATACAGTTTATGACAAGGTTTCTAGAATGGGCACCTTCCTGTAGATGCCCAACACTTCTGTTATACAGGAACTTTCAGGCTGGAGATACTTCCTACTTGTAATAAATTATTTCAACACTTCACTATTTAGAAGATTTAATTCATTCTCAGTAGTGACCAACAAGGACAAAAGACATTTAAATATGTTGGGCTCAAAAGACATCATGTTTTAAAAATTACTGCGTTTTTGTATGAATAAGAAAATAGGAAATTGAAAAAGGTTTTGCTAAGCATCTTTCATAATCAAAATTTCATAGTTTGATTTTATAACCAGACTGAAACAAAAGATGTTTATTCCATGAAATGGCTTTTGCCAAGATTGCAGTGACCTTGTTTTTAAAACTAACAGGCACACTTCAATGCTGATTTTATGTGATCTCTCAACAGCATTCAAGTGATGATACTCCCTTCTTTCTGAAATGTTCTTTTTCATTGGCTGCTGTAACTCCACACTCAGTTTTCCTTCCACTTTGACCCCTTTCTTTCAGTGTCCTTTGCAGGGTTCTCTTCTATTACCTGTGCCTTAAATATTAGGATCATTTGGAGCTGTGACCTGGGCATTTTGTCTTATAATTCTGTATACTTTCCTTGAAAAAAATCCATCAGTTTCCATTGTTTAAATTAACTTTTCTATGCCCATGACTTCCTTACATAATTCACTCATGTGTTCAACTTTCTACTTCTACATCGAAAAGTCTACTCTCTACATCCAAAATTCTGTTTGGAATTTTCATGAGCACCTAACTATAGCTCCCTACCATCTCTGCCCTTCTTCCAGGGCACCTTCAATCTGCACATTGCACTACCATCCCACCCCACCTACACCCCTGTTTCAGGATGGAGCTTTTGTCCTGTTGACTCCTTGTCACTTCTAGTCCTCATAGCTGGTGAGAGGAAGAGAGCTAGCTAATTATACCAAAGTCATATTCTGGGAGGAAGCGATATTAGGAAGAGAAAAATGTGTTTATATTGTAGGTTCTGTGCTCTGAGAAATACCAGGATCTAATATTGCCATCCCAGCATGGAGGCAGAACTTGGTTTTGCCAACCTCTAGCAAAAAGTGTTGGAATCAGGATGCCTTTACATTCTCAATTGCTATTGAGAACCCCAAAGAGTTTTTATTTATGTAGTTATATCTACTGATATTTATCATTTTAGATATTAACATTGACAAAAATAAAATATTCATTTATTAATTTATTAAAAGTAACTCATCCATTATACACTAATATAAGTCACATATTTTATAAAATATAACTAGATTTTCCAAGACAATATTATTTTAGAAAAGAGTGGGATTGTTCTTCATTTTTCCAAGTCTCTTTAGTACCTGACTTAACAAAGGACAGCTGGATTCTCATGCCTGCTTCTGCATTCAGTCTGTTCTAATATCACATGTTGTACACTCTCCAGAAAACCCCAGTTTATTCATGCAAGAGTAAGAGTGAAAAGACAAATAGCATGTTAGTTACAGTATGAAAATAGTTTTGGCTTCATGGAGTCCCCTAAAATGTTACAGAGAGCCTTAGGGTCACCGGAAGCACATTTTGAGAACCATTTCCTCATACTTTTCTGATTTCTCTCATAGTGTTGGGCCCAAAGTAGATGCTTAATGTGTACTTAGCTACCTATAGAAATTGAAATGTGGTTTAATTTTTTTTGCTTGTGATTTAGTTATTCCTGTACATAAGAAGATGCAGAAACCCATCAGTTTCCAGCCAATTTAGAATTATAATGGTTTACTTTGTGAAACGATCAATGTTTGTGGAGGGATGCAGAAAATATGGAACGTATACATTGCATTGTCATGTGAGGATGGCCGTGCATAGTTGAGAGGGAGAAAGCTGGGATTGCAGGAATTTCAGGAACCTGAGAGGGTGCAGAGAGGAGTGGATTTGGGGCCAAGGCTTGGTCTGTTAATACAAGAAGTGCTCAGTCAATGTGATAGTAATGCTTAAGAGTGTGGAGTGGGAGTTGGCATGATCTAATTGGTTGTGCAACACCCACTTGCAAGGCTGGAATGGAAACTTGTAGAGAGTAATTTTCTTTCTAATCATGTATAAATCTCAAATGACTTGGCTTGCTATTTAAGTACTTTCAAACTTTTTATGGCATGGACATAATATCTAATAAATTTTAGTAAAAGATATAGAGATGCCATGTAATTGGGTACTCCTGAATCCTCTTACAAATGGCCTTTGCAGAAGAGCTTACGAATCAGATTTGGTAATAAAAGAGAATCATGTAATCAGAGGGACATGACAGATTTGACTGTAAGAGCTGTGCCCAGAAATTTCCCAGCACGAACTTCTAACAAGCCAGATGAAAGACTTGCTAACTGGATGTGTTGCTTTGAGGGTGCTTTTCCTAAATTCCTATAAATAGGAATGAAAAGTTCCTTAGTATTTTATGGAGTATGTGACAACTTTAAGTCATGGATTGGTCTGTAGGAAGGGCATGTGAATGAAAAGATGTTCCTTAAGAAGACCTTTAAAAAGTCTATAAAAGTACCAATTGACTCTTCAGAGCCTCAGGACTGTTTCTTTAGAAAAACATCAGAACAGACTAAAGAGAAAAACCAAGGAATCAATAACGTTTGCAGTGAATTGATGGTCAGCTTTTGTGCAGGGTCACTGAAGTGACTGTAATTCTTTGGTTAAAAATCAGACATCAGTAATAGGAAGGGGAAGAAGGGGAGGAGTGTTAGACACTGATAAGAACTTCCTTGGTCAGAATGCATATTTGGCCTTTTTAAAGGAACTAGAATGCAGGTGAGCTTCTGAGTCATCACCTTGAGTTGCTCAATTTGGGAATGACCTTGACACTGGAGAAGCTAAACCACTCTGCTTCTTTTCTGAAGCTAGCTGTTAGCACCAGAGGTGTCCTGACAAAGGGAAAATGAGATTTAAGACTGGCCAAGATGGTGGAGGAAAAGGGAAAAGGCTTTGTGAACTTCTTAAAACTTCATGTTATGTTGTCTTTTTCTGGCCTGGAAGTTCAACTGGAAAACAAAGAATAATTAATGACTTTGAGACATTGTTGAAAAGTGCAAAATTTATGAATCATCCAGTCATGCTAATGTGACTAACTTTTACAGTATTGACCGTTCCCCCCCATTCTCTGTACTAGCCTAATTATGTGTTGGTATTAGCTGGATGTAACCTTAGGATATTAAGTATCCTTAGCTGATTTTTTTTTTCAGAATTTCTTAAAAGCATTTAAATTCAGCAATCCTTAACAAGGATACAGACCAGTATCTTCTTGGCATTGTACAAAACAAATTTCACTGCTTTTCTTTAAATAAATGACAGGGAAGACTCCTTTCTGGCGTGAAGGGGGTCTCAAGGAATTTCTGAAATGTGTTCTTTGAATCATTAACAAATTGGAAAAAAGTAGAAAATGCCTGTAGAAAATGAAACCACCTTTCCACTCAACCAAACAATGAAGGACAGCTGCTGACAGGGAGACGGGATTAACAAAGGAGCAAGTGTATGAAACGCAGCGTTATTTGCCCAGACTCTGAGTTTCTTTCGGCCTCCAGGCTGGCCGTAGTGACAGAGCCATCTGTCCTATCATTTTGCCCTCTGTAGTCAGCCATTAATTTTCCACAAGGGCTCTCAGTGACAGCTATCTCATACTGGCCATACTTGGACACAGGATATATGACATGCATTGAGAGAGTAGCTTCAAGGATTCAAGGCTTATGACACTGAATGTGCAGAAAAAGAGAGGTGGAGAGATTTCTACACAAGCCAAAGCTGGCTAAATAGTAGAGAGACACTGACTAACTTGGGGATACTGCTATTTTCATTAGTGTTACGTTTTGTCTTGAAATCCCATGCTGTATGGGTATAACTCTTGATCTACATATATTGGGGCTGGTAAACAATGGAATGATTGAATAAATAGAGAGGAAGAAGGCCAGGAATAGTGGTTCATGCTTGTAATTCCAGTGCTTTGGAAGGCTGAGGAAGGAGGATCGCTTGAGGCCAGGAGTTCGAGACCAGCCTGGGCAACATATTGAGACCCCCAGTCTCTATAAAACATTTTTTTTTTAAATAGAGAAGAAGAAATGCTAATAGGTTATTCCTTAAAGCCAGAGAAAAAAATACATAAATTCTCCTTTATGTTACTTTGAAATGAGTTTTGTTTTTTTGTAACAAGGTCTACAAGATCCTCTCCTCTCTACTTCCCAGTGTGCATTCTCTCTCTCTCCTGCAGCTGTTCTACCCGCACTGGAAATAATATGCATAAAAAGAGTATTCTACAAATATGCATCAAAATTGTCATGCTATTTTCCTCCTGCTCACACTGATAGCTAGAGACTACTTAAGCTTAGTTTTAGAGCTCTAGGTTTCATGAGGTAAGATTTCAAGGATACATTTAAAATAATCTCCTCGAAATGTTATTCTGATAAAAGAGCATGAGGTCATTGTGAATATTCCTGGAAAACCAACGTTCCATTTTGGGGAGTATTCAATAACCTGCTTAAAATTGTTTTTGGCTGTTCTGGAATTTTATCATTTCCATTGCTGCTCATAAGTGAACTAGTTTTCTGGGAAAGAAAATCTTATAGTGATTTTGAAGATAGAAAGTTGGGCTAGGAATTCTATTTTAATTTTTTCGTTTGTATGATTTTTTTCATGTTTTTTTGTAGAAGGTAAAACTTTGTATGCCTAACTGAGATCATTTGCAAAATGTCTTCTTAAGACTTAGGCTATAAACTAGGCTAAACACCAAACTAGGGAGTGTTTATTAATCAATATTTTTAATTCTAACTGGAGAGAAAATAATACTCAGGAAAAAGTTTCAGACAACTATTGAATGTAATATTGAATATAAACTTCAGAGGTCTTTGTAGAGATTGGCAAACATATGAAAGTTAAAAAGTTCTAAAAACGACAAAACAGATTCAAAGAAAACACTTACAATGCAACAAAAATACAGAAAGTTACCTGAATTTATTAGTTTCGTGCAAAATAATTGCGGTTTTCTATTAAAATAAATGGAAAAACTGCAATTACTTTTGCACCAACCTAATAATAAGTTCCCACAAATACATAAGAAAAAAACACTAAAATGGACAAAGAATATGGCCATATAATTCACACAAGCACAAAAGCTTACTAAAAGGCAAATAAGTATATTAAAATATGTCTAACCTCACTAGTAATTGAAGTTTCCTCTCATGGAAATTTCAATAAAAAAACAAAAGGCAATTTTTGCCTGTTGTATGGCAAGTATTAAATACATATTCAGTGTTGCAGAGGATCTGGAAAAACAACAAAATATATTACGAAGAACTTCTTTGGGTTAACTGTGTAAAGACACCAACTACACAGAAAATCTTTAAGGTAATTGGGGAAATTTTAAATATGGACTGGGAATTAGATAACATTAGGGAATTGCTATTAATTTTGTTAGGTATGATACAGGTTATAGGTATTATAAAGAGAAGTTCATATCAGTTAGAGAAAAACCAAAATGAGGTGGGTATAAGTGAAATGGTGAATGGTTAAGGATTTGCTTAACAATTATCCAGAATAATTGAGAGAGTGGCTTCCTGGTGCAGGATAGATAAAGCAAAAGTGACAGAACGATGATGATTGTTGGAGATGGGTAATAGGTGTATATAGATTTCTCATATTATTCTCTTTACTTTAGTAGAGAATGGGTGAACTTCTCCATAATGCATTTCTAAAAAAGCACTAGATCAAGCTTTTTAGAAGAAAAAAAAAAAAGAAAAAACAAGAAAAGCCATCCATATTATCTATCATTCTATCTATTCAGCAGTCATCTAAATTCATTATCACCGCCATCATCTAATCTATCCTTGTAATTGCATAAAAAATGGTGGCATATAACCCATCGCATCACTGCACTCCAGCATGGACCACAGAGGGAGACCCTGTCTCAAAAAATAAAAGAAGAAAAACATTTTTAATTAAAAAATTACACATAATGGAACTTCTGGATCTGTCTTTGTATCTCTTTTCTTCCATTTTAATTTCTCTTTGTTTTTGCTTGCTATTCTGGGATAATGACCCTGATTCATGCACCAACTTACTGATTTGCTTTTCATTTATGGTTGTTTTGCTGGTCAACTCTGCACTGAGTATTTTTAAAGGGCAACAATCAGATTTTAGATTTCCAAACTCATTAGTAATTTCTTTCTCAAGGATGCCCTATTCTTTTTGTTGGTTTGTTGGTTTGTTTTTGAGATGAAGTCTTGTTCTGTTGCATAGTAGCATGATCTAGGCTCACTGCAACCTCTGCCTCCTGGGTTCAGTCAATTCTCCTGCCTCAGCCTCCCAAATAGCTAGTGTTACAGGTATGTGCCACCATGCCCAGCTTTTATATATATATATATATATAAATCATGAAGAACTTCTTTTGGTTAACTGTACAAAGGCACACCAACTACACAGAAAATCTTTAAGATAATTGGGGAAATTTTAAATATGGACTGGGTATTAGATAACATTAGGGAATTGCTATTAATTTATATATATGTGTATATACATATATACACATATATATATACACGTACACACACACACATATATATGTATATGTGTGTATAGTATATACATATAGTATATATATATATGTGTGTATAGTAGAGATGGGGTTTCACTATGTTGATCAGGCCAGTCTTGAACTCCTGGCCTCAAGTGATCCACTCACCTCAGCCTCCCAAAGTGCTGGGATTACAGGTGTGAGCCACTGTGCCTGGCCCAAGGATGCCCTATTTTTGAGAACCTCTCTGAGCATGTCAGTTATATTTATTTTAAATTATTTATGTTTGTCGTATTTTATTTAAGTCTATTTATTATAATACTTTTCACCTTTGGTTATTGATTCTTTCTGTTTTCTTCAGACACTTATTGCTTCTTCATTTTGTACTCAAATTTGTATTTGAAAATTCTTGTTTATATGGACAGGAAGCCTAGTTCTGTGTAAAACAGATTATTGGGTGCAGCTAGATGTGGTATCAGGTGTACATATGCTCCTTGAGTGAGGGCAGCCTGTTCTGGTGACACTGCTGGTTGGGGTGTATCCTACTTGTCTGGGCTAAGCTCTCAAGCTTACTTTTATTTGAACTTTCTACAATAGGTCTGTATTATTATTATGGTTAATTTTATGTGTCAACTTGACTGGGCTACATACAGGATGCCCAGATAGCTGGCAAAACCCAGATAAACCCAGATTTCTGGGTGTATCTGTTAGGGTGTTTCTGGAAGAGATTAGCATTTGAATCAGTAGATTCAGTAAAGAAGGGATGAATACTATCTCTCTCTTCCTGAGCTGATATATCCGTCTTCCGCCCATGGGCAGCAGAGCTCCTGGTTCTTGGGCTTCCAGACTATAACTGAATTATACCACTGGTTCTCCAGCTTGCAGATGACATATCCTGGGACTTCTTGGTTTCCATGATTGTGTGAGCCAATTCTCATAATAAATCTCTTGT
Source organism: Pongo abelii (assembly GCF_028885655.2). Taxonomy (NCBI): domain Eukaryota; kingdom Metazoa; phylum Chordata; class Mammalia; order Primates; family Hominidae; genus Pongo; species Pongo abelii. The sequence goes on along the minus strand of NC_071990.2, from coordinate 118,407,499 downwards.
ATACATATCTTGTTTATATCCTATTGGTTCTGTTTCTCTGGAGAACGGTAATTAATATAGTAACTTTGTGACAGTAAAAGCAATAAAAAATAAGTTTTAGTGCATTAAAAATATGTAAAAAATGCAATGTCAGTGTTTTATGCAGTAACTGACTTCTCACTGTCTGAATGTGGCCAACACATCTTTAAGTTACTTCCAAAGAATGGTTGGAGTGGGATTACCTCTTATGGAATGTTGTGACGATTGAGAATGTTTATCTTCTAACAAAATCCTTTAGTGGGAGATATACATATATATTTCCCTAAGTCTCTGACTTATGATTTTTCAACTTCTGATTTTTCAGTTTTACTATGTGCAAAAGCAGTATGTGTTCAGTAGAAACTGTACTCCAAATTTTAAATTTTGATCTTTTTCTGGGCCAGAGACATGTTATACAATGCTTTTGCAAAGTCTAGCAGGGGCAGTGAGCTCCAGCTCCCAGCTAGCAGTGCTAATGTAAGTGTCTGAGCATGTTTAAGGGCTAAGCTAAGCTATAGTGTTCTGTTTATTAAATGCATTTTCAAGTTAGGATATTTTGAACTTACAATGAGTCTGTTGGGTTATAACCTTATCTAAGGTGAGAAGCATCTGTTTGTGGAGAGACGGAGAGGAAGAAAGAGAGAGAGAGAGAGAGAACATTTACATATGCCAGAAAAAAAGAAGGTAGGTTTGTAAGAAGCTGTTAATATTGCTATTCCTTACTATTCTTTGATGCTATTGATCTAGGGCAAATTCTTGCTAGTAATAACTAAAATTTTACTTATCAAGGCAGGAACTAAATCCACTGTACTTTTTGAATAAGTACCTCTCTCACAGGTCAAACCAATGAAGAATTCTTAATAGTAAGACTCTCAGAGACTATTCTGAAAACATGACTTTGGGAGAAAGGTGATGAGACTAAGACAGGCATTGTTTTGCTTGTCCTTACAAAAAGTCACTAATAGATGCATAATCATTTCTTTGGCATATGTGTGATAGCAGTTTTAAACAGTGACAGTCAGGAACAAATAGAAACTCCCAACCATTGTAAACTTAAGCTTTCTTTGATGCCACTCCTTCTGGCTAATCCAAAGGATATCTGAAATAGATCACTATTGATGTGCTTAACTGATAACTACTACAGCAAAGTTGAGGCTGGACTGAAATATTGTTCTTAGCAAAAACAAACATAATCAATTAAAAATGTTGTCTGAAACTAACTTGGATTCTATATGAATAATTTTGTTATTCTCTGCACTCGATTGATTCATTCATTTATTCATTTAACCACAATCCACTCAACTGACCACCTGATATTAAATACTCATAAACAGCTGTATTAGTCCATTGTCACATTGCTATAAAGACATATCTGAGACTGGGTAATTTATGGAGAAAAAGGTTTAATTGACTCACAGTTCCACAGGCTGTTCAGGAGGCCTCAGGAAACTTACAAACATGGTGGAAGGTGAAGGAGAAACGGGCAGAATCTTCCCATGGCGGAACAAGAGAGAGAGTGCGAAGGGGAAGGTGCCACACACTTTTAAACAACCAGGTCTTGTGAGAACTCTGTCATGAGACAGCACTAGGGGGATGGTGCTAAACCACTAGAAACCACCCCCGTGGTCCAGCCACCTCCCAACAGGCCCCTCCTTCAACACTGAAGATCATAATTCAACGTGAGATTTGAGTGAGGACACAAAGCCAAACCATATCAACAACATAATTCTATACTTGTGTGACAGCTATTACAATGCCAGTCATTATGAATTTCCTAAGTAAAAAAAAAAAAAAAAAAAAAAACTATGAGAATTTAAAGTTTTATTTCAGCATGTCTTAAAATGAGATATCTAACTATTTTCACAGAACTAAAAGTAATGATAAGTGAAACAGAGTAAAACAGATTTTGTACTCTAGGACTTTTTGGAGCGTTTACTAAGCTGATGTTCACTGTTAATATCCCAGTGGGGATAGCATACTGAATTTCTTAAAGTTCTTTTACCAAGATATACTTTTTCCTCCCCCAAGGAACAACTTATGCACTACTGTTCAGTGAAACATACCTAGCACTGCCGCTTTACATGAGAGTTACTTTCTTGTTTTTGGTCTTGTAGAATATGCTTTGTTTTTTTCTTCTTGGATACTCTATTAAAATGTAAGCAAAATTAAAAACTTTCTCTTAGTTTGTTAATAAGGCATTTGCTAACGTATCAAATAAACACAGCATGGTACTGATATAGGGGACCCATAATTTATCTGTAATTAGCAACAATGCTTGCCTTTTTCTCTGATGGCCACATGGGGGTGCTGAAAAGAGGCAAAGATTTCAATTTTTTCTTTAATAGGCTATTTTATCCACTTTTATATATCCATCAATGTGAGTGATTTAATGGCAGTTATTACCTTCTTTCAAGATCATTTCAAAAGGTGTATTAACAATATTACACAGTGGAAAAGAAAAGCATCAAAAAGAGCATCAACTCTACATTGCCACAAAATTTAGGGTGTGTGTGTGTGTGTGTGTGTAATTCTCTTATCAGTGGATTAGAGACTAAGGAGGTATACATTTTCAGAAACAAACCTTCTGTACATTTATTTAACTGAGAATTGTTAGAATTTGTACTTCAGTATGATAGGAGAAACAGAGGTAATGATAAAACATTATAGTATATAATATTTTATATAAATGAATAAATGTAACATATCTGTAATTAATCAGGCATAGCAATAAAAAAAAACTTTTTTGATTCTAATTCCTAGTATAGGCACAACATTCCCAGTACTCTTGAAATACAAAGGTACCTTTTCCAAATGCCGTCTTCCTGTCTCCTTCTCTTCAACAAGAGGTAAACACTATCCCGGATTTTGTGTTTATTATTGGTTGTAAAAACGTAATAATTTTATCACATATGTGTGTCTTCAAAGAATATTATTGAGCTCTATAAAATTGCTTTTATTTAGACTTCTGAGCCTTCCTCCCTAATATTATATTTACAAAATCCATTCAAGTTGCACATGAAGCTATAGTTATTTTCACTGCTATGTAACATTCCATTTTTGTCTGTTTCACAATTATTCATTTGTTCTTCTGTTTATATATACTTGAATTCTTTTTTCCTTTTGTTTTTAATGAGTACTGTGTACATTTTCATTCAATGTTGTATGGTGCAAATTCCCAGGAGTTTCCCTAGGTTAATGTGAATCTCTTGGAATGAAGAGTATGCACATGCTTGCGTTAAACAATAATCTCAATTTTATTTCAATGTTTGTACAAGGAGTGAATAAGAGTTTCTGTTGTTCTACACCCTTGCCAATGCTTGGTTTTTCCATGTCTTTAACTTTTACCAATTGAGTAGGTTTAAAATGTTATATTATTGAGATCTTATTTATATTTCTTTAATTTCAATTGAAGTTGAAAATATTTCATACGCTTATCAGGCATTTGTGAAATACCTACTTATGACTGATTTTCTTTAGAGTTGATTTTGATAAGTTTTTCAAGAGGGAAATCTAACCATTTTATCTTACTTTTCAAATTTATAGGAATAAATTTGTAGTAGTTTCTTATCTTTTTAATCTCTTCTGTATCTGTGGCTGTTTTCTTTTTTAGTAGGAGTATGTTTCATACTGGTAATTTTGATGTTTGCTTTCCTCTTGGTAAAGTTTGCCAAAGTATATATTTGTTTTATTCCTTTAAAGTAATTTTTTATCAAAATTTTTTGAGTATGCAATTTAGAGAGTAAAATAGTTAAAAAAAAAACAAACCAGTTTTTAAAAAACAGCAGTACTCTGCCTCCTTTCTCCCATTTTTCTGCTTCCCAGAGACAACCCACTTTCATTTCTTTTAGGTAATTACTTTGATATTTACCACCAAGTCTCTAAATGATACACTTTCACTGCTACTTTTCAATTTTTGGACTGTAGGCATTGTTTGTTTGTTTATTTGTTTGTTTTGAACTCCACATTAGGCCAAGTAACTCCTTTGCCAGCACCATATGTATTCTTTTCATAGCATAATTTGCAATAACAGTTTTACGTTTCTTTTTAGATTGTTTTATTGTTTGTTTTCCCTTTTAGAAGTCTCATTGGTCAAGGATTGGCTGCTTTTGATTTCTGTTGATTCTCCAAGGCCTGGAACAGGGTAGACATTCAACTATTTGTTGAGTGAATGAATAAATGATAAAAATGTGAAAGGGAGAACTGTCAAAAATTGGAAGAGATGGGGAAATTCTTTGGGGGGATAACTTGAATGGGATGAGGTAACATATTCTTTTTTATTTTTATTTTATTATACTTTAAGTTCTGGGATACATGTGCAGAAGGTGCAGGTTTGTTACATAGATATACATGTGCCATGGTGTGTATGTATACATATACATATACATATAGATCTGTAGATATATATTAGGTCCGCTTGGGCCAGAGCTGAGTTCAAGTCCTGAATATCCTTGTTAATTTTCTGTCTCGTTGATCTGTCTAATATTGACAGTGGGGTGTTAAGTTCTCCCACTATTATTGTGTGGGAGTCTAAGTCTCTTTGTAGGTATCTAAGAACTTGCTTTATGAATCTGGGTGCTCCTGTATTGGGTCCATATATACTTAGGATATTTAACTCTTCTTGTTGCATTGAAACTTTTACCATTATGTAATGCCCTTCTTTGTCTTTTTTGATCTTTGTTGGATTAAAATCTATTTTCTCAGAGACTAGGATTGCAGACTCTGCTTTTTTTTTTTTTTTTTTTTTGGCTTTCCATTTGCTTGGTAAATATTCCTCCATCCCTTTATTTTGAGCCTATGTGTGTCTTTGCACATGAGATGTGTCTCCTGAATACAGCACATCGATGGATCTTGACTGTTTATCCAATTTGCCAGTCTATGTCTTTTAATTGGGGTATTTAGCCCATTTACATTTAAGGTTAGTATTGTTACATGTGAATTTGATCCTGTCACTATGATGTTAGCTGGTTATTTTGCCTGTTAGTTGATGCAGTTTCTTCCTAGTGTCAATGGTCTTTACATTTTGGTAAGGTTTTGCAGTGGCTGGTACTGTTTTTTCCTTTCCATGTTTAGTGCTTCCTTAAGGAGCTCTTATAATGTATGTCTGGTGGTGACAAAATTCCTCAGCATTTGCTTGTCTGCAAAGGATTTTATTTCTCCTTCGCTTATGAAGCTTAGTTTGGCTGGTTATGAAATTCTTGGTTGAAAATTTTTTTCTTTAAGAATGTTGAATATTGGCCCCCACTATCTTCTGGCTTGTAGGGTTTCTGCTGAGAGATTCACTGCTAGTCTGATGGACTTCCCTTTGTGGGTAACCCGACCTTTCTCTCTGGCTGCTCTTAACATTTTTTCCTTCATTTCAACCTTGGTGAATCTGAGGATTATGTGTCTTGGAGTTGCTCTTCTTGAGGAGTATATTTGTGATGTTCTCTGTATTTCCTGAATTTGAATGTTGGCCTTTCTTGCTAGGTTGGGGAAGTTCTGTATAATATCCTGAAGAGTGTTTTCCAACTTGGTTCCATTCTCCCCATCACTTTCAGGTACACCAATCAAACGTAGGTTTGGTCTTTTCACATAGTCCCATATTTCTTGGAGGCTTAGTTTGTTCCTTTTCATTCTTTTTTCTGTAATCTTCTCTTCACACTTTATTTCATTAAGTTGATCTTCATTCTCTGATATCCTTTCCTCTGCTTGATCGATTTGGCTAATTATACTTGTGTATGCTTCACGAAGTTCTTGTGTTGAGATTTTTAGCTCCATCAGGTCATTTATATTCTTTAAACTGGTTATTCTAGCTAGCAGTTCCTGTAACCTTTTACCAGTGTTCTTAGCTTCCTTGCATTGGGTTAGAACATGCTCCTTTAGCTGGAAGGAGTTTGTTATTACCCCGCTTCGAAGCCTACTTCTGTCAATTCGTGAAACTCATTCTCCATCCAGTTTTGTTCCCTTGCTGGTGAGGAACTGTGATCCTTTGGAGGAGAAGAGGCATTCTGGTTTTTGGAATTTTCCCCCCTTTTGCGCTGGTTTTTCCTCATCTTTGTGGATTTATCTACCTTTGGTCTTTGATGTTGGTGACCTTCTGATGGTGTTTTTGCGTGGACGTCGTTTTGTGGATGTTGACGCTATTGCTTTCTGCTTGTTAGTTTTCCTTCTAACATTCAGGCCCCTCTGCTGCAGGTCTACTGGAGTTTGCTGGAGATCTACTCCAGACCCTGTTTGCCCAGGTATCACCAGCAGAGGCTGCAGAACAGGAAAGTTTCCTGCCTTCCCTTTCCTCTGGAAGCTTCATCCCAGAGGGGCACCCGCCAGACACCAGCTGAGCTCTCCTGTATGAAGTGCCTGTCGACTCTTGCTGGGAGGTGACTCCCAGTCAGGAGGCACAGGAGTTAGGGACCCACATGAGGGGGCAGTCTGTCCCTTAGCAGATCTCGAGTGCTGTGCTGGGAGATCTGCTACTCTCTTCCGAGCTGGCAGGCAAGAACATTTAAGTCTGCTGAAGCTGTGCCCACAGCTGCCACTTTCCCCAGGTGCTCTGTCCCAGGGAGTTGGGAGTTTTATCTATAAGCCCCTGACTGGGGCTGCTGCTGAGGTGAGGCATTTTTATACCAGCTTCTCTGTGGCCAGATTGTAGTTACCTAATAATGTGAATCTCTGCTTTGTAGAAATCAGTGCTGGTGACTTTCTCCGTGTTTCTTTTATTTTCTTTTTATTGCCCTTTGGTTCATAATAGAGTCCAAAGGTAGGAAAAAACCTATGTAGTAGTTCAAGCAGTCATGTGGGAGGTGTTTCCTCTTGCTCAGCCTTTCTGTTCTATTTAGGACTTCAATTGATTGGGTTAGGCCCACACTGAGAGAGGGCAATTGGCTTTGCACAGTCTACTGGTTCAAATGTTAATCTCATCTAGTCACACCCTCACAGACATATCCAGAATAATGTTTTACCACATGTCTGGACACCTCATGATTCAGTCAAGATGACACATGAAATTAATCACCACATACACCCACACTTTTTTGACTGAATATGTTTTAAGTGAATCCAAGATATCATGTTTTTTTCACATGTAAATGCTTCAGTATTTATTGCTGTACAATGAGAATTTTAAAATATAAACTTCATTTTTAGATCAGTTTTAGATTTACAGATAAATTGCAAAGATAGTGCGTAGAGTCCCTTAACCCTGTACCCAGTTTCCCCTATTATCAACATCTTACACTAGTATGGTATATTTGCTACAATGTGCCAATATCAATACATGATTATTAATCAAAGTCCATAATTCATTTAGATCTCTTAGGCTTTACTTAATGCCCTTTTTCTGTTCTAGGATGCCATCCAGGATACTACATTACATTTAGTAGTTAAGTCTCCTTAGGCTCCTCTTGGCTGAGACAGTTTCTCAGATTTCTCTTGTTATTGATGATTTTGACAGGTTTGAAGAGTACTGGTCAGAAAATGTGTAGGATGCCCCTATACTGAATTTTTTTTTTTTTTTGAGACAGAGTCTTGCTCTGCCACCCAGGCTGGAGTGCAGTGGCATGATCTTGGCTCACTGCAACCTCCATCTCCTGGGTTCAAATGATTCTCCAGCCTCCCAAGTAGCTGGGATTTCAGGTGTGTGCTACCACGCCCAGCTAATTTTTGTATTTTTAGTAGTGATGGGGTTTTACTGTGTTAGCCAGGCTGGTCTAGAACTCCTTGCCTCAAGTGATCTCTCTGCCTCGGCTTTTAAAGTGCTAGGATTACAGGTGTGAGCCGCCGTGCCAGGCCTGGAATTTTTTTCTTTTGTTTTCTTTCTTTTGTTTTTTCTTTTTTTTTACTTTTTCTCATAATTAGACTGGAGTTACAAATTTTGGGTGGAAGACTACAGAAGCAAAGTGCCATTCTCATCATAAGTGTACATACTACCTACACAGTTTATCATGGTTGATATTGACCTGGTCACCTGGCTGATGTACCATTTTTCAGTTTTCTCCACTATAAAGTTAGTTTTTTTAAAACCTTGCTCCACACTGTACTCTTTGGGAAAAAGTCACTATGTGGAGCCTATGCTTATGGAGTGGGAGTTATGCTCCTCTGCTTGAATGCAGAACATCTACATAAATTATTTGGATTTATTCTTCATGGGAGATTTGTCTCTTCTCCCCCATTTATTTATTTATCTACTTATTCAATAATTTACTTTTTATCATATGGAATAACGGGTAATTATTTTATACTTTGAGTTATAGTTCAATACAACTTTATTGTGCTGCTCAAATTTGTTCATTTATTTTTGTCATTTGTCATTTGGAGGTTGGCCATTTCTTTTAGTTTTCTTTTGTGTCCCTTTGACATACCCCCATCAAGGCAGTTTTAAATTTTTAAATTAACCGATATTTGTTTTGAGCATGGTCTTACTTTCTGGCACTATAAGATGCTCTAGGCTTATCTTGTATAATTTGCACCTCAGTTTCAGCATCAGTCATTTCTCAAAGAAACACTGAGTCCTTTTATTGGAAAATGGTTTTAGAAACAAGATCTGGGCACTAGGTGTGCTCATTGCTACTGAGATGTTATTGCTTCTAGGTATTCTCAGCTGACAGAGCAATGAAATTTGTGTGTAGGCAACCCCATGTGTGAGGGGACTTCAACAAGTTCTTGGAATAATGAAATTATAAAAATAAAAACTGCAAACTTTATTTTCCAATGTAAGCTTCATCAGGTTCAAGATGCTTTTGTAAGTGATGATACCAGCTGTTTAGTCTATCCTTTAAGAAATGAGAGTCCTAGGAATTTAACCAGTCAATACAGTATTTTTTACCTTATTAACTGAAGAAAAATGGGTGTCCTTTAGTAACTTTTTAATATTAGGAATAAAAAGAAGTTACAAGGAGCCAAATAGTACTGTAAGGTGGATGCCTAATGATTTCCCATTGAAACTCTCTGAAACTTACCCTTTTTTGATGAGAGGAATGAGCAGGAGCATTGTCATGGTGGAGAAGGACTCTGGTAAAGGTTTACTGGGAGTTTTTCTGCTAAAGCTTTGGCTAACTTTCTCAAAACACTCTTATAATAAGCGGATGTTATTGTTCTTTGCTCCTCTAGAATGTCAACAAGCAAAACGCCTTGCGTATCCTCAAAACTGTTGTCATAACCTTTGCTCTTGCCTGGTCTGCTTTTGCTTTGACTGGACCATTTCCACCTCTTAGTAGCCATTGCTTTGATTGTGCTTTGTCTTCAGGATCATACTGGTAAAGCCATGTTTTATCTCCTGTTACAATTTTTGAATTGTAATTTTTGATCCTAAAGACATGCTTTAGGCTCTTGATCCTACAGACATGCTTTAGGATCTTGATCCTACTTGTTTAAAATTTCAATTGAAAGCTTTGCTTTTTCCTGCAACTAATTTGGTGCAATGGTTTTGGCACCCATCAAGTGGAAAGTTTGCTCAACTTAATTTTTTGGCCAACAGAATTGTGTAAGCTGAACTAACTGTGATGTCTATGGTGTTGCCTATTGTCTATGCTGCCAATCATTGGTCTTCTTCAATAAGGGTATGAAAAAGATGAGTTTTTTTTCCTCCCAAATTGATGTGGGTGGTTTGCTGCTATGGGTTTCATGTCTTATCCCTTCTTCAAGCAAGTTATTTATTTGTAAACTGCTGATTTCTTTGGGATCATTTTCCCCATAAGCATTTCTTAAAGCATCAATGATTTCATCATTCTTCCACCCAAGCTTCAACATAAATTTGATGTTAGTTCTTGCTTCAATTTTAGCAGAATTAATGTTGCTTTAATAGGGGCTCCTTTCAAGCTAACGTCTTATCCTTCCTAGTTCATCAAAGTAGATCCTGTTCAAACATATTAACAAATTAGGATGAGTTTATTTGATGCAAAAAATTTTTGAAATCCATGCATAGTTTTTTTGTAATACACATTTTGCATAAATTTTTAGTCCCCTCATATATACACATATCTATAGATATTTCTATATGTAACTATATTAAATTAAATATAATTCCAGTTTTAATCCATTACAAAGTAATTATTCCAGTCTCCTTTCTTTGGTTATCTGCAAATTACCACTCCAAATTTGAAAAATCTGGCTGTCATCATTCATCATTCATTTACACAATCATTGAATTCTAGTGTATGTAGATAATTGTATCAGAATTATTAACTTTTATGCTTGTTGGAAATCACTTTTTCAACTACAGTATAGTATTTATATACTGTTCCTTTTGCCTTTAGCTTTACAGAAACTGTTTTTTCTATTGCTACTGAAGGCAGCACCTCCTTCTCCTTGCTCCCCAACTTCAGTGAGGTTGTTTCATACATTTGTAATAGAGTTAGATTGTTTCGTTACATTCTGCATTCCATCCTGTGGTTTCCCCTAACCTCTTAAATGATTTTTTAAAAAAATACAAGAAGGTTCATCATTTATGTTATAATGTTCTATGGATTTTGCCAAATGCAGAGTGTTGTGTATGTATAATTATAATGTCACACATAATATTTTCATTGCCCTAAAAGAAACCTCCACTTTGCATAGTCAGCCTCTCTTCTCTACCCACAAACCTCTGGCAACCACTGATCTTTTTACCTTTGCCTTTGCCGGAATGTTATATAGTTAGCATCATACTGTCTGTAGCCTTTTCAGACTGGCTTATTTCACTTAGCAACATGCATTTAAAGTTCACATATGTCTTTTGTGAGTTGCTACCTGATATCTTTTTACCAGTGAATAATACTACATTTTATGAATTTATGTGTTTACTCATTCACCCATGGAAAAGCCTCTTAGTTGCTTGTATTTTTGGAGATTGTGCATAAAGCTATTATAAATATTTGTGTACAGGATTTCGTGTGAACGTTTTCAGATCAATTGGGTAAATATTCAGTAGCACAGTCACTGGGTCAGATGGTAAAACTATGTTTTTCTTTTTTAAAAAACAATCAAATTGTCTTCCAAACTGGCCATTCCCCACAACACTGAATAAGAGTTCCTGTTGCTTCACATCCTTGCCAGCATTTGGTACTGTCAATTTTTCATACCTTAGCCATTCTAATAGATGGGTAGTAGGATCACATTGCTGTCCTAAAGTAGGTTTTTAATGGTGAATTAAATCAAATAACCATTCGTATTTAGCTAATATATCTGATTAGCATTTGTTTTTAAAATAATGACTGAATTAAAAAGTATCCTACTTTATTTTTCAGATCTTCACATATATCTCAAGATATTTAATGAAACGTAAACACTCATGATAACTACAGTAGTGAAAAGAATGTGATTCTTTTATATAAATGCATCTAGATCATTTGCTTCCTGTAAAATATGCCATTAATGCAAAGATTAATTTTTAATTTTCTTACATGTCAATAGTTCCATTTATTTAAGAGTCTTAAAATTATGATTTTTTTCTTTGTATATTAAAGTTTTCATTTTTATTTTCAAAAACCAAACTAATGTAAGAAGCCAAGATGTTTACACATCCCCCAAAAGGAATATCCTGAAGAAGTAATATTGCCCAATAACCAGAGAACAGACAAATATAGAAGGGAAGAACCTGTGTACTCAATTATTTGATTGCTAAATATTTGCTGAACAATGAATGAACTCCTTCATTTAATTCAACAATTTTTTTTCATCATTGCTACATAGCAGACAGCAACAGAGGTACTAGGGACATAGCAGTGAATAAAAACAGACAAAGATCCGACACTTAAGGAGCTTCTGTGTTGATAAATAAAGTTGGACAATGAATGAGCAAACACTGTGACATTCTTTTATGGTCATGTCACAAATTTTTGTGGTGTTGAATTATTTGAATGAAATATTTTAAATTTTATTTCACCATATACTACTTGTGCTTTGACTGCTTTTTTTTTTTTTTTTTTTTTTTTTTGGCCAGTTTTTGTAATGAATTTGTCTTAGAAATCCTTGTGCTTGCTCATGTGTGTGGCTGCTGTCTGCACAGTAACAACCAGACAGCTTATTACATCCATACACTGGGGGAATGGGGAACATGTTTCTGGGAAGAGTGAATGATTTTTCACTCCTGTCAGAGAGATCAAATTATCAGCAGGGCTGCTAATCTGCCTATCTGCAAAAATAGCCAGAAATATGCACAAATGTAAACACAAAAGGGGACTGTCATAATTTGCATAGTTCTCGTGTTTGTCCATCCGTCACCCTAAATGCTTGTAAGCTGTTAGGCTGGTCGTGAATGTGCTACAGCTTGGTGAATTGCCATTTTATCTTCCAAGGCGACTCCTTATTATCACCATTAATTGATTAAACATTTTCAACACTTTCTGAGTAAACCAGTCATGGCATCTACTTCTACCTTGGGCTTCTGTTCATGGTTGGAGTGTGCCAAGCATCCAGATTAATTGAAAATACACCCTCCGGGAACCACGCGTGGCATCTCTCATAACAAGCTGCAGCACCTCTCTGAAGCATGGCTGCTATGTTGTGGGGAATCCAGGGAATCTTTAGCTTAACTGGCTGTGTCTTGGAGCCTCAAGCAGGAATGGAAAGTGAGTGGTGGGAGAGGAATCCTGTGTGTGGATGATTGTCATACTTACACCACTCATTTTGAGGGAAAAGGAGCAGTGGTTCAAGGAACAGATTTAGTATCCTTGGGATAACTGGGATTTGTGGGAGCAATCGTGGTAATGTGAGTTCTAGCCAGCTCTCTATGACTGCCTCAGCATTGAGCTTCTCCAGTCCTGTGATCAGAGGAGGGTGCTGTCTCCCAGTAGCTTGTGCCTTACCCATTTGACATTCTCTACCAAGTCTAGGTAAAAAGATAAATGATTCCTGATTGCCTCTCCATTTCAAAGATAACTCTGAAGCCTGAGAAGGATGGTGGGCAGGGAGAGGGGAGAGCTTGGCTAAGCGGAAAGTGTTGAGATGATTCAAAGGGCTCATGCTGACAGAGCAGGGGTGGCTTGACCTTCTGCGGGGGCCATGTAGGCGGCCTGTTACTGGTTGTTATTTTGGGTTCTGGAAAGCCTGACTGCCCTGAAATATCTCTCCCTGCCGTCTTGCCAGGTTCTGTAATTCCTACAATGAGAGCCATCCTCCAGTTAAGGCATCATGTCTCCAGGAGGCCCAAGTAATAGAGCAGCCACCCACAGCCAACCTCACACGTTTAACCCATAATCGCCCACTAGCCTGCAGCCTGGCTGCAGAGAACAGCTACCAGCTGTTGGTAACCCAACACTGCTTTGCTAAGAGAAGCTTTTTGACAGCCTCTTCACATAAGTGAGGGAAATGGGTGCCACAAAGCTCTGGATCAGGAGCATAATGGCTTCCATGGGAGAGGCCAAATCTCTGCAGTGATGGTGCCTCCACTTCCTATTCCCAGGGCATGGGAAGATTAGACTTTGGATTCCAGGAGGAATGTGAAAATGCAAATGGAATCAAAGATGTGTACCTAAGTTCATGGATGATGGATCCAATGTGGAATTAGGCAACGCTTGGGTCACAACCTTAACCAGGACTTATCTCTAAGGGAACAACATAAATGTCTATCCAGCTTGACCTGGTGTTCCATCAAATATCCTGTCACTGGTCAGGAAACGTGCCTGAGGGCTTCACTATAATTACTCCTTTGGGCACAGGAGGCACCTGTTAAAAGTTAAACATGTTATGGAGAGGAAAACCAGGTATTTTTCAGAATTGAGAGCATTCATGGGAATGAGTCTATTTTAGATGATAGCCCGAGGGAAAGCTTGGAAGCTTGGCATGCTGCAGCTGCGGGTAAGGAATGCATTCTTCGCACGGTGGTGAAACTACTGTTGGTACCCAACAGCCTTTTCTGGTGGTAAGCCAGCTTCCTTCTAAGTAAGTGTGGTTAGAGGGTCATGCTCTCTTCATGAAACTAAATTCTTAGGATTGTATTCAGGGTTGCCTTTCTTTTCTTCCAGCTGTGCTTCTCTTCTTTCTTGGTCTTGGTTTCTTTCTGCATTCCCTGAAGGGTGTGGAAGGCATGCCCACGTTTACCCCTCTGCTTCCCTCACTTTCCACTAGGGACTCACTGCATGACTCAGAGCCTGGCTGGACACAGCAGGTGCAGGCAGTCTTCCCTTTCTCAGACCATGCTTCTGTGGTTGCCACATGACTGTGCCTCACAGGCAGCCCACTCGACTTGAGGGCAGAGTCACCGAAGCTGTTCTGCTAGTGGATCTGCTGTTAAGGAAACTGTGGATCACCAACAGAAAAACAGTAGGGCGCAAGCTCCCCCAGTGGGCAAACAGAAGCTTGCAAAAGAGAATGGAGACAGGCGAATGGGGACTGTAATGTCAGGGAATGTCAGAAAATGCCAATGAGTAAGCAAGCAGAACTAGATGTTAAAAGACATCACATCAACTCGGGTTTAAATATTGATAGCTGTATCACCTTGAAGAAGCTACTTAATGCCTTTAAGCCTTAATTTTCTTTTACAAATGACAGTGTTAATGATACTATCTGCTTCAAAAGCTGTGTTAAAAACAAAGTATTTTATATAAAGTGTCCATGATAGGCATGTTAAAATTCAGTTATCATTATGGTGATTAACAGTGTTTTCAGTAGAGTGGGGGATAGAAAATAAACAGGAAATTAGGAAGGAAAGTCTGGTAGGGAGGGAAGATAGAGTTGTGGCGTTCACTTATGATTCAGGCGAGGTTGAAGTAAGAATTTTTTGGGATGAAAGCACCTTGAGCAGGGGTGTATATTCAAAGATAACAGTCAGTAGAGAAGTCAGAGACATGATATTCAAGCAAAAAAGGAAAATGCTTTTAAGTCAAGTTGCTGAAGGACTCAATAGGAGGTAGATGTGAGCTTAACAGCAAGGATCATCACTGGAAAGGAGCAGAGACATCTCTTACACTCAAAAAAAGGGAAGACATACAAGTATGGATAAATGTTTTATGGGTTTGGACATTGTGGAAAAAGGGAGTACAACAGGGCAAAACAGAGGGATTGGAGAGAGAGAGAGATTTAAGAAATTGGCTCATGCAATCATGGAGGCTGGCAAGTCCAAAATCTGCATAATAGGCAGGCAGGCTGGAGACACAGAAGAGAGTTGGTGTTGCTGGTGCAGTCTTAAGGCAGGCTGCTGGCTGAATTCTCTCTTCTTCTGGAGAGAGTTTAGTCTTTTTCTATTGAGGCTTTCAACTGATTGGATGAGGCCCACCCACATTCTGGAGGGCAATGTGCTTTACTCAAAGTCTAGTAATTTAAATGTTATTCTCATCTAAATAATATCTTCACAGAAACATCCACAATAATGTTTGACCAAATATTTGGGTACCTTGGCCTAGCCAAGTTGGTACACAAAATTAACAGTCACACCTAACAACGATCACACCTCTCTCTAGACCTTTATCACTGGCTCTTGGTGTCAAAGAAGAAACAAAGTAGCACTCTCTAGTGTGGGTATGGCCATCCTTTCTGCCATGCCATAGGCATTTCCTTTCTTTTTAAAGGAAAAATAAAAATTTTATTTTTCCTTTAAAACCTTCACCACCTGCTCTTTGACCATCTCTGTTGACCACATTCAGCTCTTTGGCCGTTTACTTGTTTATGAAAACCCAGCGTCTGGCCTTACTGTCCTCATAGCTCTTCCCATGTGGAGTCTTATCAGGCCAATTCTGAGAATGACCCGTGGTTCTGGGTTCTGCCAGGTCTTGGCCAACAACATGGACCTGGCCTGATTAAAGACAGAGGCTTGGAAGTGAAAAGCTTTATATCTTGTTATCAGTCTCTTGAGTCACTTAGTCTCAGCCTGACTTTGTAAATGTGACAGTATTACTAACAGCTTGAGCCAAGTTTGATTTACTGGTGAAACTGAATTCTATACTTCCACAATGATGTCAGTACTTCCTGGGTCTTAAACAAAACAAAACAAAACAAAATGAGGCAGAGCAGCAACTGCAAGCTTAACTGGTTAATCCATAGGTTGTCAAGGGCCAGTTGCTCTCTAAATGTCATGAGAGCAGTGCCCATTCTTCTTTGGTGAACATAAACAGAACCCCCTTCTTAAAATTTCAAGTGCAGTCAAGCCATTAAAATAAAATAAAATACAATACAAAATATTCTATGTGCTTCAGGAAAGCCTGTGATTTGCATTTCTGAGTGTCTGTTAATGACAAGATTAATACTAAAGCAAGTTTTATTCGTCACAGCGTGTAACAAGATTTTTAAATAAGGAGATAAATATTTGAGACACAGTTGATTACTTTTAATGTGAAGCTGGCAAATTTGATTAATCTGCTTAATAATATGAAAATGACAATATGTTAGCAATGTGAAGATCAATAACTTAATGTTAGCATTTCTATCCTCTGTAAAGTCATTTCTGTCATTCCCACACCGAGGAGAGTACAGCTTCTTCTCTAGCTTAGGAAAAGCCAGCTGCAAAAAAGTTATTATGCGGTTAAATATAATGAAATTTCTATAATTCCAACATTTATCTCAAAAATATTGAAAAGGCTTTGGGGGAGGGACTTGGATAGTTTATTTTAGTGGGTGACACAATCTACAACCTACCCGCCTGGTAAGTGGGAACAAATGAGGAAGGACAGGATTGTGAAATTTGAGCTGCTGCATCTCAGAAAACTTAGATTTTTACTCATAAAAGTAAAATGGGACATGTAACAAGTAAGCCTTCATATAAATCTATTAGTTCTTTGTGTATGTGTAGAGTGTGATTCTGACAGTCAGCCTCATGATTGGTTTGTATTTTTTTAAATGGAAATTGAGCAGCTTGTTTGGATCAAGGGCCTATTGGGGGCTTGGGAGATTAGAGTAAATTGATTTCAACGTAGTATAGGCAACACTGTTAAAGCAATATGATCTCAATTATATAAAAAAATTTTGTAAAAAGCTTCCAGTGGTAATTTGGAAAAAGACTCTGTGGACCACAGGCACAAAATAAGGATGAGCAAATCCAATTAGTATTGTATATGCATGATATTACTTGTGATTGAGCAATTCAATATCAATCAGGAGTCTTTGCCTACCAGTTACTCAGATTCTCAGAGAGATTTTAAGACACATATGTCATTTCAGTCCATCAGTGTTTGGACTATGATGCTGTCATGAATCTCAGCTATTTCAAACATGTTCTTCAATACCAGGAAACTATAATGATGGCAAGGTGATTTAAATCATCAATGCCCTATAGTAAAAGGAAATCCATTCTTAAGAAATCTGATGGGAACAGAGTCAATGTGAGAGTGCAGAAAAGTGAGGCAGAATTTGAATCCAGACTACATGGAACAAAATATTGGATTGGATTCTGATGTGCATTTGTTTGAGGATATCTGTGTCGTGTCTGGATGATCTGACCTACATTTCCTCAGTCTTTGAGTGACTCTTTGCTATGGAAGAATAATCATTCTTTCAGGACAAAGTCATTTTTGAAAATTTTCTTTTATGGTATACACATAATTGTACTTAGAAATAAAACTATTTGCAAGGGTTGTTGAAATGGGTATTCTTTGTTTATGCTATTTAGAGATTTTTCTAGGCTTGATTTTAATAAATCCCTAATATGAGATAGTATTTGAACTAGAGTTTAAAGCTAGAAATTTAACATTTCAGGAAAGAAATAAGGGGAATATACAACGTAGTGCAAAACCAGGAACAGTGAGGCCACACAACACACATGGTTCTCCATCACTGAACACTAGTTTATATAGTATATAGTACAGAGTAAGCTATTCTGGAATATGTGTCCCAGAATATAGATTTTTCTCAAGTTTCATCTGTTGAGTTACTTCCATAAATTAAAGGAAATTAGGATATGTTTTTCTTTATTAGAATTATAAAGGCAAAATATTTCCCTAAAACCCTTTGTAGACCTACAGTCTATGTCACGTGGCAACCATTCTTGGCCGTAGGTTAACCAAGTAAGTATTCAATTGGGTAAATTACCTCAAAAGCAGAATCAGGACTCTGTTGGCAGAGAAGGAGGCAGGAAAGAATATGGGGTAGGCAACAGTATCTGCCATACTAATTCATAATAAAAATGCACTTGTTGGCTGATCTTAGTAAACTTCATTAATAGATACCAACCCATATTTGATGGTGATCACTGTTTCTCCAAGGGTTATATAAAAACCAACAGCATATAATTAGACTCTAGAGATCCTAATATTTCTCCATTTATTTAGAAATACAGAATATAACTTTGAGAGACATACTGTTATAAAAATATATTCTATGTGATGGTAAGAGAGATAAGGAGAAAAAGAGAATATCCTTGGAAAAATTATGTGTTTTTTTAAATGCTGAATTTTATATTTTAAGTTTTTCAGTTGTGTGGCTTCAGGGCTACTTATCCAAGATATCACTTTCCAATATGTTCCTTGACACACTAAATTCTACGAGATTTTGTGGATAGGAGAGTTGGTAAACTGAGTTAAATAGATTAAATAGAGTAAATTAGGTTTCTTTAAGATCTTTCAGAAACTTTGAAATATCATATGCTATGAAAACCTCCAAAGGTAGAGTTGCTCCATATTTCTTCTATTTAAATAACCATCCACTGCATTATTTATTTAATGACAACTTTGGGGAGGGAGAGAAAAACAATATCTTAAGTGTTGAGAACGGATAGTGACACGTTAATCCACACAATTACATTAGTCTTTCTTTTCTCTTTCATAGTAGCATATTACTTTGATATATTACTTTATGATATATTAATTTTACTTTGTGGTAGTGTCTTTCTCATTTCTTTTTCAAATCATGCAGTCCTTCCACTATTAAAAATAGACTAAGATTAAGCCTTGTTGGTTTCAGGGAAGAAAGCATAACCTCCAACACCTGGAGGCAACAAAGGGCCAAGTTCTTATCCTTTGAGCGATTAAGTAGACTTTTCTAGATTTTTACTAGAGACGATATGCTTGAACTTTCAAGTAGAAGAATGAGTTGGGCCCTTAATAAAGTTACTTTGGAGTTAATTTAAAAATATTTCTTAAGTGCCTACTATGTACAACCAGGTGCTGTAAATATCTAAAACAAAAGAGCCAAACCCTTATGGAGCTTGTATTCTACTAGAGAAAGGAAGACAGTGAACGTGATAAGCAAGTACACCGTTAGGAGATGCAGTGGATGCTGCGATGTTCCACCCAAAATTCCCTTCACGATTGGACTTCCCTCCCCCAGCTACTGATTGAAGTTGACCTTCAGCTGTCTGCCTTCTTTGGGAGTTGCCTTGGCTAAAGAAAACTACTTCAACCAAGGTAATGTTTGCTTCCAGGCACAGCCCACATCCAGGTATATGAAAGTCCAAGCCTCTCATCTCAACTCAGAATGTCCCTGCTCCAGAAATCCTGTGGTGTCTGCTGAGGCCTTCTTTAGGGCAGCATTACAGTTCAACTTCTCCTTCTTTCTCTGCCCCATCCAGCTTTCCTGCACTCACTTTCACCAGGGCTGGTCACGAGTGCTCCCTGATGAATATCCTGCTTGCTGCTCTTTGTCCCAGAATCTGCTGCTCAAGGAACATACCTGAGAGCAAGGGATAAGCATCACGATAAAAAGAAAAAGGGGATGCATTGTGTTGTTGGATGGGTGTCTTTATGAAGACAATGTAGAATAATTAAATCAAACTAGTTAACATATTCATTGTCTCAAATATAGTGTTTAACATTACCCAGGTGTTCAGAGTGGGCAGCGTGGAGACGGCGATTTGAGCAAAATGGGAAGGCGGTGGAAGGAGTTATCCACCTAAGTTTTGGGGAGCAGAACATTCAAGGAAATTCAAGGAAGAGAGAACAGTTAGGACAATGACCATGAGGC
This sequence comes from Pongo abelii, assembly GCF_028885655.2. NCBI lineage: Eukaryota > Metazoa > Chordata > Mammalia > Primates > Hominidae > Pongo > Pongo abelii. The sequence continues at coordinate 118,387,702 of NC_071990.2, read as the reverse complement.
AGGTGCATGCCTGGTATGTTGAAGGAGCACCAGGACACCCAGTGTGGCTGGAGCTGACTTGAGGTCAGAGTTAATTGGGGTGAGGTAGGGGAGAGTTGGGTCATGTGGAGCCTTGGAGGCCATGGTAAAGTTTTTGGCTTTTACTGAGGGAAATAAAGAGTGATTGCTAGTTTTGAGCAGAACCTGACTTACATTATAGGCAGATCACTCAGCTTCTATGTGGGACACAGACTATAAGAGAACAAAGGGAGAAGCAGGGAGTCCAGACAGGAAACTGCCACAGTAGTCCAGGTGGGAGGTGAGTGGCTTGGGTCAGAGAGGTGGGAGAACAGGTGGAGTGTTGTCAGATTCTGGATATATTTGTGAAGGTCTCAGAGACAGTAGGATTTCCTAATTACTTGTTCGTAAGGACTGGATTAGAATTTTAAATAATTTGGCTTGAAAGATCAAGTGCCATATACTGAACAAAGAAGTCACAGAGTTTATCTCTAAATAATACACTGTTAGGAGAATATACCATGACGAAAAGCTAGTTATGACTCAAAACAGGATTAAAAGTTTGACCAACTACTGGCAAGGAGGAAACGTGGAGAGCATGTAACCAATTTGTAGTATGTCTTTGAGAAATGCACAGCATCCTGGCCCCTTTCTGAGCTGAACCCCTGGGGGTTGCCTGGACAATAAATACTCAAAATAGGTTTAGGGGCATCCTTTCACAGGTGGGACTATTGGCAGCCTTCCCAAGGTGTAGCCTGGAAGATGGTCAATTTCAGGGAGAAGCTTTTCATCCAACACAGCCCCTGAGCAGTGGATATCAGGGAATAAAGCCAGGTTCTATGTGGATGAGCCTGAGAGGAGCCTCAGTGTCCTCTGCATCCCTGGGAGGTGTGGGGGAGCATCGGAAAGAGAGGGTTGTGGGCAGGGTTGCTGTGATAGAAATCTGTATGAATGGGAAAGACCCAGAGCAGGGAATACTCATGAGTGGAGGCCACAGTGAGACCCGCAACCTCAGCAGTGGCAACCCGTGCATGACAACAGGGACCAGATGAGCTGAGGCACACTGTCCCTCAGGAGAGGACAATACAGCTTCTCACCTGTTATCCCAGCACTTTGAGAGGCCGAGGCTGGAGGATTACTTGAGGCCAGGGGTTCAAGACCAATCAAGGAAATACATAGCGAGACCTCAGCTCTACAAGAAACTAAAAAATAAAATTAGCTGAGGTGACCTGTACCTGTCATCCCAGCTACTTGGGAGGCTGAGATGGGAGGATCCCTTAAGCCCATGAGTTTGAGGCTACAGTGAGCCATGATCATGCCACTGCACTGCACTTCAGCCTGGTGACAGAGCTAGACCTTGTCTCAAAAAACAAAAATACAGATGGAGGAATAAAGAAGAGGAGTAACCCCATCTGAGTGCCAGGGTGCTACACACAGAGGAATTTTACATTGGAAGAGGCTGCATTACTTTGCATTGGCCAGTTTCAGTTCTTTTTTTTAATATTGTACATTGACAATTTATAATGGTATAAATCTATGGTGTACAAAGAGATGTTGTAATTTATGAAGACAATGTGGAATAATTAAATCAAACTAGTTAACATATTCATTGTCTCAAATACAGTGTTTAACATTTGTGGTGAGATGTTTGAAATTTACTCTTAGCAATTTTCTATCATCAGTGGAAAAGAGAGCTCAAGAGCTAAGATAATTCCAGTTAAGAAAAAATAAAGAAAATGGCATTTTGACACACTGAATTTTTGTGGCTATACAATTTATACCTGAAACACATTTATTCAGTCTCCAAAAAGCACAGAGTTTGAACTTAGACCTTTTGTATTTTCAGTGTCTAAAGGGATTTGTAAATTATTTTGGTGATAGAAGTCACATATAGCCTTCTGATGACATGCTGTTGTTCATAATATACACTAGTTATCCTGAACTGTTTAGCATTTTTAGGGTTGATGTTATTAATGTGAAGCATATCAAAGAATACTGATGTTCCTGTCTATATTTTTGGATTAGTTAAATCTATATTTGCTCTTTGCCCCTTAATTAAATTATTTATAGCTAGAACTTAAACTCCTTTGTTTAAAAGGCAGCCCAAATTTGCTTTTAAAAATTGGGGTATAATTTACATCTAATAAAGTGTACAAATTGTTATTGTTATTATTATTATTATTTATAGAAACAAGGTCTCATTATGGTGTCCAGGCTTGTCCTGAACTCCTGGACTCAAGCCATCCTCCCACCTCAGCCTCCCAAAGTGCTGGGATTGCAGGCATAAGCTACTGTACCCAACCAAGAAATATACAAATTAAAGTGAACATTTAAAATTTACAGTTGGATGAGTTTTGGCAGTGTATACACCCATGAAACCATCAGCACAATTGAGAAGCAGAATATTTTCATCACCTCCAAAAGATCCCTCATGATTTTTTGCAATCTACCTCTCCCTCAGCCACCAGCCTCAGGCAACCACTACTCTGATTTCTACCACTGTATATTAGTTTGCATCTTATAGAATTTCATATAAATAGAATCATAGGTATGTACATTTTTGGGTCCAGCTTTTTCCACCTGGTATAACTTCATGTTGTTTGTTGTTTGTGTCGGTAGTTTGTTCTTTGTTATTGCTAAGTAGTAATCCCATTGTATGGATATACCGTATATTGTTATTCATTTGCTTTTTGCTGGACATTTTTCTTCCAATGTAGCCGGTTGAATTGTGTTTTCAAAAAGGCGTTCACATCTTAACCCCTGGTACCTAACCTTATTTGGAAATAGGGTCTTTGCAGATGTAATTAATTAGGTTAACATGAGGTCCTATTGGATTAGAGTGGACCCTGAATCCAATCACTGGTATCCTGATAAGAAGAGGACAGATACACAGAGACACACAGGCAAGGACATCTGATGATGGAGGCAGAAATTGGAGTGATGTTGCTTCAAGCCAAGGAATGCCAAGGATTGCCCACCACCTACCAGAAGCTCAGAGAGAGGCATGGAACAGATTCTCCCCTAGAGCTTCCAGAAGGAACTGACCTATCAAAACCTTGGTTCCAGGCTTCTGGCCTCCTGAACTGTTTGAGAGAGAAAAAAAAATCCTGTTGTTTTAAGCCATGCAATAGGTGGAAATTTGTTACAGCAGCCTTAGGAAACAAATAAGCTAAGTTTTTGGCTATTTGAATAAAGCTGTTCTAATATTCATGCAGACATTTGTGTGGACGTATGTTCTCATTTCTTATGGATAAATATCTAGAAGTGGAATGACTGGGGCATATATTTAACTTTTTAAGAAACTGCCAAACAGTTTCCCCAAGTGTTTGTACTGTATTCCATTCCCACTGGCAAGATATGGAAGTTCCAGTTGCCCCATCTATTCACTGAAATATGGTATTGCCAGCGTTTTAAATTTTATCCATTCTAATATGCAGTTAGTAGTATATTTGTGTGTGTGTTTTATTTTTTATTATTTATTTATTTACTTATTTTTGTTTATTTATTTATTTTTTTGAGACAGAGTTTCACTCTGTCGCACAGGCTGGAGTGCAGTGGCACGATCTGGGCTCACTACAACCTCTGCCTCCCGGGTTCAAGCAATTCTCCTGCCTCAGCCTCCCGAGTAGCTGGGACTACAGGTGTGCGCCACCACACCTGACTAATTTTTATTATTTTTTTAGTACAGACGGGGTTTCACCATATTGACCAGGCTGGTCTCGAACTTCTGACCTCGTGATCTGCCCTCCTCGGCCTCCCAAAGTGCTGGGATTACAGGTGTGAGTCACTGTGCCTGGCCTATTTTTGTGATTTTGATTTGTATTTCCCTTACTCCTATTAACCTTTTATACATCTTCTTTTCTCTCTTCAAATCTTTTGGAAAGTTTGTCTTATTATTCCAGATAAAAGTCCTTTGTTGAAACCTATATCGCAAATGTATTCTTTCATCCCGTAACTAGACTTTTTATTTTTGATTCATGTATTTTCAAGAGAAAAATTTCTAAATCTTGATGAGGCCCAACTTATCAATATTTATTTTGTGTTTTCCGCTTCTTATGGCCTTTCTAAGAACAGAGGGAAGTTCACTTGTGCCCTCAGTGACTAATATTTGCTGCACTTTTCATGAATCTATGTTCCACAACCCTGCTTCTGTGTTTTGGCATGCACAATCAATTTTAATTTCAATGTTATAACTCATTGTAATATTTCAAAGATATTTTAAGTGCAATTAAAGATCCAGATTTAAGTTAAATTCGAATAACTCAACCAATGTGACAACGGAATCGATTAATTTGGCAAATCCATCACTAAGATTACATGTGCCTTGCATCCTTCTCCTGTTGGGCAGAAATGCACCTTCTCCTGGTGTACTAGAAATGCTGGCATTCATTCAGTTATCCACACCCATTCACGGCTGGTGTGTATTGACATTGTAGGCCCAGCCTTGACCTAGGGAAGGAGAGACGAAGATAAAGATGAGGAATGTGGATAAGGAGCAATCGTGAGTAGTGAAGGACTTTTTGCCAAAGCCACAGCCCTGGTGAGAGCCAGCTGCAATTTTGTCTGCTCTGGTCAGGACAAAGCACTTTCTATTTAAAGAATCTTCCTTCGGCTGCAGCAGTTGCTATTTTAGAGTATTAAAAACTGGGTATAATTTTTTTAATTGAGCTATGGATTGATGTGAGGGTGGAGGGAGAATTTAATTCCAAACTGTGAAAGTAGAGAAAATAAAATGTTAAAGCCTAAAGATGTTTTCTAAAATGAATGTCCATTCGACTCAGAATGACGTACAGTTAGATTCTAATTAAAATGTCATAATTCTATAATGTGGCAAACCTATAGAAATAATCAAAATCTAATGTGACCAGAAAGCTTAATTAAAGGCACATGATATAACTATATTCATCTATAATAGGTTATTTAAGTTTACATCACAAGCAAAAAAGTTCACTAATTGTTTTACAATTTTGTTTCAATATTATGCAGCTCATTTCTTCCTCCTTTTCAAACTCTATGGCACTCCTTGAAGCTGAGTTGAAGGATGGAGTGACAAATTTGTAAGAAGTGTTAAAAAGTTTGCATTTTGCAGCCATAAAAAGTAGCGAATGTGATGGAGCTGGGAGTTAGAGAAAGTGCTGCGTTGTGGAATTCCAGAAGGATTTAGTCAATTTGATTTTGTGTTTGACTCCCAGTAATGGGAGACATTCCAAATCCACTGCTTTCTGTGGATCAAATGTATTGTTTTTTGGCCACCCAGCTGGGACTTGGCTAGAGTGAAAAATTGTCTCCCAAAGAGTTTTGAGTGCTTGGAGGAGGGATGAATGCTCCCGCTGGAGTTTGAGTTCTAAAGGCATTGTAGAGAAATGTCAGAGAAGAGCAAAGACACCTGCTCTGTGTTCTTTGTAAGAATGTCATGATTCAAGTAAGAGGATGCCTTATGTGACTTAGCAGGAAAAGGTCCTGAGCAACTGAAATGGGAATAAAATTGGGAACAAGGAATCAACTTGTGCCTCAGCAGTATTATCAATCACAGTCTAGAAATGCAGCAGCAACAACCAGTGACATGTTTGCAGACACCTGATTGCTGATCTTTCATGATACCCCTGCTCTTCTCAAATTTCTGTTCATTCATTCAACAAATATTCACTGACAACACACTATGTAACCAGGAACCATTGCAGGCACCAGAGCTACAGCTGTGAACCAAGCAAAATGCCTCTCCTCAAGGAGCTAAGATTCTAGGTGGTGGAGACAGAACATAAACAGACAGACAATTACACATTCTATGCCAAATAGTAATCAACAGTATGAAGAAAAAAATGTAGAGTAAAAGGGATAGAGAGGCAGTTTTGGGGTGAAACCTTTTGTAATGTAAACAGCAAATTTTCCTGTTTATTAAATTTGTAGAGCTCACAATGCATTAGGGCAAACCAAGATGTCCAAGACAGACACATTCCTTAGAAATGACCTTTACTTAATAATATCAATAAATATTTTGTTTTCACATATATTTCCCTGTTTGGTCATCATGATGCCCCCCATAGGGTAAGCAGGACAGGTATGCTCCTCCTGTTTTTATTGATAGGAATATTGAGGCTCAGAAAGGTTAGTGATCAGCTCAGTAATACACAATTGTTTAGAAGCAGACTTCAGACTTGAAGAGTATCATGTTCTGTGCTTATAATACACTCATTTTTTTCATTAACTCAGTGAATATTTATTTAGTGATGATTATGTGTTGGGACTGGATATGGTGCTAGTGTCAGTGGCAAATAAAATAGACTTTGTGCTAGACTCATAGGACTTAGAGAGTAGTGGGGCAAACAGATATAAAGCAAATGATTACAGGTGAGGCAAATGTTATGGGGAAGTATTTTGTGTTAGGGAACATAGACAAAAGGACCAAACCTTGACTAAGAAATAGAAATAAAGAGTCACTGAACAACCCAGATATCCTAGACAAACAATACAATGTTGTTGCATTAAAAATTCCTAAATATAGCATACTTAAAGTGAATTGACTGATCAAATTGTATTTGTGTGTGTACCATTTTAAAAATTGAACTTCTGGTCTCAAATACTTGTATATGTATGCATTTTTTTCTCAAGCCAAGACTGGATAGCTGTAGATCAGAACACCTTCAAGGTACACTCACAGGTTTTTTCTTGGTGTGTGGTGAATAAAGGCTCACTACTTATTCATCCAGGTTTTAGCCATATCCAGGATAATTGTATAAGGTTCCAAAATGGCAGAGGAAAGATCTATTCATAATATTTTATCATGTACTGATTTATGCAAAAATATAAGGACCTGAAATTTGCCCATTGAGGACAAGCTAGACAGGAACATTTGTCATGGGGTAGAACAGAAAAAGGACCCTGAATCCTATGCAACCTGGGAGAGGTCTCTTCTAAATGGAAAGGATAGTTATAATTTTCTACAGAAACAAAGGGTCCTAACTGGGAAAACAACATCATGGTGAAATATGAAAGAAGGAAATGGTGATGAAAACCAAAGAACAAGTAAAGAAGCCAGACCCAGGGGTTTCAAGAGTAGGTCAAACAAGCAATTCTTGACTGAGTTCACCAACAGATAACCAGCATGTTTCTATGTTGTGGGGCCAAGTGTTGTAAGTTACGGTAGACTCAAACAGTCACTCTTTTTAAGCAAAAAAATTAAAATTTTAGACAATTTGATAATCTTGTGCATGAATACTATATGGACTGTATATGAATTTTTACAAAGTAAACATGACACTGAGATAATAGGCAAAACTTACCAGCATCCCAGAAGGCCCCCTTTTTTCTCCCCATCTCACTGCCCTGTCTTCTAACAGCATATATCAGTGCTGCCAGTTTTTGAACTTGATATAAATGGAATCATGTGTAATGTAGTTTGGGATCTGACTTTCCCCATTTAACAATATGCCTGTAAAAGTCTTCCATATTGTTATCTTTGAGTTGTTGATTCTCATTGCCATGTAGTATTCCATTACATAAATATGATATTTACCCACAGTGGCTTTATCCGTCCTACAGCTGATGGATGTACAGATGGTTGAAGATATCCATTTGAAGTCTTACTTCGTAATAACAGCACACTGAAAATTTAATGATTTGTTTTTAGGCCACATCAATGTAGCTGAGAAAAATATCCTTGGGGTTGAAATCCCAAGTAGTCACTTTTTTTTTTTATTATTATACTTTAAATTTTAGGGTACACGTGCACAATGTGCAGGTTAGTTACATATGTATACATGCGCCATGCTGGTGTGCTGCACCCATTAACTCGCCATTTAGCATTAGGTATATCTCCTAATGCTATCCCTCCCCCCTCCCCCCACCCCACAACAGTCCCCAGAGTGTGGTGTTCCCCTTCCTGTGTCCATGTGTTCTCATTGTTCAATTCCCATCTATGAGTGAGAACATGCGGTATTTGGTTTTTTGTCCTTGTGATAGTTTACTGAGAATGATGATTTCCAATTTCATCCATGTCCCTACAAAGGACATGAACTCATCATTTTTTATGGCTGCATAGTATTCCATGGTGTATATGTGCCACATTTTCTTAATCCAGTCTATCATTGTTGGACATTTGGATTGGTTCCAAGTCTTACTTCTTAAGGGATGTATCAGTATGTCTGACTCAAAGTAGAGAGTTGGTAAGAGTACTAGTGGCATGTCAAGGTCTTCTACTTTCATGCAGAAGCTGTGACATTAATGGGCATCAGGAATACAGTCAGTGGTAGAATAGCTTAGCACTGGAGCCCTATGGGAGGGAGGGGCCAAGAAAAAGCATCCCTACAGGTGTGTGGCCAGAGGGGTATGGGATGGGGTGTTGGGGAGTGGGGCTGGGGCCTAAGAAACCCAGGAGCATCTTCAGGGTGAAGGACTTGGATAATGTGGGTTACCAGCACTTCTTTTTTCTCTGTTATAAAAGAACTCATGCTTACTGAAAGGAAAAAGAAAAAGAAAAAAATGAAATATTTCAAAGGCAACCACCTTAATATAAATGTGTTTGTCTTTTCTTCCTACCTAAGCATTTCTGCTCTCATTTTGATGTCTACTCTTTTCTTTTTTTTTTTTTTTTTTTCTTTTATTATTATTATTATTATTATACTTTAGGTTTTATGGTACATGTGCACAATGTGCAGGTAAGTTACATATGTATACATGTGCCATGCTGGTGCGCTGCACCCACCAACTCGTCATCTAGCATTAGGTATATCTCCCAATGCTATCCCTCCCCCCTCCCCCCACCCCACAACAGTCCCCAGAGTGTGATGTTCCCCTTCCTGTGTCCATGTGTTCTCATTGTTCAATTCCCACCTATGAGTGAGAATATGCGGTGTTTGGTTTTTTGTTCTTGCGATAGTTTACTGAGAATGATGATTTCCAATTTCATCCATGTCCCTACAAAGGACGTGAACTCATCATTTTTTATGGCTGCATAGTATTCCATGGTGTAGATGTGCCACATTTTCTTAATCCAGTCTATCATTGTTGGACATTTGGGTTGGTTCCAAGTCTTTGCTATTGTGAATAATGCCGCAATAAACATACGTGTGCATGTGTCTTTATAGCAGCCTGATTTATAGTCCTTTGGGTATATACCCAGTAATGGGATGGCTGGGTCGAATGGAATTTCTAGTTCTAGATCCCTGAGGAATCGCCACACTGACTTCCACAAGGGTTGAACTAGTTTACAGTCCCACCAACAGTGTAAAAGTGTTCCTATTTCTCCACATCCTCTCCAGCACCTGTTGTTTCCTGACTTTTTAATGATTGCCATTCTAACTGGTGTGAGATGGTATCTCATTGTGGTTTTGATTTGCATTTCTCTGATAGCCAGTGATGGTGAGCATTTTTTCATGTGTTTTTTGGCTGCATCAATGTCTTCTTTTGAGAAGTGTCTGTTCATGTCCTTTGCCCACTTTTTGATGGGGTTGTTTGTTTTTTTCTTGTAAATTTGTTGGAGTTCATTGTAGATTCTGGATATTAGCCCTTTGTCAGATGAGTAGGTTGCGAAAATTTTCTCCCATTTTGTAGGTTGCCTGTTCACTCTGATGGTAGTTTCTTTTGCTGTGCAGAAGCTCTTGAGTTTAATTAGATCCCATTTGTCAATTTTGGCTTTTGTTGCCATTGCTTTTGGTGTTTTAGACATGAAGTCCTTGCCCATGCCTATGTCCTGAATGGTAATGCCTAGGTTTTCTTCTAGGGTTTTTATGGTTTTAGGTCTAACATTTAAGTCTTTAATCCATCTTGAATTGATTTTTGTATAAGGTGTAAGGAAGGGATCCAGTTTCAGCTTTCTACATATGGCTAGCCAGTTTTCCCAGCACCATTTATTAAATAGGGAATCCTTTCCCCATTGCTTGTTTTTGTCAGGTTTGTCAAAGATCAGATACTTGTAGATATGTGGCATTATTTCTGACGGCTCTGTTCTGTTCCATTGATCTATATCTCTGTTTTGGTACCAGTACCATGCTGTTTTGGTTACTGTAGCCTTGTAGTATAGTTTGAAGTCAGGTAGTGTGATGCCTCCAGCTTTGTTCTTTTGGCTTAGGATTGACTTGGCGATGCGGGCTCTTTTTTGGTTCCATATGAACTTTAAAGTAGTTTTTTCCAATTCTGTGAAGAAAGTCATTGGTAGCTTGATGGGGATGGCATTGAATCTGTAAATTACCTTGGGAAGGATGGCCATTTTCATGATATTGATTCTTCCTACCCATGAGCATGGAATGTTCTTCCATTTGTTTGTATCCGCTTTTATTTCCTTGAGCAGTGGTTTGTAGTTCTCCTTGAAGAGGTCTTTCACATCCCTTGTAAGTTGGATTCCTAGGTATTTTATTCTCTTTGAAGCAATTGTGAATGGGAGTTCACTCATGATTTGGCTCTCTGTTTGTCTGTTATTGATGTATAAGAATGCTTGTGATTTTTGCACATTGATTTTGTATCCTGAGACTTTGCTGAAGTTGCTTATCAGCTTAAGGAGATTTTGGGCTGAGACAATGGGGTTTTCTAGATATACTATCATGTCATCTGCAAACAGGGACAATTTGACTTCCTCTTTTCCTAATTGAATACCCTTGATTTCCTTCTCCTGCCTAATTGCCCTGGCCAGAACTTCCAACACTATGTTGAATAGAAGTGGTGAGAGAGGGCATCCCTGTCTTGTGCCAGTTTTCAAAGGGAATGCTTCCAGTTTTTGCCCATTCAGTATGATATTGGCTGTGGGTTTGTCATAAATAGCTCTTATTATTTTGAGATACGTCCCATCAATTCCTAATTTATTGAGAGTTTTTAGCATGAAGGGTTGTTGAATTTTGTCAAAGGCCTTTTCTGCATCTATTGAGATAATCATGTGGTTTTTGTCTTTCGTTCTGTTTATATGCTGGATTACATTTATTGATTTGCGTATATTGAACCAGCCTTGCATCCCAGGGATGAAGCCCACTTGATCATGGTGGATAAGCTTTTTGATGTGCTGCTGGATTCGATTTGCCAGTATTTTATTGAGGATTTTTGCATCAATGTTCATCAAGGATATTGGTCTAAAATTCTCTTTTTTTGTTGTGTCTCTGCCAGGCTTTGGTATCAGGATGATGCTGGCCTCATAAAATGAGTTAGGGAGGATTCCCTCTTTTTCTATTGATTGGAATAGTTTCAGAAGGAATGGTACCAGCTCCTCCTTGTACCTCTGGTAGAATTCGGCTGTGAATCCATCTGGACCTGGACTTTTTTTGGTTGGTAAGCTATTGATTATTGCCACAATTTCAGCTCCTGTTATTGGTCTATTCAGAGATTCAACTTCTTCCTGGTTTAGTCTTGGGAGGGTGTATGTGTTGAGGAATTTATCCATTTCTTCTAGATTTTCTAGTTTATTTGCATAGAGGTGTTTGTAATATTCTCTGATGGTAGTTTGTATTTCTGTGGGATCGGTGGTGATATCCCCTTTATCATTTTTTATTGCATCTATTTGATTCTTCTCTCTTTTTTTCTTTATTAATCTTGCTAGCGGTCTATCAATTTTGTTGATCCTTTCAAAAAACCAGCTCCTGGATTCATTTATTTTTTGAAGGGTTTTTTGTGTCTCTATTTCCTTCAGTTCTGCTCTGATTTTAGTTATTTCTTGCCTTCTGCTAGCTTTTGAATGTGTTTGCTCTTGCTTTTCTAGTTCTTTTAATTGTGATGTTAGGGTGTCAATTTTGGATCTTTCCTGCTTTCTCTTGTGGGCATTTAGTGCTATAAATTTCCCTCTACACACTGCTTTGAATGCATCCCAGAGATTCTGGTATGTTGTGTCTTGGTTCTCGTTGGTTTCAAAGAACATCTTTATTTCTGCCTTCATTTTGTTATGTACCCAGTAGTCATTCAGGAGCAGGTTGTTCAGTTTCCACGTAGTTGAGCGGTTTTGAGTGAGATTCTTAATCCTGAGTTCTAGCTTGATTGCACTGTGATCTGAGAGACAGTTTGTTACAATTTCTGTTCTTTTACATTTATTGAGGAGAGCTTTACTTCCAAGTATATGGTCAATTTTGGAATAGGTGTGGTGTGGTGCTGAAAAAAATGTATATTCTGTTGATTTGGGGTGGAGAGTTCTGTAGATGTCTATTAGGTCTGCTTGGTGCAGAGCTGAGTTCAATTCCTGGGTATCCTTGTTGACTTTCTGTCTCGTTGATCTGTCTAATGTTGATAGTGGGGTGTTAAAGTCTCCCATTATTAATGTGTGGGAGTCTAAGTCTCTTTGTAGGTCACTCAGGACTTGCTTTATGAATCTGGGTGCTCCTGTATTGGGTGCATATATATTTAGGATAGTTAGCTCTTCTTGTTGAATTAATCCCTTTACCATTATGTAATGGCCTTCTTTGTCTCTTTTGATCTTTGTTGGTTTAAAGTCTGTTTTATCAGAGACTAGGATTGCAACCCCTGCCTTTTTTTGTTTTCCATTTGCTTGGTAGATCTTCCTCCATCCTTTTATTTTGAGCCTATGTGTGTCTCTGCATGTGAGATGGGTTTCCTGAATACAGCACACTGATGGGTCTTGAGTCTTTATCCAGTTTGCCAGTCTGTGTCTTTTAATTGGAGCATTTAGTCCATTTACATTTAAAGTTAATATTGTTATGTGTGTATGTGATCCTGTCATTATGATGTTAGCTGGATATTTTGCTCGTTAGTTGGTGCAGTCTCTTCCTAGTCTCGATGGTCTTTACATTTCGGTATGATTTTGCAGTGGCTGGTACCGGTTGTGCCTTTCCATGTTTAGCGCTTCCTTCAGGAGCTCTTTTAGGGCAGGCCTGGTGGTGACAAAATCTCTCAGCATTTGCTTGTCTGTAAAGTATTTTATTTCTCCTTCACTTATGAAGCTTAGTTTGGCAGGATATGAAATTCTGGGTTGAAAATTCTTTTCTTTAAGAATGTTGAATATTGGCCCCCACTCTCTTCTGGCTTGTAGGGTTTCTGCCGAGAGATCCGCTGTTAGTCTGATGGGCTTCCCTTTGATGGTAACCCGACCTTTCTCTCTGGCTGCCCTTAACATTTTTTCCTTCATTTCAACTTTGGTGAATCTGACAATTATGTGTCTTGGAGTTGCTCTTCTCGAGGAGTATCTTTGTGGCGTTCTCTGTATTTCCTGAATCTGAATGTTGGCCTGCCTTGCTAGATTGGGGAAGTTCTCCTGGATAATATCCTGCAGAGTGTTTTCCAACTTGGTTCCATTCTCCCCGTCACTTTCAGGTACACCAATCAGACGTAGATTTGGTCTTTTCACATAGTCCCACATTTCTTGGAGGCTTTGCTCATTGCTTTTTATTCTTTTTTCTCTAAACTTCCCTTCTCGCTTCATTTCATTCATTTCATCTTCCAGGGCTGATACCCTTTCTTCCATTTGATCGCATCGGCTCCTGAGGCTTCTGCATTCTTCACGTAGTTCTCGAGCCTTGGTTTCAGCTCCATCAGCTCCTTTAAGCACTTCTCTGTATTGGTTATTCTAGTTATACATTCTTCTAAATTTTTTTCAAAGTTTTCAACTTCTTTGCCTTTGGTTTGAATATCCTCTCGTAGCTCGGAGTAATTTGATCGTCTGAAGCCTTCTTCTCTCAGCTCGTCAAAGTCATTCTCCGTCCAGCTTTGTTCCATTGCTGGTGAGGAACTGCGTTCCTTTGGAGGAGGAGAGGTACTCTGGTTTTTAGAGTTTCCAGTTTTTCTGCTCTGTTTTTTCCCCATCTTTGTGGTTTTATCTACTTTTGGTCTTTGATGATGGTGATGTACAGATGGGTTTTTGGTGTGGATGTCCTTTCTGTTAGTTTTCCTTCTAACAGACAGAACCCTCAGCTGCAGGTCTGTTGGAGTACCTGTCCGGCCGTGTGAGGTGTCAGTCTGCCCCTGCTGGGGGGTGCCTCCCAGTTAGGCTGCTCAGGGGTCAGGGGTCAGGGACCCACTTGAGGAGGCAGTCAGCCCGTTCTCAGATCTCCAGCTGCGTGCTGGGAGAACCACTGCTCTCCTCACAGCTGTCAGACAGGGACATTTAAGTCTGCAGAGGTTACTGCTGTCTTTTTGTTTGTCTGTGTCCTGCCCCCAGAGGTGGAGCCTACAGAGGCAGGCAGGCCTCCTTGAGCTGTGGTGGGCTCCACCCAGTTCAAGCTTCCAGGCTGCTTTGTTTACCTAAGCGAGCCTGGGCAATGGCGGGCGCCCCTCCCCCAGCCTCGCTGCCGACTTGCTGTTTGATCTCAGACTGCTGTGCTAGCAATCAGCGAGACTCCGTGGGCGTAGGACCCTCTGAGCCAGGTGCGGGCTATACTCTCCTGGGGCACCGTTTCCTAAGCCCGTCGGAAAAGCACAGTATTCGGGTGGGAGTGGCCCAATTTTCCAGGTGCCGTCTGTCACCCCTGGAAGGGGAACTCCCTGACCCCTTGTGCTTCCAGAGTGAGGCAATGCCTCGCCCCTGCTTCGGCTGGCGCACGGTGCGCTCACCCACTGACCTGCGCCCACTGTCTGGCACTCCCTAGTGAGATGAACACGGTACCTCAGATGGAAATGCAGAAATCACCCGTCTTCTGCGTTGCTCGCGCTGGGAGCTGTAGACCGGAGCTGTTCCTATTCGGCCATCTTGGCTCCTCCCCGATGTCTACTCTTTTCAAGGATGAGGTCATTGTTCAGCATTTTTTCCTTGTTATAACTATAAACATCATTACATCCACATCATTTCATTTAGTGGAAACCATGTAAAGTTATTCTCCTAATGTAAAAAATTATCATATTCTTGGTTTTATTTTCTCCCAGTTTCTTTTTTTTAATTTGTTAAAAGGAATGTGGAAAAGGAGGTCTTGGTGCATAGAGCTTTTTTCTCCAAGTCAGATGATCTCTTTGAGAATAGGCTCTCAGAAGTTGAATTATGAGGTCTGAAAATATCATGATTTTAAAAACTCTTGTAAATTTAACAAAAACATTTTGCTAATTTTCTTTCCCCTTCTGCCATGATTGAGAATATACTTTTTATTACACCTTTTTTTTTTTCCAGAGAGTTTAAAGACAAAGAACTAAAAGGGGCTTTTGCATTATTAGGTATATTATGGCTCTATTTTTTATAGGTTTAATATAGGTGTAGGTGGTAATGTGATAGATAAATTACAGAAGTAGGCTCCAATTGTTTTGATTGTAATCAAATAATCCATCAATAAAATATTTTTAAGCAAACATATTGAGTACTAAAATTGAGTACTAATATTTGCATATTTGTTTAAAGTTAAAATATTGGGTACTAATATTTGCATATTTGTTTAAGAGTACATATATGTGCTACTCTATTATGCACATTATTAAACAGACAAAACATATATTTAAAGGGTCATATACAGATAAAATACATATTTATAATGAATTTAATTTTTTAATAGTAAAAATCCCCTTTTTGGTCTTTTGTTTTGTTTTTGATTTTTTCAGACAGGGTCTGCTGCCCAGACTGCAATGCAGTAGTATGATCACAGTTCACAACAGGCTTGACCTCCCACACTGAATTGATCCTCCCACTTCAGCCTCCAGAACAGCTGGGACTACAGGCGTGCACCACCATACCTGGCTAATATTTAATTTTTTTGTAGAGTTGGGTTCTCACTATGTTGCTGATAAGGTTTCGCTCTGTGTCTCCACCAAAATCTCATCTCGAATTGTAATCCCCAGTGTTGGGGGAGGGACCTTCTGGGAGGTGATTGATCATGGGGGTGAATTTCTCCCTTGCTATTCTTGTGATAGTGAGTGAGTTCTCATGAGATCTGATTGTTTAAAAGTGTGAAGCACTTCCCCCTTCATGCTCTCTCTCTCCTACTGTCATGTGAAAATGTGCTTGCTTCCCCTTTGCCCTTCTGCCATGATTGTAAGTTTTCTGAGGCTTCCCCAGCCATGTCTTCTGTATGGCCTGTGGAACTGTGGTTCAATTAAACCTCTTTTCTTTATAAATTACCCAGTCTCAGGTAGTTCTTTATAACAATGTGAGAATGGACTAACACAGTTGCCCAAGCTGGTCTTGAACTTCTGGGCCCAAGTCATCCTCCTGGCAGAGCCTCTCAAAGTGCTGGGATATAGGTGTGAGCCACTGCCCCTGGCCCCAATTTCATCTTACTACAAAATTTTAACAATAGAGCATTTTTGGAAAATAATTATGTGATTGATAATACTTATTACAGAAAATCTTGGTGTGAACCTTTGTGATACAATGTTTCAAAGATCTGATACTAAGTTGACTGCCACAGCTGAAAAAAATACTTCATGAAGATACATAGTTCAATGTAGAGGAAGTATCATTGGCTGCATTTACAAAATACAATGTTCACTTCTTTTTCTTTTTTATGTATTTATTTATGTATTTACTTATTTTTCCAACTTTTATTTTAGATTCAGGAGGTACACATGCCAGTTTGTTACACGGGTATATTGTGTGATGCTGAGGTTTTGTGTATGAATGATCCCATCACCCAGCTACTGAGCATGTACTCCAAGAGCTGTTTTTCAACCCTATCCCTCCTCACTTCTTTTCCCCTCTAGTAGTCCCCAGTGTCTATTATTGCCATCTTTATATCTATGAGTACCCAATGTTTTGCTCCTGTTTTTAATTGAGAACATGCGGTATTTTGTTTTCTGTTACCACATTAATTTGCTTAGGATAATGGCCTCTGACTGCATCCATATTGCTGCAAAGGACATGATCTAGTTTTACATGACTCTGTCATATTCCAAGGTTGATATGGTTTGGCTCTGTGTCCTCACCCAAATCTCATCTTGTAGCTCCCATAATTCCCATGTATTTTGGGAGGTACCCAGTGGGAATGACTGGGTCATGGGGTTGGGTCTTTCCTGTGCTGTTCTCGTGATAGTGAATGGGTCTCATGAAATATGATGGTTTTAAAAACAGGAGTTTCTCTGCACAAGCTCTCTCTTTGCCTGCAACCATCCATGTAAGATGTGACTTGCTCCTCCTCTTCCTTTCACCTTCCGCCATGATTGTGAGGCCTCCACAGCCATGTGGAACTGTAAGTCCAATAAACCTGTTTCTTTTGAAAATTGCCCAGTCTCAGGTATGTCTTTATCAGCAGCATGAAAATGGACTAATATAGTAAATTGGTACTGGGAGAGTGGGGCATTGCTGAAAAGATACCCGAAAATGTGGAAGCAACTTTGGAACTGGGTAACAGGCAGAGGTTGCAACAGTTTGGAAGGTTCAGAAGAAGACAGAAAAATGTGGGAAAGTTTGGAACTTCCTAGAGACTTGTTGAATGCCTTTGACAAAAATGTTGATAGTGATATGAACAATAAGGTCCAGGCTGAGGTGGTCTCAGATGGAGATAAGGAACTTGTCAGGAACTGAAGTAAAGGTGACTCTTTTTATGTTTTAGCAAAGAGACTGGTGGCATTTTGCCCCTGCCCTAGAGATTTGTGGAAATTTGAACTTGAGAGAGATGGTTTAGAATATATGGTGGAAGAAATTTCTAAGCAGCAAAGCATTCCAGAGGTGACTTGGGTGCTGTTAAAGGCATTCAGTTTCAAAAGGGAAAAAAAGCATAAAAGTTTGGAAAATCTGCAGCCTGACCATGCAATAGAAAAGAAAATCCCATTTTCTGAGGAGAAACTCAAGCTAGCTCCAGAAATTTGCATAAATAATGAGGAGCCAAATGTGAATCACCAAGACAATGGGGAAAATGTCTCCAGGGTATGTCAGAGACCTTTTGGGCAGCCCCTCCCATTACAGGCCTAGGAGGAAAAAGTGGTTTCCTGGGCCAGGCCCTGGATCCCTGTGCTGTGTGTAGCCTAGGGACTTGGTGTCCTGCGTCCAAGCCACTCCAGCCATGGCTGAAAGGAGCCAACATAGAGCTCAGGCTGTGGCTTCAGAGGGTGCAAGCTCCAAGTCTTGGCGCTTCCATGTGGTGTTGTGCCTGTGGATGCACAGAAGTCAAAAATTGAGGTTTGGGAACCTCCACCTAGATTTCAGAGGATGTATGAAAATGCCTGGATGCCCAGGCAGATGTTTGCTGCAGAGGTGGGACCTTTATGGAGAACCTCTGCTAGGGCAGTGTGGAAGGGAAATGTGGGGTTCCAGCCCCCACACAGAGCCCCTACTGGGGCACTGCCTAGTAGAGCTGTGAGAAGAGGGCCACCATCCTCCAGACCCCAGAATGGTAGATACACTGACAACTTACACTGTGCACCTGGAAAAGCCACAGACACTCAATGCCAACCCATGAAAACAGCTGGAGGGAGGCTGTACCCTGCAAAGCCACAGGGGCAGAGGTGCCCAAGACCATGGGAACCCACCTCTTGCATCACCATGACCTGGATGTGAGACATGAAGTCAAAGGAAATAATTTTGGAGCTTTAAGATTTGACTGCCCTGTTGGATTTCAGACTGGCATGGGGCTTGTAGCCCCTTTGTTTTGACCAATTTCTCCCATTAGGAATGGCTGTATTTACCCAATGCCTGTACCTCCATTGTATCTAGGAAGTAACCAAGTTGCTTTTGATTTTACCAGCTCATAGGTAGAAGGGACTTGCCTTGTCTCAGATGAGACTTTGGGCTTGGACTTTTGAGTTAATAGTGGAGTGAGTTAAGACTTTGGGGGACTGTTAGAAAGACATGATTGTGTTTTGAAATGTGGGGACATGAGATTTAGGAGAGGCTGGGGCAGAATGATATGGTTTGGCTCTGTGTCCCCACCCAAATGTCATCTTGTAGCTCCCATAATTTCCATGTATTTTGGGAGGGACCCAGTGGGAGATGACTGAGTCATGGGAGTGGGTCTTTCCCATGCTGTTCTCATGATAGTGAATGGGTCTCATGAGATCTGATGGTTTTAAAAACAGGAGTTTCTCTGCACAAGCTCTCTCTTTGCCTGCAACCATCCATGTAAGACGTGACTTGCTGCTCCTTGCCTTTCACCTTCTGCCATGATTGTGAGGTCTCTGCCATGTGGAACTGTAAGTCCAATAAACCTGTTTCTTTTGTAAATTGTCCAGTTTCAGGTATGTTTTTATCAGCAGCATGTAAATGGACTAATACAATGGTGTACATATACCATATTTTCTTTATCCAATCCACCACTGCTGGGCACCTAGGTTGATTCCATGTGTTTGCTATTGTGAATAGTGCTGCAATGAACATGTGAGTGCATTTATCTTTTTGGCAGAACAGTTTGGTTTCTTTTGGATATGTGCCCAGTAATGGGATTGCTGAGTTGAATGATAGTTCTAAGTTCTTTGAGAAATCTCCAAACTGCTCTCCACAGTGGCTGAATGAATTTAAATTCCCACCAACAGTATATAAGCATTTCCTTTTCTCTGCAGCCTCGACAGCATCTGTTATTTTTTGACTTTTTAGTAATAGCCATTCTGACTGGTGTGAGTTGGTATCTCACTGTGGTTTTAATTTTCATTTTTCTGATGACTAATGATGTGGAGCATTTTTTCCTATGCTTGTTGTAAACTTGGGTGTCTTCTTTTGAGAAGTGTCTCTTCATTTCTTTTAATGGGGTTATTTATTTATTTTTTGCTAGTTCAGTTGCTTAAGTTCCTTATAGATTCTGGATATTAGACCCTTGTCAGATGCAAAGTTTCTGAATATTTTCTTCCATTCTGTATGTTGTCTGTTTACTTTGTTGATAGTTTCTTTTGCTGTGCAGAAGCTCTTTAGTTTAATTAGATTCCACATGTCAATTTTTGTTTTTGTTGCAATTGCTTTTGAAGACAGTCATAAATTCTTTCCCAAGGTCCGTGTTCAGAATGGTGTTTCCTAGGTTTTCTTCTTGGATTCTTATAGTTGAGGTCTTAAATTTAAATTTTTAATTCATCTTGAGTTAATTGTTGTATATGGTGAGAGGTAGGAGTCTACTTTCATTCTTCCACATATATGCCTAGCCAAATGCTCACTTTTCAATCCCATTTAATCCTTTTTTGTTGCTGAAATTTGGCTAGTAAATTTCTGTCTTCCCGGATGTCATTCAGTGTTTCAAGGAAACTAGGTGGAAAGCACTGCATTTAGGTTTGTTTCTTTTTTTTGCCAAATTAGTTCAAAATACCAATGATTTCTTTTTTAGCCACAAGCCCTTTAAAATGATTTTTCTAGGTGATAAACCACTTTTAGCAACAAAATCACTGAGTCAGAGAAATACTTCCACAAATTCATTTCCAAATATTTTTTCTGGAGAATGAACTTCTTTCAAAAAGCAATTACTTTCTCACTCATTACAAAAACATCAATTTTACCTTGAAAGAGAATATTTAGTGTGGTCTTTTTTGGTTAATGCTGGGCAGAATACTACTGACAGCCTTTGTCATCACAGGAAAGATCAACAAGTTAGGAATGCTTGTCTTTTTGTAAAGATAAATATATGTCACCTTTAAATTTATCAGCCCTTTGTAAAGTATCTGCAATAAGATATTTAGTGGTATTCTGAGCGACATAAGTTTTTGAAAATATATATACTCCTATCTAATTAGAAAATAGTGTGAAGATATTTCAAAAGTTCTTGCTTTAATAAGGTCTAACCTCATCTATGTTATTCTATAGCACATAGTGCACCACTGGTTTTACCTTCCTTGTTGCAAAAACTTGCCTATGAAGAGTACAATGCAGCGCCATCTCTGCAATTTACCTTGGAATCTTTTTATGGTTTCAAAGTACCTGTTCTAACAGTAGTTATTTTACAGTGTTCCTGTAAACATTGTTATTAATAAATAAGTTAAATAGCTATTGACATTATATCTTCTCTGGTACATCTTTTATTTAATGACTCATACAAATCACTTGTGTATTTCATTATTGAAATGGAATCCAGCAAATACCATAAACTGAGAGGAATTGCAAACATTTGTTCTTTCATCCAACTGTATTGCAAACAGCACACATTGTGTAATTAAATTTGGTTTCTTAAATCTTCCAGGCACCTTCCAACAATATTTACTGACAAATAATTTAATTTGCCACCTTTTTGATTCCTATTTTTTAGCTATTTTTGAATCAAAAATTTCATTGCCTTATTTTTTTAAACATTTGCTAATTAGTAAGAAACTTCAAAAGAAACGTAAAGTTCAGTTGGTTAAAGTGCATGATTCTGAACATTGTTTCTAAAAAGTGCAGAGTTTTGACATCATGTCATAGGAATTCACTGATAAATGTCTCGTTGATCATGGCATCTTCATACTATTATTTGCTAATATTTCAGGAAATAAAGTGTTGTATACTAAAGGCAAAGCTCTCTAAAAAGGTAGTGTTTATAAGTACACATTTCAAATTGTCTTTAATAATTTAAATTTTTATCGGCTAGCTTCTTAGAAGATCTGATTAACTTATATTTTTTTCTCATTTTCACTGCACCTATCTTATTAGTACTATTTTTAATGTAAGATTTTTACTATGGATCCATTTAGTAATGGCTAGTCTTAAAACCAAAAATCTATTTAAAGGTTGTGATACCCTGAAAGCAAATGCATGAGTGAGAGATCCTCTGTCAAGGCCTCTGCACCATAGTTTCTTACACTAATATGGTTTGGCTGTGTCCCTACCCAAATCTCATCTTGAACTGTAGTTCCCATAATCCTCACATGTCATAGAGGGACCCGGTGGGAAGTAATTGAATCATAAGGGCAGTTTCCCCCATGCTGTTCTCATGATAGCAAGTAAGTTCTCACAAGGTCTGATGGTTTTATAAGGGGCTTTCCCCTTTGCTCAGTTCTCACTTTTCTCCTTCCTGTCACCATGTGAAAAATGATGTGTTTACTTACCCTTCTGCCATGATTGTACGTTTCCTGAGGCTTCCTCAGCCCTGCAGAACTGTGAGTCAATTAAACCTCTTTCCTTTCTAAATTACCCAGTCTTGGACAGTTCTTTATAGCAGCAGGAGAACAGGCTAATATAGTAAACTGGTACCACAGAGTTGGGTGCTGCTATAAAGATGCCTGAAAATATGGAAGCAACTTTGGAACTGGGTAAGAGGCAGAGGTTGGAACAGTTTGGAGGGCTCAGAAGAAGACAGAAAAATGTGGGAAAGCTTATAATTTCCTGGAGACTTGGAGGGCTCAGAGATAGGAATATAAGGGAAAGTTTGGAACTTCCTAGAGACTTGTTGAATT
This sequence comes from Pongo abelii, assembly GCF_028885655.2. NCBI lineage: Eukaryota > Metazoa > Chordata > Mammalia > Primates > Hominidae > Pongo > Pongo abelii. The sequence continues at coordinate 118,365,592 of NC_071990.2, read as the reverse complement.
GCTTTGACCAAAATGCTGATAGTGATATGGACAATAAAGTCCTGGCTGAGGTGATCTCAGAGATGAGAAACTTGGGAACTGGAGTAACAGTCACTGTTGCTATACAAAGAGACTGATGGCAAATTGCCCCTGCCCTAGAGATCTGTGGAATATTGAACCTGAGAGAGATGATGTAGGATATATGGCAGAAGAAATTTCTAAGCAGCAAAGTGTTCAAGAGGAAGCACAGCATAAAAGTTTGGAAAATTTGCAGCCTGATGATGCAATAGAAAAGAAAAATCCATTTTCTGGGGAGAAATTCAAGGCTGCTGCAGAAATTCGCATGAGTAACGAGGAGCCAAATGTTAATCACCAAGACAACAGGGAAAATGTCAGAGATATTCCCAGCAGACCTTCCTGTCACAGGCCTGGAGGCCTAGGAGAAAAAAATGGTTTTATGGGCCAGACCCAGGACCCCTCTGCTGTGTGCAGCCTAGGGACTTGGTGCCCCATGTCCCAGCTGCTCCAGTCGTGGCTAAAAGGGGCCAAGGTACAGCTTAGGCCATGACTTAAGAGGGTTTAAGCCCCAAGCGTTGGCCGTTTTCATGCAGGGTTGAGCCTGCAGGTGCACAGAAGTCAAGAATTGAGGTTTGAGAGCCTTTGCCTAGATTTCAGAGTATGTATTGAAATGCTTGGATGTCCAGCAGAAGTTTGCTGCAGGGCTGAAGCTCTCATGGATAACCTCTGCTAAGGCAGTGCAAAAGAGAAATATGGAGCTATAGCCCCCACACAGAGTCCACACTGGGACACTGCCTAGTGGAGCTGTGAGAAGAGGGCCACCATTCTTCAGACCCCAGAATGGTAGATCCACTGACAGCTTGCACTGTGCTCCTGGAAAAGCTGCAGACCCTCAATGTTAGCTGGTGAAAGTATCTGGGAGGAGGGCTACACCCTGCAAAGCCACAGGGGTGGAGCTGCCTGAAGCTGTGGGAGCCCACCTCTTGCATCAGCATGACGTGGATGTGAGACATGAAGTCAAAGGAGACCATTTTGAAGGTTTAAGGTTTAATGACTGCCCTATTGAATTTCAGACTTGCATGGGGCCTGTAGCCTCTTTGTTTTGGGCAATTTCTCCCATATGGAATGGCTGTATTTACCCAATGCCTGTACCCCCATTGTATCTAGGAAGTAACTAACTTGCTTTTGATTTTACAGGCTCATAGATGAAAGGGACTTGCCTTGTCTCAGATGAGACTTTGGACTTGGACTTTTGAGTTAATAGTGGAATGAGCTAAGACTTTGGGGGACTGTTAGAAAGACATGATTGTGTTTTGAAATGTGGGGACATGAGGTTTGGGAGGGGCCAGGGGTGGAATGAAATGATTTGGCTGTGACCCCACCCAAATCTTATCTTGAATTATAGTTCTCAAGCCTCAGGCCTTGGCAGCTTCCTCGAGGTATTGAGCCTGCAGGTACACAAAAGTCAAGAATTGAGGTTTGGGAACCTCTACCTAGATTTCAGAAGATATATAGAAATGCCTGGAGGTTCAGGCAGAAGTTTGCTGCAGGGGTGGAGCCATAATTCCCACATGTTATGGAAGGGACCCAGTGGGAGGTAATTGAATCATGGGGGCAGTTTCCCCCATGCTAGTTTCATGATAGTGAGTAACTTCTCAGGAGATCTGATGGTTTTTATAAGGGGCTTCCCATTTCATTGGTTTTCATTTTTTTCCTGCTGCCATGTGAAGAAGGATGTGTTTATTTCTCCTTCTGCCATGATGGTAAGTTTCCTGAGGCTTCCCCAGCCCTGTGGAACTGTGAGTCAATTCAACCTCTTTCCTTTCTAAATTACCCAGTCTCAGACAGTTCTTCACAGCAGCATGAGAATGGACTAATATATACTCAATCTTGTACCATATCATATCATATGGGACAAACTAAGTGAAGATAGCAGCATCAGTATATATAATCATATTTGTGAACCTTAATTTTTTTATCATTTATGAGAAAACCTAAATAGAAATAGAAGTGCTGATATTTTGTCCCTGCACCCAAGTGGATTATTTGAGAGCCCCCTGGAGTGAACCCAGGCCACTTTGGAGACTGATGGATTACAGCATTGGTTGTGACAACTCATGGTCTTTATATCTTTTGTTTTCTTTTAGAGACAGGGTCTCATTTTGTCACCCAGGCTGAAGTACAGTGGCACAATCATAGATCATTGCCACCTTGAACTTCTGAGCTTAAGCAACCCTCTAGCCTCAGCCTCCTGAGTAGCTGGGACTACAGGTACACACCAGCACACCCACCTAATTGTTATTTTTTTATTTTTTGTAGATATAGAGGGGTTCCACCATGCTGTCCAGGCTGGTCTTGAACTTCTGGGCTCAAGCAATCCTCCGAGTTGAGCTCCCAAAGTGCTAGGATCACAGGTATGGGCCACCGTGTCCAGCCCTGGTCTTTATTTCTCTCCCCAGGTGCTATTGCAGTTGTCTTGTGATTCTGAACAAGATATCCTAATCTTTCTGAGAAAAGCCTAACAATCATCAATACATAGAGTTAATACATGTTATTATTCTGGATTTCACTCTTTGAAGGTCCTGGGTTGCTGGTATTTGCAATGGCTCAAGGATGGGACTATTCAGAAAAAAAAAATAAAGATGTCTTCAAAAGAGAGATGCTGCCTCTCTGAGACTCCCCCTTCATCTACACAGAGGAACATAACTGTTCTTCTCTTCCACTTCCTTCTTTTCCACTGTCACACACGTGGACTACCCTTTTGTGACTCATCACTTTCATAGTTGTCTTGATATAAATTTAAAATCTGACTTCATCTAGGTAAATACATTTTATCCAGGATGAAATGTCTATTATCTATCTATGTATGTATCTATCCATCATCCATGTATCTATCTAGTGTGGGGGGGGGGGTCAGGGGGTGGAAGATTATGTATCCAGGACTTGCAGTGGGAGAATAAGACAGAGGGAGTGGACTGATATCAGGCTTTCTTAGAAGGAGGAGCAATGGTTCCCTGACATTTCCCTCCTCACTTCTTATAAATGTATTTTCTGTACCTGCATGCTTGAGGGCAGTCATTCTCAAACTTTAGCAGCATGAGAGTTACTGGAGATTTTGTAAAAACACAGATTGCTGCACTCCACCCCCAGAATTTTTGATTCAGCGGGACTAGGGTAAAACATAAGACTTTGTTTTTGTAAGAAGTTCCCAGGTGATGCTGATGATGCTGGTGCACCTTGAGAACCGCCACTTGAGGGCTAATGGGAAAGAGACAAACAGGTTTACAAGACTCCAGGCTGGAAGCCAGAATTTGTTTTAGCTGATGGGTAAGGAGTCACCTTGCCCTTCCTGGGTGAGAAATATGGAGGACTGCCTGTGCCAAACAAAGATAGCCACTGTTGGCAGGCTCTTTCAGATGCTTAAAGTGGCTCTGAAAGGAGTGTCACAGTCAAACTTCCCTTTCAGAGACCAACAGACCTAGCACATCAATACATCCTGGGAAATTGTTCAGAGAAACTTTTATTCACTGTTGCCTAGGTGCAGATAATACATTTTATGCTGAATTGTTATATTGTTCTTATTTCATATCTGATATGTATTTTATGTCCTTTTAATTGCTTCCTCTTTATATTGTAAATCTCATTAGGAGAAGTGACTATGCTTGAATTTTAAAAACTATACTGCATAACTACCCGTATTACCTATAATCCTTTTTGTTGAATACTTCTAAGTACTCATTTTTATCACGATGGTGATTGGTTAAACATTACAGGGTTTCATGTTTACTTATGGTTCCTCCACACTGAGAATATAAATTACAGATCTTTGAATAGAAAGGGCAGACATGTAAAAAAATCAGTATTGATATTATAAAAGAGAGTTATTTGATGCTAACAAGATTATCTCAATGCTACATCTATTATTTGGGCTCACTCAGAACTAGAGTCAACTTTATCCTAACTTTGGCAGCTAAAATGAGTTACCATCAGAGGATACTTTCTCTCAAATGTTACCTAAAGTTAACTCACTGAAAAAGAGCCATGAGCAATTTGAACTCAATCTTGAAAACCAAGTTTTTTTCTGAATGATGTTATTATTATGGAAAAGACTGTGTGGGGCACCATAATCTGTGCTGTAAATATTCTGTCTGTCATGACGAGAGGTGTTACGCTTGTCATGAAATTCTACAAATTGCTTGCAGCTGTTCCTCCTGCTCCCACCTTGCATTACAAAGTGGCCTCTGGAAACAAAAGGCTATTTTGATGCCCAGGAAGGGTTAAATGCTGCTGCTTTGACATCTACAGGGATCTTATCATGCTAGATTATATTACTGGCCCCAGTTCTTTACCACTCCTGGTACTCACTTTGCCATGTAACTTTTCAGTGTTCTCTAACTATAGGAGGAGTGTCCTTGTATCTTAATTTGGGGCTTCATGTGTGATTTGTTTAGGCTAAGAGAATGAGGCAGAAGTGAGAGTGTGCCAGTTCTGAGCCTAGGCCTCAATAGGGCTTATATGTTTCTGTTTGTCCTTTTGTACCTCCGATTGCCATGAGAAGAACATATCTGGGTTAGCCTGCTAGATGAAAATAAGAAAATAAGAAGCACATACACTGGAGTTTCCCTTGCCAAGTTGAACCCAGCTTGAAGCAGAGCCCCTATTCCATCCTCAGATGGAAAAGGGGAAGGAAGCCAAGCCTAGATTAGCTGATCCCAGCTAACCTATAGATGTATGAGCAAGCATCCCTGCAATCAGCAGAGATACCCAGATGAGCCAAGCCTAGATCAGCCAATGTCTGGCCAACCCATAGGTGCATAAGCTATCACAATAGCTATGGGGGTAAGTTTTGGGGGTGGTTTGTTATGCAGCTATAACTAATTGTTACACTTACTGATGCCAAATAGGTAGGCAAAAATCTGACATAGAAGGAAATATAAATTGATGGTGAAGAGAGCTAAAAGCTCTCTGTGTAAAAGATGCTTTTCTGTGTAAAAGATACTTCAGTTGGAAAAGAAATGCAATTTTTAGAAAGGATGAAAAGAAAATATTTAGAGAGGTCACATTCAAATACACAAGGATAAACTGAAGGAAGATAATAGTCATGTCATGTCATGTTATTTGTACAAATACATGCAGAACAGTTGGACAGTGGATGGTGGAAGAAATGCTGTCTGCTGTCTGAAGGATTCTGAAAAACTCTTAATCTTCCCATTTCATGATTAGGCTAACTTTTGGAAATGAAGCTACTCTAGGAGCTAGAAGCCAAATATATTGAAAAATGTACTTGTTTTGCAGTGTAGCTTAAAATAGTAACTCATTGATTCAACCTAATGCCTTCTAATTTCTAGGCATTAAATGTTCATAAAATGGTTATCATTGAAGGTATTTCACTCAGATAAAATAAAACTTAATCTTAAATCCACTGCTTTTAAGATGATTTGCATGGGACTCTGATAAATGCTTTTAATACAAGATAAATTCTTGGAAACGTGGGAGCTTTTGTTTATTTATTTATTCAATGCGGATAACATAAAGAAAAACATGAGGCAATAGAATCAACATGCCAAAAAAATGGCTAACATTTATTTGGTTTCTTCTTCATTTTTATTGTACTTTGACATGTTATTTATAACAATGTTATAGAAGAAATGATTATCCTTATTTTACAGATGAAATACCTGAGGGTCAGGGAGTTTAGGTAACTTGAAATACAGTTACTTCTGGCTCTAAATCCAAGTAGTGATATGCAAATTAGCATTTCCTTTTCAGTATATTGGGTATATTCAGTATATTGGGAACAGAAACAAAGTTTGAGGAAGTTCTTCAATCTAATTATAGAAGTTCAAATTGAAGTACTACTATTCTAACATAGTGTAGGAGAATTCTATAGGCCTTGAAATAACATACATTAGATATCATCAGGTCTTCGGAGAAAATTCTTTATATAGTTCTAAGAAAGCTAAAAGTTCATCATATCTTTAGGGTGCTATACTGAATAAAGCCTGAGAGTTTAAATCTGTGTTGCTTCATTTTGGTACTTAGTCACACACTGCTTTTTTCAATACATGTCATGATGTGTCATCTACCCATTTGAGTATTCCACTTTTATATTTCCTAAATGCCTTGGATGGAGCCAGATGTAAAAGAGATGATAAAAATCGTCTTGGGTTTTTTAACTAGTGTATGTTTTCATTTTTTTCAAGAGAACTTATTTTAAAGGATGCCTGGCTTATGGCAGGTGAGAAATAAATATTTGTTAAATAAATATACCTATCCATGTTAAAAGGCAACTAGCTAATACAAATAAGTCATGTGATAAAAATAGACTGTTATTTTCCTAGGTGCCTCACATATATCATCTTGATTCATCCTTATCATAATACCACACAGTAAGCATTTTTCCCTATTTGCAGATAAGGAAAATGAGGCTCAGAGAGATAAAGTAATTTGACCAAGTTCACATAGGCCATAAGTGGCCAAGGCATGATTTGTACTCAGGTTTATAAGACCAGAAACCTAACATCATTTGTATTTGTCTTTAGGTCCTTTGTCAACACATCAAGACATCTGAGCTTTTTCCTTGTCATCATCTCTGTAATAATGAAGAATATATAATGAATGGTAAAATTCAGGTTTTAATGTGTTCTTTTATTAACCTGAAGCAGACCTTGCAGATAAGCCAGAGATTTTTAAGTCTGAGTATAAGTTGATGGCTGTTTCCACCATCTCTTGCTCTTCAAGCCCTCAGGCTTGAAGTTTCTTGGTGTTTGTTCATGAACATTCTGATGAAACGTAGAGCATTCTAAAAGACTTGCTTTCTAGTGGATCTTTAGAGATTTTCCAACAGCTGAGTGTTCAGGACAAACCTTCCCCCTTCACACCTCCTTAGGATCTCACACTTTCCGATCAGCCCACCATGTGGGATGGTGAAGGTAGATAAGATAGGAGGACAACAATGGAAGAATCCAACCTCAGAGGCTCTTACAACAGAGATCAAGCTGGTGTGCACAGTTGCTGAGCTGAGATTCGATGTGAAATATTGGATGATCTCCAGCTATTTTAGCGACTTCCTTCTTGAGCTTTCAATCTCTTTGTCTTCCCTTTGGATTCTTGCAAAGAAGGAAAAGGACAGCTCAGAGATATCCTTTCATTTTCATCAAGACTTTATATTCCACTTCTTAGAAAAAAAGCCAAATAAATAGGAAGGAAGTTTGGTCTGAAACCACCAAATAAAAATTCACACAAGAATACTGGCTCTGTGTTTTTATACCTGTATTGCAGTCGTCTAACCAGTCAATAATAATTTCTCAAATCTGCCTTGGCCACGTGTAACACTTTTGCTTTACAATACACTTCCCTCTTGATGTCATGCTGCCTCCTCTTTGGGATTTTACTAGATCTTGTGGGGCTCTGCCAAGGGCACCAGACAGGCTTTCTGTCAGGAGTTTTTCCAGGCTAAGAGCCAAATAAGTGGCTTGGAGTTTTCCAGAACCTCCTTAACTGTTCTTTTCAGCCCTGATCATTTATTGTAGAGGCAGGAGGGTGCAGGACACAATGGATTATGTCATTGGGAGGTTTGCGGACTCTTTGTTAGTAGGCAACATAAAGAAATCTGTAAGAAGAATGTGAGCTGTCAATACTAGGATGCAAGTTATAAGGAAGGAAGATTTTAAGAATGTGGTAATGAGAAATATCTGCCAATCCGATCTGTCCTTACCAAAGGAAGGAAAAAAATCCTTGAGTTTGGTAATATGAAAGTTCCAATTGCAACCAGCAATCACCTGATATTTGATTCTCTATGATCATTGTGGCTTTCCCATAGTGTGAAGTTGGCTAGACTTGCATTGTAACACAGACATCCCACTGGAACTCTCAGACCCATGATGGAAAGCTGAGCTGCCTATCAGTAGGCAATACTTTTTAAATCTTGGAACCTTTTCATCATGATGTCATTTGGTTTCACAGCTCAGATTGCTTCCTAGCTGATATTCTTTCCATCCAGAGTAGCAATGTGTGCCTTGTGGCGCTTTGAAAATGCCTCAAGACTTTCACTCTACTTTTACTTATAAATAGACTTCCACTCCATCTAAATCAATTTCAGATTAAATTATACTTTATTAGTCTCTGAAATATTACCATAAATTGGAATTTAAAATAAGCTGCAATGAGACCAAACTCAGTTGACACAAAAATATTAGGCAGCTAACATGTTGATTGACAATTTGTATTTTTAAATGTTAGCTGGGTAAATAATTTATTAAAATTCCTTTAATCTAACTCTTGAGTTAATTTGTTTTGGTTTCCACATTGTATTTTTTATTTAGGGAGGTTGGGAGATCATTATCCTTTGCATTCTGTGGGACTATTGATTTGAATTTTGATTTGTCCAGTTTATCCATAGGATACCTGAAATTGGCAGTTTAGATGGCAAAGCATTGTTCAAAAGTAAACAAGATGCCTCAGGTAAACACAATGCTTAATTTGTTCATAGATTACTTAAATTCTGCTACCTTTAACTGCGTAAAGACAGAGAGTGCCTTCAGCAAGATGAGCCATTGCTTTATTTTTAAAGCTCGCTTATGTCAACGCTTCCTATCCATGACTAGGTTGGCCACCATTATTCAGGGGTGAGATCAGAGTTCTTTTCTTTCCTAGAGCTGCTTGCCATTTTCCCAACACCTGCCTTGCAAGTGACAGCTCTGTGGGTGTCCTCATAAATTACAAATCATGTGCCTTGGTTCTGATGCCTTGGGACAAGCACAAAGTTAGAAACTGTCCTGTAACTTTAGAACTGTAGCTGCAGGATGGGACAGCTGAGTAGAGAACAGAGATGTACATCAGCAGGGGTCCTATTAAGACTCTATCAGGCTGCCTGCCTGATGCTGGTGGACAATTTGTACCACTGGAAACTGAGGGTAGGTTGTAAGTTGGCAGGGGGAAGAACGGATGTATGTAAGATGGAGGGTTTTTTTTTCTTTTTAGGGTCATCTTTAGGACTATCATCGTATGGTAAAAATAAGCTCCCTCATCCCTGTAATCCCAGCATTTTGGGAGGCCAAGGCGGGCAGATCACGAGGTCAGGAGATCAAGACCATCCTGGCTAACACGGTGAAACCTCGTCTCTACTGAAAAAAAAAAAATACAAAAAATTAGCTGGGCATGGTGGCGGGTGCCTGTAGTCCCAGCTACTCGGGAGGCTGAAGCAGGAGAATGGTGTGAACCTGGGAGGCGGAGCATGCAGTGAGCCAAGATCACGCCACTGCACTCCAACCTGGGTGACAGAGTGAGACACTGTCTCAAAAAAAAAAAAAATAAAATAAAATAAAATGGTCTCCCATTCAGCATTCTCACTTTGTTTAAAAACTTTTATTGAAGTTTTTAAGACTGAAGAAGACTTTCTGATATCTGAATGGAATAAGGACTTTAGTTTCCTTCTTTTAACTTTCTTGTTTCATGGATTCCATTACAAAGGCTTGAAGTGAATGTAAAAACAACAAAAGAATGTAAATGTATATAATGAGTTACTTTCTCTCCAAATCATCTACCCTAGATATGTTACAGTGCTATTATAGCTAATAGCCTAATAAGGAAACCTGTAAGTTAGCTATGACTGTGTAACAAATCACTCCAAAAACTTAGTGACTGAAGAACAATTTCCTATTTCCCATTGGGTAAGCAGGCCTGATGGGCAGTTCTGCTAGTCTGGTCTGCAATCAGTTGAACTCACTCAAGAGTCTATGGTTGGCAGCAGCTCTACAAGGCAGCACTGCAAATCTTGGCTGAATTCTCTCACATATCTGGGGCTTCAGCTGGGATAACTGGGCAGCCTTGCTCTCTGTTCCATGTTTCATCCTCTAGCAAACTGTCCTGAGCATATTATAATGATGAAAACATAGGAACGGGAGGAGAATAAAAAATGTGCATTTTTTTAAAAAGTCTGTGCTTATGTCAAGTTTGTTGCTGTCCCACTGGCTGATGCATGTCATGTGGCGAATGCCAGAGTTACTGTGGGAGGAGACAGACTAACAATAATTGTGGACACATGGAGACATGAAAAATTGGGGCCATACATGCAATGAACACATCACAAGAAGGAGAAGTGTTCCATCTGAATTATTGATGCAATAGGCATGATTAGGGTTTATTTTGAATTATTTTATTGTAGCCTGTTTCTTTGAAAATCAGTCATCCAAAATTGATTAAAAATTAATTTTCAGATGAAAAGAATGCTGATAATTTAATATAGATAATGAGATTAAAATACTTTGCTCCTTATAACACTGAGAAACCTTCAAGTGAGTAAACTATTGGACTCACCAAGAGATATGGAGGCATCTGAAAGATTTCTTTCCATCCCCTCTCCCCACCAACCTGCTAGGTGATATTCCTTCACCTTGAATAAGTTTATTCATAGTATTAGGACTAAGACACAAAGGTCATGTCTTCAAAATTCTTTGGCTGTGTTACAACAGGAGATCCTGATATTTCTAGTTTTAAATGGGTAGATAGTTAGAAGGAGGATTAGGAGACTTTCGTTTCTTCCCTGCTCCTGAAATACGTGGTTTCCATGGATTGAGGCTGCAGTTGACCTGCACTGATATATAGTAGTACATTCCTAGGATAAATTAGGTGCTTTGCTAATACTATGCATAGCAAGAAAAAAAGCTAATCAAGTTTCCTTACATATGGGTTTTGCCAGGTGTCCACTTTGGTCATGATGATATAGGATTTTCTCTTTTGCCTCTTGCTGGAGTGGAACTAAGACTCAGGGCCACACAGGCAGGTATGCACTATGTTCTGATTTAAAACCAAACATCATCTTATTTTCCAAGACAGAGCAAAATCATTCATGGCCTTGATGAGCTCCACCTTCTCTGTTTCTGACCTTCTTCTGTAGTAGAGGCAATTCTAGGAAAAGGAAATCCAGTTAGAACTAGTGTGTGTGTATGCGCGAACGCGTGTGCGCGCACATGCACGCACTTGCACATGTTTGTGTGTGTGTTTCTTTCTTTTCTTTCGTCTATCTCTCTCTTTTTTTAACCAGCAATAACTTTGTCTTGGGAACCTGGAAGTTGGGTAACAGTTTGTTTAGTTGTTCTCAACGTGTGGGCCAGCAGCATCAGAATCACCAGGGAACTTGCTGTAATTGCAAATCCTGGGATCTCCACTCCATACCCACTCAATCAGAAACTCTGGAGGTGGGTTTCAGTGACCTGTTTTGACAAACCCTACAGGAGATTCTGATGCATGCTAAACTTTGAGAACCACGCACTGGAGCTTCTAGAGCTATGCTACCCAAAAATGATAGCCACTAGCTAAATGTAGCTATTTAAATTTAAATGACTTAAATAAAATTGAAAATTCAGTTCCTCATTACACTATCCATATTTCAAGTGCTCATTAACTACGTGTCTAGGGGTTACTTTATTGTCTGGCAGAACTATAGATAATTTTATTCATCATTGCAGTAGGTTATATTGCATGATTTCATAGTGTTTCATTCCTCTAGCTAACTTTCTGGGACTCAACATCCTCCAAATAACTCTCTCTAGAGTGTCTCACATTATGATGGGGCAGGGCCTTGGCTTTCCTAAACTCAGGGGTCTTTTATTATCTTCAGACATCTGAAGGCATCTTGGACATATTGAGGGCTTCCTTTCTTCCTTGTGTATCTCCTATTTGCTATTTGTCCCTTGAGGCTGGAGGTGGAAATCAGGCAACCCAGTGGCTACATCCCACTCACAGATGTTTCAACTGGCACATTAAAAATTGGGATATTTTACATTAAAATTAAAAAATTTCCATTTCTCTTGAAATAATTGGAGCATCTGGCAACCTGCATTCCTCCTGACTGTAATCTGCTGTGTGTGGAAGCAGCTTTCTCCTTTAGTCAGGCAGGAACAAACTTCCCATGTGAATTTGAGTAGGATGCTATAGGCTTCCCATCCTCTCTTCCCTAGTTTCTCATTCTAACAGCCACTGGGATTTTCAGTACCTCTAAAAAACAGTTCTTGACAAGCACTCTGATGACAGTTAGAACGATCTGTAGTTCCTTGATGCAATAGGCTTTTAATTTTTAAATTAAATTAAATTTATTTTATTTATTGAGACTAGGTCTTGCTGTGTCTCCCAGGCTGGATTGCAGTGGTGTAGTCCCAGCTCACTGCAGCCAGCACCTTCCTGCTCAAGCAATCCTCCCACCTCAGCCTCCTGAGAAGCTGGAACTACAGGCCTGTGCTACTTTTCCTTTTTTTTTTTGTATTTTTTGTAGAGATGGGATCTTGCTATCTTGCCCAGGCTGGTCACAAACTCCTGGGCTCAAGTGATCCACCTCTCTCAGCCTCCCAAAGTGCTAGGATTACAGTCATGAGCCGTTGTGCCCGGTGCAATAGTTTTTTAAAAGAAAATTTTTATCAGGCCCTCTAAAGTAACAGAAAGAAGTGAACCAGAAAAGCAAAAATGATAAATGCACAGATGACTTCTCACTTCTGAGGCAGGATCCAGGACCGTAACTCCCTCTTGACTCAAAGCAAGCCTTGCTCAGTTGATGACAGAGCTTGTAAGTCTTCTGGAAGGGCTTGCCTCAGGCATCAAGAGCGTTTTACAAAAACAGCAGAATATTCTTCCTAGGCCCCCATAGAGAGCAGAGAAAACTGACAGAGATATATGTAATGCCAATCGAAATCTTGTATTACAAGAAAAAGAAGCTGGAGCTATTTTTCTTATGAATGACTGCATTTTACTGAAATAACTGTTTTATGAATTGCAGAACTTTCTTTTTACTGAGGATCTCTCTGAAGTCAGTCTTTATTCCAGATTGATTACATCAACATTTATTCATGGGAATTATTAAACTTTGCTGGAATTTCATTCTCTTCTCTAAGATTAGAGAGAGCATCGATGGCTGACATATCATCACATGAGGAAAACACCTGAGTATAAACCGGTCAGTGAGGTTTGAAAAGCAAAGATTCTATCAGCATTATAGAGGCTTATTTACCCAGATTCACAAGCCAAGGTTGACTATATTAATTGTGTCTGTCTTTGGCTAACTAGGTCTTGTAATGCTTCTTTTTTATATACTCTTAATGAAAAGCTGAATGTTAAATGGAACACCAAATTGAGTAAAAGAGAAAAAAGAATTGTAAAATACAGTAACTCACAAATATTTTCCTAGAGAGATAAGTTAAGAACCTTGTCTTTCTTGACCAAGTTTGGGAGAAAAGAAATGGGAAACTCGTCCCTCCAGTATAGCTTTCTCTAAAATCCAGATCTGATCATATCACTTACCCACTCCAAACGATGTAATGACTCCTGCTGTCACTGGGATAAAATTTAGTTTGTATTCTTCAGTCTCTTCCAGTTTTGTCCCAACTTGCCTTTCCAGTTTCATTCATTACTGTGTTTTTGGGCACATCATACCCCAAGTCACACTGGCATACACATTTCTCTCCGAACTCTCTTGTCATTATGTGTTTTAGTGTGTACTATTTTTTCTGTCTGGAATAAATATTTTTATTTTTCTCTTAAAATTCTGTTTATCCTTGTGATGATTAATACTGTCAACTTGATTGGATTGAAGGATACAAAGTATTGATCCTGAGTGTGTCGGTGAAGGTGTTGCCAAAGGAGATTAACATTTGTATCAGTAGGCTGGGAAAGGCAGACCCACTCTTAATCTGTGTGGGCACAATCTAATCACCTGTCAGCATGACTAGAGTAAAAGCAGGCAGAAAAATGTGAAAAGAGAGACTGGCCTAGCCTCCCAACCCACATCTTTCTCCCTCAAACATTGAGAGAGCTAGGTATAATATAGTCAGTATCCTAACATGTGTTGTATTTTACTCAGCCAGCATCCACTCCACATCCTCCCACTCCCAATTTCCATTTAAAAAATTACCCATCCCATTTTATATTATCATTGTGGGATAGTGTATCTAGGTGTTTGCCATCCTAGAATAAAATCCAAAGGAGTTCTAGATCCCATCTCTACCAGGTTCTACCTCTTGTCAATACAAATCAGCATAAGAGTAGGAATGAGACCCAAGCTTGACCAGCCAATAGGTAATTACAGTCATTAGAGTTTTGGTGTTCTTCAGTTTTGGAACTTGGACTGGCTCTCCTTGCTCCTCAACCTGCAGACGGCCTATTGTGGGACCTTGTGATCATGTGAGTTAATACTTAATAAACTCCCCTTTATATATATATACACACATATATATGTATGTATATATATATGTGTGTGTATATGTATGTATATATGTGTATATATATGTGTATATATATACACACATATATGTATGTACATACATATATACGTATATATGTATGTACATACATATGTATACATACATGTATACATATGTATACATATATGTATGTGTATTCCATTATATATATGTATTCCATTATATGTATATTCCATATAATATATATAATATATAATATTCCATATATATATTCCATATAATATATTGTATATATTCCATATATACTATATATGGAATATATATATATATATTCCTTCCATTAGTTCTATCCCCCTGGAGAACCCTGACTAATAAATCCTTCAGTACCTATTGCAGACTATCTCCTTGGTGAAGCTCCTCATCTTTGCAGGCAAAATTGATCCTATTTACATTTGGGCTCCAATATTGCCTTGAGTATATGTCTTTTAGCATTTATACTCTTTTGTAACTGTGGACATGTTTGTCTCCACTATTTGACTATGAGCTTGTTGAGGGAAGGGTCTTTGCTTTATTCATCCTTAATGCCTATCTTTTGTCCTGGAACATAGCAAGAACACATTAAGTGTTTGGAAAGATGATGATTATAAATATTAATCCCTAAATACATTAAGTATGTATGTATGTGCACATCCATATATACATATAAGTATACATTTATATTGTTTCTTCTACTTCTAAATATTTTATGGGAAATAATGTTCCATGCTTTTTTTTCTTCAACTTTTATTTTAAGTTCAGGGGTACGTGTACAGGATATGCAGATTTGTTAGCAAAGGTAAACGTGTGCGATGGTGGTTTGCTGCACAGATCATGCCATCACCTAGGTATTAAGCCCAGCATCCGTTATCTGTTCTTCCTGATGTTCTCCCTCCACTTGCCCCGACAGGCTCCAATGCATGTTGTTCCCTGCGATGTGCCCATGTGTTCTCATTGTTCAGCTCTATCTTATAAGGGAGAACATGCAGTGTTTGGTTTTCTGTTCCTGAATTAGTTTGATGAGAATAATGGCTTCCAGCTCCATCCATGTCACTACAAAGGACTTGTTCCTTTTTATGGCTGCATAGTATTCCATGGTGTATATGTACCACGTTTTCTTTATCCAGTCTATCATTTGCTTCCATGTCTTTGCTATTGTCAACAGTGCTGCAATGAACATATGTGTGCATGTATCTTTATAATAGAATGATTTATATTCCTTTGTTATATATTCAGTAATGGGATTGCTGGGTCAAATGGTATTTCTGCCTCTAGGTATTTGAGGAATTATCACACTGTCTTCCACAATGGTTGAACTGATTTACACTCCCAAAAACAGTGTAAAAGCATTCCTTTTTTTTTTTTCGCAACCTTGCTGGCATCTATTGGTTTTGACGTTTAATAATGGCCATTCTGACAGTCAAGAGATAGTATCTTATTGTGGTATTGATTTGTATTTCTCTAATGAAAATTGATGTGGAGCTTATTTTTCATATGTTTATTAGCTACAGGTATGTCTTTTTTTGGGAAGTGTCTGTTCATATCCTTTGCTCACTTTTTAATGGGGTTGGTTTTTTTTCTTGTAAATTTAAGTTCCTTGTAGATCTTTGTCAGATGGATAGATTGCAAATATTTTCTCCCATTCTGTAGGTGTTCCATGCTGTTTAGTGATGTGACCTGAAAATAAATACCATGTCTGTATAATTCTCTTTGTGCACTGATTGAAAAGTATGTTCTATAGTGTGGATACTTATATTAGTTGGCCATTGTTCCTTAACAGAACACTCCAGAACTTAGGGGCTTAAAGCAATGATGATTTAATATTTCTTCTAAATCCACAGTTTGTCTGAAGAGTTCTGCTGATCTTGGCTGGCCTTGCTTATGATTCTGGTGATTGGTTGGTTGGGGCCGACTGCCCTGTGGATTTGTCTAGGATGACTTTGCACTACTTCAGGCAGTTTCATGTGAGTCTAACTTTGTTTTTGTGGTGCTAGCAGGTGGCCGAAGAGGAAATGTGCAAGTGATTTTCAAACCTCCGCTTGCATAGTGTTTGTACTTTCTCATGGCTAAAGCAAATACTGGCCAAGCTACTACTAAGTAGTTATTAATGACACTACTAAGAGATGTGGATATAAATGTGTATAAAAATAATGCAATCCATCACAATGCTTAGTAAATATATAAAGATAATTATATTTTAATGTTGAAATATAGTAAATAGAAGATACTTTTCCCCTAAGGCCTATTATAGTCTCAATCCAGTTTAGTGACTTCTAACTTCTGTTTCCTCTGTAAGAAATAATAACACCCACTACACAGAATTTCTATGAGAATCACCTGAAATAATTCATACACAGTCCTTGGCATGAAGCTGTCCTCAACATTCATTCGTCCCCTTTTTTCTATCCTCCTCTTCTCTCTAGTCTCCTGTGTAAGCACCCTCAGTTTTTCACTGTCTGACCATGTTACACGAGCCTGCTAAGAAATATTTCAGTGGTAGAATAGATGTCTTTCTGAGATGAATTAACTGACTTAGACATACAGAAGTAGAGTCACCTTGAAATGTCTTGAAAAGAAAGTCTCATATTGTATAACATCAGTGAAAAGCACAGTTCATCATTATTACATATTGCAGTCTTTGCCAGGAGTTGTGGGCACAATCTGATCCCACGTATTTTGTTTTATGTGAAGATGTTGCTTAGTAACCTTGTGTTAAGGGAAAATGGACAAGGAAGCTATCTCAGGCATTTCCAACTCAGGTCAGCACCATTATATGCTTGGTATAAAACTGGGAAATTTTACTCAAGGTCAATGGATTCAACATTTTCCCTTCGTTCTAGCCTTTTTTTCTGCAACACAAGATTTAAACTTGAAATATTAGCTACAGAGCAAGTCTAAATCATTATTAAATTTAGATTGGATAGTTACTGTTCTTTAGTATCTTATACTTGACACATAATAAATACTCAAAATGAGTGAATATTGATTGCTTAAAGTTTAATACCTATTCTAGAAAGTCTAGTTAATAAAAGATTTAGACTAAAAGTCAAGGATGTAATGACATCTATATATTTGTTAATGAAAGGATATTAATAATCCAGCATTTTTTCAAATTTATTAATAAATAATACTATTATTGAGAGTTTCATGAATTTATTTCAATTATATATTTATTGAGTGTCTTTTAAATGTCAAATATTGTGCTGGGCACTGGGTATGCCAAAGCACAAAGTGCCTTATTGTACAGGTCAGTGAAAAGCACTGATAATGGGCCCTGTGGCAACAGTGAACCAGAAAACCCCAAATTCATGATGACTATCTTGGGTGTCATGATTGTCTTATGTACTCTGTTCATGGATTCAGTCTTTGCCATAGGCCTGGAGTCAGCCAGCAATTATTTTGAAATAGGAGAATGGTTAATAACTAATGGGTGCATGGTTTTACTCCAAAATCCTAATGACTGCAATTACCTATTGGCTTGTCAAGCTTGGGTCTCATTCCTACTCTTATGCTGATTTGTGTTGACAAGAGATGGAACCTGGTAGAGATGGGATCTAGGACTCCTTTGGATTTTGTTCTGGGATGGCAAACACCTAGATTCACTATCCCACAATGATGATATAAAATGGGATGGGCAATTGTTTAAATGGAAATTGGGAGTGGGAGGATGTGGAATGGATGTTGTCTGAGTGAAATATAACACATGTTAGGATACCAACCACACTATACTTAGCTAGCTCAATGATTTCATGATGTTTGTGTCTGTTAGAATATTATTCCCTCTTTCAATATTACAGATAAAAAAAGCTACTCACCCTTTTAGACCTTCTCAAATTTCACTTTTTTTCCTTGATACCCTACAGCTTTTCTGAAATAACATAAGGAATCAATCTCAAAAGAAATTTTAAAAAGAGTTAAGATGATTTTGGTGCATTTTGCTTGTTTCTCTGAAAACCAAAAGAACTTACTCGGTAAAAATTGCTCTTGTCTCCCTATTGTTCAGTCTCTTTGAGACTAAATTCAGGCAATTATCAAAAATGTAAGCAACTTTCTGTTAGGTCAGCCATTTCATCACCTATGAGGATTAGCACTGCAATACATGTTTGTGCTTAAATACCCCTTAAAAGGTTTTGAAAAATAATGAGCCTTAAAATATTTATAATTTAATTAATAAATTAGTAAATTCATAAATTCATAAAGGTTATTTACAGTGAACTTATTAACTCATGTATTGAAAATATAAACACTTATTAATAAAACTGTTATAATCATG
Source organism: Pongo abelii (assembly GCF_028885655.2). Lineage (NCBI taxonomy): Eukaryota > Metazoa > Chordata > Mammalia > Primates > Hominidae > Pongo > Pongo abelii. The sequence goes on along the minus strand of NC_071990.2, from coordinate 118,347,097 downwards.
ATTGAAAGTATTTTATTTATAATACTCTCACACCTTTTTGGGGAAAAACATGTACAAATTTTTAAAAAACCAAGTATTTCCTTGAAGAGAGAAATGTTGATACTCTTCTCTGTGTTTTTAATGATATTTTGTTCTGATTTTATGTTTTCAACAGCTTTGTTAATTTCCCTGGGGATACTGAAGCTTTACTTAATCCTATTCTTTTTCAGTAAGGGAGAGAATTCCTGTTTCAAGTCTCTACAAAATAAAATCTCTTCTCTTGCGAGAGTAGAAAAGGACAGATACTGGGATGTTTAGTTGGCAAGGCAGGGACTGAGTCCAGATGCTACTGATACAAATATTCAACCAAATTCTTCCATTTTCAACTCTGCCACTCACTGTGGTGATTTTCTCAGTCTTTGAAGCCCAGAAATTTTCATGGGCTTACAGTCCACCTGCCTCCCACTCTCAGTGCCTCAGTTAGCTTTCTCAACTATGATAAGACAGTGGGGACTTTTACACCTATTTTCGATCTAAGTGTCTTAACTATTCATATGTATCAATTAATGTTTTAAATACCTCTTATTGTTCTTTTGTTGTTATTCTAGTGGAGTTTAGTGACAGACCAGAGATTTTATATATATATATATATATATATATATGTATATATATATGCACTGTAATACAGATATATATATACATATGCATTGTAATACAGATATACATATATATGTGTGTGTATATATATATGTATATACACACGCAGAGAGAGAGAAAGAGAGAGAGAGAGAGAAGAGAGAAAGGGCCTTGCCCTGGGCAGGGACTCTTCATATTGTCTGAATTATATATCAGAGAGATACTGGACCTCTTTGATCCCTATGACCTAGTGAACACAAATACTGGGATGACTTCCATGATATTAGAGAACAGTTTCATTTTTCTCTTATCATTCTCAAAAATTAAATATTTGAATTGATTACCTTTTCCTTGATTTTAGTTATTTCTGTATGTTTTCCATAGAAATGCTAATCTGTTTTGTGGATAATTTTTCTATGCGGCTTAGGGCTAAGTGGTCACCTATATTTTTTACCAGGTGGGAAAGTCAACAAAGATTACTAAAATTAAAAGAGGAGACTATTGCTTCTTCTTTCACTCTGCTTGAAAGATCAGCAAATAATAAACCATGGTTTTAGCTATAATTGGGTAAGGAGAGGAATACACACACACACACGCACACACACACACACGCACACACACACACACAATTTTTCCGCCCAAATTTGGGAACCCTTGCACTTTACACAGAAAAGTTTGCTCTGTATAAATAAAAACTATCTAATTTCTAGAAGGAGGAGCTATTTCTGGTTCCTTCTGTGTAGCAGTGAGGTATAGGAATAGGAGTGTAATGGAAAATTCACCCAGAAAGAAAGCAGAGGCCTAGAGCCAGCCTCCATATCTTTTCACTGAGCCAGCTGCTTAGGAAACATCAGCTTGAGATAAGTCCAAATACATCAACTTGGTCTCTAATTCTGGGCTTAAATTTACCAACCATTATTGAATGTCACTGAAGTTCCCAGCGACTAAAGAGGCATCAACCTCTCTGTGCAGTCTGCGAGCCTTTCTGTAAGGAAACCATTATTCTGCTACTCAATTAACTGCTAAGGAGACAGAAAACTATGTGCCTAAGAGAGAAAGCCTTCCTTTGTGACCTAATCAAAATCCAATGGCTTCTGAAAAGGGCTTGAAAAGATCATTAATTAGGAAGGATGCCTAAATTTGGCATTCAAGGAAATGGTGTACAAATCTAACAATAAAGGCACAAAGAATAAAGTCCCCAGACCACAACGTTGCCCAGACTCTTCCTAACTTACCCAGCAAGGCTTCTGAGTTCCGTTTGGAACTCTTAATTATTGGTTAACCATTTAAATTTGACGGTGGATATCTGAGGATCTATTTATATGTTTATATGTTTATCTCTCTGGTGTTTATTCAATCCCCCAAAAGAACAATGCATGAAACCAAGAATGGGAAATAGAAGTATAATTTATGTATTAAATCGTTATAAGCAAAAAAAATTATAGAGACAGAGGAAGCATGGGATGCATGCCATCTCAGCATCCATTTGGAGATGACTTTTTGACTTTAAGCCCTGGGCTATAGTAGATGGATGTCAATATTATTTGCACAAATGATCAACATATAACTTATTTCCTGTGTCACCATCATTCTAGTTAGCCATAGATGATATGGATTCCTTAATCTTATGTAAAAAGATGAAAAGAATACACAAATTTAGTGTTAAGGCATTAAAGCTGATAGAATCAAATTGTTGTAAATGCCTAAGCAGATTCTCCTTGGATGTCTGTTTTGCCTTCCTATTCATAAAGTAGCTGGAAGGGACAGATGTTAATCTGATCTGTAATGTGGTGGGGCACAGAGTACAGTTTCATTACAATTTTGATTTTCATGATTTTTTTCTTCTGTAGACCATTTACTGAAGACAAACAATCCCTAACTACCCTTACATGACATATGAAAACGATGAATTAGACGGAACTTCTTTTCTGGATTTAATGACCTCTGGTTTTGATCAACTTAAATGATAATTTACATATTTTACTAGTAGTTGAAATTGTGAAGCTATCTTAGATTAAGACTCGACTGCTTTAATAAAGAAACTAACATTATTTCAGGGGTTTAAAGTTGATAGTTTACTTTTCATGTGAAAATTCAGGGAGGGTGATCTGAATTGGTGGATCATTATGCTCCACATAGTCATCCGGAGAACAAGGTTATTCTCATTTTATTTTTCTGCCATCCCTTAGGACGTTGTCCTTGTTTGCATTGGGGAAAACTAAGTTGCTGTCACATTGGGTTGTAGATGGTGAGAGAAGGGCTCTCCATTGTCCCAAGAAGCCAAACTTAGGTGGCATACCACTTCCACTCATTGGCAAGGCATTAGTTCCATTGCCAGACTTAACTACAAAGGAGGCTGGGAACTTGAGGCCTAGACCAGTGGTCAACAGACTTTTTCTGTTGAGGGCCCAGTGGTAAATATTTTAGACTTTGTAGCCAGACTCTACTATTGTAGTATAAAAGGAGTCATACACAACAGTCAAAGAATAGTTATGACTGCTTTAATTAAACTTCATGTACAAAACAGACAGACATCCTGCCAACCTCAGACCTAGACTGTCACATATGCAGCCAAGCCTATTACTATAGAAGGAGGAAGAAACTTTTGCTCAGCAGCCTTTGAGAGAACACCAAAAGATTTTAAAAATAAACTTCACATCCCTTGTAAGTCGTATTCCTAGGTATTTTATTCTCTTTGTAGCAATCGTGAATGGGAGTTCACCCATGATTTGGCTCTCTGTTTGTCTGTTGTTGGTATATAGGAATGCTTGTGATTTTTGCACATTGATTTTGTGTCCTGAGACCTTGCTGAAGTTACTTATCAGCTTAAGGAGATTTTGGGCTGAGAAGATGGGGTTTTCTAAATACACGATCATGTCATCTGTAAACAGAGACAATTTGACTTCTTCCTTTCCTATTTGAATACCCTTTATTTCTTTCTCTTGCCTGATTGCCCTGGCCAGAACTTCCAATACTGTGTTGAATAGGAGTGGTGAGAGAGGGCATCCCTGTCTTGTGCTGGTTTTCAAAGGGAATGCTTCCAGTTTTTGCCCATTCAGTATGATATTGGCTGTGGGTTCGTCATAAATAGCTCTTGTTATTTTGAGATACGTTCCATCAATACCTACTTTATTGTGAGTTTTTAGCATGAAGGGCTGTTGAATTTTGTCGAAGGCATTTTCTGCATCTATTGAGATAATCATGTGGTTTGCGTCGCTGGTTCTGTTTATGTGATGGATTACGTTTATTGATTGGTGTATGTTAAACCAGCCTTGCCTCCCAGGTATGAAGCTGATTTGATTATGATGAATAAGCTTTTTGATGTGCTGCTGGACTCAGTTTGCCAGTATTTTATTGAGGATTTTTGCATTGATGTTCATCAGGGATACTGGCCTGAAATTTTCTTTTTTATTGAGTCCCTGCCAGGTTTTGGTATCAGAATGACGCTGGCCTCATAAAATGAGTTGGGAAGGATTCCCTCTTTTTCTATTGTTTGGAATAGTTTAAGAAGGAATGGTACCAGCTCCTCTTTGTACCTCTGGTAGAATTTGGCAGTACAAACCACTGCTCAAGGAAATAAAAGAGGACACAAACAAAAGGAAAAACATTCCATGCTCATGGATAGGAAGAATCAATATTGTGAAAATGGCCATAATGCCCAAAGTAATTTATAGATTCACTGCTATCCCCATCAAACTACCATTGACTTTCTGCACAGAATTGGAAAAAAACTACTTTAAATTTCATATGGAAACAAAAAAGAGCCCTCATAGCCAAGACAATCCTATGCAAAAAAAACAAAGCCGGAGGCATCACGCTACCTGACTTCAAACTACACTACAAGGCTATAGTGACCAAAACAACATGGTACTGGTACCAAAACAGACATATAGACCAATGAAATAAAACAGAGTCCTCAGAAATAACACCACACATCTACAACCATCTGATCTTTGACAAACCTGACAAAAACAAGCAGTGGGGAAAGGATTCTCTATTTAATAAATGGTGTTGGGAAAACTGGCTAGCCATATGCAGAAAACTGAAACTGGACCCCTTCCTTGCACCTTATACAAAAATTAACTCAAGATGGATTAAAGACTCAAACTTAAGACCTAAAACCATAAAAATCCTAGAAGAAACCCTAGGCAATACTATTCAGGACATAGGCATGGGCAAAGACTTCATGTGTAAAACACCAAAAGCAATGGCAAAAAAAGCCAAAATTGACAAATGGGATCTAATTAAACTAAAGAGCTTCTGCACAGCAAAAGAAACTCTCATCAGAGTGAACAGGAACCTACAGAATGGGAGCAAATTTTTGCAATCTATCCATCTGGCAAAGGGCTGATTTCCAGAATCTACAAAGAACTTAAACAAATTTAAAGAAAAAAAATCCCATCAAAAAGTGTGCAAAGGAAATGAACAAACACTTCTCAAAGAAGACATTTATGCAGCCAACAAACATATGAAAAAATGCTCATCATCACTGGTCATTAGAGAAATGCAAATCAAAACCACAATGAGATATCATCTCATGGCAGTTAGAATGGTGATCATTAAAAACTCAGGAAACAAGAGATGCTGGAGAGGATGTGGAGAAATAGGAATGCTTTTACACTGTTGGTGGGAGTGTAAATTAGTTCAATCATTGTGAAAGACAGTGTTGTGATTCTTCAAGGATCTAGAACTGGAAATACCATTTGACCCAGCAATTCCATTACTGGGTATATGCCCAAAGGATTATAAATCATTCTACTATAAAGACACATGCACACATATGTTTGTTGTGGCACTATTCACAATAGCAAAGACTTGGAACCAACCCAAATGTCCATCAATGATAGACTGGATAAAGAAAATTTGACACATATACACCATGGAATATTATGCAGCCATAAAAATGGATGAGTTCATGTCCTTTGCAGGGACATGGATGGAGCTGGAAATTATCATTCTTAGCAAACCAACACAAGAACAGAAAACCAAACACTGTATGTTCTCACTCATAAGTGGTACTTGAACAATGAGAACACATGGACACAGGGAGGGGAACATCACACACCTGGGCCTGTAGGGAGGTAGGGGGCTAGGGATGGGATAGCATTAGGAGAAATACCTGATATAGGTGACGGGTTGATGGGTGCAGCAAACCACCATGGCACGTGTATACCTATGTAACAAAACTGCAGGGTCTGCACATGTACCCTAGAACTTAAAGTATAACTTAAAAAATTTTTTTAAATAAATAAATAAATAAACTAAACTTCATGCTTAGGTAACTAGAATTTTTGCCAATTTTACGTAGAAACCACTCAAGGCTAATATTTGGTTTGTAAATCGTCTTCTACCTTAGAGAAAGAAAATAGAAATAAACAACTAGCACAAGAATCATGACGTTTAATAAGACACAAAGAGCTTTATTTACTGTTTCTTCCAGCTGCACTAAACTGGACATTGGAGAATATTTTTACTCTCATGAGATTTTTGTTTTGATTTTAATATTTTTTGTCTTGTTTAATTGACAATTCTAATACCTTTTATTAGGCTAACCCTCCAATAAAGCTTTTACAATATTGCCTATCAATGGATAAATTTAAAGTTTGTATTATATAATCAGCCTCTTAGAATAGATATTTTATACAGAAAGTGTGGTTGTGATAAAGTTGGCTACAAAATCTTTTGACGCTCCTTCCATCCAGGAGTAGGGTACCTTCTCTTCCCAACTAAACAACAGAATATAGCAGAAGCAGTGCTGTGCTAGTCTCCAGGACCAGTTCACTTTTTAACTCTTGAGAAACTTTCTCTGGAAGCCCTGACCCACTGTGTAGGAAGCCTGATGACACTGAAATCACCATGTGCAGGAAGCTAGTGTAGATGCTTCCATGGACAATCCCAGCTGAGCCCAGCTTTCCAGCCATCCCAAGACACAGACTTGAGTGAAGCTGCCTTGGACTCTCCAAGTCAGCCAATCAGCCAGCTGAGCACTACCCAATGACTTTAATCCAAGCCATATAGAACAGAAAAATGGGTCTGCTAAGCCCTACTCAAATTTCTGACTCACAAAAATTATGTGATATAATTAAATTGTTGTTGCTTCACATTGCTAACTTTTGTAGTACAGCCATGTGTTGCTTAATGATGCAGATACATCCTGAGAAATGTGTTGTTAGGATGTGCAAACATCATAGGATGTATTTACACAAACCTGGATGGTATAGCCTACTACACACCTAACCTATATGATGTAGCCTATTGCTGCTAGGCTTCAAACCTGTATAGCATGCTACTTTACTGTATACCACAGGCAATGGTAACACAATGGTAATATTTGTGTAGCTAAACATATCTAAACATAGAAAAGGTACAGTAAAAATATGATATTATAGTCTAATGGAACTACCATTGTATATGCAGTCTGTTGTTGACCAAAAGGTGCATGACTAGAATTTGTTATGTAGCAATAGACTCCCAGAAAAGGAGAATAAAAGAGAAAAAACTCTCAATATGTTGTTGTTGCTATGTATTTTTTTCTTAATTTGATGCTAATGCTAGTTTTTGTTAATAACTTAATTTTTAAATTAGGTTACAATGATCCTTGAAATGTATTTTCATAATAACAATGTGATCTAAAATTTACTATAAGGAAAAAATCCCTGCTTACCCAGAAATAAAAATGTTTTAGAATAAATGAAAGGAATCTGAAACTCAACTAAAAGTACCTTAGTAGAAGATTTATATAACTCAAAATGAAAATCTATAAGCAAGGTTAAAATATCACAGTGAAAATAGAAAAGGTCTTGCAAGCCATGTGCAAGGTGGGAGGCGGCATGTTTTGTGTAAGGGCCGAAGTGCTTTGCAGTCAGATAGGCCCAAGGTAATAATCCATCCAGTGGCTGGGTGACCCAGGGCAAGTTACTTATCCTCCCTGAGCTTCGGTTTCCTGAGCTATAAAATGAGGATAAAACTGTCTTCCTCATAGGGTTACTATGAGGATTAAGGGAGATAATGTACACAAAGCACTCAGAAAAACACCTGCCATGTGGTAGGTGCTTAATGAATAGCTGTTTCCTTCTCTTTTTCAGCAAGAAAGTGAAGGAAATTGAAAATACTGGCAATTTGTATATAGAGAGTAGCTCTGCACAGAAACTCTTCAGCTTCTGATTCTGGACATTCTGGAGAGCTCCAATTTCTTGATGTGTGACTATTCTGAAAATGGGCAAACAAAAGAGGAGAAAAAAACTGAGAGGCAAATGGATTTTTTTTGTTTCTGTGGAAAAAGCAGGACTTTCAATCAAAGCATAAGCATTTTTTGAAAAATCATTTCATTCTGGAAAATGCTGTATTCTTCCAAACTTATGTAACATTTGTTTTCAATTTAAAAGAGACAAATGTCAAGTATAAGCCTGGACTTGACAAAATGGCAGAACATTAATACATGATAAAAAATAGTGGAAACTGTCTCCCAAGCATTAATTTCTATGGAGTACAGTATTCAGAATTTAAAAAAAAATAGCAGGGCTTTTCAAAGACACTAATTTTCTCAGCCAGATTGCTGAATACTCTCTTCAGATCATTGTTCTTATGGTTATCTAATTCTTTAAAGTTCTGTTTAATATTATATGTGGTAGTAACTTGGAATTATAGGCATGGAAAGTCAACTTTTAACCTTGAATTTCCAGTTTTACTTATATAAGGGTAATAACAAAGCAGTAACAAGAATGTAAAGTACTCATCTGTCAGCAGCTGGGCTTAAACCAAAAGTTATCTCTTTAGTTTTCCTGGGAAATTAAATAATTGAACAATTATTTTCAGTAAACAAGATTTATTAAATCCATCTACTTTTAAATATATTTATTTTATTTTCATGTTTCTTATCTATATGGTTCCAAAAAGGATTTAAAGGATATATAAAATAGAAAATTACACAAAATTATGATTAATAAGAAAGAAAAGAACAAGCAAGTATAGGGATATACAATTTTAAAGTACAGCCAGGATTGTGTCTAGCACAACAATATATAGGAACAGATTTTGTGTACTTGCTACTATTTGACACAGTGTTGATGCAAAACTTATGAGCAGTCAATAGGAAAATTTAAGTCAGTGTCTAGGTGCTCAGGGGAAGCACAATCATTCCTAATACTAAAATCAGGAAGAAATTTCTTCCTACGATCCTTACAATGAGGATAGTATGTAGCATGTGCTTGCTTAATAATATCCCTACAGATTTTCATAAAAATAATCTGGCAAGTCTGAAAAAAAGTCAGTTTTATTATTTGTCCTGGTTTATGGCCCGAAAATATCAGCAACATACACACCACACACACCACACACACATGAATTTTGTAGTTTCATTTTTTTAACTTATGACTTACATAATGTATTATATGTATAAATATATATTTATATGTATTTATATATAACATATCTTATATATGAATATATAATACGAGTAGCTTCCCCAGGCCCCACAATACCACTGAGCAAGGCAGGCAGAAGGTGAGGTAAAAGTTAGCTTAGGTGACTGGGTCAGAAGCTAACAACCAACTCAATAGTACTACTCTCATGTTCCAATCTCAAGGAAAAATATGGTCTTGTCCTCTATTCTTCCATAGACACCTCTCATGTCTCTATGGTGTCTTTCACCTAATACAACCCCCTTTGTGCAAGGTTAGTTTGAATTCATCTGTGTGAGGTTTTCTCTAACCCCCTCTGCTTTCTCTTCCCCTTTCTAGGTAGAATTTGTCCAGCTGTTCCCATTGCCACTGCAGTACTTTGTCCATAGAGTCAGCTCAACATAGAAAGGATTTTAGAATTATGGAACATACTTCTATTCCTGTCCTCACTCATAATTGTAAATTCCTTGAGGGCAGACACTGTGCCTTTCTTATTTCTTATTCCATTTCCCCCTTACCACCACAACCTACTGGCGAGACTCTAGGATATTATTTAACCCATAATAGGCATATAATAAAGATTGCTTTGAATTGTTTTCGTTTTCAGGATTGTCCTTGGCATGCAGTTCGATGTGATCAGTTACATCAGGAGAAATACTGAGAAACACAGAGGAGGGATTTGTTGTTGTGCAAATTGTATTTACAGTGTAAACTGTAATTCTGGGAAGAGCCATTCCTTGGGTAAAGTAGAATTCTATTTTAACATCCTAAAGTGCCTTATATTCACAGGATAGTGTGGATCGTGCACTGTTTTTTGTGTGAAAGGAAGCCCATGACCTCTTACTTCATGTCCTCCAACTCTGGTTGATTTCAGTAAGCATCATGGAATTCGTATTTTGAGCATTTTTTTTTAAACTTATGACTTGCTTAGCACACTGTGCAAAACCATTAATAAAAATCAAAAGCCCATGGAAGCTTTGCTAATCTACTCTCCTCTTAACTGGCAGGTGTATGAAGGCTGCTTGCATGCAGCAAAGCTTTAGAGGCAGTGGATGTTTCCTTTCAATGGAGGGAAAATGTTGAGCTTTAGTCTTGTTTGTTGAAAGGAGATAAAAAGAAGCCTAAAAACGCTTATGGAGAGGGAATGGACCAACAGAATAGCTGACAAGTCACAAAAGGAAGATGTCAGTGAGGAGCACCCTGACTATTTGCTAAGCAGTTTCTAAGCAACTTTTAATGGAAGGTTAGACATAAGCAAGATAAAGGGAAGGGGAAACAATGTTATTTCACACAATAAAGTGAATATGAATGCTGCCAGTTAAAGGGGAAAATAGACTGGTCAGTCTTGACAGTACTGATGTGTGGGGGGTTTTGTGTGTGTGTGAATAGGAATAAAAATCTTTCATAAAAGTGCCTATCAAATTTGAGCAAGTGTAACAATCCTCACAAAGTGAATATATTATAATTAAAGAGGTTTTCATATGACTCACTGGGCTTTGCCAAAAAGTATCAACACCTTCTCTTCCCCCATTCCAATCCATAGACATTTCATTCGTTTATTTATTACATAAATATTTAATGTGCTCCTCTGGGTCAGACACCATGTTAGATCAATAGAGAGGCAAGAGCCTCAGGCCCTGGCTCTGAGGCACTGAGTCCAGTCTGTTCCAGTTTGTCATGGACACAAGGTCCGTGGAGAACAGGCACCTTGGCATCTCTGGGGGTATCAGGGCAAGCTTCCTAAGGAAGGCAGATTAGGGCAAATTTTGAATGGCCTTCTCAGGTTGTCTTTTGTTTTCTTCACTCAGATAACTTTTGAATATTTTTCCTTTCACTGAAAGAATAAAAAATTACCTTTTTTCCCCTCCAACTTGTCTATGTAGAAGAGAATGTTATGTGAGTAGTTGTAAATACTTCACCATTGAGGTTTGCATGAGGTCATTAATAATGTCCCAACTGCCAAATTTAAAGGTCTTTTGGAAGTCGTATTTTCTGACAGATTATATGAATTATCTGACATGGTGTACCATCATCTCAAAACCCCTCCTCTTGGCTGCAATGGCACTAGATTTTCCTAGTTATGCTCCTACCTCTACATCTTATCTGTTTCTGTTTCTCTTCCTAGTTCTCTTCCTCTTTCTCACAGTAACTTAATATTTTCTCATATCTTGAACTCACATTTTTATGCTTATACCTCTCAGAACTTTAGCTCTATCCTCTCACAAGGCTTCATCTCTGTATTTACAAATGTCCAGGATATTTTCATTTTCATTTTTTTTTTTTTACTTTAAGCTCCGGGATACATGTGCAGAATGTGTAGGTTTTTAGATTGGTATATGTGTGCCATGGTAGTTTGCTGCACCTATCAACCCATCACCTAGGTTTTAAGCCCCACATGCATTAGCTATTTGTCCTGATGCTCTCCTTCCCCTTCCCCATGACCCGACAGGACCTGGTGAGTGTTGTCCCCCTCCCTGTGTCCATGTGTTCTCATTGTTCAACTCCCACTTATGAGTGAGAACATGCAGTGTTTGGTTTTCTGTTCCTGTGTTAGTTTGCTGAGGATGATGGCTTCCAGCTTCATCCATGTCCCTGCAAAGGACATGAGCTCACTCCTTTTTATGGCTGCATAGTATTCCATGATGTGTACTACCACATTTTCTTTATCCAGCCTATCATTGATGAGCATTTGGTTGGTTCCATCTCTTTGCTATTGTGAATACCGCTGCAATAAACGTACAGGTAAATGTATCTTTATATTGGAATGATTTATATTCCTTTGATTATATACCCAATAATGAGATTGTTGGGTCAAATGGTATTTCTGGTTCTAGATCCTTGGGGAATCACCACATTGTCTTCCACAATGGTTGAACTAATTTATAAATAGTATAAACAATATTTACACTGTTTATACTAACAGTGTAAAAGCATTCCCATTTCTCCACAGCCTTGCTAGCATCTGTTGTTTCTTGACTTTTTAACAATTGCCATTCTGACTGGCATGAGATGGTACCTCATTGTGGTTTTGATTTGCATTTATCTAATAATCAGTGATGTTGAACTTTTTTAAAATGTTTGTTGACCACATAAATGTCTTCTTTTGAGATGTCTGTTCATATACTTTGCCCACTTTTTGACAGGGTTTGTTTTTTTCTTGTAAATTTGTTTAAGTTCCTTGTACATTCTGAATATTAGACCTTTATCAAATGGGTAGATTGCAAAAATTTTCTCCCATTCTATGGGTTGCCTGTTCACTCTTATGATAGTTTCTTTTGCTGTGCAGAAGACTTTTAGTTTAATTAGATCCCATTTGTTACTTTTAGCTTTTGTTGCAATTGCTTGTGGCATTTTTGTCGTGAAGTCTTTGCCCATGCCTATATCCTGAATGGTATTGCCTAGGTTTTCTTCTAGGGTTTTTATGGTTTAGGGTTTTACATTTAAGTCTTTAATCCATCTTGAGTTAATTTTTGTATAAGGTGTAAGGAATGGGTCCAGTTTCAGTTTTCTGCATATACTAGCCAGTTTTCCTAGCACCATTTATTAATTAGGGAATCCTTTCCCCATTGCTTGTTTTTGTCAGGTTTGTCGAAGATCAGATAGTTTTAGATGTGTGATCTTATTTCTGAGGTCTCTATTCTGTTCCACTGGTCTATATGTCTATTTTGGTACGAGTACCATGCTGTTTTGGTAACTGTAGCCTTGCAGTGTAGTTTGAAGTCAGGTAGCGTGATGCCTCCAGCTTTGTTATTTTTGCTTAAGATTATCTTGGCTATGCAGGCTCTTTTTTGGTTTCACATGCGTTTTAAGGTAGTTTTTTTCTAATTCTGTGAAGAATGTCAGTGGTAGTTTGATGGGAATAGCATTGAATCTATGTTACTTTGGGCTGTATGGCCATTTTTATGATATTGAGTCTTCCTATCCATGAGGATGGAATGTTTCTTCATTTGTTTGTGTCCTCTTTTATTTTCTTGAAAGTGGTTTGTAGTTCTCCTTGAAGAGTTCCATCGTGTCCCTTGTTAGCTGTATTTCTAGGTATTCTATTCTCTTGGTTGCAATTGTGAATGGGAGTTCATTCATGATTTGGTTCTCTGCTTGTCTATTGTTGGGGTATAGGAATGCTTGTGATTTTTGCACATTGATTTTGTATCCTGAGACTTTGCTGAGGTTGCTTATCCACTTACAGAGTTGTAGGGCTGAGATGATGGGGTTTTCTAAATATAGAATCATGTTGTCTGCAAACAGAGACAATTTGATTTCCTCTCTTCCTATTTGAATATCTTTTATTTCTTTCTCTTGCCTGATTGCCCTGGCCAGAACTTCCAATACTATGTTGAATAGAAGTGGTGAGAGAGGGCATCCTTGTCTTGTGCTTGTTTTCAAAGGGAATGCTTCCAGCTTTTGCCCACTCAGTATGATATTGGCTGTAGGTTTGTCATAAATAGCTCTTATTATTTTGAGATATGTTCTATCAATACCTGGTTTATTGAGAGTTTTTAATGTGAAGTGATGTTGAATTTTATCAAAAGCCGTTTCTGCATCTATTGACATGATCATGTGGTTTTTGTCATTGGTTCTGTTTCTGTGATTGATTACATTTATTGATTTGTGTATGTCAAACCAGCCTTGCATCCCAGGGATAAAGCTGACTCGATCATGGTGGATAAGTTTTTTGATGTGCTACTGGATTCAGTTTGCCAGTATTTTATTGAGGATTTTTGCATGGATGTTCATCAGGGATATTAGCCTGAAGTTTTCTTTTTTTTGTTGTGTCTCTGCCAGGTTTTGGTATCAGGGTGATACTGAGCTCATTAAATGAGTTAGGGAGGAGTTCCTCCTTTTCAATTGTTTGGAATAGTTTTTGAAAAAATGGTACCAGCTCCTCTTTGTACAGCTGGTAGAATTCAGCTGTGAATCCATCTTGTCCTGGGCTTTTTTTGGTTGGTAGGCTATTTATTAGTGCCTCAATTCCAGAACTTGTTATTCATTTATTCAGGGATTCGACTTCTTCCTGGTTTAGTCTTGGGAGGGTGTATGTTCAGGAATTTATCCATTTCTTCTAGATTTTCTAGTTTATTTGCATAGAGGTATTTATAGCATTCTCTTATGGCATAGTATCTTTGTGGGGTCAGTGGTGATATCCCCTTTATCATTTTTTATTGTGTCTATTTGATTCTTTACTCTTCTCTTTTTTATTAGTCTAGCTAGTAGGCTATCTATTTTATTAATTTTTTTAGAAAAAATGGCTCCTGGATTCATTGATTTTTTTGAAGGGTTTTTTGTGTCTCTAACTCCTTCAGTTCCACTCTGATCTTAGTTATTTCTTGTCTCCTGCTAGCTTTGGGGTTTGTTTGCTCTTGCTTCTCTAGCTCTTTTAATTGCAATGTCACAGTATCTATTTGAGATCTTCCCAGCTTTCCGATGTGGGCATTTCGTGTTATAAATTTCCCTCTTAACACTGCTTTAGCTGTGTCCCAGAGATTCTGGTACGTTGTCCCTTTGTTCTCATTGGTTTCGAAGAACTTCTTGATTTCTGCCTTAGTTTCATGATTTACCCAGGAGTCATTCAGGAGCAGGTTGTTCAATTTCCATGTAGTTGTGTGGTTTTGAGTGAGTTTCTTAATCCTGAGTTCTAATCTGATTGCACTGTGATCTGAGAGACTGTTTGTTATGATTTGAGTTCTTTTGCATTTGCTGAGGAGCGTTTTACTTCCAGTTATGTGGTTGATTTTAGAGTAAGTGTCATGTGGTACTGAGAAGAATGTATATTCTGTTGTTTTGAGGTGGAGAGTTCTGTTGATATCTATTAGATCCACTTGATCCAGGGCTGAGTTCAAGTCCTGAATATTCTTGTTAATTTTCTGTCATGTTGATCTGTCTAATGTTGACAGTGGGGTTTTAAAGTCTCCCAGTATTATTGTGTGGGAGCCTAAGTCTCTTCGTAGGTCTCTAAGACCATGTTTTATGAATCTGGGTCCTCCTGTGTTGGGTGCATATATATTTAGGATAGGTAGCTCTTCTTTTTGAATTGATCCCTTTACAATTATGTAATGCCTTTCTTTGTCTTTTTTGATCTTTGTTAGTTTAAAGTCTGTTTTGTCAGAGACTAGGATTGCAATCCCTGCTTTTTTCTGCTTTCCATTTGTTTTGTTCTCAAGCAAATCTCTTCCCTTTATTTTGAGCCTCTGTGTGTCTTTGCACATGAGATGGGTCTCCTGAGTACAGCACACCAATGGGTCTTGACTCTTTGTCCAATTTGCCAGTTTGTGTCTTTTAATTAGGGCAGTTATCACATATACATTTAAGATTAATATTGCTATGTTAATATTATTATTTAATTTGATCCTGTCATCATGATGCTAGCTGGTTATTTTGCACATTAGTTGATGCTGTTTCTTCATAGTGCCATGGTCTTTATATTTTCATGTGTTTTTGCAGTGGCTGGTACTGGTTTTTCCTTTCCGTACTTAGTGCTTCCTTCAGGAGCTTTTGTAAGGCAGGCTTGGTGGTGATGAATTCCCTCAGCATTTGCTTGTCTGTAAAGGATTTTATTTCTCCTTCACTTATGAAGCTTAGTTTGGCCAGATATAAAATGTTGGGTTGAAAATTATCTTCCTTTAGAATGTTGAATATTGGCTCCTACTTTCTTCTGGCTTGTAGGATTTCTGCTGAGAGATCCACTGTTAGTCTGATGAGCTTCCCTTTGTAGGTGACCTGGCCTTTCTCTCTGGCTGCCCTTAACATTTTCTCCTTCATTTTGACATTGGAGAATCTGATGATTATGTGTCTTGGGGTTGATCTTCCCATGGAGTATCACAGTAGGGTTCTCTGTATTTCCTGAATTTGACGTTGGCCTATCTTGCTAGCTGGGGAAGTTCTCCTGGATAATATCCTGAAGTGTGTTTTCCAACTTGGTTCCATTCTCCCCATCTCTTTCAGGTACTCCAATCAGTTGTAGGTTCAGTTTTTTACACAGTCCCATATTTCTTGGAGGCTTTGTTCATTCCTTTTCATTCTTTTTTCTCTATTCTTGTCTGCCTGCCTTATTTCAGCAAGTTAGTCTTCCATCTCTGATATCCTTTCTTCTACTTGATTGATGCAGCTATTGATACTTGTGTACACTTCACGAAGTTCTCGTGCTGTGTTTTTCAGCTCCATCAGGTTACGTTCCTCTCTAAACTGATTATTATAGTTAGCAACTCCTCTAAACTTTTACCAAGGTTCTTAGCTTCTTTGCATTGGGTTAGAACCTGCTCCTTTACCTCAGCAAAGTTTGTTATTACCCACTTTCTGAAGCCTACTTCTGTCAATTCGTCCATCTCATCCTCCGTCCAGTTCTGTGCCCTTCCTGGAGAGGTGTTGCAATCATTTGGAGGAGGAGAGGTACTCTGGCATTTTGGGTTTTCAGGGTTTTTTTTGTTGTTGATTCTTTCTCATCCTCATGAGTTTGTCTAGTTTTGGTCTTCGAGGCTGCTGACCCTTGGATGAAGTTTTCGTGGGGACTTTTTCTTGTTGATGCTGTTGTTGTTGCTTTCTGTTTGTTTTTGTTTCAATAGTCAGGACCCTCTTCTGTTGGGCTGCTGTGTTTGCTGGGCATTCACTTCAGGCCCTATTCATCTGGTTCACTCCTGCACCTGGAGCTGTCACTTGAGGAGGCTGGAGAACAGCAAAGATGGGTGCCTGCTCCTTCCTCTGGGATCTCTGACCTTGAGAGGCATCAACCTGATGCCAGTAGGAACGCTCCTATATAAGATGTCTGGCATAGGTCTCACTCAGTTAGGTGGCACAGGAAGCAGGACCTGTTTAACAAAGCACTTTGGCTATCTCTTGGCAAAGAGGCTGTGCTGCACTGTGGGGAAACCCACTCACCTGGGCTGCCCTAATTCCTCAGAGCTAGCGGGAGGAAAGACTAAGTCTGTTGGTCTGCAGAGACTACAACCACCTCTCCCGCTATGGGCTCAAGCCCATGGAGATCAGAGTTCGATCCCTGAGACCCTGGCTGGAGTTGGAGTTTCTACATGGAGGCCCTGCAGCTTCAGTGTTGGCTGCTGCCCCTCCGTCAAGGAGCTCAGATGGCTTAGACAGCAGGCAGACACAGCAGTGGTGATGGCTGCTCCTCCCCCCAGGGAACTCAGCAGGTTTAGGCCAATTCTAGCCCAGTGGCTGTTGAGAATCTGCATGGCTCTGTGGTTAGGACCCAAGGCCCCGGTGGCGTGGACTCACGAGTGGGATCTTCCAATCCTTGAGTTGCACAGTTCCATTGAAAAAGTGTGGTTTCCCAAGCTGGGTAGCACACTCACTCACTGCCTCCCTTGGCTGGGGGTGGAGGCTCCCCTGCCCCATGTGGCTCTCAGGTGGGCTGCCTCACCACACTGGTCTTCCTTCCTCTCCATGGGTCATTCCAGGTGCCTAGTCAGTCCTAATGACAGAACTTGGATACCTCGGTTGCCATTGCAGGATTCACACACTGTTTTGGATCTTTTCAATGGGAGCCTCTGATCGCTGCTGCTTCTAGTCAGCCATCTTGGCCCTGCCCCCAACTTTGATATTTTATCATCACTTATATTCAGCCTTTCTGCAGCAGCAGCAGCTGAAGATACATACAGCATGCATAATCCCCAAATGTATACATAATCACCAGTTGGCTTGAGTAACCCCATTGTCTATTGAGGAAAAAGATGGGTGGAGCTGGGCACTGCCCTGATTAAGGGACATGAAAGCAGGTTGTGCACATCAATCAAAACGTGGATATGGTATGGATTGTGTTGTTTTCCCAAAGCACACTCCGAGGAGTATCTTAAGTATCATTACTCATTTTTGTTTCCTCAACTAGCAATGGAAAGAACAAAGAAATGTGACCTTGTTGATATTGGGCTCCTTAGAAGAAGCTGAAATATATGTAGACCCAAGTAATATTTTTATTTCTTATTTGAGGCACAACCTTAATGAATTCTTAGATTTATTCTGGAAAAGATTTGAGATTTTTTTTAAAAGGATTTGTTTACCATTTAGTCTAGAAGGATTATCTTCTAAAGGAAGGATTTAGCACAGTTATTGAAGATGAGGACAAATTTACCAGCCTAATCTAGAGCAAGACAACTAAAATTTGAGGTTTCAGGAGGGTAATATCCAGATGTATTCACATACTACAAAGGATACTCTATGTGGCAAAGAAAGATAAATATCAATGTGCAGTATTTCTCTAGAGAAAATGCAAAGAAGGATAGCTATCATAACTATGTCCATAACTGTGTATCTTAATTCACAGTGTGAAAACATGAAGAAAATTCAAAGATTCTATAGGGCATGCCAAGGTGATGAGCAAATGAATGACTGAATGAATAAATGTTACTGAAAAATTTTCATAAGCTTTTTAATGAGGAACCCTAGAAAAACCCTAATGATCAGAGACTCTTTGACATCATCAAGCAATAATTTGTTCTTTCTATGGGAAAGAAGCTCCATTCAAAGAATTTCTTTCTTAAAATATAGGCTCTATATCTCCACAGGAGAGAAAATATGTCATAGTTATAAATTTCATGATAAAAACTGCCCTTTGTTTAGAAATTATGCTGGCTTACATTCCATCCATTTCATAGAATTAAAAAAATTTTTCTATGTCTTAATACTAAGTTAGGCTGATACCTAGAACCCATAATGTCTGCCCTGAAGGGACAGTAACAAAAGAAATTAAACTACCTTTCTCTTTTGGGACAATTGCCAGGTATCCTTCATAAAGTTTGACTATGGGCTGCACAGAATTCCTTTGGATTTTCTCATTCCCAGAAAAGCCATGATAATGAGAACCCCAGAGCTGACCAGAAAATTGAATTCCATCTTCAGCAGAGGGCTGGAAGCAATGAGTGAATATTTTCATGTTGGTTGTAATTCTATTTTATAGAAAACAAAGGGCTTATGAAATCCCTTTACTGGCTTTTGCCTTTTTTAATTTTTAATTTTTTGGGTACATAGTATATATATACTTATGGGGTACATTAGCTATTTTGATACAGGCATACAGTGTGTAATAATCACACAAGGATAAATGGGATGTCCATCACCTCATTCATCATTTCTGTATGTTATAAACATTCCAGTTGCACTACTTCTGTTATTCTAAAATGTACAACAAATTATTGCTGACTGTAGTCACCCTATTGTGCTATCAAATATTGGTTCTTATTCATTCTATCTAACTAGGTTTTTGTATCCATTAACCATCCCTGATCCCCTCCACTGCCCACACTACCCTTCCCAGCCTCCAGTAACTACCATTCTACTCTATATCTCCATGAATTCAATTGTTTTAATTTTTAGCTCCCACAAATTAGTGAGAATATTCAAAGTTCGTCTTTCTGTGCCTGGCTTATTTCAATTAATATAATGTCCTCCAGTTCCATTCATGTTGTTGCAAATGACAGGATTTCATTCTTTTCTATGGCTGAATAGTACTCCATTTTGTATATGTACCACATTTTCTTTATCCATTCATCTGCTGATCATGACTTAGGTTAATTCTGAATCTTGGCTATTGTGAATAGTGTTGCAATAAACATGGGAGTGCAGTTATCTCTTTGATATATTGATTCCCTTTTGTGGGGGTATATACCTGGCAGCTTCAGCCTTTTGATGTCCTGTAATTTCCATCTCATTACAACGAATAGAACCAAATTAAGGCCTAGCATAATTTTAAGGTTTAGGAAGTCTTTAAGAAACAATACATGACCAGTATTTAATGAAATAGGACCTGTCTTCTTGATGCATTTCAAAACACTTAATTTGATAAATGAAATAAGAATTTTTGTTTTGGGCGGAATAGTTTCCAGACAGGTAATAGCAACAGAGTTCATGAAAAGCAAGTGAGTTCACAACAGAGAACCCTAGATCAGTTATTCTAAAAGTGTGGTACCTCACGACCAGCCGTACCTGCATCCCTTGGGAACTTCTTAGAAATGGAAATTCTCTGGTCTTACCCCAGTTCTATTGAGTCAGAAGAGTGAGTGTGTGTGTGTGTGTGTGTGTGTGTGTGTGTGTGTACGCGCGTGCGTGCTCATGTTCATGCACACATGGGCAAAGCACTCTGTGTTTTAATTAGTCCTTCAAGTGATTGCAAAGCCCACTAAAATTTGAGAACCGGTGCCCTTCACCTGTAATCCCAGCACTCTGGGAGGCCAAGCTGGGCAGATCACTTGAGCCCAGGAGTTTGAGACCAGCCTGGGCAACATGGCCAGACCCTGTCTCTACAAAAAACACAAAAATTAGCCCGGCATGATGGCACACATCTGTAGTCCCAACTACTCAAGAGGCTGAGGTGGGAGGGTCACCTGAGTCCCGGAGGTTGAGGCTGTGGTGAGCTGTGATCATACCACCGCACTCCAGCCTGGGTGACAGAATGAGACCCTGTCTCAAAAAAAAAAAAAAAAAAAAAAAGAACCAGTATCCTACATATAATTTAAATACCTTAAGGTAAAGAGTTTATGAGGCGTGGTTCCAAGATGGCCAAATAGGAACAGCTCCAGTCTACAGCTCCCAGCATGAGCAATGCAGAAGATGGGTGATTTCTGCATTTCCAACTGAGGTACCGGGTTCATCTCACTGGGGCTTGTCAGACAGTGGGTGAAGGACAGTGGGTGCAGCCCACCGAGTGAGAGCTGAAGCAGGGTGAGGCATCACCTCACCCAGGAAGCACAAGGGGTCAGGGAATTCCCTTTCCTAGCCAAGGGAAGCTATGACAGATGGCACCTAGAAAATTGGGTCACTTCCACTCTAATATTCCGCTTTTCCAATGGTCTTAGCAAATGGTACACCAGGAGATTATATCCTGTGCCTGGCTCGGAAGGTCCCATAACCACGGTACCGGGTTCCTCACTTGTTGCTAGCACAGTAGTCTGAGATGAACTGCAAGGCGGCAGCGAGGCTGGGAGAGGGGTGCCTACAATTGCTGAGGCTTGGGTAGGTAAACAAAGCAGCGGGGAAGCTTGAACTGGGTGGAGCCCACCACAGCTCAAGGAGGCCTGCCTGCCTCTGTAGACTCCACCTCTGGGGGCAGGGCATAGCTGAACAACAGGCAGCAGAAATTTCTGCAGACTTAAATGTCCCTGTCTGACAGCTTTGAAGAGAGTAGTGGTTCTCCCAGCATGGAGTTTGAGATCTGAGAATGGACAGACTGCCTCCTCAAGTGGGTCCCTGACCCCCAAGTAGCCTAACTGGGAGGCACCTCCCAGTAGGGGCTGACTGACACCTCACACAGCTGGGTGCCCCTCTGAGACGAAGTTTCCGGAGGAACAATCAGGCAGGAACATTTGCTGTTCTGCAATATCCACTGTACTGCAGCCTCTGCTGATGATACCCAGGCAAACAGGGTCTGGAGTGGACCTCCAGCAAACTCCAACAGACCTGCAGCTGAGGACCTGACTGTTAGAAGGAAAACTAACAAACAAAAAGGACATCCACACCAAAACCCCATCTGTATGTCACCATCATCAAATACCAAAGGTAGATAAAACCACAAAGATAGGCAGAAACCAGAGCAGAAAAGCTGAAAATTCTAAAAATCAGAAGGCCTTTTATCCTCCAAAGGAATACAGCTCCTCGCCAGCAACAGAACAAAGCTGGCTGGAGAATGACTTTGATGAGTTGAGAGAAGAAGGCTTCAGACGATCAAACTTCTCCAAGCTAAAGGAGGACGTTCAAACCCACCGCAAAGAAGCTAAAAACCTTGAAAAACATTAGACGAATGGCTAACTAGAATAACCAGTGTAGAGAAGTCCTTAAATGACCTGATGGAGCTGAAAACCATGGCACGAGAACTACATGATGCATGCACAAGCTTCAGTAGCCAATTCGATCAACTGGAAGAAAGGGTATCAGTGATTGAAGATCAAATGAATAATATGAAGCGAGAAGAGAAGTTTAGAGAAAAAAGAGTAAAAAGAAATGAACAAAGCCTCCAAGAAATATGGAACTATGTGAAAAGACCAAATCTAGGTCAGATTAGTGAACCTGAAAGTGACGGGGAGAATGGAACTAAGTTGGAAAACACTCTGCAGGATATTATCCAGGAGAACTTCCCCAATATAGCAAGGCAGGCCAACATTCAAATTCAGGAAATACAGAGAATGCCACAAAGATACTCCTCAAGAAGAGCAACTCCAAGATATGTAATTATCAGATTCACCAAAGTTGAAATGAAGGAAAAAGTGTTAAGGGCAGCCAAAGAGAAAGGTCGGGTTACCCACAAAGGGAAGCCCATCAGACTAACAGCGGATCTCTTGGCAGAAACTCTACAAGCCAGAAGAGAGTGGGGGCCAATATTCAACATACTTAAAGAAAAGAATTTTCAACCTAGAATTTCATGTCCAGCCAAACTAAGCTTCATAAGTGAAGGAAAAATAAAATCCTTTAAAGACAAGCAAATGCTGAGAGATTTTGTCACCACCAGGCCTGCCTTACAAGAGCTCCTGAAGGAAGCACTAAACATGGAAAGGAACAACCGGTACCAGCCACTGCAAAAACATGCCAAATTGTAAAGACCATCGAGGCTAAGAAGAAACTGCATCAACTAACGAGCAAAATAATCAGCTCACATCATGATAGGATCAAATTCACACATAAAAATATTAACCTTAAATGTAAATGGGCTAAATGTTCCAATTAAAAAACACAGACTGTCAAATGGGATAAAGAGTCAAGACCCATCAGTGTGCTGTATTCAGGAGACCCATCTCATGTGCAGAGACAAACATAGACTCAAAATAAAGGGATAGAGGAAGATCTACCAAGCAAATGGAAAACCAAAAAAAAGCAGGGGTTGCAATCCTAGTCTCTGATAAAACAGACTTTAAACCAACAAAGATCAAAAGAGACAAAGAAGGCCATTACATAATGGTAAAGGGATCAATTCAACAAGAAGAGCTAACTATCCTAAATATATATGCACCCAATACAGGAGCACCCAGATTCATAAAGCAAGTCCTTAGAGACCTACAAAGAGACTTAGACTCCCACACAATAATAGTGGAAGAACTTAACACCCCACTGTCAATATTAGACAGATCAACGAGACAGAAAATTAACAAGGATATTCAGGACTTGAACTCAGCTCTGCACCAAGTGGACCTAATAGACATCTACAGAACTTTCCACCCCAAATTAACAGAATATACATTCTTCTCAGCACCACATTGCACTTATTCCAAAATTGACCAAATAGTTGGAAGTAAAGCACTCCTCAGCAAATGTAAAAGAACAGAAATTATAACAAACTGTCTCTCAGACCACAGTGCAATCAAACTAGAACTCAGGATTAAGAAACTCACTCAAAACCGCTCAACTACATGGAAACTGAACAACCTGCTCCTGAATGACTACTGGGTACATAACAAAATGAAGGCAGAAATAAATATGTTCTTTGAAACCAAGGAGAACAAAGACACAACATACCAGAATCTCTGGGACACACTTAAAGCAGTGTGTAGAGGGAAATTTATAGCACTAAATGCCCACAAGAGAAAGCAGGAAAGATCTAACATTGACACCCAAACATCACAATTAAAAGAACTAGAGAAGCAAGAGCAAACACATTCAAAAACTAGCAGAAGGCAAGAAATAACTAAGATCAGAGCAGAACTGAAGGAGATAGAGACACAAAAAACCCTTCAAAAAATCAATGAATCCAGGAGCTGGTTTTTTTGAAAAGATCAACAAAGTTGATAAACCGTTAGGAAGACTAATAAAGAAGAAAAGAGAGAAGAATCAAATAGACACAATAAAAAAATGATGAAGGGCTTTTCACCACCGATCCCACAGAAATACAAATTACCATCAGAGAATACTATAAACACCTCTACGCAAATAAACTAGAAAAATCTAGAGGAAATGGATAAGTTCCTGGACACATACACCCTCCCAAGACTAAACCAGGAAGAAGTTGAATCTCTGAATAGACCAATAACAGGCTCTGAAAATGGGGCAATAATTCATAGCCTACCAACCAAAAACAGTCCAGGACCAGACAGATTCACAGCCGAATTCTACCAGAGGTACAAGGAGGAGCTGGTACCATTCCTTCTGAACTATTCCAATCAATAGAAAAAGAGGGAATCCTCCCTAACTGATTTTATGAGGCCAGCATCATCCTGATACCAAAGCCTGGCAGAGACACAACAAAAAAAGAGAATTTTAGACCAATATCCCTGATGAACATCTATGCAAAAATCCTCAATAAAATACTGGCAAACTGAATCCACCAGCACATCAAAAAGTTTATCCACCATGATCAAGTGGGCTTCATCCCTGGGATGCAAGGCTGGTTCAACATATGCAAATCAGTAAACGTAATCCATCATATAAACAGAACGAAAGACTAAAACCATATGATCATCTCAATCGATGCAGAAAAGGCCTTTGACAAAATTCAACAGCCCTTCATGCTAAAAACTCTCAATAAATTAGGTATTGATGGGACATATCTCAAAATAATAAGAGCTATTTATGACAAACCCACAGCCAATATCATACTGAATGGGCAAAAACTGGAAGCATTCCCTTTGAAAACTGGCACAAGACAGGGATGCCCTCTCTCACCACTCGTATTCAACATAGTATTGGAAGTTTTGGCCAGGACAATCAGGCAGGAGAAAGAAATAAAGGGTATTCAATTAGGAAAAGAGGAAGTCAAATTGTCCCTGTTTACAGATGACATGATTGTATATTTTGAAAACCCCATCATCTCAGCCCAAAATCTCCTTAAGCTGATAAGTTACTTCAGCAAAGTCTCAAGATACAAAATCAATGTGCAAAAATCACAAGCATTCCTATACACCAATAACACACAAACAGAGAGCCAAATCATGAGTGAACTCCTATTCACAATTGCTTCAAAGAGAGTAAAATACCTAGGAATCCAACTTACAAGGGATGTGAAGGACCTCTTCAAGGAGAACTACAAACCACTGCTCAAGGAAATAAAAGAGGATACAAACAAATGGAAAAGCATTCCATGCTGATAGATAGGAAGAATCAATATCATGAAAATGGCCATACTGCCCAAAGTAATTTATAGATTTAATGCCATCCCCATCAAGCTACTAATGACTTTCTTCACAGAATTGGAGAAAACTACTTTAAAGTCCATATGGAACCAAAAAAGAGCCCACATTGCCAAGACAATCCTAAGCAAAAAGAACAAAGCTGGAGGCATCACGCTATCTGACTTCAAATTATACTACAAGGCAACACTAACCAAAACAGCATGGTACTGGTACCAAAACAGAGATATAGACCAATGGATTAGAACAGAGCCCTCAAAAATAATACCACACATCTACAACCATCTGATCTTTGACAACCCTGACAAAAACAAGCAATGGGGAAAGGATTCCCTATTTAATAAATGGTGCTGGGAAAACTGGCTAGCCATATGTGGAAAGCTGAAACTGGATCCCTTCCTTACACCTTATACAAAAATCAATTCAAGATGGATTAAAGACTTAAATGTTAGACCTAAAACCATAAAAACCCTAGAAGAAAACCTAGGCAGTACCATTCAGGACATAGGCATGGGCAAGGACTTCATGACTAAAACACCAAAAGCAATGGCAACAACAGCCAAAATTGACAAATGGGATCTAATTAAACTAAAGAGCTTCTGCCCAGCAAAAGAAACTACCATCAGAGTGAACAGGAAACCTATAGAATGGGAGAAAATTTTTACAATCTACCCATCTGACAAAGAGCTAATATCCAGAATCTACAAAGAACTTAAACAAATTTACAAGAAAAAAATCAAACAATCCCATCAAAAAGTGGGCAAAGGATATGAACAGACACTTCTCAAAAGAAGACATTTATGCAGCCAACAGACACATGAAAAAATAGAAGTCTTGTTTTATAAAAGAAATAGTGGAATGTTACTTATCATGTGTGTATGTGATTATTTGTGTATGTGAATGTGGAAATTTATGCATTTGGTGGTGGTGTTTGGGATGTGTATGTTTAAGGGAATATTAAAGCCTAATTGTGTGATTTAGCATTTGAAAACTCAACATTCTTCCTATAGCTGGAGGGAGTAAAAAGAGCTTATTATCATTTTCAGGCCAGATGTTTTACTTAACTGAGCCAGTCTGATCCCTGCACCTGTCTAGGACCAGCAGTTGCAGGATTAGTGTAAGAGGCCGAATTAAAAAATCTGGACAACTGTTAGCAGACAAGTGAATGGTGTGAAAATGAACAGACTTTCAGCATAAAGGATTTACTGTTTATGACATAAGGCAATGCACATCACTGGCAGGAAAACTTGAGCATGCCATGTTACCTCTCTGTCCGTGCATGCTTATATACATTACCAAGTGACAATTACAGGGACTTTGAGTGAGTGGAGAAACAGAAGTAGGGGATTGGGGTTAAGGTTGGAGAAACAGAGACATATTATCCCATCCATCTGTGAGACAGCCGTAGAGTTACACAAAATTATATATTATTTCTGGTGGATTATAACAATTATAAAAGGAAGAAAACAGGCCCCACCGCCATAAAGATTTTTTTTAACCATGCATCTTCAATGAAACAATGACTTGTTACCCAAAAGTAATTCCTTCCTAAAGGGTAATTTATTTTTCTCATAATATAGCAGATAAGCATATACTAGTTTTTATAAAAGCAAAACAAACAAAAAAAACTTCTCAAATTGTTTATTAGGGCTAAACTAGATGTAACTGGGAAATTCTGAGTGGTCCCAACAAGTAAGAAGACTTTTTCTCCCACTTTAAGGCAATACACCCCTGTGCCCCCCAACATACACACTCATACTTGAGTGCTTTACTCATCTGGCTAAAATATAAAGTTTAATGCTATCCTTTAGAATAACTGAATTCCAGTGTGTTCTCCAGTATTCAGCTTTTTGTTACATATGATTTATTATACACACATACAGCTTAAAATAATATCAAAATGACTCATGCCTTGGTTAAGAAAAAGAGGAAAAACTTGTTAATGTGGACTTGCATGCTCATTATTTTCAGGAGAAATGCACTAGATTTAGTCTAGCCCTGGTGCCACCTCACCATGTGCGTGGGACCCTGGACAAGGCATCTCCTTGAGCCTTGGTTCTTCAGTCCCAGGATTCTTGTAGGGATTAAGGAAGCTAATGTATATGAAAAGCACATCCTAATTTGTGAACTGGTTTACACGTGTTAGCTCTTACTTTCAATTGAATTTATGGAAGGAAATCTGAAGCTAATTGGTGTTAGATTATCTTAAGAATGGTGATGAAATCAAATTTACTTATAGTAAAAGCAACTGGATTTATACTTCAAGCACATACATGATACGGGAATTCTTTCAAATTGGCAAAAAGATATTATTCCTTTATGAACTTTAGTCATGCTAAGGTCCTTGTAATCATTCATTCAACCAGTAATACAACTGGGCACCTATTTTGTGGCAGCCCCAGGGATACAGTGATAAGCCACAATGCTTGCCCTCATGGGACTGCCTAAGGAAAACGGACATCAAATAGGCAATTACATAAACAAATATTTGATTATAAGTGCATTGTGCTCTGGAGGGGGAAGTGTAAGTGCCAAGAGAGAATATAAAAGGTATACCTGAGCAAACAGAGGCATCAGCTAAGGCTTCCGTGAGGAAGTGATGTTTAAATATTATAGTCTTCTATGTAACAGAAGTCAGAGTGCTTATCTTTAATTTTGAACTGTGGTTTATATTGTTCTTTCAGATACTTGTACACTAGAAAATGTAGGGTTTACTTTTTTTAAGCTATAATGTTATATGCTATGATTTTTCAAGGCTTCTTTGGCTTGCAAGTGATATCTCAAAATTGACTTAAGCAAAAAGGGAAATATATTGGCTTACATAACTGAATAGTACTGGGATTCTACTTTTTGGTATGATTGGATATTGGGGCAAACCATATAATCAGGATTAGGACTCTCTTCATCTCTTAGTCTCTACTTTCCCAAGATAGATTTATTCATCCTTTGAATGATCTTCTCTTTCCCAGTAGTTCCAAAGGAAACTCCAAAATCGAATCCTTTTTGCTGAACCTGGGTCATATGCTCACTTCTGGAGGTGAAGGCGGGGCTTGGCAGGGGACAACCTCATGCCAATCAGACTAACAGAGGAGGAAAGGCAGGTGTTCAAGGATAACCATTAAGAAAAAGGAGAAATGAATGGGGAGCAAGCAGAAACACTTGTTCACTGCATGCTGGAACCAATCTCCTTTGTCTAGTGTCATGATTCTTAATCTTTATAGTATTTTTGTATTAGTTTTATATTGCTGTGTAAAAAGTTACCACAAATGTATCATTTTAAAACAGGTATGGCATACCGTTGTTCTCAGTTCAGGGTATCAAAAGGCTAAAATAAATGTGTTGGGTGGGTTGAGTTCTCAATGGGAGGCTCAAGGTCTTCCAGTGACCTAGGAAGAGCTTGCTTCCAAGGTCATTGGCCAAATTCAGTTACAGTTGACCCTTAAACAACATGGGAGTTGTGGCACTGACTCCCTGCATAGTAAAAAAAAATCATATATCTCTTTTGACTCCCCCAAAACTTACCACTGATAGACTACTTTTGACTGAAAGCCTTACTGATAACATAGATAGCTGATTAATATGTAATTTGTATATTATATGGATTATATACAGTTTTCTTAAAATAAGGTAAGCTAAAGAAAAGAAAATGATACTAAGAAAATTATAAGGAAGAGAAAATATTTACTATTAATTGAGAATGGACTATCATAAAGGTCTTCACCCTCATCATCATCATGTTGAGTAGGCTAAAGAGGAGAAGGAACAGGAAGGGTTGGTCTTGCTGGCTCAAGGGTGGCCAAGGTGGAAGAGGTGGGGGAAGTGGAAGGGGAGGTAGGAGAGGCAGGCATACTTGGTGTCACTTTACGGGAATACATTGTAATTTCTGTCTGAATTTTTTGCTTTATTTCTCTGAAAGAGTTTCTGTGTAGTACCAATCCTTCTACGGTTTGCTTTCGTTTCAGTGCCCATATCATAGAAAGGTCCATGTCATAAAAGAAGTCAAAAGCAGTCTTGAATAATCAGAACCCTTCTAATGGATTGTCTAATGTCAATTTGCTTTCTGGCACTACTGCTTCTATGTCCCCTTCCTCACTGGCCCTGATTCAGAAGTACTCATCTCCATCAAGCTGACTTCTGTGGTTTCCTTTAGTATGTTGTCTATTATCTCTTGAATTTCTCCAAGATTCATATCTTGAAACCCTTTGCCTCCCACCTTCTTTTGCCATACCCACATACTCTTCATGATTTGCTTGATTGGCTCTGTAAATCCTGTGAAGTCATGCGCAGCATCTGGACATGGTTTTCTCCAGCAGGAATTTATTGTTTCGGGCTATGTGGCTTTCACGGTTTTTCTATAACAATGATGACAATTTTAATGGTGCAATCCTTCCAAACTTTAATGATGTTCTCTTTATCGGGGTTCTCTTCCCTAGCATTGACAATCCTTTCTATACAGAACCACGTGTATGAGCCTTACAGGTCCTAATAACCCTCTGATCTGGAGGCTGAATTAGAGATGCTATGTCTGGGGGCAATTAGATCACTTTGACACTTTTGGTGTTGAACTCATGGGTTCTGAGTGCCCAGGAGCATTGTCTAATATATATATATAATAATAGTATACATATATTATGTCTAATATATATAATAATATATATTATGTCTTATATATAATAATATATATATGATGTCATATTATATATGTGTGTAAAATTAAAGGCAGTTTCTTATTGGCAAGGTTCTTCTAACATCAGGGACAAAGCATCTATGGAACCAAACCAGAAGAAGGTTTTTCATTATCCAGGCTTCTTCTTGCACAAGCAAAAGACTTGCAGCTGATGTTTATCTTCTTTCCTCAGGCTTCGTGATAAGCAAAGCCCTTATAGATAAGGGCAGTCCTGATCATAAGCCCGACTGCATTTGCACAAAACAGTAGCATTAACCTACCCTTTCCTGCCTCAACTCCTGGTGCTTGCCTCTCTTTTTTACTAATAAATGTACTTTGCAGCATTTTTTTTTCCAGAATGGGGCCCATTAGTGTGCATTAAAAATCTGTTTAGGATGATATTCCTTCTCAATGTTTTTCTTAATTGCATCTGAACAGTCATCTACTGCCTCTTGGTAGGCAAAGTGCTTCTCCTGTTATCTTAACATTTTTAAAGCCAAACCTCTTTCTAGCTTTAGATCTTTCACTTTCATTGTGCTTTAAGTTGTCATATAATGACTTGGCTTTTCCTTGAATCATATTTGAGTCTATAGGTATGCCTTTATTATTCCAATCTTGCACCCACATAAAAGCTGCATTTTCAACAAGATTAAAAGGCATTTTGTAAAAACTACAACATTTTTGCACCTGCTGGCAAAGCTTCAGCAATGCCTTCACAAATGTCCTCTCTCTCTCTGTTTTCTTTCTTTCTTTTTTTTTTTTCAGTAGTTCCTATGCTGGATTCATTTACCTTGAAATGGCAGGGAACTGCAGCTGGAGACCTCAATCTATGGTACATATCTAGCAATTCAACTTTGTCTTGTAACGTTATGACTTTTCTCTGCCTCTTGGGTACACTTCTAGCATCACTAGTTGCACTTCAGATGGGTTCCATCGTGTTATTCGAGGTTTACAGTACTGCACTAAACACAATGAAAACTATGTAAGAACCATGAGAGTTCACTTTTTAGTATTATATGCAATTTACTGGAGAGATGAACTGCTTACAAGATGATTAGTGTCACATGGCATTTTGAGTGGATACTTGCAACACTTGAGCATACCACAATAGCAACAGGAGGTGGCTACAAAATTATTACAGAAGTACAGCATTTACTACACTTAATTTTATGCAGTGATGCTTTAATACTGCATCTTTATGTTTTCACATTTCTCTCAACTGTAAATGGCATCATATATTATCTGTAAGTATTTGTGTAAGTTTTGATAAATTTCAACTTTTTATAATAGGTTTGTGTATACTTTATGGTAGTAAATGATAAAATAGGCTGGTATCTGTATATATTTTATACAACCATGCATACTTAACTTTTTCTTATTTTTTTCGATATTTTAGGCTATGCAGTTCATCTGGGAATTTTTTCAAATTGTTGCAAATCTCCAAAACATGTTCTAATATAGTTATTGAAAAAAAAATCAGGTATAAATGGACCTGCACAGTTCAAGCTGTGTTATTCGAGGGTGAACTGTATTTGTGGTTGTAAGACTGAGGTTCTCGTTTGCTTGCTGGCTGTCAGCTGGGGCTGCTCTTATCTCCTAGAGGCTGCTTGCATTCCTTTCCATACCATGTGGCTCCCTCTAGTAACAGAGGCTTTCTTATGCCTCAAAATCTCTGACTTCTTTCTCTGACCTCTAGACCCAAATTTAAAACACATATACATCACCTCTTGAATGCTTTGCTGCTTAGAAATTTCTTCTACCAGATGCCCTAAATCATCTCTCTCAAGTTCAAAGTTCCACAAATCTCTAGGTCAGGGGCAAAATGCCACCGGTCTCTTTGCTAAAACATAACAAGAGTCACTTTTGCCCCAGTTACCAATAAATTCCTCATCTCCATCTGAGACGACCTCAACCTAGACCTTATTGTCCATATCACTATCAGGATTTCAGTCAAAGCCATTCAACAAGTCTCTAGGAAGTTCCAAACTTTCCCACATTTCCCTGTCTTCTTCTGAGCCCTCCAAATTGTTCCAACTTCTGCCTGTTATCCAGTTTCAAAGTTGCTTCCACGTTTTCGGGTATCTTTTCAGCAGCACCCCACTCTACCGGTACCAATTTACTCTATTTGTTCTTTTTCACACTGCTGATAAAGACATACCTGAGCCTGGGCAATTTACAAAAGAAAGACGTTTATTGGACTTACAGTTCCACATGGCTGGGGAGCCCTCACAATCATGGCGGAAGGTGAAAGGCATGTCTCACGTGGAGGCTGACAAGAGAAGACAGCTTGCACAGGTAAACTCCCATTGTTAAAGCCATCAGATCTCATGAGACCCACTCACTATCACCAGAACAGCATGGGAAAGACCTGCCCTCATGATTCAATCATCTCCCAACAGCTTCCTCCCATGACATGTGGGAATTGTGGGAGTTACAATTAAAGATGAGATTTGGGTGGGGGCCAAACCATATCACCTTTCCTGGGGAAGATAATCCCCTGGGTGGCCCCAAGTCAGATTACCAAATAGGTAATGATTGATGCACTGGAAAAATTGAGGAAACCCCAAATTTCCTTTGATAATATTTATTACTAGGATGTCTAAAAAAAATTAAAGTAGTCATTAGGGGAAAAAAATCAGACTAAAGTGGACTTTCTTACACTTATTTAATTGCTTAGAATTATTGTAAAATTTTGATTATACAGTATATGAAGAACACAATCTTTTTAGTGCTTTGATGTCTCTAAGTGTCTTAATCTGACCCTGGCTAGCCAATGCCAGCCATGTTCTTTCCCTTGAGAATTTTTAAAGACTTAACAAAAATTGTAGTTAGTAAGATGGTGGTAAGTCCTGATTTAAAAGACCACATCGAACTGAGGCCAGAGTTTGCTTCACAACAAGGTAATATTGCATGTCATCTGAAGTATGGGGAAGCAGAAACAGCCTTGAGAAGTGGTCAACAGAGAATAGAACAGACAGACAGATGGACTGGAGAGGACCACACAGTGCCAGGAAGAGGGGAATGCAGACAGGAGGTGACTGGAAACATTCACACTTCCCTAAACCCAGACTGCAATGCCACAATTAAGTTCCATGAGATGCCCTTGTATCCTTCTAAAAGACTGCCTTTTTAGGAGTTTCTTTCAGAGGATTTCTGTTTTGTAAAACCAAACAATTCCAAATGGTGACACCAAATAACTCCTTCCCCTATAACCAAAAAATGGCCACTCATTCCTACCCTAAAGATTTCTTAGGCAGAGAAGGTGTTGTTCTAGGCAGAAAGGAAAATACTAAGTGTATAAACATGTTGTTAGCCTCAAGGAACTTACTGTTCAGTAGGATACAAAGGTCTGCACAAGCCAATTTAGTCTAGATGGTTTGTACAGAGACCTAAGAGGAGCCCAGAGAAGGAGTCACTTCTGACCAGTATGACTGTAGAAGACTTCAAGTAGAAGGTTCCTTCTGGACAGAACCTTAAAGAATGGGTCCTCTCAGGGAAGGATGGGTCCTCTCAGGGAAGGATGGGTCCTCTCAGGGAAGAATGGGTCCTCTCAGGGAAGAATGGGTCCTCTCAGGGAAGGATCTTTCCAGCACAGCAACCCATCCTCTTCAGAGGGAATGCTCAGGCACTCAACCTCCCGCTGTGGCAGCCCTGAAGGGAGATCATGTTACTTCACCTTCCCAAGGCTTTATCTGCCTTTGACTTTGAAGCAAAAGGGAGAAAGGAAGGATCAGGCCCTGCCTGGCAGGAAGGCCATGAGCATAGCAATTCATTTCTCAACTCCTACATCAAGTGCATTATCTGACAAGCATAATTTTACTTCTGAGGAAAAGAGGGTACAATAAATAAAACTGGGGTCAGAGAAAATTCAGAAATAGGATAGGAAACAGACTGCACGGCTAGAGCAACAGGGAACCTACTTAGAAGAGATAATAGTGGGAAGGTTGGATGAGATCAGAGAATATATTTCCTCGAATGCCAGACTGGCTTCTGGAAGGTGGTGGAAAGCCTCTGAGGTACTCTGAGTGGGGGATATCATAAAGTATTTGTCTGATCTCCCCGATTGCTGTCTCTGCCTAAAAAATATTTTTGTTTGTGTCTTTCTTGGACTGTTTAACACACACACACCTCTCTGTTTAGTGATTATCTGTGTAGTAATCCTGGCCTATTCTGATTTGTTCCAGAGGATGAGTGCACCTCTCTCAGCGTAGACTAAGCACCTGGCTCAGTGCCTGGCACACTGGTGGCTCCAGGCCAACAGCAGGGAAGATTCCTAGGTGAGTGGCCATGTAGAGCACAGAAGAATTTGTACACATGGGTTACTAGGAAACCAGGTGCAGAAATGTGAGATTCTACAGCCCCATCAGATTAACAATGACAATTACATGATGTGATGAATGCAACAGGGCTTTAATTCTGAAAGTCAATTTAATTTTTCAAATTACTGTTCTCCATAGCTTCCTTACAAAAATGGGTACCTTTGCACATCTAGAATACGGTAACATGTAAATACATAAGCTGCTTCAGTGCAAATAATAGGACAACTGACAAAACTATTTCTTAATACTGGGTTGCCTAGTTAGGCACAAAAAATGTGCAAGTATAATGAAACTGATGACTTTTGTTCTAACTTTTTACATTTTTCACTTTCTCTACTTTGCTTTTTAAAAATGTTATAATATTTTTCTGTGATTACAATAATATTACATGTAGATCATTTGAAAACCCTCAAACCAATAAATCTCAATCTCACTACCCAGAGAAAACTATTTTAACATTATAGTTTATTTCTTATTTAAATTATTTTCCATTCATTTACTTGTTTATCGAATATTTTTGGAGTGTCTATCTCTATCCTGTGGCACTGTTCTAAGTACACAGAAACATCACGGAATGAAAAGATTAAAATCCCTGCTTCTGTGGGGATTACAGTCCAATAGGGAAAAAGCAATGGAAAAGATAAATTTATAAAATATATGCGATGTTGAATCCTAAAATTCATATGGAACCAAAAAAGAGCCCACATAGCCAAAGCAAGACTAAGCAAAAACAACAAATCTGGAGGCATCATATTTCCCAACTTCAAGCAATACTACAAGGCTATAGTTACCAAAGCAGCATGGTACTGGTATAAAAATAGGCATGTAGACAAATGGAACAGAATAGAGAACACAGAAATAAAGCCAAATACTTACAGCCAACTGATCTTCAACAAAGCAAACAAAAACATAAAGTGGGGAAAAGACACCCTATTCAAAAAATGGTGCTGGGATAATTGGCAAGCCACATGTAGAAGAATGAAACTGGATCCTAATTCTCATCAAATAAAAAAATCAACTCAAGATGGATCAGAGACTTGAATCTAAGATTTGAAACCATAAAAATTCTAGAAGATAACATAGGAAAAATTTTTCTAGATCTTGGCTTAAGCAGAGACCTCATGACCAAGAACCCAGAAGCAAATGCAACAAAAATAACTAGATGGGACCTAATTAAACTAAAAAGCTTCTGCACAGCTAAAGAAATAATCAGCAGAGTAAACAGACAACCCATACGGTGGGAGAAAATCTTCACAAACTATGCATCTGACAAAGGACTAATATCCAAAATCTACAAGAAACTCAAACAAATAAGCAAGAAAAAGGCCAACAATCTCATTAAAAAGTGGGCAAAGGAATTGAATAGACAATTATCAAAAGAAGATATACAAATGGCCAACAAACATGAAAAGATGCTCAACATCACTAATTGTCAGGGAAACGCAAATCAAACCACAATGAGATACCACCTTACTCCTGCAAGAATAGCCAATATTAAATAATTTTTTAAAAAAATAGAAGTTGGCGTGGATGTGGTGAAAAGGGAGCAGTTTTACACTGTTGGTGGGAATGTAAACTAGTGCAACCACTATCGAAAACAGGATGGAGATTCCTTAAAGAACTAAAAGTAAAACTACCATTTGATCTAGCAATCCCACTACTAGGTATCTACCCAGAGGAAAAGAAGTCATTATAAGGAATATACACCTAAACATGCATGTTGATAGCAGCACAATTGGCAATTGCAAAAATATGGAACCAGCCTAAATGCCCATCAACCAAAAAGTAGATAAAGAAAGTGTGGTATGTACATACCATGGAATACTATTCAGCCATAAAAAGGAATAAAATAATGGCATTCACAGCAACCTGGATGGAGTTGGAGACCATTATTCTAAGTGAAGGAACTCAGAAATGGAAAATCAAATATTGTATGTTCCCATTTACAAGTGGAAGGTAAGCTGCGAGGACACAAGTTATAAGAATGATATAATGGACTTTCAGGACTTGGAGGGAAGGGTGGAAGAAGTGAGGATAGAAGACTACACATAGTGTACAGTGTACACTGCTCGGGTGATGAATGCAGCAAAATCTTGGAAATCACCACTGAAGAACTTATCCATGTAATCAGAAACCACCTGTTCCCAAAAAACAATTAATATACATATTATTTATATATAATATATATTATTTATATATATTCCATATATTATTTATATATTATATATATTATTTATATATATTCCATATATATTATTTATATATTATATATATTATTTATGTATCTTATATATTATTTATATATATTATATATATTATTTATATATTTATATTTATATATAAATATATATATTCATATGAATATATATTTATATATAAATATATATTTATATGAATATATATATTTATATATAAATAAATATATATTTATATATAAATATATATTTATATTTATATGAATATATATTTATATATGAATATATATTTATATATAAATATATATTTATATGAATATATAATATATATTTATATGAATATATATTTATATGAATATGAATATATATAAATAAATATATTAGATATAATAGATATAATAGATATGAATATATATAAATTTATATGAATATGTATATTTATATATATAAATATAAATATATAATATATAATATATATAATATGTATGTATAATATATATATAAAAAATATATATAATATATATAATCTATATATATAAATATATATAATATATATAATCTATATATATATAAATATATATAATATATATAATATATATATAAATATATATAATATATATATCAAAATATACATATATTAATTGTTTTTTGGGAACAGGTGGTTTCTGATTACATGGATAAGTTCTTCAGTGGTGATTTCCAAGATTTTGGTGCATTCATCACCCGAGCTGTGTACACTGTACACTGTGTGTAGTCTTTTATCCTCACCTCTTCCACCCTTCCCTCCAAGTCCTGAAAGTCCGTTATATCATTCTTATACCTTGTGTCCTCGCAGCTTACCTTCCACTTGTAAATGGAACATACATTATTTGATTTTCCATTTCTGAGTTCCTTCACTTAGAATAATGGTCTCCAACTCCATCCAGGTTGCTGTGAATGCCATTATTTTATTCCTTTTTATGGCTGAGTAGTATTCCATGGTATGTATATACCACACTTTCTTTATCTACTTTTTGGTTGATGGGCATTTAGGCTGGTTCCATACTTTTGCAATTGCCAATTGTGCTGCTATCAACATGCATGTTTAAGTGTATTTTCCTTATAATGACTTCTTTTCCTCTGGGTACATACCTAGTAGTGGGATTGCTGGATCAAATGGTAGTTTTACTTTTAGTTCTTTAAGGAATCTCCATCCTGTTTTCGATAGTGGTTGTACTAGTTTACATTCCCACCAACAGTGTAAAACTGCTCCCTTTTCACCACATCCAGGCCAACTTCTGTTTTTTAAAAAATTATTTAATTTTTAATATTGGCTATTCTTGCAGGAGTAAGGTGGTATCTCATTGTGGTTTGATTTGCGTTTCCCTGACAGTTAGTGATGTTGAGCATCTTTTCATGTTTGTTGGGCATTTATATATAGAAATATGTATATTTCTATATATAAATATATATTATATATTTATATATCAAATATATCATATATATTGTATATTTTTTATATATTTAATATAAATATTTATCTATATATAAATATTTAAACATATATATTTATATATAAATGGCCATTTACATATAAATATATATTTATACACATTTATGTATATAAATATATATATATATATTTATATATTTATATATATTTATGCATATTTAAATATATAGTTATATATTTATGTATACGTGTATATATTTATCTATATATTTATATATATTTATATATTTATATATATTTATATATATTCATATATTTTTATATGTTTATATATTTATATATTTTATATATACTTATATATTTATATATTTATATATTTATATATTTTATAGATACTTATATATTTATATATTTATATATTTATATAGATTTACATATTTATGTATATTTATATACATTAATATATTTATATATATTTATATAGCTATATATTTATATATCTATATATTGATATATATTTATACATCTATGTATTGATATATATTTATATATTTATATATCCATATATTTATCTATTTATATATTTATATATTTATATATTTTATATATTTTTAATATATATTTATACATATTTTTATATGTATTTATATATATTCATATATGTTTTTATATATATTTATGTATATTTATATATATTTACATATTTTTACATATATTTATATATATTTTATATATATTTTTATATATTTATATCTATTTTTATATATTTATATACATTTTTATATATATTTATATATATTTATATACATTTATATATTGTTATATATTTATATATATTTATATATTTTAAATATATATTTATATATTTTTATACATATTTACATATTTATATATTATATATTTACATATTTATATAAATATTTATATATATTTATATATTCATATATTTATATATATTTATATATTCATATATTTATATATTTATATATTTATATATTTATATATTTATATATAGTTATATCTATTTATATATAGTTATATATAATTATATATTTATATATTTTATATATAGTTATACATATAATTATATATTTATATATTGATATATATTTACATATATTGTTATATATTTGTATATGTTTACATACATATTTATATATTTATAAATATTGATATATATTTACATATTTAGATATAGTTATATATATTTACATATATTTATACATTTATATATTTAGATTTTTATACATATTTATATATTTATATATTTATACATATTTATACATATTTATATATTCATATATATTTATACATATTTATATATTCATATATATTTATGTATATTTATAAATATATTTTTACATATTTATATGTACATTTATATATATTCATATATATTTCTATATATTCATATATATTCATATGTGTATTCATATATATTCATATATATTCATATATATTCCTATATATTCATATATATTCATATATATTCCTATATATTCATATATATATTCATATATATTCCTATATATTCATATACATATTCATATATATTCCTATACATTCCTATATATTCATATATACATTCATGTACATTCATATATATTCATATATATATTCATATATATTCAGATATATTCAGATATATATTCATATATATTCATATATATTCATATATATTCATATATATTCAGATATATTTATATATATTCATATATATTCATATATAGTTATATATTTATATATATTCATATATATTTATATATAGTTATATTTATATATTTATATATTTTTATATATAATTTAATATATATTTGATTATATATTTATTATATATATATTTACATATTTAAGACAAATACATATATTCAAGACCATATATATGACAAGAATTGTACATAGAGTCAGCAGGGAAGAAGTGACCAGAAACAGTCACTGAGTAAATCATACACACACAGACACACACACACACACACACACACACACGCACACACAGGACTTCCTAGCAAAATTCAATTGATACTATATGTATTAATTTCCTGCAGCTGTGGGGTAGCTTAAGCAACTCTGAGAAATTTACTGTCTCACAGTTCTAGAGGTTCTAGAGGTTAGAAGTCCAAAATCAACGTGTCTGTAAGTCTGGTTGCTTCTGAGGACTGTTCTAGGTCTCTCCCTTATCTTCTGGTGGTGGTTTGCTCGCAGTCTTTGTGTTCTTTGGTGCAAAGAAGCATTGTCTTGATCTCTGCCTTCATAGGTTTCTCCTTCTGTGGGTATCTGTCTCCAGGTTCGCCACCCCACCTGTTATTGAGACAGGGTCTCACTCTGTTGACCAGAGTGCAGTGGCGCAATCATGCCTCACTGCAGCTTGACCTCTCAAGCTCAAGTGATCCTCCCACCTCAGCCTCCTGAGTAGCTGGAACTGCAGGAGCACCCTACCATGCCTGGCTAATTTTTGTGTTTTTGTAGAAATTAGGTTTTGCGGTGTTGCCTAGGCTGGTTTCAAACTCCTGGGCTCAAGCAATCTACCCACCTCAGTTTCCCAAAGTGCTGATATTACAGGCAGGAGCCACCATGCCCACCCAGATTTTCCGTTTTTATAAGTAAACCAGTCATATT
Source organism: Pongo abelii (assembly GCF_028885655.2). Taxonomy (NCBI): domain Eukaryota; kingdom Metazoa; phylum Chordata; class Mammalia; order Primates; family Hominidae; genus Pongo; species Pongo abelii. Next base: position 118,306,806 of record NC_071990.2, on the reverse strand, counting down.
GAATTAGTGGCCCACCATACCCCAGTATCACATCATCTTAACCAATGACATCTACAACAACCTTATTTCCAAATAAGCTCACATTCGGAGATTCTGAGGGTTAGGATGTCCATGTGAATTTTAGGGGACACAATTCAACCTATAATACAAATTGTATACGCAAATTATATATGCAAATTTGTATCAGATTTTTTACATTTATTTTATATTGTGAAAATTTGCCAATACCACTAACATTTCTTGAAAAGATGGCTATAATATAGGCATAACTTTATATACTTCAGATATGTCATATTGACTCAATCTTTCATTCCTTAGTGTTTGACGTGAGATTGTTTCCAGTTTTTCACTCTCATATTTTTCTGTAATTCTTTATCCCATATTCTTCTCAGTGAGTGGCACAATGTCAGGTGTGGTTATCTATAAGTTGTAGACTTACACTGCGAAATTATAATTTCTTTGTTTTTGATTATCTGTACTTTAAACAAATACTTTTAAACGAAATATGTAATATTTTGTAATGAGAAAAATATACACCAAACTGATTTTAAAGCAAGCTTCATTGTTATCACTATTTCCTTTAGTACCCATTTATATTTAATTTTTTTTAAAGTAGATTTCCCATGCTTTATCCTTTTATAATCTGACTTTCAAGCTTATTAATTTATTATAATTATTAGGGTTGTTTAGAGATCATGAGTTTATCTTCGTACCAAGCTTGGGACTTGAGAAAATATAAATTGCACTGTTGGGCATGTTTAGATTTTTTTCTTTTGATTATTTCCTCTTGTTTTGTTTTGTGTTTGCTTGCAATTATGGGTTGAGGATTTAAAGAAAACAAAATGTACACTAACTTTGAAGATTTTATTCATTTTTAAATAAATGAATTCTGTGTTTAGAAAAGAAATGTAATCCCTTTCAATCACATCTCTCTTTTGAGTCAATTCCACCCTTATTGCTGGTGTCAGGAGAGAACCTTGGAAGACAAAACACAGAATTACCTAGTTAGCCTTGTCACATAACTCAGCTCTGCTTTACCTACAGAACCTCAAGGTAAAGCCTTTGTTTTTGTTACCATGGCCTAATTCAAGCTAAGAAGAAAACTGACTTTTAGAAGCAGCAGAGAAAGGATTAAGTTGCCAGGTTAGGTAACATATTCCTAAAGTCCCTGTGCTTTCAGTACAAAACAAAGGAATTCCACCAAGTCTTGGAATCATTCTATTCCTCAATGACTAGTGTTCTCTGTACAGCATTTATTTTTTACTTAAAATGTATCACTTTTCTATGGCAAATAATCTAGACCTCAGCCCCGCCCCCAAAAGCCAGACCTCTGCAAGACATAGAAAGAAAATTCTGCTGTTTCTGCTGTACTTCTAAATAAAAGAATCTTACCATTTATTGTCTTTGTTCTTGGATTTATTTTATCAATACAATTTGAAATTCATGAAATTTTAATTGAGTATAATTTTCTGTCATTATTATATATTATTATGCAAATAAGAAATAAGCTGGCATCTTTCAGTTACTTAGAGCAGAGGCCAGTAAACTCTTTTTGGAAATGACCTTGAGGGACTTACCTGTCCTTGGTGCAACTACTAGACTCTGCTGTTATAATGTGAAAACAGCCATAGATCACATTTAGACAAGTGGGTGTGCATGGGTTCCTTTCTTTACAAAAATTTAAAACTTTATTTACAAAAATATGCATCAAATCAAGAATAATAAAAATGACATTCAAAGATACTCTACCCCAGACCCAACCTGCTTTTTCAGACTTATGGTTTCCCAGAATAAATCTTTTTTTTTTCAAACATACAAACTTGCTTGTTGTCTACTGAATCAACTTTTCAACTTCTACACCACTGTCTTTCCTAGAATGTCACTTTTCTCTTAGACTGGATAAATTCTCCTTCCTTTGAGAAGACTTCCTGGCCTCATGGTGCCCACACGTAAGGAGGCACTCACTCTAGCATCCTACAGATGCAGGGTTGGTACTTGCAGACCCTGACAGTGAGTTCCTCTTTAAACTCTGCACCCTAAGCACCTCCCTTGCCTCACTTTAGTGCTGGCTTTGGGCTTTGATTATCTTCTCACTTCTTTGCCATTTCCTCTTTAGAGATAAGTAGGAGGCTTTCCTTACATGGGAGCAAGGGTGATTTCCCATTTGCTTGCAATACCTTTCCAGTGTTTTATAGCATTTGGTGGGCAGCTTTGACTGCAGGAGTAGAGTGAGCCAGTGTGTGTAGACTTTGGCTTACAAAGCTTGTGAATTCCTTTTTTTGTGTCAGATACTATCATGTTGTTAGTCTGATTCAATTTTTAAGTTACCCACATACATTTGCTTGACTCTGTTATGCCACCTAACCCATTTTTGTCAGAGTTCTCTGTAGTATATTCCTATTGATCACACATTTCAACATTGGGAAAATAAAATATTAATAGCTAATGGTAATTGATATGATCCAGCAATCCCACTCCTAGGTAGATACCCAAAAGAAAGGAAATCAGTACATTAAAGAGATATCTGCACTCCCTTGTTTGTTGCAGCACTATTCACAATAACCAAGATTTGGAAGCAACCTAAGTGTCCATCAACAGATGAATGGATAAAGAAAATGTGATACATAAACACAATGAGTACTATTCAGTCATAAAGAAGAATTAGATCCCGTCATTTGCAACAACATGGATGGAACTGAAGGTCATTATGTTCAGTGAAATAAGACAGGCACAGAAAGACAAACTTCACATGTTCTCACTTATTTGTAGGAAATAACCATTAAAATAATTGAACTCATGGAGATAGAGAGTAGAAGGATGGTAACTAGAGGTTAGGAAGGGTAGTAGGGGATTGGTGGGAAGGAAGTGATGAATGGTTAATGGGTACAAAAAAATAGTTAGGAAGAATGAATAAGACCTAGTATTTGCTAGCACAACAAGATGACTATAGTAAACAAATATTTAATTGTACATTTTAAAATAAATAAAAGACTATAATTGGATTGTTTTTAACATAAAAGATAAATACTTGAGATGATGGATATACCATTTATCCTAATGTGAATATTATGCATTCCATGCCTATATCAAAATATCTCGTGTAACCCATAAAGATATACACTATGTACCCACAAAAATTAAAACTAAAAAAAGAAAATTAAAACAAAGAGCAAATGGCTTTTGTGAGCTGGATACAGCGCTAAGCATTTTACTTAAATTATCTCATTGTATAAATACTTAAATACTTATAGCAACCCTCTGAAGTAGATAATAGTTATGCCACTTTACAAATAAGAAAGTGAGTTCTAGAAAACTTAGGTAACTTTCTCATGTTCACAAAGCAATAACTGGTTAAATCGGGATTTAAACTAGGTCATATGATCTCAGTTTCTGAGTTGTTAAATAAGAGATTTTATTGGTGAATCAGGAAAATTATTTGGCTCATTAATTTTCTTTTTAGGAATCTTTTCTTCAAATAAAAGCTTGGACAAAACCCCAATATGTAAATTGAATAAAAATAGAGTGTTTTATTTTGAAATGTGTGTGTGGAGGCGGGGGGCGGAGATGGAAGTTACAGTTTAGAGTCAGATCTAATTAAATCTTCTTTACCAATTCCCTCTTGTTATGGGTTGAATTATGCACGTTTCCCCCGAAAAGATACCTTGAAGTCCTGACTCCCAGTACCTCAGAATGTGACCATATTTGAAAGGAGATTCACTATGGATGTAATTGAAGTGAGGTCCTACTGAAGCAGGGTGAGCCCCTAACCCAATTTGACTAGTGTCCTTATAAAGAAGTTGATGGAAAGAGAGAAAGACATGTAGGGAAAACACCATATGATGATGAAAGCAGAGACTGGAGTAGGCAGCTGCAAGCCAAGGAATGCCAAAGATTGATAGCAAATCACTGTCAATAGGAGGAGGCAAGGAAGGATTCCCCTACAGGTTTCAACAGGAGCATGGTCTTGCCAATACCTTGATTTGGGACTTTTAGCCTTCTGAACTGTGAAATTCTTAATCACAGTTCATCTTTAATCATTGTTTAAAACAATGACAGTTGTTTTAAACCACCCAGTTTGTGGTAGTTTGATAAGGCAGTCCTAAGTAACTAATACATCCTCTCATTGGGCCTCTGAGGGGCAACACGCAACTCAATAAGTGTGCATAGCTACTGTGAGGATAGGATGAATGAGAAAGTTCTACATAAAAGTTTGATTTTAAAGGAAGGCAAGTCATAAGGAGGAAGTGTTGAAATGTCTGTTCAACAGTAATAAACTACATAGGACCCTAACACGGGTGAGTTAGATGGCAGTAGGAATCAAGTAAATTTATATGGCTAACTTATATACCAGAGTTGCCATGGCAGATGATGGAAAAGGGATGAAAGGTTCAGAGAAGTGGGCAGGTAAGGTGGACACACCATGTAATTTCAGGGGAAAAAAAAGTGATCACATTCTGTGGGAGAGCCCAGAGAACATGGTTTATCAAAGCAGGAGGACTGCACAGGTGAAAAAGGAACAGGCATCATTGAGAGCTTGATGGTGCTCTACTTGGAGGACAGGGCTGATGGCAGGAGACACTGGGCTCACTAATAATAACGGAGAGATGGGATCCCAAAATAGTAGTGATAGGGAAGCAGGACTTAACTTTCAGGAGGAAAGCAGGCATAATGAGCAGCAGTCAGAATAGTAGTGGATTTGTCTGCTCAAGCTGCTGTCACAAAATATCACAGGCTGGGGGGCTTAAACAACAGAAATGTATTTCCTCACAGTTCTGGAGGCTAGAAGTCCATGATCAAGGAGCCAACAAATTCAGTGTCTGGTGAGGGCTTTCTTCCTGCTTGCAGATAGCCACCTTCTCACTGTGTCTTCACATGGCCTTTCCTCTATGTGCACATGGGGTAGGGGGTGGAGAGATCTCTGGTATCTCTTCCTTTTTAACAGGATACTAACTATTAGGTTAGAGCCCCACCTTTATGAAATAATTCAACTTTAATTACTACCCCAAAGTCCTATTTTCAAATACAGTCACATTGTGGATTAAGCCTTCTACCTATGAATATGGGGGGTACAAGTCATGTCATTTAGTATATACAATAGAGCACAGCCAGGTAGCTTATAGGATATAACATATAGCTAGAGGGACCTAAATTGAAAAGAGCTACAGAGATAGTTGATAGAACACGGTATCACTGAAGGAAAGATAGACGGGTAGCCAAACACTGATATTGTTCAATCTATACAACCAAAAGAAAACAAGGATAAGTTCCTGGGAAGATGGTACTGCATATCCAGTTGATTTTTCAACCAACCTTCACAGGACAAAGGGGAAGTTTTCCTTTGGCTGTCACAGTTTTGTCACAGTAAGCAGGATACCAAAACTCTGCTTTTCTGGAAATTATAGTCAAGAGAACCCTAGGACCTGACAAGGCAGCACAAAGGGCCACTATCACACTGATACCAACACAAGACAAAAAAGTGCAAAGGCTCAGTCCATCACAGCCACTGCCAACACCACCATGGACCACATGGGAACCAGAGGGTTGTCCTGCCATTGTCCATGCCATGCCTACTTCCCAGAGACCTGAAGACCTGCCCACCCACCTGGCCCACCACTGCCACAATCAGTACCCAAGCAAGCCACCTGGAGGTTCAAGAATTGGCCTATCTGGATGTGCTAACAATGGTGCTGGTGCATACCACCCTGGGGTCAAAGGATAAGCATGCTTGGCCTATTGCTGCCACCACTGGGGCCTGAGGACTGGCTCATCTGACATCCCCGTCCCCAGAAAAACTTTACCACAGCCTGCACTCACAACTGCACCCTAACCTACTGAGGCAATCACAGACAACACTGACACTGTTTACAGCCAAAGAAACTATCCAAGAACTATACTACTACTACACACACCCAGAATCAAACCAAAGTGCCCTACCTAACCAACACTATAAATATATCTCCAGAAGAAAGTCCTCCCCTATGAAAGCAAATCCAAAAATCTACAAAAAGCAACTATTACACCCAATGCACATATATCAATATAAGGACACAGAAACATGAAAAAAATAAGGAAACATGACACCTCCAAAGAAACACAATAATTCTCTAGCAAAAGATTCCAATGGAAAAAATTTTTGAAATGCCAGAAAAATAATCCAAAATAATGATATTAAAGAAGCTCAATGAGATAAAAGAGAACACAGATAAGTAATATAAAGAATCAGAAAAACATATCAGGGTATAAATGAGAAATTTACCAAAGAGACAGATATAAAAAAATAATCAAATAGAAATTCTGAAACTGAATAATTCATTGAATGAAATAAAAAATACATAAAAGAGCTCCAACAGTAGACTAGGTCAAGTAGAAGAAAGACTCTCAGAACTTGAAGACGGTCTTTTGAAATAACCCAGTTAGAAAAAAATAAAGAAAAAAGAACAACAAAAAAAATTAACAAAGCTTACATAACATATGGAATACCACAATATGGTGAAATGTTTAAATATTTGGTGTTCCAGAAGGCAAAGAGAAAACCAATGAGATAGAAAACCTATATAATAAAACAATAGCCAAAAACTTCCCAGGTCTGGCAAGAGAGTTAGACATATAGCATACAGATACAGGGAACTCAGAGATCCCCAAATACATACAACCCAAAAATGTCTTCTCCATGGCACATTATGGTTAAACTATCAAAAGTCAAAAAAAGAGATATTTTTTTAAAACAGCAAGAGAAAATCATCTAGTCAATTATAAGGGAACCCCCATCTGACTAATAGCAGATCTCTTAGCAGAAACCTTATGGGCCAAAAGAGAATAGAACAATATATTCAAAGTGCTGAAAGAAAAAAGCCCTGTTAATCTAGGATACTATAACTAAAATTATCCTTCATAAATGAAGGAGAAATAAAGTATTTCCAAGATGATCAAAAGCTGAGGGAATTTATCACAAGATGTGCCCTATAAGAAATGCAGAAGGGAGTCCTACACCTGGAAGCAAAACGACAATATCATCTTAAAAACATGAAAGTATAAGACCCACTGGTAGAACAAACACACAAATAAGTATAGAAAAAGTCCAAATGTTACCACTACAGAAAACCACCAAACCACAATGATAAACAATAAGAGAGAAAGAAAGACACAAAGGGTATATAAAACAATGATACCATCATAAAAACACATGAAAGTATGAAACCTACTGGTAGAGTAAACAAGCAAATAAGAAAGAGAAAGAACTCAAATATTACCACTACAGAAAACCATCAAATGAAAAAAATAAGAGAGAAAGAAAAAACAAAGGGAACACACACACACACACACACACACACACACACACACACAGAGAGAAAACAAGTAACAAAAGAACAGGAATAAGTCCTTACATTTCAATAACCTTGAATGTAAATAGATTGAACTTTCCACTTGAAAAGTATAGACTGGCTGAATGGATTTAAAAAAAAGCACAACCCAACTACATGCTGCCTACAAGAAACTTTACCTCACCTGTAAAGACCCACATAGATGGCAAGAAAAGAGATGGAAAAAAAATATTTCATGTAAACAGAAACAAAAAGCAAACAGGAACAGCTTTTATCTGTACTTTTATCTGTACTTATGTAAGATAAAACAAGAGAATATAATAATAATCTCTACATATATAGAATAAAGAATTGGGTACACATATATGCATATATATGTATGTAGGGTGAGATGATTGATAGATAGATAGATAGATAGATAGATAGATAGATAGATAGAAAGATTTGGGTGTCTTCGTGTGTTTATACACTGAACATCAGAGCACCCAGATGTATAAAACAAATGTTATCAGATTTAAAGGGAGAGACAGACTCTAATACAACAGATGGATCTATAATGTTTACAGGACATTTCATCTAACAACTGCAGAATACACATTCTTTTTACCAGCACATGGTACATTCTTCAGGGTAGACCATATGTTAGGCCATAAAACAAGTCTCAATCAGTTTTTAAAAATCCAAATTATATCAAGTATCTTCTCAAGCCAGTGGAATGTAACTAGAAATCAATATTAAAAAGAACTTTGGGAACTATACAAATGAATGGAAATTATACAATATGCACCAGAATGACCATTAGGTAAATTAAATAATTAGGAAGCAAGTAAAAAAATTCTTAAAACAAATGAAATACAGCACCCGGTATACCTAGGTGGTCTTTCATCCAAGTTCTAACCAGGCCCCACCCAGCTTAGCTTCTGAGATCAGAAGAGATCGGGCACATTTAGGGTGGCATGGTCGATAAGAGCTATTTATGACAAACCCACAGCCAATATCATACTGAATGGGCAAAAGCTGGAGGGATTCCTTTGAAAACTGGCACAAGACAAGGATGCCCTCTCTCACCACTTCTATTCAACATAGTATTGGAAGTTCTGGCCAGGGCAATCAGACAAAAGAAAGAAATAAAGGGTATTCAAATAGGAAAAGAGAAGTCCAATTGTCTCTGTTTGCAGATGACATGATTGTATATTTAGAAAACCCCATCATCTCAGCCCAAAATCTCCGTAAGCTGATAAGAAACCTCAGCAAAGTCTCAGGATACCAAATCAATGTGCAAAAATCACAAGCATTCCTATACACCAATCATAGACAAACAGAGAGCCTAATCATGAGTGAACTCCCATTCACAATTGCTACTAAGAGAATAAAATACCTAGAAATACAACTTACAAGGGATGTGAAGAACCTCTTTGAGGTGAACTACAAACCACTGCTCAAGGAAATAAGAGAAGACACAAACAAATGGAAAACATTCCATGCTCATGGATAGGAAGAATCAATATCATGAAAATGGCCATACTGTCCAAAGTAATTTATAGATTCAATGCAATCCCCATCAAGCTACCATTGACTTTCTTCACTGAATTGGAAAAAACTACTTTAATCTTCATATGGAACCAGAAAAGAGCCCACATAGCCAAAACAATTCTAAGCAAAAAGAACAAAGCTAGAGGAATCACGCCACCTGACTCCAAACTATACTACAAGGCTACAGTAACCAAAACAGCATGGTACTGGTACCAAAACAGATATATAGACCAATGGAACAGAACAGAGGCCTCAGAAAGAACACCACACATCTACAACCATCTGATCTTTGACAAACCTGACACAAAGAAGCAATAGGGAAAGGATTCCCTATTTAAAAAATGGTGTTGGGAAAAGTGGCTAGCCATATGCAGAACACTGAAACTGGACCCCTTCCTTACACCTTATACAAAAATTAACTCAAGATGGATTAAAGACTTAAATATAAGACCTAAAACCATAAAAACGCTAGAAGAAAACCTAGGCAATACCATTCAGGACATAGGCATGGGCAAAGACTTCGTGACTAAAACACAAAAAGCAATTGCAACAAAAGCCAAAAATTGACAAATGAGATCTAATTAAAGAGCTTCTGCACAGCAAAAGAAACTCTCATCAGAGTGAACAGGCAACCTGCAGAATGGGAGAAAATTTTTGCAATCTATCCATCTGACAAAAGGCTAATATCCAGAATCTACAAGGAAAGTAAACATATTTACAAGAAAAAAACAAACAACACCATCAAAAAGTGGGCAAAGGATATGAACAGATATTTCTCAAAAGAAGACATTTATGCAGGCAGCAAACATGGAAAATGCTCATCATCACTGTCATTAGAGAAATGCAAATCAAAACCACAATGAGATGCCATCTCATGCCAGTTAGAAAGGTGATCATTAAAAAGTCAGGAAACAACAGATGCTGGAGAGGATGCGGAGAAATAGGAACACTTTTACACTGTTGGAGGGAGTCTAAATTAGTTTGACCATTGTGGAAGACAGTCTAGTCCTCAAGGATCTAGAGCTAGAAATACCATTTGACCCAGCAATCCCATTACTGGGTATATACCTAAAGGATTATAAATCATTCTACTATAAAGACACATGCACACGTATGTTTTTTGTAGCACTATTCACAATAGCAAAGACTTGGAACCAACCCAAATGCCCACCAATGATAGATTGGATAAAGAAAATGTGGCACGTATGCACCATGGAATACTATGCAGCCATAAAAAAGGATGAGTTCATGTCCTTTGCAGGGACATGGATGAAGCTGGAAACCATTATTCTCAGCAAACTACCACAAGAACAGAAAACAAAACACTGCAACCAAACACCGCATGATCTCACTCATAAGTGGGACTTGAACAATGAGAACACATGGACACAGGGAGGGGAACATCACACACCAGGGCCTGTTGTGGGGTGGGGGGTTAGGGGAAGGATAGCATTACGGGAAATACCTAATGTAGGTGACGGATTGATGGGTGAAGCAAACCTCTATGGTATGTGTACACCTATGTAACAAACCTGCAGGTTCTGCACATGTAACCCAGACCTTAAGGCATAATAATAATATAAAAAAGAAAATGAAAACACTACATACCAAAAACTATAAGATTCAACAAAAGCTGTGATAAGAGGAAAGTTTATAGCAATGAAACCCACATCAAAAAGTAGAAAGGTTTCAAATAAATAATCTAACATTGCATTTAAAAGGAACTAGAAAAGCAAAAACAAACCAAGTTGAAATTAGTAAAGAAAAACATGCAGGTCCGAGTAGAACTAAACACAATGGAAACTAACAGAAAAATACAATGGGTAAGTGAAATGAAAATTTGGTGTGTTGAAAAGTTAAAGAAATTCAATAAATCACTTGCCAGACTAACCAAGAAAAAGGAGAGAAGACTCAAGTAAACAAAATCAGAAATGAAAAAGGAGACATTACAACTGACATCACGGAAATACAAAAGATCATCAGAGAACACTATAAACAATTATAGAATAACAAACTGGAAAATCTAGAGGAAATAAATAAATTCCTCGGCACATAAGATATACCAAGATTGAATTAGGAAGAAATAGGAAGCCTGAACAGATCAACAATGAGTAAAGAGGTGGAGTCAGCAATAAAAATCTTCCAACAAAGAAAAGTCCAGGACCAGATGGCTTCACTGCCAAATTTGACTAAACTTTCAAAAAAGAATAAACACCAATTCTCCTTAAACTATCCCAAATAATCACAGAGGAGGAAATTCTCTCCAACTCATTCTACCAGGCCAGCATTACCCTGATACCAAAACCAGATAAGGACACAATAAAAAAAAGAAAACTACAGGCCAATATCTCTAATTAACATAGATGCAAAAATTCTCAACAGAATGCTAACAAACAAAATCCAATGGCACATCAAAAAGATAATATGCCATGATTATGCAGGATTTATCCCAGACATGCAAGGAGATTCAACATACACAAATCAATAATGTAACATATCATATCAATAGAATAAAAGAAAAACCCATTTGATCATCCAATAGACACAGAAAAAGCATTTGATAAAAAATGACATTATGATAAAAGTTCTCATCAAACTAGGCATAGAAGTAATATACCTCAACATAAGAAAAATCATAGATGAAAAACCAACAGCCAACATCCTACTCAGTGGGGAAAAGCTGAAAGCCTTTTCTCTAAGAACTGGAAGAAGACAAGGATGCCCACTTTCATCACTCCTATTCAACAAAGAACTAGAAATTCTAGCTGGAGCAATTGGGCAAAAGAAAAAAATAAAATGTATCCTAATTGGAAAAGAGAAAGTCAAATTGTCCATCTTTGCTGATAATATGATCATATATCTAGAAAACCTACAGATTCCACTAAAAAAACTCTTAAACCTGATAAATTAATTCAGTAAAATTTCAGGATACAATATCAACATACAAAAATAGAAGTGTTCCTATACACTAATAATGAACTATTTGAAAAAGAAATCAAGGAGGCAATCTGGTTTACAATAGCTACAAAAAAACACACCTAAGAATAAATTTAACTAAGGAGGTGAAATTCCCCTATAAAGAATATTATAAAACACGGATGAAAGAAATTGAAGAATGCCAAAAAAAACAAACAGATATCACATGCTTATGATCAGAAGACTTTATATTGTTTAAATGAACATACTACACAAAGAAATCTACAGATTCAATGCAATCCCTATGAAAATACCAGTGTCATTTTTCACAGAAATAGAAAAAGCAATCCCAAAATTCTTATGGAACAAAAAAGAGCCAGAATAGACAAAGCAATTCTGAACAAAGAATAAAAGATAGAGGCATTACACTACTTGACTTCAAAATATATTACAAGGCTATAGTAACCAAAACAGCATGTTTTTGGTATAAAAACAGACATATAGACCAACGGCACAGAATAGAGAACCCAGAAATAAATCTACATTTTTAAAGCCAGCTAATTTTTGACAAAGGTATCAAGAATATGCATTGGGGAAAGGATACCTTCTTCAATAAATAGTACTGGGAAAACTGGATAGCCATATGTGGAAGAATGAAACTGGACCCCTATCTCTAAGCATATACAAAATCGACTCAAAATGGTTTAAAGAGTTAAATGTAAGACCCTAAACTACAAAACTACTAGAAGAAAACATAGGAAAAATACCTTAGAACATTGGTCTGGGCAAAGATTATATGGTTAAAACCTTAAAAACACAGACAACAAAAACAAAACTAGACAAAACTATATTAAACTAAAACTAGACAGAACTATATTAAACTAAAAACCTTCTGTATAGCAAAATAAACAATCAACAGAGTGAAGAGATAACCTGTTAAATAGGAGAAAATATTTGCAAAACTATGCATGTGATAGGAGACTAATATCCAGAGTATACAAGGAACTCAGACAACTCAGCAGTAAGAAAAAAATAATAATCCTATTAAAAAGTAGACAAAGAACATAAATAGGCATTTTTCAAAAGAAGACATACAAATGGTCAACAGGTATATGAAAAAGAACAAAATCATGGCATTTGCAGCAACATAGATGGTACTGGAAGTCATTATGTTAAACATAATAAACCAGGCACAACATCACTAATGTTTAACTCACCAATCACCAAAAAAATGCAAATCAAAACCACAAAGAGATATCATTTAATCAGTTAGAATGACTATTATTAAAAAGACAAAAATAACAGATTTTGGCAAAAATGCAGAGAAAAGGGAACACTTACATACTGTTGATTGGAATGTACATTAATCCAGGTCCTATGGAAAACGGAATAAAGATTTCCCTAAAAATTAAAAATAGAACTACATATGATTCAGCATTCCTACTACTGGGTATTTATCCAAGGGAAATACAGTCAGTATATCAAAGAGATACCCACACTTGAATGTTTATTACAGCATATTCACAATAGCAAGGATATGGAACAACCTAAGTGTCCATCAATGAGTAAATGAAAAAGAAAATATGGTATGTATACAAAATGGAATACTATTCAGCCATAAAAAAAGAATGCAATCACATCATTTGTAGTAACATGGAGGGTACAAGAGATTGTTATGTTAAGTGTAATAAGCCAGACACAGAAAGACAAACATTGTATGTTCACACTCATATGTGGAAGCTTAAAATGTTGATATCATAAAAGTAGAGAGTAGAATGATAGACATCAGAGGCTGGGAAGGATGTGTGGGTGGGTAGCAGGTGGAGTGAATGAAGAGAAGTTGGTTAATGGGTGCAAACGTACAATTAGAAGGAATAAGTTATAATGTTCACTAGCAGAGTAGGGTGACAGTAGTCAACAACAATGTATTATATATTTCAAAATAGCTAGAAGAGAAGATTTTCAATGCTCCCAACACATAGAAATTATACATACTCAAAGAGATGAATACTCTAAATACCCTGACCCCTTACCTAATCATTACATATCTATACGTGGAACAAAATAGCAAGTGTACTCCATGAATATGTACAAAAATTAGGTATCAATTTTTAAAAGTACAATAAAAAAAAGAAATCAAGGATCAGGAAACTAAGGGCAGCTACCCAAATTAAAAGTAACAATTCAGAGGTGATTAGGTCTGGAGGGAGCCAAGATGGCCGAATAGGAACAGCTCCAGTCTACAGCTCCCAGCGTGAGCTACGCAGAAGACGGGTGATTTCTGCATTTCCATCTGAGGTACCGGGTTCATCTCACTAGGGAGTGCCAGACAGTGGGCGTGGGTCAGTGGGTGTGCGCACCGTGCGCGAGCCTAAGAAGGGTGAGGCATTGCCTCACTCGGGAAGCGCAAGGGGTCAGGGAGTTCCCTTTCCTAGTCAAAGAAAGGGGTGACAGATGGCACTTGGAAAATCAGATCACTCCCACCCAAATACTGCGCTTTTCCGACGGGCTTAAAAAACGGCGCACCAGGAGATTAATATCCCGCACCTGGCTCAGAGGGTCCTACGCCCACGGAGTCTCGCTGATTGCTAGCACAGCAGTCTGAGATCAAACAGCAAGTCGGCAGCGAGGCTGGGGGAGGGGCGCCCGCCATTGCCCAGGCTCGCTTAGGTAAACAAAGCAGCCTGGAAGCTTGAACTGGGTGGAGCCCACCACAGCTCAAGGAGGCCTGCCTGCCTCTGTAGGCTCCACCTCTGGGGGCAGGGCACAGACAAACAAAAAGACAGCAGTAACCTTTGCAGACTTAAATATCCCTGTCTGACAGCTTTGAAGGGAGCAGTGGTTCTCCCAGCACGCAGCTGGAGATCTGAGAACGGGCAGACTGCCCCCTCAAGTGGGTCCCTGACCCCTGACCCCCGAGCAGCCTAACTGGGAGGCACCCCCCAGCAGGGGCAGACTAACACCTCACACGGCCCGCCTGGTACTCCAACAGACCTGCAGCTGAGGGTCCTGTCTGTTAGAAGGAAAACTAACAAACAGAAAGGACATCCACACCAAAAACCCATCTGTACATCAACATCATCAAAGACCAAAAGTAGATAAAACCACAAAGATGGGGAAAAAACAGAGCAGAAAAACTGGAAACTCTAAAAAGCAGAGCGCCTCTCCTCCTCCAAAGGAACACACTTCCTCACCAGCAACAGAACAAAGATGGACGGAGAATGACTTTGACGAGCTGAGAGAAGAAGGCTTCAGATGATCAAATTACTCCGAGCTACGGGAGGATATTCAAACCAAAGGCAAAGAAGTTGAAAACTTTGAAAAAAATTTAGAAAAATGTATAACTAGAATAACCAATACAGAGAAGTGCTTAAAGGAGCTGATGGAGCTGAAAACCAAGGCTTGAGAACTACGTGAAGAATGCAGAAGCCTCAGGAGCCGATGCGATCAAATGGAAGAAAGGGTATCAGCGATGGAAGATGAAATGAATGAAATGAAGCGAGAAGGGAAGTTTAGAGAAAAAAGAATAAAAAGAAACAAGCAAAGCCTCCAAGAAATGTGGGACTATGTGAAAAGACCAAATCTACGTCTGATTGGTGTACCTGAAAGTGATGGGGAGAATGGAACCAAGTTGGAAAACACTCTGCAGGATATCATCCAGGAGAACTTCCCCAATCTAGCAAGGCAGGCCAACATTCAGATTCAGGAAATACAGAGAATGCCACAAAGATACTCCTCGAGAAGAGCAACTCCAAGACACATAATTGTCAGATTCACCAAAGTTGAAATGAAGGAAAAAATGTTAAGGGCAGCCAGAGAGAAAGGTTGGGTTACCCTCAAAGGGAAGCCCATCAGACTAACAGCGGATCTCTCGGCAGAAACTCTACAAGCCAGAAGACAGTGGGGGCCAATATTCAACATTCTTAAAGAAAAGAATTTTCAATCCAGAATTTCATATCCAGCCAAACTAACCTTCATAAGTGAAGGAGAAATAAAATACTTTACAGACAAGCAAATGCTCAGAGATTTTGTCACCACCAGGCCTGCCTTAAAAGAGCTACTGAAGGAAGGGCTAAACACGGAAAGGCACAACCGGTACCAGCCGCTGCAAAATCATGCCAAAATGTAAAGACCATTGAGACTAGGAAGAGACTGCATCAACTAACGAGCAAAATAGCCAGCTAACATCATAATGACAGGATCAAATTCACACATAACAATATTAACCTTAAATGTAAATGGACTAAATGCTCCAATTAAAAGACACAGACTGGCAAATTGGATAAAGAGTCAAGACCCATCAGTGTGCTGTATTCAGGAAACCCATCTCACATGCAGAGACACACATAGGCTCAAAATAAAAGGATGGAGGAAGATCTACCAAGCAAATGGAAAACAAAAACAGGCAGGGGTTGCAATCCTAGTCTCTGATAAAACAGACTTTAAACCAACAAAGATCAAAAGAGACAAAGAAGGCCATTACATAATGGTAAAGGGATCAATTCAACAAGAAGAGCTAACTATCCTAAATATATATGCACCCAATACAGGAGCACCCAGATTCATAAAGCAAGTCCTGAGTGACCTACAAAGAGACTTAGACTCCCACACATTAATAATGGGAGACTTTAACACCCCACTGTCAACATTAGACAGATCAGTGAGACAGAAAGTCAGCAAGGATACCCAGGAATTGAACTCAGCTCTGCACCAAGCAGACCTAATAGACATCTACAGAACTCTCCACCCCAAATCAACAGAATATACATTTTTTTCAGCACCACACCACACCTATTCCAAAATTGACCACATACTTGGAAGTAAAGCTCTCCTCAGTAAATGTAAAAGAACAGAAATTATAACAAACTATCTCTCAGATTGCAGTGCAATCAAGCTAGAACTCAGGATTAAGAATCTCACTCAAAACCGCTCAACTACATGGAAACTGAACAACCTGCTCCTGAATGACTACTGAGTACATAACGAAAAGAAGGCAGAAATAAAGATGTTCTTTGAAACCAACGAGAGCCAAGACACAACATACCAGAATCTCTGGGATGCATTCAAAGCAGTGTGTAGAGGGAAATTTATAGCACTAAATGCCCACAAGAGAAAGCAGGAAAGATCCAAAATTGACACCCTAACATCACAATTAAAAGAACTAGAAAAGCAAGAGCAAACACATTCAAAAGCTAGCAGAAGGCAAGAAATAACTAAAATCAGAGCAGAACTGAAGGAAATAGAGATACAAAAAACCCTTCAAAAAATTAATGAATCCAGGAGCTGGTTTTTTGAAAGGATCAACAAAATTGATAGACCGCTAGCAAGATTAATAAAGAAAAAAAGAGAGAAGAATCAAATAGATGCAATAAAAAATGATAAAGGGGATATCACCACCGATCTCACAGAAATACAAACTACCATCAGAGAATACTACAAACACCTCTACGCAAATAAACTAGAAAATCTAGAAGAAATGGATAAATTCCTCAACACATACACTTTCCCAAGACTAAACCAGGAAGAAGTTGAATCTCTGAATAGACCAATAACAGGAGCTGAAATTGTGGCAATAATCAATAGCTTACCAACCAAAAAAAGTCCAGGACCAGATGGATTCACAGCCGAATTCTACCAGAGGTATAAGGAGGAGCTGGTACCATTCCTTCTGAAACTATTCCAATCAATAGAAAAAGAGGGAATCCTCCCTAACTCATTTTATGAGGCCAGCATCATCCTGATACCAAACCCTGGCAGAGACACAACCAAAAAAGAGAATTTTAGACCAATATCCTTGATGAACATTGATGCAAAAGTCCTCAATAAAATACTGACAAACCAAATCCAGCAGCACATCAAAAAGCTTATCCACCATGATCAAGTGGGCTTCATCCCTGGGATGCAAGGCTGGTTCAATATACGCAAATCAATAAATGTAATCCAGCATATAAACAGAACCAAAGACAAAAACCACATGATTATCTCAATAGATGCAGAAAAGGCCTTTGACAAAATTCAACAACACTTCATGCTAAAAACTCTCAATAAATTAGGTATTGATGTGACGTATCTCAAAATAATAAGAGCTATCTATGACAATCCCACAACCAATATCATACTGAATGGGCAAAAACTGGAAGCATTCTCTTTGAAAACTGGCACAAGGCAGGGATGCCCTCTCTCACCACTCCTATTCAACATAGTGTTGGAAGTTCTGGGCAGGGCAATTAGGCAGGAGAAGGAAATAAAGGGTATTCAATTAGGAAAAGAGGAAGTCAAATTGTCCCTGTTTGCAGACGACATGATTGTATATCTAGAAAACCCCATTGTCTCAGCCCAAAATCTCCTTAAGCTGATAAGCAACTTCAGCAAAGTCTCAGGATACAAAATCAATGTACAAAAATTACAAGCATTCTTATACACCAATAACAGACAAACAGAGAGCCAAATCATGAGTGAACTCCCATTCACAATTGCTTCAAAGAGAATAAAATACCTAGGAATCCAACTTACAAGGGACGTGAAGGACCTCTTCAAGGAGAACTACAAACCACTGCTCAATGAGATAAAAGAGGATACAAACAAATGGAAGAACATTCCATGCTCATGGGTAGGAAGAATCAATATCATGAAAATGGCCATACTGCCCAAGGTAATTTACAGATTCAATGCCATCCCCATCAAGCTACCAATGACTTTCTTCACAGAATTGGAAAAAACTACTTTAAACTTCATATGGAACCAAAAAAGAGCCTGCATCGCCAAGTCAATCCTAAGCCAAAAGAACAAAGCTGGAGGCATCACACTACCTGACTTCAAACTATACTACAAGGCTACAGTAACCAAAACAGCATGGTACTGGTACCAAAACAGAGATATAGATCAATGGAACAGAACAGAGCCCTCAGAAATAACGCCGCATATCTACAACTATCTGATCTTTGACAAACCTGAGAAAAACAAGCAATGGGGAAAGGATTCCCTATTTAATAAATGGTGCTGGGAAAACTGGCTAGCCATATGTAGAAAGCTGAAACTGGATCCCTTCCTTACACCTTATACAAAAATCAATTCAAGATGGATTAAAGACTTAAACATTAGACCTAAAACCATAAAAACCCTAGACGAAAACCTAGGCATTACCATTCAGGACATAGGCATGGGCAAGGACTTCATGTCTAAAACGCCAAAAGCAATGGCAACAAAAGCCAAAATTGACAAATGGGATCTAATTAAACTCAAGAGCTTCTGCACAGCAAAAGAAACTGCCATCAGAGTGAACAGGCAACCTACAAAATGGGAGAAAATTTTCGCAACCTACTTATCTGACAAAGGGCTAATATCCAGAATCTACAATGAACTCCAACAAATTTACAAGAAAAAAACAAACAACCCCATCAAAAAGTGGGCGAAGGACATGAACAGACACTTCTCAAAAGAAGACATTTATGCAGCCAGAAAACACATGAAAAAATGCTCACCATCACTGGCCATCAGAGAAATGCAAATCAAAACCACAATGAGATACCATCTCACACCAGTTAGAATGGCAATCATTAAAAAGTCAGGAAACAACAGGTGCTGGAGAGGATGTGGAGAAATAGGAACACTTTTACACTGTTGGTGGGACTGTAAACTAGTTCAACCCTTGTGGAAGTCAGTGTGGCGATTCCTCAGGGATCTAGAACTAGAAATTCCATTTGACCCAGCCATCCCATTACTGGGTATATACCCAAAGGACTATAAATCATGCTGCTATAAAGACACATGCACACGTATGTTTATTGTGGCATTATTCACAATAGCAAAGACTTGGAACCAACCCAAATGTCCAACAATGATAGACTGGATTAAGAAAATGTGGCACATATACACCATGGAATACTATGCAGCCATCAAAAATGATGAGTTCATGTCCTTTGTAGGGACATGGATGAAATTGGAAATCATCATTCTCAGTAAACTATTGCAAGAACAAAAAAACCAAACACCGCATATTCTCACTCATAGGTGGGAATTGAATAATGAGAACACATGGACACAGGAAGGGGAACATCACACTCTGGGGACTGTTGTGGGTTGGGGGAGCGGGGAGGGATAGCATTGGGAGATATACCTAATGCTAGATGACGAGTTAGTGGGTGCAGCGCACCAGCATGGCACATGTACACATATGTAACTAACCTGCACATTGCACACATGTACCCTAAAACCTAAAGTATAATAATAATAAATAAATAAATTTTTTTAAAAAGTAACAATTCATTGCTCTGAACCTTAGTCATTTTTCAGATCCAGAACCCATTGATTAAAAGAGAGGTAAGGCCAATGTCAAGAAGGGTATTTCCTAGATTAGCTTCTAACATTTTCATAATTTGAAGTCTTACATTTAAATCTTTAATTTATCTTGAGTTAATTTTTGTATATTGTGAAAGGTAGGGGTCCAATTTTACTCTTCTGCATAGGGCTAGCCAGTTATCCCAGCACCATTTATTAAATAAGGAGTTATTTCCCTATTGCTTGTTTTTGTTGGCCTTGGCAAAGAATTTTTAGCTAAGTCCCCAAAAGCAATTGGAACACCAAAAATAATGTGTTATGGATCTATGTGACATAACTAATTAAACTGAAGAGCTTTTGCATAGCAAAAGAAACTATTAAGAGAATAAATAGACAATTTACAGAATGGGAAAAAATATCACAAACAATTCATTCAGCAAAGGTATAATATCCAGAATCTATAAGGAACTTAAACAAATCAGCAAGCAAAAATCAAATAACCTCATTATAATATGAGCAAATGACATGAACAGACACTTCTCAAAAGAAGACATATAATCAGCCAACAAACATGAAAACATGCTCAACATCACTAATCATCAGAGAAATGCAAATCAAAACCACAATGAGATAAACATACGTGTGTCATCTACCAGACCTGTGTCATCTACCAGTACCTTTTGTTTGATTCACATCTATGGCCTTGTGGGTTATATATGGGGGCACCCATTATGGCTGCCTGATGGAGGGGGCAAATGGGTTGATTAAGAGAAGGGTTGGCATGATATATGGGCTAAGCCAAAAATGTCTCACTCAAGGGTAGTTTTGATATGAAGTAGAGAGACTAAGCCCTCTCAATGGGCAAGTCTTTCCCCTTTGTGTGGTTAGAATATGTACAGGCAGTGGGCTGGGTGTGGTGGCTCACACCTGTAATCCCAGCACTTTGGGAGGCCGAGGCGGGTGGATCACGAGGTCAGGAGATTGAGACCATCCTGGCTAACATGGTGAAACCCCATCTCTACTAAAAAAAAAAAAAAAAAAAATTAGCCAGGCATGGTGTTGGGCCCCTGTAGTCCCAGCTACTTGGGAGGCTGAGACAGCAGAATGGCGTGAAACTGGGAGGCGGAGCTTGCAGTGAGCCGAGATCGCACCGCTGCACTCCAGCCTGGGCGACTGAGCAAGACTCCGTCTCAAAAAAAAAAAAGAATATGTACAGGCAGTAGTAAATAGCATGGCTAGTTGGTCAAGGGTCTAAAAGGGGACTAGGACAAGGTCTGTGGTAGAGGCATTCATGTGGACATTTGTGAGTGGGTATAATGTGTAAAGATCTTTGTATTGCATGTTAATGCCCACCAGAGAGCATCTGCCTAGAAGTGACACTAAACAATTAAGTAAACACAATGACTTTTTCTGTTGACATCAGTCAGCCTCTGTCATCAGGCATGCCAGTGCTGGTGCAATGAGCTCATAATTAAAATAGCCATGGTGGCAGGGGCAGAAGCCATGCATGGGCTCAACAGCACAGTCTCCCACTTATCAAGGCTAATCTAACTACTGCTACAGCCTAATATTCAACCATAAATACCAACAATGAGCTCCTGAATGTGGCACCATCCCTCAAGAACACCACCCATTCACTTTGTGACAAGTTGATTACTTTGGACTTTTCCTTCCTAGAAGAGGCAGTAATTCATTTTCACTGGAACAGACAGCCATTCCAGGTAGGTTTTCCTTTTCTACCTTAAAGACCTTAGCCAGTGTAGAGACTGAATGTTTATGTCTCCTCAATATTTGTATGTTGAAATCCTAACCCACAATGTGATGGTTTTAGGAGGTGGGGCTTTGGGGAGGTAATTAGGTCATTAGAGTGGAGCTCTCATGAATGAGTTTAGTGCTCTTATAAGAAGAGACACAAGATCTTACCTTCTATCTCTGCTCTCCACCTTATGAGGATACAACAAGAAGACAGGCCCTCTGTAAACCAGGAAGTGGCCCCTCTCTAGACCCAGGATCAGCTGGCACCTTGATCTTGGACTTTCCAGTCCCTACATTATGAGAAATGAATGTTGGTTGTTCAAGCCACTCAGTCTACGATAATCTGTTATAGCAGCCAAAAGTAAGCCAGCACCACTATCTGAAGGCTTACAGAGTGTTCGATCCAACAACACAGGAGCCCCTTTAATAGTATATCAGAGTAAAAGATATGAGGCCATGGACCCATGACCATAGGATTCACTGATCTTGTGACATATCACACCACCTAGTTTGAAAGAATGATGGGACAGCCTATTGATGTCACCGCTGAGGCACCAGCTCAAGGATGATACCTTGTGAGGATAGACCACCATTCTTCATATGACATAGTTTACACGTTGTGATTCCATGCAGCACACAAGCAACAGCAGTAATACAATGCTGTGACTTCAATAAGTAGAATATATGGTTCTGGAGACCAAGAGATGGAAGTAGAATGATCCTGCTTACCATCATTCCCAGTAATTATCTTTGGGAATTTGTGCTTCCTGTCCCCACAACTCTAGGCTCTGTGGATTTAAGATCCTGGTTTACAAAGAGGGAAAGTATCCAACAGAGGACTCGGCAAAAATCCCATTGAACTTTAAGCTATGGCTGCTATCCAGGCATTTTGGGTTCCTCATGCCAAGGACCAGCAGACAAGAAGAGGAGTCACTATTCTGGCAGGCATAATTTACCCTGATAATTTACCAGGAGGAGGTAGGGCTGCTGCACAGTAGTGGCAGGGAAGAATGTATTTGACATCCCAGTGATCCACATGGATGTCCTTGGGTACTCTTTTGCCTAATTTTGACAATAAACGGACAAATGCAGCAACCTCAGCCTGAGTATGGGTGCCAGGGATGCAGATACCTGAAGTTTGAGGGTCTGGTTCATCTTTCCAGGAAAACCAACAAGTTCAAGATGTACTACTGATGATAAGGAGAATCTCGAATGGATATTAGAAGAAGGAAATGATGAGTATCATTTGTGGCCCTGGGAACAGCTGCAGCAGAATGGGCTACAGCTGGCTCACTAATCTTCTTTTAAGTTTCCTCCAAGAAAAGAGCCCTCCAGAATCTTGAAGGAGCTGCTGTCAGGACTTATGGGAAGAAATGGAACTACATGGTTCAAGTTTTCACTCAGGAGTGCAGAACCTATCCCCTAGCTTTCAAGAGTGCTGCCAGCTGGTGGCCCTCAGCCCTCTCCCATCAGCACTCCCTGGAGACTGCCCTTGGCTGAAAAGAGCCATTTGGTTCAGATTACATCACCTTCCTGGGCCCTGCATCTAGTAATTGCTTGATCCAAGAGGGGAAAGTAATACAAAAACCTGACACTTCTACCCCAACTTGGGTTATCTCTGAAGGGTTACCCAAGGTCCAGAGTTCTCTGCAGGGCTGAGCAAGACCTGTGTTGTGGCTATATTCCAGCCACCTTTTCTCTTTGTCCAATCCTGCTTCCTTCTCTTCCCTCACTGATATTAATTCTAAAAGCACACTCTAATAAAATACTAATTTCTATCTCATAGACTACTTCTCAAGGAATCTGACCTATAACTATGTTACTTTTTCATATTATTTCAAATAGACATGATGACTACATTCATTAGAAAATATTTATTGAGTGCCTAATACATTTCAGTTCTGTTCTAGGTCCATACAGCCTCAGCTCTCATGGAGCTTACATTTTAGAGGCAGGAGTTAAATAACAAGGAAATAAACTAATAATGGATAAAAGAACTATCAGATAGTTATTAGTCTTATGCAGAGAATTAAAATGGTGCGATGTTGTGATGTGACAGAAAGTGATTGAATGGCCACTTTCTTTTTTTTTTTTTTTTTTTTTTTAGGCAGAGTCTTGCTCTGTCGCCCAGGCTGGAGTGCAGTGGCATGATCTCAGCTCATGCAACTTCCGCCTCCCAGGTTCAAGCGCTTCTCCTGCCTCAGCCTCCTGAATAACTGGGATTACAGGAGCCCGCCACCATGCCCAGCTAATTTTTGTATTTTTAGTAGAGACGGGTTTCACCATGTTGGTCAGGCTGGTCTCAAACTTCTGACCTCATGATCTGCCCGCCTCAGCCTCCTTAAAGGCCTCTCTAAGGAGGTGCCATGAAAGCTGAGACTTGAATGTTAAGGAATCAGTGATGTGAATATAAGGGCAACAACATTCCAGGCAAAGAGAATGGCTCATATAAAGACTTACGATTGAAATAGGTTTGGTGTGTTCAAGGAGAGAAGGATGGTGATGCGGCTAGACCTTGATGGGAGTAGCAAAGAGTACAGCATAAGATAATCAGAGGTACCTGAAAGCAAGATGGGTCACCAGCAGCTCTACTGGAGCCATCTGTGAAGATTTGGTCAGAGTTCTCACTCTTATCACATCTACTCAAACTTGCATGGTTGTGATCCAGAAACATGGCCTCAATATGTGCTGCCAGTGTTTCCATCAGTATAAAAGGATATAGATTTCATTAAGTTGGACTAAGTGATCTTCCTTGAATGGATTATCCAAGGCATCCACCTCATGAAAGAAACCATGGTAGCTCTTTGTACATAAAATAAAAATCAGAGGTAGACATGGCATAGGGAATATAGGAGGTTTGGGAGGGAGAGTTTATTTGGAGAGCAGAAAATTTAAAAATTCTAGTCAAATGTGGTGGAATTAATAGGTAGAACTGAAGGCTCATTTGTGATAGAGATCATGGATTTAAAGCAAGCGAAAAGAGTGGCGTATTTTTTTTCCAGCATTGTTCAGCCATTGAGTCAAGCAAGAAATAGGCAGATAGGATTACTTGTGTTGAGCCTTTGGCACATTAGACTGATGAAAGGAGAGCATGTGAGGGAATTAAGGGTTTTGTCATGAGAGAGATAGAATCTAAGCTGGGTAAGAGAGGCATAAAGTGGTAATGCCTATTGAAAGAATGGTAGATTTAGTGGGTTGGAGATCTAGATGAGAGCAAAGGATTACTTGAGTAGGAGTTCTAAAGCAGGTGAGATTGAAAGGCAAGCTGGAGGGTACATAGAAAGGGGTATTTGAAATGGACCTTTTTGAGATTGTGCTGTCATTGGTGGTAGTAAAGTCAAAGATGTGGCTCTGGAGTAGATGGTTAGGATAGGGTGAAGGAAAAAATATCTTTGCAAGTCAGAAGGCTGAGAGAAACCAGCACATTGCAGGGATTAGCCACATGGATGTAGAAGTTACTGATAATGGAAGTCACTGAGTCAGATATTGAAATCACATTAAAATGGAAGAGTAATTGTGTGACAACAAAGGGAGTAGTCAAAGTTTGATGACATACATTTCAAATAATATATTTTAAAATATTTTCCCATCTGGAATTTTTCATTTGTCTATTTTTAATAGAATTTATTTTTAAAATTTTTAGATTTACAGAAAAATTGAGAAAGTAATAGAGTTCCCATACACCAGCACCAAATTTCCCCAGTCATTAACATCTTACATTAGTATGGTACATTTGTTGCAATTAATGAATCAATGTTGGCGCATTATTGTCAACTAAATTCCATACTCTATACAGATTTACTTAGTATTTACCTAATGTCATTTTTCTGTTCAGGAGGATCCCATCCAAGATATGACATTATGTTTAGTAGCCATGTTTCCATAGCTTATTCTTGGCTGTGATATTTTCTCAGACTTGTGTTTGATGACCTTTACAGTTTTGAGGAATACTCTCCAGGTGCCATATAGGATACATCTCTATTGAAATTTTTCTAATATTTTTTCTTAATAAAACTAGGGTATGGGGGAAGATCACAGACACAAAGTACCATTATCATTGCATCATATCAAGGGCATATACTATCAACATGAATAATCCCTGATGATGTTATTTGATTACTTGCCTAAGGTGTAGTGTTTGCAATATTTCTCCACTGTAAAATTGCTTCTCTTCCATATAGTACTCTGACTTCCTTCCAAAGAGGGGAAAAGGAGCAATTTTACCTTGGAGAAATATTGAGCCCCACACTTGAAGAGTGTTGAGCCCACGCTTAAAGAGTAAAGCCTTATGCATTCCCTCCCTGGGCTTGGAATATCTGCATAGATTACTTGGAATTCTCCACCCCATGAAAGAAACCATGCTACTTCTTTGTATATAAAATTAAAAATTTTTAAAAAGATAATCAGAGGTAGACATGTAGAGAATATAGAAGGTTTGAGAGGGAGAGTTTATTTGTAGAGTTCTGTCTCTTTTTCCTAATTTATTAATTTATTCAATCATTTATGTCTGTCAGTATGGGATCACAAATAGCTTACTATAGATACAGCTAGTTACATATAGAAATATTTATAGATATGTAAGTTCCTTTGCCTTAAGTCTTAGAGATTCTATTCATTTCAAAGTTACTTAGATCATACCTTTCCACCCACCCCTTTCAGTGAGGTTCCACACACATGTAAAAGATAGATTCTCTTGTCATTGTCTGCATTTTTTTCCCAGGATCCCCTCACATCCTAAATGCTTTTGTGAAAATTTGCATACATTAAAGCTTACTCCTTTTTAAGTAAAGTTTATGAGTTTTAACAAATGTGTGATGTCATGTGTCCATAATTACAGAATAGTTTCACTACCCTAAAATTCCTTGTTTTTCACCTATTCAACCCTTCCCCTATCCTCTAACCCCAGCAACTATGGATCTTGTTACTGGCTTTACAATTTCTCCTTTTTTAGAATGTAATATAATTGGAATTATACAGCATATAGCATTTTTAAGACTGGCTTATTTTACTTAGTAATATACATGTAAGGTTCCTTCTTATAAGAAGAGGAAAATGCCACTTGAAGATAGAGACATACAGGGGGAAGAAGGCGACATTAGTTTTAGAAAAAGAAGACTTCAGAACAAGGAAAATAATCAGAGATTAATTATCAGAGCCAATTCCCCAAGAAGTCATAACAATCTTTATCATGTACTTATCTACCAATAGAATGTTAAAATATGAGGTAAAAATGATAAAATTGCAAGAGTAAATAGACAAATACACTATTACAGTTGGAGACTCCATCACTCCTCATTAAGTAATTGATGAGGCAGAAATTGGTAACGATAGAGTTGACCTGAACAGTGCTGTCAACCAAGTTGATCAAATTGACATTTATAGACTACTCCATCCAGCAATAGCAGAATACACATTCTTCTCAACCCCCCATGGAATATCCACCAAGATGGCCCATAAAATACACCTTAATAAAGAAAAATATATAGTTTATGTTCTCAGATTACAATGTAATTTAACTAGTAATTAACAGAAAGCTAGATGAAAATTTTCAAAATGTTTATAGATAACACAACATACTTCTAATAACCATAGGTGGAAGAAGTCTGAGAAACTAAAAGTATTTTAAACTAAATGAAAATATAAGTACAACTTAGTGAGATTTGTGGGAGCAGCACAAAAGTGGAATTTTTCTTGGCTCTTTCTCACAAGATCCAGGTGGGATTCCTGAGACTACAGCACCCTGGACTTTTTCACTCTCATGTCAGTTCACACTCAGCCTCCAGCAGTTCATCAAAGTTACCATTTAAGTGTTCCTACCAATTTTGGCTCTATCAACTTGTACTCCAGGTAAGCTGACTGTGGCTGTGATTTTCTTTATTTACCCTTCTTTCCAGATTTTGGGGTAGCAATTTGTTCTGTGATCTCAATTTTCTCAGGACTCCAGGGACAGTAACTGAATTTTTATTTGTTCAGCTTTTTTTCTTGTTATAAGCATGGGAATGATGACTCATAGGCTCCTTTTATGTCAGAACTGACTGATATTTGTTTTTTTAATAAGTAATTTACTCACATGGTTCAAAATTCAAAAGCATGCAGTAACAAATGGTTCTCTTCTATTTCATTCTTAGTTGCCATTTTTCCTGCCTGAAGTCTACCAGTCTTATTTCTTTCTGCTTATCTTTTCAGGAATGCTCTAAGCACATATACAAGCATCTGGGTTTTTTTTCCCCACACAATTGATAGCATATTCTATGCCCTATTTTGTATTTTCCTTTTAAAAATTAGTACATTTCAGAGGCAATTCCATGTCAGTTCCATGACAAACATCCTTTTAAAAGTTATGTAATATTTCATCATATTTCCCTATTGAAGGATATTTAGGTTGTGTCCAATGTTGACCATTCCAAAAAACACTGCAGAAGTGACTAACTCCATATATCTTTGTGTGGTGCATGAGCATATCTGATATACATATTCTGAAAAGTGGAATTGAGGGGTAAATGTTATGTTCACCTTTAATTCTGACAGATATTGCTAAATTATCTTCCATATAAATTTCACCAGTTTATATTACCATCAGAAATATATGAGAACAACCCCCCCACATCCTTGCCATCACTTGGGGAAAAATGGCATCTTATGGTTGAAATTCGCATTTCTCTTATGAATGAGATTGGGCATCCTTTAATATATTAAGCCATCACTTTTTACTCCTATCTTTTGCTCAGTTTCTTATTAGTTTTTACCTTTTCTATTCACGTAAAGTAACTCTTTAAATATTAAGGATATTGAACAGGGCTGGCAAGATGGCCCAATAGGAATAGCTCCGGTCTGTAGCTCCCAACGAGATCAATGCAGAAGGCGGGTGATTTCT
The DNA here is from genome assembly GCF_028885655.2 of Pongo abelii. Lineage (NCBI taxonomy): Eukaryota > Metazoa > Chordata > Mammalia > Primates > Hominidae > Pongo > Pongo abelii. The sequence goes on along the minus strand of NC_071990.2, from coordinate 118,278,129 downwards.
GCATTTCCAACTGAGGTACCCAGATCATCTCATTGGGACTGGTTAGACACTGAGTACAGCCCATGGAGGGCGAGCTGAAGCAGAGTGGGGTGTCACCTCACCCAGGAAGTGCAAGAGGTCAGGCAACTCCCTCCCCTAGCCAAGGGAAGCGTTGAGTGACTGTGCCATGAGGAACGGTGCACTCCGGCCCAGATACTATGCTTTTCCCATGGTCTTAGCAACCCACAGACCAGGAGATTCTCTCGGTTGCCTATATACCAGGGCCCTGGGTTTCAAGCACAAAACTAGGCAGCCATTTGGGCAGACACTGAATTAGCTGCAGGAGTTTTTTTTTTTTTTTTTTTTTTTCATATGCCAGTGATGTCTGGAACGCCAGTGAGATGGAAACCTTCATTCCCCTGGAAAGGGGACTGAAGCCAGGAAGCCAAGTGATCTAGCACAGCAGATCCCACCCCGACGAAGCCCAGCAAGCTAAGATCTACTGGCTTGAAATTCTCACTGCCAGCACGTCAGTCTGAATTCAACCTGGGATGCTTGAGCTTGGAGGTGGGAGAAGCATCCACCATTACTGAGGCTTGAGTAGGCGGTATTCCCCTTTTGTAAACAAAGCCCCTGGGAAGTTCAAACTGGGTGGAGCCCATTGCAGATCCACAAAGCCACTGTAGCCAGATTACCTATCTAAATTCCTCCTCTCTGGGCAGGGCATCTCTGAAAGGAAGGCAACAGCCACAGTCAGGGGCTTATAGATCAAACTCCCATCTCCCTGGGACAGAATACATGGGGGAAGGGGCAGCTATAGGCTCAGCTTCAGCAGACTTAAATGTTCCTGCCTGTCAGCTCTGAAGAGAGCAGCAAATCTCCCAGCACAGTGCTCAAGCTCTGCTAAGGGACAGACTCCCTCCTCAAGTGAGTCCTGACCCCTGTGCCTCCTGACTGGGAGACACCTCCCAGCAGGGGTCGACAGACACCTCATGCAGGAGAGCTCTGGCTGGCATCTGGCAGGTGTCCCTCTGGGACAAAGCTTCCAGAGGAAGGAACAGGCAGCAATCTTTGCTGTTCTGCAGCTTCTGCTAGTGATACCCAGGCAAACAGGGTCTAGAGTGGACCTCCAGCAAACTCCAGCAGACCTGGAACAAGACAGAAAGGAATAGCATCAACATCAACAAAAAGGACGTACACAAAAACCCCATCCAAATGTCAACAACATCAAAGAAAAAAGGTAGATAAATCCATGAAGATGAGAAAACCCAGCACAAAAAGGCCAAAAACTCCAAAAACCAGAATGAATGCCTCTTCTCCTCCAAAGGATCACAACTCTTCACCAGCAAGGGAACAAAACTGGATGGAGAATGAGTTTGACAAATTGACAGAAGTAGGCTTCAGAAGGTGGGTAATAACAAACTCTTTCGAGCTAAAGGAGCATGTTCTGACCCAATGTAAGGAAGCTAAGAACCTTGATAAAAGGTTAGAGGAATCGCTAACTAGAATAACCAGTTTAGAGAAGAACATAAATGAGCTGATGGAGCTGGAAAACACGGCACAAGAACTTCGTGAAGCATACACAAGTATCAATACCTGAATCAATCAAGTGGAAGAAAGGATATCAGAGATTGAAGATCAACTTAATGAAATAAAGCAAGAAGACGAGATGAGAGAAAAAACAATGAAAAGGAATGAACAAAGCCTCCAAGAAATATGGGACTACGTGAAAAGACCAAACCTACATTGATTTGTGTACCTGAAAGTGATGGGGAGAATGGTATCAAGTTGGAAAACACTCTTCAGAATATTATCCAGGAGAACTTCCCCAACCTAGTAAGACAGGCCAACATTCAAATTCAGGAATTACAGAGAACACCACAAGAATACTCCTTGAGAAGAGCAACCCCAAGACACGTAATCATCAGATTCGCCAAGGTTGAAATGAAGGAAAAAATGTTAAGGGAAGCCAGAGAGAAAGGTCAGATTACCCATAAGGGAAGCCCATCAGACTAACAGAAGATCTCTTGGCAGAAACCCTACAAGCCAGAAGAGAGTGGGGACCAATATTCAACATTCTTAAAGAAAAGAATTTTCAACCCAGAATTTCATATCCAGCAAAACTAAGCTTCATAAGCAAAGGGAGAAATAAAATCCTTTAAAGGCAGGCAAATGCTGAGAGATTTTGTCATGACCAGACCTGCCTTACAAGAGCTCCTGAAGGAAGTACTAAACATGCAAAGGAAAAACCGGTACCAGCCACGGCAAAACCATACCAAAATGTAAAGACGATCAACACTATGAAGAAACTGCATCAACTAACAGGCAAAATAACCAGCTAGCATCATAATGACAGGATCAAATACACACATAACAATATTAACCTTAAATGTAAATGGGCTAAATGCCCCAATTAAAAGACACAGACTGGCAAATTGGATAAAAAGTCAAGACCTATTGGTGTGCTGTATTCAGGAGATGTACCTCATGTGCAAAGACACACATAAGCTCAAAATAAAGGAAGGGAGGAATATTTATCAAGCAAATGGAAAGCAAAGAAAAGCAAGGGTTGCAATCCTAGTCTCTGATAAAACAGATTTTAAACCAACAAAGATCAAAAAAAGACAAAGAAGAGCATTACATACATAATGGTAAAGGGATCAATGCAACAAGAAGAGCTAACTAGCCTAAACATATATGCACCCAACACAGGAGCACCCAGACCCATAAAGCAAGTTCTTAGACATCTACAAAGAGACCTAGACTCCCACACAATAATAGTGGGGGACTTTAACACCCCACTGTCAATGTTACACAGATCAACAAGACAGAAAATTAACAAAGATATTCAGGACTTAAACTCAGCTCTGGCCCCAGCAGACTTAATACACATCTACAGAATTCTTCACTCCAAATCAACAGAATATACATTCTTCTCAGCACCACATTGCACTTATTCTAAAATTGATTACGTAATTGGAAGTAAAACACTCCTCAGAAAATGCAAAAGAACGGAAATCATAACAGTTTCTCAGACCACAGTGCAATCAAATTAGAACTCAGGACTAAGAAACTGACTAAAAACCACATAACTACATGGAAACTGAAGAACCTGCTCCTGAATGACTACTGTATAAACAATGAAATTAAGGCAGAAATAAATAAGTTATTTGAAACCAATGAGAACAAAGACACATCATACCAGAATCTGTGGGACACAGCTAAAGCAGTGTTTAGAGGGAAATTTATAGCACTAAATGCCCACAGGAGAAAGCAGAAAAGATCTAAAATCGACACCCTAACATCACAATTAAAAGAACTAGGGAAGCAAAAGCAAACAAATTCAAAAGCTAGCAGAAGACAAGAAATAACTAAGATCAGAGTAGAACTGAAGGAGATGGATACACAAAAAACCCTTCAAAAAAATCAATGAATCCAGGAGCTGTTTTTTTTTAAAAAAGATCAACAAAATAGACCACTAGTGAGACTAATAAAGAATAAAAGAGAGAAGAATCAAAGAGACACAATAAAAAAAAATAAAGGGGGCTGGGCATAGTGGCTCACACCTGTAATCCCAGCACTTTGGGAGCCCGAGGCAGGCAGATCACAAGGTCAAGGGATCGAGACCATCAGGCCAACATGGTGAAACCCCATCTCTATTAAAAATACAAAAATTAGCTGGACGTGGTGGTGCATGCCTGTAGTCCCAGCTACTCGGGAGGCTGAGGCAGGAGAATCGCTTGAACCCGGGAGGCAGAGGTTTCAGTGAGCCAATATCGCGCCACTGCACTCCAGCCTGGCAACAGAGCAAGACTCTGTCTCAAAAAATAAATAAATAACAAAAAAAGGGGATATCACCACTGATTCCACAGAAATGTAAACTACCATCAGAGAATACTATAAACACCTCTATGCAAATAAACTAGAAAATCTAGAAGAAATGGATAAATTCCTGGACACATACACCCTCTCAAGAATAAACCAGGAAGAAGTTGAATCCCTGAACAGACCAATGACAGCTCTGAAATTGAGGCAGTAATTAATAGCCTACCAGTCAAAAAAAAAGCCCAGGACCAGATAGATACATAGCCAAATTCTACCAGAGGTACAAAGAGAAGCTGGTACCATTCCTTCTGAAATTATTCCAAACAATAGGAAAAGAGGGAATCCTCCCTAACTCATGTTATGAGGCCAGCATCATCCTGATACCAATACCTGGCAGAGACACACATATACAAAAAGAAAATTTCAGGCCAATATCCCTGGTGAACATCCATGCAAAAATCCTCAATAAAATACTGCATCCCAGGGATGAAGCACCAGTTCACCATACACAAATCAATAAACGTAATCCGTCACATAAACAGAACTAGTGACAAAAACCGCATGATTATCTCAATAGATGCAGAAAAGGCCTTCAATAAAATTCAACACACCTTCATGCTAAAAACTCTCAATAAACTAGGTATTGATGGAATGTATCTCAAAATAATAAGAGCTATTTATGACAAACCCACAGCCAATATCATACTGAATGGGCAAATGTGGAAGGATTCCCTCTGAAAACTGGCACAAGACAAGGATGCCATCTCTCACCACTCCTATTCAACATAATATTGGAAGTTCTTGTCAGGGCAATCAGGCAAGAGAAAGAAATAAAGGGTATTCAAATAGGAGAAGGGGAAGTAAAATTGTCTCTGTTTGCAGATGACATAATTGTATATTTAGAAAATCCCATCATCTCAGCCCAAAATCTTCTTAAGCTGATAAGCAACTTCAGCAAAGTCTCAGGATACAAAATCAACGTGCAAAAATCACAAGCATTCCTATACACCAATCATACACAAACAGAGAGCCAAATCATGAGTGAACTCCTATTCACAATTGCTACAAAGAGAATAAAATACTTAGGAATACAACTTACAAGGGATGTGAAGGACCTCTTTGAGGTGAACTACAAACCACTGCTCAAGGAAATAACAGAGGATACAAACAAATGGAAAACATTCCATGCTCATGGATAGGAAGAATCAATATAGTGAAAATGGCCATACTGCCAAAAGTGATTTATAGATTCAATGCAATCCCCAACAAGCTACTACTGACTTTCTTCAAAGAATTAGAAAAAACTACTTTAAATTTCATATGGAATCAAAAAGGAGCCAGTATAGCCAAGACAATCCTAAGCAAAAACAACAAAACTGGAGGCATCACGCTACTTGACTTCAAACTATACTACAAGGCTACAGTGACCAAAACAGTGTGGTACTGGTACAAAAACAGTTATATAGACCAATGGAACAGAACAGAGGCATCAGAAATAATATCACACATCTACAGCCATCTGATCTTTGACAAACCTAACAAAAACAAGCAATGGGGTAAGGATTCCCTATTTAATAAATGGTGTTGGGAAAACTGGCTAGCCATATTGAGAAAACTGAAACTGGACCCCTTCCTTACACTTTATACAAAAATTAACTCAAAATGGATTAAAGACTTAAACGTAAGACCTAAAACCATAAAAACCCTAGAAGAAAACCTAGACAATACTGTTCAGGACATAGGCATGAGCAAAGACTTCATGACTCAAACACCAAAAGCAATTGCAACAAAAGCCAAAATTGACTAATGGGATGCAATTAAACTAAAGAGCTTCTGCAAAGCAAAAGAAACTCTCATTAGCATGAACAGGCAACCTACAAAATGGAAGAAAATTCTTGCAATCTATCCATCTGACAATGGGCTAATATCCAGAATCTACAAGGAATGTAAACAAATTTACAAGAAAAAAACAACCCCATCAAAAAGTGGGCCAAGGATATGAACAGACACTTCTCAAAAGAAGACATTTATGCAGCCAACAAACATATGAAAATGGAATGAGATACATTCCATCAATGTATCATCATTAAAAGTCAGGAAACAACAGATGCTGGAGAGAATGTGGAGAAATAGGAATGCTTTTACACTGTTGGTGGGACTGTAAATTAGTTAAACCATTGTGGAAGACAGTGTGGCAATTCCTCATGGATCTAGAACCAGAAATACCATTTGACCCAGCAATCTCATTACTGGATATATACCCAAAGGATTATAAATTATTCTACTATAAAGACACATGCACATGTATCTTTATTGCAGCACTGTTCATAATAGCAATGACTTGGAACAATCAAAATGCCCCTCAATGATAGACTGGATAAAGAAAATGTGACACAAATACACCATGGAATACTATGCAGCCTTAAAAAATGAAGAGTTCATGTCCTTTGCAGGGACTTGGATGAAGCTGGAAACCATCATTCTCACAAACTAACACGGGAACAGAAAACCAAACACTGCATGTTCTCACTCATAGTAGGAGTTGAACAATGAGAACACATGTATACAGGGAGGGGAACATCACACACTGGGGCCTGTCGGTGGGTGGGGGGATAGAGAAGGGATGGCATTAGGAGAAATACCTAATGTAGGTGACAGGTTGATAGGTGCAGCAAACCACCATGACACATGTATACCTATGTAACAAACCTGCACATTCTGCACATGTATCCCATAACTTAAAGTATAATAATAAAAAAAAAATCAAAATTTAGTGAGTCAAAACCATAACAATCATTAGTATTGCTCTCAAATCTGGAGACTCACTGGGATGAACTAGATAGTTCCTGCCCAGAGGTTCACATGAGCTTTGGTCAGATGGTGACTGGGGTTGGAGTCATCTTAAAGGTCTCTTCATTCATATGTCTTATGCCTGGTTTAGAAAAACAGAGAAGTCACAAGTCAATGTCCACGATATTAGTTGATTAAGACTTAGACCTTTGTGTATCCACTCAAAAGGGATCTATTGGCTCTGCTGGATAGGGGAGTTGAGTGACATAAATAAGCTTTCCTTTGAGACTGTGAGGTGGCAGGTACCATGAAGTATGCCCACTGTAGCATTAAGAGCCATGTCTGTATAGCAAAATGGTCTTGGAGGAAGGAGTAATAATAGGAATAAATGTGGTATCTGCAAAAAAAAATAATAATAATACTTAAATGTTCATGCACCCAAGATGTATTCAGTAATTATTATCTTCCAGGTAAGTTCCAGGTGTTGGGTCTTTAGTTGACAAGGAAGGTAGAAGGGAACACAGGTCAAGTCATTACTTTCATGGAGTTTACAAACAAATGAGTATGTAATATGTCAGACTCAATGAGTTCCTTGAGGGACTGAGAGCAGATGGAGAAAAGGTAAGAGGACTAAACTGCAGGCCCTCCAATATTTGCAAGTCTGGGATATGAGATACGAGAAAGAATTGGAAGAGAACACTGAGAAGGGCCAACTGTGAAGACAGAAAATCAAGAGGCTACATATCCTGGAAATCAAGTGAAGAAGTGTTTTGAAAAGGCAGGACTGATTAACTGTGCCATTTGATTCTGATCAGAGGACTGAGAATGACCACTGGATTTTGTCAATAGAGGTTATCAGTGACCTTCCCAAGAACTGTTTCAGAGGAGTAGTAAATAAAATGAGAAGGGAAGAGATGGAGACAGGATATAGACTACTTTGTGAATTTTGCTATAAACAGGAACAGAGAAATGAGATGTTACTGGAAGGATATTTGGGGTGAAGGCAGATGTTTTCAAAGGTGGGTGTATTAGTCTGTTTTTCACACCGCTATAAAGAAATCCCTGAGACTGCATAATTTATAAAGAAAAGACGTTTAATTGACTCACAATTCCAGAGGCTGTACAGGAAGCATGGCTGGGAGGCCTCAGGAAACTTAGAATCATGGTGGAAGGTGAAGGGGAAGCAAACACATCTTACCATGGTGGAGCAGGAGAGAGAGAGAGAGAAGGGGGAGATACTACACACTTTTAAATAACCAGATCTTGTGACATCTTTATCATGAGACAGCATAAGGGAGATGGTGCTAAACCATTAGAAAGCATCCCGATGATCCAATCACCACTCACCAGGCCCTATCTCCAACACTCAGGATCAAAATTCAACACGAGATTTGGGTTGGGACACAGATCCAAGTAATATCAATAGGTATTATTTAGCATAGCTGCATATTGCTAAGGATAATCTTAACAAGTGGGAAATTTTATGTAAGAGGTGAAGTTTAATTGCTGGAGGGATTTCCTTAAACAGGTGAGAGAGGATAGGCTTTGGAGAAGTGGAGCGGTTTGTCTTAGAAAGGAACATGGGCAATTTAACCATAGGAAGAGTTGGAGAGGCAAAATATACAGGCACATATGCAAATAGGTGGGCCTTTGTTGTGAGAGCTGCAGAAGTTGTCATCTGACAGCATCCCCTTTCTTATGAAATGAAACCAAAGTCATTAGCTATATGCAAGGGAAGAGCAAGTAGTTCAAAATAAGCATCCAGAGAAGGTTGTGAGGGGATGATGAAGAAGGGAAATGCATGCTCATGATGAGAAGCCTAAGGACCCACTTGAGATAAGTGAGCATGAATTTAAAGGGAGGCAGGTTTTTGAAAAACTGGATGATAAAGAAGCAACCAGTTATCTTTTCTATTGTTAGGACTGAGACCAAAGCTAATTTGTGACAAAGAGAAATTAGTATAAGTAATTACAATTACTTTGATAAAGAGAAGATAAGACAAACAAATATTTACTATGCTTTTGTTATGTGCTCGGCATTGTGGCTGAAAAAAAGTTTATCTCTTACCTTAAAGAAATGCCTGGACTAACTGAAAAGACATAGATGAAAATTTAAAAAGAAGACATTTAATACCATTACTTACCAATTGCCACTAAAACAGTAAATCAAAAGCAGAATGTGCTACTTTGCTCAATGTGTAGTCTAGGCAGTGAGCATTATGGGTTCTGAGAAAAGCCAGTTTGCCATGAAGTGGAGGAAAGAGAATTCTATGGAAACTGCATAGGGCAATGATGAAATAAACCATACAGGAAAGTAGAATGACAGCAAAATAAAGTCTATCGATTTTTAGAGGCAACTGTTAACACTCAAATTTTGTGTTCCCACTTACTAGCATTATGGGCAAATTACTTAATATTTCTGCACCGCAGTTTCCTCATCTATAAAAAGGAGATGGTAATTCATCTCCTTTTAGTCTCATAGAGTTTGTATTTTGAAGGTAGAATCGGCTTCTTGGTACCTGCAGGGGAAACAAACTATTCCTGTCTTTAGTAAAAAAGAATTTAACAGAAGCTCGCAGGGAGGCTCACATGATTCACAAAACTGAAGAAGTAGGTGCAAGTTGGGGTTGCTCTAGCAGCTCATCAGCAGAACCATATGGTCTGTGCATGTGCTGTGCATACAGCAGCTGTAAACAGCTGCCACTGCCAAATCCTACAGCTCTCATGCCACAGTTAGTTGATTCACTGAAAATTTGAAGTCCTAATATAGGAATGCCTGATTGGTCAAGTTTTAGTTTTGAGCCAATTTCTTTGCTAACAGAGAATAAATAGAAGAAAACCTCTCTCTTTGTCTTTCACCTTCCACAAAAAAACTTATACGGTGAGAGAATTCTTTTAAAAAGTAGTGTGAGTGTGTGGCAGGTATAAAAAATCACAAATAGTCACTACCATGTTTATATAAAGTACACATTTGTCCACCGGCCCATATTTTTACTTCCACACACACAAAAATGCTCCCACTGCTATAATGCCATATCATCTTCCCTGCCCAAAGTGAAATAACCCAAGTTCCATGCTTTACTGCTTCCATCTCCATGTTCAGGATTTTGGAGTGATGTCATCTTCTCTTGAGTTCTGTCTCATCCTGCCCTCAGGTTCTGTGAATCATAAAATAAAATGTAAACTCAAAAACCCGCAATAAACTCTAAAAACAAGAGGGAAGAAATAAAGAAAAATGAAAATAGACATTTATGAAATTATATGAATAAAAATAGATAAATGCACAGCAAGGAAGCATATAGGTGCAAACGCTAATCCTAATAAGAACACAGGTTCAAAACTATCCTTTATCTATTACCATTCATATTCTTTTTTCCTTCAGCTTAAAATTCAGCTAGATGGAGTTCCTTACCTCCTGAAGTCACCCATCATCCTACCTACAGCATCTGAGCCCTTGATAGTACTAGCCACATGGGCTTGCAATCTGCCATTAAGTTCCATTCATCTCTTTTCTGCCATCAGGAAGAAACAACCCTATTTCTTAACAATCAGGATCAATCACTTTGGCTGCACAATAACCTCACCCTTTTATTTTATTTTATTTTTTCTAGTGCCATGAGGAGATATAAAAAGCTAGCTGGAAGTCTCATCTGCTAGTTTAGCAAAATTATTTTTTGAGGGTCCCTTAGGGGAAACATTTATTTCTTTAAATTATCAAAGGCTGTAGATATGAAGATAGGATAGCACAAATTTTGCAGATTTGATCATTAGGTCTAACCTTGGGAATTGTTATTCCTACTTCTATCCTTGTTTCTTGGATTGATATATTCCGACAGAAACAGAATCATACATTTTCTTAGAGCATGAGTCAGGGGAAAAGGATGCTTTTGTGTGTGGCTACCTCAGAGAATATCCTGTATCCTATAGAACACCCACAATCTCACAAGACATTATCTTCCAGGAGGCAAAATAAATGAGGTTTCAATAGATCATTCCTCCATTTTTTAAAGGGTAGCCACTTCTGGATGACATGGCACATAAGATGAGTAAATTCCATGGACATCAGGCTATTTCTATACTTCTTTCACTGTCAATTGAAAGCTAAATTAGATAGGACACCGTGGTGACATATAGGCATTCTAGAAGTACACAGATGGTGTCCCTAACAGAAAATAATGAGTGGTGAATATAAATCCAGATCCTGAATGTAGGTTTATTCCAGTGAGAACAAATTGCTACCTTCAAGAACAGTCAAGTAGGTGTAGAAAATTGGACATTAGCAGTAGATGTAGCCAATAAAATACCCTCCTTTCCACCAGGAAGCTGAGTTGTCTCATTTAGTCTGACATCAAAAGGGGGATGCCTGCTGCTGGCAACAGTATACTCACTGGGTAAATATCCAGATCATCCTAAAGAAGGGTATATCCATATTATTGGGCCCATGATCCTACTGAGCAAGCACCAAAGAGGCTAGGAAGGATACTAACTGATATATAAGGAGAAAGTCATCGTATCTGACATCTCATTAAAGTGGTACTCATTAAAGTGTTCCTCAATAGAGAAGGACTTTAAGGAGGAGGTTTACATGAGACAAATATATCCTCAAATCCTGGACCTATTCCAAAAGATCAATCCATATACATTTGACCCAAACTTCCATGTTACTCTTCTTCTGGGTCCATGACCATCTGGCTAGTAGAGACCAACTCTACTAGCCCGAGTTCATAAATTGAATGCAGATGCTTATTTCTGGTCACCTTTCCTGCCTGGCAATATAGACAAGGAGATTTATTCTTGAATTTCTGCCCCAGAGATGATTTCTCTTTTTTTTTTTTGTCTTTCAACATCTTCATTTCTTTCCTCAAAGAGGGCTGTAATGTCACAGAAGTCCAGTTTGGCTGAATTGAGCAGATTTTACAGAAACTTATATAAAGACATCTCTAGACATGGTTGTCCTCTTTAATTTACTGGACTTAGGAACTTCCCTAAAAGGCCAAAGTTATAGCTTGAGGAAGGAGTGGCAATACAGCAGGAATAGGCAATTTTTGTTTAGATCCTTCACCTGCCTGGCTATTCTTGTTACTTCTACTTGATAATGAAGTGTTTCTGGGCACCTCTCACTTTATGATGAATTTGTGTATCTGACTTGCCCATAATGAGTGTTTTGGTTCAGTAATGAACTAAGAAGTGTTTAATTTTTATTTATTATTATTTATTTATTTATTTATTTATTTATTTTTTGACATGGAGTCTCGCACTGTCACCCAGGCTTGAGTGCAGTGGCGCTATCTTGGCTCACTGCAAGCTCCGCCTCCTGGGTTCACACTATTCTCCTGCCTCAGCCTCCTGAGTAGCTGGGACCACAGGCGCCTGCCACCACACCCGGCTAATTTTGTGTGTGTGTGTGTGTGTGTGTGTGTGTGTATTTTTAATAGAGATGAGGTTTCACCATGTTAACCAAGATGGTCTTGATCTCCTGACCTCGTGATCCGCCCACCTCAGCCTCCCAAAGTACTGGGATTACAGGCGTGAGCCACCATAGAAGTGTTTCTTAAATACAAAATTGTTTTCTTTTTGGGGGTATAGCTTTGCTCTAAAATCCTAGGTCTTGTCACTACCCCTGTACAGCATCCTGGATTGCTTTCACTAGAGCAAAATTAGATCTACTGGATTATAAAGGCCAAGTGGCAGACCTTCTTGCACTGTCTCTGGCCAAGTTGGTTGACCCATTTTTGCTCTGGACTCCCTCAAATCTAGTAGTTTTCCAATCATCCAATTAATGTGCCAAGAAATGGTTGCACTAGTTAGTATATGATATCTCTAAAATCCAATAAATCTCATCTCCTGTTGTGATTTTTTACCAACAGTAGACACAGGCAGGAAGGTTTAGAAATGTGCTCTCTGTTTTGTAGGTAATATCCCAACATGTCTCAGACCTGGATTCTGGAAACTTCACTGAAGTGGGCCCTAGTGGGGCTTGTGAGGTTAATCTTCTACTTTCTAGCACAATGCTTCAAAATGGACTGTAGTGAAATAGTTTTCGTTTTTATTTCTACTTTCTAGCACAATGCTTCAAAATGGACTGTAGTGAAATAGTTTTTGTTTTTATTTCCAATCTGCCATACACTGAAATATCAACTCAACTAGACAAGTCCACTCATTTCATGCTTAGCTGTTGCATCATTGTCAAATCATTATAAACTTTTCTGAACTCTTATCTGATTGTGGACCAGTGACAGAAAATTTGTAAACAGGGCCATACTTCGAGTCACTGCCCTAACACTCACATGAGTTATAAAAAAAATTAGATAGTTCTTTTTTCTATTTTTAAAATCCTATTGAGATAATATTAGGTTGGTACAAAAGTAGTAATTGCAGTTTTGGACCGTGAATTTTAAATTATTATAACTAGGCCCAAACATATCTTTAGTAATCAACATAGGGACCATTAAAATCAACACATTTTGGCGAATGAGCAATAAGTTTATGTATTCCTGTAGTGTAAAAATCCATGCTTTGGGATTCGACAAACTCTTAGAAAGCATTTTCTGCATCCTGCTGTTTGTAGAAGTGTTTTTCCTGCAAAAAGTTGTCAAGATGCTTGAAGAAGTGGTAGTCGGTTGGCGAGAGGCCAGCTGAATATGGCAGGTGATATGGCAATTCATAGCCCAATTTGTTTGACTTTTGAAGCTTTGGTTGTGCGACATGTGATTGGGCATTGTCATGGAGAAGAATTGGGCCCTTTCTGTTGACCAATGCCGGCTGCAAGCATTGCAGTTTTCGGTGCATCTCATCCATTTGCTGAGCGTACTTCTCAGATGTAATGGTTTTGCTGGGATTAAGAAAGCTGTAGTGGATCAGACAGGCAGCAGACCACAAAAGAGTGATCATGACATTTTTTTTCATATCACTTCAGTAACAAGTGTTATATCTTGAAAGATGCTGATTGACATGGTTAAAGTACCAATGGATTAAATTGTGTCAGAGATGTGAACAGTTGATGTTGTCCTGACTCAGAACACTGAAGATTTGTTGGTGCCCTGACCAGGTGAAAGAAACAGTGTTTGGTGTTTTCTGAATATTAGACTAGAGAAAATCCTTTATTAGATCAACAAGTATATGTTAGATGACAGGTTCTGGATTGATTTGCTCCAGGAAGGATGACATATCTGGAACTACAAACTAATCACTGAATAAGTTGTTAAGTGTATAATAAACCATTGTACATATCCATTTGTCTTCTGCACTTGGCAAACTATAGAGCAATATAGACATGTAGCTTATAATCTCTAAATTTTTGAACGGTTTGGTAGTGGTTTTTAGATCTGAAATTACCCCAGGGCTGGGCTGGCCTGGGCCATTGCTTCGAGTTGCATTTTTAGTATGGCAAGGTCACTTCGCAGTCTTCCATTTTGCATTTTGTACCATAACAGTTGGGGCACCAGTGCGAGAATTCTAGAAAATTGATGGGTATTTCCATGATAACAACATACTTAGATACTAGGTAAATAACTTTGGGAAAGGATTAGGTTTCTTTCGGGTTTACCATGAAGAATTAGGTTTCTATTAAGCATACTCAAGTTGAAATTCCATTTATTTTATGTCTTTTATTGATCACATTCTGACTGGTAAACTGCAGTGACATTCGGGGACTCATATTGGTTCAGAGCTGAGTCAGTATATAATATTCATGAAAGGGTATTTATATTGCCCTATTTCCTACTATGCAGTTACCTTGATAGATGGATGCAGATCCATTTCAACAAGATGAAAATGTATATTTATAGTTCTCTTGTGACAGCATTTAAGGGCCCTTCCTCAAGGATACATAGCCTCCTCTTCTTATTCAAATGGTACTGGGATTATACATTGACTCTGATTTAGGAATGCTTTTTCTTCATCAGACTAGGAAGGTTTTCTTTGTTTTATTATACACCATAAATATAACTTTACTGAGATTATCAATTCACCAACAATAAAGATTTCTTGGGGCCAATGAATTTTGATAGCTGCACTGGCTTTTCTATCTGCTATGGTACCAAACTAACTTAGCCGCTGTAGGATAAGGGACACGATGGGTCAAAACATAACTAACAGAAATGATTAACCATCCAACAGACCATTCTCAGGGCTGAATTTCCTCTTCTGTGATTAATACTTCAAAATTAAAAACCATGTACCCACAATGACAGTCGCTCTGTGTAGTGGCCTTAGTCAAGTGTTGTTAGTAATTCTTTTATAAAAAGCACCATTAGTTATTTTATGACAGTTTTGGCCACATTCACATAAAAGAAAATTTGAATGTTTCATCAAGTAGTACCATCTTCAGATCTAAAGAAATTATCAATAATTATCAGTCACCATAAATCTGGGCATAGAGCAGCTATTTATCTAAATTACCTGATGAAACTGTGTAAGAATTAAGTTCTTCAAGTAAATTACAAGTATTTGCAGATAGATTTTGTGTCTGGTTTGTTTTTCTAACTTGCACCAATACAATGTTTAAAATTATGTTGGAATTTACCACCCAATATTACAGTTATTTATGTGTTTTTCTCTTCTGATTAACTGTGTGTTTTCTTTGAAGGTGAAATTTTCATCTTGTTAAATTTATATACCAGTGCCTAGTTTATATTAATCGCTCACTAAATATTAGTTCAGTTAGATTGAAGAGCTGTCCAATACATATTTATGGAATTAAATTAATTAGAATGGATCAGAATTTAATTTGATGCCATATTAGCATAATCCTAAAAAGGCTGTCAAAGTTTCGTATCATTAGGCAGTATAATGTATTCAAGGTGAATTCAAATTCCAGCTCTATTTCTTATAAGCTTGCAGATCTTCATCAAGTTCATAATCTCTGTAAACCTCAGTTTCCCCATCCTAACAAGTAGATAATAATATGGTTGTTAAGGATTAAATCCATATAAAGTGCTTAGTGTAATACCTGGCACATAGTAAGCTCTTAATAAATGTTTGCTATTATGTTGTTATCCTTTATGTTATAAATAAACCTGAAATGTGGTCATAAAAAAAAAAAAAAAGGGACACTATTTTGTTTCTGCCGTTCTGTGGCTTTCCAATCTTCATGGTATTCAGAGAGCTCATTTCAACTTCATTGTCTCTTACCAGCATTTCCTGGCATACAATGAATAGCTAAATAAAAAGCTTCTTAGAAATACTGGCTTGCCCCCTGCCAATGTGTATTTGAGACCCCAGAGAAGAACATGTATACATTCTGGTTCCTCTCAAGGGTCATAGAGGATGGGTAAATAAGTAATGCATTATAAATTCATGCCAACATTCCTCTCTCTAAAACTCATTATATTTTCCCTCACATTTAATGAAAATCAAAATACCTAATGTAAATGATGAGTTGATGGGTGCAGCAAACCAACATGGCATATGTATACCCATGTAACAAACCTGCACATTGTGCACCTGTGCCCCAGAACTTAAAGTATAGTAATAAAAATAATTTTAAAAGTAAAAAAAGAAAATATCTGCCACATACATTTAGAATAAGCCACAGTTAAGACCAGGTAAACATAAACCACTCACGTAAGTATTAGAATTATGTCCAGATGCTAATTTGGTGTATGAGCCTTCTCTTCAAGTCTTTGGTTTAATAATAGGTCCTCTAGGTCATTCATGGAACTCAACTGAAAAGACTTAAAACAAAGTACAAAAGTGACATATACATGAAAACTCCTTGAGATGAGGAAATTACAATGCTTTTACATCATGCTGTAATTTGATGTCAAAGTTTAATTCAAAAAGTGGAAACCACTCTAGATATTTTAAACAGAAAAAGAAATCATTGGAGGAGTGGAAATCATGACTTCTGGCTTGAGGTAGAGTAGAAACATCATAGTTGTGATCCAGAAGTCAGGAATGCCTGCTGCTGCCCATATACCCTTGCTCCCTCCACCCATGAAGCTGGTGACAGATAATGGAACCTAATGTCCAGCTTCTGCAAAGAGTCGCATCTGTTGGCACTAACATATATACTTACCCTATCTTCAATAACTTATGTGAATCAAATTGGTAGATTTAGAGATACAGTTTTTAGCTTTTAAATGTCTCTGGGTTAACTGCCTTCTCCACCCTGCCTTATGTCCTGAGACTTCGACTTGTTTTAATAAGTTTCCTTCTCCAGTGACTTACAAATTGATCTGGACAAACTCAGGTGCCGGGAGTAGACAGGTGACAAAGCAATGAGGTCAGAGTGTTTATTCACTCCCCTAGTCCCTCCCCATGAGGTTATTGAGAGTTGGCTGCATCATTTTTACCAAAACCTGCTGCTCCTATCTGGTAGCCCTTTCTTTCTCTGCATTCTGATAACTTCTCTATCTCTGCACATCTTCAAGTTTATGAGTGGTAATGGCACCCAGTTCTTACAAATGCTGTGGTATTGTGGTTTTCCCTTCACCCTGCACATACTTTTGTCAATAATCCCTTTATTAAATTCTCAAATTACTTAGTTTGTGCCATTCGTTTTCTGCCTGAAAACCAAATGGTTTATTATCCACATTCAAGTGTAGCAAAATAGCATGTGAGGGAAACCAGTGTAAGTTTCATCAGGTGTATGGGATATGCCTGATGACACCCAGGTTAAAATTTGGATTTTTGTTTTTGCTCCTATAGCCATATATAATGAAAAGATGAGTTTTTTTGTTTTTGTTTTTAAGTCATGAACATGGGAATTCCTTAGGTCTCACTCTGTTTCTTGAATAGAAAAGATGGTTTGCTGTTCTCCTTATTTAAGCTGTCCAAAATTGTTAGAAGCACTTACCTCAACTGCAGACCTTGCATTTCTCATGCTCTTTACAGTAAAAGGTGGCAGCTACAAGGCAGGCCCCAAAGCATTGCATTTAGTGGGCAGGCTCTTCCTGAGATAAAGTGGGGCTCAACCCATGGCAGATGTGGTTGCCATTAGACAATTATCCTTGATCTAAAATTTATACTAGATGTTAAACTCTTTCTAAGACTGCAACTTGAGAAAGACAAGGCAAAATCATAATTATATAAACAGAAAAATGTGGAGACAATCTTAGAATAAGAGTAGTATTTGGCAGGAAAAATTGTGCAATTTCTGTGGAAACTACTAGGAAATTCTTCTCCTTCCTGGCTAAGATTTTTTCCTTGAAGTTTTAAAGAAAGCACAGAACAATTTTATTAGGTTTTTTTAGCAGACTTTTTTGAAAATAAGTAATTTATTCACTAAATTTATGATCATATTTCCAGTCAATGTAAAATATGGATAGAGTAGGACATACAGAGAAATAGATATTCCAGAAAAATACATAAATATTTAGAATACAAGGCAGTCGATGCTAAAAGTAATATCAGTAACTCAGATAATAACTTGACGGAGAAGTCTTTATAAATTATATTATACCCGGGTTACTTTACATATTATGCTTATAGTAGATCATTATAATACATCAACAGTGTTTTAAAATCACCACACAGCTAAAATAGAAAAAGAATCCTGACAAACAACATGCCTTAGGCAATAAGAAAATAAAACGAGAAATTTTCAGTAAAGTCTTGCTCAAATGCAATGTAGCATTTGCCCACTACAGATAAACACCAATATTTTTTTCTCTCTGGTAAATGCTGCTTTGGGAGGAGAATCAGGAGCACTACCCACTGCACTTGCTTTGAACAACGCTTCCATTACTAGAACTATAACAATATTTAAGTGGTTTCCTTTCCCTTGCATATTGCCACTAGATTTAATAGCCTTAGATCTTTCATAACACGAAAACAACTTTTAAAAGCAAAGGCTGCCTTGAACTTTGTATTTTATCAAATGGAAATTCTTATGTGTATTTCTGAACCCTCTTGGCTTGTACTTCTTGAAGGACAAAGAGGATGCAAATGCTGGTCTGTTAACTAGGTGTTTTTTGTTGTCATTGCTTTTTCTTTAAAAGCAAAACAAAACAGTCAGTTGTGTAGTTCTCATGATGAGCTTCTGGGTCTTGGCTAACCAGTTCTGAGGAAAGCCATCTCTAAATGCTGGATTTGCCTGCATAGCCTCACATTTATGTCCTACTCTTTGCTTATCAGCCCCAAAACTAACAAAGAGAGCCTCTCCTGAGATCGCTGGGGCTGCTTCTCATGAGGTATGGGGAGGTTTCTCGCATCCCCCTCTAACCTTGTATAATCTTTCTCTCTACTAGGTTCTTTCCCTGTCGGTATTTAGGTGTGCCCAATTTTCTCTTAAATTAAAAAACAAAACAAAAACCCTCCTTCAACCTTATATGTATCTATAACTACTCCCTGGGAAGAGTGGTGTAGTTTCTTCTTCAATTTCTCAATTCTCACTTATCCTCAACCCCTGTACTGCTTTCCTTCTTCCCCAAACAAAAACACCAAGGTCAACAGTCACTTTCTTACACAAATTAAATGACCTCTTTACAGTCCTTATCTAGTTTAACTGATTAGCAGCATTTGAAACAGTGACCACTCTAACATTATGGAAATAATTTTTCTCTTAGCTTGAATTATATCACACTAAAAAGATTTTTTTTTTTTTTTGCAAAGAATGTAAGCTCTGGATCCAGAATGCCTGGTTTCAAATCTCAGCTCCCCTACTTAGTAGTTATGTAACCCTAGACATTTTTCATAATTCTTTAGCTCCTCAATTTTTTCTACCATGGGGAATATGCTAGAGTTATTGTAGTGATTAAAGATATTAAATCTAAAAGCACTTAGAACAGTACTCAACAGGCTTATAAGTATTCAATAAATGTTAGTTATTATGATTGATTGATTCTTTCCCCCCATAAAACGTGTTCTACCTGCAGTCTTCCTCAAATCCTGGCCAATGAGATTAAATGCTTGACAGTTTTACTTTGAAAGCCAGATTTGGTGGACTAGACCATAGAATTTACATAAAGGAGACCCATGTAGGAAGAGGAATTGAAGGAATCCCTGTCTTATCAAAGAAGACTAAAGCAGAGTCAGAAATGAATGAAGCCAATAGAGATATGTTCAAATTTCTGAATTGAAGAAGTGTTAGATAAGTTAGATGGGGAGTGATTTTAAAGGGCTGTGAACTTCACTTTTTGGCCACTCTGAATTCTTGGGTGGTATGGATGAGATCTAAAATTTCCTCCTGCTGCAGTGCACATCCTGCCCCAGGAGGACCTAGGGGTTCAGTTGGGAGCCCTTGGCTGGTCACGGTGCAGGCTAATGAGACCCACAGCAGAGGCTGGGGTGGACTACCTGGCCTAGGATGCCTGAGGAGGAGCTGCAAGAGACTCAACTATTTGTAGCACCACTGAGAACCCTGAGGAATGCTGTCAATCCAAGTGCATTGCTAGCTCTGACGAAGCTGAGCGACAACAGATTTTGAGTTAGATTAGCAGCTGGCTTTAGCATTGGAGGCAAATTGAGTGCTAGGAACTGGGGGCAGGGGGCAGTGTGGGGACGCTGCTTGGATCTTAGGACCTTTTTGTTCTGAAGTCATAAGTTCACCTGAGACCTGATGATTAATTTTCCTATATACCTCTTGAATCTCTCTTCTTATTCCTGGAATAGGAACCTTCACTTATTGCCTGGATTCTTGCAATAATAATTAGTCCATCTCTCTCCAGGCTTGCCACTTGAAACCCATTTATAACATTGTGGGCAGAGTGAGATTTCCTTTTTCTTAGGCTATCTTAAAAACATGCTATGGTCTGCATCTCTCTAAAATTCATATGTTGAAATCAAATCCCCTGTGCAAATAGTATGAAGAGGTAGGTCCTTTAGGAGATGATCAGGTCACAAGGGCAGAGTCCTCATGGATGGGATAAGTGCCTCTATAAAAGAGGCCCAAGGGAGCTTGCTTTCTCTTTCCACCACATGATGATGTACCTGTTTGTTATTTATAAGCCACCCAGTTTATGGTTTTTTGTTATAACAGCTCAAATAGACTAAGAAAAACTACAAATCTGATTATGTGACTTTTCAACTAAAACTCTTCAGAGGCATCCCTCTTTTTCCTCAGAAAGCTAGATTCCTACATATGGCTTATAGGATCCTTTAGAACTGGCTGGCTCTTCCAGCCTCACTCCTTTTCCTCTCCTTTCCTGTCCTCTACATTCTCACTCTATTGAGCTATTGTTGGTTTCTCCATTCTACCATGCTGACCCCCGTGCCTCTGTGCATGATGTTTCCTCTTCCAAGAACACAGTTTTTGCACACTTGCTTGTGCCTTTACCTGGATAAATGTATAACTATTCTTCATGGTTTTTGCAATAGACCTTTTCTGACTCCCTGAATCCTGGTTAAGGTCTCTCTCCTATGTGCTCTCATAGCATAATATATTTTCCTTACCATAGTGATCAGCATTGCCCACTACCATTTATGTTCTAGAGGAATTGTTGAGATTTTGATTAAACTCAGTGTTAACATTCTTTTATCCCACCTCAGCTTGGGACCACAGAGAAAAGGAGACAGAGGAGTCAAACTTTTCTGTCCTCAATTTTTGACCTTTAAAACTATATTGGAGAGCATGGCTTACGTGAGGACAAATGGGACAAACTCTCCCTTGAACTGGTTATATTCAAAATGCCATGCATACTCTTAGGCCAAGAGCAGATTATGACAGTGGGAAGCTGAATACCTAAGACAGAGAAGAAGCCAACTGTCTTCATCTGTGTGGGCTGCTAAAACAAAACACAAGTGGCCTAAAGACAGCACAAATTTATTTCTCACAGTTCTGGAAGCTGGAAAGCCCAAAATCAAGGCTCCAGCAGATTTGGTGTCTGGTGAGGGTCTACTTTCTGATTCATAGATGATGCCATCTCACTGTGTCCTCATATAGTGGATGAGGCAAGGGCTCTCTCTGGGGCCTCTTTTACAATGGCACTAATCTCATTAATGAGGGCTCTACCCTCATGACCCAGTCACTTTCCAAGGTCCCACCTCCAAATATGATCACACTGGGGATTCGATTTCAACATATGAATTTGGGGGGGACATAAACATTCAGACCAAAGCACCAACCTACATACTTCCAGGTCCTTCTCAGAAACTCTCCAATGAGGAAAGTCATTCTTACATCTTGAGAGAGGAGAGTAAGGAGATGGGACCAGAATCCAGGAGTATTATCTTAATGGAGTGCCCACATGCCACTTGGAAACATAAAACTGGCAGAGGATGACACCTATCCCCCAACCTCCTCAAAAGAAGGACTACGTCCTGTTCAATGTCATATCTGTTCCACATAGCATAATGTATGGCATGGAGTTGATAGCTACAGTGAGTATTCATTGGCCAAATAAGCATCATCAATAGTTTTGGTGTAGACTTGCCTACATACGAGATCTGGGCCAGTGAC
Source organism: Pongo abelii (assembly GCF_028885655.2). Taxonomy (NCBI): domain Eukaryota; kingdom Metazoa; phylum Chordata; class Mammalia; order Primates; family Hominidae; genus Pongo; species Pongo abelii. The sequence goes on along the minus strand of NC_071990.2, from coordinate 118,256,196 downwards.
CTCTTGGGATTTCTTTTTATTGTCATGATCTTAAGGTTAACTTCTGAGTGGCTGCATTTTTCACACTGTGTTACTATATAAAGATTACAATTTGGTGCCCTACAGTTATAATTTAATCAGCATATCTTGTCTGGTCTGTCCAAGATTTTAGAAGATTTTGATTTAGGACATCAGAAAATTTTCAGGAACCCATGGGTTTCCATTGTGTCTTTAAAAGTCAGGAGATACTGTAAAATAAGCTTGCCTTCCCAAATGCCATGCACAGACCATTTGAGAGCTAAGCAGCAGTTAGTTGCTCCTTTAAATGCGGCATGCCCTTGCATGTGGGCCTCAGTGACCCTCCCCCTGCCCTTATTGTCTTATACCAAACCTCATTCTACCTGGTTATATTTCCTGACGGCTTCTATAACTGTTTGATTGTATGACTCTTGTACAATGTTTCAGACAAATTACAAATATGGGTCTTCCCTGGAATATTCAAAGTAATTTTTCTCTAAAATGCATTGTATATATTTTATTCTCCCATTTGAAAATTCAATGGCTGTAATTAACAAGATTCATTGCTATGGAATGAATCTTGCTAACAAGATTCATTGCTATGGAATGAGTCTTTAAAATGATTAAAGTTTGATTTGACTTGAAAACAATTCATTTTAAAAATCTTTAAAGTAGCTCATCTATTACATAAAGCAAGGCATATTTGATCATGGAAAAATTACTTGATTTCTTGATTACTTGATTAAAAGAATTTAGTCCTCTTGCTATCCTTGTAGCTTGTCCTTAGGTATGATTTAAGACTTTCCTTTGCCTGACAATTTGTCTGAAGGTGGTAATGCTATTCTTCTAAAATAAGGGCAGTGATTCATATTGGCTGGGGTAAATGGTGTATTTGCAAAACGCTTTGAGTTTCTCGTATCAAAGGAGCTATACAAATTCTCTGAAAGGAGTAACAGGATAATTGTGATCCTATGATCATAGAAACTCATATCACATATGAGGAAGCAAGATGAGTATTTATAACAAAAGCATTCACAAGGATTCATGTAATTCAGAACCAAGGTAAAAGGGTCTCATGTCAGAAATAGCACTAATAAAAGCCAGATCATTATAGAGGTTGTTTAATTAATTCTTTACTCCGAGGAGAAATGCCATTGACACTTCATTATTTTGATACTGAAACCACAATTGGGGGCTTTCAAAATGTGTATACGAAACCACAAATAGATCCCCTCGGTTCTTTGTGAAGACAGCTTCTATTTCTCTATTCAAAAGCACTGTCTGCTTGGTATGTCCTTGCAGTTCTCTCCTAATATATTTTTGCACTTTGCCCCTGGGGGTCTACGTTTATGTGAATTGTTGTGTGCTGTTTTCAGAATTTAAAAAATCGTATCTTTGGAATAGGATGGGAAGTGTTCTGAAAACTAGGTTAACATTAATTTTTTAAAATCATTTCATTCAAAGAAAAATGATACTCAGAAAAGATTCTTATAATAAATTACTGTTTGATAGAATGCAGAACAATCCCAAACCCAAGGATTTCATTATGTTTATAGTTTCTGCTTATTACTTCAAATACTTTATATACATTATGCTTAAGAGATGGTGATTTTCTATAAATTTTTTCATTAAAAAGATAAATCTTTAAGACCAAGAAAGTGATTTAAAAACTACAAGTTTGTATTCTTAAGCTCTTTTTGTTTGTTTGTTTTTAAATTATGTTTCAAAAAGGCAAATTATTCACTTGTGTAGCTTTTTCCAAGAAATCCTCCTTTGGACATATTTTTAATTCTGTGTTTAGGAAGGCAGCTGTAGATATAAAATAGTCTTTCTTTGAATTTACATTTTCTTCTCACTATCTTTATATCCAATATTGATTATAAGTGAATTTTTAATTGTTGCATGTCTGGTAGAAATAAACTGTATAAAGCATTGCAAAAGATATGGGAAAGTTAGTAAGTGATAGTAAGAATAAGGTAATAAACATTTTTGGCACACATTATCAATCATTTAACCCTGAAATATATTTTAATCTTTCATTCTGTATTCGGTTTCTGAAAACTGGGCAGAAGTTATAAATCGCAGAATGGGCCTGGCAAAAATCAAACTAAGGAGTAAATCTAATGAATGACTTTTGTAATTCAGGGTTTAATTCAGAGTGATCCACATCACTGTTCAAACTGCTCTCCTCTTGCATCCTCTGCATTGGGGAACAGCCCAAAATGGACATATCTCCCAAGTCTGAAGCCCTAAGGTCGTCTTTGGTTCTCCCCTTGCTGAGACCTCCCACATCAAATGGGTTAAAACACATTGTCAGTTCTAGCTCCCTCAGTATCTGCACAGATTTGATTCCTTCATCTCTCACACGATCTGCTGGAATAACACCTATTGGCCTTCCTGCTTCCAGTGTTATTTTTTTCCTACCAATTGATTTGGTATGTTACTGCCAGTGTATAGAATTTTAAGAAATCAAATTGTAAAACATACAAGTACAAAATAACGGTACAACTCAACGAATTTTAACAAAGTGAACATACTCATGTAACCGTATTTAAATAAGGAATAAAAACATTATCAGCACTTTTAAAGGTCACTGGGTATAGTATCCTATAAATACTATGTAGGTCAAGTTAATACTGCTGATCAAATTATCTATGGCCTTACTGATTATTTTTTGTTTTAGTCACTCATCAGTTGCCAGTAAAGGAATATTAAAATCTCCAACTATGATTGTGGAATTATTCATTTCTTCCCTTAATTCTGTCATTTTTGCCTTATGTATTTTTTATTTCTCTTGCTGAGCACATGAATATTTATTATTATTATTATTATATCTTTCTGATAAGTTGAAATTTTAATCATTATGAAATATCCCTTTTTATTGTTGGTAATACTATTTGTCTTGAAGTTTATAATTTCTGATATTAGTATAGTCTCTCTAGTTTTCTGATGCCTTCTATTTGCAAGGCATACTTCCAACCTAGATGTGTTGTTATATTTAAAATCTGTCTCATGTAGGCAGTATATAGTGGAGTTTTTTAGTCTATTTTGATAATCTCTGCCTGTTAGTTGGAGTATGTAGTCTATTTACATTTGTCACAATTACTAATGTGATTAGATTTATGTATATCACTTTATTATTTGTTTTCTGTTTGTTTCTTCTGTTTGTTTGATACTCCTGTTTCTCCTTTTCTTCCTTCTTTTGGATAATTTGAATAATTTTTAGAATTTCATTTCAACTTATGTACTGATTTTTAAGCTCTTTGCATTATTTTATGGGTTGCTGTAGGGATTACAATATACATTCTTGACTTTTACATTCTACTTATAGTCAATATTGTACTATTTCAATTAAAGCACAGAAATTGCAACAATATAGGTCAATTTATCCTTACTCTGACCTTTTACCATAGTTGTCATATATTTAAGTCTACATACATTATAAATCCACACAAATATGTTTTAATTTTGTTTTAAACAGTCCTGTGTTTTATACAGAAATTAAAGGAAAAACAATGTTTTATTTTCTCAGATATTTACGTTTTTAATGCTTCCCTCCTTCCTGAAGATATAATGTGGTAGTTCTTCTCAGTCTAAAGAGCTTATTTTTACTATATCTTATATGACAGGTCTTCTGGTAATGAGTTTTCTTAGCTTTCTTATATCTGAAAATATCTTTATTTTGCCTTTATTCTTGAGGGATATTTTTGCTGCATATAAAATTCTGGTTGTCGCAGCTTCTCTGTCTGCACTTTGAACATGTTGTACTGTCTTCTATTCTCCATAGTTTCTGAAGGCAGTGATAATTCAAATTGATGTTCCTTAATATGTAATGTGTTATCTTTAGCTGCTTTCAAGAGTCTGTCTTTGATATTTAGCAGTTTGACTATGACTGTCCTAGATGCTAAATATGGTTTTGTTTGTAGTTGTCCTGCTCGCAGTTCACTGGACTTCCTCAATTTATGACTTTCACTACATTTGGGGAGGTTTTGGCCACTTTTTTTTTCATCCCAGTGTCTCTTTTTTTTGAGATTCCAGTGATCATTTGTTAGATCTTTTGAAATCATCCCATTACTCCCTTGGAAGGCTATTCATTTTTTTTATTATTTTCTCTCTGTTCTTCAGATTGGACAATTTTTATTGCTCTATTTTCTGAATCTGATTGTAAGTATACTTTCCATTCCTGGGTTACTTCACTTAGAATAATGGTCTCCAATTCCATCCAGGTTGCTGTGAACAGTGAATCTCTGTTTCTTTCTATTGTTGTCTTTACTCTGCTGTTAAGCTTGTCCAGTGTTTCTTTCTGTTTGTCCTTAGTTTAGATACTGTATTCTTGAGTTTCATAATTTGCACTTAGTCCTGTTTTTGTTAATAGTTTCTATTTCTTAACTGATATTTCCCATGCTTTCATTGATTGTCAGTATACTTTCCTTTATACCCTAGAGCACAGTTACAGTTGCTGTTTTAAATATTTGTCTTCTAATTACAACCTTTGGGTCATCTCAGGGTTAGTCTCCATTAATAACATTTCTCTTATGAATGAGTCATATTTTCCCGGTTCTGTAGATAATGAGATACATCTGTTATATCTATGGCAATGTGAATGTTATCTTGTGGAGACTGTAAAATCTGTTACTCATCCTTCAAGAATGTTTTATTAGACAATTAACCTGATTGGACTCAAACATCATATTCTGTCTTTTGGGTCACAATGTAAATCTCAAATCAGCTCTTTTATTCTTTTTTCATTCTAGACTTTTTTTTTGCACATTTTAACTAGTTTATTTATTTATTTGTTCAATAGGCTTTTGGGAAACAGGTGGTGTTCACTTGCATTAATAAGTCCTTCAATGGTGATTTCTGAGATTCTGGTGCACCCATCACCCGAGCAGTGTACACTGTAAAAATTATGTAGTCTTGTTTTTTAGACAGCCTTGCTCTATTGCCCTGGCTGGAGTGCAGTGGCGCGATCTTGACTCACTGCAACCTCTGCCTCCCACATTCAAGCAATTCTCATGCCTCAGCCTTCTGAGTAGCTGGGAGTACAGGCACGTGCCATTGTGCCCAGCTAACTTTTTATATTTTTAGTAGAGATGGAATTTCCCCATGTTTGCCAGGCTGGTATTGAACTCCTGGCCTCAAGTGATCCACCTGCCTCGGCCTCCCAAATTGCTGGTATTACAGGCATGAGCCACCATGCTCAGCCAATGTGTAGTCTTTTATCCCTCACCACCTACCACCCTTTCTCCCAAGTCCCCAAAGTCCATTGATTAATTCTTATGCATTTGCCTCTTCATAGCTTAGCTCCCACTTATGAATGAGAACATATGATATTTGGGTTTCCATTCCTGAGTTACTTCACCTAGAATAACAGTCTCCAATTCCATCCAGGTTGCTGTGAATGCCATTATTTCATTCCTTTTTATGGCTGCATAGTATTCCATGGTGTTTATATATATCACAATTCCTTTATCCACTCATTGATTGATGGGCATTTGGGCTGCTTCCATATTTTTGCAATTGTGGATTGTGGTGCTATAAACATATTTCTGCAAGTATCTTTTTCATATGATAACTTCTTTTCCTCTGGGCAGATACCCAGTAGTGGGACTGCTGGATCAAATGATAGTTCTACTTTTAGTTCTTTAAGGAATCTCTACACTGTTTTCCATAGTGGTTATACTAGTTTACATTCCCACCAGCAGTGTAAAAGTGTTACCTTTTTGGCCAGGTATGGTGGCTGACACCTGTAATCCCAGCAATTTGGGGGGCCGAGGTGGGCAGATCACCTGAAGTCAGGAGTTCAAGACCAGCCTGGCCAACATGGTGAAACCCTGTCTCTGCTAAAAATACAAAAATTAGCCAGGCCTGGTGATGTACATCTGTAATCCCAGCTACTCAGGAGGCTGAGGCATGAGAATTGCTTGAACCTGGGAGGCGGAGGTTGCAGTGAGCCAAGATTGCACACACCACTGCACTCCAGAGCAAGACTCCATCTCAAAAAAAGAAAAAAAAGTTACCTTTTCACCACATCCATGCCAACATCTATTTTATTTTATTTTTTTTTATTATGGTCATTCTTCCAAGTGTAAGGTAGTATCACATTGTGGTTTTGATTTGCATTTCCCTAGTCATTAGTAATGTTGAGCATTTTTTCATATGTTTTTTGGCCATTTGTATATCCTCTGTTGAGAATTATCTATTCATGTCCTTAACCCACTTTTTGATGGTATTATTTTTTTCTTGTTGATTTGTTTGAATTCTTTGTAGATTCTGGATACTAGTCCTTTGTGGGAAGTATAGATTGTGAAGATTTTTCTCCCACTCTGTTGGTTTTCTGTATACTCTGCTGATTATTTCTTTTGCTAAGCAGAAGTTTTGTAGTTTAATTAAGTCTCATCTATTTATCTTTGTTTTTGTTTCATTTGCTTTTGGGTTATTGATCATGAAGTCTTTGCCTAAGTCAATGTCTAGAAGGATTTTTCCAAAGTTACGTTCTAGAATTGTTATGGTTTCAGGTCTTAGATTTCAGTTTTTGATCCATCTGGTGTTGATTTTCATATAAAGTGAGAGATGAGGATCCAGTTTCATTCTTCTACATGTGGCTTGCCAAGTATCCCAGCACCATTTGTTGAATAGGGTGCCCTTTCCCCACTTTATGTTTTTCTTTGCTTTGTCAAAGATAAGTTGACTGTAAGTGTCTGGCTTTATTTCTGGGTTCTCTATTCTGTTCCATTGGTCTACGTGTCTATTTTTATACCATGTAGTTTACACCATGTTGTTTCAGTGACTATGGTCTTATAGTATAGTTTGAAGTCAGGTAATGTGATGCCTCCAGATTTGTTCTTTTTGCTTAGTCTTACTTTGGCTATGTGGGCTCTTTTTTGGTTCCATTTCACTTTTAGAATAGTTTTTTCTAGTTCTGTGAAGAATGATGATTGTATTTTGGTGGGAGTTGCATTGAATTTGTAGATTATTTTTGGCAGTGTGCTCATGTTCACAATATTGATTCTACCCATTTGTGAGCATGAAATGTGTTTCCATTTGTTTGTGTCATCCATGATTTCTTTTAGCAGTGTTTTATAGTCTTCCTTATAGAGGTCTTTCACCTCCCTAGTTAGAGATATTCCTACATATTTTATTTTTTTGCAGCTATCGTAAAAGAGGTTAAGTTCTTGATTTGATTTTCAGCTTGGTCGCTGTTGGTGTATAGCAGGGCTACTGATTTGTGCATATTAATTTTGTATCCTGAAACTTTGCTGAATTCATTTATCAGTTCTAGGAGCTTTTTGGAGAAGTCTTTAGGGTTTTCTAGGTATACAATCATATCAACAGCAAATGGTGAGAGGTAAATTTCCTGTTTACCAATTTGGATGTCTTTTATTTCTTTCTCTTGTCTGATTGCTCTGGCTGGGTCTTGAAGTATTATGTTGAATAGAAGTCATGAGAGTAGGCATCTATAGACTTCCAGTACTATGTTAGATAAAAGTGGTGAGAGAGAGTATCCTTATCTTGTCTAGCTTTCAGGGGGAATGCTTTTGTGTCTGGAATTGGTGGGTTCTTGGTCTCACTGACTTCAAGAATGAAGCCGCAGACCCTCGCGGTGAGTGTTACAGTTCTTAAAGGCGGTGTGTCTGGAGTTTGTTCCTTCTAATGTTCAGATGTGTTCGGAGTTTCTTCCTTCTGGTGGGTTCGTGGTCTCGCTGGCTCAGGAGTGAAGCCGCAGACCTTCGTGGTGAGTGTTACAGCTCATAAAGGCAGTGTGGACCCAAAGAGTGAGCAGCAGAAGGATTTATTGCAAAGAGCGAAAGAACAAAGCTTCCACAGTGTGGAAGTGGACCCGAGCGGGTTGCCACTGCTGGCTCGGGTTGCCACTGCTGGCTTGGGCAGCCTGCTTTTATTCTCTTATCTGGCCCCACCCACATCCTGCTGATTGGTAGACCTGAGTGGTCTGTTTTGACAGGGCGCTGATTGGTGCATTTACAATCCCTGAGCTAGACACAAAGGTTCTCCACGTCCCCACCAGATTAGCTAGATACAGTGTGGACACAAAGGTTCTCCAAGGCCCCACCAGAGTAGCTAGATACAGAGTGTGGATTGGTGCATTCACAAACCCTGAGCTAGACACAGGGTGCTGATTGGTGTGTTTACAAACCTTGAGCTAGATACAGAGTGCCCATTGGTCTATTTACAATCCCTGAGCTAGACACAAAGGTTTTCCAAGGCCCCACCAGACTCAGGAGCCCAGCTGGCTTCACCCAGTGGATCTGGCACTGGGGCTGCAGGTGGAGCTGCCTGCCAATCCCGTGCCATGCGCCCGCACTCCTCAGCCCTTGGGTGGTCGATGGGACTGGGCACCGTGGAGCAGGGGGCAGCGCTCATCCGGGAGGCTGGGGCCGCACAGGAGCCCACGGAGGGGGTGGGAGGCTCAGGCACGGCGGGCTGCAGGTCCCGAGCCCTGCCCAGCAGGAAGGCAGCTAAGGCCGGGCGAGAAATGGAGCGCAGCGCCGGTGGGCTGGCACTGCAGGGGGAACCGGTACACCCTCCGCAGCCGCTGGCCCGGGTGCTAAGCCCCTCATTGCCAGGGGCCGGCAGGGCCGGCCGGCTGCTCCGAGTGCGGGGCCCACCAAGCCCACGCCCACCCGGAACTCCAGCTGGCCGGCAAGCGCGGCGCGCAGCCCCAGTTCCCGCTCGCGCCTCTCCCTCCACACCTACCTGCAAGCTGAGCAAGCCGGCTCAGGCCTTGGCCAGCCCAAAAAGGGGCTCCCACAGTGCAGCGGTGGGCTGAAGGGCTCCTCAAGTGCCGCCAAAGTGGGAGCCCAGGCAGAGGAAGCGCCCAGAGCGAGCGTGGGCTGTGAGGACGGCCAGCACGCCCTCACCTCTCACTTTCAACTCTTCCCCATTCAGTATTATGTTGGCTGTGGATTTGTCATAGATGGCTTTTACTGCCTTAAGGTATGTCCCTTCTATGCTGATTTTGCTGAGGGTTTTAATCATAAAGTGGTGCTAGATTTTGTCAAATGTTTTTTCTGCATCTATTGAAATGATCATGTGATTTTTGTTTTTAATTCTGTTTATGTGGTGTATCACATTTATTGACCTATGTATGTTAAACCATCCCTGCATCCCTGGCATGAAACCCACTGAATCATGGTGGATTATCTTTTGGATATGCTGTTGGATTCGGTTAGCTAGTGTTTTGTTAAAGATTTTTGCATCTATATTCATCAGGTATATCGGTCTGTAGTTTTCTTTTTTTGTTACGTCCTTTACTGGTTTTGGTATTAGGGTGATACTGGCTTCATAGAATGATTTAGGGAGGATTCCCTCTTTATCTTGTGGAATAGTGTCAACAGAATTAATACCAATTGTTCTTTTAATGTCTGATAGAATTCAGCTGTGAATTTGTCTGGTCCTGGACTTTTTTGTTGGCTATTTTTTTTATTACCAGTTCAATCTCACTGCTTATTATTGGCCTGTTCAGAGTTTCGATTTCTTCCTGGTTCAATCTAGGAGGGTTATATATTTCCAGAAATTGGGGCCCTTAAACAAAACAATTATCACTCAAGAATTTTGTACCCAGTGAAACTAAGCTTCATAAATGAAGAAAAGATACAGTCATTTTCAGATAAAAAAAATACTAAGAGAATTCACCACTACCAAGCCAGCACTACAAGAACTGCTAGAAGGAGCCTTAAATCTTGAACCAAATTCTTGAAATATGCCAAAATAATTATTTTATTCTTATCCGGAATCTATCCATACATTATTTTGTTGGTTCATGTGTGGTTCAAGGGTCACTCAGAAACTTGCGCAGAGTTTATAGACAGAATTTGGGGTTCCCCTCTCTGGTTTTTTATTTATGGGATTTCTTTCTAATTTTCCAGTGGCTGTGGTTGCCCGGAACTTTGTCTTGGTTGTTCACACTAGAAAGACTATGGATTTTCTTTCAGAATTCCAGCTTCCCATAGAATAACAAACTTCACCTACATGCATACTTTATTCTTTTCTGCATTTTTAATCTTCAGTCAGAGATCATTTCCCTTTAACTGAAAAACTCCTTTTAGTATTCTTTTAGAGAGTCTCTGTTGGTGACAAATTCTCTCAATTTTTATTTGCCTGAAATGTCTTTATCTAACCCTCATTTTCTAAAGAGCTTTACTTTATGGTGGCAGGTGTTTTCTTATAGCAGTTTGAGTATGTCATTTCTTTTCTTCTGATTTCTATTGCTTCATGGAAATGTTAATTGTTGTTTTTGAGGTAATATGTAGTTTTCTCTGACTGCTTTTAAAACTTTTCTCTTGTGTTTAATTTTTCAGAAGTTCTATTATAAAGTGCCTAGATGGGATTTTTTTGTACTTTTCATATTGAGTTTGTAAGTTTTCTTGAATATTTTATTTGATATCTTTCTTCAGTTTTGTTTCTGTACTCTTTTCTACCTCCTTCTTTTCTGGGGCTCCAATTATATTCATGTTGTTCCTTTTCATTATGTAAGAGACTGGAAGGCAGTCTTGAATTGGCTCAATCCCTCATTAGATTCAGATAATGTATACCTACATTAACTACTTACCTTTAATCAAACAAAATCCTTCATGAAGGAAAATAATACCTTTCAGAGATTCTAGAATTTTTCATATACAATTTCTTGGTTTTAATAGAAAATTATAAGGCAAACCAAGAGACAGTAGGAAGAGAAAAAAAAAAGACAATAGAAACAAACTGCCAGACTATGATATTGCCGGTTTTCATATGTCTCCTATGATCTTTTCTATGTTTTTTTCTATTTTTTATTCTAGATATTTTCCATTGATCTACTTTCTAGATAATGAATACTCTGCAACTGTGACCAATCTGCTGTCTTATCCACCTTTTGTCTTCTTAATTCAATTTTGGTTTTATTCAGTTTAGAATTTCCATTTGATGCTTTCTTGTAGACAGAAGTTCTTTGATGAAATTATCACTCTTGCCATCTATTTTCTTGACAATATTAATCATAGATATAAAATTTTCTGATACCTGGATTCCCTGTGAACCAGCTTCTATTGTTTTCTTTTTCTTCACTCCTTGTTGTCTCTTGGTTTGCTTGGTAATTTTTTATTAAAATTCAGACATTGTTTATAAAAAAATCCAGATCTCTAACTGATATTATTTTCTTCCATGAAGGATTTTGTTTGATTAATCACAGGCATTTAATGTAGGTATATATTACTTTTATCAAGAATTGAGCCAATTTAAGACTACCTTCCTATCTTGTAAGGCCTTGTCTATATTTTTAATTTGCTGTTACTGAGTAGTCCTTTTGGGTTCCCAGCTGAAAGCTTTGGATGTTTACCAAGGCTCCCCTTCCCTGATAGTTTATGAAGTCCAATTTTTATATCTCCAGCATTATGATATTGACAGTAGATCTGTTCAGGTTTTCAGCCTCCTGGAAGTTCCTTTAGGCTTTTCTTCTCAGACTCTCCATCTGCACTGCTTTTGATTTCAAAGATGGTCTCAATAGACAAAGAGGCTCAGCTTATTGGGCACTTGTCTCTTCCTCCCCTTCTTGTATGTTGGCACCTCCTCCAGATCCATCATTCTTAATGATCCTATTTAAATCTTACCTTCCAGAAAAACTTACTACTTTTCATTGCCTAAACATGCTTCTAACACCTCTTCTCTGCTGAGAACCTCAGTTCCATGTTAGCTTGATTGTTAAACATGTACTACTTGTTTTTTTTTTTTTTTTTTGGTTTTTTTTTTAACAGATCCCGCTGTTCTTTTTTTTCATTATTATACTTTAAGTTCTAGGGTACATGCGCGCAAGGGTAACTGGTAACTTCTGTGAGGCTCCAAACCCATATTGTCACCCACTTTGGACTTCTTTATACTCAGTACATATTTCTTTCATAGCACTTTATCAAAACATGTATGTAGGAATGGATAAATAGATAAATGAAATCTTCTTCTACTAGGGAAATTACTAGTCTGTAAAGTCCTTGAGGGAAGGACTCTCTTTATTTTTATATTCCCATTACCTAAGTATATTACATGGCTTATAGTGGAAGGTGAATAAAAATCCATTGAATAAATGAAAACACTTTTAAAATATTTCTATTCCAACTTATCAAGTTGTTTCCACTGATAAAGCTTTATGATAGTCACCTGATGATTGTAGACTCTGAATGTTTGTTAATTAGATTTGCTAATTCTATTTGGTATACTTAATCTAAATAATCCATCAGATTCTGAAAGCATCTTACTTCTAAAAAATGCACGTCTGAATCAATAAATCTAGCATCCTACATGGTTTATACACAATTCTTTTGTTCTTGTTAATTTCTGTGTCCTGTTTTACCTAATTAGCAAGGTTACTTAGAACAATTTACATTTTTCTGCAAAATTTGTTCATTTATTGTAAGACACCACCTCCTCAGAGAGGAGCCATATATAGATTGAGTTGAATAGATTTCATTATTTTAAGACTCCTTCAAAGCCTTTTTTGTAATATGTTTGTAAGAAATTAATATAAATAAACTTTTGAGAAAACAACCTTTGATCCCAGAATCTGAAAATCCAAGTCAGATATATTCAATTCCTCCAGCGCACTAAGGGAAGCACAGGTGATATTGGTTGTATTTACTTACTGCAATCCCAGAACATTTAACAGTTTGGCACATAGTAGGTTCACAATACATTTTTGTTGAACTTATGAATAAGTCAATGAGAAGTATTGAATAAAAGTCCTCCAGCCATTAACACACCAGAGATATAAATCTTCCTCTAACCTGTCAGTGTGACAATATTATAAAGAGCCCTGAAGAGGAAACTGAACATGATAGATTATTTCTTTTTTCAATTTCTTTTAGAAGTAAGATTTTAATGTAAAATCTATAAAAATCTAAATAATTGTTTTAAGAAGATATAATTTAGTATTTGTATGACAATTCTAAACAACTTTATTCAACATGCTATTTCATCTTTTAAGCATATTCCTACACAAAATTTAAGCTGTTTATAGGATCCTTATCAAAGCTTTTTATATTGGAGTTACTTGATTGGTTACCATAGCCATAAAGGTTTTCCAGGCCAAGGTAAATTGTTCTATGCTTTCTGGTACATAACTTTGGAATATTTGCTTAAATATTTGAGGAAATCCCTAAAGAAATATTCCTTAGAAAATGTTTGGTCCATTCTGTAACTGCTTCTATAACAAAGATATAATTCAGGCTAATTTGTTTCCATTACAAAATTTCAACTTTTAAAAAATTTACCTGGACTCTAAAAGCTTCCAATATATGTTCAGTGAATAGCAGAACATCCTTCTTGCAAGCACTTAACCATCTCAAACCATCAAGGGTGTGGCACATAACCAGTGATGAATGTTGGAGTGTTCAGAAGCTATGCATCACAGTCACCTGTGCAGCATGATCTAAACATTGATTCTCAGACTTTATCTCCTGAGATTCTAATTAAGGATTCCACAAATTTTTATATTTAAAGCTCATATCTAAAACAGAAATGTGTACAATAATAAAATCGTAGTGCTGAAGGGGACTTCATTCAACTCTAATTCGTCTCAAATTTCAAGTGGAAACACCAACTAAGCATCAGAGAGAGGCAAAACTCTTTCCCTTTTATAAATACAACAGAAGTCCGTTAACCAATTTCTCTAACCATCGGTCACTTTAAGATTATTACCACCTTATTTTTTATACTATACATTACACCTTTGAAATGAAGACAGAATATTTTATATTAGAAGGTGAAAAATCTTCGTTTTAGTCCACATTTGTGGAAATGGCAGGCTCTGACCATTTTAGAGCAGGTGTTGCCTGATGAAATACACATTTGTAAACAGATTTTTGTCCTCTTTGTTACCGGTGGTTGTTATTGTCCAACACAAACCTGTGAAAGCTTCTGCACTTTAGCTTGTTTACTGTGCATTCTTAATGCCTATGAATGCAAACAGGCAGATTAGGAAAATAGTCAACCGTTCCTTTTAGCAGAGTTTGTAAGTACCATGCAAATTGCACTTCAAATGCCTTCAGGTGTGGAAAGAACTGCAGCTCCTTTTGTGTAGTTGTGAGGACAATAATCAGTTTCAGACTAAAGAGGGACTAGCAAGACTTCCTCTTCTGATCAGACAGAGATAAGACTGAAACACTACCTGTCAGACTTTGCCCATGGTCCTTAGACAAAATGACAATCTTAATGGACTAAGGTAAGCTCATTTACCTCGGAAGTGAAGGAAAACCCTTAACAATGAAACATTCCCCAAAACCAGGAAATTTAAAGCAAATATCAGAACATACAATTATTTATTGAATGAAAAGGAAATTGGTAGACAAAGGCAACGAACCTTCTGATACATGACAAAGATGAATGCTTTTTTTTTTTTTTCCTATGCTTTAGGACACAGAGGGAGGGAGAAATCCAAGGTCTAGAGTTAGGCTTGAAGTGGGTATGTTGGAAAAGGAGTGTGAAGTATACACATACATTGTAACTGCTGACTTCCTTTATTAAAACCTGTCTACAGGCAACACTTGAAACTTACATATGGGGAGAGACTTCTTGAAGCTGATGTCAGATGCCTAAAAAGGAAGTGCAAATGGCCATCATCCTGGGTTGCACTGGGGATGACTTGTTGAAGCACGATGTCACCAAAGAGCAGTTTCGCATCAGTAGCTTTCTTGGTCTCACACTGAAAAACCTACAGCGGAAATAGAATACTTCTGTTCTTTTACTGTGCACATGAAAGGAACAGAAAATAGGCAGGAGCTTTCTGACCCTTTAAAACAAGCTCCCAAGCACTTTACTCCTTTTGAAAACCCTGTGAAGTTTGCTCCTGACACACAAGTCCCAGTTGCATTGTATGTGGTGCATTAACTCAGCATTTGTTCTGCACTTCACCTGCTGCCTGGTTGAAATGTCCACCTTTGTGAGCCCTTTTTTTCAGGAGTCCTATTCTCCAGCTCAGCAATAGCATATAGGTCGGGCCATTGCAGCCAGCATTTCATGCAGATTGACCATCGATTGATAGGTAGCCTGGGTTTTCTTCCCTGCTTTTCCATAAATAGTTTTGTTTCAAACAAGTCACTTTTCCTCCCTGGGCCTCTTGATCTATAAATCAAGAGTGTTGGACTGGTTGACTCTTCAGGTGTATTCTACCTCTATAATTTTCAATTTCTATTTGGCAAAATAGTATCAGTAGATAATATTTTTATTTGAAATCCTCCATTTTTCTTTTTGACAGCCTTTTAATATACTTTCACAAATGAAAACAACTTTCCAAGTGTTATTTATTTCTTTTAAAAAGTCAAACAGATCCTGTTCATGTGTAATTTAACATTTAATTGTGTAAAATTTGGTTTTCTTGTATTCCCAAGAATCTAGCAATGACTTAGTAGAATATCATCCAACTCAAACTGGTGCTGATTTGCTTTCCAGGCGTATTTACACCAGCCAGAATACTGTGATAAAATAGGTAAGCGATAGTTTTGAATAGAGATTTAAAGTGCTTAAAGTGGTTTTTTGTCACCACACCAAGGGAGACTGTGGCTGAGCTGTTTTCAGAGAGCAAATCCTTCCTGTATCCCTGAGCTGTGTTCTCCATTGTTTAGTCTACTTTACTAAGATTTAGCCCAGGGAGGGGAGATCAGCATTTAAGCTGAATCACTAGACTTAGTGGCAGCTGAGTGGAGAGTTAGAATTTATTGAATACAGGTTTCAGCAGAGGTGACTGCTGTAACATTATGCGTTTAAAAGATCACATCACTTTGGTAGGCTATTACAATAAATTCTACGGAAATTTCTGGTTTCTTTTTTCCCTACTGCTGATTCCAAGGCCCCAGACCAATCTCCTTCAACTCCTGGCTTATTCTCCTGCTAGCTACCTCGATATTTCCATCTAAGCTCATAAGGCTGTAACTTGATTATTCAGCTTTGGAAACTGTGGTAAAGATTACTGGTGCTTACCACATTAGTTCTTTTCTTCTTCCTGGGTACATGGGAAGACTCCTAGCCTCCTCAGAAGTTAGATTGGGATCAAGAAAGAGCTAGTCATGTGAGCAGAAAATGAGAGGACAGATAAATCTACCTTTTTAAAAAGATCTCTTTTTCCTCAGATAAGTTTCTCCTGCTTGGCACCTTTTGTTCCAGGTAGTACCGGCTGCTGCTCGTTAGGCTGGTTGTTGTCATCCTAGGGTTTCCTTCATCACCATTCTAGGAATTTCCTTCACCCCTTTCCTGTGTCCAGTTCCCTGATTCCAGAGCCCCACATCGTCCTCCAGAGCCATTTCCTTATTGTGCTGGTTAACATGCTCCAGTAGCCTACTGAGAGAGGTTGTCCATTCTCTTCGCCCTTGTAGATTTAAATGCTTGTTTATGCTTTGCTCTCAATTTAATCAAGTTTCAGGAGAAAACAGAGATAATATGTTTATTCAATCTACTTTTTTTTCAGCCAATAAGAAGTAGCCAGTGTTTTCTTTGCATTGTCAGACTCAACTTTGGATAAATTTCATTTCAGTATGGAGTAAATAAGGCATACTTAACTCCATTGGAAATATTACCATTTTATTTCGTCATAAACTACTGTATGATTTATTTCAAAAGTATTTAGCAAAATTAATAAGGGACTTTTTTCTGTTTTGTATCTAAACATCAAAACTATATTTATTACTTTCTGCTCCCAAACCTATTCCTTTTCTCATATTCCTATTGATATCAGTCATGCATACAATCAATCAGACCTTAAAACTCAGATGTGTTTGTCTCTTCCTTCTCTCCAAACCACAATGTTTGGAGTTGCAGATTCCTCTCTATTCTTTTTGCATTTGGTCCCACCTTTCTATTCTTATTACAACCCCCAAGCTTTGTTCAACCTATTGTTATAGCCCAGCCAACAGATCCCTAACACCAAAGGTAGGGTGATTTTAGCTGCAAGAACTGAATGATGGACTAAAAATGGCATTATCTTAATCAAGTTTTTAATCTTCCTAATCAAGAAATTCAGGGGTAGGCAGTTGCTGGATTGGTTAGCAGCTCAAGGATGTCTTCAAAGACCCACAGGCCCTTGCTTACCTTCTGCTCTGCTATTCTCAAGTGTGTCAGTAATATCTCCTTTGCAGTCACAAAATGGCTGCTGCAGTTCCAAGCGTGAACTCCCTTCAGTCCCCTAATACTAATTGATTTATCCCTCCTCTATGTTCAGAGAACTAACTACATTATTTCTTCTGTTATACTTAATAACAGACACATCTACTTTGTAGAGTCTTGAATTTCTTGATGTTTGTGACTTGTAACTATATGTATCCTCAGAATGTCTTGTTTATAGGAGTTATTCAACAAATATGCACTGAGTTAAATTAAATTAAATGGTTGAATTCAAAATACTTGAAAATACATTTAACTCCAAACATTCCATCAACCTTCAAAGTGTCCTAATGAACTTATCTCTCACTAAAATGAGTTAATCTCATTCTCCATGTAGGGATTTTACTCTGTGAATGATGTATTGCTGTTTGTTTGGAATGCAGTTTACATATTTAGAATTCCAAGAAGTCCAAACTGAATAGTATATAACAATTGGAGTAATTTAAAACAAACAACATTATAGACATATCCACATTCATAACAAAATCAAGTGCTGAAGGAACACTTAGAAAAGGAATGAAAGAGCCATTAAACATTTCTTCAGTATAGGGACTCTTGTACCAGTGGCAAGATCTTAGGTTCTTTCTAGGCTGCCTCTATTCACAATAGATCGTGTCTCATGAAAAATTAAGCCCCTTGCATACAGAAGGATTAGGTCTTTTGTTTGGTTCCAGATGTTTCCCACCACTGACTCTTGGCTTTCATAAGTTAAAGGAAAAACTGCGGGCTGCTCCCCTGCAAACCTTTTCATAAGACTTTCATAAGATTTGCCTGGTTTGTTATTACTGATTGTACTCATCAGAAGTAATTGCTTAATTCGCAACCTCCGTTTAATTATTAGTATATCTACTCTTTGAGAACACATACTTTTTTGTCTTTATTCCTAGCTATTGATCATTTATAATAACCATTTTCTGATTAAATATTATTTAATAGGAAGGATACTTTCATTCAGTGTCAGAAGGTGTCAGTTCACCTAACTTCTTTTATTACATAAACTCTCAGTTTCTTCCTCTGTAAAATGGGATTAATAGGTGTGCCTGGAATAAGGTTATTGAGAAATTAATACATGTATGAAAACGATTTAGAATACTTCCTATAGATCACAAATTCTCCATAAATGTTGGCTACTACTAGTAGATTTTAAACTACAGCTAACACTATTTTTTGGTTTACATGTCTAATTGCTTACAAAATTAAAGTCAAGCATCACTAAATTAATGGAAGACATTGACTATATTCTGTATATCTGTCCCATATGAAGTTTTAGCGTGGTGTTATTAAAAACTTAAATAGTTTTTTCCAAAGTTTTCTCCTCCCCCAAATAATCAAGGTCCTTTTTTGGCTTTACATCTGGATGAAGCAAGTATACAATATAACCATATTTTAATGTTACTAAAGGTTTTTCACTTTAAAAAATCAGTTAGTATTTTTTATGTATAAGATCTATGTCGATTTATATATGGGCTACCAATAATGTAGTCAATTCAGCTAACTTTGTTTAATCTATTAAATCTATTTTCAAAAGAACACTAAACTGAGTTATTAAAATGTTAAATATATGTTTAGTTGGTATTACTAGTTTTGAATTAATTCATAGTAAGGCTATAACTATTGGAATTTTATAGTTTGAATTTTTTATAATACTTACAATATTAGGAATTAATGGATTTTTACATTGCAAGAATCTCAGGTTTTGACATTCCTATTTTAATTATATCACAAGTTCTCTGCATTTTGAGATTTTGCTCATTTTAATAGATATTCTTATAACTGAAAAAAATTATTGATTTTGTCTCTTAAAAAGGAAGGTGTCAACTTCAAATAAAATGGAAATTTTGAGGATGAATTTTGTTCACTTAATGTAAAGAAGGGTTATTTAGTCTTGAACGTTTAAAAGAACAGGATTTGTCTTTCTAAGCTATTCACATTCTTGAAAAATAGCCACTTTTTGAAACAGAAACTTCAGGATTGTTTAGTTTTCTGTGAAACACAGTGTTTGGTAAACAAATGCAGAGAATGGGAACGTTTTTCAGCTTCCTGCAAAACCTTCAGATGCATGACTGCGCATTGTCTCTACAAAGAGAAAATAAAAATGAGAGCAACTACTTAGAAACCTGTCCACACACACACATTTGTTATAAACACAAAAGTTATAGAAGAGATTTCTTGCTACTATGAATCCTTATCATGCATTAGACTTTGAACTTATTATACAGAGTAGATTTTTTCTCAGCTGCTGATATACTAATGAAAAAAAGCTTAAAATTTATCTAACAGGGTTTAAAATTATGTCTGGGTAGGCATCTCTCAATTTTCAACGAAACACTTATAACTATACAGATAAAGATAAAACGTAATATCACCACAGAAAATTAAACGGATAATCAAAACCCATTTCCAGAGGGTGGGCAGAAATTTTAGTAACCATAAGGGAGAAGGCACAGAATTAGGAAAAACAGTTGGCAGTTCACTTACGCTTCACCCACCAAAAAGAGTCACCCGTAGATGAACACAGGAATGGAGACTTTTATATCCCTCCCTGACTGTCAGGACCTGCAGTCTAATACTGCAGCCACCAGTCACATGTGACTATTGAGCACATTTTAAATGTAGCTACCAGAAAATTTAAAACTACATATGTGGCTTGCATTTGTGGCTCGCATTCTATATGGACAGTGCTGGTCTATAGCATGGCTGAGAGAACCATATTCTATACTAACTGTAAAACTGGCCAGCTTGGTGGAGTTTCTGTTTGAAGTGGCTGGAATATTTTCTTTCCTACTACATGGGTAAAAAAGAAAAAGTATTTTATTTACTTTTATTTGCTCATGTAGTGAGTGACTTAGTCCAAGAAAACATGGCAGAAATTGGAGGTGGAGTAGGGGTGGTGATTAACTACAGGTTGTTATAGAAAGTTTGTATAAAAGGGTGATATGGTTTGGCTGTGTTTCCACCCAAATCTCATCTGGAATTATAATTCCCATAATCCCCATGTATTGTGGGAGGGACATGGTAGGAGGTCATTGAATCGTGGGGACAGTTACCCCCATGCTGCTGTTCTTGTGATAGTGAGTGAGTTCTCAGGCTATCTGATGGTTTTATAAGGGCCTTTTCCCCTTTTGCCAAGGACTTCTCCTTTCTGCCACCATGTGAAAAAGAACGTGTTTGCTTCCTCTTCCGCCATGATTGTAAGTTCTCTAAGGCCTCCCCAGCCATGTGGAACTGTGAGTCAATTAAATCTCTTTCCTTTATAAATTACCCAGTCTTGGGTATGTCTTTATTATCAGCATGAGAACAAATACAATGGGTAACAAGGAAAGAGGCCTGATGGCAGTGAATATGTTGAAAATGGCAGTTTTTAATGTATAGCATCATTACAGCATGATAGAGAACAAGGTAGAGTGATGGGTAAGAGCTGTGTGACATAAAACACTGCTATTCAATGGGAAGTGAAGTTGGAGCTATGGACTACATATGCTTTCTATCGATCTGAGAAGTTAGGTTTATCAAATTCCACATACAGAGTAAGAACTAAGGGGGAATTCATGTGCTCTATTTGTTGGCAAATCTAAGTCCAGATCGATTTCTCTGCATTCAAACATAATTAAAGACTGGAGAAAGGGCTGGGCACGCTGGCTTGCGTGGGTAATCCCAGCACTTCGGGAGGCCGAGGTGGGCAGATCACCTGAGGTTGTGAGTTTGAGACCAGCCTGGCCAATATGGTGAAACCCTGTCTCTACTAAAAATACAAAAATTAGCTGGGCATGTTGGTGTGCGCCTGTAATCCCAGCTACTTGGGAGACTGAGGCAGGAGAATCCTTTGAATCCAGGAGGCAGAGGGTGCAGTAAGCCGAGATTGTGCCATTGCACTCCAACCTGGGCAACAAGAGTGAAACTCCGTCTCAAAAAAAAAAAAAAAAAAAAAAAAAGAGAGAGAAAAGAAATAAACTACTTGGATCAATAGAAAAAAAAATACAGAACAGTAGAATGGAAACATCATACTGAAGTTTTGGTGCAGGAGCATAATTGCGAAAAAAAACTACAGTGAGGTTTTAAGTTCACCTATATTAATAATTGTACTGGAGACCTTTAAGGGAAAAAAATAATTGTCTGAGGATTTTAAATTCTGAGCCAAAGACAAAGTAAAAAACAGCTAGGAAGTTTTTATATTGGCCCTAAATGAGACTATTCCTTCTTGTAGCCACAGCGTCTGACCCCGCAGTTGATGAATTATAAGGTTGGTTGATGTTACCGTCGTGTTAGGTCTCATGTAAAAATAAAGGCTTTGGTTGGGAAAAAATGAGACACCGAAATTTGAGATGGCCAAATTTTAAAGGATTTCAGTAAGTCAGAGCATCTCAGACCCCAGAATCCCTCTGAGCTTCCTATCCTAATAAAAGTAGCCTCTGTTTGAGAGGCTAGTCTTGCCTTGCTTAGGGCCTCTATTATGACTTCACTCAAGGTAGTTAGCCTGGAAGAGAATGCCAAGTTTTCACATGATCTAACTTTACTGCCCCTCTTTATCCTCAGTTAAATAGTGAGAGCTAAATAGCAGCATATTCCAAAGAGCTAATAACAACAAACAAACCTAGAAGGAAAAGGTTTACGTTATGAAAGGACTGAAACATTTTTTCTAACTTATATTGGTTGAAGCCCAGGCAGCATGTATGAATGGCTTCTGGGAATTCTTGATGAGATAGGGTGGAACGTAAATACAGTTCCCAGGAATCTTGGATTTAGTGTTCAAGTTTCAGGGTCTAGAAATTATTTTAATTGCTTGTTCAGCTGGTAAACCAAAAGTGAACTCAACAGTGGCTTAAGCTGAATCAACATGAGATACCAGACATTATTCGCCTTAATGTAAATAACAACTACAAGTGTTTAGGTGTTTTAAGGACAAGGAAGATGGGGTAGATTTATCATGTACAACTATGTCCTCCTCCAATCCTGTCCCCCAGTAGGGCTCAGGAGACACACCCTTCATCAAGACTTGGACAGGTACATTAGTTAAGGGGAATGCCAGTTGCCTAGAAAAGTGCTGTAGTGCTGCTCTCTGAGGCTAGAATGAAAGGAGATGCTGTCATTGAAATATGGTCCCTATTTTCGGTGGAAATGATGAGATCAATGATGTTGATCCTTAACCTCAAGGATCAGGTAGATGTGGTTACTGTAATATGCAGCAGGCCTTTTGTGGTAACTGACTGATTATTAGAACTGAAATAGATGGATAGCCTTCCGAGGTCTTAGTCTGTGTAACCAAAAGAAATCTAGGGCTGATGCACAAAAGCCGGACTTGAGTTATTATGACTTGAATCATGGCTTCAGACCTGTGTCATTTGACAGACTCAGAGACTTCAATAAATCTTCTACCTAGTCATACATAAAGGGATCTGCAACTGCTTCCAGGATCAGAATATACAGAGGGTTAGGGTTAGGATTAGTTAAGGATATATATTTTTGGAGGATTATGGAACACTGGTTTGGAGCTATTTGCTGTGAGTTCAAAATGCTGCTTGTAATATACCCTTCACGGTTGAGGCTTATGGAATTCAGACAATAAGTGAAGTTTTGGCCCAAGTTTATCTTATAGTAAGTGAGTCCATGAAGCTATTCTATGTTTGTTTTATCTGTTCCTTTATGTATAAAATACACTTTTTTCAACATCTGATAAAATTCCTGTCTATTTCTCTGACATATGGATTAGCATGTCAGTACATGAGAGAAAGTATGAAGTAGAAGTCCCTTAGGTTCCCATTAGTTAACAAAATAGCAAACCAAAAGCAGTACTTATCTTGAGGACATCAGGTGACAGTACCTTGTCAAATATTTGGTGGATCTTAGAGAAGAGCTGTGTTATCACATGTTTAATCAGGCTGTGAATTCAGGTGTAGCTGCTGTTGCATTGAAGACTCCAGTACATGATAAATAGCTATTAATATGGTGACTGTATCTTTCCCATACCAATAAGCCTAAAATAATTCTAATTATAACCCCAAAATAATACTATGAATTTTAACTCATTTAACTTTTAGGCAGGGATATCCTTATACTTTCATCATTATTGCTTCAGGGCTATGTCAGTTCTCTGGCTAGATTAGTTAAGACTGAGGGACTTTGATAATCCTGCCATCCCAGATGATGTCATGGTGAAAGAACCTGATGAACAAGATAGGGCAACTTTGACCCTTTCTGCTCAAAATACCGGCCTTAGACCAGCAGCAACAACAGCAGCATCACCTGGAAATGTTTAGGAAATGTAGGATTGTAGAATCCCAATGGCTACTGAATCAGTCTTAATTTTAACAAGATCTCAACTGATCTGTATGCACATCAAAGTTTTGGAAACACAACCCTATGTCGGGCATGGTGGCTCATGCCTGTAATCCCAACACTTTGAGGCTAGGAGTTTGAGACTAGCCTGGGCAACATAGTGAAACCCTGTCTCTACAAAAAAAGACAAAACTTAGCCAGTCATGGTGGCACATGCCTGTCGTCCCAGCTAGTTGGAAGGCTGCAGCAGGAGAATGGCTTGAGCCAAGGAGTTTGAGGCTGCAGTGAGCTCTGATCATGCCACTGCCCTCCAGCCTGGGAGTCAGAGTGGGACTCTTTCTAAAAATAAATAAATAAATAACCTAGCCCCACCCCAACACACACAAGCCTAGGTGCTTTGGAAGATGACTGTATATCTGGGTATTCACTTTTCTGGAAGGAAAATTGGACTAAAGTACAAATCTGTACGAATTAATGAGCAATAGCTAATGATTTAGATGCATTGTAAGGAAGATTTGTGGCAACAGCGGGATCTGCAGATTGGTGACAAGGAGGTCTAGTGAAAAGTTTCATGGATGAACCTCTTTGGATGGATCTAGAACATGTGATATTTGACTCCCTTGTGGAATTCCATTGCAGAAGAGCTCTCAATAATCAAAAGACAGATCAATGTACTTGCCCAAGTTTACACAGTTCCAGCATTAGGGAAATGTAATTCATGCCCAGCCAGTTTGGCTCTGGAGTCAACAGTAGGCGTGCTAATGCAGTGTCCTCACAACCTACCTATAAGAAATTTAGTAAAGAAGTCTACTACTCATGATGCAGATTCCTCAGTAAAGAACATGGTGGGAAGGAGCTGTCTCTAAGAGAGGGTAAGGGGACAGTCCCTCTAGCTATGCATAAGTTGAAGACTGGGAGTGGGGCTGAAAACATGGTTAGGAGACAAAATTTAGATACATAACTGGAGAATGTTTGGCCAAACCACAATTCACATGTGCTGCCCTACCACCAAATGCAGTTTTTAAACTCTAGATGATATAATGCTTAAACATCAGAGACAGATGAGGGTCTAGTTGGCGAAGTCAAGCTCATATCTGTGGAAGTCAGTGCTGGGCAAAAAGGAACTTGAATTCCCAATTAGCTTTTTGCAGCCCTCCTGGTGCTGGTTTCTACTGTACTGTTCCAGGAGTTTGGTTAAATAATTCGTTGCTGTTTTAACATTTTGGAGTCTAGCCCTAGGATGCATTAAAGATTTAAATATAAAACTCCCACAAACCTAGAAGAGTATACTGGAAAATACTTAAGGGATTTCAGAATTGACAAGAAATTTAAAATCATAAAAGTGATGCAACAAGTAGTAAGACATTTGACTGCATACATTTCATATTTCTGAGCATAAAAATTAAACTTCAAAAGAAAATGAAAACTTAGTTTTAAAAAGAAGTGTTAATCATAACTGTAACAGTCAAAATGTGCTTAAGAATAATAATCTCATATAATCAATAAGAAAACCATGATTCTTTACAGGAAAACAAAGGGGCTAAATCGACAATTAAATGGTTCACCACAGAGGACCAAAAAATGCATTTGAAAATAATCCCATTCATAACAAAAGAAACGTGATTAAAACATTGACATTTTATTTTTAATTTATTAATCCAAGATAAAAAATAATTCTCAATGCTGGTCAGGCTGTGGTAAAACAGGCACTCTTATTTGTGGTTGGCAGAACTGTAAATTGATTCAACTTTTCTAGAAAGTAGCTTGCCAATGTGCCTCAAGGGTCTAAACCTAGTTATTTGACCTAGTTATTGCATTTCTAGGAGTCTGTTTTAGTCAGGGTTCTCCAGAGACACAACCAATAAGATAGATAGATAGATAGATGGATAGATAGATATAGTATAAACCAAAAAGTGTCTGAGACAGGTCTCAATCAATTTAGAAGTTCATTTTGCCAAGGTTTAAGGACATGCCTGGATAAAGGAACACAGAAATCACAGAAACAATCTGTGGTGTCTGCCTTTCTCCAGTGATAATTTTGAGGGCTTCATTATTTAAAAGGAAAAAAGAAGCCTGGAGGGGAAAGAGGGAGGTGATGGTCATATTACTGAATCCACATGTTACAAGAGAAAAGGAGCAAGTACAGAAAGAGTCAATTATGTATTCATCTCATGGTCAGTAAACCGGCACTTCACATAAGATAAGGTGAAGATAGAGTAGTACCTGTGGAGGTATCTGGCCTTTTATCTGCAGCTTTTATCTGTAGCTTAGGAACAAGAGAATTCCCGATTAGCAGTTTCTTGCATGACTCAGCTTTCGGCTTAATTTTTTTTCTTTTAGCATAGTGAATCAGGGTCCCTAGATTTTATTTTCCTTTCATGAGGGAGAGAGAGAGAGAGAGAGAGAGAGAGAGAGACAGAGAGAGACAGAGAGAGAGAGAGGAGAAACTATTTATTAGGGAAATTGGCTCATTTGATTATGGAGCCTGAGAAGTCCCATGATAAGCTGTCTGCAAGCTGGAGAACCAGGGAAGCCAGTGCATGGCTTACTCCAAGTCCAAAGGCCTCAGAACCAGGGAAGCCATTGGTATAACTGTCAGTCTGAGGCCCAAGGTCTGAGAGCCCTTGGGGGCCACTAGTGTGAGTCCCAGAGTGTAAAACCCAAAGAAGAACCTGGAGTTCTGATATCAAAAGACAGGAGAAGAAGAGTGTCCCGACTCTAGAGAGTGAGAATTCTGCCTTCCTCCACCTTTAGGACCCCAGCTGACTGGATGGTGCCCACCCACATTGTGGGCAAATCTTCCCCAGTTCAGTCCACTGACTCACATGCCAATCTCCTCCAGAAATGCCTTCAGAGACACACGTGGGACAGCCTTAATGTTCTAATCAGATGCCAAACCACCTGGTTTCCCCTTTCAGCAGAGGGGATGGGCTCAGTGCCTACTGAAGCATTGAGGATAATTAATGCAAGAATTGAGAATTAGTGCTACTTTACCAACTCTCTGGGTATCCCTTAATTCAGTCAAGTTGACACCTAAAATTAACCATCACTCTGTCCCAAGAACATAATCATAAATATGGACAAATATTTGTGTATAAGGTAATATGCTACAGAATTTTTACTGGGAAAATTATCAACAAATAGTAAACCATAGGAAAATGTTTAGTAAGTTATAGTTTGGCCATATGATGAAAAAAATATGAGGCCATTTCAAAACTTACATTTTTAAATAATATCAGCATAGTTTGAATACCCTCATAAAACAAAAAACAGTAAGTAATCTGTACATACACAATTTTGATTATGTAATGTATATATTTATATATGAAAATTGCATGGAACTACATTTAACAGTTAGCATTGTTTTATATCTGGCTGGTGGGGTGCTGTGGATAATTTAATTTTTCTTCTTTAAATTTCTCATATTTTTAAATACAATAAACACATTGCTATTATTACCAGTAAATAATATGAAAATTTTAAGTTATATGCATTGTTATGATGTTGTCTATTCTTACCTTTCCAATATTTTAAAGAAGTTTGGCAAATAACTATGTAATGAATAAATATGAAAAAACGCTTTGTACTGCCTCCAGAGAGATTATTTGTGATTTATCTATTTTTGAAACTTTTTTATGTAGTCAACTATTTTGGCCTATCCAATCTTTTCATTATTTGGCATTTATTTAAAATATATTTAGCAGCTTCTTTCCCAAAATAATTTAAAGCAGTTTATAATACAGAACATGTGCAATATATTATAAAAAGTAAATTAAAAATCAGGGCTAAGAAAAAAGGAAGAAGTAAATAAACTATTGATATGCATTGCCATAATTTTACGGGATTGAGCATTAGACTTGACTCATATGTCTGTGGCTAGTACAAAAGAAAAAACATTGAAAGTGTCACAGGTATTTTACTATGAGGAAGGAAATAATATGCTTGGGGAAAGGGCTAGGAGTGGGTGGGGAAAGGTTATTAAAATGGGTTATTAAAATGTTAGGGGGATGGGACATGCGTAGTTTGAACTCGTCCTTCCAAAGGTAATTATAGTTGAAACATCTCAACATTCTTTCGTGATTAATGTCTTACTTCTAGAAAAAGGATTTGGGAGACAAGTCTCCATGGGTCTCTCATGTTTCTGCATGTACTCCAACCAGAGACACTCCTTACCTTTATCTTCACAAGGATGTTCGTATAGCAAACAGCCTTAGATAATAGAGTGTCTTCCACTGAAGCAGCAAGCCGGTTTGCTTCCTGTCCAGCATGTTAAAGATAATTTCCTTCTCTGGAGCAAAAGTCACACAGGTTTTCTTACTGCCTATTATAAAAGATCAGAGTTCTCTAAACTTAAGCTTCTTCAGCTGTGATTCTCTGTATGTGCAGCATCCACTTGGACCTGTTTTGTTACCCCTGTGGGACTTGAGAGGCAAGAAGAATGGCGACGAACGTGATACTCCTGCTGTTTGCAGTGCCTTGAGGAATACAGTTCTGAGTACTGACCCAGCATCGATGAGGCTGTGGCAGGCCAACTCATTAGCCTGAATATAGAGTAACAGTGCAGACTCTCCACAGTTTTTGACAATGGTTTGGAAAAGGAAGCTATTCTTGAAGCCCAAAGGTCTTACAGGGACTGCTTAGACAAAGCTGTATCTTTGGATAAATGTATCAACAGACTGAAGTAAAAGTAAGAGATAGGAGAAAAATCATTGATAGCTAATAATAGCTAAAAATGGATTTATTTTAAGGAATAGCATGCTTATATAAATTTATCGAATAGATTAGCAAGACAGGTAATAATAAACCCTACTAATTCCCAAGAAAATTTACTATTAGATAGTGAATTTACTACCAGAGAGTTAATTGCTAAAGCAATGACACAACAATATAATTATTTTTAAATACCTTATTTGTGCCAAAGAAATCAGGCTAAAAACATGTCTTCTTTTTGTATAACATTTGAACACAATGCCACCAATGCAAGGCATGGTTAAGTCTTCACACTTCAAAGAAATGACCTTTCAGCAACACTTAGGGAAAGTAAGCTAAAATCTGCAGGGCATTCCAGTTGCCAAGGACACTTGTAATCATTTCCCTAATTGTCCTTGACAATCTTATCATTAAAGATGTGGGGCATTAATTAATGATGGAACATCTATTCCCGGGAAAACAGGCCTTGGAGGCACAATAGAGAGCTTATTCTCCGTACATTCTTTGTCAATGCTATTTCTACATTGTGGGTCATCCATGTTGCAAGTGTTGCCTGGATGGCATGTAAATATTTGGAGCACTCGATTGTATGAGAATTAGATTGAATAAAATCAATGCTGATAATGCTGAAAATATGTTCAAAACCAATGTTCCCTAAAGAACCTTTTATGCCTAGATTAGTATCAGTGTTTAATTGACAGCCTCTTCACTTGGTTAATTACTTGGTCTATTGTGGCAGGGAGAGGGAGAAAAGGACAGAAGCATTTGTGTTATGAATAGTTGACAATAAGAGAATCAAAAAGGAGAAAGCCAAACACCCTGCTACAGAATAACATCTTACATAAAGTCTTCCTTGTACACCATATGATTTTTTGAATGATCATTCTTAGAAAAATGGAAATTGTTGAAACAGAACCTGTCTTTCAAAACACTAGTTCAAACCTTTGTGTTTTTAAGCTACCATGGAGGACAAATTCTGAGGTGAACTTTTTGCCTTCATTTATCTTTTGCTATAAATAAAAGGGTACAGAAACTGAGATATGAAATGAAAACACATGTTGAGGATTTATTCTTTGTACCTTTGAACTACAGTATAAATTAAACCTTTTACACAAACGGAAACAAATTGGAATACTATGAAATCACATGTACACTTGCATTCTTTTTTTAATATTCCCTTTATGTTTATAGAAATTGCATACATATTTAAAAGTCTAAAATCAATGAATTTCTTTTATTTTTATTTCTTGTAAAAACACAAGATACATGTGCAGAACGTGCAGCTTTGTTACACATGTATTCTTTGCACCTTGGATTTATAACCCTATAATTTATAACAACTATTCCTTTTCTAGATTTTTCTGGAAGAATGTTAGGAAAATTCCTATTTACTATGGAAAATCACAAAGGTGTTCAAACATATTGAAAATGTAAATGAATTCAGAAAAGAAGATCATCTTAGTTGATCTCCTTTTCTGGTACATCCTCATCAGTCTCACCTCTGGATGTCATTGTTCTCAAGGCTCCATTCAATGCTCAACCCTTGATCTTCTGCTCTTTTCTTTCTGCGTGTATTTCTTTGGTGATCTCATTTGGCCTCATGGCTTTAAATGTCATCCATATGTTGATGATTCTTGTGTTTGCATTTTCAGCCTGCACCCCTTCCCTGAACTCTGCTTGGATGTCTAGTGGGCATCTTAAACTTGTCATGTGCAAAACTAGAGCCATCTTGGTTCCTTGAAGGTCTGCTTCTCCCACAGTCTTACATTTTATATCTCTGTTACCCTACTACCAGCTACATCTACTCCTTCATCTAAAATAGATCCCAGAAGCATTGTGTGTTTGTGTGTGTGTTTAATCTCTCACCACTACTATTGTTACATGCTTATCATTTCTTACCTATATATTACTATTATCACCTAACTGGGCCTCCTTTCCCATTCTCTTCTCCTCTTTCATACCACTTTTAGTTGCCTTTCCTTAAACCCAAGCAGTTTACACTATGCCACCTCATTTATTCCTCACCAAAATGTTATGGCACAGGCTTGATTACAACCATTCTATACATAAAGAACCTAAAAATCAAAAAGGTGCTTTGAAGTCTTGACTTTAGGCCCAGCCTTTCTGATCCCTAAGCGTGTATTCTTTCTATTAAACCTCAATATGTATTACATTCAGGGCATTAATCACCTGCTAATGAAGTGAAAACACTAGTCAAACCACTTGTTTTCTGTCACCAAAGAGACTGATAAACTGAGTGTCTTCATTTCCAAACACTGGTTTTGTTACAGACAAAACCTGAATGCAGACTTTCATTGGTTTTGTTAGAGACAAAAATCTGAGTCCAGACTCTTACTCCATGGCAGCTGGCAGCCAAGCAAGTCACTGTCCTTTGCAGGAAGAGCAGCGAGAACTTTGGAGAGTGAGCCAAGGAAAAGCAGAGGGAAAGTTCATGACTTGGCTCTACCAGTACAAACTTGATCTGTGCCACAGATACTCAATCGAATGAATTTATGAGGTTTTTTTTAAAGATCACAATTGGTGCCAAAAATCAAAGCCAAGGAGTCATGCCATGTTGACTGATGTGAGGGACACTCCAGAACTAAATGATCAGGCAAGTTCTACAATTTTATCCCAACTTGCATCACACTTAGATTCTTTCTATTTGTTTAGGCAAAACATAGATGTTTATCTTTTGTTTCAGTTTGGGGGAGGAATGTCTCTGATAAGTTATCTAATACGTCCTCTTTATTTTAGGGCTAGATTTGCATTGACATCTGAATAAATGAGTATCTTCTGTGTGTTTAATGGTTTCCTAGGCCACAATTACCCTGATTGTCATATTCCATTTGAATCATGGGAATCATCACATTGATCATGTCCCGACTTTTGTACATAAATATGATGCTACCAGCCCACTAGAGTTGGAATTAGATAACATTTACTGATAACTTATTACATGCCAAATAAATACTATTGTTCCCAGTTTACACGTAAGAAAATCAAGACTCATATGGGTTAAATAACTAGTTAAAATTGTGCCACTAGTTAGTTGCAAACATTTATTCTGGGCTCTATATTAGCAACCTAGTGTTTTCTTTCTCTGTGATTATTAAAATGAAACCTAGCAAAGGAAAAGTCAACAGCTTGATGTTTGATAATGACTTTTTAAAATATAGAAATATAATAATTTCACCTCTGTGAACACAGGTTTTAATATACAGTTGACACCATATCACAATGCTACTCCTGTGGAATTATGGCCATGACTGTATCCATAGAGAAAATATTTGGATTAAATAATAATCAAGACAATATACTTTCTTTATGTATCCCAATTTGGATCATTCTTTTTAATCCCTAAAAATCATTTTATTATTACTAAGAGTGGAGTTTCATGGCCATTTTGCTTAAAGTCCAGTTTAAGAGTTTGAGCTACAAACCACTTTAATTATAGAGATATAGAAGAATATTACATGACCAGCCAATTCTCTAAAGAATACATTGGTACCATAAGATAGCCTCTTAAAGCCAGTAGATGCAAACAAAAATGTTTATCTAGTTTGTTTTTATCACCTGTGTAGTACACCATAATTTGACGCTAGGATATACTCAAATTTAAGATTTACTATGCCAACATTGCAGCGAGATTCCCTAGATATTTATCACAATGAGAGAAACGCCTGTAATGTCTGTCCCAGAAATTCACACACAGAATTACAGTAACCTGCTGCTCATTAGAGGTTAAGAGGCACGTACTTGTGGAATTCAATGCCTCAGTGATAGTCAAGGCCATAATTTGATAGACATGATTGTGTTCCTTCTGGAGGCACAGGTCTCTACTTCAAAGCATGCAAAATGAGAGGGTAAAAATAAGAGAAAAGAATATTTAGAGAAGAAATGAAATGAAAAATTCATTGATAATGTTTGGCAGGTGGCAAAATCAATCACATACCTATTTTATAATTATTTCAAGTTACAAATGAAGTATTCTAATTCACATCTGGCTAGTTTGACCATAATTGTCTTGTCTATATTATGTGTTTTAGGTCTTAGTTACTTAAAGTCTACAATATTATTTCATTCCTATGTTTTCACACAACAATTAAACAGATAACAATTAAATAAAATTCTAAACTTTAAATCTAGAATTCTCATCCCCTATTCATTTCTGAATCCACATATATAAGCTTATTTTTTATCTAAGGAACTGAAAACTGCTGATGTCAAGGTCATCAATGTTTTTCATGTTGTCAAATCCAACTGACACTTCTCTGCCCTCTTAGTTGATTTATTAATAGCATTCAACACAGTGGACTATTTCCTCTTTTCTTAAGCACTTACCTTTCTTACCATCTATGAAACCACATGTATCTGATGCTAGAAATGTTGTATAACAAGATAGTTTAGACTTTGGTGCCTTTCATATTCTATGTGTCCTGCTATAAGAAAATACTTGAGACTGTTTAGTTTATTTTAAAAAACCAAAAATTTAATTTTCATAGTTCTGGAGGCTGAGAAGTTTGAGATTAAGACTGGCAGGTTTATTATCAAGTGAGGGTTCCCTTAAGTGAGGTTCCCTCACCTCCTACCACTTTCTATCTCTTCCTAGTTTCATCATTATTCTCTATATTCTGGCTACACTGTTCTTTCTATCCTTCAAATACACATTTTCCATTTCCATTTTAAGACTTTTGTGTTTGCTAATTCCTCTTCTTGGAATTCTCTTTCCTCCATTTTTATTGGTGATACTTTCTTGTCATTCAGGCCTCAGATCAAGTGTCACCTCCTCAGTGACTCCTAACCTGAATTAGCATCCTTCCCTCTGCTTCCAAGGTGGTTCCCTGAATGCAGAGTCCTCTGGAGGGGAAGAACACTATATTCTCCTATGGCAGAAGGCAAAAGGGCAAGAAGGGACAAAAGCCCTCCATCAGGTCCTTTTATTAAGGGTACCTAATCCCATACACCAGGGAGGAGCACTCATAGTCTAATCACCACTTAAAGTCCCTACCTCCTAATGCTATAGCATTGGCAACATCTGAATTTAGGAGGGGACACATTGAAGCAATAGTGCCAGACTGCCTGGATTTGAATCCCAACTTACACATTTACTAATTTTGTAACCTTGGAAAAATTGGCTTTAATTGATCTATGACTCACTTTCTTTGTATGTAAAATGGGATGATAATAGTAACCCTACCTCACAAAGTTGTTATAAGGATTAAATGAGTTAATATTTACAAAGAATTTAGAAAAACGCTTGGCATGGAGTAATCACTATAAAAAGCATTAGATATTATTATTAGCTGTTCCTGACTCCTAGTCTTCTGTGCTGACTCAACCCAGTCTATAAATGTTGGCATTACCTGATGTTGGTTCTCTACCCATGCCCTCTTCCAGTCCCAAGGCTTCAAGTTTCATTTATTTGTTGGTGACTCCCAAATAATATGTCGTCTCTCCTGTGGACTCTAGATTCCCATATGGAACTGCTTAACTCAAAATAGTCCAAACTATAAGCATAGGTAATAGTTCATACAACAAGAAGTTCTGATATGGTTATAAGTTGGTTTATTTAGCAGCTCAAAGACATCACATCCCTAGGGTCTTTCTATTTTTCACTTTTTCATCTTTAGCATATCAGCTAATATTCCTGGTTGCAAGATGGCCACAACAGTTGTAGCAGTCACATTTAGACCCAAGAGTGTCTAGTGTAGGCTTTCTTAACCTTAGAAATATTGATATTTGGGGCTGGATAACTCCTTGCCTTGCTATGTGGACTGTTCTATGCATTGTAAAATGGTTAGCAGTATCCCTAGCCTGTACTTAGTAGATACCAGTAACATACTCTCAGATGTGACAAACAAAAACATCTCCAAATACTGCCAAATATCTCCTAGGTTACAAATTTGTCCCCAGTTGATAATCATTGGTCTAGTGAAAGAGCAGAGGCCACCTCCTTCTGTGGGTCTCTTTTCATAAATAAGGGAATCTTTCCTAAAAAAACTGCCTCTCAGGTCTCATTTTCCAGGTCTCTGTCACTCACCTTTTTCAAAACCAGTCACTAGCCAGATACATAGGATTACCATGATTGGTTTAGAGTAATTAGCATTTGTTCAGGGGTAGGATTAAATACAGAACAGAATTGGCTAGGCCTACAAGGGTGAACAGAGACCAGTATTGGTAGGAATAAGCAGTAGCTGGTGCATGTCTCACTCACATTGTCTTTGCACCAAGAAACAAGTCCATGCCTTTCTCTCCTATATCCTCCTACTTTCATCATCATTCTCTAAATTTGGACCACACTGTTCTTTCTATCCCTCATTTTCATTTTAAGACTTTTGTGTTTACTAGTTCCTCTTCTTGGAATTCTCTTTCCCCAATTTTTTATTGGTGACACTTTCTTATCATTCAGGTCTCAGATCAAGTGTCACCTTCTCGGTAACTCCTAAGGTTAATTACCATCCTTCCCTCTATTCACTCTCTATTACAGGATCTGACTTGTTTTCTACGTGGCATTTGCTGCTTTCTGATATTTTCTTGTTCAATTTGGCTGTCCCCAACAAAATGTAAACTGTCAGAAGCAGAAAGCTTGTCTTGTCTTTCATTGTATCCCAAGCACCTATAACAGTGCCTGGATATCATAAGCACTCGATAAATACCTATTATATGAATAAATAAATGAATGAATAACCTGAGAAATGTGTTCTGAAGCATAGGAGAGGAATCACCTGAGAAACTCCCAGGAATAGTTGGGAGACAATTTAATCTTATAACTTCCTATACTCAGAGTAAAATAAATTTGGGAATATAAAAAATACATAACCTGATCTCCACTCTGGGCCAAGATAGAGTAACAGGGACTGGACTTAACTTCCTACCTTAAGCCACTAGAAAGCAGATAAAATATAGAAAACAATTGTTTTCAGACACTGGACAGCAGGAAGTAGAGGGCACCAATTCTTGAGAGATGAGAAACAAACTAGATATCCTACAATAATCCAACTTAATGCCTGGAGAGTTTTCAGGCCACCTTGTGGAGGAACCCATGCAAGTTCTGGTAGTTTTCCAGAGTTAAAGAGATAGAGCTGGGAGCGCAAGGATACCAAGTTAGTTAGAGTTTGCAGGACAAAATACTGGAGAGGAGAGAGCTGCCCAGAGAGGGACCCCAGGAGATGAGTAGAACGTCTTCACTCCACACTATGGATGTCTGGGTACTGATTAGCACATGCTTGAAAGGAAATTACCTGAAGCTTGGGGGAAAACAACCCCAAAGGAGCAGGCGGAACAACCCTAAGAGCTCTCACTGGGAATAGCATATGCTACAATAGACAGAGAGCAGAAACCATGTAATGTATATAATATTGGGTAGAGTACTCTGAAGGGTATTGTCTCAGTAATACAGAAAAATTAGCTTGAGTCTACAGGCTGCTCTAATTCTGTTTAACAAGGCTTAAAAGCAAAGCTTAAAAAGGACAAATGGTTTCCAGGTCACCTAACTGCATATCAGAATTGGAATTAAATGTATTTAAAGGAATACAAAATATAAAAATATCCAACATTTAACAAGATGAAATTCACACCTAGTATCCAATATAAAATACCGGCATGCAAAGAAATAGGAAATAAGACCCATAAATTAAGAAAAGCCAATCAATAAATAAATCCAGAAAGGTCACACATGGTAGAGTTAGTAAATAAGGACACTAGAATGGTTAGCATTAACATAGTTCAGATATTCAAGAAGGAAGAGGAAAGCATGAGCATGTTAAGGAGAGCATGAAAGGTTTTTTTTTAAAGACAAATTTGAACTTCTAAAATGGAAACTACAGTAGCTAAAATGAAAAATACACGGGATTAAATGAATAGCAGATTAGACACAGCAGAAGATTAATAAATTTAAAAACAGGAAAAAAATGAAAAAAAGGGGGGAAAAATTCCCTACAGCTTCAGTGAGCTTTGAGGAAACTTCCAACAGCCTCATACACATATGTAATCAACATGCCCAAAATGTTAGGGAGAGGCACAGAAAAAAAAAGTTTTAAACAAATAGTACATAAAAGTTTCCAGAGTTCACAATAAAAGCAATAAACTCACAGATTCAAGAATCTCAACAAAGTGTAAGCACAAGAAACCTGAAAGAGTTAGACCAAAGTACATAACAATGAACTTGCATAACACCAGTGAAAAGAAGGCAATCTTAAAATCAGCCAGAGGAACACAAAGACACATTGTACTTGGAAGAACCTAAATAAGACGACAGCAGACTTCTGGTCAGAAATAATGCAAACTAGAAAACAGTGTAGCAACCTTTTTTAGAGAACCTTTTAAAAATTCGTGTTATAATTCATATACCATAAAATTCACCTTTTAAAATTGTACAGTTCAATAATTTTTAGTATATTCACAATCTGTGCAACTATAACCACTATTTAATTCCAGAGCACTTTATCCCCAAAAGAAGCCCTGTTCCTATTAGCAGTCAGTCCCCATTTCCCAACCCTGGCCCTGGCAACTACTAATCTTCCTGTCTCTATGGAGTCGCCTATTTTTAAAATGTCATACAAATGAAATCATGCAATATGTTATCTTTTATGTCTGGCTTCTTTCACTCGCCATAATGTTTCCATGGTTCATGTATTTTGTAGCCTGTATTAGTACTTTATTCCTTCTTATGGCTAAATAATAGTTCATTATATTGATATACTACATTTTGTTTATTC
Source organism: Pongo abelii (assembly GCF_028885655.2). Lineage (NCBI taxonomy): Eukaryota > Metazoa > Chordata > Mammalia > Primates > Hominidae > Pongo > Pongo abelii. The sequence goes on along the minus strand of NC_071990.2, from coordinate 118,219,363 downwards.
GTTTATCAGTTGACAGATATTTGACTTGTTTCCACTTTTTGGCTATTATGAATAATTATATCTGTGCACAACTTTTTGTGTGGTGTAGTATATATTTTAATTTCTCTTGGGTAAAGAACTAAGAGTATAATTTCTTGGCCGTAATAGTAACTCTGTTTAAACTTTTAAGAAATTTCCAAACTGTTTCTCACAGAAGCTACATAATTTTGCATTCCCACCAGCAATATATGAGGGTTCCAATTTCTCCACATCCTCATCAACATTTGTTATTGTTCATCTTACTGATTATAGCCATCCTAATGTATAGAAAACAATACTTTTTTGTGGTTTTGAGTTGCATTTCCCTAATGACAGATGATTTTGATCATTTTTTCCTGTGTATATTGGCCTCTTGAATATCTTCTTTGGAGACATGTCTATTCAAATAGTTTGCACATTTTAACATTGGATTGTCTTTCTGTTCTTGAGTTTTGAAAGTTCTATGTATATTCTGGATACAAGTCCTTTCTCAGATATATTATTTGCAAACATTTTTTCCCATTTTATAGTTTGTGTATGGACTTTCATATTATCTTTTGGAGCACCAAAGTTTTTTAATTAATTTAAACTTGATATATTTTAAGTTTAATGTATGTATTTTTTCCTTTGTCACTTATGGCTTTTGGTCATTTCTAAGAAAACATTGCCATATACATGATAATGGTCATTTACAACTATGTTTTCATCTAAGACTTGTACAGTCTTATTACATTTAAGTCTGACCCAGTTTTAAAGTAAGATTTCTAATTTCATTTAATTGTGGTCATAGAACATACTTTGAATTATTTGAGTCCTTTTAAATTTACTGAGGCTGTTTTATGGCCTAACATATGTTCTATTTTCAAGAACATTGCATGTACACTTGAGAAGCATAAATATTCTATTATTGTTGGGTGAAGTGTTACATAGATGTATGTTATATAGATGTATGTAGGTCTAGTTGGTTTATAGTTGTAATCAAATCTTTTAATTCTTTGTTGATCTTCTGTCTAGTTGTGCTATTCATTATTGAAACTAGAGTAATGAAGTACCTAACAATTGTCATTGAATTGTTTCTCTTTTCAATTCTGTCTGCTTTTTTGCTTCCTTTAACAAGCCCTAGTGTTAGGTGCATATTTGTTAATAACTGTTATGCTTCCTTGATGGATTGACCCTTTTAATCATTACAAAATGTCTTTCTTTTTCTTTAGTAACAATTCCTAAAGTCTATTTTGTCTGGTATTAGTATAGCCGCTACAGCTCTTTGGCTAAATTGTTTGCCCTAACTATTATCACCACTTGAGATAGCTGCAATATTCAACAGTTGTTCCTAGTTGCTTCTGACAAATAGCCCATGGAAAAATATGTTCACACTGAAGGATCTTAAAGTCAGATAAAATAAAAACATGTTCTGAGAGTGGAAGTATTCAGGGAACTATCAGATAATGACAATCCTGTGGCGATAGGGCAGCTTTTTAGAACTCCAAACTCATTCCATCCCCTACAGTGGCTAATAAATTACTGGTTTTCATGGTTACCATGATTACATTGCTGGTGATTTTCAAGGCGTCCACAGAACTTAGTAGAGGAGGATGAGGATGTGGCAAATTAAATTACCACAAAGCTTGCAGTTTTCCCAGATATTCAGTCTTATTCCTTGAATAAGCACTCCTCAGATTAATGCAAGTTTTTGGTTTTCAGTGTTCTGAAATTTTTATTCTTATATTTTTTATGCTAGTGATATTATAGATTTTATGAAAGAGTGGGTTTCAGGGGTCTTTACTATCTCATTCTAGATGTACTCTTCTGGAGCAGTTTTCTACAGAATTGAAACAAACAAAAAAAATTGTCAGCCTAGAATTCCTTACCCCGTGAAAATATTTTTCAGAATTGAAGGTAAAATAAGACTATATGACCTATGTATTAGTCTGTTTTCATGCTGCTGATAAAGACATACTCAAGACTGTGAAATTTACAAAAGAAAGAGGTTTAATGGATTCACAGTTTCACATGGCTTGGGAAGCCTCATGATCACGACAGAAGGTGAAAGGCATGCCTCACATGGTGGTACACAAGAGAAAAGAGTTTATGCAGGGAAATCCCTTTTATAAAACCATCAGATTTTATGAGACTTATTCACTATCACCAGAACAGCTTGGGAAAGACCCGACCCCATGATTCAATTAAATCTCATGGGGTTGGTCTCTCCCACAACATGTGGGAATTCAAGATGAGATTTGGGTGGGGACGTAGCCAAACCATATCAACCTACAAAAGCTGAGAGAGAAATCATCAGCAGATATGCTTTACAAAAAATATTAAAATATTTTAAGAAGAAGAAAATTCATAATAAAGGGACTCTTACATCTATGTAAATGAATGAAGAGCATGAGAAAAAGGTAACTATGTGGGTAAAAATAGAGACTTTTTTCTTAATTTTCTTTAAAAGGTGATGAATGTTTATAATAAAAAATAAATAACAATATATATGGAGTTTAGTATATACAAAGAAATAAAATGTATGACAAAAGTACCACAAAGGTTGAGTGGAAAGAAACAACAGTACACTGTTGTAAGGTTCTTAATGCCATATACGAACAGGTATAATATTGAAGAAAGACTGTGATAAGTTAAATATGTATACTATACACCCCCAAAATTGCTATTAAAATAGCATGACAGAGACTCATAACTAATAATCTAAAAAGGGGAGGTAAAATGGAATCACAAAAATAATGAATTTATACAAAAGAGGCATAAAAGGAAGGAAACACAAAAATGGTATAAACAGAAAACAGCTAGCAAGATTGTAGAGTTAAACCCTACTGTAACAATAATCACATTAAATGTAAATTATCCAAACACTCCAGTTAAATGGCAAAGATTTTTTTATGAGCTGGCAATTTTATTTATTTTTCATTTTTTAGATGTGATTGACGTGTATTTTTTATAACTTTTAGTTTCAGGAGTATATGTGCAAGGTTTGTTGCATAGGTAACTTGTGTGTTGTGAGTTTTGGTGTACAGGTAATAAGCATAGTATCTGAAAGGTAGTTTTTTTATCTTCCCCCTTCTCCCATTCTCCACCCTCAAATAGACCCTAGTATCTGTGGTTCTCTTCTTTGTGTCCATGTGTACAATGTTAAGCTCTCACTTATAGTGAGAACATGCAGATTTGGTTTTCTGCCCCTGTTAGTTAGCTTAGGATAATGGCCTCCAGTTCCATCTTTGTTGCTGCAAAGAATATGATATCATTCTTTTTTTATGGCTGAATAGTGTTCCATCATGTATATGTACCACATTTTCTTTATCCAGTCTACCACTGATGGGCACTTACATTGATTCCATACTTTGCTTTTGTGAATATTGAATAAAAAAGCAAGTTCAACTATACATATTTATAAGAAATATAATTTAAAAATTAAGAGACAAATATGTTAAAGTAAAAGGATGGAAGAAGATATACTATTCTTTAAAAAAAGAGCTGGAATGGCTACATTAATATGAGATGAAGTAGATTTCTGAGCAAAAGAATGTTATCAGAGATGAAGGAAGTCATTTCATAAAGATTCAATAAAAGAACATAACAAATCTAATTGCTGATGTACTTTTGAACAGAGATTTAAAACACATAAAGCAAATACTGACATAACTGCAAGGAGAGATAGATAAACCCACAATTGTTGAAGATTTAAGCAATTATCTCTCAATAATTAATATAATTGATATCACTATAAAAAATATAAAACCTGAACACCACTTTCAATCTACTTGACCTAATGAACATTTATAGAACAATCCACACAAAAATAGCAGGGCACAAAGCTTTTAAAAATGTTTACATGAAATTTATCTGGAGAGATCATATTTTATTGGGCCATAAAACTGGTCTCAATAAATTTAAAAGGAGTCAAGTCACACAAAGTATGTTTCCTAATTACAGTGAAAATAAATTGTAAAAATCAACAATAGAATTATATCTGGAAAAATCTTGAAATACTTGGAGACTAAATAACATGCTTCTAGACAACCCAGATGTTTTAAAAAAAAAAAAAACGAGAGAAATTAAAAAGTATTTTGAATTTAATGAAAATAAAAACACAGCACATCAAAATTTGTGGGATACATTTAAGATAGTATTTAGAAGAAATTATAAAGTACTAAAAACCTGTATTAGTAAAAAAGAAAGGTCTTACATAAATGACTTCAGCTTTTATCTTAAGAAACAAGGCAAAGACGAGCAAATGAAGCCCTAAGAAAATTATATTTTACTCCCTTTCATTCTCATAAAATGCTTTGCTATCACGTCATCATTACCAAGTTAATTTTACACAAGTTTGAAAAATCTGTCCTTTCTTTCTTTGAAAGTCCAAAACATTTTAATTTCTATACTCAAAAACATGACACATTGTTACATTGTTTTTCTTTCTACTATTTCTGTTTTCAAAGGCTATGTTGTAATTTTGTTGTATAACATTACTCGTCTCATGATTTTCAGTTACTGTTTAAAACAAAAAATGTTTTAATAAGGCTTTTAAGCTCCATTTTGTAATTTAGAAATGTTATTTAGGAATGTCTCTTTCAGCCGGTAATTTTCTGGAGTGATTTTTAAATAGAAAGTCTCATCCATTTCTAGTTGATATTTAATAATGAATATTTAATTTTATTTAATTATTTTTAACAGCTTTGGTGAGTTATAATTGGCACTCAGTAAGTTGCATATATTTAAAGTATACAATTTGATAGGCTTTGATATATGTATATACTCATGAAGCTACCATCAAAATCAAGATAATGACCATGTGTGTTATCCCCAACGTGTTCTTCACACCTTTGTAATTTCTTTCTCCTGCTCCTCCCTATCCCCTCATCCCCATGCAACAATTGATTTGGTTTTTATTACAGTAGATTAGTCCATATTTTTAAGAATTTTATATAAATAAAATAATTATGATAAGTATTCTTTATTGTATGACTTCTTTCACTCAGTATAATTATTTCAAGATTTATTCATATTGTTGTGTGTATGAAGAGTTCACTTTTTTGTATGGAGAAGTATCCATTCACCTGTTGATGGACATTTGGGTAGTTTTTTTTTTTTATTATACTTTAAGTTTTAGGGTACATGTGCACAATGTGCAGGTTAGTTACATATGTATACATGTGCCATGCTGGTGTGCTGCAATATTTGGGTAGTTTTTTGTTTTGTTTTGTTTTGTTTTTTGTTTTTTGTTTTTGAGACGGAGTCTCACTTTGTCGCCCATACTGGAGTGCAGTGGCGGGATCTCGGTTCACTGCAACCTCCGCCTCCCAAGTTCAAGTGATTCTCCTGCCTCAGCCTCCTGAGTAGCTGGGACTACAGGCGCATGCCACCACACACAGGCAGATCACGAGGTCAGGAGTTTGAGACCAGCTTGGCTAACACGGTGAAACCCTGTCTCTACTAAAAATACAAAAACATTTGGGTAGTTTTTAATTTTTGGCAAATAAATTAGCAATTTTTAACAAATAAAACTGCTATAGATATTTGTGTCATACAAGCCTTTATATGGTCATAAGTTTTCATTTCTCTTGGATGAATACTTAGAAGTGGATAGGCTGGGGCATATAGTAGGTGATTGTTCAACTTTTTAAAAAATTGAGAATCTTTTCCAAACTGGTTATATCATTTTGTATTCCCACCAGCAATGTATGAGGTTTCCAATTGTTTTACATTCTCTCCAATAATTCCTAAGTCATTCTTTTTAGTATTAGCCATTTTAATAGGTGTGCAGGGGCATCTCATTGTCATTTCAATTTGCATTTTCTTCAAATCTGTAGGTGTCTCTTGATGTATTGCAACTCTAAATAAAATATTCTTTCAGCAGGAAATTTAAAGCCACATGATAAAAGATAAATATGGAGATTCCTTCAGTTGAATTAGGGGCTGGAAATAAAGTTTATGAGAAACAGTTATAATTAAGCCATAAAAACTTGGTAATGCTGCCTGATTATCTAGTTCTTAAGGTATTAGAGATTGTCTTAGAGCTCTCTTATATTTCAGATTTTCTGATATGAAAAACCAGGATGAAGAAAAACTGGAAACTACCTCTCTGCAGACTCTGTTAACTATAACTTTAGCATATTGAAAAGACAGATGTTGGGAAGCTTTTGAAAGTTGTCTGTGTGTATGAGGTTTTCTATGGCCATTCTATAGTCTGTGTATCACAGTTTGTCCTTGATATATTTAAGATACTGTCTAGGAGTGAAAAAGATCAGGAAGATCAGTCTAGGCTTTGTGAAATTTCCTTGAGCTTTATCATATGCCACTAAGTGGTATCTTATTAGTGGAAATAAAACTTTGCTGTTTCAAACAGGTAATACAATTAAGCCAATTCTTTTATTAAATTTGTATTCCTTCCAGTCTCTTAAAACTTTGAGGATGAACCTTTTCATAGAGTGATAAAATATTAAATACATGTTCACATATTTACTTTGCATGGTGATTTATAACCAATAAGGTTGTAAACATCTACTAAGCCTGCTCTATCATGAAGTTTTTTTCTTTATGTCTTGTAGACTTCAACTGGTTTCATTTTTACTTTAATAATACATAGTTCAAATGTATAATTTTTGCATTTATTCTAGGCCAGACACTATGCTAAGCACTTTCAATGTATATCTGAGTCCTAAAAAATCCTCTGAATAGATGTTATTATTATTATTATTATTATATTATGGAGGTTAGTAGTACTGATATTAACAAATGTTAAAGAAAAAAATTTCTTTCACTTTAAAGTGCCTTATCAGCAGATAATATATGTATAACTCATTTATATATTCTGTAGCTCTTTTCAGTATTATTTTTTCCTATCGTAGCTTCCAGGAATTTACTTTTACATTCTACCTTGATAATCTCACCTTTAGGATTATATCTTGTTAATGTCCACTGGAAATAGAAGTCTTTCATGTTCGGACTTGTGTATGTATCTACCAGTATTTCTTTCTACTAATGTCACTATAATCTATGCAATTTAATTTTTTAAATCCCTCAATGTCATGGCTCCCCTGCATGGAAATGAGACACAATTTTACACAGTCTGTCCTCAGTCTCTCCCCTACATTCTACTCCTAAGTATGCTCATCCAATATCTTGAACTGATTATTTCTATTCTCATATATGGAAACATTTCTCTTTATCTTTCTTTGAAACTCTCCACGTCAGTTTCACCACCTCTGTTTTAATTAGATTTTGTGGATCCCGAAGTTTATATAATTTAGGGAGAGGGACACTTAAGAGAGAAAGAATACAAAATTATGAATATAAAATTAAACAAATATGCAACATGAAAAAAGCAATTCTAACCATTATAAATTCTAAAAGCTGACAAATATCACAAATTGTATAAAAGCCAGGAAAAACAACATACCATTTTTAGTGTGTTGCCTTTTATAACTTAATATACCTTCTTTCCTACTTTTTTGTCTGCATGTTTTTATCACCTAATTATATTACAGTAATTCTAAAAATATTTTATAGACAGAATAGAAAGTTAATTGATTCTCTCTTCTACCATGAATTATAGAAATTTGTTTCTAATGTCAATAGTTGGGATGCATAAAATATGTGACTTAATGCACAGTCATATTCCTATTTGTAACTTGGCAAAAGGTTATGACCTAGTGATATAAAACTTCTGATAAATTATATTTTAGAAAACTTTTGTCAAAAAGGAAAAAAATGTGGATTGGGTGTGGTGGCTCGTGCCTGTAATCCTGGCACTTTGGAAGGCTGAGGTAGGAGGATTGCTTAAGGCCAGGAGTTCGAGACCAGCCTAGGCAGCATAGGCTAGTCTCAAACTCCTGGTCTCTACAAAAATCTAAAAAAATTATTTGGGCATGGTGGCACTCACTGTAGTCTCAGCTACTCAGGAGGCTGAGCGAGGAGAATTGCGTCATTTTGGAGGCTGAAGATGCAGTGAGCCATGATTACGCTACTACATTCCAGCCTGGGCAACAAGGCAAGACCCTGTCTCTCTCCTTGTTTTGAGACAGGGTCTCCCTATGTTACCTAGGGTGGTCTCGACCCCCTGGCCTCAAGCGATCTTCCTGCCTTAGCCTCCCAAAGTGCTGGGATTAAGACATGAGCCACTGTGCCCAGTTCTTGTCTCTTAAAAAAAAAAAAAAAGTAGTGAATTGGAATTTGCAATGTTCTATACTGCATCGCTGAGTACATTCTCAAGGGGAATAAATTCACTTTGATTAGGTGTTAGTGAGAATTGGAAACCTGACTTCTAAATCTACACATGATGTAAGAGAAAAACAATTTCATGGAACTAGATTTTAGCTCTAAACAATTCAAAATTTGTTTCACCTCTACCACACATTCTTTGGGTACTAGCACAGTAAGATACTTAACATTGTCTCTGAAAGTAGGCGGTTTTGTCTGAGAGTTCCTCTGCTCCTGGCTTTTTCTGTCACAACACTAGGTGAATTGTCACTGTGGGCATGAGTATCCCTGTAACTTAGCTACACTTAAAAAATTACTGAAAATCACTAAGCCAAAACTAAATATAGCCTCAATGTAACTTCCTTGTAGCTAGATTCCAAAAAGGATCCCAGCTACTTCAATACTACAACATGAAGGTAAGCATGAGCCAGACAAATTAAGAGTAGAAAAAGACAGTAGTCTTATCAATTGTTGTTAAAATGTCTTTCTTTTCTATTAATTTTACAAGAACAGAAGACACATGTGCTTATTAGTAAGTCACTACCACGATCCTAAAGCATGACTCTGCAAGTAAGGGTCCCTGAAGTTTAAGTTTTTGAAGCTGTGGCAAATTTACCTCTGGTCCTAACCCAAGGAATTTTCGAATAATAACTGCCATTCACACAAAAAAGCCATTCCATTGCAATTCGTAGTGTTCTTTTCTTCAAACCATCACACAAAACTCTTTTCTCTTACTCCCTCACTTGTTCAACCACATTGATGAAGCACCTACTATATATAGTCATGAGCTGATTAGCAATGGAGATATGTTCTGAGAAATGCATCATTAGGCAATTTCATCATTTTGCAAACATCGTAGAATGCACTAATGCAAACCTAGATACTATAGCCTACTACACACCTAGGCTATATAGCATGTTGCTCCTAGGGTACAAATCTGTACAGCATGTTACTGTACTAAATACTGTAGACAATTGTAACACAATGGGTAGTATTTGTGTAGCTAAACATAACTAAACATAGAAAAGGTACCGTAAAATTATCTTACCTTAAAAGATGAAAAAGGAACACCTGTATAGGCCACTTACCATGAATGAAGCTTGCAGGACTGGAAGTTGCTTTGAGTAAGTCAGTGAGTGAGAGGTGAGTGAATGTGAAAGACATTATTGTACACCATTTATAAACATTGTATGCTTAGGCTACACTAGATTTAAAAAATAATAAATATGCCTTAGCTTACTGTGACTTTTACTTTATAAACTTTTCAATTTACCTTTTTGACTTTTTTGTAATAACATTTAGCTTAAAACACACGTTTCCTTTCTTTATAACTTTATTCTATAAGTTTTTTATTAATTTTTTTAACTTTTTAAACTTTTTTTGTTAAAACTAAGACACACACATACATTAGCCTAAGCATACACAGGGTCAGGATAATCAATATTATTGTCTTCCACCTCCACATCCTGTCCCTCTGGAAGATCTTCAAGGATAATGACATGCCTAGAGCTGTCATCTCCTAAGACAATTATGCCTTCTGGAATACCTCCTGAAGGACCTGCCTGAGGCTGTTTTTTTTTTAATAAATAGGGGTACACTGTAAAATAGGGGTACACTGTAAAATAACTATTAAAAAGTCAGCACAGGAAGTTTATTTCACCAGCATCACCATAAACGTGTGAGTGATGCATTGTACTATGATATTACAATGGCTACAACATCACTAAGCGATAGCAATTTTTCAGCTTTATTATAATGTTATGTGGTCCATAGTCCTTTGTTTATGTGGTCCATAGTTCACCAAAACATCACTATGCAGTATATGACTGTGCTAGGTTCTGTGTTCAACCCTGGAAATGTAATGATGTACAAGAAAGATATACATGGTGCTTCTCTCTCAGAGCTCACTGTCAGAGGCAGTTAACTACCCATTTGTAGGCTAGAACACCTCAGGTTTGCAATCAGCTGTAAGCCTTCCTAGGCTCTGTCCCACTATGATGTAATTTTTTAGGCTACATTCAGCCTAAGCCTTAATTCGTGTCTTAATCCATTCAAACTGCTATAACAAAATGCCGTAAACTGGGTGGATTAGAAACAACAAACACTTACTCCTCACAGTTCTGGATACTGGTAAGTCCAAGATAAAGGCACTGGCAGACTCAGTGTCTGGTGAGGACCCATTTCCTGATTCATAAATGGCAGTCTTTTCACTGTAACTTCACATGGCAGAAGGGGCATGTGAAGTTACGGTAAAAAGTTACAGTGACCTCTCTGGGGGCTCTTTTACAAGGGAATTAATTTCATTCATGAGGGCTCTCTCTTTGTGACCTAATTACCTGATTAGGCCCCACTTCTTAATACCATTACACTGGGGATTGGGCTTTAACATATTAGTTTGGGGGGAACACAAACAGATCATAACAGTCTGGATTACCACACCCTAGCCCAGTACACAGAACCAGTCATAGCCTCCTGTTGCATGGGGCTCTGAGATCAGATTCCTCATCCTCAGTTACAAGGCACCTATTACACTCTCCTGAACTGGTCAGTGAGCTCATTTCACTGCTTGCTATCCCATTACCACTGTTCAGCTCATGAGAACTTCCCTCTGCTGTTTGCCCTTTCCACCCAGTTACTCCTCTTCTAGATCTTCCCTGCCTAGCCTGGCACTCTGCATGAGGACTGCTCTTCACACAATATGCAACCACTTCACTTACAGCTACCCATCACCTGAACAAAATCCCCCTGGATGAAGTGAGATAGTGTATCTTCATCACTTACCACATCTCTTTGTTAAAAAGATGATAGATTCTACTTTCTATATAAGATAAATAATAATCATCTAGTCCTGAGCATTAACACAATACTATAAATTTGGTAATCCTTTACAAAAAAATACATGGTTTTAGATTATTCTTTTAATGTGTTAGTCTAAGTTAAGAAATCATTACTTTAACTGGAATTTTGGAGGAACAAGACTTAGAAATGATAAAATTTGGTGGTAATCACACGCAATAACAGTTTTTATTGTTTGAGTCAGTGCTAGAGTTCATTCAGGTGGTATTTGGCTGGCTTTGTTAGTCTTGCTTCCCAAATTAGCTTTGCTTTCCGATCCAGATGTCAATATGTGAAATGGTCATCAGCCAAGTGCAGAAGGATACACAAGCTGGCTGCAAAACATGATGACCTATCCAGTGGAAAGATGAAACCTGACAGAGACCTGGGGACAGGCTCAGACTCTGCCCGGGAATGCTTAGGAATCTGGGGAAAAGCACATCGGAAACTTGAAAAGGGAAATGGCAAACTTCAAAAATGTACAAGCTGAAAGCTACAAAAAACTCAACCCAACCGTCTTTGGAAAGGCAATCCCAGTCCTTGGGAATGTCATAGAGCAAATCTATTACCACATACATGAACCCTCAGTGCTAATATGGCTTGCCAATGAAAATTTGGCTCTCATGGACTGAACCATAATCAATTATACACAAATCAAATATTCCAAGTGTATAAATGATCTCTGTGAATTGATGAGACATGTGTAGCCCTGAGGATAAGAGGATAACAGGTGTATAGTCACTGTTTTCTCAGAGCTGGTCACATGAAAGGAGAAAGCAGTGATGCATACAGCTGTATTTATATCCTGCATTCAATCATGGAAAAAGCAGCATTCAGTATCATTGTCTGCCCCCACTAAAAGGAGATCTGGATAGTTCTTTTGGGAATTTCACAAGTTATCTGGACACAGAATGTAGCCCTTACTTATTTCTCAGCTCTACAGAGTTTTAAAATGTATGTGTAGGGGAAGGGATATTTGGCATATTTGGGAACCTTCCTCACAATTTACTGCTAACCTAAAACTGCTTTAAGAAATAGTCTTTAATAATGATTTTTTCAAACCAACAAACATTATGCATTGCTTTTAAAATTCAATACCAATCAGTAAATGTGCTTTGAAATTTGTGAAGCCCAGGTAGTTAAGACACATACACTTTGTGAGTCTCTTAGAAATAGTGGCACCATCCCATCAGAGCAGGCACAATGTCTCCTTTAACAGATGGCTGGGAAAGAAGGCAGCCAAAAGGCCATGTATGAACAACAAATGTGCTTCTAAGGGCGGCAGTCCAAGCAGCGAATGTTGAAATTGTTTTCCATCCTACGCTTGCAGGCCTGTGGCAAAGGGACTGGGGAATCAGTTGACTTGTGTGCGCTTAAGCAAAATGGCCAAATAGCTCCCGTGACTATAGGAAAGGAGACCAGCAGATGTGGGGGCAGCAGAGTGTTCCAAGCATGGGATTAGGAATGCTCATTGTCCTTGCACCATTACGAGCAAGCCTATTCTGCTGTCTGTTAACACCATGTTTTATCTTGTTTTCATTCATACAAGCTGAAGAATGAGCACAACACAGATAGGCAGTTTGGCATCTTTAGAGATGAAAAGTATTTTCGCTAGAAAGATCAGGTACAAATCTATTTTACCTAAGAAGAGAAATATTATTTGTAAGAGGGGAGGTGTCTTTGGTCTTTGCTGCCTTTCTCACTGTGCTTTAAACAAATTTCTACTACATAAATGTGGGTATAACTAGTTTATAATCTTATATCTGTCTAGTTCAAGTCTTACAAGGATGCAGTGGAATATCTGCAGTGAAGAAGTCTTGCCCATGTATATAAGGACCTCTGGAGTAAAAAGCTGCAATGTTTGTGAATTTTGAGGCTATGTTGTTGAATGATCATTTTTACATTAATGAGACTTTTTGGCATAGTGTGTGGATGGAACTTAAATTTTAATAGAAATATCATGTTGTTAAAGCCCAAAGTCCATGGGTGAGGGTATGTGTGTATGTTTACGTGTGTGTATAAAGTTGGTTTCTGTATCCAAGTGACTATACATATATGAATATAAAAAAGTGTGACTATTTCTGGGTTTGCTGCATTGATTCTTTAAATAACTAGATTTATACAGTACTCAGAACAAAGAGACAGATAAGTTTCATTGTAAAATGAGGCCCTTGATAAATAGACTTCTGTTGTGGGACTTTTCAGTTCTTAGAAGAGTTCTTACTTTTTAAACGTATGTATTGACAACAAGTGAAAGTAGAGGGAAGAAAGATCTGATCCATATGGTGCCATAAAATCCACGTTTAAGTAAACCTAATGCTACTTCTCAAACAGCACTCCACAAAGTTGACACCCATACTCTCTCCACCCTGAAAAGATTTAGGGAATAATCACTTTTTCAACCTAATCTTTATTAGATCAACTACATTCTCTGCCATCTTATGATAGGACCCCACTCATATATAATGCAGACTGGAGGTAAAGCCTTCAAAAATATATAATGTCCTTTCATAAGTTTTCAGGAAGTGAGAATCTTTGTGTAAAATCAGGCTGGGTTATTGACTCAAGAATTCACCCATCTGCTGAATCTAATCGGTACAGCAAACATCTTCAAATTATTCTCGGACACTGACACAGGTTTATGAAATACATTCCTTTATATTATTTCCTGATCTTTTCCAACTTTGTACACTTTGAGCCTCTATGATTGGAAATCAATCATGCTGACAACTCATGTTATTTTTTAAAAAATTAATAACAATTTGCCAAATCTTGAAATATTTCTCCCAATTTTCATCAAAAATGAAATGTTATTTTTTATGGTAATGTTTTTTGAGTTGTTCGTCTGTAGTGTCAAATAATGTTGGCTTAAAATAATGTAGTTAAATATTTTGTATTTCAAAATAGCTATAAGAGATGAATTCAAATATTCTAACCACACAAAAATGATAAATATATGAGTATGCTGAAAACCCTGATTTGACCATTATACAATATATACATGTATCAAAACATCATACTGTACTCCATAAATGTGTGCAATGATATGTGTCAATTAAAATAAATAAATACTGAAATAAATTTTAATGTAGTTTGAAATGACCTGAATTTGTTGAAATTGCTGTTATAATCAGAACTACTTTAAAAGTTTAAATTTTTATTAGTTTAAAATTTATAGAATTATAAAATACAATTAAAGCTTAGATAATTCTGGAACCAAGCACAGTTTTATAAAGGAGAATATTTAATTTAAAATGCAGAAAAAAGTCTACCAAACTAGTGCAATGAGACATCGATGACAGGTCAGATTTTTGAATTTTTGGGGCAGTGCTGCCCTCTAATGATAGTATTGAAGAACTTGCTTTATTTGGTCATTACTTAACAGAAAGTTTAGCCTCACATTCTCATTCATGGTTGCACATTAGAATCAGCTGGGGACCTTTATAATAGTCTCCATTCTCATCCCCCAGAAATTCTGACATTCATCTATGTCCTGAGCATTGTAGTTCTTATATTTTCCTGGAAATTCAAATATGCATCATTTTAAGAAATGCTAGTTTAGGCAGAGAAACAAAGTATTAACAATACCAAAAAAATTGTATCCCAGTCTCCAGAGTATTTAGCACACCAGTGATCACTGGTCTCTTTCTGTTTTGCAATACCATTTTCAGGGACCTGGCTTCGGACCCCCCAAACTCCCTGATTAGCCACTGGCCAAGTTATTACATAGGCACAACTAGGTATAAACATATCGACATACAGAAACACATATACATTCACAACTGCAGAAAAAAAAAACAACTTTTCCTTCCAATTCCCCTGCATCTCAACTTCTTGCCAACTTCCAAACAAAAAAAAAAGCTTCATTCATTATTATAATTCAGAAGACTTTAAAACTGATGACAACGCTGTGGGGAAGAAAGGGGGACAAAAATGGGAGGATGGCATTAAAAACAAGAGTGGGAGGTCTTTTTTATCTTGTATATATTTCCTGTCCTCCCCATTGCAATATAATTTTAATAATAAAGGAATTTTTGTCCGTTTTAGGGCAATGCCTGACACATAGTTAGCACTCAATAGTCATTGTTTAATGGATGAACAAATAAATGAATGAATGCATGAATGAGTAGGCTTATATTTGAGACTGGGTGAGAGAAAGAAAAAAATAGAAACAAATATTCAAGGCTTTGGGAGAAGGAACAGGTAACTTCACACTGAAGGAAAAAAGAGACCTATCCAAATGAAAGGTTGAAAATACATATCACTTTAAAAAAGGGAAAAAATTGAATAAGAATAATGGAAAAGCAAATTTATAATTAATTAGTAGAAACCTGTGAATTGTGTCAAAACCCAACTATTCCAAGACTGACCTTAAAGGTCATTTAAAGACACATGATTAGAAACAGAATTAGTCACTTTCGGAGGGTTTTAGGGAACCACCTCATTATTTTGATAACTAGTAAATAAAAGGTAAAAATTAGTAACTTAACTTGTCTTTCCTACACAAACTATATCACTGGGTAACCAAACATAAGTATTTTTCTATAGAATAGTCCAGTTATTAAGTAACTAAGAAATTGTTGAATTAGAATGTCATTACTATCATTATCTTCCAACCCACAATGAAGGAATGAATTGTTTAGGCATTGAGCATCAACAGCTGCTAACAGGACAAAGGTGTAATCATCAGACTCTTGATACCTCTTGATAGATGAACACACTACTACCTATAAAGCAATCTTGTTTAAAAAATTCAACCTATTTGGCAAGTCTCTAGGCTCAAATACCAATATACAGAGGACAAAAAAAACTTATTAAAATATACAGAGGTGCAATCAGTAAAATCCAGAAGAAGGAAATTCTATGGGACAAACAATCTGGCTTCATCAAAAATAATTGCAACAGAAAAGAGAGTTGGAGAAGAAATGTGTAGATTAAAATGTCTTAAAATACATATCAATGAGGCACAATTTGTGAACCTTACTTTGAAATTAATTCAAACAAATTATGAAAAATTAATGATTCATAGGGCATTTGGAATTTGAACACTTACTGGATAGTCTATATTAAGAAATGTTAATTTTAGTTATGTTCATTCTATATAGTGAACTAATATAATTAATATATAATAATATATATTATATATTAATTAATATTATAATATATTAATATATAATAACAGTATATATAAATATATTAATCTGTATATAATTAATGAATAATATTCTAGTATGTTTTAGAATACATACTAGAACATTTATTAATGAAATAATATGTGTGATATATACTTGAAAATAATGCTACAGGAGAAAGTTAGACACTGAGGATTGGACCCGTGTCAGTAACTGTTGAAGCTGGGTGGATGAGTGTGTGGAGGGTGGTACTATCTTTTTCACTTTTGTATAGGTTTGAAATTATCCACAATAAAATGTTTTAAATGATCCCATGATAAAAGCTTCCTGATTAAGATGGAAAGAGAAATTAAGGAGGGATGTTTATGACAAACTATTTAGAAATAAAGAATGAAAATGCTTTTAATAGATTTTACTTGCCCATGGTGAGCTGTTCAATCATTCTTACTGTTTTTCTCTGAAAGTTTTTAAAATAATGCAATACTTGCCATTGAAGCCAGCATGCCGAGAGCATTTCTATTTGCAATGAGAAAGAAGGAAACACTCACTGCCCTTGCTGAGATTTACAGAAAGAGAAAGGGGAGGAGAATTTGTGCAAGTCTTGCTGCTGTAGTATGAGGAGAATACTTATTCATTATTTCTAGGAATACTTACATATCAATGCTATCAAGAAGGTGTCTACATCTGGGGCCTTTTGCTTTTATTTTTCTTTCCTATGGAAAATAAGTTATGCTGGATTTTCTTTTTTATCTAGCAATAGAAACAGTCAGAAATATAAGAGTTGGCCTTGTTCTCCCCATTCCATCAAAATGGCATTGCATACTTCAGTGCAAGTGCTTAATTCATAGAGAGCAGGTTAAATGAATGATTTGGAGTTTATGAATCTGGGAATCTACTCTTGTTGATCCAGCAGGGGGAGTAGTGAGCGTAGATTTGGCTTCTCAAAAGAGGATGAGGCTATTTGAACCAGATTGTAGATGTGCTGTTCTCTTATTAACCTGTTTCTTACTTCACCTCTATTTTATAGACTCTGGCTCCTGATTGATAAGTGAGTATCTATAGCAGACCTGTTTCATTCTTACCCCACTGTAATACAAAGATTATTCTGGTAATATGGAGCCAGGGGGCATGAATCCAAGATTCTCCTTTTTGTGGTCTAAATTTCTCTTCAGAGCTAGAAAATTCCTTTTAATTTTCTCCCCTTATTTAATTCTCCCATAGCTTTTCCCACTTCTCCATTTCTGTTTCCTCGAAGCCTGACCAATAGTGAGGTAGAAGCCATTCTACTTTCGATTAAGGACAGAGATTCAGATGGGAAAATAGTCTCTGCTGTTTCCAACCCATGTCCCTTTACATGCCCCCATGATAAATTTGGGACTACAGATCTCTCCCAGAGAGGCCCCAGACAAGTAAACCAGTTGCACCTTCCCATACATTCAGGCATCAAAGCACAAGGGATGCCTTTTGCTCAGAACTGAGGGGCAATTAGCTGCATTGGACAGGGAGAAGCACTAGGCACCTTTTCTACTTGCTGCCTTTGAAAATGAACCAAGCCACAACAAGAAAGGCTTAAAGGGACCCTAGTAACAGCTGATCCACTTTGGCCTAGCTAGTAACACTCTAAGAACACAACAGCCCAGCTGTTTTCAAATCTTCATTCTATAAAAAGCAAGGAAGTCAAGCTTAGCTGCCTCAGTGAGAGTGAGTGAGGGTCAGCTCCTCTGTAGCATCAGCTGCCTCCTCAACTGATCCTTCTTCCTGCAGGACACAAGGAGAAGAAAACTCAAGACGATGTACCTCCATTAACATAATTGTTATTGTTTAGCACAAAGTAAACTTGTCCTCACAGTCTCTCTTGTAGAAATAATTCTTGCATCAGAAGATCTGTATTCTACATTAGTGCTTCTTACACTTTGGTTTACATAGGACTCACTTGGAGATCTCGTTGAACTGTGGTTATGGAGGAGGGCCAGAGATTCCAAAAGGGCTCAACCTGGCTTTTCAAAGTGTGGTCCATGGATTAGCCCCATCAGCATCACCTAGGAGCTTGCTAGAAATATCAAAGTGAAATAGTGCTACCATTTTTCCCCTTTATGTTCAAAGATCCCTGATGCTGGGGTAATCATAGTTATAATAGTAAAATAATAATAAAAATAATGGTAAAATAGTAATAGTAAAATAATAATGATAATAATAAAATACCGTTGATGAGTGCTTATTGCATTAGTCATATGCAATACATATGACTATGTAAATAGTCAGCAACTATTTACATAATAACTCTAATGCAATTATCATAGTCCTCAATTTATGCATTAAAAAACTAAAGCTCAAAGAAGATAATTTATCCAAAATCACATAGCTGGGAAATGTTCCATCCAAATCTATTCAGCTGCAAAGCCTGGACTCTCTCTTTGCCACTCCATGCTACCATAACTGAGATCTTTCATCCTACCACTAACCCACCACAACATTCCCTGACTGTTTCCCCAGACTCACCCATTGCTTGCTCTTCCCACTGATTTTTTTTTTCATTGCTCTTGCTTAGTTTGCAACATCTGCATATAATCTTCTGCAATACAGGTGGTTAAGAGTGGTCATTCATTCTTAGGGCAGTTTCTCTTTACTTGGTTCAGTTGGGAGAGATCATTGTACCTTTTGAGTTTACCAACTGTTCAATCTTTATTTTAGAGGAAACAGGTTTCTTTCTGTAGTGTTTTACTAAGGCATTTAATTTTATTTTTTTCACGTTCTATTTCCCTCTATTTGTATTATCCTTTATAAATGTAAATTTTAATCTTGCAATATTGGATTAAAGATAGTTTTCCTGTAATTCATTTGCTGAGGATGTGTTTGATTTTCTTCTGATTCATTTTCTAAACAAATGAATTGCTTGGCTGAAGATGTCACAGATTTGTATGAGTGGGCTGTGACACTTTTCCCTCGTCTTCTCAAAATGCCTGTATACATTTATCCAATAAATATGTTTTGAGCACATGCTACATGCTAGGCATTGTGCTTGGCTTAGAAATATAGTTTTAGTGAAATATGCATAGTCTTACCTTCATAAAGTTTTCTTCAGTTATGGTATCATGTTAAACTAGCTTCAATTCTTATGGCCCTTTTGGTATGACAGCATTATAATCTCAAGTGAAAATCCCAAAAAACGCAGTAGATTTAAGGTTTTGCATGGAGCATGCTATAGTAGAAAGAGTAGATTGAAGGTTTAGAGACCTGACCTATCTCTCCCTTGTTTCTTCCCTCCCTCCCTCCCTTCCTTCCCTTCTTCCTTCCTTGTATTCATTTCATTTCTTTGCCCTTCCCTGTACCCACTCTCTTACTCACCAAATATGTGCTCAACACTGGGCTACATCAGGAACCAGGCATAAGAGGTTCCTGTCTTGACAGAGCTCTAAGTCCAGTAGGGGAAGGCAAATACTGGTCATTTTAGTGACTCTGAGTTGATGAAGGAGAAGTGTAAAGTGCCCTAGGCACAGGTCATAAGCAGGCCTATCTCAGTCTGGGTCTAAGATATAGAAAAGGTAGGTTCTGATTAAGCTACCAGCAAGTTGTATGATAAGCCATTCAAGTTCTCCAGGCTTTGTTGTTGTCGTTTTAAATCTGTTAATATAGGTGTATGTGGAATGGAGTTGGATTTAACAGGTATTTTTTTTTTTTTACTCTTAAAGTTCTACTTTACACAAGAACTTCAACAGAAAATCAGGTATTGATTTTTCATTGTAAAGAAAAATTATTGTAATGCGTCTTAATTTCTATATAGAATGCAATTAATGTATAATGCAATAAAGAGAAATATGCATGCTTGTAGTATAGAAATTTCCAGAATAGAGACCCTGTGAAACTATATAATCTCTCTTTCCTTCAAATTCAGAGATGTTTTGATACTATGGTTCTCTAAGTAACCCCACTTTTCCCCCACCTTCCCCTCAATTATATCACTGGAATGTAATCACCTGTCTTGTGAAGGGTAGCAAGCAAATAATTAAAACAATAGAGATGCGTTTCTGAAACTTAAATTAGGAATAAAAAGTATTGTCAAGCACTCCCCCCCAGTATGAACTTGATCTTAAAATAATGTTACTTATATACATAGGGCCACAAAACTAGATACAAGCCTTATTAAACAAAATGAAATTTCAATTTTTGTATAAACCAAACTAAAAAACCAACCCATTCATATTAATATTTAATTTAACGTGACAGATGGTTTTGTTTTGCTAAAACCAAGTGTCTATTAGAAACATGCAGTGATGGTGACTGTTGGGGTGTGGGTTCTTGAGCGGGGCGTGTCCTCACACCGAATGTAATCAACGTTTAAGAAAATTGGATCAGACGGCCGGGCGTCCGATTACAGGCTCACACCTGTAATCCCAGCACTTTGGGAGGCCGAGGTGGGCAGATCATGAGGTCAGGAGATCAAGACCACCCTAGCTAACACGGTGAAACCCCGTCTGTACTAAAAATACAAAAAATTAGCTGGGCGTGGTGGCAGGCGCCTGTAGTCCCAGCTACTCAGGAGGCTGAGGCAGGAGAATGGCGTGAACCTGGGAGGTGGAACTTGCAGTGAGCTGAGATCGCGCCACTGTACTCCAGCCTGGGAGACAGAGCGAGACTCCGTCTCAAAAAAAAAAAGAAAAGAAAATTGAATCAGACAGTCTTGACTAGGAAGTGGACAGGTTTTAGAATAATTTTCTATTATCTTTCAAAGATATTTATAAAAAATAGATGTCATTATAGAACATATGTATATGTATGCTTACATATATGTATAATTATATATTTTTATGTATCTGCATATGTAAATATTTTATGTACAAATGTATTTATATATACATATATATGTAATAAAAAACTTGCTGAAACTTGAAACCATGTCTGAAATTACAAGTTTGAAAAAAGCAGCAATATAAAACACTGAAAGATATTAGCCAGTGGGTGATTCATAAAAGCCAGTCTTAAGAGCAAGATCAAAACTGACAAAGCTTTATTTGTCCTTAGAGAGGGTAGAAAAATGAAGACCAAGAAGATATAAATGTGGTAATACTAATTCATATGTATGAATGGCTGCTCCACACTACTTAAACTAGTCCTTCAATGTATTTTTTGTTGAATGAATTACCAATTTAATAAGCTGAACCATGATGGGAGGGAAAGCATATTTTTTTGGAAAGAAGGATGTATTTAGTGAACACTGATCTCTATCTGGGAGAATTTTGAATATTAAAACTAAATTAAGATCTTCAGACATCAGCAAATAAGATAATTTGGGGTTGGGGATCCTTTCGTGGTCCTGGTAGGAAGTAGGAAATCATGGCACCTGAGTCTTCCCAGCCTATCTGGAGCATCTTACCCAGGTTTTTGCACAATCTGCTGCTTCGAGTTTTTCACTTGTTGGACCACAGAAGTATTCAGACAGTCCTAGGTACAAGTTCCTCTGCTCTTGCAGCAAACCCTGCACTACCTGTGTTGCTATTCTCCACAATCCTATCATGAGCTCCCAGCCTATGGGATGACTCTCAGTTGACTTCATAATGAATTCCAAACTCCTCCCTGTGGTGCACAAGGTCCTTCAACATCTGGCTTCTGTTCATCTTACAACCCTTAGACCTGGCCCCACACCCTTTCCACATACACAGACATCCATGTGGAATGACTGGCAAGGATTTTATGATTCTCTGTTTTTTCCCATTTCCTGGAATATTCTTTTTCACATTTCTTGCCTAGATAACTCCTAATTAATCTGAAAGACTTAGGTTAGGTATCTTTTCTATGGTAGGTAGAATAACATTCTCTCAAGATGTCCATGTTCTAATCCCTGGAACCTGTGAATATCTTATGTTACTTGATAAAAGGGACTTTACAGATGCAATTTACATCATAGACCATACAATGGGAAAATTATCCCAGATTTTCCAGGTGGGCCCAATGTAAACTGCATGGACTCTTAAAAGCAGAGAAGTTTCTCTGACCAGAGGCAGAAGAGAGATGAGGCAGAAGGAGAAGTTGCAGAAACTTGAAGCACGAGAGGGAATTTATCCCCCATTCCTGGAAAGCTACATGGAAAGCGGGACAAAAAAAAAATGTGAGTAGTCTCTAGCAATAAAGATCAGCCTCTGGATGACAGCCAGCAAGGAATGAGAACCTCAGTCCTACAATGGCAAGAAACTGAATTCTGCCAACACTCTGAATGAGCTTAAATGCAATTTAAACCCAGAGCCCAGAAAGGAACACTGTGTTGCTGATATCTTGATTTTGACCCATGAGACTCTAAGCTGAGAATCAGCTGAGCCCAGAGGGAGTTCTGACCAGCAGACCTATGAGATAATAAATGGATATTGTTTTAAGGTGCGTAATTTGTAGTAATTTGTTTTGGCATTAATAGACACCCCCTTTCAGAAAGCCTTTTCCCAAACTTCCTGTATCCAACCCAGGTCTATGTTTCATGTCCCAGCTACATGCTGCCCATAGCTCCTGCATGCTCCTCAACAAGGACAGCCCACTGTGCTCTACTTCTGTTTGTTTTGCTATCTCCTCTGCTACATTGTGAATGCCCTGAAAATAGAAACCATATTTTATCAGGTTATATAATAAGCACATATACATAGCCTATACGTAAATCATTCTTAATGATTGTTAAATGAATAAAGTAGAAAATCAATTCATTCAACAGATATTTGTTGAGTGCCTACTATTGGCCAGGGATTGTCCTAAATGATGGTCACATACAATGAATATGAAAAGTATCTGATTCAAAGAGGGGTTGGAGGAGGCAGACACTAAATGTAAAAATAAATGAATACTTTCTGACAGCTATAATTTCAAACAATAAAATAAAATAATGAGATGGAGGGTCATAGGGTAAGAGGCAAGACTACCTTAGCTGGAGCAGTAAGGGAAGGCCCTCTTGAAGAGGGACATTGAGCTGAGACCTAAAGGATGAGGAGGGAAGAGTGTTTAGGCAGCAAAGGGAGAAGCCCTTGAGAGTGCCCTGCAGGGGTGGAATGTATGAGAAAGAATGTGCAGGAGACAAACTGGGAGACTCAGGCAGAACCCAGAGCCTTGCACGATACAGGAAGAAAATTTAGATTATATTCTAATCCAATGGGAAGGCTTTGGAAGAGTTTAATTGACATTATTGGACTTATGCTCTTCAATAGTTTCATTTGATAGCAGTGTGGAGAAAAGGCTGTGGGAGAAAGGCTGGAATCTCGAAGACCACTCAGTCTAAGCCAGAAGCGATGGCAGCTTTGACTAGCATTGTAGTAGTGGAGATGGAGAGAAGAGGTCAGATGTGAGATACATTTTTCAGGCAGAGTTTAGAATACAAGGGATTGGGAGAAGTGGAAAATGACTTCTAGATATTTGACTTTATCAATTTGCTGAGAAAATTGGGAGAGTATCCAGAATTGGGAAGGAATAGAAGGAAATCTAGAATTTTACATTAGACATGTTAAATTCAAGATGAAAATTGGCCATCCTGAAAGGTAAATGGAAATATTGGTGGAAATCTAAAGGCAAATGGATATATGAGCCCAGAATTCAGGGGAACACTTTGAGCTGAAGATACAAACATTGGATTGGTGGCATATCCGTGATATTTAATGCCAGCAGACAAGATGATATTATGTAGGAAGAGTTAGTTGTTGGGTGTGTTAGTTTATTTTGTCTTACTATAAAGGAATACTTGAGGCTGGGGAATTTATTAAGAAGAGAGGTTTATTTGGCTTATGGTTCTGCAGGCTGTACAAGCATGGCACCAACATCTGCTTGGCTTCTTGTGAGGCCTCAGGAAGCTTTTACTCATGGAAAATGGTGAAGGGGGAGCAGGGTGTCACATGGTGAGAGAGGGAGCAAGAGACATGCCAACTTCTTTTAAACAACCAGTGCGCCTATGAACTAACCAAGCAAGAACCCACTCATCACAAAGGGAAGGGTACCAAGCCACTTACGAGGGATCGACCCCCATGACCCAGTCACCTCCCCACTGGGCCCCACCTTCACCATTGATATTGAAATGTTGGATTACATTGTAACATCAGATTCAGAGGGGACAAACATCCAAACTATATCAATGGGTTGGGGGTTAAAGACAGAGGCCTGGGATATTTTAGCATTTGCAGATAAGCAGAGGAAGTGGAGTCAGAATATAAGATTAAGGAGTAGTCAGTAAAATGGGAGGGAAAAAAGGAGAGTGTCATGTCTCAAAAACCTACAGGAAAAGTGCCTCAAGAAGGAGAGTTATCTGCTATTTCAAATGCTGCAAGACGTCCTAAATATGAAGATAAAAAGAACTGGCCAGTGAATTTGGCAATAGATCAATAATTTTACTTTGGTATTAATAGAAAGTTCATTGCCAGGTTTCTTCATTAGCCTTATTCATTTCAATTCCATTCAATTCAAGAAGACTTAAGACACTGTGCTAGGTACTTTAGGGGATGAAAATGTGACCAAACCAGGATTTCTTGCCTCAAAGAACTTACAACTTAATTGAAGAAATAGACTGACCAAAAGCCAACAATGGGCCATATGTGGTGGCTCACACCTGTATCCCAGCAATTTGGAAGGCCAAGGTAGGAGGATTGCTTGAGGCTAAAAGTTCAAGACCAGCCTGGGCAACATAGTGATATTCCATCTCCACCAAATGTTATTTTAAAAAAATCATTACCCAGGTGTGGTGGTGCAGCTGCAGTCCCAGCTACTTGGGAGGCTGAAGTGGGAGGTTTGTGTGAGCCCAGGAGTTCGAGGCTGCAGTGAGCTATGATTTCCACTGCACATTCCAGCCTGAGTGACAGAGGGGACCCTGTCTCAAAAAAAAAAGAACCAACAATGTTTCATAAGACATGGTAAGTAAGCAATTAATTCTGTGAGAAAAGGCCTGAAAGAACTGGGAAGTCTCTAGGGAGAAAAAAGTAGGTCAGTTGAGTCTTCAGGAATCAGTAGTATTTCAGCCAGAAGAAGGAAAGTTTTTTTTTTTTCCAGAATGACTACACTGAAATAATAGGTAAGGCATACAAAGTTTCTAAACTGGAAGAGTGACACTGGGGATGGGAAAGAGAAGAAAAGGTCAGAAACAATGTTACGCTATCAGTAGCTATTCTTTACATCCATGCTTCAAGATACATGCGTGTTTTCATTTTATACCTGTAATCCATTAAATATATAGCCCAGGAATCATTTTCATCATTCTGAAGAGAAGGAAACTAAAGCACAAGTTGTTCAATACAAGTTATTCAATATAAATTGTATGAAAGTGAATACAGTAACTAGATTGAATTGTCAAAGAATACATGAAACTTAAATGTTATCACAACTCACTCCATCAATTTGCAGTAAGAATGGAAAGCAGATGCCTTTGATATAACTATAATTGGTAACCCAGGGCAACTACATCAAACCTAGGTCCAAGATACATCTTTTTAGCCATGATATTGGGACTGATGTCCAGCCACAGAGTTCCACAGCATCTAATGGATAATATAGTGTATCTACATAAAGAACAGAGAGATGACATTATTTAGAGCTAAGAACAATTTCAAGGAACACTGCAGATCTATGGTGTGTGGAACTATGGAACTCATCCATTCATGACATTAACATGAATAGATTGAAGCCTCAAATCTCAAATGGCCAAGCTGGAAATGGGGACACTTCATAGAGGAGTTGAAAAATGAAACTCTGATTGCCTAGTTCTCTTACAGCATCTCAGCAAAACATGATGAATCTCTTTAGTAGGGTTTCTTTGTATGTGAAGAAAACGTTAATATAGAAGGAGCCCATGTGCCAGCACACAGGGAAGCCTGATTTTGTGATTGAGTCAGACACAGTGCTTCTGTAGCTTGGGGACCATGTTTTATAGAAGACTATGAATGAATGGGCTATAAATCAAGAAAGTCAATCGTCCTTTCAGGAGAAAGCTTAATGCCTTTAATTGAGCTTTGTAAATCTGATGAAAATTCAGAACAAGCACTTGTTCACATGACTTTTCCAAAAAAAAAAAAAAAACAGTTTAGGCTTAGCATTTGGGGAATATGGAGACTTATTTTTTAAAGATCCTATTTTATTTAGTGCCTTGACCATGAAAAATCTAATCTTACACTTGAAAATAACCTATAGAAATGATAGAGGAAGGAGCTGAAATTCTCTCACTGAATAACATGATTACATAAACTCCAGCTGCCTTCACCTCCATTTGCTGTTTTAAGGACTTCCTCTCATACAGGCAGTAACACCACCAGCTCGAGATGCTAAGTGATGCTTTAACCCTTGCCACTCTTATTGGCTTTTGATTTTTGCCATAAGCAGGTCTTTTTGTCTCAGTGAGAACTAATTAGTGCTTATGTTCCACTTAATGCGGTAGTAAAAGATTTAAAAGAAGTGGAACAAAATTACTACAGTATATTTTCAGGTACTAAAGTTCGAGCAAAATGGAATAAGGGCCAGGTGGCGGTATCTACAACCTGTGCTAATGGCTCCATCAACAGATGTTTAATGTACTTAGAGTTATTCTTCACATCCTACTGTTGCTAATACATTTCCTCCCATACCTCCTCTCAACACAAAAATTTTGAGAGGAAAGGAAACATTAATAACCTCAAAGTGTTTAATTTTAAAGGATATTTAAATCTTAATACTAGTCATAAGGTGACCTATTTGACCACTGGATGGCTTATTGCAGGCTTCAATAATTTTGTTGCCATCATTAGTAAAAGTCGTTAACCAAGAAAAGGCTTAAAAATGTATGGATTTTCTCCTTTATTTACCCTTGGATTGCATACTGCTTTGAAATTATTTTTCCATAGAACAGGAATACAGAGATGCTATGCAGTGATGATTTAGGCTTGGATGCAGAGGAGGCTGGCTGTGAAAAGGGTGCTGGCCTGCCAGTAAGAGACCATGCTTTCTGTCCAGAGTTTCTAATTCTGCAAGTCAGTTCATCAAGTCAGATGACCACCTTGAAACATCAGGCCACCAGTAAACATCAGGGCATGTTTTTCACTATAATGAGAAAAAGAATGAAGAGGTGACTCCCACTTGGAGCAGCACGTTCTCCAGTGAACACATTGGGACATTTATTTATATGATGATCCACCCTCTGGGTTGCTACATAACAAAGAATAGGGGACTGAGGGGACAAGCTGCATGACAGAAAATGTTCTGTGAGAGAGAAAGGTAAGCAGGCAGGATAGTTTGGGAGCATGGTGGTAGTGGTCTTCTAAGGGCTCCCTAGAGCAACTCCAAGGGGATGAAACAAGGGAGGTAGTGAATAAATGTGCACCAGCCAGGAGAGGAGCCTCCTACCCAGCCAGCTAAGTGGCCAGATAGTTATTGTCATAGTTCTCATCACCCTCCCCATTTCATTTTCTTTATTGCTTTTCTCCATCCTACTAAATTGTAAAACTTTACAAATGTTTAATATTTTTATATGGAGGAAGGAACCCATACAGAGAAAAGTGCCTGGGGCCAGTGAAAGTAAGTCATGATGCAGCCCTGCTTATGCATTCCCATCTATGGTTGAAGGTATTCTCATTGTGGGTTACATATTATAATTTGGTTAATTGAGAAATAAACATAAGAATAGCATGTGGATCTTCTATAAGAACACATTTTTAAGTTAGATGTCAACAAAAACCTGCAAAAGAATAGTTTCATCTCTAAGGTTAGATTGAGATGGAAGAGTATATGGTGGTTGAAAAGCATTGGAAAAGAAGTCAAAATACTACCTCCAGTTATTTCTGATGAGGCTTTATCCAGTTATGAAAGGTTGGAAAGGTCACTCAGCTTTCGTCATTAGAATGAGATGATCTCTCCTTTACACTTTCCTTTCTAAACTGTAAAAAAATGTGCTCTCATTCTAAGGATTGGGTTTGGTTCTTGCTTGAGGGAATGCCCACTTCCATTTCTGTTTGTAGCCAAGGACAAAGAACAGGTTAAAGGAGAAGCATTTTTGCCCTAACAAAGATTAAAATCACAGAAAAGCTCTATTTAATGTGAGATCCTATTTCTACTTAGTAATGTTAACAATTACCACTTATAGTATTATCAATGTGGGTTAGATATAATAATTCAGGTAATTAAGAAATGAACTTGAGAAGAGGAAAGGCATCTTAACACACAGTTACAGGATGTGGGTTTTCCATAACATTCAACAGTATGAAAAATATCAATTGTTAGCTTTGAGGGGAGAGAGCTGCTCCATTGAGAAGAGAGGGACGTGCTGACTTCTAGCAGACCTTTATAATGAATGAGGCAAAATCGAAGAGACTAAAGTGAGAAGGTGAAGACATTAAAACAAAGTTGTATTTGACAGATGAAACTAATGACTTAACACAAAGTGCAAATAATGACTATGAAAAAAGTGATGTGAAACAGTGGGAAAACACATGATAAAAATATTTAAAGGAATGTTTTATAACACATATTAGCTCATGTAAAGACAGTACTCTGTTTTGTAGTTCATAGGTTACATTTTTGTTATTTAGCTTTTCTTGATCATAACATCCTTGGAAAATATCAAAAACATAAGAAAAAAGCACCACAAATATTATACTATAGTACATATTACTTATATTTGGTATATTCCCTTCCAGATTATACATTTAAAAATAAAATTTAGATTATACTTTGTAAACAGTTTTACATCCTTCTTTTTCCAAAATATTATTTTCATAAAGTCTTTAAAAACTTGTTTTAAATGAGCCTATAGTAATTTGTTGTTGAATGAAACCATTCCTCTGTCGTTATACGTTACATTATTTCAAAACATTATTTCAAAAATGTCACTATTCATTATATAATGATGTGCAATTAGAAGTCACAGACTTGATGTTCACATAGCCACGTGCATGGATCTTAAATCTATAATCCTGAATGAAAAAAACATGGAAAGCAGAATGAGATGAATAACATAAAACCATTAATATATGTAAAGTTGTGTGTATACCAAATGAGAATTCATCTTGTGTAAGAACATAGAAACAAAGGGCTCAGCACAAACATTCAGTTTGTCATCCAGCTTTGGCCATATTAACTAAGGGTGAACATATTGTATACATTATAACTTAACTTCGCCATTCCCAGGCATATGCCTGACAGAAATATGGTCATGTGTTTACCAAAAATTAAGGGGAATAAATAGTGGTATATTCACAAAATGAGATATTATACAGCAGTAAGAAAGAACAATCTCCAGCTGAACACAAAAACATGGATGTATCTTAAAAACACAATGTTGAGCTAAGGAAGCCAGACATATAAGAGTGCAAATGGTATGGTCCTGTTGATATAATGTACTAAATAAGTAAAGTCAATCACCTCTGCCAAAAGTCAGGATAGTGGTTTCTCTGAGCTGATAGTGACTAGAAAGGGACACACAAAAAATTTGTGGGGTGTTGGCAATGCCTGCCTCTTGATCTTGGGACTAGTTGCACAGTATACCTACTTATCCTAGGTATACACTCAGTGAATTTTCACGAATACCTACTTATCCTAGGTATACACTCAGTGAATTCTATGCACTCAATTCTAGGTGTATACCTAGAATTGTCTCTATTTCTAATTCAGTGCAAAATGTAAAAAGCTGTACATTAAATACATTAGAATGGTTGCCTATTAAGTGGGGCGTGAGAGTGGGAAACGAAAGAGTAATTAAATGAATTTCAAATGGATGGTTTTCAAGAATTTCTCACTGAGGAATACCAAAGAATTCCTTAATTCTAAGTGAGTTTTAAAAACTAAGATAGTTCATCCTTTGCTTCAGGACTTTTTAGAAAACATGTAGCAGCGAATGAAATTAAGCAAGCAGTTAGCTGTGTCCTGTAACTAAGAATTTGGGCAATTAAATTTTAACACTTATCCAAAAGAGATATTAAGGTGTGGTCATTATGATTCAGTTGACTTACTTTGCCTTAATGTAATGTTTTAAAAATTACACTTTTTAAGCCATTTTTATTTTATCTTTAGAATGTACTATTTATTTCTTTTTTACTTTTCTCCACATTTTAACCTCAACACCAACCTTTCCAAGTTTTGTTGAATATAATTCCATACACTGCCTGCTGGAATGAGGCATTTTTCCTTTCAGAGAAACCTAAACAGATTAGAAATTGCAAAATGTTTCTGATTTTAATTCCCTGCAGAGTTGCTAAAGAGTTGTTTTAGATTATTCTGGTGACATTTATTAAGATCAGAAGACTCAGAGATAAGACCATCCGAAATGTTTATTTTACTTAACTATTTAGTACCTCCCACATCTGCTTAGTCCAATGACCCAAACTATCTTGTAATGGCCTGTATTAAATGTTTAGTGGATGTGAGGCAAGAATATGCCACCTTAGGGAGAACGCATGCACTTTTCTTTTACATCAGTTTTCATGAATGGTTCTCATTCTATTTAATGGATAAAATGAAAAAAGAAATCACTAACCGAGTCATTTGATATAAAAGTATATTGTAATTAAGCATGTAGGGAAGTTTTCAAGAGGCACTCAAAGTGATTTTTCAGTATTACAAGTTTAATAAGAATTAGGGTTTAATCCATGAATAATTTTTGTATCCACCCATCTTTCTATTTGGAAAAAGATGATAATTTTTACTTAAAAAGCAAACTTAGCTTTCTTGTGTGTTTTTAAAACATCTTTACAAACATCTAGCAATTGAATCATTTTCTACTATGTCATTAATTTTCCTTTGGATTTTAAGCAAAAACTGACAATTTAATGTTTAGAAATCAGGTTTACTAACATATAATTTCAGAATAATGTCCTTTTTAAATGAACTGAAAATTTATCCCTGTGACAAACTCCTTTTTTTGTGTATCCTTAATTTTTTCTTATCACTCATTTTTGCTGAAATTGAACTCTATCTCATACTATTGGGGTTCAGGTTCCAGGAGTAGACCCCATCAGACGTGTGTGTGCATGCATATATTGCATAGTGAAATGTATACACACGTATATGATTCTTCACCTTGAGGTAATTCAACGAATAGAAACCCAGAATTGTGAGCTCTGTGGTTTACTAAAGCCCCATGGAAAGCCCTACTGCAGTAGCTATGCAAAGTTCTGGTTAAACATTGTCCCAGCGTTTGCACTGCTCCGTCTGTTGTTTTTACGCTAAAGACTCAGCCCAGGTTAGAGGCAGTATTGACTTTGTAATTAAACCATTTTACCTTCAGAATTTTGTAATCACTGCATTTAAAACCATCTGTTGTAGTGAGAAGGTAAACTATTTTTCCCTTCAAAGTACAGAAAAAAAAAAACTACAGTGGCTTTTTTTTTCTTAAACGTCAGAGTTCTGATTTTAGGGCATTGATTTTCTTAACATATCAGTAAAAAAAAAAAAGGAAAAAATTTATCTCTGAGAGATGGAAAAGAAATACTGTCATAGAATTCAAAATAAATGGAGGTGAAAGTACCTTCTTACCTGCTGCTGTTTTTCAAAGGTGTTTTGTTTCCTCTCGTACATGCAGAGTTATGATTAATGGATTAGAGAATGAATGTGATGTTAAAGGCAAGTTTTGGTTTTCGTGTGTGTGTTTTGGTCAAAACGGATATTTTATTGCTTACATAACAGGAGGGTTGGAAATGTGCATCCCCAGGCCGGTTCAGAAGTTCAATGCAGCTAGATAACTGGGTTGCCTTTTCTAGAGTTCTCTTGGCCTCTTCTTCATGGTCCCAGAATAGCTGCAGCAGTCCCATGTGGTGTGTCCTGACATCAAACATACCAAGCAGGAAGGAAGGGAAGGATAGGTCCTCTCTTCACCCATCTCTTTTTAAAAAGAACATTATTTCCCAGACACTGCCTAGCAGAGGTCTCTTCAGTCAGCACTGGGTAAAGACGGGTTTTTATTATACAACTGAACTCATGGAGATAGAGAGTAGAAGGAGGGTTACCAGAGGCTGGGAAGGGTAGTGGGGAGTGGTGAAGGGGAGGTGGAGATGGTTAATGGGTACAAAAAAATAGTTTGAAAGAATTAATAAGACCCAGTATTTGATAGCACAACAGAGAGACTACAGTCAAGATAGTTTAATTGTACATTTAAAAATAACTAAAAGAGTATAATTGGATGGTTTATAACATGGAGGATAAATGCTTGAGGGGGTGGATACTCCATTTCCATAATGTGATTACTATGCTTTGCATGCCTATATCAAAATAGCTTATGTTCTCCATAAATATATATACCTAGTATGTACCCACAATTTTTAGAATTTATTTTTTAAAAAGACAAGTTTTAATATGATGCATGTATTGGAAACTTTTCTTGCTAACTTGTCATGATATTGTCAGGAATCTAAGAGTACTATAGTGCGTATCATAGAGAGGGATCATGGAGCACAAGTAGAATATTCGGGGAAAGGTAAAATATTTTAAAAATAAGTGGCTTATGAAATATATTGACTTGCATTGATGTAAAAACTGTAGGCCCTGTCTTTCATTCCCAGAAAAAAGAGGCAGAAGAGTTGCCAAATTTGCACCTGTTAAACCTTCTTAAAGGGCACAGAATCAGTCCCATCACCCATCCCCACGCTGTGGACCTGAGAATGTCTGAACTACCATAAATTGCACCTTTTACAATTTGGGAGATGCAGCAAAAAGAGTTTGATAATATAAACTTTGGAGTCATACCAGGGCCCAAGTCATGGCCCTGCCACTTTTTAGTTCATGGACTTGGGGGAGTCACTTAATCTTCATAAGCTGAGGTCCCATCATCTAGAAGGTAGTGAAAATAAAATTACTTCCATAACAGGGTTGCTGTGTGGTCTTTATGAGATAGTGTATTAAAGTACCTGGTACAGTTAAGAAGTATAATAAAATTTTTACTTCTATCACAATCAGTTGCTCTATCTGAAAACAAATTCTTGAGGCATTTTACCTTTAAATCCAATGTAGTTCATCAATAAAAAATAAGTGAATATGTGGTTTAATAGTGGACTTAAATCAACTTCCTCATTCTCTTTGGCTGACATCTGTCATATTATATTATGTCTATTCAGGGAGAGGAAAAAAAACTGGGAAATAATTGCCAACTATCACAAAATTCATTATTAGTTAAGACTTTTCCTTTCTTCCTTTTTGTTTCTCTCTCTCTTTTCCTTCTTCCTTCCTTCCCTTTTCAAAAAATAATTTGAAGACTTTGAGCAAAAGGTGAAATTCAGAGATTCCTCTGAAATAGCTCGTGCCAAGCCAACAATAACTCACCATAAATCTTGGATAGAGATGTGATGGGAGTGAGGAGTAGAGAGACCACAGTGTCCATCTAAGGCAGAATTGTCATAGCTCAGAATGAAACCTTTATTCAAGGTGCCTAGCTTTAACTTCTAGCTTCCACTACCTACTAGCTATAGAGCCTGGGGAAACCTGCCTGTCTTCCGTACACAGTTTCGTCATCTGTAAAATGGAGATAGCAATAGCACTTACCTCGTAAGGCTGATGGGAAAGTTTACTCAAGTCATGTGTATAACACACTTAGCACAGTGCCTGGCACATAGCAGACACATGTAGATGTATTATTTATTAAAAGAGTGCTATAATTAATATGTGATGACTGCTTATTGTATATTGGAATTCAAGAGAGGAGAGTTGCTAATTGATGTTACGAAGGTACAGAAATAGTTAAAAGGGGCCAGGCGTGGTGGCTGAGGCCTGTAATCCCAGCACTTTGGGAGGCCAAGGTAGGCAGATCACCTGAGGTCAGGAGTTCACATGGTGAAAAATACAAAATTTTTTTGTACTACTAAAATTACAAAAATTACCCTCTACTGAAAATACAAAAATTAGCCAGGCATGGTGGCACGTGCTTGTAGTCCCAGCTACTGGGGAAGCTGAGGCTGGAGAATCACTTGAACCCAGGAGGCGGTGGTTACAGTGAGCCGAAATCCCACCACAGCACTCCAGCCCGGGTGACAGAGGGAGACTCTGTCTCAAAAAAAAAAAAGTAGTTAAAAGCATCCAGCGTCTCCTATGAGCTTACTGATACTCTGACAAACTCAAGGGTTTTGTTTTTTTTTTTATGGAGTTACTATGACCATATTAATAGAAACTATTATTAAAACCATGTTTATGCCAGGAAACCAATAAGTAAACAATCACTTTTATCCTGTGATGGAAAATGAGGAGTAATTTACCTTTAAAAGCACACTGCTGGGCACATACAAATTACTAAAAATGTATGCATGCAGTTGAGTTGCATCAGTGATGTATGTTACCCTGAAACCATGGATGTCACAGAATATGTATGCAGTGGTTCGATTACATTGACATGAAAAGACAAAAAAATTCATAAAATTTTGTCCTATTTATATTTAGGAAAACTATATATATATGATTTTATTTTTAATACAATGCTTTTATAAGTGTTTATAAAAATTCTGTATAAAAAGCATCATATAAACTCACAAATTAGGGGCAAATTAGGATATATAACTATCCTAATTGGTAGAAAATTTATAGAAAATCATGAAAAATGTAAAATATGTAGGTTTGAAAAGGAACTAAAGCTAACATGAGAAAAAGAATTCCAAAGAAATGAAAATTATTTTGGCAATGTAGGTATTCCTATTCACTGCCTACACATTCTACACAATAAAGAATTCTGCTGGGTGCTGTGGCTCATGCCTGTAATCCTAGCTACTAGGAAGGCTAAGGCAGGAAGGTTGCTTGAGTCCGGGAGTTCAAGACCAGCTTGAGTAACATAGTAGGATGCCAACTCTACTAAAATAATAATTTTAAAAATCCTACTTCACGTTCCATAATCAGTGACATGGGAGGTGGAAAAGTCTTAAAATCCTTCAGGAGGAAAAGCTGTGGCCAACACAATTCATAGTTAAAAGATCAACCTGATATTGCTCACAAAGTTCTAAGTATTCTTTTAGATGTTTATATGAATGCATTAATAATATCCTATTATTTGCCTTTGTCCAGTTCAGATAGTTTTCTTGCTCTTATCAGCATTGATAAGATGAAGTAAATCAGATGTGAGAGAAAGCATGGGAACCCATCATCTGTGCCTCAGCCACCAATTGTTCTCCTCTGGCTGTGCTCATCTTGCCAGTCTGCCGGCTCACAAAGGCCCCAGCTTTGATGTCAGTCTGACTGTTTGACAAAGCCAGTTGCAGATGCTCTTCATGGAGACAGCAGATTACAGACAATACCATGCTAAAGAAATGCTATCGTCTAGCCATGTATACACTGAAAGCTATCTCAGTGTATACATGGGATATGCTTCTTTCAAGAAGTCACGGAAATGAGGCAACTGTGGAATAAATGAAAGGCATCTATTTATCCAAGTTACAAAATCTCCCTGAGAAAGACAAAATTTATCAGCAACAGCTAAGTAACAATTGTATATGATGTGAAAGTCTTATTGATTCATTTTTTAGGTGTAGCTGGAGAGACTAATGATGCATTGCAGCAGCCAAATATTCTCCACTTTGCCCCAGAACACTTTCAGCTTTTGAAAGTGAGCAGCAATAATATAATCACATTGTTAACTTTCAAGGATGCGATACAAATCTTAAAAACACATTTTGATCTTTTTTATCCCTGTGACTTAGGAAAGAGATTCTGATTTCACTTTTGTGAATACCTATGGCCATTAAATTCCATTTTAACAAATTTAGCTTAAAGTAATCTTTACTACTAGATACATATGGTTTCAGGTTACCATGATGTACAAAGTCCTTCTCTTTACAATTTGAAATTATACTATCAGAATTCAGCAAATGACTTTGTTGATGTCAGAAGAATAGACTTTGAGTTTTATCCTCATGTTTCTGTCGGGACACTGCACACTGGTCAAGTCCCTCTGTCTCGGCAGCCCTGGAAACTTCAAATAAAATGACATCTCTGTCCAGTCACATTTTTTTCAGGCTTCGACTTCAAAATCTTAGTCTTTGTCTCTTAAAGTTAATGAATAAAATGAAATCTCTTACTTAGCTTTACTTTCCTTTAAAAACTGAAAGAAGATATACTTATCTTTGAGACCCAGACAATCTCATACTCAGAGTGACATCATTCTAGGGCTGTCTTCAGGCTTCTCATGACCTTTCATCATTCCAAACACTCCTCTTGTCATTCAGACTTGAGAGCTTCCCACATTCCAAGTTTATTTATTTACCTCCATTAGATACAATCTCCAAAACTCTTTTCTTGTTCAAATTAAACAGCTATGGTTTTAATTCTGGTTTGGAAAAGTACGAATAGTCTACTACCTTTTGACTTTCGTTCTGCTTTGGCCAATTACAACAATAAATCTTAAATTTACTGAGTGCATATCTGTCACCATTCAATATATGCCTATCATTTCCTGCTTGATTTAAAACCAATAAAATGGGATAATTCAAAGAAGTTCCTTGAAAACAAGGCAAGTATTTGGGTTAGATCTGTTCTCAAATGTGATTCATCAAGTTCAAACAGGCCATCAAGTTCAGAGGGCCTATTCAGTAGCAGAATTCTCCAGAAAATGCAGATTAGCCCCTAGTCACTAGCAAATTATCCAGCATTGACTGGGATAGCCACTGTAATTATACTTTAATTGCCAACTCCTAATACAACTTATAAGGCAAAATGTTTTAGATTTTTTTCTAATTAAAAATAGTAGTCAACAAAATTTAATGATTACAGGAAATCATTACACAGAAAGTTCCCTGTAATTTTCCCACCCTGGAAAATCATTGTCAACAATTTGATACCAAATTACCCCTCTCAACATATTCTTATTTATACTTATAACAAGAAAAAAACTACATACAGTATTTTTAAGAAAAATGTGATATGTATTCTAATTTGTTATCTGTCTCCTCATATTCTGTCACATTTAGGTATCTTTCTGTGTGTTTCAGAAGAGAACTAAGTTCTAAAGTTCATTTTGGGAAAACAAAAAGCTCATTTTTTGAAGGTTCACTTTTAGTAATATCTTGTCTAAATCCAAATATCTACCAATTGTAGTAAGCTCAAATGGAAAACAAGAAGATATTGTTGAGTATCTAATGCTCCTTAAAGCATAGGATTTTCCAAAGTCACAAAGTGCATCAAGAAATCCATGAATTCTATCATTACTACACATGGCCAGACGGCAGAGGTGGTTGTATGGATCTCTGCATATCTGAATCCTCAAGGTTTCAATATGATGTCATGAAGAATAATTGTTCTCTGGCTCTCTTTCTACATCCATTCTTTTCACCCCTCACTCTTTTCTTCCTCATGCCTATCTTAGCATCCAGATTTTTTTTCTATGAACATATTGCATGACATTTTTAATTTTAGAAGTTTGAATTTGTTACAAGAGATTATCATTTACTCTACAGTAAGAGTAAACAAATGTATTGTGAGCTGTTTTCAACTCATCTAATTGTTTTTTTAATAAAGAATGTGGACACATGAAACATGCTTGCATTCAGATGATATGCAAATTTACATAATATCTATCTTGTCTAAGTCTTCTTTCTATTTTTCTGTCTTTCTCTCCCTTCTTTCTCTCACTGCAGTAAGCAGGGCATAAGGGCAGCTGGAACATGTGGTCTTTTATTTGATCAAAGGTAATGATCAACCAAGCCAGAGGAAGG
The DNA here is from genome assembly GCF_028885655.2 of Pongo abelii. NCBI lineage: Eukaryota > Metazoa > Chordata > Mammalia > Primates > Hominidae > Pongo > Pongo abelii. The sequence goes on along the minus strand of NC_071990.2, from coordinate 118,181,586 downwards.
TAGGTCAGCTTTCCTAGTTCACCTGCTAAATAGAATCTTTTTACATTCTCTCCAATTGTGAGTCCATCTGTGCCACCATCAAGAAAAAAAAAAATCTACAGAAATAAAGGGAGTAGCTACAATAGGAACTGAGCATTTAAAGTTGCTTTGAATATACATGTGTAGGAACTGCCATTCTGTGAATGGAAATGTGTGCTTAGCTGATTTCTTTTCATCCAAAGAGCCATAGCTTGTCTTTTTGCTGTTTGTTTGCTTATTTTATTTTTTAATTTTCTTTTCCTACTACATTATTTTTGTCATTTTATTTCTCCTTTTTCTTCTTTAAATTTTAAGAGAGGACACAAATCTCAATTTTATGCCAAGAAACTCCAAAACATGCATATATACTTTGCAGTAGATATATGCTAATCATCGTTTCCAGGACAAAGGTTCTTCATTTGTGAAGAAAAATGACAAGAGAGGAAATTCATTTCGGGTTTCCATAGGTGTTTGCTCTACTAATATGCTTCTTTCTGCACTTGAAGAAAATTTTTATAGTGTCTTAGAGTTTCTATGAATCCTATTTTTCAAATAGAAGTCATTCAAATGATGTTAATACGTCAGATCCAAGTTTCTGATGTGAAAAACTATAAACAATAATGAACTTCCAGGTCATTTTGATGCTACAAGCACCTTTCTTGCCCATGTCTCATTCTTTGCACTGTTTCTGAGGCTCAGAACTCAGATTTTAAATGTTAGTAATGCTCTCTGTACAGAAAAGTGCCAGAAAATAAAATGAAACAAAGCTGCTAGTGACTGTTGGCTCTATAAACTATGTTCCCACCCCTCAGAATAATAGTCCCTAGTGCTTAGCAATACTTGTTGGTTGGTATTTTGATGGATCATTTCAGAAAAGTCTTCTAGAACGACTGTTGAAAGGTAGTGATAGTTGGCCGTGGAGTGGGGGCAGAGGATAAAGAATTGTCATATCAGCCATAAACTTCAAGAGGCAAAGATGGGAAAAGAAAAAAAAAAGGAGATGGTCATTGATAGAAAGTATGATTATTTGAAAAATGAGGAAAAGCTAGAACTGAGTAATCTAAGGAAGTCACGTGTCCTTCTGACAAGGCTGTTTTCATGCAATTTTCACATTGTGACCATTTTAAATTTCACATACATTAATGAAATTAAAATGACAAAGCATTAAACTTTCAGCTTATAAAAATGATCATGTAATAGCTGGACACCTTCATGCATTTCTAAACCTCACTCAGTCCTCCAGGTTACTCCTGGGAGTATAGGAGTGAATCTGAGAGGTGGGCTGGGGGTTAGCAATGGAGGAAGTGTATCTACTGTGCATTTCACTAGGTAATTAAAAAGCCAAAAATGTAAGATCTACCTTTAGACTAGCCTAAATCTGTCTGTGCCTTATTGCTGTATCAGAACTTCCTGCTGCACCAGAAAAGTAATATATCTTCGTGTGTTCTCTGTATACATGTGTATAGTACAGTGGCCTTAAACCTACCCTAATTCAATGCAGGCAGTCAGAAAATTTTATGAGATGTGTGTATAACTTGAATTTTGTAGAAATCTCCACCTTATGAAGATTTTTGTGGCTGTTTCACTTTAATAACAGGGCTTGCTTTTGGACAAGGAATACCAAATCATACGGGGGAATACACAACTGATTAGGTCATTTGATTGCCGATATAGCAATTAAAAAGCACATGACCAAATAGAGAAATACTTCTGGTGTAGATTCTGCTTTCACTCACCAATCACCAAGGCTATCCTATTTTTCTTCTTCAAGGATTTTGAGGGAGGGCTTGGAAGAATAAGGCTCATAAGTGGATAAGTAATGTTTCAGATGCTACCAAGGAATCTGATGGAATAGATGGTGAATGACATGTGAATAGAGAGTGCCATGGGAAGGCAGTGAGAAGAAAAATATTAGCAAGTCCTGCTGATGCAACCAAGGATACTGCTTCCTGTCTGTCACTCCATCCACTACCTCTGTCTCTCTTATACCTTCAATGCCTTCCTGTGCCAGTTGTTGCTCTGTAGTTCATAAGCATGCTTAAATTTCTTCCAGTCAAAAAACAAAATGAAACATCCCTCTCTTAACCCTGTAGCCCATGTTCTCAAGTGCAAGAAGTTCAGAAAAAGTTTTTAACGAGTGTTCTATACTCATTTGTCTACCTTTTCTCTCTTCCTATTTACATTTAAATTTGCATACATTTGGATTGAGCAATCTGAACTCATACGAACTGGCTTTTGCTCAAACTGCCCTAGCAAAGCCCATCAATCTTTATATTGCCAAGCCTAATAGATATTTTTCAAACCTTTTATGGAGCATCTATGTTTTGTTTACCACTATTGACAAGCACATATTTTTGAAACTCTCCAAATCCTTGACTTCAAGTTACAACTGTCCTCTTTTTCTTCTCCCAGTTCTGGCCCTCAGTCTCTATAAGGATGCCTTCTCTGTGTCTCCTCTTTAAAGAGAAAAGTTTCTCTGGGATCTTACTTTGGTCCACCGCTCTGGCCAGTCTATGTACTCTCCCTAGGCAAAGAACTTTACTACTTAACAGTTTTAACTAACACCTTATCTTAATGACCATCAAGTGCATACTTTCAACCTTTATAGTTCCCCTGAGTTCCAGACTGGAAATAAGCCAGTCCAGGCATGACCTCAAAGAAACCACAAAACTGTGTGAAATCATTATGTCTCTCGTCACTCTTCACCAGAATGTCTCCGACAGAAGAACTACACTTCCTATAGTTCTTACTCAATTATCGGCCTCACCACATACCTAGTCTCCAGATCGGCTCTTTTCTCTGCCGTCTCTCTTACTACCATTTCCCTCCCCAGCATTCAATTATTAAGTATTTTAAACCTATCAAATTCATCACAAGAGTTGAAGCCTTAACCATCTTTTACCTGCAGTATTGCAGTATCACCTTCACTGATTATAAAAATTATAATAGCCCAAGGGATTCCAGGCAACACATACAGATTTTATGTGTCACATAGGGTTTCCTCCCATGAGTTATTTGTACTTCAGCAACAAACACAAACACAAGAACCTGCCTCAGAAAAACCAGTTCAAGTAGGTTTTTCTGTAGGTTTTCTCCTTAATATAACTTAGAAAAGTATTTGCTTGTTGGAGGTTATTTGCACTGACCGTGAGCGGAAATTTGGATTTTATACTTTGGGAAGGGATGTTGAAGATGTGTCTGAACCATTCCTTTTATCTAGGGGAATGCATGATAAGTCTAGCTTTGAAAGCAGAAGGCAGACGAGTTGCTAGGCTATTGAGAGGTGTGTTTACATGGAGAAATAATTTCAAGGGAGGAAGCCATGTGTTTATACCTCATCAATATTAACTGAACTTGAAAGAATGAATTGTGACATTGCCCTTGATAGTGAATCAAATCATGACCTCCATAGTGCCTGAATTTCACTAAGCATGGTTGCTTAATGGTATTTCCCCTCACTTAAATTTTACTTGCTCATGTTCTCCATTGTGCATTGTGTTCATCATCTCTTACCTAGACTGTTGCCATATTCTCACGCACCTACCTGTCTCCAAAGATATGCCCATAGTTAATTTGAGTGCAAATGGATGTTCATCTTTCAAAAGGTCTTTTTTTTGGGCGGGGGGGGCGAATTTAGGCCAACGAGGTTATTTTGCTATGTCTACCCTAAAACTATCACAAAGCAGGTTCTCCTGACATTCATCATGAATAGAAATATATTAATAGAGTTGTTGTGAGGACTAAAAGAATACATCCATTGATCAATATTATTAATATTTTGGAAAGAATTCTAATTTAAGAATATTTAAACAACTTAATCATCCCCCAAGAATTTCACTTTGAGCAGTTTTAGTGTGGCAACCCTTTTCCCTATCTCCAAAATAGGCAGATAAAAATCACTGTGGGGATATAGTCCTACCCTAGGGATGCCAACTTCCAGACATTCTAATAGGTGGCCAGGGTGTTATAGTAGTTTTGTCTCCTGGACATAAGACATGCTGAAAATACATAAAAAATTTAGCTCATCACCTGGATGACTCCTTATGTTAAAAAAAAAACAACTCTGTGTATTTATATGTTGGGGCTCAATAAATAAAATGCGGGGATTGAAGGATCTTCTAAACCATATTATTTCCAATGAACCAGGAAATCACTACATTTATATATTTTTAAGTCTAGAAACCACTTAAATATCCAACAGTAGGGAACTGGTTAAATAAGTTATAAATATCCATATTTAGAAACTCTATACAGCTACCAAAATTTTCTGTCAAAGGAAGCTAGTTAATATAGAAAAAAAGGTTCACATATAGTACATAAGTGTAAACCAATATGCATAGAATCATGTTGTTAAATCATATGTGCACATAGGCTTATATGTGTATATGTGTAAAATTATGTTTTATAGTTTTTACTTATGAGAGGTCAGTTTATGCATTTCTGAGCATCTTTTGCTTTTGTATTATAGTTAGAAAAAATATTTATTTTGTCAAAGGAAAAACAGTCTTCTCCATCTTCTCTAACAAAACATTTATTACTGCCTAATTAGCCTCCCTGGAGATATAAACGTTTGCTAATGAGACTTAAATAACCCCTTAACTTCAATAGCATATATTTTACTCCACTTACTGCTGTACTGTTCAACTAATATCAATGGGTAAATTATGTTTGAATTTTTGAAACTGAATAGGATCTCTTTTCTTATGGCTTATTTTTATTTTACCTTAATAAATCATTATGAAATATTTTAAGTTACCAAAAGTACACAGAAAAATATAGTAGACATCAATGTATCCATCATTGTACTTGAACAAGTATGTAACATTTTGTTATATTTGCTTTGCATCTTTTTAAAAATGAAACCAAGTCTTTCACATACAAATGGACCCTCATCCAATCTCATCCCCCTGCCTCCTTTCCCAAAGGTAATCGTATACTGAAAATAATACATATAACTATACTTACCTCCCAATCACATATTTATATTTTCACCACATATGTATGTTTATAAACAATAGTTTTATTTTATGGTTTTATTTTTAAATTTATATAAATACTGGACTTTAGTCTTTTGAACTTGACTTCCACTCAACATGATCTTTTCAAAATTTATTCCTAATATGTAGAGATTTCATTAATTTTGCCTGAAGTATACTATTCCATTGGATGAATACTTACTCATTTTGAAAATCCATCCATCTGTTGATGGTCATTTAAGATGTTCTAATTTTTTGCTTTGAGAAATAATGCTACAGTGAACATCCTGTCATCTGTCTCCTTGAGCAAAAGTACAATCATTTATTTGGGATGTACACTTGGGTTCCGTGACTTACAAAAGCATCTTCCAGTTCTCCCCAATCAATCAATCAAACAATTAGTGCATTAATCAATATTTGCGAGAGCCTAGTCTATGAAAATAAATAACTAGACATTAGTTCTTAGAACCCCCTTGTGTTTCAGCCCTGCCATTGATTCAAAATAAAATCAAATCTAAAGACAAAAAGTAAGTAGACAAAATTTATGTGCGTATATAACACAACTTTCTTCCCCAAGGAAAGTTTTAGATTGGTAATTATGCCATGGCAAGTCCAGCCTCCATAAATTTCCATACTTTGTGCAATTCTGGTCCCGTTAGATGACAATGATTGTTGTCCAGACTGTCTCCGGCCTCAAGATGTTATTTGGTGCACGGCATCTTGAGTGATGAACCCAAAGGTGACTACTCTTATTCTGAGTTTAAAGGTGTTTACTTGCAATTTTAATTAATCATGTATTTATTGCAGGATTATATCAATAAACCTGAAAATTGCCTCAGCCATCCCAGAGCATATAGTCTAGTTCAGGATACAGAAAAATAGCATAGTATAAGTGCCATGTTGGGGAAGGACCTAATGGGAGCTTATGGGAGGAACACTAACCTGGAGTTTAGAGTTTCAGGAGAGACTTCTTTGGGAACAAGACACCTATACCGGAAGATTAAACAATCAGCCAAGCACAAGAGGGGCAGAAGAGAGAGTTTATTAAATTCCTGTGTATTAATTTTATTATCTCAGCCTTTGCCTCAATTAGGTCTCAATATGCCTTTATGTCATGGGGGTCTATCAAGGTATTTCCTCAGCTTTTCAATCTCACTTTGTCACACATTAAAGAGACTGAGAATTGAGCCAGAAACGCCCATTAAATAAGGTTTCTTTCAACGTTGTTTGTGTCAAATGCTAATGTCCTGAAATATTTAAAACCATTAAAGCTACTGATTTTTATAAGCAATTTCATCTCTATTGATCCTTTATCCTACACTTTCTACTCTGACAACAAAACATAAAGGAAATCCCAGTACCTACAGTGATTATTTTTGCCATCTAAAAATTCTATAAGCCTTCCAATTGCAGATGAAGTCCTCAAAAGCGTATACATTATAATGATTAATACTAGCTCCAGGCAAGAAAAGTGAAAAACCTTAGACTCATTCAGACGAGAGTGGGCCTTGTTCCGAGGTCAAAGAGGAGCAAGTGACGAATCTTGAGCAGAGGTGTAGTTTGTATCTAAGAAAGATCTCTCCAGATACGACGGAGAAACTGATTGAATTGGGCTAATATCACAGTCCTGACAAGAAGAGTTTGCACGGGGTTGTACACGAAGATAAAGAGAATGAGAGGGCTCAAGAAGACAATTAGAAGGAAAAGACTGACCAGAAGAGGGGGCAATGAGGGAGCATTTAGGATAATTCCCAGGTTTCTGGCTTTTGTGGCACTGTAACGAGGAGAAAAATACATGGTCAGAATACAACAAGAATGAAGCAAATGGCTCCAAGTCTGTAAACACCGTACTTCACGGGCCTGGGGGACATTTTGGGGGAGATTTTCAATTGACAGTTGGATGTACAGCTTAGTGGCTTGCGAGACTGGCCTTTTGACTAGGGTGAAGGTTTTCCTTATAATAATAAGGAAGAGATCAGAAAGCACCTTTTCCCTAAGCAGTTATGAAGGCATTAGAAATGTCCAATTCATTAATAATTTTTTGTTATAAATTTAATCACATATGCTTGTAGAACTATTAATTTAAATGACTTTTAAGGAAGAAAAATTAACCCATGAAAAATACTTTTTTATAATAGAAATTTTCACAGACAAATTTCATGTTTTTATGACTTTATTGCAGGTCTGTGAAAACAAATACAATTAGACTGACATAAACATTGACAATTCTCCTGCTAGAATTACTGATTAATAGAGAAAGAATTTGTATGATTGTATGAAACCAGTAATATATGTATAAAAACAAATTGTTTTAAAATATTGCTTGTAATCTTATTTTCATATCTAACAATTCAGACCATATTGTTACCCCATGAGTATCACCTCTATGAAACCACATTGGAGTAGTTAATGATTTACTACATTTTTCTTTTTTCCCTTTACTTTTACATAATAAATTATTATTTAATTGGCACTGGCCTACGTTATCTTACTAGACAACTCTAGCAATAGAGCAGTTCATGTTACACATAAAGACATAAAAGAACAGTCTGCATTGCTTTTACTACTGCCACTGATTTCGTGGGATTTGAAGAATAATAATGATAATTAGCAACCATTGCTATTTATTGAGCCTGTACAACGTGTCAAGAACCATCATGCTATATGGCTTAATTAATTCTCACAAAAACCTTCTTTGATAAATACTATTATTAAACCCATTTTACAGATGAGAAAAATGGTTCTCTGAAAAGTTATCTAAATCATCACACAAATAATGTGGTTAAAAACAGATCCGTCTGACTCTGTGGTAAGAGTTTTAAAATTATACATATTTGGTCTCTACTTTAAAATCATATTTTAGCTAATTCTGTCTTTATATTTTAATATTATATTTTAATAGAAACTTGAATAGCCACTTCAATGCTATGACATAGAGATGAGTATGGGAATCTTGAAGAGATGTCTTTCCTGGGAAAGCTTGAGACTTGCCTACATCATCCTGACACATCTTAGTGCCTGCTGCACCCCCATCTGACTCTCAAATCAAGGAGCCCAAGAAAAGCTATACTGGACTTTCACTAGGTCAAGCCATCTAGCACTGAAGCATGGGCCAAAGACAAGCAATTCTTTCTGGTTCTAGGATTAATTAGTTAGTTCTTGGCCACTGTTCCCATATACTCCCTGGGGAACATCAGTATGTAAGAGAACCACTGATATACTAAGGGGTTATCTTTCATCCGAGGTTCAATGTTCCCCCGGAAGACTTTGTTCTGCTGGCTTGATGTCCAAGTGTCTCAAATTCCCCAGGCAACTGAATATCCCGCTTCCTGTAAAAATGCTGACATCAGGTGTCACCTTCCGGCACATCTTCTAGGTGAATCTTCCTTTGGGGAGTAGAAAGTCAAAATGGGCACAATACATTGTACAGGGGTCCAGACAATAAGAAACGCGTGGAAAACAGCATGTGTGTGGCAGGGAGGGGTAGCAGATAGTACAAATATATTACCCCTGAAATTCACAGGCAAGAAATGTTGCCATTTTTAATATAAAAATATTATATGAAAAAACATGAAAAGTTTTATTTTTTCATAGAGGTCATGTGTAAAGCATTAATAAGCCAAAGTACACAAAGCCAAATGACAAAGCTTGATTAACAGACTGCCCACAAAGCTCATATTTGCCTCAGTGTGTTTAAAGATGCTTGAAGGCTGTAAATCTCTGACCCTTATTCTGACTATTGATTGGTAAGAACTCCACCCTTGTTTTTAACTAATAAAAACAATGGTTTCTCTTTACTTTAGAGCAGGTATCATATTGGGTAGGTTAATTTTTCACTTTTGTAAGTGTGTTTCTCACCCAAATCTTACTTGGAGTCTCTACGACATCTATTTTGAGAAAAGAGGTCAAGTCACCACATCACACTGAAAAATCTTGGTTTTGACCTCTTCACCTTTAGTTCTCTTCAATTTTAGGGTTAAAATCAATCACGCCATAAATAAAGGAAAACACCATTTAAAAGAATTCACATACTTTTTCCTTTTCTTGTTATCTAAGTGTGTTTTTCAAGAAAGGATGTCTGGGATTAAGTTTGTGGGGGAAAAGAACAGAAAATTCTACTAAAACTTGTTTATATTGGCTGAAATCATTTTTAAAAGAGATCCAATTTGAAACCTCCACAAAAAAACACATGAGATTAATTTTCTTGATTATGTGTTGTCTTTGGACACATAAAAGGGACTTACAGCCTATTAAATAACTTTTAACTGTGAAATCTAGGAGAGCAAGGCTGTTCTCATCATGAAAATGTTTCAGCATTTCAGAGTTTATAAAAATCTCAGTTAGGCATTCTTACCGCCTCTTCTAATTCTTTATAGATCTTCACAATCACACAAGTTTCTCACATTTAACAATAAATCGCTAAGATCACCATTAAAATTTGAAAGCCTCAGTAGTCGCTCTCTCGACTTGTTCTGGCCGCTCTCCCTAGCTGTCTGTGATCTGCCACATCTTTTCAACTTTGATGACCAGTCTTTAGTTCCTCACATGTTGGATTCTTGTCCTGAACAAGCGGTTCTGCTGCTCACCACCACTCTCTCTCCACCAGAAAGTTTCTCCCCATCACCACCCACTTCCTACTCATGCTTCAGGTCTCAGATTGGACATTGCTTCTTCCAAGAAGCTTCCCTGACCAGCTATCCCTGCCCTATACCTTGCCCTGCACACACCTCCATGAGCCTAACTCTTGTTATCATTTCTCTGAGCAGCCTTCACTTTTCACACTTTCAATTAATTATTTCTTAACTGTAATCAATTGTGTAAATGTTTAGCTTATTGTCTGCCCTCCCTCATAACTATTAGCTTCATGAGGGAAGAAATCTTGTCTGTTCTTGTTATCACTAGTGTGAGCAGACATATTCATTAAAATGTGGGATAAAAGGGACTATTTCTTGGAACTTTCAACACATTAATTTCTTAACAAAACTTAACCAACCTGAGATCACTACAACGTTATCTCATTACAATATTCATGCATTGGCTTTTCTAATTCTGTTATTTATTTATTATTTTTTGAGACAGTCTCACTCTGAAGCCCAGGCTGGAGTGAAGTGGTACAATCCCGGCTCACTGCAATCTCTGCCTGCTGGGCTGAAGCCAGCCTCCCACCTCAGCCTCCCAAGTAGCTGGGATTGCAGGCACCACCAGGGCCGGCTAATTTTTGTATTTTTATAGTAGGGACCATGTTTCACCATGTTTTCCAGGCTGGTCTTGAACCCCTAACCTCAAGTGATTCGCCTGATTCAGCCTCCCAAAGTGCTGGGATTATAGGTGTGAACCGCCGCACCCAGCTATTTGTCTAGTTTTGAGAGGGGGTCTTGCTCTGTCACCCAGGCTGGAGTGCAGTGGCATAATGTTGGCTCACTGCAGCCTTGACCCCCTGGGCTCAAGTGATCATCCTGCCTCATCCTCCTGAGTAGCTCAACTACAGGTATGCATGTGGCTGACTTTTTTTATTTTTTGTAGAGACAAGGTCTCACTATGTTGCCCAGGCTGGTCTCAAACTCCTGGCCTCAAGCAATCCTCCTGCCTCAGCCTCACAATATGATAGGATTATAGGCATGAGCCACTGTGTCCAGCCCAATTCCGTTTTTTAAAAAGAAAGCAAATAGGCCGGGTGCGGTGGCCCACGCCTGTAATCCCAGCACTTTGGGAGGCCGAGGTAGGTGGATCACGAGGTCAGGAGATCGAGACCATCCTGGCTAACATGGTGAAACCTCGTCTCTGCCAAAAATACAAAAAAATTAGCCTGGCGTGGTGGCGGGCACCTGTAGTCCCAGCTACTCAGGAGGCTGAGGCAGGAGAACGGCGTGAACCCGGGAGGCGGAGCTTGCAGTGGGCCGAGATGGTGCCACTGCACTCCAGCCTGGCCAACAAAGCGAGACTCTGCCTCAAAAAAAAAAAAAGAAAAGAAAATACTACTCAAGCAACTGATAGATTTTAAATATTGATATCAAATGAAATATTTGTAAATAGTGAGACAATGTTTTTAATAGGAACAAGAATCTAGAGTTATTTTACATTTATATGTCCAAAGCTTCCCATGCCATTGGATGGACAGAGTCTTCTACTACAACCTCATCATATGACAAGTAAAAGGGTCAAACTAACAAGGGGTCAATTTTATCCTCATAAACTTCGCATGAATATTTTTGAAAATATAGATCTTTAAAGAGAGATTTGGGAAAAATCAGAGACCTCTCCAGCTGGATTAGATTCTTTAAAAAACTAAATAAAAAATGATTTTGCTTGTTCTGGAAAATAAATTGTTTTTATAACTGAAAACATTTCTATGATGGTATTATATAGCCAAGATCAGTGAAAAGCAAACTGTATTTATAGGGCTTTGATATTAGAGAACTAATTAAAACCTTTTATCAGTAAGGAGACCTTATTTTATGGTTAAATGTCTCAAAATTAGTGAATAGATCATTCCTCAGAGTCTGCTTACAACTACCAATCTTTTCCAGTCATTGCTAATGCCTATAATCAAGGAATAACTACAATTTATTTTCTTTTCATTTAATCAGTGTGCTTTTGAAACAGGCAGGTTGTGTTCTCTGCCATTTACAAACTCAACTCAAGGATTTAATTTAAAATTCAATAATTGAATGAGATGGTATAATAACCTTTTATATAAATTCATCATTTCTTATCTTTCCCAAAGAACAAAATGTCCTGTATGCCATAATCACTACTGTTTACTTTTCTGGAAGGTTTTTGTATAAATTTCTATATCTCACCCTGGATTGTAAATCTGTCCTCAAAATACAGTGTGAACAGTTTACTACTCCAGGCCTTACAAGGGCTCATAGCTGCTATTGTAACATTGGTATGGCAATTAATTTCACTCCCTGTTATAAAGAAACAGAAGTCCCTGTAATATCCCTTTCCAGGGAGTTCAGACATATCACTCTCATTTGCCTCCTGCTTTTTAAAAAAGTTGGAACTTTGAATTTGGGTTTCACAAGATGTATCTCAAAGGTTTTCCTCCCCTACCCCCTCTCCTCTACTCCCCTCCTTTTCATTCCCCTCCCCTCCTTCTCTTGCTTCCTCTCTCTCTCTCTCTCCCCCGCCCTGTCTCTCCCTCTCCCTCTCTCTCTCTCTCTCTCTTCTCTTGTCTCCTTTTTGGAGGGGTAAGAAAGGAAAATGCATTACCTAGGCTGACTTTCAAGAATTGACAGTATTTTTTGTCCTATTTTAATGGACTGCATTTGTATGAGAAGAGATTTATTTGTTGAAAAATAAAATCAGTGAACCACTAATGTATTATTTATCAAGATTTTCTACAGAAGAGGAAATATACTGTAGTATACCTGGTAGTATAGTTAAAGCAGCTGTACTTTGAGTGACTATACGAAGACCATGTCCATTTAAGTTTCCAAGGGCAAACTCAAGTAAGTGGGCAGAAGAGAACTGGGCATTGTTTATCATTGGTCAAGATGGCACAGCTGCAGCTCTGGTTTCTACTGCAGGTCTGGGAAGCTATCATTTCAGTGTCCCATTAGAGGGGGCCAACCAAAGGGGGCCAACCATTGCTGCCCAGGGCCCTACTCACAACTCAGCTTCTCTCTACCTCTGCTTTTTCTCTGTCTCCCTCTCCCAGCCTTACTCTTCTGCCTGTTTTTTTCTCTAGGCTGTGTGTGTGAGGTTTGCAGTCACAGTTCCTGAGGTTTTTTTAATAATTTTTTTTTAAGTTCCAGGGTACATTTGCAGGACGTGCAGTTTTGTGACATAGGTAAACGTGTGCCATGGTGGTTTGCTGCACTTATCAACCCGTCAGCTAGGTATTAAGCCCAGCATGCATTAGCTCTTTTCCCTAATGCTCTCCCCTCCTTGCCCTCCCCCAACAGACCCCAGAAAGTGTTGCTCCCCTCCCTGTGTCCATGTGTTCTCATTGTTCAGCTCTCACTTATACATGATAACATGCAGTGTTTGGTTTTCTCTTCCTGCATTAGTTTGCTAAGTATAATGGCTTCCAGCTTCATCCATGTCCCTGCAAAGGACATGATCTTGTTCCTTTTTATGGCTGCACAGTATTCCATGGTGTATATGTACCACATTTTCTTTATCCAATCTATCACTGATGGGCATTTGGGTTGATTCCATGTCTTTGCTATTGTGAATAGTGCTGCAATGAACATACACATGTATCTTTATAATAGAATGATTTATATTCCTTTGGGTATATACCCAGTAATAGGATTGCTGGCTCAAATGGTATTTCTGGTTCTAAGTCTCTGAGGAATTGCCACACTGTCTTCCACAATGGTTGAACTAATTTCCCAACAGTATAAAAGTGTTGCTATTTCTCTGCAACCTCACCAGCATCTGAGATTATCTGATTGGATTAGTTGGATGTTAGATAATATGAAGCATCATTATTGGGCAAAGTTTTGTGGCAACCACCTCATAGCCTACTGGTCTGCCTTCATTTCCTTATAGAAGCATTATTGGCTTTTGAAGTAAGACAATTCCTCATTGTGCAAATCTGACCCACACATTGCAGGACATTCACATGCATGGTCCTGGCACTAAATGCCAGTGTGCCTTCCCTGTTTAGGCGTTGTGATAATCATCCCCCCTCCATTTCCAAAATAGGCTCTGGGCATGTTAGTCCTTGAGGGTCTCCTGGATTCTTCTTTGAAAGGGGAACAAAGAGAAAGGCTTTTACATCACAAGTATAATGGGAATTTAGCTTAAATTTGTGTTTAAACATTCTGACCTGAAAGCATACTTGGGAACATATAACTGATGAGAGTTCTAATTTTTCTTAGTGCAACACTACCTGCAGAGAGGAAAATAAACCAGGTCCATTGTGATATGTGATTCTATGTTAATGACATAGCTGGGTTTTAAGTTGTTGTAAAACAGGTTCTTGGTCTCTAAATTCTATTAAGAATTTACTGAAGCCAGGATTGAAGTGGCTCATTACTGTAATCCCAGAACTTCAGGAGGCTGAGGCAGAGGGGGGTCACTTGAGCTCAGGAGTTTTGGGAGGATCACTTGAGCCTAGGAAGTCTAGGTTGCAGTGAGCTGTGATCGCCCACTGCACTCGAGCTGGGCGACAGTGAGACCCCGTCTGAAAAAAAAAAAAATCTACTGAGTTAATTGGAGCATTCATTTTTCAATAGGTCTTTTATCTATAGCAGCCACCACACCATAACAACATTTGAAAAATACTACTCGTGGACTGAGTTATAGGTCTGGTACGGTGGCTTATGCCTGTAATCCCAGCACTTTGTGAGGCAGGAGGATCACTTGAGCCCAGGAGTTCAGGACCCATCTGGGTAACATAGAGAGACCCCCATCTCTACAAAAAGTTAAAAAATTGAAAAAGTAAAAGAATTGAATTGTAAAGCAAGCACTTTTTGAATTCTGATTTCTAACCTTAATTTTGCATTTGACATAAGCATTAGCTGAAACAGGTCACTTTATAATTGATACTTCACAACTTCTAAAAACTACTTGAGGAATAATATACTTGCTTTTGGAAACAGAAACACTAAAACGCTAGGCAAGATCCTTTAACCTATTAAAATAAACAAGAATATCAGAAAATGCCTTGAGCACCCAGGCTTAGATCCATGAAGGAAACCATTTTTAAATGATGAGTGTAACTGAAGGGCAGAGAGGTATTATATTGTCTCATGCTCCTTCTAGGTAAAATTAAAGATGTTGTCACCTTTAATTCATGCAGAACTAGCACTGCCTCTCCAGAGGCATTTGAAAAAAATGTGAGGTGTTTTTGGTTGTCACAGTGACTGGGAAAGGGAGTTCTATTGAGATTTAGTGTTTGAGAGCCAGGGATATAAATCTTGTGCAATATGCAGAACAGGGAGATAAAAGAACTGTCCTGCCTGAAAGCCAATAGTGCCTGCATGGAGAAACACTGTTATGCATTTAACGGAGATAAACTCAACTCCCACTGCCTGGTGAAAAGAGCAAGTTAGTCATCTGTCTCTTGACGTCAAGATTGAGCACCTTGTTATCAGCCAGGTGCAAATGAGACCCAGAGATGCTGTTCACATGTCTTGTAAGCTTCTCCCTGCTCTGGGTCATTTTCTCTCATTTACAAAGAGGGCATCAATATATGGCAAATTATTTACACTGCAATGCTTTACAAATAGCGTAGGGAAATCCTTTGCAAACAGGGTTAGAGAAAATCCTTAAATACATTCTTTTGAAATGATGCTGCTTTCTCTCTCCCTGATCTCATTCCCTCTGCTTCCAAGTATTCTCTGTGTTTATCCACTGGACATCTAGATGAGAGAAACAACCTCCAAATAGCCCCCTTTTCAGACTAATTTCTCCGCTATACAATTCAGCCCCTCTCTCCAACTAGTGTTAGATATTCCCTAAACATCACTTTCCCCACGTTGCTTTTCTACTCAAAAATCCTCTAGGAGCTTCTATTTTCTATCACATTACCCCTTCATTGTTACACAAAAATGTATAAGGTATGACAGTGTCTTTCCCATCTTTGTATCTTCCATGTTGTTATATAATGAAGTGTCTGACACATAGAGGCTGAACATGTATTTAATTAGTATACATTAAAATTTTGGTTAACTTTCAAGACTTATGGCCAAACGCTTTTTAAAGCTGTTTTGTTTACTACTTAATTCCAAGTCTTTATTAATTTTCTCCTCTGTATTTCTACAATATTTCTAGATCAAAGAATAGAACATTTGCTATTCTTCATGATTTGTTACTGCTACAATCTTTTTCTGTTCAATTAATTAAATTATAAACTGCATACCATTGAACATACAACTAAGCAAATGGTAGCAATACTCTGACAGGTCCACAGATAATTGTTTACTGCTTGCTGAAAAAAAATCCACAGTTTGTTTTACCAAATTCCATCATGATGTATAATGAGTATCTGGGGCTTATAGATCCTTTTATGATGTACCTAGGGTTTATAGTGTAACCTAATCCTTAATACAAATAATATGAGGCTTGTCATAAGACTATAGGAGAAGCCTGTAAAGTTATGGAAGTCTCCTACCACAGGCCAGGAACTTTACAACAGAGCTTTCAGTGAAGACATATGGAAAAGAAAAAGAAACAGAGCTAGAAAGATAGTGTTATCAAAATGTATTAATTTGTATGTAATGATTCCTTCACTTCTGAATTAGGCTTTGCATCTAGCTAATCCCTGAACACTCATTTACTTTCAATGTATAAGAAAGTACTTGGTAAAAGACTGCTTCTAAATCTGAAAAGGTTCAAATAGTCTACAATTCACAATTTCTTTATATGTATAGGCATGGATATGATATGCAAATGTTTTTAAATTATAGTGTTTAACCAAACTACTTTACTCCTTAATCTCATATCTGAAGGAGCTGAGATTAAAGAGTAAATCCCCAGCATTCTTCAGAAACAGTACCAGCCCCAAGAGCACCAAGCCTTTAAAAATATTTCCATACATTATTTCTTTTATTCCTTTTAATCTTTTTTAAATAAAGAGGGGAAAGCACTTATCATCTCCATTCAGTTACATAGAATCGGAATGCTGCTATGTGACAGAAATCATCACACTAATGCACGGGAATTGAAAGTCAAGCAACTTTGGTCTTGGCTGAGTTGAATTAAGTCTTGACCTTGTAAACATTTCCGTTGGAGGTAGAACATACACATTTGACTTTTTGTCAAATAAGGGATAGTAAACAATGATTCTGAGATCCTAATAAATTAAAGGTGTAAAGGCATTAAATATACTTTTAAAAGAAACCAAAGATAAAAAGGCACACAGATGTTTAATAAATTAGAAAGTGAAATGTAAATCTTCATAGTTGAAATTTTTGCATCTTCAAATCTTCAGTGGTTTTATTTGATAAATTTTGAAACTATGATTAATAATGAGCTCACATTTTAAACTCTTAGTGTGCATGACAAACTCTGCAAGTATCTCCATTCACTATGGAGTTGTCCATAGTACCAGTGACTTAAAAACAATGTCAGCCACCGCATATTCATTTTTCTTTACTCTTATGGAAGTCTGAGTGAATAATGATATTTGCACAGTAGAGATTTTTTAAAAAGTTTTAGCACCTCCTCCCACATTGGTGGTTTAAGTGCCTCCAGCTGCTGTTCCCATGAACACAGTGTTGATAGGTGGTAAAGAAGACACCATTTCTCTACTGCTTGTTCCATGGGAGTCCAGGGTTTCTTGAGCTGGATACTGGTTGGAAGTTCCATACATACATTGGGATGAGGAAGAAGGAATTGGGGTTTGCAAACTGGAAGCTGTAAGGGAAAATATAATCAGCAACTGAAAATTGATTGACATTTTCTTTTCTCCGCAAATGCCACTCATTTTAATTCCCTGTATTTATTTTTGCACTTAGCACACATACCTATTCTAAATTTGAGTCTGTATGGTTTACCAGAGCAATCATCTTTTCTTCCATTTGTTCCCACTTGCTAGTCTCCCAGAAATTATTTCCTCTACATATTTCACAAAGAAAACTCAATTTCAACTTAAGTGCTACTACCAAAATATATCCCCCAATCTCCCTCCTCTTTCCATCTGCACTTTCACGGTTTTAGTTCAAACCACCATCTTTTCTCTCCTGGACCAACACAGCAGCCTCCTGACTGGTCCCATGATCTCCACCTTTGTCTCACCCACTCACCCTCCTGAGAGCAGCCAGAATGATATTGCTGAAGAGTAGATCAAACTTTCATTTGTCTCAAATGCCATAGTGGCTTCCCATACCCTTGGAACATGACCCAAGCATCTTACCCTATGTAGATGGGCCCCTGATTTTTTATTTATTTTGCTCTACTCTCTCCTTCATTCAACATGCTTAAGACACACTGGCCTGCTCTCTGCCCATTGATTTTTTCAAACTTATTCTGATTTCAGAAGTTCTGCATTCACTGTTTCTTCTACCTGGAACTCCTCCCTCAGATCTTCACATCTTTGCCTCCTTCTCATCACTCAGCTTTCAATTCAAATGTTTCTGCCTCAGTATTCCTTTCTCAGCTGTCCTACTGAAAGCAGCTCCTCCTTTACTATCTGTCATTTTACCCTATTTAATCAGGTTCAGAGTACTTGGCATTAGCTTTTTAATGCATTTGCTCATATATTTATTGCCTTACTGTCCCTCTACTAGAATGTAAACTTCTTACAGGCAAGAACTATGGCCTGATCACCACCATATCCTCACGTCTAGAATGGAGTCTGGCTCCTAGTAGGTTCTCAGTAAAATTCACTAACTGACTCACTAGCTCTGTATTTCCCTCATATATGGTTGGGGCCTTCTTATTGCTGACATGACATGCTCTCTGTCTAAGAACCAGGCTTTATAATTCAGAAACAGTTGAACTCAATTCTCCTTGCACTACTTATCCACTTATTCTATCCCCTCATTTTACCCTGCAGCACAATTTGCAATCTACTTGTAAGCCAGCTCTGATAAACCAAAGCTTAGACTCCACCCTACTCTTAACCTATGTTTCGTCAAAGCTTCCACTATCTCTTCAAGTAAACAGAACTAATAGTAACAATAGCAACACAGTACATTTTAGTCTCATGGTGAGAAAACTTCCTGAAGTGGAATTTTCTGCTTCATTAGAGTAACCTAGAAGCAATGACCATTTGCAGATAGCAGCAGATGAGCTGCTAGATTCTGCTCAGGGAGCATGTGTGACAGTGACAGGAAGAGAAGGAGTACTTCCTATTGAATTATTGGGAAGGTACACTGAGTGAGGAGAGATGAAATTGATTTCATTTTCCCTTATGCTCTGGTTGTGTGTCAATGCCCTCTACTTATGCTAGTCTGAAATCAATTTCATTGGAAGATTTTAACCATCTCATATAAATATTAACACTCTGCCTTGATACTTAGTGAATATATACTTGTCCTGTGAAATCTTATTAGTATTTTTAGAAACTAAATCTATAGTGACTAAATCTATGTTATTACTAATAACTTACTAATTATTATTGCAGAATTTCTTCATAGATGAGGATTAAGAAATGTAACCTGGTTGGAAGAAGATTCCAGGAGGCTTCTTGGCAAGCACACATTTTTCTTATTTTTACTTACATGATATGTTAGAGAGCAATAAAAATAGCAACATTTTCTACAGAGATGTTGAATCACATTTGACATAAGAATGAGAAAATGCTGGTAGCACCCATCACAGAACACCAGTTTTTTTTAATCTTGGAGTGATTTCTGGATACTGATGGAGATCATGAGGCCTAAAGATATCTCTTGGCACTACAACTGGGTCCAACACTAATCAAGAGTGAGAAAAAGATATTATTACTGCCCTTTTAAAACTTACAGTTTTAGACTGCATTTGACAGGTCATATTAATTTTTTGCATACTTAATAGATACCAGCTATCTTTTTGTAAAAAGTAACAGATCTAGCAGTAGGTTGCATAATAGAGATATACAGAATAAGAAATGAAAAACTGTTACTAACTGTGTAGTCAGATACAAGAAATATAACTTTAGATCCAAGGTAATAAATCAACCATGGGAACATGCTTGCTCAGTTCACCTCAGCATATCTCCCTCAAGTAATATTGCATACCTGAGGTTAACAACTTCTTAAAATGTTTTCAAGAACTACTAAAATAATTTACCTAGGACTGGAGTTCTACATGCAACTGGAGATGATGTGTCTGTGTAAAACGAGCTGGTCTGTTTTCTACCACTGTCATCTAAAATGTTAAGTGGATCATGGATGTCACTGTAGGGGGGCAGTGAGCGAACGCTGCTGATGACAGAAACGTGCTGATTCACCATTGATCCGAGCCTGTGAGACTCTGGGTAGTTTATGTTGCTTCCATAGTATCCTGTAACAGAAAATGTTGAGAATTTGCTGTTAATTCACTACAAAGAACTTTCAGGAAGGAAAAAAGTGACAAAGTAATGAGGTGACGTCCTAAAGATATCAAACTGTAAGTATTCCATGTGTATCTATACATGCTACAGAACTGGATTTGTGCTTGTATATGGATAAGGTTTACTGTGCTGTTTTTTTGTGTTTTTTAATACATAAGAATTGTAGCATCACACATAATTTAATACAATAATTATAGCATAATACATAATTTAATACATAAGAATTGTATTAACTTTAAGACCAGATTACACTTCTGTCAGATTTCCCTTATCTAAATTAACAAGATCTACCTTTGAAGAAAGAAAAAAGCACTATCACCTGTCACAAAAATACTACTTTCATGTATAGATGCATGTTTAGGGGAGACAAAGACTGGCCTACACTTAGGAGAAAGACACCAAAGAGGCCTACACACAAAACCTATTTTGGTGACTCAAGGTCACAGGTCTCTCTAGTTCCCTTAACTTCCGATTTTTATTGGTCTGTTTTGGTCCCAATCTTTAAAATCTGCTTTTAGTTATCGGAAGAAATATTATCCATTAAAAATGTTTTCAAAAGACAGAACATTCTTCTTTGGGGCTATTAAGGTAGGTCTCAAACATATGATTTAACTATCTTTTTTTTTTTTTTAACATATGCGGTATTTAGGAGGACAGCTTTAGGCCAGGGGTGGTAGCTCACACCTTTGGGAGGCACCTCAGCATTTTGGGAAGCCAAGGAGAGAGGATTGCTTAAAGTCGGTAGTTTGAGACCAGCCTGGGGAAACATAGCGAGACTTTGTCTCTAGAAAAAATTTAAAATTTAGACAGGGATGGTGATGCGTGCCTGTAGTCCCAGCTACTTGGGAAGCTGAGATAGGAGGATTGCTTGAGCTAGGGGTTTGAGGCTGCAGTGAATCATGATCCTGCCAAGCACTCCAGCCTGGGCTACAGTGCAAGACCCTGTCTCAAAAAAAAAAAAAAAAAAAAAAAAAAGGAAGAAGGGCAACTTTAGGAAAGCCACAAAAATTAGGAAATATATATGTATGTGACATAAATCAGCTCCAAATGTCTACGATTCCATGATCTTTGGAAGCCTTAAATGAAAGGACATGCTAGTCAGCAGAGGTAGAATGCAATGTCTGATTTTGCCTCATTGCCGTCTCAAAAACCAAGAAAAATTCTTTTAAATATCAATACCATTTGGTGAATTAGGAGGCAGTGTTGCTCCTTGGCAGCTGGCAGCTCCTGTGTTGCTCAAGAAATTGAAGCTTCCTGTATTTAAAAACTGCATATTGTGTGAATCCTGGGCTTGCAGGGATGGGCCATAGCTAGACGGTGGCCGGGAGTTATATGGAGACCCTGCACAGCTGCCACTGAAGAAGTCTCTTGAAAGCTGCTGTTCAGTCCAAGCCATGCATCGACCATGCTCAGTGTGATGAGGATAGAGTCCTGATGTGGGGTGGGGCTGTGCCCTAAACACAGTCTGGTAGTTAGAGCTGGTGCTATAAAAGTCATGATTGGCTTGAGGGAGAGTAGGATAAATGGGCTCTGGGTATGTGGAGCAGTGTGATGGAGCTGACAGTACTGGGCCCACACTTGGGGGCCTCCCTGCCATTGGTCCTTGGTTAATGACACTTCCTCGGCTTGCCATGGCTGGAGAAATGGGTGGTGTCATCAGATGACCAGCATTCTGTGAAAGCTCCATTTGACCTGGAAAAAATTACCAGAACATTCCTTTAGTGTGATATTAAAGTAGATGAGCTCACATCTTTAAAAAATATTCAAAAGATTTATTAATATATTGTTTTCCAGCTTGCTTCATTCCTGCCCTCCAAAAATAACTAAACTGAAAAGCATCAAAAATCCAGAATTTAAAAAATATAATCACAATACATGTATATATCACAACAGTGGAGACTTGGATTTGGTGACTATAGAGGAAAGTCTGGGATGGCTTCATGGTTTCTCCACAGGTAGCATGGGGAAGACACGGGTGTCTGCTGCTCATATTTCCCCATAATTAAAAAAATTAGCTGATTATTAAACTGTTTGATTTTTAGGGTAAAAAGAAAAAGTCACTAATGTCAAAATGGCCATGGCTTCAAAGCAGTCAATTCAAAATGTCATGCAAACACCTCTTATAAGTAATGTGATTTATGAATGCCACCAACTCTCTGGCCGCCAATGTTCCATTGGTAGAAATGGACCCCTGAACTATAAGGCTCTTCTAGGTTTAAAATTCTGTATATCAAATGAAGTAATGTAAATAAAAAGATTTCAATAAAGACACAAGGCAATAAGCAGATTTAAAATACTCCCGAGTAGCTAGTTCAAGCCACCAAATATTCATTTTGACACAAAGAGAACCTTAGACCAAAAGGGAGAATTATTGTAATGATTATCCTAAAATGGCCGAATCCAGTTTTTTTGTTTGTTTGCTTTTTTGATATGGAGCTTCACTCTTGTCACCCAGGCTGGAGTGCAGTGGCCTGATCTCAGCTCACTGCAAGGTCCGCCTCCTTGGTTCAAGAGAGAGTACAGGCGCCTGCTACCAAGCCTGGCTAATTGTTTGTATGTTTAGTAGAGACGGGGTTTCGCCATGTTGGGCAGGCTGGTCTCGAACTCCTGACCTCAGGTGATCCGCTCGCCTTGGCCTCCCAAAATGCTGAGATTACAGGCATGAGCCACCACACCCAGCCCGAAACTACTTTTTAAGGGAGGAGAAATAAAGTCTCCTCAAAATCCAGAAATAAGCAACCCATTTTTTTGATCTTCAAAGCATCTTAAGAATTTTATGTATACCTAATCTAATTATTTCTTCCACTAAATTAACTAATTATTCATACTTCTAATATAATTTATGGAGTGTGTCAAAACATGATACTTTTGTTAATAATAGTATCACCAATGCTGAAAATCACAAAAATACTATAAATCTTTATTAAAACTCAGTTAAGATCATCCTTTTTTATTGTTGGAATTCCTGGACTGGAGGTTATGAGTTTTAAGAAAAATGAAGCAACAGGCTTCTCTGAGATGTGTTGGAGCCTAAGCAGTTCTCTTTAGCATACCTGTGAGCGGCATGTTGTCTGTATTCCCAGCAGGGAACGGGTGCAGAGCAGGGCCTAGGCCTCCAGGTTGACTGGATGGCAGAGGGAGATAGGTTGTCTCCACATGGCTTTCATTCTTCACAGCATCGCTGGAAACCATGTTCCCTTTATTACGGTTGGCCAGAAAGCATGAACTCGGAGAAGCAGTGAAAGCAGCTTTACTCGCATCTGGAAAGAGTTTTTAAAATGGGAAATTTGAGATTTTTTTCTCATATTCCTCGTAGATAAACCCAAGTAAAAGAAAATGAAAATGTTTCATTGTTGAGTATTTAATCTGGAAACTACTAAGCAATGTTTCCCATGGGAAATGAGGCTGGCAGACCTTTGCTCTTGACAGTGATGCTAGGTTTTTTTTAGCTGCATATTTGTGGATGTGGATGTAGTTAAGGAGCACTAAATAATCCAGTTTGGAGTGAAGTCTTCAAAATGCAAGTTGCCCTGTCCTGAATAGATGTGTTTCTTTCCTTCTCTAAACTCCTATAGAACTTATTTTTATACCACTTACATATGTAGTATACCACATGTGTCTTGAATTACAGTTACTTTTTGTATTATAGTCACTTCTCCAACTTCACCTTAATTCCCAGAAATTAAGATCACCAATTTTGTATACTTCAGAGTTTCCAGTAAAGTACTTTTGACTACTCTACATAGCAATGAATGAAAGAAAAATAGTGCCCCAATAGTGTGACTGTATGGTGAGAATTAGTAATGACATGTTTGGAGAAAAACTCTGAGATTATGATAAACCCACTTAATATCTGAACTTACAAATTCTTGAACTTAAGATTAAAACAAAGAAATATGCAAAACAAAACAGTTATTTTAAGTTACCTGAATTCTTCATATACTTGTCCAATAAATTCTGTAACTCCTGCTCCTTGTCATTATTAAACTGGGTCTCCATGGCCAGGAGAATGTATTCATCGAGAAGCATTCGAATCAAATGAAAAGAACCTTGTTTATGGATGGAGAATGAGGAGAAGGACAGTGTGAAATGTAAAAAGGGGAGAGAAAGAGAAGGAAAGGGAAAGAGAAGTCAGTTATCTTTGTGACCATCTCACAACACTTTACAAGGAGCAACTGAAATAAACAAATACTTGTTGGACTTTAAATGACCTGCTAAGACCAACATGCTTAACTTGGATCTCTAATCTTTCTGTGTATTGCCTGTCCTGCTCACTGTGTGTACTGTCCTGCCAGCTCTTTGGCCACTAATTACATCAAAGGAAAATACGGATGAAAGTGAGACATGCTTTATGCTTTAAGAGGGCACACATTGGAGTCTGATAAGCTTTAACTTGGGGAGAATGAGCTCTACTCTGCTCTATTTCTGTTTACTTTGTACTAAATAATTAGACAATGGCCAACATGGTCTGAAAAAAGGCAAGTAAAGAGATGTCTTTCTAGCCTGAAAGAAAATATTCTTAGATTTGGCAAAAACTAAAAGAGTAATTTTCAAGTGAAATATGTTCTGGAAAACTAAAACTTCTTTTAACTATTCAATAGATTTTCCAACAAAAGTATTTTTCGTAGTAAGGCCAGACTTCAATGCTGTATATTTTATAAAACTTTAAATATGGGAAGTCTATTTCAAATAATAGACAATGTGTTTTGTTTATTCTTCAATACAAATTCACTGATTTTATTTAATTCTATAGAACATTAAATAAAAACAATTTAGTTAATTGTAATCTCTTTCATAATGTGAAGATTTCCTGAAATGCAGCTACCAAATGCAGAGTTACTACTCATGAGTTTAACATTATAACTATAAAATAGGAGTCTCAGGAATTTTAAGGAAAAAGAAGGCATTCAATTTTATAAAAAGCTAACTTAACCCTATTTGTCTCCCAAGTCATATAGAACAGGAAAGATGGGTCAGAAACATGAGAGTGTGTCTTCCAAGCTGTTTTTTGATTCCTGGAGTGCAGCTATATGGGTGCTCAGAAAAGCTGCAGAAATTTGCCATATTGCAATGAATAATAACTTTGGAAAATAATGTCTTAATTATCGTTTGTTTAACAAAGAAAATTTATCCAAGCACTGATGGAATGTAATAATAATAGCTGCTATGCATTAAGCATTTCCTGAGTGCTAGGCAATTTGTTTTTATACACATCATCTCACCAAAGTACCTACATAACCCTTTGAAGAGAATATTCTTCCCCTTCTTCAATGAGCAGATTGGCCCACAGCCAGAGAGAATCATTGTTAGGATTTAATCCTGCTTGTGGTCTGACTCCAAAACCCAGGCTCATAAATACCATTTTCTCATAGCTCCATATTCAGATACAGTTTAAGAAGTGACGATGTAACATGTTTAAAAATTGAGAGGAACTGTGAATGGGAAACAAATTATATAATTCACGTAAGAACAGTTTTATAATGCACATATGTTACCAAAACTGGATGCATTGTTCAAGGTGAGATTATGCATTACTCGAGCACCAAAAAAACTCCACTTTAACAGAAAGTCTTGAGCTCTCTTCTTTAATGACCTTCCATTTTGTTTGCTGGTCTAAAAGTAAAGGAACAAAATGAAACAATAAAATCTGTCCTCTCAGTACTACTGCATCCTGTGTTAGATCAAGAAGTAAATAGATTGTCTAACAAATGGACAGATGGCATGGTATTTATTTCATCAAATAAAACTATCTGTCCAGGGAATTTAATGTTAGCCTGTCTTTGCTGATGTTTTAAGGGTAATAAGTCTTTATTCAATATGGCTTTGTTTCCTAATAGAATTAGACAACAAAATGAAATAATATTTTTATTTTTTAATTTTTCTTTGACAGAGCTTTAAAAAGAACAGAAGGTGAGGTGTGAAGGAAGGGCTATATATTTTTGTGAATGATTAACTCTGACTTCTTTGGTACTGAATGATAATCTATTTTCCTTACAGAAGGAAAAAAGTCTCCAAACTATAACTAGTTTCCTTGATATGGAATGGCCAACACCAACTAGTGATGGATATATTTGTTCTTATTGCTTGTTTCACAATGGATGACTAGGTTAACCAAAGAAGGTGAAGAAACCACAGAGAAAACACAAAATATTGAGCTTTTGAAATTCAGAAATGCAAATGCTTAGAACCATGTTTTCCATCAGCATTTATGAAATCTTGCTTTTTAGAAATGGGCCAGATTATTCCAGTTTCTAAGTTTGTCTTTCTCTACTGATGTTACTCAGCTGTAATGTTATTGACTGTTAGGGAAGGCAGAGCATCTTGTAGTCTTTGGGCAAGAAAGGAGAAATATAATGGAATCCATGCCCAATGCTCTCAAATGTTGACATATTCCTAATTTCAATATTTGGCCTGCCTTATTCGTAGAGCATCAAAAGCTTTTCAAAGCCTTTACATACACAGCCTTCCACCCCTCTCCCCCCAGACAAAAAATTATAGCCAGTTTAGCATTTACTCTTAACAAGGAGCTTATTTTCTGAATCTGTCATTAAAAAGTACCTTAATAACTCTCTGTTCTACCACAGTATCCAACCATTCAATAAAAGCCTCCACAGTGGCATTCTTCTTAAGGAGATCCTTCAGTTCTTGGAACACAGTGATAGAGTCATCTACCCAGGAAAAAAAAAAAAGAAAGAAAAGAAAACAGAATATTGTACTCTACTTGGAATCCAAGAGAAAACCTAAAACTTGGAATCATCAATACTTTGATAGCATGAAAGGGAAAGACAGATAAATGTGTGAAAAGAATTAATATCATATCTTGAAAACAGTAACAAAAAAATCCTTAGTACTGTACTCTTCAATGGTGTGTGTGTGTGTGTGTGAGAGAGAGAGAGAGAGAGACAGGATCTTGCTTTATTGCCCAGGCTGGAGTGCAATGACGTGATCATGGCTTACTGCAGCCTCAAACTCCTGGGCTCAAGTGACCCTCCTGCCTCAGCCTCCCAAGCAGTTGGAACTCCAGGCACGCACTAACAAGCCTGGATAAATTTTTTAAAAAAATTGTAGAGCAAGGTCTTGCTATGTTGCCTAGGCTTGTCTTGAACTCCTGGGATCAAGCAATCTTCCCACCTCAGCCTCTTGAAGTGTGCCCAAAATTTTAATAAGTGTATATATCTTGGTATATATTGAAATATAGGTTTAAATCTTATATATGTATTCATATACTAGGGAAGATTAAGTTGTTTATGTAGTTAAATATTCATTTTGAGTCTAGTGTTTTCATTAAATGGAACAGATTAGTTAAAAGCGAATGAATGAACCTAAGCTTGGTGATTTCCTGCTTTCCAAAATATCTTTTATCTTTAGTAAAAGTTAAGTTCTTCACAGCAGAATTGAGCCATTTACCTGAATAACGTTTTATCATGTAATATTTAAAAGGGCAGTTTAAGACTATCCTTTTATTAAAGGGTTTAAAGTTTACTGAATCTCAAAAGGTAATACTATTTTATGTTAGGCAATAAAAAGTGGAGTTGAGACTGGGCCCCAGAGAGCAGTCCATAGTTTGTGCTCCAGTGTGTAGGAGGCTGCAAGTTTTGTCTTTTCAAAGACAGAGGGAGGAAAAAATAGTGGCTGTTATCCCTTGAAATTCAAGCCTAGTTGTCTAGCCATGCATATTAGCTTGGTAAGCTCTGTCAGATGGTCCAAACCTGAGTAGAGAGTCTGCTTTGAAAAGCAGTATTGTGCTGAGATACCATTTTGATATGTATCACACACCACAGGATGACAAGACTATAAAACATGCAAATTTCTATACATGTAATGTAAAACTGAAAGAAAACTTACAAAACTCAAAACCATTTTGATTATTTTCAGATTATTTCCATTTCATTTATTTCTAGGTAATGAAATTACAGATGACTTATTTTCCTCAATATTTTCTATCTTTTCCATGGTGAGTAATTATAACTATTTTTTCTTAGAAGATACATTTTTTAAATTAAAAATATTTTTATAAACCAGGTTTTTTTTTCAATCAGATGTGATTTTTCAGCCCAGAACACCTTTGACAATGTGAGGAAACATTTTTGGTTGTCTCAGCTTGGAGGAGGCTGCTACTGTCATCTAATGGGTAAAGGTCAGGGATGTTGCTAAACATCCTACAACACACTGGACAGGCTCCTCCAACAGAGTTACCCAGCTCAAGATGTCAATTTTCTGAGCTTGGAAAACTTTGTTCTAAACAAAGAGAATGGACTTACGTTCAGTGTAGATACCAGATTCAGTGTCTGTGCTGCCTGAAATGGTAAGAAGGGCTTGAGAGCCAATGCTGTTCAAATCAACCCTTTCAATATCAGATACCATAGAATTAACGACATGCTGGTCAAAGAGAGCTGGTCTGGCAATCTGCATAGAGAAAGTAAAGAAGACACTACACTATATCATTTCTAATGTATCTAGAAGAAATTTTTAGCTATCAGAAAAATAGTTCCTTGAGATAAAAGTATCATAAATAACTTTTTTCTTATTTTAAAGACAAAAGCAGTAGCTGAGACTCATGATCATCTCTGTTAAAAGTCTGAAAATTATAGGAGATACACCTAATGTAAATGATGAGTTAATGGGTGCAGCACACCAACATGGCACATGTATACATATGTAACAAACCTGCACGTTGTGCACATGTACCCTAAAATTTAAAGTATAATAAAAAATTAAAAAAAGAAAATATAAATGGATTCTCTTTGTCCATGATCACAAAATAAGAATTTTTAAATGTTACATTTTGTATCTGAAATCATCTCAAGCTTGTCTTTTAAAATTTAGAAGGCAAGAAACCTTCATAAAGCAGATAATCATTTTGGGGAAAGAGAAATATATTTTAACAATATACAAATACATCATTCTTAACTTATGAATTACTTTTGCTCTCCCTATTTAAAAGAGCCATGATTAGTCAGCAGTTTAAAATGTGTTGAGTTTGCGGTTTCACAATATTAAGTATCACATAGGCTTATTTCTCACAACCTTAATTTGTACCAATTAGATTCACATGGCAAATAAATGTTTAATTGCATTCAAGTTTTTTAAATTTCCAATCACAGAGAAGTTGCAAAGATAGTGCAGAGTATTTCCGTATACTCTCCATCCAACTTCTTATCATCTTCTGTAACTATTGTATATTACCCAAATTATGAAATTAACATTGGTACAATACTATTAACTACAGACATAATTCAAATTTCACCAGCTTTCCCACTAATGTGCTTTTTCTATCATAGCATTCACTTTTGGGTCTCACGTTGCATTTAGTTGTTGTCTACTTAGCTCCCTTCAATCTATGAAAGTTCCTCAATCTGTCCTTATCAGAAGATTCATTTTTTATACGGTGACTCAAATGCTCTCGACTTAGCAACCAACATACCTGGGCAAGATGTAAGAAAGATGTTTGTCGTTTCAGAGAAGATACAAATCTTCGCACAATAGGTATTTTCTTGTCAGTTAGAGCTTCTGGCAAGTTTTCCAAGGATGAAACAACCCACTGTTCCCAATTTTTAGCAAAATTTCTTATGTCTGCTAATAAGCTACAAAGAAGTCTATGTGTTAAATGCTTCATTGTTAAAAAATGCATTAAACAATTATATTTTAATTGAGGTATACTATTATTCTATGATTTCATGAGCAGTACTTTTGAAGTCAGACAGCCTAGATCTGCCATTTATCATCTTTTCTTATGCTATATTTTTAAAATGTTTGTGGGTGCATAGGAGGTGTATATATTTATGGGGTACATGAGATGTTCTGTTATCATCTTGGTCAAAACACTCAAGCTCTTCAAACTCCACTTCAAGTACCCAATTCACAGTACAGAATAGATATTTAAAGACTACAATTGATAATTAAAAGACATTACTGATCAGGCTAATACCAACTATCATATAGATGAAATAATCTAGAGGAAAAGGTAAATAAAAAGTAAAATTTGTTTTACCAAGCAACATCTATTTTTGGAGCACCAACTATGTCCAGTCCTATATGAATTTGTACCCCCAAAATACTAAAATAAATTTTATCATTTCATTAGATTTTGTTTTCAGAGAAAAAGCTGGCTTTTTTTTTCAGAATTCTATTGTTCTTATATTGAAAAGTTTTTTTTTGAAAAATCTTCTGGTATTGTTTCAATAAACTATTTGAGATTTTATTCCTATGTTAAAAGGCAGTAATTTCATCATGCCACTTTCTGATTTTGTAATTAAGACAAAAGTTAATAATAAAATACGATAATTTCTCCTATAGTTTTATTCTTGTGGTTATTTTTCATTAATTATCTTTTTTATCATACTCCAGCTAGTTTCCATTGAAAAATTTCTCGAAGGTCAACAGTGCTTAAATCTATTTTTCACTTTAGCCGCTCTCAAATTAAAGGGATTGAAGGATTGTTTCACCCATTTTGTTTATTGAGGCCAACTATAAGACACATCTCTTCCAGCAAATACAAAGGGAAAAAAGTAGAAAATAGTCTTCTTGATAAGTGAATAAATTACTACCTAATGTTTTCTTCTAATATAATGTATAAAGTTAAATCCTATACTAGGAATGCTCGTGTTTTATTAACTGAACATACCTTTCAGGCATTTCTTGCATTGTTGCAGGAATGAGTACATCTGTAAGAACCTTAATCATAGCAAAAGAGGTTAATACAAATCTTTACTTAGTATTTCTATAGAAGACGTATTATTGGTCAACTACTTTTTATTCCTAGCTTCCTAGAGAATAACATGTTAACTCCTTTCTCAAAGTTATAATTTTATCTCCAAAATGAATGTATGTATGAGTTGTGTGTGAGTGTGTATGACAATAAAAAACAAGAGATAGCACTGTATATGTATATGCTCAGTATGTTAATTACCAATGGATTGGTCCATGGTAATCATATACCATTTTATGATGAAAAGCTGACCACTTTCTAGAGGTGGGAGGAAGATTTTTGTAGAAGCTCATCTTACACCGTTCTACTTACAGAGCTCACTGTGCCTGTCTGGGTCCACCATGAGGAGGAGAAACCGGGTTCATTTAAAGATATTTAAAGTCAGGATTTTTATACTAGACTAAAAAAAATAGATCACTTAAAGGGAGAAGTATGTTTTAAAAGTATTTCTTGGACAAACAGAATGACAGTCCAAAAAGCTTTGCTCTGATGGAAATGTGTGTGCATGAGCCCCAGGTCTTTTCTTATACTCACTCATGGAGCTGCCTCCTCTCCCCTTTTGGGAGCCTTGTCAAGTGTTAAGCATTACAAAGAATTAATGCAAATTAAACTTTTTCTCTAAATAATGGCATTCATATTCAATCCAGAAAAAAAAAAAAAACAAGACAATCCTTACTCGCCTTTGAAATTTTTTTCAACTTGAACTTGAACTAAAGGCAGAAAATATATTGTACTTTATTCCTCCTTTCTCCTATCCTGTGATGAGGAAGTACCAGACAGAGGATAAAAATATGCACTCTCTTATTCAAGTTGTCTCATTAGTTCTTGGTCTGCATAGGGGCTTCTGGACTTAGTTTATCTATAAATAGCTTTTGCTTTACTTTTCTGCAAAGCTGAGAATCTGATAGTGGCAACTAACTTAGAAGGATTTTATTTCCTAAATGTTTAACAGCGTCCAGCTTGGGTTTTCTTGCCAACTCAGATTATTTTTTAAAAGGAAAGCTTTTGTTTTTCCTTATGGTAAGTTAGCAAGCAAATGTAGGCAAACTCACTTTAAAGTACCCACATTGCAATATAGTTTTATCCATCAGCTTAGAACTTGCAGCCACCAGGGAAGAGACTGTCAGGAATTAGCCTCTCTCTGTCTCCCATTAAATAAATGTTTGCCTAGAAGGACAATCAGTTTGTCCTTATTTAGGATGTCTTCGAGATCCTTCTGCAGACACTTAAGAACCCTGATTTGGTTTGAGAAGAGAATTAGACGTTAATGCATTAAAGTTAGAGGTTTTTGAGATTTTCAAGTTATTAATCTCATGAGGGTGCCTAATTCTGCTTTCTGCCAAAACACTGGCATTGTGAAAAAAATCCATTGTGTTATTTTAATCCGAAAACACCTTAGAGAATTAATAAAATTTAACTAAGTTTTCACATATTAATAAGTGTGTCACATATAGATTCATTATTAGCTGTAAAAAGAAATTGAGTTTGTTTTACTTAATGTAAACTTCAGTTAAAACACATACACTATTAAACGTGCACTATTAAATTCTTGCTTTCTCATAAAAAAAAAGACAGTGTATCTCCAGCCATAAATAACATATTTACTGAAAATATATTTAATTATATAAATATATTGCAAGAAAATATATTGCAAGAATATATTGCAAGAAAATATATTGCAAGAATTTAGATAGAATGCTATGTAAAGAAATAAATGGCTCATGTTTAAGACATCCCAAAGTGCTTACCTTATAAAGAATTGAGTCACAAACACAGAAAATATCAATGATAACAGGATTTTCGAGTAGGGGAAGAAGATGGTCAGGCATTCCTTGCCAAAAGTGTAATAAAAAATGCTGGATCTAGTTGCAGAGTAAAAAGTATGTTAAGATTTTTTTCTTTAACATGAACTCATTAAGAACAGAACATGAAAGCATATATAATAGGGTCAAATAAAGCATTCTTTGTCATTCTTACCTCTTCAAAGTTTCCATTAATTGCATTGTCCAGGATACACTGGCAGTGAGTTTTGTACATCATTATGAGTGTATCAACCTATTTCAAGGAAGAAAAAGCTTAACCAAAGTATCCTTTTAACACTGCCTTTTCTTGTTAATTTGTTCAACACAGATTTTTTAAAAGATCCTATGACGTACCAAGCAGTATGCTCAATGTTGAGGACTCAAAAATTAAGGCAAAATTCTTATTTCAAGGATCTTACTGCCTTGTGAAGGGAGAAAAGCAAACAAATGGACAACTACAGTATAATATGAAAAAGGTAATTTTTCAGAGTACTATGGACCAAAGCAACATCCTAGTTTTATGCCTACTAAAATATTAAATTTTAAAATTTAAATTTTAATTTTAATTTTAATTTTTTAAAATTAATTTTTGGGTAAATAAACATAAAGTAGTAAAAGTAGTAACAGATTTGGATAAATAAACATAAAGTAGTAAAATACATCAAATCTTCACACAGTTTTATGAAGTGGATGCTTGGAGCAGTATGGCATAATGGTTTCAAATTTTGGCTCTGGAGTCAGCTCAACTTGGTTGCCCACCTTCACTGCACTACTTACCAGGTATGACTGCAAAAGTGGCTTTGTCTCTGAGCCCCCAAACTTTTTAAGTAGGCAGTAATAACATATTACTTACATGGTGTTAAGAAAATCAAATAAAGTAAGATGTGATACATATGGAACAGTGCCTGGCACCCAGTAAGCCCTTACTAAACATTATCTGGAGTTAGTGATAATACCAAATGATGCGTTTTCCAAAAAAAGTTTCAAACACTGAATGTCTATTATGAAAAGTCTCTATTTTCAAGTTACCATGGATATTTGCATAGCATAGTTTAAAAGTTTTAAATATATTCTAAAATTTGCAATAGGCTAGAACTAGATAATATTCTGGCAACTTAATAACATTCAAACTAAAACTTTTATTTTACATGTTAGAAATTTCCCTACCTGTTGCCAGTTATATACTCTACGTGAAAAAAAGCAATGTTTAGAGGTTGAATGTGTGAACTTTGCCTTCAGATTACCTGGATTTCAATCGCAGCTCTAATTTGCCACTTACTAGTTATTACTAGTTATGTAACATTAGGCACACTACTTGATATTTATGTGCTTTAATTTCCTCATATCTAAAATTGACATGATAATAACAGTAGCTATAAAATAGGGTTGCTAGGAAGGATAAATGAATGAACAAATATAAAGTGTTTGGAATAATCCATAGTACATATTAAGAAACTGATGGATGTCAGCTATTTTGATTCCAATAGCATCTAGAGTGGTGGTGGTGATGGAGGTGTCCTATCCTAACCCTTTGCATCTCCCTTTATTCCCGCAACCCAATACACGTATGTTTGTGGTTTAGCTTAGAGCTGTAGAACCATGACATGAACATTATTGATTCATTTGAAGGAGCTGTGCTGACTATAGAATACTTCTAGCAGGATATGTTACCATCAATGCAAATGAGAATTGCTCTATATTTCAGGCAATGCTATTACATTTTCAGATTATTCCAAGTCATATGTTTAAAATGAGGATGAGTAAGACATGAAAGATGGAAGGGAAGTCATAACTGTTGTCAAAAATTAACGCTTTCTGTATATATCCAGAAAAAGGAAATAAATATATCAAAGAGAGATATCTGCTCTTCCATGTTTATGGCAGCACTATTCACAATAGCCAACATATGGAATCAACCTAAGCGCTCATCAATGGATGAATGGATAAAGAAAATGTGGTATATTCACAAGGGAATATTATTCATCCATAAAAAATAAAACCCTGTCATATGCGGCAACATGGATGGAACTGGAGGGCATTATGTTAAGTAGAATAAGCCAAGCAGAGAAAGACAAATATCACATGCTCTCACTCATATGTGGGACCTAAACAAGTGGATCTCATGAAGGTAGAGAGTAGACTGGTGGTTGCCAGAGGTCGGAAAGTAGAGGGGGAGAGGAAAATAATGAGAAGTTGATTAATGGGTACAAATACACAATTTGATAGAAGAAATAAGATCTGGTGTTTGATAGATTTGTAGGGTGATTATAGCTTACAATAATCTATTGCATATTCAAAGTAGCTAGAAGAGAACAATTCAATTGTCTTTAGCAAAAAGAGAAGATAAATATTTAAGGTAATCAGTAACCCAATTACACTGATTTATCTGTACAAATTATATGAGCATATTTATCACATGTGCCCCCAAAATATGTACATCTATTCTGTATCAATAAATTCTTTTAAAATTAATCCTTTGAGCCCTGAAACCTATTAAAATACAAGTCAGCCTTTATCTTCACAAGTATTTCTATTTGTTACAAAATTTATTGCTTTATATACAAATCATCAAAATTTTTAAAACTTACAATTAGTATAATACTTAATTTGTTTATTTAATACTTACATAGTCTTAGCGCAATAAATTTTAATTCCAGTGTACCTTGCATTCTTTGTAAACATAATCTTAGTCAATTTTCTGAGAGTAGACATTGTATTAGAGTGGGCAGGAGCAGAGGCAAGGCTTAGCTCCACTAAAGACAGTGAGCACGTGGTGGGGGAGACAACTGCCTCGAGAGACACTATGAGTAGCAGGCCCCCAGCTTCAGTCAGTACCCTCACTGGAGTCAGCTTTTCACTGGGCAGTTTCCATTCTTTCGGCCTTAAAGAAGCAAGTGCTGGCTGGGCGCGGTGGCTTACGCCTGTAATCTCAATGCTTTGGGAGGCTGAGGCAGGTGGATTCCTTGAGGTCAGGAGTTCGAGACGAGCCTGGCCAGCACAGGGAAATCCCGTCTCTACTAAAAACACAAAAGTTAGCCAGGCATGGTGGCAGGCACTTGTAATCCCAGCTACAGAAGCTGAGGCAGGAGAATCACTGAACCCGGGAGGCAAAGGTTGTCGTGAGCCGAGATCGCGCCACTGCACTCCAGCCTGAGCAACACAGCGAGACTCTGTCTCAACAGAAAAAAGAAAAAGAAAAAAAAAAAAAAAAAGAAAAAGAAAAAGAAGCAGGTGCCTAAAGTGCTTGATTTTAGCCCCACCGCACTTTCTAGGAACTGATAAGTTACCTGAGGAGCCTGGCTAATGGCAAGGAAGGTGACAGAGCTAAATTGTCCTCAAAAAAGAGTGTCAGTCCCTGGCTTTCATGATGGAGTCCACTGGGAATGAACTTAGAAACCAAGGGTTATAAAAGCACCTTGATACCTGAGAAATGATCTACAGACCAGTCTTTCAAATTGGCAGGTATGAACTTCCTTGGAGGCCAGCAGAGAAACATGAAATTCCCAGCAAACTATTGAGGTAAACTATTGGAGCCTGTTTCTCACCTCTCTTTTCTTCTTTGTTGCTTGCCTTTTTGGTCCCCCCCTCTCTCTCACCAGGTATATTTACACCATAAACATCTTCATGATAAGTTTGCATGGAAGCAATCCTCTCCACAAAAGTAACCCAATAATACCCTCCCTCAGAAGACTGAGATCCTCCTGATTTCCACAGGAATCCTCACAAACTGCCACATGTTAACATTTACTGGGGGATTCTCAAACATGAAGTCATCATATCACACATTACATCTATAAGGTAAAAATTATGTGATAACCTTGAGAAATGTAATGGGAGAGAACAGTCAGAATTGAACAGTTTGAGAGACTCCCTTGGATTTGGCATTTGAGAATTATCTTCAATACTTTGCCTATTCTTTTTTTTAAGGGTATATTTTACTTTATTTTTTTTCCAACTTTTATTTTAGATTTAGAGGGTACATATGCATGTTTGTTATGTAAGTATACCAAGAGATGCTGAGGTTTGGAATACAAATGATCCAATTACCCAGATACTGAGCATAGTACCCAATAGTTAGTTTTTCAACCCATTTCCCTCTTCCCCCTTCCCCAGCATCTACTGTTGCCATTTTATGACTAGAAATATCCAGTGTTTAGACTTATAAGTGAGAACATGTAGTATTTAGTTTTCTTCTCCTGCATTAATTTGCTTATGTTAATGGCCTCCAGCTGCATCCATGTTGCTGCAAAAGACATGTTTTCATTCTTTTTAAAGAATACCTTGCCTGTTCTTAACAGAGTATGGCTGTCATCAAAATGAGCCCTGTAAGTTACTGTGCATCTCTACTTATATGCCAATAAACTTTTTTTTAAATCAATGTGCTATCTTTACCTCATTTCTACAAAAAGCCCATTACTAAA
Organism: Pongo abelii; assembly: GCF_028885655.2. Lineage (NCBI taxonomy): Eukaryota > Metazoa > Chordata > Mammalia > Primates > Hominidae > Pongo > Pongo abelii. The sequence goes on along the minus strand of NC_071990.2, from coordinate 118,144,726 downwards.
GTAAAGCATCTGGACATTAATCGTATTCCTCTATCTTTGTACCTCAGAAATATGAACTAACTCAATATACTATAAGAGATGTCTTCTTCAAATGCTAATGAAACATGTACTTTGGTTGAAACAAAAATGTAGAAATAATTATGCTCTAATTTAATAATGGTCTCTGCTACTAAACAGCCAACAGATCCCCGACAAATGACTTTAGAAGTACAGAAATCGAAGATTTAGTTTACACGCTATTACATAAACATTGAAAAGTCATATTGAGAATTATTTATAAACTGAATCCCAATGAAAATGATTCTTTCTTAACTTTAAAAAATGCAAATATAAGAGAACACAGAATTTTAGAAGTAAAGAAAGTTCATGCTCATCTAGCATAGTCCTTGCATTCATCTAGCATTGTCCCTCAGTGCTAGGGACAGATTCTGTCCTAGAGAAATGCTTGATGACCATTTACTGAAATAAAATGGAGATAATTGAAAACATAAAACTTTTAATTGAAGAAAGTGTATGTGACAGACACATTCTAGTATTTTCTTCCTCAATACAGCTTTAAATAAAAAATAATGTTTAGTCTTTTAAGGTTTATTTTACCACCTTCTGATTACACACTACCATGGAGATGGTAAATAATTAATTGGAAGTGTTAATCAATGTTAACAAAAGTTTGCCTCTCCTATAAATCAGTCAATTATGTTTGATTATGCAGATTTCTGATTGCTTCCTACAGTGCCATGAAATTCCCAGCAAATTGACATATGGAGCCAACATCAGAAAATCAATAGAGAAGTATCTGTAATTGATACCTTGTCCTTAGAAATGCATCCTTGGTATACAAGGTGTTGAGCGCTGGGGAATTCTGGAAGAAGTGTTCCAGTTTTTGAGCTAAGCGAATATTTACGAGTGAAGCCACCCTATAATTTAGAAAAATGAAAACAAATACATCATTATCAACTATATGCTTCCAAAGTACTATTCTAGTAAAATACAAATCCATAAAATTTCATTATTCTTCATCCTGCAAACCATGAGAACTTACGAGATTTGAGTAGACTGTTTAGATTGTGTAACTGAATAAACGAGACATGTCAGCCAAATGGTTTTCCAACCTTCAATAGTTTCATAGTTAGAATATTTTTCCCATCACTTCAAATTTTAGTTTTGAATATTTGTCAGTTTTCACAACTTTTAGAAATTTAAGTACACATTTGCTAATGGCATAAGTTTAGGAAGATCTGCCTTTGGAACTATTGAAATTATTTTAACTATAAGAGGATCAGGAATTGTCAAATCCAACCTTCCTTTTTACAAATTAAGTAAATGAGATGATTGAACGTAAAATAATTTATTCAGTCTCAGAGGTAATTACTAGCAAAATTTTTATTGGAGTCTAACTTGATTCTCAAGCTAGTGCACTGGACTCTCCCACAGTAAGTTTCCTCTACCCTAAATTCAGGCATGTGTTGTTCTTTCACATCTCTTGGGGAAAGCATACTTGAGCTATTTTCAGAAAATTAGAAAAGTCACAAATAACTTATAATGCTACTGTGCTGGTATACTTACAAGAAACCCACACAGAAAGAACAAATGCATATTCATGACAGAACTGGAGCCTCAGCAAATCAGTCTCCCAGGCCATAACTGATTGCTCCTCCTCCCCAAACAAAATTTTAACAAACCAGATTGTAATCAAAAGTTTGGGGAAATAATGAAATTATTAATATAATAAAGGACATAAAGTGTCCCTGGCAAGGACTAAATTTTGTTCTTTCTCCTAATTTTCTCACATTTATTTCTAGACTGCATTTCTTTTTTTAGCTCTGTCATATTGAAGATGTTTAGTGGACAAAAACTTAATTACTGTCATAGACAGGTTGGGTTCCCATCCTGTCTTTCTAGAATTTATAATGGTAGAGCCAAAGGAACTGGGAGCACTTTTGAGTCCTTTAACACCAGATATTTTAGGAGCCCTGATTTCTTGTTGACTTATTTGATATAAGATTTAAATAAGCTGGAGGCAGAGCTTGCAGTGAGCCAAGATCGCGTCACTGCACTCCAGCCTGGGTGACAGAGCAAGACTCTGTCTCAAAAAAAAAAAAAGATTTAAATAAGCTTTATATTTAAAATATAGTAGAAATTCATTTTTTAAAATTATGTTTAATTTTTAGCTTTATTAATCTCTTTTCAAGTATAGTTATTCTTAATTTTTTAATAACTATTATTTAATAATTATCATAAACTGATATAATAGCACAGTTAATCCCAATCCAGTCTATTTATTAATCTATCTTAATTTAAGAAATGCTTCAAAGACTTTCAATGCTTGGATTTTCCATTTATGAGCACCAATTATCATTGCACTGTCAAGGAATGTTACTGTCAATAAATAGGGAAAAATAATATAGAAAACAAGAAAATAAATAATTTAATCCTTAAAGGAAGGAAGTTATATGACAAAATAGAAAACTAACAAGTGTTGGATAAGCATAACAAAAATTTACCTAAATTTTAATTTTAGAAAGGTTTGCACTTTTCATATATTTTTTCTCTTGTGTGGAAAGTCATGTTTATTCATCTCAGTATGTGATTTGGTGATATAGGAAAAGAGAAACAGAGAAATATAAACCCCCAAAATGATAATACACAGTATGATATTAAATTGAAGTTAGGAATAAAGGAATACTCTTATTTCCACTAAAGAAATATAATTAGTAATCAAAAATCTTTTTACAAAGAAAAAAATAGACTCAAAAGATTTTAACAGGTGACCTTTTATCAAGTATTCAGGAAACAGACAATTTCAAGCTTACTAGATTTTTTTCTGACAATAGAAAAAAGGATAACTTCCCAATTCACTTGAAAACATATATGTCAAAACTAGACAAGAACAGAAAATGAAAAATTATATTTCAATCTCACTTATTACTAAAGACAGTATTAAACAAAATATTAAACAAAATTCAGTAGTGTATAAGTACAGTCATACTCAAGTTAGGTTTAAATTCACCATATTAACAACAAACAGAAGAGAATGCTGTATATTATATAATCATCTCAACTGATGCAGGAAAAAGTTTGTTTAAAATCCACTACCATTCATTAGCCTCTCTCTCTCTCTCCCGCTCTGTGTGTGTGTGTGTGTGTGTGTGTGTGTGTATGCTAGAAATAGAGGAAAACTTAATTATTATACAAAGAATATCTATCAGAAGCCCACAGCAAATGTCTTACTTAGTGGTAAAATACCCTTGAAAATCACAAACAAGGTAAAGTTACCTGCTCTCACCTTTTTTACTCAACACTATAGCAGAGTTTGTAGCCAGAATAATAATGAACTCAAAAAAGTAATGACAGATTAAGTACCGAAAAGGAAGAGACAATATTAGCATTATTTGCTACTGATGTAATTGATTTCATTGAAAAACTAAAACAAATTACACAAAAATTATGGTTAACAATAAAGTTTTTTTAGCAAAGTTGCTGAATACAAGATCAATTTAAAAGTGAATTGCAACAATATGGATGAAACTGGAAAACTGGAAAATATTATGGCAAGTGAAATAAGCCAGGCACAGAAAGACAAATATTACATGTTCTCACTCATATATGGGAGATAAAAAATTTGATCACATGAACTTAGAGTATAGAATAGTGGTTACAGGATGCTAGAAAGTGTAGTGGGTAATGGAGGATAATGAGGAGTTGATTAATGGTAATTACTTTAAATGTAAATGAAGCAGTCTCTCCAACTGGAAGACAGATATTGGCAGAATGAAGTTAGACAAAATAGACTCTAAATTTTAAAAGGTGTGTAAGAGACAAGGATATTATATATTAACAAAATTTTGATAAGGCAAAAAAGATCTAACAATCATAACCCTTTATGTACCTAATAACAGGTATGTACAGATAACAGATAACAACAGATAATCAAAATATATGAAGAAAAATTGACAAAATTAAAGGGAGAAATGAACAGTTTTACAATAATTGTTGGAGACTTTAACACCTCATTCTCAATAATGGACAGAACAAACAGAAGTTAAGTAAGAGTATAGAGGATGTGACGGCACAATAAACCAACTATACTGAACAAACATATACAGAATAATCCAACCAACAACAACAGAATACACATTATTTTCAAGGGCACATGCGACATCTTCCAGGATAGACCATATGTTAGGCCACAAACTAAGTCTCAGTGAATTCGAAAAGATAGATGTCATAGAATGTATCTTCTTCAACCAACATGGAATGAACTTGGAAATAAATAATAGTAGAAAACTGGAAAATTTACAAATTTGTAGTAGTTAACCAACACACTCAAAGAAAAGCCCCAGAGTTGGCTTCAGCAGTGAATTCTACCAAACATTTAAAGAGGAACTAATATCAATACATCTCAAAGTTTTCCAAGGAATTGAAGAGGAAGGAGTGCTTTGTAACTTATTCTATGAGGCCAATATTGCCCTGATACCAAAGCCTGACAAAAACATTGCAAGGCAAGAAAGCTACAGACCAATATCCCTTATGAACTTTGATGCAAAAACTCTCCACACAATATTAGTAAGCCAAATTCCACAGCGTATTAATAGGATTATACACCATAAATGAGATTTATTTCTGGAATGCAAGGATGGTTCAATATATAAAAATCAATAAATGTGTTACATCACATTAATGGAATAAAAAAATGATAATCTCATTAGGTACAGAAAAAGTATTTGAAAAAATTCCATATCCTTTCATGATACCAATACTCAACAAACCAGCCATATAGGAAAACCACCTCAACATAATAAAAGTTGTTTATGAAAAACCTATAGAAAACATATGTAATGGTGAAAGACTGAAAGCTTTTCCTCAAAGATCAGGAACAAAGCAAGTCTGCTTTCATCACTTCTACTCAACATGGTACTAGAAGTCTTAGATAGAGTAGTTAGGCCAAAAAAACACACAAGGCATCCAAATTGAAAAGGAAGAAGTAGAAAATCTCTGTTCACAGATAATATAATCTTACATGTAGAAAACCCTAAAAATTACACACACACACACAACTAATAAATGGATTCAACAAAGTAGCAGGATTCAAAGTCAGCATGCAAAAACTAGTTGCATTTCTATTCACTAATAATGAACAGCCTGAAAAGAAAATTAAGAAAACAATTTCATCTACAATAGCATCAAAAAGAATAAAATACTTAAAAACTAATTTAACCAAGGAAGTGAAAGACTTGTACAATACAAACTACATAAAAGAGCTGAAAGAAATTAAAGAAGACATAAATAAATATAAAGACATTCTATGCTCATGGTTAGAAAAATTAATATTTAAGATAGCAATACTGCCTAGTGTGAGATATAGATTCAATGCAATCCTAGTGACAGTGTTTTCAGAGAAAGAAAAATCTATCCTAAAAATATCTGTGGAATCTCAAGGGACCCTGGGTAGCCAAAAATCTTGAAAAAGAAGAACAAAGTCAGAGAAGACTTCCTGATTTCAAACATACTATAAAGTTACAGTAATCAAAACAATATGGTACTGTCATGAAGACAGACACATAGACCAATGGAATAGAACAGAGAGGCCAGTAACAAATCCTCACATATATGGTAAAGTAATTTTTGATAGGGGTGCCAAAACCATTCAATGAGGAAAGGACAGTTCTATCAACAAAGGGTGCTTGGAAAACTGGATATCCACATTCAAAGGAATAAAGTCAGACCTTTACCTAACATCATATACAAAAATTAACCAAAAATGAATCAAATATCTAAATGTAGGAGCTAAAACTATAAAAATTTTAGAAGGAAACATAGAGTAAAAGATTAATGACGTGATTTGGAAAAAATTTTTTATGTAGGACACTAAAACACAGGCAACAACAAAAAATACAAAAATTGTACTTCATAAAAAAAAATAGTTCTTCATGAACTATTTATAATCCCAGCACTTTGGGAGGCTGAGGTGGGCAGATCATGAGGTCAAGAGATCGAGAACATCCTGGCCAACATGGTGAAACCCTGTCTCTACTAAAAATACAAAAATTAGCTGGGCATGGTGGCACACGCCTGCAGTCCCAGCTGCTTGGGAGGCTGAGGCAGGAGAATGCTTGAACCCAGGAGGCAGAGGTTGCAGTGAGCCGAGACTGCACCACTGCACTCCAGCCTGGTGACAGAGTGAGACTCCATCTCAAAAAAAAAAAAAGAAACACTTTTGTTCATAAAAGTTATGCATATAACTGTACATGACACTATGATCAGAATAGAAAGGCAACGTATGGAATGAGAGAAAATATTTGCAAATCATGTTTCATAAGGGATTAATATACAGAATATATTGAGAACTCCTAAAACTTAACAACATAAAAGTAAACAAAATGATTCATAATGGGCAAAGGACTTGATATACACTTCTCCAGAGAAGACATATGAATGATAGTAAATACATTAAAATATGCTCAATGTTACGATCATTAGGGAAATGCAAATCAAACCCTAAATGAGATACCACATCACACCCACTGGGATGGCTGCTATAAACACAAAAACACACACAAACACACACAGCAAAAATAACAAGTGTTGTCAAGGATGTGAAAAAATTGGAATCCTTGTGCATTGTTGGTGAGAATGTAAAATAGCACAGCTGCTATGTAAAACAGTTTGGTAGTTCCCCCTAAAATTAAAAATAGAATTATTATATGACCCAGTAATTCTACTTCTGGGTATATACCCAAAATAATTATAGCAGGATCTCAAAGAGATATTTGTACATCCACATTCATAGCAGCATTAGTCACTATAGCTTAAACGTGGCAGCAGCCCACATGTCCATCGACAGATGAATGGATTAGCAAAATGTGGTACTGTATATACATACGATGAAATATCATTCATCCTTAAAAGGGAATGATGTTCTGACATATGCTACAACACGGATGAACCTTGAGGACATTATGGTAAGTGAAATAAGTCAGTCACCAGAAGACAAATACTGTATGGCTCTACTTAAAGAGGATTCTAGAGTAGTAAAAATCATAGAGACAGAAAGTAGAATGGTAGTGGCCAGGTACGTGGTAGAGGGAAGATGGGAGTTATTGTTCAATGAGTAGAGCGTTTCAGTCCTGCAAGATGAAAGAGTTCTGAAGGTGCATGGTGGTGATGGTTACACAATGATACCAATGTACTTAATACCACAAAACTGTACACTCAAAAATGGCTGAGATAGTATATTTCATATGAAGTTTACCACAATAAAAATATGAACAAAACCAATTACAAATGAAATAAATGTTCAGAGCAACTTCATGCTTTCAAAGTAATTTATAGAGAATATTGTTATAATCTTGGAATATACACAAATTTTTAAAAAACAAGATATAAAAAATACTAACCATAAAATAAAAAAAAAGTCTTCATCAAAAGATACAATAGAATATTGAGTCATGCCACTAACAGGAAGAAGTTATGTATAACACATAACTTACAGGATATTAGTATCCAGAACATATAAAGAACTCTTAAGATTAAAATTTCAAAATAAAAAATGATATGATCTGAACAAACATTTCACAGAAAATAATTGGCCAATGAAAATCCAAAAATATATTCTAGCTCATCAGTTGTTAAAAACAATTTCCAAATAAAAAACACAGACATGATTTTACACCCACAAGAATGGCAAAAACTAAAATGTCATTTAATACCAAGCATAAGAATAAGGTACAAAAGTAATGATCACACACAGCTGGAGAGACAGAAGTTGATACAACCATTCTGGAAGATAATTTCACCTTTACTAGTAAAGTTAAAGATGAGTATATCTTAGGACCTGGAATTCAACTCCTATAGATGTCTACCTGGAGAATTGTTTGTGTCAATATTGTTTTTCAGGCAAAAAAAAAAAAATCCCATCCACAATGGAATGAATAAATGCATTGGGATAGTTTCCTATAATGGAATGTTATACAGCAGTACAAATAAATTAGAACTTCATATATCAGCATTGAAGAATCACAAAACCTAGCATTGAATAAAAACAGAAAGTCACGGGGAAAACAAGGAGCCTATTTTTATGTAGGATACAACTGGGCAAATAATAAACAATATGTTGTTGAGAGATCTATTTGTAAGTGGCAAACTTTATAGAAAAAAACAATAACACCATATTCTGGAGAGTGGTAACTTCTGATGAGTAGGAATGAAAAAGTGATTGAAGTGGGTGCACAGAGGACTTCTTCTCTCTTTTAAGTTATGAGAAAGGGCTTGAGTTTTCATATTATGATTATTTTAAAAAGTCTATGCATGTGTCTGTGTGTTTGGGTGGGTGCTGTGAATAACACATTTCCCAATAAAAAATGTTAGCATGCTAAAGAAACACATATTAAGAAATAAAGTATGTAACTTTAATTGTAATACTTTTAAAAACTCTCATATTGGTAAATAATAGTTTTGTGTAATCAAAGCTAGCAATATGTGCAACATTAAGCAGGGGCAAAAGGGCCCCAAAAAACCTTAAAATTAATTTTGTTTTGGATGTTAACAACTGGATACAAAGATGATATAAATTGCATAAATCGAATAATATCCAGTAAGTGTAACACAAAAAGAAAGAGAGGAGTGATCATCTTTAAAATAGTAAAATATGCTCATTCTAATTCCACTATATTTGCTATTACAATCATACTAAAAGAGGCGCCAGATCATAGGCCAGCTACAGAGGTCTGGGTTTGTTTTGTTTTTTCCTTTCTCAATTGATAACTTTGGTACTCTTGGGAGAACTATTAAGAATCGTATTTCTAAAAGAAAACAAGAAGGACCCTACAGAAAAGAAACAAATATGACTAGAAGGCAAGAGGGTCTGATTTATGAGGAAAGATTAAAGGACTTAAGCTGCACAGCTTGGCTAAGTGATGACAAAGGAGAGTATGATAACAGTCTACAAATATTTGAAAAGCATATACCAAGGAGGGAGGATTTGATATTTATCTTGGTACAAAGTTGTTCAACTGGCTGTGAATGGTTGATGTTAAGGAGAAGAAAACTCAGGCTATCAAGGAAACTTCCTGGTAGAAATGTATGAAATCAATGGACTCATTCCCTAAGAAATAATGTCAACTTCACTAGCTGCTTGAAACAAAAATTTGGCCCACACTAGAAGACCCACAGGAAAAGAAAAGCTTTCTTTGATGGGGAGAAAATATTATAATTAAGTTTTGTTCATTTGTTTTATTCCTGTGAATTAACAGATTCTGAGACAATCTCTAAGACATTTCTGAAATTTAAACCACTCCATTTATGAATAAAAATTTTAAAACAATAACAATTATTAATACTAAGTAGTAATGCTCTTACCATCTTTTTCCTGTTTTTTATTTTGTTTTTGTTGTTTTTTGTGGTTGTTTGCTTTTATATTTTGAACTATTTAAAACTTTTTAAAAGATATAGAGAAAAAAATAATAAATACCCACTTACCATCCTGATTAAGACTGAGACGTTTCCAATACTAAAGCAGCCTTGCCTAATCTCATTCCCTTCTTCTCCCACAAGAAATAATGTTCTGGGCTTGGTTTAGATCATTTCTACTCAAACATTAAAAAATTTACCTAGTATGTAAATGTTCTTAATATTATACTGCTCTTTAAAACTGGTACCATATATTATGTATCCTTGTATTTTCAATGTGCTTTTTTCACTCAACTTTAGGTTTTTGAGATAACCCTAATTTGATTATTATAACTATCATTCATTCGCTCATACCCAAAGCAGTATAGCACTCCATTGTATAAATGTATAAAAACTTATTTCCAATTATATCATAATGATCGTTTAGATTATTTTCGAGTATTCTGCAATTATAAACCATGTCACAGTGAACATCCTCATACACACCTCCTTGTGCACAATGTGAAGGTTTCTTTAGGAATACAGTCATGAAGTGTGTAAATCTTCAACTTCACTAGATATTGTCCCTTCTACTCTATATGAGAGTTCCTTTGGTCCATATTCCTGTCAACAGTGTGTCTTTAGACATTTTAATTATTGCTAATGTAATATACGTGAGACAATCACACATTAGGGTTTTAATTTTCATTTCCCTGATTAATATTTAGATTGAGCACTTTTTTATTGGCAAGGGGTGGTATTCAACATACGTTATGGACACTGGTCCACCAGAATGCCAGCTAGCACTGTTAGTCATTCTTTGTTTATCCTGAATTAATTGCCTCTTCATATACTTTGCTATAATTCTGTTGCGTTGTCTTTTCATTATTGACTTGAATTCTATACATATTCGGGAACAGTGCTGTCCAATAGAGCTTTCTGTTATGATGGAAATGTTCTGTATCTTTCCTGTCCAATACAGTAAGCACTTGAAATGTAGCTAACGTGACTGAGCAACTAAATTTTTTACTTTACTTAATTAATAGTCACATGTGGCTAGCAGCTACAATATTTTACAACATAGTAATAGATATTAATTCTCTGTCATGCAGTGCCTCTCAATTTACAATGGGGGTTACATTCCAATAAAACCATTACAATTGGAAAATATTGTAAGTCAAAAATGCATTTAATATACCCAACTTACTGAACATTATAACTTAGCCTAGCCTACCTTAAACGTGCTTGGAACATTTACATTAGGTTACAGTAGGGCAAAATCATCTAACACAAAGCTTATTTTATAATGAAGTGTTAAATAACTCATAATTTATTAAATATTGTATTGAAAGTGAGAAGCGGAATGGTTGTATGGGTAGTCGAAGTACAGTTTCTACTGAATGCATATCTCTTTCACACCATCACAAAGTTGAAAAATTGTAAGTCAAACCGTTTTAAGCCAGGGACCAACTGTATATAATTTATAAATACCCAGTTATGCTTTACATATTTCACATATATTTGCTTTTGTGTCCTTTTTTTCATAATTAACATTTCTCTATATCATTAAAAGAGCCTTTTAATAAATAATATTTAGCCACACAAAAGTGCAATAAATTATGTAACCATTTCTTTGATATTAGTCATTTAGGTTACATATAGTTTCTCACTGTAATCAATAAAAATTTTGTGCATAATTTTCTGTCCGCATTTTCTATTTTATTTCACTATGAAATTTACCTATTTTTATTTTTATTTCTATTTTTATTTCACTATGAAATAAAAATAGATTCAAGGCCGGGCACGGTGGCTCACGCCTGTAATCCCAACCCTTTGGAAGGCCGAGGTAGGCAGATCACCTGAGGTCAGGAGTTCGAGACCAACCTGGCCAACATGACAAAACCCCGTCTCTACTAAAAATACAAAAATTAGCCAAGTGTGGCGGCGCACGCCTGTAATCCCAGCTACTCGGGAAGCTGAGGCAGGAGAATCACTTGAACACTGGAGACACAGGTTGCAATGAGCCATATCACGCCACTGCACTCCAACCTGGGTGACAGAGCAAGGCTCCATCTCAAAAAAAAGAAAAAAAAGATTCACACAAAATCCATACAAAAGTAGAATTAGTAGGAAAGGATATAAATACTTTAAAGACTCTTGGTGCAGATCTTCCAAACATTTTCCAAAAATTCATTCTGCCTTCAGCAAGATATGAAAGAGTTTATCTCATCCTACCTTCACCAACTTCCCAATAATTTTTAAATATTTCATAGTTTCATATTGTAAAATGTTATCTTAATTTTTGTTTATTTGGTACTCCTTTCTTCGTGCATTTATTAGCTTTTTCTTTCTACTGTGAATCATCTATTCACATCTACTACTTATTTTGGTCTTCATATTTTCATAGGATTTTTTATGTACTATGGATATAATTTTATTGTCATGTTTGCTGAAGATATTTCCCCCAGTTTTTCCTTTGACTTCAAATTTTGCATATGATGCTTTTGATATGAAGAAGTTTCCAATGTCTGTGTTTTTCTTTTTCCTGTGAAATTCCTTAAACTGCTTTTATGCTTAGAAAGTAAATAACTCCTTCCAGAAGTGGGGTAGATATATATATATACACATATTTCCTCCTAAGTATTATTTTTATATTTAATTGTTTATATGAAATTCACATAAGTTGTGAGGTATAGAAATTTTTTTGCAAAATGGTCAATTTTTCTAACAGCCCCTGAATAATTTTATTTATATAGTACTCCACCTTTCTCCAAAAAGGACACAGAAAAATATTTTCTTCCTTCATTTGTTGTAATTTCTGTTTGGTCATATGCTAAAACCTTATAAATACTAGGGTCTTTTGTCAGGCACCTAATCTCTGCTGCAGATTTGTTCTATCTACAGTTGACTCAGTATCATGTCATAATATTTTGATATGTGGCAGACAAATCCCGTTTTCACTCTTCTTGTTTACATTTCTCTTAACTATTACTTCCTGTATATTCTTCTAGATTAAGCTCATAACATATTCATCTCCAAAAATTAATTACCCACTCAAATTTTCATTAGAATATAAAATGTCTAAATTAATTTAGGAAGAATTGGAATATTTATAATATCTAGCATTCCTATCCAGGCACATGGTATGTCATTTCACTTGTAGTTTTCTTTTATGCCTGTATTTTTTTTCCAAATAGGCAGTATGCTTCTCTTATTATAACCATTCCTGAATATTTTGCATTTCTTCTGGCTCATGCCATTTAAATTTTACAATCTTCTACCTTTCTTGTCTTCCACAAAGGCTGTTGCTACCTATCTCAATAAATCTGTGAGAAAATTAAGTCCTACAGAAAATGATTTGAACAACCATTTTTCAATTCTCTCAAGGATGGTGCTTAATCAATACCATTCTAAACACTCATGCACGAAAGAGTTTATTCCTTATATTCAGTGGGTGTCTTAGGGCATTACGGCTATATTCTCTCTAGAAAACCTGGTTGAGAATAGCTAGGACTTTCTTTTAAGTTCCTCAAACTCCTACTTTCTTTCCATGATTTTTGCCACAGCACATGACCTACACTACCATTCCTGAGAGAAATGCAAAACTACCAAACAGAAGCTACCTCAACTTTCTGCCACAAAAATCTACAAATCTACTTGCATCCCAGCTTACCCTTTCTCTTTCTAGTTTTAGTGGAAGAACTGCTCCTCCTCACTAGGGCCAATTCCTCTACTCTGGCCTCCTCAGTGACCTTGTGCTCTCAACTTTCCTTTCTTTAATATTTTCAGTCTTCATTCTTTACTGTATCTGTTTTATTAGCATTAGACATTAGTCTAATCATCCTTCAAAACTAAATTCCAAAAAATTAGCTGGGTGTGGTGGTGTGTGCCTGTAGTCCCAGCTACTTGGGAAGCTGAGGTGGGAGGATCACTTGAGCCCAGGAGGTTGAGGCTGCAGTGAGTCAAGATTGTGCCACTGCACACCAGCCTGGGTGACAGAGTGAGACCCTGTCTCAAAAACAAAAACAAAAAATCCAAAATCCCAAGTCCTTTTCCAATTATCACCCTGAACTTGACTAAATGTTCTACATTCAATGCTACTTCCCACTCATTTCACAAACCAAACCCCAGCTCACCACTGAAAAGGCTCTCCCTGAAATCATTAGTTATCTCCACTTAACTAATTCCATGGATCCTTTCCACTCCTTATCTTGATGACTTTTCAGCACCATCTGAGCATTCCCTTCTGTAGGGAGCATTTTTTCCTCCTGAATCCTGTGACACTGTGTTCTCCTCCTTCTCTTCCTACCACTCTAGACTCTCCTCTGTTATCTCGCCGACTCTTCCTCTCTCTAACTTTTCACAACTTTTTTTTGGTAACCTCTTGTCTTCTCATTCGTTTTTTCCCTAAGCAATTTTATCCATTACCATGGCTTCAATCACCATCAAACCAAATCTTGAAGTCCTCCTTCCCAATCACATATATCCAACTTCCCACTTAAAATTTGTGTTAAATGTTTCACAAACACATCAAATATGACAAGTCCCAAATTAAACCCCTTATCTTTTTACTCTTTCTGCCTGCTTCTCCTTCAATATTTCCCAACTAAAATCAGTTACTTCTCTCCATCCCTAGCGCTATTATTCTGGTCCAGATCTTCTCTTACCCAGACTATCCAGATAGCCTCCAATGGATCTACTGGCTTCCTGCCTTACATTCTTCTAATGTATTCTCCATGTCATGGTCAGAATGAGTTTTATAAAACACAAGTCTGATGGCATAATTCCCCTTTAGTGGCTTCCCATTACAGAATTCTTAACCTAATGAGACTACCCACAATCCAGCCTCTACCTATTGTATTACTCTCTACCTCATTCTACACTATAGCTATGCAGAATTTTTTTTATTTCTTCTACAACATGATACACCACTTGCTTGCCTTCACATATGCCAGTAGTTGACATTTGGCAATGTCAGAGATGTTTATGGTTGTCACGACAAGGGGGTGGGGGTCTGCTACTGGAATGTAATGGGTAGAGGCCAGAGATGCTGTGATACTACTAAGCATCCTACAATATACTTGATATCTTCCATAAACATTATTATCTGAACCACAATTTCCATAGTATGGAGGCTGAGAAACCCTGGCCTATGCTATTCCATCTGTCTTAACCACTCTTCTTCCCTCTTCCCCTACTCCACTCCTCCTCCAAACTACCACTATATTCTCAGTTATTTCCTTAATATCACTTCCTGTGTAAAATGTCCTTAATTCCCTAAACCTAGTTACTCCCATGACACCCTCTAGATTTTCTTATAATTACTTGTTCAAGATATGCTTTCCTGCTATACTGTAAAGCTCTGGAGGGGCAGGACCAAATCTCTTCATTCACCATTTTGTCTCCTAGTACCTGTAATATAATACATCTGTTAATTAATATCTTGACCATGGGTTTAAAAAAATAGAATCTTTCTCTGACCTCTTAAAAAAGCAAATACATCTCTCAGCATCATTTTTCTTAGCTGTAAATATACTGACACCATACCTCACAGTTATGAATGTTCAAATGAACTGACATATATGAAGATTTGCACTGAAAGTCATGTCTGAGCACACCAATGATGGTTGGTCGCCCTAAATACAATTTTTTTTTTTTTTTTTGAGATAGGGTCTCACACTGTTGCCTGGGCTAGAGTACAGTGGCACAATCATGGCTCACTGCAACCTCCCCGCCTCTTGGACTCAAGTGATTCTGCTGCCTCAGCCTCCTGAGTAGCTGGGATTACAGGCATATACCACCATGCCCAACTAATTTTTTGTATTTTTAATAGAGACAAGGTTTTGCTATGTTGGCCAGGCTGGTCTTGAACTCCTGGGCTCAAGTGATCCACCCACCTCAGCCTCCCAAAGAAAATAATTTTTTTAAATTTCAATTGTGTTATGAAAATATTTTATTATCATTTTAAACATATTTGGAGTAGTTCTGAGCCTTTAGAAAACTCTTAGTTGTGTTAATTTCTATAATCATCAAAGTAATGGTACACTATTATTGCCTTCAGGTATCCACAGAAAATGGTTAGGCTATAGAGCTTAATCAGAATATTTTAATTTTAGTAACAAAATCTACAACAGTATTTGTAGTGTCCTCTTCTAAGGAGGAAAAAGTAGACTTGAGAAATATTTTTCTTTTATTCCTTGAAACAAGGCTTGCCATTTATCGGCAGAGGGCTTGCTAATACCACCAGCCTCATCAAACTAGTAGAAAGAACACCTGAGAGAAATTACTTAAATTCCCTATTGACATAAATTTTACTCAACCAAAGTGTATCTCTAAGTCAATATTTTTGCAGTTTCACAATTGTTTATCTAATAAAGAGCTATTATTTCATTGATAAAAAGAGCAATCTGGAGGATTTGTATTATGTAATTAGCCATTAACTGTATTAAAAGCACTGGTGGAAAGAAATTGGCCATTTAGTGGGTTGGGGGCCTTATATTATTTCTTAAAATATGCTTGCATCATTTCACCAAACTAATGGAGTTACACTTTACCTCAGGTCCAGATTTACTACACAACACATTGTCATGTGCCCTTAGCTTGGCAGCACCTCTTCTTAATGATTAGTTAACTTGAGAATAATGAAGGCCTTATCATTTGTCTAATTAGCCATGCAGTCCCTAATGGTAGTCTAACTCATTTAGATAAAGTCTGTTCTTGAAGGAGGGGGTGGAGAGGAAGCCTAGGGAGAAAGATTGTGTACACGTGTGTACGTACGTGTGTGTGTGTGTGTGTACACAAAGTAGTAAAACAAACCATAGTGTAGCATAGCATTTGGGCTCCTTGATAACTAATAAATGTTTTGCTAAATGGGTGCAGTCCAAAGACCAATTCTTTCCATATCCTCAGCTTAAGCTTTTTGTTTATATTTAAGTGAAAACTTTTTGGATAAATGATAGTGGTTTTTTTTTTACAGTCCTGTAAGTATCTGATATTAGGTAAAGATAACTAAAAATGTATCTCTCCTAGGTTAACTGAAAGTTGTTTGGTAGATCCATGCAAAGATTCATTTGTTGTCCCAAATCTAATTGAGCTGTATCTGAAGTCCTTCGTCAAGGAATTCCTAATAAATAACATTTATTTCTACATTCACCAAAGGGAATAATTAACATGTATTGCTCAGCTTGTAAGACATATTATAGCAGATGTAAAATACAGATGAAAATAATTCTTACCTCATTCTTTAGCTTGCTTCCAGAAAACCTTAAAAAATTAGTACATTTTCCATTAGTTCAAACAAAATTACAGCTATGGCATTCAATGATATGTAGACAACCTAAAGAAGCAGTAATTTCATACCATGATTAGGGAAATAAGCTGGAGAAATTTGCTTTTTTTAAAGAACTCAAGCATCTTTCTCAACTTACTAAAACAAAATAAGTTCTTTAGAAAAAAAGTAAATGAATAATATTTTTAAAAGTCAGGTGAGATTTGAGACAAGTAAAGGACACTCACTATTAAACATTTGTGTGTGTTCCAGCCTATATTTACATTTTATAGTGGGGTGGTGGCTAGTAAGCAGCCTTATGTTCCTTGTAATATCTAAATTTATCTTAGTATGACTCAGTGACTAAACTTTTTTTTTCCACAAGATACTTTACTTTTAAAAACAATTTCTTCTTTTAAGAGCTAAGAGCAGTTCTTGGTAAATCATACCATAAAGCAATCGCAGATACAGATCTAATTATTCAGAGTTTCAGTTTAAAAAATGAATGATGTGTTATCACTGGTTTCATTAGATGTAACCTCACTTACTAATATCCCCATGATAGTTAACAGTGGCTTACAGCAATGTGCTGTTTATTTTCATTCATGTTTTACCTTTCATAGAAACCCAAACAGGTCAGTAATTTCACCTTCATAAGGTAAGATGATGGTCAAAGTATATGTGATTAGAGATTATTACAATAAACTTTCTATCTTGGTAAAGTACTAGTCAAGCACATAGATCTTTAAAACAGGTTGTCTCAGAAAAAAGTTACATTTACATTTACTGCCTTTATTTTATTGAATCCAACCTGAAAATAGACTTTGCTTTATTAGTAAATACTAATTTAAAAGCAATTCTGCTTCCTTGATTTCTTCTCTTCATCTCTCTGGAACACTAGTTCACAATTAATTTCTCACTAATTATGACAAGTTATATAATTTTCCCAGTAATCTAGATTATATAATCATCCATACAAAGCGGACATTAAGGTCTGATGCTTAAATGGAAACATCTTGATAAGCAAAATTAAGAAATCATTTTATTCAATAGGTATCATGCATATTTAAAGTACCACAGAGAATTTGTCTTGAAGATGGTGTAACTCTACCTTGTCAAGCCCTTTCCAGAATAAACGGAGTGGTAATATGCACTGCTCTCTTTGATGCCAATCCCATAGTAATGATACCTAGAGCAAAGACAGGAACCAGCTCTGTGTTAATGAAGGAGATTTTTGAAGGGGAAAAAGAGACTAAGGTATAACTGAAATAACCATGAATAAGAACTGCAAACCATGATGACCTTTCTTTTCTGACATTTTTCAGGTAGGTAGCATCTTAATGTGCTACATCCCTCTTTGATAGTCACTACTCCTACTTATTGTTGTTATTTCTGACTCTAGGCCTGAAAAAGATAGGAGAATTACCTACTGACAATCCTCTTACGTCCCCTAAAACATTAGGTTCCAAATCCCAAGAACGTATAAATGTAGGCATTGGCTCTAAGTATATGTACTGTATGTATTTACAAATTGAGTGATTCAACATGAATTTAGTCAACTGGACAAGAAAATGCTATGGTATTCTTTACCATATGTGTAGGGAAGACCAATCTCACGCATGGGAATATGTATGAAGCATGTGACCCTTTACACATTATTTTCCTCATGAGGAATCAAAAGTCCAATTCACTATTATTTTCACTTCAAAATTTCATGCAACAATGGGGAGAAGGCTGTGTTGCAAATCAATGAAAATGACATGTGGAAAGTAACAGTGCCATAGATAATTTGTTTTAAATACGCCAATGGATCATGAGACACAATACAAGTATAACAACTCACTGATTCTCAAATTATAGCTCATTCTCCTAAGCCACAAACTCTTGACATATTACACACCCATATACAAGCACTACAAATATTATACACATTCTAGTGGAATAGTGGGCATTTAGTGAGGATAGCCAGAGTCCTCTAGCATCTGCTTTCTGTGGTCAGTCACCACTCTCCACCATCCGTCCCCCATGAAGCACCACTACCTACTGTCTACCAACTCCTTCAATTTGCGTTCATCTAAGATCAGGAAAGGAACGAAAAAAAGGGAATGAGGGGATTTCCAGTGGACTTCAGCCTAATTATATTTTAAAACGTTGTTTCTGAGCATCACCATCTGAGTTTAAAGTGGATCCTTTAAACTGAGGAGCCACCATCTGAATCCTCAGTTCATCCATCTGGTTGAATGGATGAATCTTCAGTTCATCCATCTGGTTGAATGGATGAATCTTCAGTTCATCCATCTGGTTGAATGGATGAATCTTCAGTTCATCCATCTGGTTGAATGGATGAATCTTCAGTTCATCCATCTGGTTGAATGGATGAATCTTCAGTTCATCCATCTGGTTGAATGGATGAATCTTCAGTTCATCCATCAAGGGCCCTATCTCTGGCCTCAGCAATAAAGAACTACTTGGCCAAGAAGTTCCACTCCTAAGCATTTTCAGGATCCAGGACAGGAGTACAAATGGAAGCCTACATACCATATGAATAGCTATTTGAAAACTGTAAATCGAGCTAACAAACAGCTAACAAAAATATTCCTGTCCTCTTACATTGACAAGTTACCTCCATAATGATCTAGTAGGTAAATATGAATTTAGCATTCTTAGACTCCTGGAGTTCCATATGGGAACATGGTGGTGGGGAAAGACCCACTTTCACCCCATTTTTCAGCTCTGGCTCCTTGGTTCACTGTGAGGGAACTGGATTGCACATCCAAGATCCAGCTGCATCTGCATCACCTACTAACAACTACCCCCTGGCCACACCTCAGTCTAGTGTTATGAACACTAGTGAAGCAATGTGGCCTTCTGAGGATGGACTTGGGACATGCCCAATACAGGCCCAAGAAGTGGGCCTGGGGGAGTTTGAACAGGGAATTCCAGGGCCCCAGGGACCCAGAAGTGGGATGTGGTTTTTGGATGAACACATTCACTCAGGCTATAGACTCCCTGCCTCATGGGAGGACAGCAGCTGGAGGACAGCCAGAATGAGCCCCACAAAGTGGGAGGCCCAGAAATGGCTTCTCTCTTCTCAGGTGCTAAGGGCAGGACTGTGGCAGCAAACTTGCCTCTATTGATTCAAGGTCATTTGAGATGAAGGAAAAAAGATTTTTAAACATCAAAACTACAACAGCAGCAACAAATATTATAACTAATGTTTTCAGAAAGAGTTGTTATATTTGGGAAACAATAATATATGGTGGTCAAGGTAAATGAAGATATTTTATGATTCTGGAAGACTGGGAAGATGTTTTCAAGTCCTCAATTTTAGTAAACATATAATTACAGTCTGTTAACCTGAAAAAAGGACCATCATAACTGCTCATTTTTACAGTACAGAAAAAGAAATCCTATGGTAGATTAAAAAAAGAACCTCTAAGGTATAATGGAACAAAGGGAGAAATGAAGGAAATGGAAAACGTAATGGAAACTTCAAAATACTAAACTGAGTATGTCTCTAATTAGAAACGAAAAGAAAGAAGCTTACTTAAGTCATAAAGACTTTACCAAAGGAGCTGTATTAATAGATATAGGTAAGGGAAATATTTAAAACTGTGAAAAAATTAGCAGATTTAAATGATAGTCACATATATTAGTAGAATTAGTTAATAAGCCAGAGTCTGAAATAATTACTAATATTTCATTTGTTAGATTTTAGAACTAAGATACCAAAAGAAATGTTTATATATTAGAAGAAATAAATCAAGTAATGTTTGAAAACAGAGATCCATTAGAATGGAACGATGTTGTAATTTCATGTTCTTTTTGCAAAGCTTGCTGTTTGTTCCATAAGCTTTATAGTTTAAATACATTTTAGCCACTTGCTAAAGCAATACATGTTAAACGTTGGCTTAAAAATTGATAAACTTCTTTTATTATAACTTCAATTTTCTTGTTTCTCAACTCTAATCCTCTTTTCAGTGTGGTAAAATGGTTTGCCATGCAGATTGAGAACAAACTACACTGTCTTCACAGGTGGTACACAAAAATCACAAGACAAGTCAAAGGGATGACCATTAGTTCAATAAATGTTAGAGCAGATACTGTGCCCTGACCACTGTGCTAGTTGTCAGTACAATGATGAACAAAACAGACATTGAAAATCTGATCAGGAATATTCATGTTTCCAAATTCCTCCATAGTCTATGGCCTCCTGATGCCTGCTGTCATGGAAAAGTGACTACACTGACCAGCACTGAGGCACATTTTACTTGCAGTTTTTAAAACCATTTGATATTCACATTTTTAAAAAATTGCTACATTTTAAGACTAAATAAATTCTAACTAATACAGATGTGTAACTTTTTTCTTATGACTTTTAAGGATAGAATGTTTTATTATGCAATTTATTTGTTTCTTATTGTTATAAATGATTATATTATTTGGCCCCCTTATTCCCATCCCCAGTCATTAGGACAGAATATCTTTACAAATAGAAATATTTAATGCCTCTACCTACATCCAAAATATTTATATTCTGAAGGTAACTATTTTATATATACTCAAAAAAAGGTGCTTTTTAATTAATATATGTATTTTATGTATAAGTCAAATGTAAATAACACTATAAACCCATAAACAAACTGACACCTGAATAAAATGACTTGGTCAGCTACATTCAGCTCTACAAGAGAGAAATGGCATGTCCTTTTCTTATTAGCAATGCCTTAGATTTTAGATATGTTGATGTAGCTGAGCATATTCTATCAATACAATCTTATATACATGCCAGGAGATAGAGAACCAGTGAAAGAGTACACTCTTTTTTTTCCTACATGTATTCAGTGCTTACTGTGTGCTATGTGCTGAGGATTGAAAGAGAGGTAGAGGAGAGTCTCTGGAGGAGTTGACAGTCTTGTGAGGGAACAAATAATGCAAAGAGAGAATTGTAATACCAAATTAGTATTTGCTGCCATTGAAGCAGGTGATAGTGAGTCATGATAGAAATAGTTACCATTTTTGATCATCTATTACATGCAAAGAATTGTATGTGTACATGATCTCAAATTTTCACAGCAGCTGGCAAGTAGAGCATCATCCCCATTCCAAAACAGACATTCAAAAATTATGATTTGTTTAAAAATGTTATGGGTTTGAAGGCAAAATTTAAACCCATGATTCCACAAACCATACTGCCTCCACACTCAAGATGCAAAAGATATCTCTCTTTTGTATCGCAATTTTATTTACAATTAGAAAGTTCTAGTGAAATACAGTTCAAATATGTCTGCATTCACACACACACACTCTTTATTCTTGTTTGGCAGGAGTAATGTAAGCATAGATAACTAACATGAATTATTAAGACCCACACCACTGATCTGGATGTTTCATATTTGACATTCCATATATAAACTCCCAGAATGTAAGCTCCCTGTAATAGGAAATTAATAAACATTTATTAGATAAATGAATGAATAACTTGAAAAATGAAAAATGTGTCACAAAACCATAAAAAAATTTGGCAATTAAGAGATTTCATATAATATCATATACTTAAACATATCACCACAATTTAAAATTTGGTAGAAATTAAAGAATCTCTTATCTAACATGATGTAAGAAAGTCTACTAACTCCTTTAACCCTATCACAAGTACTGTAGAAACTTGACTATTACTATCATGATGACTTGCTCTTCATAAATAGCTTGCCATAGCCGTGGTGGTGCCTTTGGTTTCTTGAACTCTCCATTGGGAATACCCTTCTTCCATCAGGTCCTCATTTCTTAATCATACTTTAAGGCATATTTTAACACATGAAGCTTTGCCTGATATCTCAGGCAAAACTCCTGAATTCCCCTGAACTCCTCCCTTGGTCATTTACCCTATACAGCTTTGTCCTTGTATCATTGGCATTTGTATACATGGCTTACCTCCCATACTAAACCCTAAGGTTTAGAGGACGAGAATTTTATCTTTCCCTTCACTGTATTCCTCATTAAAAATTACTACGAAGAAAAATCCTCATACATTTACTGGTTAAATCAATGTGTTCTTCTAGGAATTTAGAAAACAATAAAACAAATTTTCTTAAAGCTGATAGTTTTCAATAACCACCTTCTGACACTGCATTTCCAGGTCATCAGTAAAACATTGACATTGAACAAAAGTTGCATACATAAACAATATATACAAAGGGCATGAAATTGGCGTACTTTGGTGGAAAGACTGTTGCTAGCAATACAAACCTCAGTATTTTGCAATGACCACTGTAATGCTTTAGCACATTTCATACCCAGTTTCTTCTGGAGCCAACAAAATAACCTCTCCCCTTTAATCTTCCTTTTAGTCTAACTAGGTACATGTTGTCATCTGAGTGATTTAGTGTCTCTGAGAACAGAGAAGAGATAATAAATGAGCAGCTTTCTGTCTTCCTAGTCACTAAAGATAAACCTCATAAAACTGGGGAGAGAGAGTTCATGCAAAGTGTACATAAATTTTTCATCTCACTCGCAATATTTTATAGCATTATTTTGTGGTTAATAGACGACCCTAAAATAAATCTTGCTAGGGAGTATTTACCATGCATACTGTAATATAACAAGAAGATATGCTGGTGTATGTTAAATAAAAAGTGATGTTTGTCTCACTGTGGAAGAAATAGTTGTTTAAATTTATATAACACTACCTGATGCTTATCCTGTAGGTTACTCTGAATAAAGATTCCCAAACATTTCACAGTTCCTTCTCCCTATATGATTATTATCCATTTCTATTAAAGAAGATATATGATAAATGCTCAAAAATCCTGGGGATGATTAGCTAATTTCTCCAAGAAAATGTGTCATGAAAGCAGCTTCTGTGATTATCTAAGAAAACTGTGTTCATTTATTAGCAACTTTCCTCAATCTTATGTCAAATGACAGATCTGATTTAAAATTTACGAAAAAAGAATAACAATTAATGCTTGTAGCCACATTTTAATGTGAACATGTTATAAAATATAACAGACTTTTAATACAACAAATGAAATTATTGCTGTTCTTTTTTACTACTAAAATATTTACTTTGTGCCTAATACTTTTCTTCATTTACTGAGCAATTTGTACTTGCATCTATATTTCTTCTTTTCCATTTCAGTCTTTATATAGAATTCCTGAAACATATGTTCCCACTGAGCTAGTAGCCCTGATGTTAGTTTACACTACACAAATGATAACTGATAAGGAAATGATGGGATTAAGCTGTTCAGGGACTTGCAATAACTTGCTATGATAAGAGCAGCTGCCATATCAGTTTTATTAACCCACTAAATCACTACTAATAAATAAGATAATAGCTTTTGTCCATCATGTCTGAAAACCAAGATTTGGCTGATCAAAGTCTACAAAAAATTAAAATGTAACTTAAAATCAAACAGTCTACCATGTGCGTAAAATCTATTTGTGAGCTCAATTTGTTCTCCTTTACTTAGCCAAGCCATTCTGAGCAAGGGTAGGATACAAGGTTTTTGCTTATCATTGTATCCGAGGGCCTAGTTAGCAATGGGACCCTCAGTAAAATGCTTATTAAATAATTAAGATGAATAGCGAAAGTTCTTTGCCAGCAGGTACCCTATTTTACAATTCTTTGCATCTCAAAAACTCTTTAGCATCACGCTTTGTACATCAATGTCAGTAGGAATTGACTGATTATTCTCAATGCATTCATAACCATCAAATATGCAAGAATTATTCATTATTATAGAACTTTGTTTCATTTTTTATTTATTCAAAACCTCAATTAAAAAATGTCACACATAATAAAACCAGGTGTATACTTTTGGAATTGGTAGTAAAACTAAAGGGAAGAAAAGAAGAAACATGAAAGTAAAGTCAATTTTTATCTTGGTATTGGGAATGTACAGTGTCTGCCGTTGGGGTTGCTGGTTTTCTTGGCTGGCAGGGGATGGTAAGCGTGAAGGAACTGGATAGAGAGCTGAGCTGCTAATGGACCTGCAAACTGACTGGCTTTGTCCCCAAAGCACACTTGTTAGGTGCCCTAGAGTGACGCTTCCTGACCCCAGCAGTGGCCTCTCATGTGGAATGTTGAACTTGCCACTGAAAACAAATTATTCCATTTTTAATTGTTCCTAATTTTGACAGTGGATGATATCTGGCCCTACATAGTGATCCTGTCTGTTTAGATTTTTTTGTTTTATTATTTTTTTATTTTTGCTTTGTTTTGTTATGTTTTGAGATGGATTCTTGCTCGGTCGCCAGGCTGGAGTGCAGTGGTGCGATCTCAGCTCACTGCAACCTCCGCCTCTCGGGTTCAAGCGATTCTCCTGCCTCAGCTTCCTGAGTAGCTGGGACTACAGGTGCGCACCACCACGCCCAGCTAATTTTTGTATTTTTAGTAAAAACAGGGTTTCACCATGTTGGCCAGGATGGTCTCAATCTCTTGACCTCGTGATCCTCCTGTCTCAGCCTCCCAAAGTGCTGGGATTACAGGTGTGAGCCACCACATCCAGCCTATTTTTTTTTGTTTTAATATATCTGTTTTAAATATTTTATCTCTTCCATTTAATTGAATAAATTTTGGGCTCATTTTATACAGTCAAACTTTTTCATCTTTCACTTTTCAGTGAGGGAAAGAAGTAGCACATGCACAAATGTGAGAATTGTGAAGACATTACAGTAATTAATAGCCAGTTATTTCAAAACTTAGGAAAATAGAACTTGAAAATAGACACCACATTCATTCATGATTTTTAGGCCCTACTAATCATCTCTTTGTCACAAAGATTAGTGTTTTCCAAACTTTAGAGAGTGACATTGCTTCATGAACCTCAAAGACATCTAAGAACAATTTTTAAAAAGAGGGTGCTATCTCATGCCCAGAGTACAGGAGAACCTTTTGAGTCAATCATAATCTAAAATAAATTCTGATAGTCCCCAGTGAGATGACTGGACATACTCTAGGTATCCTATAATAATTTGGCACAAACTGAGAACTCATTTTTTTAAGTAATCATCATCAGAACAGTTTCACAATGTTTGTATGTATTAGTATGCAATCCAAGGAAGTTAAAATAAATATCACATTTATTTATATTTTTTAAATAATTCAATAAATATTTAGTAATACTATGCTAAAAGTACTGTATTAAACACTACAATAACAATAAAATATGTTTTGCAAAATTACTAGTAAAATTCGGAGAAATTATGATTCCCTGATTTTCTAAGGTATACTTACTTTATATTTCTGTCTTTCATTCAGTTGTTCATATTTCCATAGAAACATAAAAATATTTTTATAAAATGTAAGTTTATGAAATAATAAACAGCCATTAGAAATGTTTGCAAAGATAATATATAACAGAGACATGTTTAGGACTAAAATTAAAAGGCAGAAAATAAAATTGTGTTTGTGCTACAAATTTGCTGTTATATAAAACCCAAATACCTCTAAATTAAATGTCTTACAGTTGTGGCGTGGTAAAGTGTTGTTTGTTCTCTGAAGAAGAATCTAATATGTTAATAAAGTTTAAGAACTGTTAGATCTGTTAAAAAAACTTAATAAAACTTATATGTCAAAAATCAAACATTCAATTGAACAATTATTGGTTGATACGATTGATATTGGAAAAAAAGTAGTAGGCTTCCCTACTTTTACTAGCAGATAAAACATAAACTTTAGAGTCAGATATACTTTGATTCAAATGCCAACATTGTTATTATGTATTATCTATGTGGCCTTGGGCAAGCCAATAACCTTTGAAATGCAATTTCCTCATTTGTAATACAGTAATTCCTATCTTCTATCATTATTGCAAGGATTAGAGATGAGTGCATGTATCTGTGTATGTGTGTAGTACTCAATAAATAATAACTTTTAATTGTATTGCAGATATTTTATATTGAGTCATTAATTTTTTATTAAGGATAGTGGGGTTGAAAGCATATTCACTACCATATTCATTCCTATACTTTATCTCATTTAACTCTCACAACAATCCTATAAGGTATTGTATACCCACTTTACTGGTGAAAAGCTGAATAACCCTACAATAAATCACTGGCTGGAAAGCTGGTGTCACACAGCTATACATGGAAACATCAGACTCGTGTTTAAAGTTGTCCAACTTTAAAGCCTATTTCCCTAACCATTAGGCTATACTGCCTTTTGATATTCTATCTTCCAAGATAAAAGCTAAGGATATTTCTTGGAAATAAAGGCAGAAACATACCTAGCTAAGAATAATTATATCAAAAAAATTACTATTTACAAGATATACAAACTACATTTTGCTATATTTTTTACCATATGTAGTTTAAATATGGAAAATTAATTTTTCTCTATGATATAAAGATATCAAAAAAAGTCATGTCACAAAAATCAAATGGCATATCAGCACAGCAGAAAAAAATATTCAAATTGTTAATGCCTTGCTGTTGGGCACATCTATGGCTCTTGGATTCAAATAAATTGCCCAAAGTCACCCCATGTTGTTACATCAACCTAAGTACTAGAGCCCCACTGTGACACAATGGACAGGGTTAATGATTCATCCCTAATCCTAAAGGCTCCTTCAAAGATTAATTGACTTTCCCTGCAGCCTGCCAGCCCACCCTCTTGTAGATCCTGTCAAGAGGGTTTCTCTTCATTGCTCTGCCTCTTTTCCCCCTATTTACTTTAAACACTATCTGATCTTTCCTCAACCTACACAATTCAGTAGGAATCAAATTCAGTAGAAATCAGTCAGTTAAACTGATCAAACTTTGAAATAAAGTTGACTTGGTTAGAAGGAAGGGATCCATTTTGCCTTTTTGAATCTGGCACTTTATTTATTCTTTCCAGGCCACAATCATGTTAACATTAATTGCAATCAATTAAATAAGTATTAATTGATAATCTATTATGTATCGACCAACAGAAAGAACATAAAAGTGAATGAGACAAAGTTTCTGTCCTCAAAATATGTATTATCTGTTTAGAGGAGGAGATAAGTTAATTTCACATTAAGATAGGTACCAACAAACTGCCACAGGGTGCAGAGAAGGAGCCTACAATAAATCAATGGACTAAAAAAAGATCTAAAGGAAGAAGTTCAAGAGACATTCTTTCAAATGGGTAAAATTTCAACACACATATATGGGAAAAGGCACTCTCCAGGGGAAGACAGCATAAACTTAAACAAAAGACTGGCAGTTGGAGTGAATCAAAGGTTACTGGGATGATTATTTGGTGAGCACATAGACTACATGCTAGAAAGTAAGAAATAGGTGACACAGTAAAATGAACTTGGACTAAATCATGATGGACCTTGAATGTCAAGTTGAGGAAAGTTTGTTATTAATAGTAGAAATTATGAGCCAGCGGAGGTTTTGAATATGGAAGAGATATGATTGAATCTCAACTTTAAAAGGTCAGTTTGGAAAAATTGCATGAATGGACAAGAAAGACAGAGTCAAGGCCAGGCTATGAAAGTAGCAATGAGGAGAGTCATATTCAAAAGAATTCAAAAAGTAGAACCTATGTTTTTGCAAGTGTCTAAAGCTGAGCTATCCAATAAAGCAATAAAGCCACTGGCCATATGTGGGGGTAAGCACAGGAAATGTGGCTAGGCTAAACTGAGATGTGATGTAAGTGTAAAATACACACTAGATTTCAAAAACGTAGTATGAAAAGAAGAATGTAAAATATCCGATTAATAATTTTTATATTCCATAGTGAGATAATGTTTTGGATAAATTGGATTACATAAAGCATTAAAATTAATTTTACTTGTTCCTTTTTACTTTTTAAATGTGGCTTCCAGAAATTTTTGAATTAAATATGTGGCCACATTATACTTTCATTGATCAGTGCTGGATGTGATGTCAGGGCAGAAGGAGGCAGTGGACAAGCCAGAAAAGGAGTGGTAGAAGAGGGAAGAGGACCTACATAGTACTATGACAGAGAAGCTATAGAGGTAGTTTTCTGTATTTATTTATTTTAAGAGGGCATTATCAGTTGGTTCAAATGCTAAGGAGGAGCCAAGGAAGATGAGTAACAGTAAAAACCAGCCATTGGATTTTTGCCCAGGTAGAGAAATGGACTAGGTCAGAGGGATGTGATCAGTGGTAAGGGAAGCAACAACTCAAAGGGGGAAATACTAGAGCAATCATGAAGGTTGGAACTTTTTTCTTTCTCAGCATAAAGGAGATCTGGACATGCTCATAGGCAGAAGGAAAGGAGAAACTGAAAACACAGCACACATAGAAAATAGCTGTTGAATGAGAAACTGTACCTGGGAGTTCTCCAGAGACTGCCACAACAGAGAGGAAAATTTAAAGATACAAAGAGGGGGAATGTGTGACAGCTTAGTTTATGTTTACATTTACCTTAATAGATGACCAAACAGGTCATCTGTGCATGTCATTTGTCTTAAAGAGAAAAGAAGGAGATATCAAGAAATTATTGTCTCAGAAAGAAAACTAGAGGAAGAACCTGAAGCATCCTAAGGCACTTCCTTCCAACTCAAAGCTCTTTACCCCCTGGTTTGGGCCTTGCTCTTTGGGAGGACTGTGGAATCTGCTTGGTTCACTATAGTCAGTCTCATACATTCCTCCTCATAACACTGGTGCCTTCAGTAACGGCTTTAAGATTATGAAAATGACTCATTTAAATTATTTCAGCAGAAATAATAATACATTATTGTTTTCATATGTAAAATCTACTTTTTTTTTTTTTTTTTTTAGTTCTCACAGTTGATAAAAGTCTGCTTCATCAAGAGAATACCTGGTTCTCTTTGTACTGACAAAGACAATACTTATTTTACATCTGTGTCAATCTTCATGCACAAGAGCAGAATCTGATATATGTTCACTGGTATCTTACTTTGAATGGCCTCTTGTTCCAAGCCGCCTTGTTGTTAGGAGGGGAAACTTCTGGCGAATTGTCTAAAAAGAAAGATGATTACTTTAGGCTTTAGAAAGTATATGGTCCTAATGCAAGCCACTCATAGCCAATTACTTGGAGAAAGTAAATGTTGAACTCTGAATGAACTGTGAGTGAATACTTGGTCTGGAAAAAGTAATAACTTACACATATTGATAAGCAATACATCAGTAGAGGCAGGGAGGTACTTTTTTGATTGAAGTGCTCTACTGACCTTGTCTTGATTTCTAAGGCAGATCATACCAATATCTGCTTTTGCTTGATGGTACTACCAAAGCAATTATTACTTTATTTATGTATGGAGTGAGAAGATTTGGGTCTCTTCATATAATTCCATACAGAGATTTACCCACAATTAAAAATCTATTCCCAACCCCAAAGGACATATAAAACTTTCTCTGCCTTACTGTATCTCCATTATAATGTTATAAATTTTTTGTTTTGTATGTTCCTTTCTCTAAATTTGCTAAAATTAGGATCTGATTAAACATTTTTTAAAAAGTCTTCTACATAAAACAATTTTAACCTCAATCTTTGTAGATCCGTAAATAAACTTTAAAGAGCTCCATGGCAAACTATGTATGTGTTAATTTCTTGGAGGCTAGGTCTATAGTTTTACCAGGTTTTCAAGGTGCTTCATGACTGCCAAACAGTTAAGAATTATTCCCATAAGGTAGACTCACAAAATGGTAATATTAATATGGATATTAGAAGTTGTCTTATCCAAACTCCTCATTTAATAGAATGAGTAAACAGAATTTTAAAGAGATTAAGTGCTTTTCAGAAGGTCTCACAATAAATTAGTCCAGTCTAGGCTAGAACCTAGGTTACCTGATTACAATGTATAATATCACACTCTCTCTGTAAATAGATAGGTTTGCGAAATAAATAACTTATTATTTTTTAAATGAGAAGCTGGACTATAGTATTCATTATTTTCTGGACAATGAGTCCCTCTACAGGTTAGAATCTGGATTTCAATTTGTATAAGATACAATATTTGAGACCCAAGCTTCCTAAAGTTTTTCTGGGATATCCTAGGTTCTCAAACACAGCATGACATGAATCTTAAAGAACAAGGCTTTCTTAAGAGATTGATATTGATTCTCAAAGTGATGTCTCTCTCTATATATATATATAAGCATAATAATGTCAGTTATATAGATTCCCATCCTAACCACACAGGTTGGGTAGAAAGAAATATTTTTAAATGAGAGAATTCTAACCCATCCCATCATAAAATCTTGGGATTTGGAATGTAAACATAGAGTGAAGTGGAGAATTAGGAGAACTTTTAATACATTTTTAAACCTATTAAAAACTCATATATTTGGACTAGCTAAATAATAAGGATAACCACTAACCACTAATTGCATTAGCAAGAGACTTGTCACCTCCACTTAATTTTGCTTCTTAACACAGGCCATACTATACACTTTAATGCATCCCTCTTTGAAGGCAAATGCTACTGCTTAAACAAAGCTTGCTTTAAATTCACATTAGATCTTCTAATAGTTAGGATTCTAATATTAAAAATCAAGTTATAAACATATAGCAATTCCAAACAGAGTCCTTAAGACGATTTATGCCTGCAAAACACATGTCTCAATATTCTCTAAGAGAACTTGCACAGATGAATTTGTTTTCATGCTATCTGCCTGACATGACTTTAGTTATAAGTCACTATAGCCAATATGTGTCATTTACCTTTCCAAAGGTGGCCGCACAGGCTGGCTCTAATTTCTCTTT
Source organism: Pongo abelii (assembly GCF_028885655.2). Lineage (NCBI taxonomy): Eukaryota > Metazoa > Chordata > Mammalia > Primates > Hominidae > Pongo > Pongo abelii. Next base: position 118,113,395 of record NC_071990.2, on the reverse strand, counting down.
CCTACAGAAATCTAAGTAGTGTGCATAAAGAATGCACCGTGGTAAGCAAACTCCTTCACATACAATGTAATTCTCTTCAAGCCTAAGAAAAAGGAAAAATTAGGTCAAATATTTTATTTCCTTTTCCTTCAACTTTCTCATTGACTTATTACCCATTTTGAATATGTACTCTATAAATGAGGTAATGAGCAGACATAAGTAGACTTCATTTATTCTGGATATTTTTTAAAAATCAAATTATAAGGATTAATGTTAGAAGTACAAAAACCCCAGTGAAAAATCTGCTAGTACAGTTAAAATATCATGGCTAACATAAAACCATGCCTGGTCCACAACACAAATATTAGGTCTTCTATATAAACCTCATGGTTCATCATGATTTGCTCTGTGACATATAAATATGAATGGTGAAATTGAAGATGATGGGTATTTTTTAAAACATTCTTAGTACTAAAGGGCTGTCAAGCTTCCGGTTGGCAAATGCTTACGTTCTCTCACTTTCATTCAAAACCTATTTCTCAGCCCTGAATAATTAGGGAAGGACAATGATGCATTTATTTGCAAAACACATGAGGATAAACTCATTTTACTTAAGTCTGAAATGACACTGATATATTTCTATTCCTATACTTTTTACTACTGTGATCAGTACTACAATTATCTAAAACATCCTATACACTTAAAAGATAATGTAATTCTCTATAGATATCTCCAAACATAACATATATACCTTCAACTTTATATTATAAAAATAACTATATAACCTTTGAAAATTTGGAGTAATTCTATTTAATTTGTAACTAAGCATAACTTATATAAATGTAATAAATACATATTTGTGTTACAACTTTCTAAACAGCAATGTAGAAATTAAACTTTTAGATTCCATTCCCAGTTTTCCTAACAGTTCAGTAGGTGATTTTGACTAAAATTTACTTATACCAATTTTATGTATAGTAAGATAATATTTATTATAATGCAGAAACGATGCAATATAGAGTCTGCAGATTAAAATTGGATGAAACCCTTCAAAGATTTGATTTAAAATATCCTAATGTGTACAAGATAAAGGCTAAAGAAAGTATTCCCTGAACAGGTAAAATATCACTCATTTTTTTAATGAAGAACAAAAAAAGACCAGAAACTAAGATCTAGTGTTTCAAAATATGAAATCAATATATGTACATAAAGTCAGTTGACATACTAGTTGATAGTGAAAACTGGAATTAATCAGCCAGCTTTTTCACTTTGATTTTCAGTTCTAGTTTATCTATTTAAAAATTTTATTTTAATTACATGTACACAATGTTCACATTTCATCTTGCTATTTTGATGCTGTTGTAGTAGGCATTGTCTCTGTCTTCAAAATATTGAATCATCCTAGACATAAGTATGATGTTCATTTGGGGTACAACTTTTTTCTTTGATCTTAACTTATATATATTTATGTATACATTTATTCATAAAAGAAACATGTATATTTCCACACACTCAATTTAAATGGAAAAAATGAGAGTAATCATTCGAAACAGTTCAATAATATATCTGAAATCAAAACACTTTTGCCCCAGTTATCCTGCTGCAAACAGTTGTATCCTAAATATCCCAGATATTTAACTCAATTACTTAACTGCTCTAGTATATTCTTAACTAGTAACCACGACATCAACTTCAATAGTTAAACTCCAACTTTAGATGAATATTTGGCTTATATTTCAAATATGTGAAGGGGTTCAAGCATATAATCACAAAAAACTACTATATGTAAATTGTAATTTAATCTTTAAATAAATAATAAAAATAAAATTTACTAGTTCTTTATCTTGTATTTTTCTAAGGCTCCTTAGATCATACTTTACATAAAATTAGGTTATGTAACTAATCAGTAAATATATAGTCCTTTTTATTAGTTTGTTTTTTACTTGGAATTTGTGAGGAAATTTATGCTCCTATTTCTTCCTACTATGTAGGGAAGTTTAATATAATGTTTTTACTTTAGAGCCGTCTTTCTTTTAGATAGATATTACAAAATGTTCACTCTATGTGGAAATCCTACTGATAAATTCTTGGTTTTAAAAGATTTTCCACAAAATCCAATTTGTAATATTTTATTATTATAAATCATATATGATAGATGCTATAAAAATAGTTGAACATCTACTTAAGTTAGTACAGACATCTTAACCGATTTTTTCTATGTCTTCTACTTCAAACACATTTCATCTTATAGAGTATACACTATTTTTAATTTGCCCTCTTATGAATAAAGGCAGTGTTAAGATCCTTCCCCATTTTAAGTTGTTTTTAAGAATCATATTTTATAAACTCAAAAACTATCAAACAACAAATACGTAAGAACTGAACTGATTGCATATTAAGCCAGTAAGTCATAAAAACGTTCATTAATGCTTACATTTGGAGAAAATATGGTTTTAGTCAATAAGGAACAACGTAATGTGGTTTTTATTTGTATTGCAAATCCTTCATCAGTACTTGTATAAGTCTCTATACTAAAAATTCAGTGAAAAAAATTCTGGGTTAAATTCTAATTGGTTTTTTAAACTTTCCCAAAAAGTTTGAGGAAGAAGTAAATTGCGAAAAACAAAGATCCTGAAGACGCTGGCTGTTAAAACGTCAACAGGTGCTTCAGTGTACCCTGCGGGCGAGTCTCACCACTGCAGCGTGAGCTGTGTCTGCTTCTTTTTATCCTTCACAATCTGCGTGATGGTTTTCTTCTGAGACAGGTATTGATCCGCTGCTTTGGTTTTGCTGTCGTGGTTGTCGGCATCCTCTTCTTCAGAGGAAAAGTTACCATTTAAACAGTGCATTTCTGATTGCCAGTTGAAGGGATGATAAAGAAAAACAGAATATAAAATCAACTAAGTAGCCTCTAAGTGTATCTTAACTTCAAAGGAGTAGCCTACTGGGGTGGGGTCAGAGGGGAGGAAAGGGGAGCTATGCAAAATGTCAAGTCTCTACTTGACATTTTACTGAGGAAATACAAAGATTTGGACAGAACATTCTACATCTGCCTTATGTTTGTTCGGGATGCATTATTATTATTGGGTGCCCTTCCTAGAATACGTCCTCGTCCCCTTCCCAGCTCCGGATGCTGCAGAGCACTCACCTGATTTCACTGCCCCCGGCAGCTCCGGGTCTTCGCCTTTTTCCCCGCCGCCCTGCTCGCCCCCGGGCTGCCCTTCGGCCGCCAAGTACACTGTTTCTTCCGGATAGACTAGCAAGCCCTTGCCCAGGAGCTGCACGCAGCAGTCTTCCTGGATCCCCGGGGACAGTTGGGGTGCAGGCTGCGCCTGCAGGAAGGTGTCTTCCAGCTCCGGGACCTTGGCCATCCTCCTGGCCGCCGGACACCTCCGCGCGCGCCGCTCGGCCGGTTCCCCAGCGGAGCCCCAGCCCGGGGCGGGGCGGGGCGGGGCTGGGACCAGGGGCCGCAGGGGCGGGGAAGGAGGCCGCAGGCTCCGGGGTGCCCTGGCTCAACAGAGAAGGGACGCCGCTTACAGGTACAGCCCAGGCCGCCCGGGAGCCGCGGTGGGCCGCGGTGGGACTGCGTTTCTCCACCTGTCTGCGGTCCCGGCAGATGCTGCCGCGGAACTCACTTTCTCACCTGCGCCCGTCACGCCCTGGGCGCCCACAGCTTCCCCCTCCCTCCAGTTCTCTCAACCTGCGCTGGCCAGAGGACCGTTTTCACATTCAGAGCTCCCAGAAAGATCCCGGGAAGGCTTACTGTCTTCTGCAGGGAAAGTGCAGCTGTAACTGGCCCCATCCCTACTTTCAAGGTACACTATTGGGGCACCTGGCCGCGCGGCGTGGACTCTGCACGCCTAGGACAGGGAAAAAGTACCCGGTGTACCGCTCAGTCTTTGCACAGCAGGGACCGGGCTTTTTATTCTGGGAACCTTCCGAGGGATTGGCGAGGGCTCTTCTCAGCATTTGAGGGAAGATCCCATCTCGTCACACACTGCTTTGCTCGAGGGTGCACAGTGGCCCGCACTCCTGGGTCTCCCAGCCCTGGAGGATCTGGCCTCAACCCCGAGGAAAGATTCTTTCTTTCCCATTTACCGTTATTTTGTAATTTAAACGCGTCCCTGACGATTACTCATCTCATACCTAGCAGTACGGCAACGGACGTTTGCTTAAGTGAAAAATGAAATTGCGACAATCTTCCAACCCAAAATGGCAACAAAATGGCAATCTCATGGGGGCAAACTATAATCTGTGCTCTCTTTAGGTGGGAGCGGTCAGTGGAGACTTGGGATTGGTGTTACCTGACTGCCAGATCATCTTCCTTTCCTTCCACCTTCTGTTCTTTTGACAAATACGCCCAGTGTCTTTATATGTCCAGTGCTCTCCAAGAAAAGCAAGGATTCTGCTTTGGATCACATTGCTTCATCACAACCTACAGCATGTCATCTTCTCTTGCAGCATTAGAGAGAGAAACCAGCCTTCGACTTTGGCAATATTAAACTACATTACATTGAAATTTAACATAGAACAAACAAAATGGGATCCAAGGTGGTGGGTGGCTGAAGGGTGAATTATGGGAAGGAGCGATACAGTCTAAGTAATACAGCAAAAGCAGCTAAAATTATGAATGGATTTGAATCTCCCCCATTTTTAGTACCACTTGTTGGGAAAGGCAGCAACTCTTTGTCAAATGTTTTCACCTTACCTGGTACCTCCAGCAGCTAGATCCAGGATGGGACTACCCACCCCTCCACACTCCTAAAGTGGGTATACCCCTCCACTGCCTCAGGACAACTTTGCCAGTTTTCTCTACCCAGTCCTCCGAAAGCCTCAGAGCCTGCTCAGACCAGAGGGCTTAGCTGTATGTACAGTACTAAAGTTTAGAATGTTGCCTCTTTACAGAGATACCCTCAGATTCATTCTGTAAAGGGAGTCCTAGTGATTAACTGTGTCTACTTATATGAAATGATAAGAAGAAAAATGTTCAGGAAAATTACTGGAATTTCTTTTTTAAAATACTAACCTTATGATAATGTGTTTGTGTGTGTGTGTGTGTGTGTAAGTCATACAGACACTACATGAAAATCTGGCAATTATCCAATTGAACAGATCATTGGAAACAAAAACCACGATCAGTTAAGGCCCTAAGTGAACTTTTTGCCTTAATTTTAAGTAAATCTGTTTGCCTAACAAAATAATGTGAAAGTTATTTCTGCTTCTATTCAAAAATAGGAAGTCTAAATAGACCTATAGCAAGTAAATAAATTTAATCAGTAATAAAAAAAACTTCCAACAAAAGGAAGCCCAAGACGAGATAGCTTCATGAGTGATTTATACCAAACGTTTAAAGAAGAATAAATGCCAGTTCTTCTCAAACATATGGTATGTGGTGAAAGCAGAGGAGGGGAAAAGCTGTCAATATCCTAATTTGCTATTTGTAATTATTATAACTAATCTGAGCTCATGAGACTAGTGTTTTAGAAAAGCATTAATGATAAACACCTCATAAAGCCCTAGGCAGGAAAATAGGTAAAAATGGAGAATGGTCTTTTAAAATAGTGATTTGTAAGATTTTTATTTTTTATATACTCTTTAAGAAATTTTTGTAAGCTATCAACTGTCTCCCAGGGGGAAAAATGTCCATGAATACGCTAATGTAAAAATTTCTGCTTACGGTTTAACAGACTGTAAGTAAAAAATACCTGAAAAAGTTTATTCTGTTTTAAGGAAAAAAAAAAACACATGATGTCTGAAAGAAGATTCTTTGAAGTTCCCAAATTACAGTGTCTTCATGACTGGAGGCACAAGAGTAAAGGGGAAAGGAAAAGGAATTTGGAGTCAGGTACATTTGCACTCATTCTCTTTGTGCTTCTGGGCATTTAACCTTTCTGTGCCTGTTTCCTTCTCTCAAAATTGGAAAAAAATAGTACATATCTATAGTAGATTTTGTGGGTGTTCTGCTCAGATCCCCTTGGATTTCTTCCACATTTTCTGAGCACCCCTCACCCCGTTTTTGCCTCCTTTGGTTTCCAATACCAGCCCCAAGACCACCACCTGAGAGCTCCTGGAACTTTTCTTTGGAGGAACTGCCCTTAGCTACCAGACCACCATTGCCCATAGGCAGATAGAGCCTAGGTGCCCCTGAGTAGCACTTAGCCAATGACTGATGGTTGAGAACCTTGATCTCATGTTGGATAAATCTGAGGTACAACTTACAACCCAGAGCTCCTCTATGGGATCCGGCTGAAACCATCTCCCACTAGACCATTCCTAAAATCCCATCCGTGTTGGCTTGTTACCCTCCTCTGTCCTGCTACCCCTACTCCCTTTCCTGTTTCTCCTGGCAACACTTTCTTTAAATTGCTTTTGTAGAAAAATACTTGACTCAAGTCCTGCTGACATAAGACATCACATTATAGAGTTGATATAAGCATCAAATGAAACATTATAAAGAAGAAACTAGTCCAGTGCCTGAAACAGAGTAAGCCTTCAATAAAACATATCTAATCTTTTTATTCTGAAACTTTAGATCTTTTTTAGTTCACATAAGCAAGGAAAAAAAATTCTCTCTTTCATTGCAGAAGAATTTTGAGGAACATCCTTGCCTAGATTATTTCTGGGCATAGTATTATCTGGAGTGATCATATACTATGAAATTTTCTTCTGTGAAAGTTCATGTCTCTCCTAATTTGTTTTTCCGTTCACCAAAATTATTTTATAAATACAGCAAGTACTTTGCTTTCTGTTAATGAATTTCATTTTGTTTCTTTCAAATAAAAGTAAAGTGAGATTTTGAACCTAACAACAGAGCCCCAAAATACATGAAGCAATAAATACCGTTTTTTTGATAAAAGTACTAACACCATTCAGCGGAAAAAGATATATAGCCTTTTCAATTAGATAACCACATCTAAAAGAATTAGTTTGGAACCCTACTTCACAGTATATACAAAAATAAAAATGGTTCAAAGACCTAAATATAAGAGCTAAAACTGTACAACTCTTGGAATAAAACCTTGCCTTAAGTCTTTATCACCTGGGATTAGGCAAAGGTTTATTGAATGTGATACAAAAAGTACAAGCAATAAGAGAAAAAAAGTAGATAAACTGAACTCCACCAAAATGCGTGCATCAAAAAAAACTATCAGGAAAATGAAAAGACAACACACAATGGAAAAATATTTTAAAATCGTCCATCAGAATATATAAAGAACTCTTACAACTCAACAATCAAAAGACAATAGCCCAATTTAAAAACATGTAAAAGATTTAAATAGACATTTCTCCAGATAAGATATATAAATGGCTAATAAGCACATAAAATGCTCAATATCATTTTCATTAGGAAAATGCAAATCAAAACCACAATAAGATATCACTTCACACCCACTATAATTTTTTAAAAATGATAATGAGGTTGTGGAGAAATTGGGACCTTCATACATTGCTGGTAGGAATGTAAAATGATACCACCACTGTGGAAGATAGTTTCACAGTTCCTCAAAAAGTTAAACGTATGATCTAGTAATCTGTTCCTAGGTAGATACTCAAGAGAATTGAAACATAAATTCATACACAAAGCTTGTGTAAAAATGTTTATAGCAACATTATGCATAAAAGTTAAAAAGTCAACACAACCAAAATGTTCATCAGCTGTTCTATACATAAATACAATGTGGTATATCCATACAAGGGAATAATATGCAGTCATTAAAAAACAATGAAGCTGAAGCTGACGGATTGCTTGAACTCAGGAGTTTGAGACCAGCATAGGCAACATGTCAAAACCCCATCTCTACTGAAAAATACAAAAATTGGCTGGGCATGGTGGTGCATGCCTGTAATCCCAGCTACTCAGGTGGCTGAGCTGAGATCGCAGCCACTGTACTCTAGCCTGGGCGACAGAGCAAGACTTTGTCTCAAAAAAATAAAACGAAACAAAACAGTGAAGCAATGATACATGCTTCAATATGTATGAACCTTAAAAACATCATGTCAAATGAAATAAGCCAGATATGAAAGGCTACATATTGTGTGATCCATTTACATGTAAAGTCCAGAATAAGCACATCCATAGAGACAGAAAGTAGATTCATGGGTTTGCCAGGGGTTAGAAGTAGGGGAAATGAGGTGTGACTCCCTAATGTGTATGGGGTTTCTTTTTTGGATGACAAAAATGTTCTGGATAGTGATGATGGTTGTACGATATTATGACTATACTAGAAGCCACTGAGTTGTATACTTCAAGACGGTTATAATGATGACTTCTGTGTGAATTTTGCCTCAATAAAGTAAATTTTTTTTAAATAAGAAAGGTCAGACTTTTTTTTGCAATGGAGTCTTGCTCTGCTGCCCAAGCTGGAGTGCAGTGGTGAGATCTCGACCCACTGCAACCTCTGTTTCCTGGGTTCAAGAGATTCTCCTGCTTCAGCCTCCCGAGTAGCTGAGACTACAGGCACACACTACCGCACCTGGCTAATTTTGTATTTTTAGTAGAGATGGGGTTTCACCATGTTGGCCAGGCTGGTCTTGACCTCCTGACCTCAAGTTATCCACCCCCCCTCGGCCTCCCAAAGTGCTGGGATTACAGGCGTGAGCCACTGCACCCAACCAGATTATTTTTAAAAATTAAGAATCTGCTATATTCTTACCAGGTAAGAATTACTACTTAGTCCAAAACTTTGCTGTGGAAGAAATTTATAAAATTTCGACAAATTTCCCAGGCTTGTTCTTAAAATATGAACTATCAGTTTTCCTGTTATCCTATAAACATCAACAGATTAGGTCTGCATTCCTTCTTCAAGTCTAATTTCCTCCTCCTTCAATCTTGGTTGTGCCATATGTTTTTCCTTATTGCATGTAGGATAATAGAGAAGTAACGGGGGAAATGGAAAATGAAGAGGAGAGATGAAGAAAAGGAAGGATCAATAAATGGCTGAGAGGATTGAGGGAGTCAATTTAAAAAGAGAGAAAGATAAATAAAATATATTCAGTTGGTTATGATTTAGGAGACCAAGTTGATGGGTCCAGTTTCTGTGTGGGCAGAACCATTCTTTTTTCCATAACTGCATACCAATGTAAAAGACAAATTAATTTGGGGAAAATCCAGGAAAGGAATCCCAGTTGGTCAGGGATCAGGGTCAGGAAGTTAGTATGTGGTTGGAAATGGGGAGAGTGACAGGTACTAATGTTATTGAAAGGAAGAATCAGTATAGCCTGGCGACAAATGGGGAGGTCTTGCATGGAAAGAAAAAGTTATTTCCTAGATTGCAATCTTTAGGAAGTACCAAGAAAAATAAAAAGTGCTTTCTATGTAATTAATTTCTCAGTTGGTTGTTTTGACTTTATACCAGAACTCACTATCATCACTGACAATCACAATTGTCAGACAATTTCCTGAACAACTATCTCTTCTATCTCCATCATTCTAAAGATAGACATGTCTTTTAAGCCCAAGACAGGAACTTCAGCTTGAATTGGGGCCCAGAGCTGGCAATTTAACCCTGAATCAGAAGTATCTTTAATGAGAATGTATGCTGTTGAAACCCGTTTAGGTGTGTAAACATTTCCTTCGATCTTCCTTAGGGCTGTGATGAGATATTCTTCTTCCCTTGTACCTCTTCATACAATAAACCCTAATGAGTGACGGATTCAAATAGGCTCATTTCTTATTTGATATGTGATTTTGAAAAGTAAAAGTGTCAGGATAGAGAGTATAAAGGAGCTTATTACATTACTCTCTTTTTTTAATATATATATATTTTTTATTATACTTTAAGTTCTAGGGTACATGTGCACAACGTGCAGGTAACAGAGAACACTTGGACACAGGAAGGGGAACGTTACATTACTCTCTTTTTAAAAAAGTTATTTCAAAATAAAAATTTTAAAGCTGAGATTTTTTTTAATTGTTAGTAAAAGTTAACCTATGGTTGTTTGTAAATAGAAGATATTTATATAATTCTAGTGATGCAAATATAATCATAAAATATGTTAAAGCTTGGGAAAGGTATGTTTATTATAATGTTACTGTTAAAATGTAGAGAAAATACATTTAAAATATTTCAATGTTCACTTCTTTAGTTAAATTAATGTAAATTACTCTATTTTTTATTGAAAGTTATTTTGTTAAGCCTTAACATCCAGTATCTTCAAGAACCTTTGTTCTTCACATATAAACAACTTACATTTCTTTCCATTTCCAATAAAAGATAGTCTAATGCTCTTTTTTAGATTAATGTAAAACTACTTGTTTGTTTGCAATAGTGAAGAAAGAAAATAGATTATATTAGTCAGTGTACAAAAGTAAATACTTTATTTACATAAATGCTCTATGTGTATTTAAGAACTGCTCCTTACATACTATTGTAATAAGCACACATAGTAAATGGCAAAAATATGTTGCAACTCAAATTTAATATGAAATGTATATATTAAACAGCAGCTGGCACATAGTGGATACCTATTAAATATTTGTTACAAAAGTGAATGGAAATTGGTGGCACCCTTCATCCTTACTTTCATCAACCAAAAATAATTTATCATGACCTGGTGATTCAAATATAAATAAGACATTTTATTTCATTTTCAATACTCAGTCTAATGGAGGAGGCTGATATATTAGAATACAACATGGTGGTATGTACAAAATGCTCTAGGAACACAGAAGCAAGGGTCCATGAAGGGCAGACAGAAGGCTTCACAGAGAATGCAACATTTAATCAGGCTTGAAGGATTTGTTTGCATTCACAGGTGGAATTGTGGGGAAAATACATTCCACACAGAGGGAATAGAATGTACAGAGGCACAGCGGCAATAAAGAGTACAGTTGGTTGGAAGAGTTAGTATTTGGGTCCAGTTAGAGAAAAGGATCATCATGAGACATGAAAGACCATGAGTTAAGGTCAGATCTTGAGAGGGTTTGATCAAGCTAAGAAATGTGTACAACTTTATCACAACTGACAATAACAAATTATTGAGGGGTTCTAGGAAGAAAAATATCATAAAAAGCAAGTGGATTGTGGAGGAGGAAAGTTAGAAAGACCAAGTGATAAAATGAAGACTTGGATTAGGCTATGACGGTGAAGATAGAAAAGAATGGAGTGATTCAAGAACATTTTGAGGATATACACAGGGTGATTGCGATAGATTGTTATAGTATTGGTCCCTAATGATTCATGCATCTTCCATCCATGCTTTTGGTAATACCCACCTATCTTGCCTCTGAACTTGGCTTTTAGCAACCATACAAGCAGAGGCTTGGAAAGAACTCATGCATTGAGGCTTCACCTCTTGCTCATGCTGGATACCTTGAGACCATCACCAGGAGGCTAAGACCAGGCTAGCTTGTTGTAGACATGTTAAGCCCATTATTTCAGCTGATACCCAGTTGGCCTGGCTAGCTATTAAAAACTGCTAGCCAGAAAGACCCCACTGCCAGACATGTATGTGATACAAGCAAAGCCATTTTTAGATAACCAATTTCTAACCGACCTGCTAGTTGACTACAGCCTCAGGAGTGAGCCTTGGTGAAGCTCAGCTTAGCCAAACCTGGCTTAAATTGGTGACCCATAGAATTGTGTCCTAATAAATATTGTTTAAAGCCACCAAAATTTGAAGCAGTTTGTTACACAGCAAAAACTAATTGATACAGTAACATATTGGCTTTTGCTTTGCATGTCACAAAAAGTTGACTTAACTTTAGAGATGATGAAGTAACAGCTAGTAGAGAAGCTGTTTGAAGAGTAAGTGTGAAGCAATTTTTTATTTTTTGCTTTTGAAGGCGTTTTTGTTGGCTTTTTATTTTTTTAAAAGGGAACAGAGGAACTCAAAGGTGAGGGAGATTTTGAATAATAAAACTTACTTCAAAGGGATCATATAAAGATAAAATGCACTAATATACACAAATACACCAAATGAAAAATAATCGTTACCTTATAAGTCTGTGTATATGTAAATTATATGTACTTTATTTTCTATTTTATTTTTACAGAACTCACACAAGTGGATGCACGCATACAGACATATACACATGTTCTATTTTGGGGAGAAATAACTTGGGTGCCATATTATACTCTAAAACAGCTTCCTAAAGTTTCTGGTCATACGTAGAATGTAATTTTTGCAAGCAGATCTCTCCTTCTACTCCCAAATCCAGGGAATTATGCAGCTGCTTCTTTGAAATGAAGTGTCTACAAAAAGGCAAACTCTGCAGGTGTAAACAGAGTCAGATATTCTAAGTGTGTACCCTAAACCCTTTTAATAAATTAAGCATGTTTGAGGGCTAAGCAAACTCTTCTTTACTTTTGAAATTCTCAGTTAAAATATTCTATTTTCCACACATTTTCCTAGTAGTTTTGGGGCTGAAGTATCTACGATTTCAGAAAATAAATTATGTAACAATATATGCCGTCTTATCAAGCATTTAATTTCCAAACGTAATGTGTAGTCTACAAGATGAAGGAAATTAACTGCTCATTGTCTTATCAGCGCTCATTTGAGATGAATGGGCAAAATCAGAGTGCTTTTCAGTCTTAATATTCCTATAACAGGGCAAATAATTAAAATTAAATGTCTTATAAGTGTGAATTTGTAGGTATGTTTTATCTACTGTCATGAACAACACAAAAGCAATTAAATCATCTAAAATTTAGGGCAGCACACATGATTTTTCACAAATTTGTCCTTAATTTTTGGTAATCAATAGCTGACTCCAAACCTGTTTTCCTTCTCAGTGTACTTCTCTGTCATTGCTCAGTTGTGAAATACACTCTAAACGGCTCCTTTACTTAGAATTCCTGTTCCATTAATATTTAGGATTGTAGCTTTTATTTTTTCTTAGCCTTCCAATTTTTTTGCATGTTATAAAATTATATGTGAATATGCTGTTTAATCACTTTGTTAGTATACCACAATAATGTCTAATAATCATTAGCAATTTTGATGAAATCAACTGCTTTTAAAATACAATATTGAAATAAATAACTCTTTTCAGAACTCACGTAATTTCCTCAATCTAAACAAATTAGTTTTGTTTAAATTACTAGTTTTGTACTGTGTCACTGAGTAGAATGGATAACTATGTCTATTAACTCAAGGCTGTGGTTCCAAGACTGTGTGTACAATACATTTATTTCTCATTCCTCACTCTGTTTGAAAGCTTTTGAGCCCAATATATCATCTTTGCTGAACTATTTATCAAATGGAAGAACTGAGTAAATGCTGTTCTTTCCATAACATTACTTTTGGGTGCCTGCAGAGGACAAATAACAATAGAATAACACAATAAGTAAGTAAACATTAGGTCAAGAGAAGAGACAGTTGGCTATATCCAACCCAAGGATTAGAGCAGTGAGTGCTTTTTGAAGCTGAGCCATTTGCATCAGAATTACCTGAAGTCATTGTGAAATATGCATGTTCCCACCTCAGAAGCAGTTCATCAAATGTGTGAAATGAATATTAGCAACAGAGTATCATATTTTATAAATTTCTCACATTTGTACAAGGAAAATTGTCCTTTAGAATATGTGAGGGAAGAGAATATATCCCAGCCTAAGCCATGGTCTAAAATCTTAAGAGACGTAATAAAGTTGGCCTTCGGCAAGATTATAATTTAGCATTGGTTCCTTCAGAAGGGCAGTGTAAAGAAGAGAGTTGGGGGGTTGGGTAAGGAGGAGCAGGTTGAAGAAGGAGACAGTAATCACAGTTCCTCTGTTGTCTCAGCAGTACTTTCCTGGTGTTTCAGTTCACAACATGTAGAAAACGACAATGTTATATCCAGCACACTAGGACAAGCGGATGAGTCTGTTCACAAATACAAGCAAGTACACCAGGTACTTTGTATGCCAGAAAGAGACTAAGGGGATCAACGCCATCCCCTTGGGGACACCTGTTGGGAAATTTCACCAGGCAACATCCATCACTCTGTGAATGTGTTTATCACTAAATGCTTTCAGAATTGCCTGGGCATTGGTTTTACTTTCTCTACTTTGTAGAGTGGAGGGGCTAGTACCAGGAAGTTGCTGAGTCATTCTCCAGCTTCTTTTAGAGAACATGAGATAGGTTTTTTTGATTTCCACAGTCAATTAGTGAACATGATTTAATGAATATGATATTGCATGTAGAATTTTTTCTTGATTGTTGTATCAGAAAGCACATGCAATTCACCTGTATTGTCTTTTCAGTTAACAATCTACAATGTTGTGAAGCGAAATTTCAATTTTGATGACTCCACATAAAATAAGAAAAAATATAAGTGCAAAATAAATAGAACAGTGATAGATAGATTCCACTTTTATTTATCGTTAGATGACAATTGTTTGCTAATCTCGTTTACACTTAAAAAAAAAAAAAAAGCAGGCTGGGTGCGGTGGCTCACACCTGTAATCCCAGCACTTTGGGAGGCCTAGGCAGGCAGATCAGGAGTGCCTGACCAGCCTGGGCAACATGGTGAAAGCCTATCTCTACTAAAAATACAAAAATTAGCCAGGTGTTGTGGTGGGCGCCTGTAATCCCAGCTGCTGGCAGACTGAGATAGGAGAATTGCTTGGGCCCTGGAGGCGGAGGTTGTAGCTGTGAGCTGAAATCATGCCACTGCACTCCAGCCTGGGCGACAGAGCAAGACTCTGACTCAAAAGAAAGAAAGAGAGAGAGAGAGAAAGAAAAAGAAAGAAAGAAAGAAGAAAAATATGCAAACATGCATTCCAGGTAAAATAAAATAAAATAAAGATGATGGCAATTAGAAACAGAGAAGTCAACAGAAAAAGAAAGAAAGAAAGAGAAGAAAAACAAGCAAACATGCATTCCAGGTAAAATAAAATAAAATAAAGATGATGGCAATTAGAAACAGAGAAGTCAAAAGATGGCTTTGACACTAAATTTTACAAAATCAAAACTGCTAAAAGTACCAAGTGTATTAGTCCGTTTTCACGCTGCTAATAAAGACATACCCGAGACTGGATAATTTATAAAGAAAAGAGGTTTAATTGACTCACAGTTCAGCATAGCTGGAGAAGCCTCAGGAAACTTACAGTCATGGTGGAAGGGGAAACAAACACATCTTTCTTCACATGGCAGCAGGAAGCAGAAGTGCCAAGCAAAGGGGGAAAAGCACCTTATAAAACCATAAGATCTCATGAGAACTCATTCACTGTCACCTGAACAGCATGGGGGTAACTGCCCATGATTCAGTTATCTCCCACTGGTCCCTCCCATGACATGTGGGGATTATGGGAACTACAATTCCAGATGAGATTTGGGTGAGGACACAGCCAAACCATATCACCAAGTAATTAATATTTCAAATAAAAAGGCTTCTTGATTATTATCCCAAATTCTGAAGAACTAAAAATGTGGGTTTCCATATATAACTCAAAGTATGATGAATTTTAGCAATATATCTTTCAGTATTAATTGGATGCATCCAATTATTACAAAATAAATCAGAAAATATATAACTTTGAAAATCATATGTCAACTTTAAAAAAAATTAAATGGCACGCAGAGCTAAAAGTAAACTGTAATAACATTTACACTAACATGGGAAGCAAATAATTACATTTGATTACACATTTGGGGTTGATCTATTTGTAATTTCTATTTACTCACATTTCCAGAAACTTCAATCACTGACAAGTAGGAAAACATCAAATCAAATGTAAAACCAAAGTACATATTAAGTCTATTCACAAACTTGCAGTAAATGTAAACTAAGCTTCAATTTTACGAGGTGAAACACTTCATCCTTAAAGCTTACCTGTTATCACTACTGATTTATTACTTAAATCACATAAATATGTGGCTGATTATTTGTTTATAACCATGAGTTAATTTTGAAGGAACACATGAGAGAGATATATGTCAATTGGTCCCTCTAGAGATAATATGTAAATTATCAGGGTTATATAACTTATTGGTTGATCACATAAGCAAAATTAAACTAATTGAAAATTCTCCTATGATGAGTTTCCATTAAATACTTTATGGATTGCCAGCTGCCTTCAACATTCACTTACTACTAGATGTAAAAGGACTCAGGAAAACCATACAAAATAAGGAAATTCTAATGGTTGATGCAGGAAGTGATTAAGGTAAAAATGAGGATTTTAGTAGGATCATGATCATGGTAAGGATAATTTCTGTTTTGACCCTGTTCCAGTGTATTGATAATTACAAGCCTATGAAGATAAAAAGTAAGTCTGTACTGCCAACAATAGGAGTATGTTAGAATTCCAATAATTTCCTCATCCACCTTGATGTGAATGAATCCAAATGGTTTAAGCTAGAGTAATTACTGATCATGAAAGCTTGTGGAAATATGAATCCATGTCATATATAATAAAATTCTGAGTTTTAGAGTTATGATTGTAAAATGCCCTTTTCAAACTCATGACCTTCCCATATTTTATCAAGATCACTCCATCAGGGAATGGAAGGATATGATATCTTCATTGCTTCATTCAGTAAGCCCCAGGCATGATATGCTCACTGGGTGGGTAGCTTTGTAGAAAACCCCAGAGGAAGTAAAGCTCTTTCTCCCTGTCAGGTATACACTTTAACACTTGCAGTGAAAGGACACATGCAGACTTGCTGAGGAAGCAGGCTGACTCATCTCACCCAAACAAGCAATCTCTTCTGTACAGTGGCTTCGTGATGTCCAAAGAGACCTGGAAACTCATATTTACCTGTGTGTAGTCCTGTGTTCCAGCAGGAAAACAAGAAACGCTGAAGAGAACATGGAGAATGACAGAAAAGTAAATAGAATAAACAAAAACTAAGCATCTGATATATTTGAATGCAAATTCAAGACCCAGAGGATATAACCAAGACAAACTGAAAAAAGGCTAATTTAGCATAATTGGAAAAAACACATGGTGGAATAAAAGCACGTTGAATCTTATGACAGCTAGAATGGAGGTGTAAGTTCTTCAGAAATGAAAGGATAAATGCAAAGCATTTATCAATTTCTATGTCATTAATAGTACTTAACACTTTGCTCATAACTGGTGCTCAATATTCAATATAGGAATTAATGACTCTATTAGGTTTTAATAATAATATATAATCTAGGAAATATTTATTATGTGCTAGGTACTATGTTAAGTGTTTTACATATTACAGTTTTTTTGTTCTCACTGATTCTATGAGGTAGATGTGGATATGACCTTTTTACTGATGAAGAAACTGATACTCCAAAAATTTAAGTAACTTGCCCAATTTTCCATGGTTAGGAAATAAAGAGACAAAACCAAACCCAGCCTTGCTTGATTTAAAGTTTCCTGTTCTTATCCAGTATAATGCCAACCTTGTTAGACTTCCCACTCAATATATGGGCCAAGTCTCTGTCTCCTACTTGCTTGGACCAGTGGTTCTCATCCCTATCAACTCATATCTACATACCCCTTTTTATAACAAATTTCATATACTCTCTTTACTACACCAAAATGAAATTTATAGATGACATACATATGTTTTTAATCAATGTGATGCACTGACTGTAATAAGCAACAAAATAAATAATAAATAATATGTATTTCAGTGGATACATGCTTAGGCATGTGTACATTATATAAGCATATTAATATTGGTGAAGTTTTTGGGGCTTTTTTGAGACTCAAGCATGAGAAGTATTGCCATTGGTAATATGATTTTCTTGAAATGGTAAACAAATCTTGGTAAAGTTACATTCATAATAAAATATAATCTTTCTTCAATTTAAATAGTAGTTGCATTCTGTATTAATCTGTTATTGCACTGCTATGAAGAAATACCTAAGACTGAGTAATTTATAAGAAAAGAGATTTAATTGGCTCGTGGTTCTGTAGGTTGTATAGGAAGCATGGCAGCATCTGCTTCTGGGGAGGTCTCAGGAAGCTTCCAATCATGGTGGAAGGCAAAAGGGGAGCAGGCTCATCACATGGTGAGAACAGGAGCAAGAGAGAGTAGGGAATGAATGGCCACACACTTTTAAACAGCCAGATGTCATGAGAACTCACTTACTATCGCAAAGACAGCTCCAAGCTGTGAGAGATCCACCCTCATGACCCAAACACCTCCCATCAGGCCCCGACCTCCAGCACTGGGAATTACAGTTCAACATGAGGTTTGGGCGGGGACAAATATCCAAACTGTATCACATTCCTAAAAAGGTTATTATACATTGGGCCGGGCGCAGTGGCTCATGCCTGTAATCTCAGCACTTTGGGAGGCCGAAGTGGGTGGATCACGAGGTCGGGAGATCGAGACCTTCCTGGGTAACATGGTGAAACCCCACCTCTACTAAAAAAAACACACACACACACAAAGGTTATTATATATTATAACCATACCAAAAATTTCTTTGTGTTTATATGTAAAATAGCATCTAGGCTTATAGAATTATACACAGCTATTTCACCTACCTGATGTATAGTGGGGTATTTAAAAGTCACACAAAATACATTTGTGGAATATCTTTTTTTTAATTATACTTTAAGTTTTAGGGTGCATGTGCACAACATGCAGGTTAGTTACATATGTATACGTGTGCCATGTTGGTGTGCTGCACCCAGTAACTCGCCATTTAACATTAGGTATATCTCCAAATGCTATCCCTCCCCCTCCCCCCGCCCCACAACAGGCCCTGGTGTGTGATGTTCCCCTTCCTCTATGTGTTCTCATTGTTCAATTCCCACCTATGAGTGAGAACGTGAGGTGTTTGGTTTTTTGTCCTTGCAATAGTTTGCTGAGAATGATGGTTTCCAGCTTCATCCATGTCCCTACAAAGGACATAAACTCATCATTTTTTATGGCTGCATAGTATTCCATGGTGTATATGTGCCACATTTTCTTAATCCAGTCTATCATTGTTGGACATTTGGGTTGGTTCCAAGTCTTTGCTATTGTGAATAGTGCCACAATAAACATACATGTGCATGTGTCTTTACAGAAGCATGATTTATAATCCTTTGGGTATATATCCAGCAATGGGATTGCTGGGTGAAATGGTATTTCTAGTTCTAGATCCCTGAGGAATCGCCACACTGACTTCCACAATGGTTGAACTAGTTTACAGTCCCACCAACAGTGTAAAAGTGTTCCTATTTCTCCACATCCTCTCCAGCACCTGTTGTTTCCTGACTTTTTAATGATCGCCATTCTAACTGATATGAGATGGTATCTCATTGTGGTTTTGATTTGCATTTCTCTGATGGCCAGTGATGATGAGCATTTTGGAATATCTTTATAGGATGTTAAGCATCTTGGTCCCATCCACTAAATACTGATAGCATCTCTCCTCCCAATCATAATGAAAACCAAAAATACCACTGATTGTGATACAAATTGCTCCCAATGAAAACCATTCATTCAAACCTTTAAACAAGATTCACTAATATAAACAAAAATAATATATTAATTCAACTACACACATTAAATGCATGTAAAATTTAAACATTTAAACTAGGGTGTGTGGCAATTTCAGGAACTGGGGAATATTTGGATTAAGATAATGAAACTAGCCAGGAGTAAAATACTCATATGGAAAATGTAAAAACCAACAGGAAAAGGGGCATGCAAATACAGGATAAACCTTGTCTAGAATTAACCAAGGAGAAACTAACACAAGCGAGGAAAAGAGAAGCCAGAGTATACACCCTTTTCTTCCTCAGGGAGTGTGTCTGCCATTTCTGCATTTCCTCCCAGGATTCAGCTCCTGGCAGGCAGCCCTCTCTCCATGGGCCCAGCTTCCACTGAATGGCATGGCCCTAGGCTCTGTAACATCATCTCCCCCCTTAGTTCTTCCACCCTTGGAGACAATAGCAGCTTCCTGCTGTTGCTGATCTCTAAATTAATTTACCATTCTATAGGGCTTTTTAACTCTTCCAATATCCTTATAATTCATTCTCTATGTTAAATTTCCCCTTTGAACCTACCTAGCATTGGTTCATTTTTCTGACTAGTCTCTGATAGACAGGTTCTTGATAGCAAGAAAAATTAGTCCAATGTCTTAACAAAAATCATAAAATAAATATTAGTCAGTAAAGCTATCAGTAAGTATGTTTTTACCAAATACTGTATACCTACTAAGGTGTATTTGCTATTATTACAACAGAAATAATTTACTTAGCCCGGTTCAAATGAAGTATACACTCTACTAAGCCATGAAGTGAAAGCAATATGGTATAAAAGTTAAGGGTAAGGTTTTTGTTTTCAGGTAGACCTGGATGATAATCCACAATCTACCACTGAGTACCCATGTGACTTTGTTGACGTGTTTTAACCTCTCTAAGCCTCATTTTTCTCTTCTACAAAATGGGGATCATGATAATAATATCTGATTTGAATAATAAATTACATAAAATATGTATAGCATCCCCCGTAGTGCTTGGCTGTAAGGTCTCATGGAAAAAAAAAAAATCAGTAAAGTAAGGAAATTTGATTTTAGAAAAGTAGGCTTTAAGAAAAGGTGCTGCTAAGCCCTTAATTAGATAATTAATAGAGGTTTAACATTACAAACAGTTGCATATTCTCCTTATTCAGAAAGGGCAAGAAAAATAAATCTAGCCTGCAGGATATCAGGCTTTTAGATTGAAAGGCTTTCAGGAGAATAACCCTTCAACTATATTAAGGTTCTGATACACTTTTGCATATCCTTATGGTTAAAAAAATTTATGACTACAGTTTAGGTATTTTGTTAATACTTTACTAAGTAAATCAGCTGTTTATCTTACTTGGGATTAATTATTCAGTTTACTATGTATTGTCAAGGAAGAAAGGAACATAAGAAAAATGGGGGAGGAAAGTCGAAGAACAGCCACAGTTCTCTTTCTTCTTTTTTTGCACAAGAATGTACACACCAAGAAAATGTCTTAATTCAGGGAGTACGGCAATGTGAGGGAGGGTCCTATAATTCTTCCTTGAGTATCAAATTTTCCAACTATTCTCTTCATGAAAGGAATAACAACAGACTAAAGTGAAGAAATACCGAATTACACCAAAAACTAAAAAATCAAATAGGAAAAACTTATTCCAGGGATGATGAATTAGGTAATTCAAATAAACCTTTCCAATGAGAACAAGTAGAGAAGCTAAAACAAGACAAAACAAAATTTTTAAAGCTTTAGAAAAATCTCTTTAAATACATTGGAGACCTTACAATATAGTGAAGATAATTTGAATAAGATTCAAGGGAAGAAGCAACCCAGAGAAGAAAGCTCAACTTTTAGAGCTGCTTCTTCCCCAGGAATGTTTAATGGTTGAAGAAGAGATGCCTGACAGTCTGAGAAGCTGGATAATGTACTGACAGTATCACAAAACTCAGTGAACACAAACTAAAGTTCAGATCCTACTGAAGAAAGAAGTTCCTGACAAAGAGGCTTGTTGTGGTACAGTAGAAGATCCATTTCCCCTAAAGAAATGGTAAACTGAAAATCGACGGGCCCCAGAAGAAACTGAAGGTCAATTTCAGATACTCTCAGATCATAAATTTGAATTATTTGCATTGCTGCTATTTATTCCTATCCAACTACCAAAGACAAAGTTAAATCCCTTCTGGGGGAAGAAAACATTACCCTGGCCTCAATTATTTCTAAAATAAAATTTTCTTATACAATAACTGGCATTGCACCAAAATAAACCTGGATACCACAAGGAAATAAGAAAGTATAATTTTAAAAACCACAAGAACAAAGGCAGCTGAAACAAATTCACAGAAGATGCAGAAAGAGAGTTATCAGACACTTAAAATTACCATGTTTAATATACTTAATAAGTAAAATACAAGACTGGTAACTTTTATTCTATAAAAAAGAAAGAAGTAAAAATTCTAGAAATAAAAAATGCAATCAGTGAAATTAAGAATTTAATACAGCTGAAGATAGAATTAGTGAACTAGAAGGTAAACCACAAGAGACACAGCTGAAGATAGAATTAGTAAACTGGAAGGTAAATCAGAAAAATATCCAGACTGAATCAGTCAGAGACAAAAAAAAAAAAGCCAAAAATACAAGAATTAAGTTGAGATTGACCTAATGTTCTCCAGAGAGATAGAACAAATGGGATATATAAAAATATAGAAAGAAATTGACTGGGCTCACACAATTATAGAGGCTGACAATTCTCAAGCTATGCAGTCAGCAAGCTGGTAAACCAGGAAAGATTATGTTGTAATTCCAGTCCAAGACCAAAGGCCTGAGAACCAGGAAAGCCAAGGGTATAGTTATGGACCAAATGCTAGCAGTCTTGAGACTCAGAAAGAACCAGTGTTTCAGTTTGAATCTGAGATAGGAAAAAAAACCAACGTTCCAGCCCAAGGAAGCCAAACAAGAAGAGTTCCCTCTCATTCTCAAAAGCTAAGCCTTTTTGTTTTACTCAGGTCCTCAACTGAATAGATAAGGGCTACTCACATTAGGGAGGGCAATCTACTTTACTCTGTCTACCAATTCAAATGTTAGTCTCATCTATAAACACCCCCTCAGACACACCCAAAATAATGTTTGACCAAATATCTAAGCACCTATCTCCCAGTGAAGTGAAGTTGACATATAAAATTGACCATCACAGAGATCTAGGGAACATAGTTAGAAATATTATTATCCAAGAGGAAGAAAGAGAAAAAAAATCAAAAGTAATACTTAAAAATATAATGGCTTGAGTACTTTCTAACAGTGACAAAAGATATAAAACCACAAATTCAAGAAGTGCTATAAAACTCAGGATAAATAAGAAAACTAAAATATATATCATGCAAACACAAATCATAAGGCAGGTGAAAAGCTTTAGATTAAAACAAAGGAGACTTTAGGATGGAATATTATCAGAGATAAAGAGAGACACTTTATATTGATAAAAAGGTCAATTATTTAAGATTTAATACGTATGCATCTAATACAAAGCTTTAAAATTTATAAAGCAAAAACTTAAAAAATTAAAGCAAAAAACAGAAAATCAATCATCAAAGTTAGAGATTTTGACATTCATATCTTTATGGTTGGAGGAATAAGTAGACAAAAAGTTATTACAGATATAGATGGTCTGAACAAAACTATTAGGCAACTTGACCTAATTGATATTTACAAACACTACACCCAACAACTACAAACACACTCTTTTCAAGTGCATATGGAACATTTATCAAATATGCTGAGCTATTAAGAAACAATCTCAGTATATTTTAAAAAGCCAAAATCATACAGATTATGTTCTCAGTGAAATTAAATTTAAATTTGAAAACAGCAAGTTATCTTGAAGATTATCATGTATTTGATAATTAAACAATATACTTCTAATGTAGGTCAAAGGAAAATAATTGCAAGAAAAAATATTGTGAACTGAATGATGATAAAAACATACTCTATTAAAATCTGATTTGGATCCAAATTTGAGGTATTCAGTTAAAGCAATACTTAAAAGCAGATTTGTAGCTTTAAGTAATTAAACTAGTGAAGAAAAAAAAGTTTAAAATCAGTGATCTAAGTTACCATCTTAAGAAGTTAGCAAAAGTTAACTCAAGACGGATTAAAGACTTAAATGTAAGACCTAAAACCATAAAAACCCCAGAAGAAAACCTAGGCAATACCATTCAGGACATAGGCATGGGCAAAAACTTCATGACTAAAACACCAAAAGCAATGGCAACAAAAGCCAAAATTGACAAGTGGGATCTAATTAAACTAAAGAGCTTCTGTGTAGCAAAAGAAACTATCATCAGGGTGAACAGGCAACCTACAGAAAGGGAGAAAATTTTTGCAATATATCTGTCTGACAAAGGGCCAATATCCAGAATATACAAAGAATTTAAACTAATTTACAAGAAAAAACAAACAATCCCATCAAAAAGTGGGTGAAGGATGTGAACAGACACTTCTCAAAAGAAAACATTTACACAGCCAACAAACATATAATAAAAAGCTCATCATCACTGATCATTAAAGAAATGCAAATTAATACCACAATAAGATACCATTTCACACCAGTTAGAATGGCGATCATTAAAAAGTCAGGAAACAACAGATGCTGGGGAGGATGTGGAGAAATAGGAACGTTTTTACACTGTTGGTGGGAGTGTAAATTAGTTCAACCATTGTGGAAGACAGTGTGGCGATTCCTCAATGATCTAGAACTAGAAATACCATTTGAGCCAGCAATCCCATTACTGGATATGCACCTGAAGGATTATAAATTATTCTACTATAAAGACACATGTACACATGTGGCTTATTGAAGCACTGTTCATAATAGCAAAGACTTGGAACCAATCAAAATGCCCATCAATAATAGACTGGGTAAAGAAAATGTGATGGCTGGGGGGAGGAGCCAAGATGGCCGAATAGGAACAGCTCCGGTCTACAGCTCCCAGCACGAGCGACGCAGAAGACGGGTGATTTCTGCATTTCCATCTGAGGTACCGTGTTCATCTCACTAGGGAGTGCCAGACAGTGGGCGCAGGTCAGTGGGTGAGTGCACCGTGTGCCAGCCGAAGCAGGGGCAAGGCATTGCCTCACTCAGGAAGCGCAAGGGGTCAGGGAGTTCCCTTTCCAGGGGTGACAGACAGCACCTGGAAAATCGGGCCACTCCCACCCGAATACTGGGCTTTTCCGACGGGCTTAGGAAACGGTGCCCCAGGAGAGTATAGCCCACACCGGGCTCAGAGGGTCCTACGCCCACGGAGTCTCGCTGATTGCTAGCACAGCAGTCTGAGATCAAACAGCAAGTTGGCAGCGAGGCTGGGGGAGGGGCGCCTGCCATTGCCCAGGCTCGCTTAGGTAAACAAAGCAGCCTGGAAGCTTGAACTGGGTGGAGCCCACCACAGCTCAAGGAGGCCTACCTGCCTCTGTGGGCTCCACCTCTGGGGGCAGGGCACAGACAAACAAAAAGACAGCAGTGGCCTCTGCAGACTTAAATGTCCCTGTCTGACGGCTGTGAGGAGAGCAGTGGTTCTCCCAGCACGCAGCTGGAGATCTGAGAACGGGCTGACTGCCTCCTCAAGTGGGTCCCTGACCCCTGACCCCCGAGTAGCCTAACTGGGAGGCACCCCCCAGCAGGGGCAGACTGACACCTCACATGGCCGGCCAGGTACTCCAACAGACCTGCAGCTGAGGGTCCTGTCTGTTAGAAGGAAAACTAACAGAAAGGACATCCACACCAAAAACCCATCTGTACATCACCATCATCAAAGACCAAAAGTAGATAAAACCACAAAGATGGGGAAAAAACAGAGCAGAAAAACTGGAAACTCTAAAAACCAGAGTACCTCTCCTCCTCCAAAGGAACGCAGTTCCTCACCAGCAATGGAACAAAGCTGGACGGAGAATGACTTTGACGAGCTGAGAGAAGAAGGCTTCAGATGATCAAATTACTCTGAGCTACGGGAGGATATTCAAACCAAAGGCAAAGAAGTTGAAAACTTTGAAAAAAATTTAGAAGAATGTATAACTAGAATAACCAATACAGAGAAGTGCTTAAAGGAGCTGATGGAGCTGAAAACCAAGGCTCGAGAACTACGTGAAGAATGCAGAAGCCTCAGGAGCCGATGTGATCAAATGGAAGAAAGGGTATCAGCCCTGGAAGATGAAATGAATGAAATGAAGCGAGAAGGGAAGTATAGAGAAAAAAGAATAAAAAGAAACGAGCAAAGCCTCCAAGAAATGTGGGACTATGTGAAAAGACCAAATCTACGTCTGATTGGTGTACCTGAAAGTGACGGGGAGAATGGAAACAAGTTGGAAAACACTCTGCAGGATATTATCCAGGAGAACTTCCCCAATCTAGCAAGGCAGGCCAACATTCAGATTCAGGAAATACAGAGAACACCACAAAGATACTCCTCGAGAAGAGCAACTCCAAGACACATAATTGTCAGATTCACCAAAGTTGAAATGAAGGAAAAAATGTTAAGGGCAACCAGAGAGAAAGGTCGGGTTACCATCAAAGGGAAGCCCATCAGACTAACAGCGGATCTCTCGGCAGAAACCCTACAAGCCAGAAGAGAGTGGGGGCCAGTATTCAACATTCTTAAAGAAAAGAATTTTCAACCCAGAATTTCATATCCTGCCAAACTAAGCTTCATAAGTGAAGGAGAAATAAAATACTTTACAGACAAGCAAATGCTGAGAGATTTTGTCACCACCAGGCCTGCCCTAAAAGAGCTCCTGAAGGAAGCGCTAAACATGGAAAGGCACAACCGGTACCAGCCACTGCAAAATCATACCGAAATGTAAAGACCATCGAGACTAGGAAGAGACTGCATCAACTAACGAGCAAAATAACTAGCTAACATCATAATGACAGGATCAGATTCACACATAACAATATTAACTTTAAATGTAAATGGACTAAATGCTCCAATTAAAAGACACAGACTGGCAAATTGGATAAAGACTCAAGACCCATCAGTGTGCTGTATTCAGGAAACCCATCTCATGTGCAGAGACACACATAGGCTCAGAATAAAAGGATGGAGGAAGATCTACCAAGCAAATGGAAAACAAAAAAAGGCAGGGGTTGCAATCCTAGTCTCTGATAAAACAGACTTTAAACCAACAAAGATCAAAAGAGACAAAGAAGGCCATTACATAATGGTAAAGGGATTAATTCAACAAGAAGAGCTAACTATCCTAAATATATATGCACCCAATACAGGAGCACCCAGATTCATAAAGCAAGTCCTGAGTGACCTACAAAGAGACTTAGACTCCCACACATTAATAATGGGAGACTTTAACACCCCACTGTCAACATTAGACAGATCAATGAGACAGAAAGTCAACAAGGATACCCAGGAATTGAACTCAGCTCTGCACCAAGCGGACCTAATAGACATCTACACAACTCTGCACCCCAAATCAACAGAATATACATTTTTTTCAGCACCACACCACACCTATTCCAAAATTGACCATATACTTGGAAGTAAAGCTCTCCTCAATAAATGTAAAAGAACAGAAATTGTAACAAACTGTCTCTCAGATCACAGTGCAATCAAGCTAGAACTCAGGATTAAGAATCTCACTCAAAACCGCTCAACTACATGGAAACTGAACAACCTGCTCCTGAATGACTACTGAGTACATAACGAAATGAAGGCAGAAATAAAGATGTTCTTTGAAACCAACGAGAACCAAGACACAACATACCAGAATCTCTGGGATGCATTCAAAGCAGTGTGTAGAGGGAAATTTATAGCACTAAATGCCCACAAGAGAAAGCAGGAAAGATCCAAAATTGACACCCTAACATCACAATTAAAAGAACTAGAAAAGCAAGAGCAAACACATTCAAAAGCTAGCAGAAGGCAAGAAATAACTAAAATCAGAGCAGAACTGAAGGAAATAGAGACACAAAAAACCCTTCAAAAAATAAATGAATCCAGGAGCTGGTTTTTTGAAAGGATCAACAAAATTGATAGACCGCTAGAAAGATTAATAAAGAAAAAAAGAGAGAAGAATCAAATAGATGCAATAAAAAATGATAAAGGGGCTATCACCACCAATCCCACAGAAATACAAACTACCATCAGAGAATATTACAAACACCTCTATGCAAATAAAGTAGAAAGTCTAGAAGAAATGGATAAATTCCTCAACACATACACCCTCCCAAGACTAAACCAGGAAGAAGTTGAATCTCTGAATAGACCAATAACAGGAGCTGAAATTGTGGCAATAATCAATAGCTTACCAACCAAAAAAAGTCCAGGACCAGATGGGTTCACAGCCAAATTCTACCAGAGGTACAAGGAGGAGCTGGTACCATTCCTTCTGAAACTATTCCAATCAATAGAAAAAGAGGGAATCTTCCCTAACACATTTTATGAGGCCAGCATCATCCTGATACCAAAGCCTGGCAGAGACACAACAAAAAAAGAGAATTTTAGACCAATATCCTTGATGAACATTGATGCAAAAATCCTCAATAAAATACTGGCAAACAGAATCCAGCAGCACATCAAAAAGCTTATCCACCATGATCAAGTGGGCTTCATCCCTGGGATGCAAGGCTGGTTCAATATACGCAAATCAATAAATGTAATCCAGCATATAAACAGAACCAAAGACAAAAACCACATGATTATCTCAATAGATGCAGAAAAGGCCTTTGACAAAATTCAACAACCCTTCATGCTAAAAACTCTCAATAAATTAGGAATTGATGGGACGTATCTCAAAATAATAAGAGCTATTTATGACAAACCCACAGCCAATATCATACTGAATGGGCAAAAACTGGAAGCATTCCCTTTGAAAACTGGCACAAGACAGGGATGCCCTCTCTCACCACTTCTATTCAACATAGTGTTGGAAGTTCTGGCCAGGGCAATTAGGCAGGAGAAGGAAATCAAGGGTATTCACTTAGGAAAAGAGGAAGTCAAATTGTCCCTGTTTGCAGATGACATGATAGTATATCTAGAAAACCCCATTGTCTCAGCCCAAAATCTCCTTAAGCTGATAAGCAACTTCAGCAAAGTCTCAGGATACAAAATCAATGTGCAAAAATCACAAGCATTCTTATACATCAATAACAGACAAACAGAGAGCCAAATCATGAGTGAACTCCCATTCACAATTGCTTCAAAGAGAATAAAATACCTAGGAATCCAACTTACAAGGGATGTGAAAGACCTCTTCAAGGAGAACTACAAACCACTGCTCAAGGAAATAAAAGAGGATACAAACAAATGGAAGAACATTCCATGCTCATGGGTAGGAAGAATCAATATCGTGAAAATGGCCATCCTTCCCAAGGTAATTTACAGATTCAATGCCATCCCCATCAAGCTACCAATGACTTTCTTCACAGAATTGGAAAAAACTACTTTAAAGTTCATATGGAACCAAAAAAGAGCCCGCATCGCCAAGTCAATCCTAAGCCAAAAGAACAAAGCTGGAGGCATCACACTACCTGACTTCAAACTATACTACAAGGCTACAGTAACCAAAACAGCATGGTACTGGTACCAAAACAGAGATATAGATCAATGGAACAGAACAGAGCCGTCAGAAATAATGCCACATATCTACAACTATCTGATCTTTGACAAACCTGAGAAAAACAAGCAATGGGGAAAGGATTCCCTATTTAATAAATGGTGCTGGGAAAACTGGCTAGCCATATGTAGAAAGCTGAAACTGGATCCCTTCCTTACACCTTATACAAAAATCAATTCAAGAGGGATTAAAGACTTAAATGTTAGACCTAAAACCATAAAAACCCTAGAAGAAAACCTAGGCATTACCATTCAGGACATAGGCATGGGCAAGGACTTCATGTCTAAAACACCAAAAGCAATGGCAACAAAAGCCAAAATTGACAAATGGGATCTAATTAAACTAAAGAGCTTCTGCACAGCAAAGGAAACTACCATCAGAGTGAACAGGCAACCTACAAAATGGGAGAAAATTTTCGCAACCTACTCATCTGACAAAGGGCTAATATCCAGAATCTACAATGAACTCCAACAAATTTACAAGAAAAAAACAAACAACCCCATCAAAAAGTGGGCGAAGGACATGAACAGACACTTCTCAAAAGAAGACGTTTATGCAGCCAAAAAACACATGAAAAAATGCTCACCATCACTGGCCATCAGAGAAATGCAAATCAAAACCACAATGAGATACCATCTCACACCAGTTAGAATGGCAATCATTAAAAAGTCAGGAAACAACAGGTGCTGGAGAGGATGTGGAGAAATAGGAACACTTTTACACTGTTGGTGGGACTGTAAACTAGTTCAACCCTTGTGGAAGTCAGTGTGGCGATTCCTCAGGGATCTAGAACTAGAAATTCCATTTGACCCAGCCATCCCATTACTGGGTATATACCCAAAGGACTATAAATCATGCTGCTATAAAGACACATGCACACGTATGTTTATTGCCGCATTATTCACAATAGCAAAGACTTGGAACCAACCCAAATGTCCAACAATGATAGACTGGATTAAGAAAATGTGGCACATATACACCATGGAATACTATGCAGCCATAAAAAATGATGAGTTCATGTCCTTTGTAGGGACATGGATGAAATTGGAAATCATCATTCTCAGTAAACTATCGCAAGAACAAAAAACCAAACACCGCATATTCTCACTCATAGGTGGGAATTGAACAATGAGAACACATGGACACAGGAAGGGGAACATCACACTTCGGGGACTGTTGTGAGGTGGGGGGAGGGGGGAGGGATAGCATTGGGAGATATACCTAATGCTAGATGACGAGTTGGTGGGTGCAGCGCACCAGCATGGCACATGTATACATATGTAACTTACCTGCACATTGAGCACATGTACCATAAAACCTAAAGTATAATAATAATAATAATAATAATAATAATAATAATAATAAAAGAAAAAAAATAAAAAGAAAAAATAAAAAAAGAAAAAAAGAAAAAAGAAAATGTGACATATATACACTAAGGAATACTATGCAGCCATAAAAAAGGATGAGTTCATGTCCTTTGCAGGGACATGGATGGAGCTGGAAACCATCATTCTCACAAACACTGGAACAGAAAACCAGACACCACATGTTCTCACTCATAAGTGGGAGTTGAACAATGAAAACATATGGACACAGGAAGGGGAACATTACACACCAGGGCCTATCAGTGGGTTGGGGGCTAGGGGAGGGATAGAATTAGGAGAAATACCTAATGTAAATGACAGGTTGATGGGTGCAGCAAACCACCATGGGATGTGTATACCTATGTTACAAACCTGCATGTTCTGCACATGTACCCCAGAACTTAAAGTATAATAATAAAAAAAAAGAAATTAGCAAAAGAAAAGCAGATTAAAGCCAAGCAAGTGATAGGAAAAACATAACAAAGAGAAGAGAAAAAATCATTTCAATAAAAATTAAAGAATAGTCAAAATGTTGGTTCTTTGAAAAGAGCAAAATTTATAAACTTCTAGCAAGGCAAGAATTATTTTAATGAGTAAGCTAAAACATAAATTATTACTATCAAGTATAAAAGAGAGGACGTCATTATAGATTCTAGATATAAGAAATGGTCAATAAGGACAATTTATGAACAACTTTTGGCTAATAAATTTAAATACCTGGATGAAATGAATAATTTCATCAAAACATAACTTATTAACACTGATTTGATACAAAATCAAAAATAAAAATAGCCTTATTTTATTTTTAAAAATAAAAATGACAATCAAAACTTTTCTACAAAGAAAACATCAGGTCTGAATGGTTTCATTAGTGACTTCTATTAAATATTTCAGAAAGAAATAATACTATTCTTGCACAAATTTTCAGAAAAAGGACATGGGAATACATTCTATATTAGTCTGTTCTCATACTGCTATAAAGAACTACCTGAGACTGGGTAATTTATGAAGAGGCTTAGTTGACTCACAGTTCTACAGGCTTAACAGGAAGCATGACTGGGAGGCCTCAGGAAACTTACAATCATGGTATAAGGTAAAGGCAAAGCAAGCACGTGTTTTTTTTTTTCCACCTTTTTTTTTTTTTTTTTTTGAGACAGAGTCTTGCTCTGTCGCCCAGGCTGGAGTGCAGTGGCACGAACTCGGCTCACTGCAAGCTCTGCCTCCCGGGTTCCCACCATTCTCCTGCCTCAGCCTCCCAAGTAGCTGGGACTACAGGCGTCCGCCACCATGCCCAGCTAATTTTTTGTATTTTTAGTAAAGACAGGGTTTCACCATGTTAGCCAGGATGGTCTTGATTTCCTGACGTCATGATCCGCCTGCCTAGGCCTCCCAAAGTGCTGGGATTACAGGCGTGAGCCACCGCGCATGACTCCAACTTTTATTTTAAGTTCAGGGGTACATGTATAGAATGTGCAGGTTTGTTACATAGGTAAACATGTGCCATGGTGGTTTGCTGCACAGATCATCCCATCACCTATGGATTAAGCCCAGCATCCATTAGCTATTCTTCCTGGTGCTCTCCTCCTTCCCCATACCCTCTGACAGGCCCCAGCGTGTTGTTTCCTGCCACGTGTCCATGTGTTCTAATCATTCAGCTCCCACTTATAAGTGAGAACATTTGCTATTTGGTTTTCTGTTCCTGTTTGAGTTTGCTGAGGGTAATGGCTTCCAACTCCATCTGCATCCCTGCAAAGAACATGATCTCATTCCTTTTTATGTCTGCATAGTATTCCATGGTATATATGTACCATATTTCCTTTATCCAGTCTATCATCGATGGGCATTTAGGTTGATTCCATGTCTTTCCTATTGTGAATAGTGCTGCAATGAACATACAGATGCATGTGTCTTTTTGTTAGAATAATTTACATTCCTTTGGGGATATACCCAGTAATGGGATTGCTGGGTCAAATGGTATTTCTACCTCTAGGTCTTTGAGGAATCACCACACTCTCTTCCACAATAGGTGAACTAATTTACATTCTCACCAACAGTGCAAAAGTATTCCTTTTTCTCCACAATCTCACTAGCATCTATTGTTTTTTTGACTTTTTAATAACAGCCATTCAGCTGGTGTGAGATGATATCTTATTATAGTTTTGATTTGAATTTCTCCAATGAGCAGTGTTGAGCTTTTTTTCATATGTTCAATGGCCACATACTTCCTCTTTTGAGAAGTGTCTGTTCATATCCTTTGCCCACTTTTTAATTTGGTTGTTTGTGTTTTTCTTGTAAATTTGTTTAAGCACCTTGTGGATGCTAGATGTTAGACCTTTGTCTGATGGATAGATTGCAAAAACTTTCTCCCATTCTGTAGGTTGTCTGTTCACTCTGATTATAGTTTCTTTTGCTGTGCAGAAGCTCTTTAGTTTAATTGGGTCCCATTTGTCAATTTCGGCTTTTGTTGCAATTGTTTTTGGCGTTTTCATCATGAAATCTTTGCCCATGACTGTGTCCTGAATAGTATTACCTAGATTTTCCTCTAGGGTTTTTATAGTTTGGGGATTTACATTTAAGTCTTTAATCCATCTCAAGTTAATTTTTGTATAGTGTGTAAGGAAAGGGTCCAGTTTCAATTTTCTGTATGTGGCTAGCCAGTTCTCCCAGCACCATTTATTAAATAGGGAATCCTTTCCCCATTGTTTGTTTTTGTCAGGTGTTGAAAATAAGATGGTTGTAGGTGTGCAGTCTTACTTCTGAATTCTCTAGTCTGTTCTATTGGTCTATGTGTCTGTTTTTGTACCTGTTCCATGCTGTTTTAATTACTGTAGCCTTGTAGTATAGTTTGAAGTTGGGTAGTGTGATGCCTCCTCCAGCTTTTTTTTCTTTCTTTCTTTTTTTTGGCTTAGGTTTGTCTTGGTTATTCAGGCTCTTTTTTGGTTCCATATGAAATTTGAAATAGTTTCTTCTAATTCTGTGAAGAATGTCAATGGTAGTTTAATGGGAATAGCATTGACTCTACAAATTACTTTGGGCAGCATGGCCATTTTCACAATATTGATTCTTTCTATCCATGAGCATGGAATGTTTTTCCATTTGTTTGTATCCACTCTGATTTCCTTGACTAGTAGTTTTCCTTGAAGAGGTCCTTCACTTCTCTTGTTAGCTGCATTCCTAGGTATTTTATTCTCTTTTTAGCAATTGTGAATGGGAGTTCATTTATAATTTGGCTCTTGGCTTGCCTGTTGTTTGTGTGTAGGAATTCTAGTGATTTTTGCACATTGATTTTGTATCCTGAGACTTTGCTGAAGTGTTTATCAGCTTTAGAGGCCTTTGGGCTGAGACAATGGGGTTTTCTAGATATGAGATCATGTCATCTGCAAACAACGGTAGTTTGACTTTGTCTCTTCCTATCTGAATACCTTTATTTTGTTCTCTTGCCTGATTGCCCTGGCCAGAACTTCCAATACTATGTTGAATAGTAGTGGTGAGAGGGAATCCTTGTCTTGTGCCTATATTCAAGGGGAATGTTTTCAGCTTTTATTGGCTGTGGGTTTGTCATATATGGCTCTTATTATTTTGAGGTATGTTCCTTCAATTCCTAGTTTATTGAGAGCTTTTAACATAAGGGATGTTGATTTTTATTGAAGAACTTTTCTGCATCTATTGAAATAATCATGTGGTTTTTGTCTTTAGTTCTGTTTATGGGATGAATCACATTTATTGATTTTGATATGTTGAACCAACCTGGCATTCTAAGGGGATAAAGCTTACCTGATCATGGTGGATAAGATTTTTGATGTGCTGCTAGATTTGGTTTGCTAGTATTTTATTGAGGATTTTTCTTTTTTTTTTGAGATGGAGTCTCACTCTGTCACCCAGGCTGGAGTGCAGTGGCATGATCTCAGCTCACTAAAACCTCTGCCTCCCAGGTTCAACTGATTCTTCTGCCTCAGCATCCTGAGTAGCTGGGATAATAGGTACTCACCACCATGCCTGGCTAATTTTTTTGTATTTTTAGTAGAAATGGGATTTCACCATGTTGTCCAAGCTGGTCTCAAACTCCTGACCTCAAGAAATCCACATGCTTTGGTGTCCCAAAGTGCTGGGATTACAGACATGAGCCACTACACCCATCCTTTATTGAGGATTTTTGCATCAATGTCCATCAGCAATGCTGGCCTGAAGTTTTATTTTATTGTTGTATCTCTGCCAGGTTTTGGTATCAGGATGATGCTGGCCTCACAGAATGAGTTAGGGAGAAATTCCTCCTTTTCAGTTTTTTGGAATTGTTTCAGTAGAAATGATACCAGATTTTCTTTGTACCTCTGGTAGAATTCAACTGTAAATCCATTTGGTCCTGTGCATTTTTTTCTTGGTAGGCTATTTATTACTGCCTCAATTTCAGAACTCATTGTTCATCTATTCAGGGATTCAATTTATTCCTGGTTCAGTCTTGGGAGGGTGTGTGTGTCTAGGAATTTATCCATTTTTTTCTAGATTTTTTTTAGTTCATGTGCATCCCAGAGATTCTGGTATGTTGTATCTTTGTTCTCATTAGTTTCAAATAACTTCTTGATTTCTGCCTTAATTTTATTATTTACCCAAGTCATTCAGGAGTAGGTTGTTCAATTTTCATGTAGTTGTGTGGTTTTTAGTAAGCTTCTTAATCTTGAGTTCTAATTTGATTGCACTGTGGTCTGAGAGACTGTTATGATTTCAATTCTTTCACATTTGCTGAGGAGTGCTGTACTTCTGATTATGTGGTCGATTTTAGAGTAAGTGCCATGTGGCAATGAGAAGAATCTATGTTTTGTTGTTTGGGGATGGAGAATTCTGTAGATGTCTATCAGGTCCACTTGATCCAGAGCTGAATTCAGGTCCTGAATATCTTTGTTAGTGTTCTGTCTCGATGGTCTGTCTAATATTATCAGTGGGGTGTTAAAGTCTCCCACTATTATTGCATGTGAGTCTAAGTCTTTTTAAAGGTCTCTACAAACTTGCTTTATGAATCTGGGTGCTCCAGTATTGGGTGCATATATATTTAGGATAGTTAGCTCTCTTGTTGAATTGAACCCTTTGTCATATGTAATGCCCTTCTTTGTCTTTTTTGATATTTGTTGATTTCAAGTCTGTTTTGTCAGAAACTAGGCTTGCAACCCCTGCTTTTTGCTGTTTTCCATTTGCTTGGTAAATTTTCCTCCATCCCTTTATTTTGACCCTATGTGTGTCTTTGCATTTGAGATGGATCTCTTGAAGACAACATACCAATGAGTCTTGGTTCTTTATCCAGTTTGCCATTCCATGCCTTTTAATTGGGGCATTTTGCCCATTTACATTTAAGGTTAGTATTGTTATATGTGGATTTATTCCTGTCATAATGATGCTAACTTTTTATTTCAGCAATCATGTCTTACCACAGTGGAGCAGGAAAGAGAGAGCAAGGGGGGAACTGCCACATACTTTTAAACCATCATATCTCATGAGATCTCACTCACTATCACAAAAACAGCATAGGGGAAACTGCCCCATGATCCAATCAGCTCCCACCCGGTCCCTCTCCTAACACATGGGGATTACAATTTGACATGAGAATTGGGTTGGGACACAGAGCAAACCATATCATTCAGCCCCTGGCCCCTTTCAAATCTCATGTCCTTCTCACATTCCAAAATAATTTATGCCTTTGCAACAATCTCTCAAAGTCTTAACTCATTCCAGCATTAACTCAAAAGTCCAATCCAAAGTCTCATATGAAACAAGGGAAGTCCCTTCTACCTATGAGCCTGTAAAATCAAAAACAAGTTAGTTACTTCCAAGATACAATGAGGGTACAGGCATTGGATACATTCTCTAAATCTTCCTGTTCCAAAAGGGAGAAAATGGCCAAAACAAAGGGGCTACAGGCCCCATGCAAGTCCAAATCCAGCAGGGCAGTCATTAAGTCTCAAAGCTCTGAAATAATATGCTTTAACTGCATGTCTCACATCCAGGGCATGTTGATGCAAGGGTTGGGCTTCCAATGCCTTGGGCAGCTCCGCCCCTGTGGCTCTGCAGGGTTTAGCCCTCACAGCTGCTTTCATGGGTTGGCATTGAGTGCCTGCAGCTTTTCTAGGCACATGGTGCAAGCTCCTGGTGGATCTACCATTCTGGGATCTGGAGGATGGTAGCCCTTTTCTCACAGGTACACAAGGCATTGTCCCAGTGGGGACTCTGTGTGGGAGCTCCAACCCCACATTTCTTCTCCTCATTGCCTTAGTAGAGGTTCTCCATGAGGCTCTGTCTCTGCAGCAGACTTCTGCCTGGACATCCAGGCATTTCCAAACATCTTATAAAATCTAGGTGGAGGCTCCCAAACTCTTGCTTTTTCTGCACTTGCAGGCCCAACACCATATGGAAGTCACCAAGGCTTGGAGCTTGCACTTTCTGAAGCAACAGCCTGAGCTGTTCCTTGGCCCCTCGTAGCCACAGCTAAAGCTGGAGCAGCTGGGACACAGAGCACCATGTCCCAAGCCTGCACAGAGCAGTAGAGCCATGGGTCTGGCCCACAAAACCAGTTTTTCCTCCTAAGGCTTCCAGGCCCTGTGGGGGGAGGGGGTACCATGAAGATCTCTGAAGTGTCCTGAAGACATTTTCCCTCCTGTCTTGGTGATTAGCTCTTGGCTCTTCTTTACTTATGCACATTTCTGCAGCCAGCAGCTTTAATTTCTTTCCAGAAAATGGGTTTTTCTATTCTACTACATGGTCAGGCTGCAAATTTTCCAAACTTTTATGCCTTCCTTTAAAAGATAAGTTACAATTTCAGTCCATCATTTTGTGAACCCATGTAACTGTATCCTGTTACAAACAGCCAGGTCGTGCTTGAATGCTTTGCTGTTTAGTGTTTTCTTCCACCAGTATATTAGTCAGGGTTCTCCAGATGGAGAGAACTGATAGGATATATGTATATATGAACTAGAGTTTATTAAGGAGAATTGACTCACATGAGACATGGTGAAGTCCCACAATAGGCCGTCTGCAAGCTGAGGAGCAAGGAAGCCAGTAGTGGCTCAGTCCAGGTCCCAAAGCCTCAAAAGCAGGAAAGGCAACAGTGCAGCCTTCAGCCACAGACTGAGAGCCCCTGGCAAACCACTGGTGTCAGCCCAAGACTCCAAAGGCCAAAGAACCTGGAATCTGATGTTCAAAGGCAGGAGACATCCAGCACAAGAGAAAGATGAAAACCGGAAGACTCAGTAAGCCAGCTTATTCCACCTTCTTCCACCTGCTTTTTCTAGCCAAGCTGGCAGCCAATTGGATAGTGCCCACCCACACTGAGAGTGAGTCTTCCTCTCCCAGTCCACTGACTCAAATTTTAATTTCCTCTGGCAACACCCTCACAGACACACTCAGAAATAATACTTTGCATCCTTCAAACCAATCTAGTTGACACTTAATATTAACCATCACAGCCGGATACCTTAAATCATCCCTCTCAAGTTCAAAGTTCCACAGATCTAGTATAGGGGCAAAATGCCACCAGTCTCTTTGCTAAAGCATAGCAAGAGTGACCTTTACTCCAGTTCCCAGTAAGTTCCTCATCTCCATCTGAAGCCACTTAAGCCTGGACTTCATTGTCCATATCACTATCAGCATTTTGGTCAAAGCCATTCAACAAGTCTCTAGAAATTTCTGAATTTTCCCACACTTTCCTGTCTTCTTTTGAGCCCTCCAAACTATTCCAACCTCTACCACCATCCAGCTCCAAAGCTGCTTCCACATTTTCAGTTGCCTTTATAGCAGTGCCCCACTCCCAGTACCAATTTTATGTATTAGTTCATTATCACACTGCTATAAAGAACTACCTGAGTCTAGGTAATTCATGAAGAAAAGAGGTTTAATTGACTCACAGTTCTGCAGGTTTAACAGGAAGCATGACTGGGAGAAATTTCTAAGCCTCAGGAAACTTACAATTATGGCAAAAGGCAAAGGGGAAGCAAGGCACATCTTACCATGGCATAGAAGGAGAGAGAGAGAAAGGAGGGAACTACCACACACTTTTAAACCATCAGATCTTGTAAGAACTCTCGTTCTTGTAAGATCCAATCACCTCCTACCAAGTATCTCCCATGACACGTGGGGATTACAATTTGACACGAGATTTGGGTGGGGACACAGAACCAAAACATATCACTTTCCAACTCATTTTATGAAGTCAGCATAACCCACCTGTCAAAAACTGACAAAGACATTACAAGAAAAGCAAATTACAGAATATCACTTATAAGCATAGATGCAAAATATCTCAACAAAATGGATTCAACAATATATTGAAAGGATAATACATTATGCAAAGGGGATTACTCCAGGAAAGCAAGAATACCATAATTTTCTAAAATTAATCAATATAATGTATCACATTAATACAATAAAGAAAAATCAGCACCTCAATAAACATAGAAAAGGCGTTTGACATAATTCACCAACCACTCATGTAAAAGCACTCAGCAGACTAGAAAAAGAAGGAAACTTAATTGGGCTCTGCATCAGGCGGTTCTTGCACTGCTATAAAGAAATACCAGAGACAAGGTAATTTATAAAGAAATGAGGTTTAATTGGCTCAAGGTTCTGCAGGCTTTACAGGAAGCATGGTGCTGGCATCTGCTCAGCTTCTAAAGAGGCCTCAGGAAGCTTATAATGATGGTGGAAGACAAAGGGGGAGCAGGAATGTCACATGGCAAAAGCAGCAGCAAGGAGAGAGAGTGGAGCAGGGGGAGGTGCCACACTCTTTTAAATGACCAGATCTTGCCAGAACTCACTATCACAAAGACAGCACCAAGACATGAGAGATCCACCCCAATGATCCAAACATCTCCCACCAGACCCCGCCTCTAGCATTGGGGATTACAATTAAGCATGAGATTTGGGTGGGGACAAATATTTAAACTATATCAGGCTCAAAAAGGAAAACTGTTACAAAATTAATGAATGAAAATAAGCTGAAACAATGCTTTGTCTATTGTCTCACCCCAAAAATTGCACTGGTGAAGTTTATTCTTGCCTTTCATTTTGGGTTTACAAGCAGTCACAAAGATGATGATGTTGATGACAATGACAATAACAACAACAATGATGGTGACTGTATTTTGTTAGAAAATTCTTTTGTTCTCAGGTTTCAATGACTTGATTACAATATCTGGTCCAAATGAATACAGCAAAGAAGAAATTTCACATTTATAGAATTCAGGTGAGCTAAGATTGAACATATTTTTCTCTAAAACTGAAATAAACTTACTTCTCAAGGCCCCATATCTGCTCAAGAGTGATAATGCAACCTTATTAATTCAACGTAAATGCAGTTATTCAAATATTCAACAAATATTACTGAGCACTTAGTATGTGTCAGGCACTTGGGATTCATTGAACAAAACAGGAAAAAATCCGGCCTTTGGGGAGCTGATATTTTAGCCAAGACAATTAGATAACATTATGATGAATAAATTATACAACAGGTTAAAAGGACATGAATATGGAATAAAGTCAAAATTATACAGGATAAGTGGGATCAAGAGTGCTTGGGGGTGCGAATGCCAGGAGGCCAGGATAATAGTGTTAATGAAGGTCATCAGTGTAGGCCTCGTTGAGAAGGTGACATTTGAGCAAGTACTGAAGGGAGGTGAAGGGGTTCACCAAGTGGCTATGTAGAAGCACAGAGTGCTAGAAAATGGAATATATTATTTCAAGTTACCAGTAGGTGGGGATGTTGAATAATATTTTTCTAGATTTTCACAAGCCTTGCTCCTAACAACAAGAAAAATATGTGGGCCTGTGAGCAAACATTTGTCCTATTATATAATCTCTTTTTTAATAGAAAATATTTTCAAATATCATAAATAACTTTTTAAATGTTTCAAAATAACTGTAAAAATGATTGGATTCAGCCTAGAATGTGAAATCTAGAACTTTTGGAGGGAGGTCCTCTCACCACACAGGGTCAACACTTCAGCGTTTTGCTTCTGAGCTGCTTAGGGGGCTTTAAATTAATCTCATCTAAACTTTGGACTCAATGTTTTCAAAGTGAACTACAGATTATAAATGATGGATAAGTGCCTAACCCACACACTTCAAGTATGAGGGAGAGGCTGATTCTACTTATTCTCCTACTATTAATAAAGTTATTAAGCAACTATTGATGGATATCTGGTGCTAAAACAGGTGTTTTTCATACTAGGCCTCATTTAATCTTCATAGCAGCTCTAGGAGGTCAGCATTATCAACTATATTTTACAGATAAGGGAACTGACAAATTAAGTTACTTGACTGTGTTCATTTGACTAGTAAGTGATAAAGACAGAATTTGAGCCCAGCCTTGGCTAACTCATGTTTTGATGCTCATCTGCCTAATATCAAAATTCATTTTCTAAGTTTTAAAGGAGGAACTAACTTAAAAATGTGCATTGCTGGCTTAGCACTTTCTACTAAAGCTAAATATACCTCAATTTAAGGTATCCAATTGATGGCCAGCGTATATTTTGTCCTAGGAGTCAATTCTAACTCAGGAGCCTAGGGATGAAGTGAAACTAGAAAATATCTCCCTCAGTACCAAAACTATAGCATTTGCTCACCCCTCTCGAAATGCAACTTCAGTCTCATTGTGAAGTTTTGCTAGCATTTATGGAAGTTGCCAGTTTAGCAACAAAAGAACTATGTTTTCCTAACTTATCTGTGAAGTTATATTCTTGGACAAGTCATTCTCACCTAAAGGTACACTGCTTTTCCCTGATGCTTTAGGGAATAACAATGGAGAGGAATCTGAGAAAACAAGATACAGAGTGCTAGAAAATATTTTTAATACATGTGTCTAACGAAGAACTTGCATCCAAAATTATAAAAGTCTCCTTTAAGTTGATAAGAAAAAGAGACAAACTCTGTTTTTAAGGTAAAAACACTTAGAAAAGGCACTTCATGAAAAATATTTCCAAATGGCTAATCAGCATTTAGAAAGTTGTTCAATATTTTGTTCACCAGTAAAATGCACATTAAACTTATGAGACATCCACTGAAATGGCTAAAATGAAAAAGATGATGATACCAAGTACTAAAAAGGAAAAGAAACATTGGGACTCTCATACATTACTAGAGAGACTAAAAAGTTATACAACTATGTTCAAAACCAATTAGCACTTTCTACTAAAGCTAAACATACATTTACCTTTTGACCCATCAATTAAATTTTATCCCTTGAAAATATGTTGTAAAAATACACGTATGTTTACCAAAATATATTACAAGAATATTCATAGGAGGATTATTTTTAGTATCCCAATCTAGGAACAATCCAAATATCAGCCAATAGTAGAATGGATAAATTAATGTGATATATTTTTACAATGGAATTCTATATAGCACTGAAAAAAATTAATTACAGTTTATATGACAAAATGGATAAACCTCATAAGCATATTGCTAAGCAAAAGAAACCAAATGCTGTATGAGTCTATTTATATGTAATTTAAATCCAGATAAAACTCTGTGTGATAAAAGTCAGAAGAGTAGCTATCCTTACTGGAAGGTAATGACTGGCAGTAGGCTTAGGGAGTCATCTAGAGTGATGGCAATATTCTGTATGTTGATGTGAGTGTAGGTATACATATCCTTAATTTGTAAAAATTAATCAAGATGTTGTGCTGTTACCTGTACATACATCACACCACAGTAAAAATAGTTAAATACATCTCCA
This sequence comes from Pongo abelii, assembly GCF_028885655.2. Taxonomy (NCBI): domain Eukaryota; kingdom Metazoa; phylum Chordata; class Mammalia; order Primates; family Hominidae; genus Pongo; species Pongo abelii. The sequence goes on along the minus strand of NC_071990.2, from coordinate 118,071,372 downwards.
GTTCAGCATAACATAGTAAAAATGGAAAATAAGATGAATGGAAAATATGAAATGTAACCTGAGAGAAACACTGTTTAGCTACAAAGACACCAGAAAGACTAATGGTAGACTTATCTTCAATATGCAATTGATAGCTTTCAAACCAACAGAGTAAACATGAAAAAATAAAGAAAACTTTATCATTTCAGTATGAGGCAGTAAAGGAGGGTGGCAAGCAAAGGAAAAGAAGAGATGGAAGTAATTTCAAAGGTAGTAGGAATCACATTACAGGTAAATGGATTAATTTACCTATTAAAATCAGAGAATTTTGAAACCAGGTAGATTTAAAAAAAAAAAAAAAAAAAAACTCTAACTGTATGTGCTTACAAGACAATCCTAAAACAAAATGGAACACAAAAGTAAAAAATTTTGGAGTAATATATACCAGATAAGTGCTAGCCGGAAGAAAGCTGGCAGTATAATTTTAGTATCAGACAAAATAGGATTTAAGACAAAACATGATACTAGGGATAAAATGAAAAACCCACAAAGAGAATATAACTATCGTAAACATGTATATGTACAACTAGTAATGTAGCTTGAAATATGTACAGCAAAACTGGCCAAATTTCAAAATGACATTAACAAATCCCCATTAGTGGATAGCTTTATTTTAACATGGTTTTTATACATATGATATACCTGCATAAATGTAAAGAAACTGTAAGTGCACAGTTCAATTAATTTTCATTTATCAAATTCTGTATCTGGCACCCAGATTGAGAAACAGATCATCAGCATTCCAGAATCCCCTTGTTCCCTTTCCAGTTACTAGAACTCAAGGGTAAACATTATCTCAAATTCTAACACTATAGGATGATTTTGATTGCTTTTTAACTTTATATAAGTGGAATAATATACTAAGCATTCTTTTGTGTTTAGCTTCTTTCCTTCAGCATTATGTTTGGGAGCTGTATCCAATTGTTGCATGTAGATATAGTTAGTATGGGTGAATATACCAAAATTTGTGTTTACATTCTACTGTTGATGGACATTGCAGTTGTTTCTAGTTTTGCATCTCACAAATCGAGCTACTATAAAGATTATTATAAATGCCTTTTGGTGAAGTTGCATGTATATTTCTGTTGGGAGGCTTTCCTAGGAGTGAAATTTCTGGGTAATAGGTGTATGCATGTGTTTAACGTTAGTACATACTGGCAAACAGCTTTGTAATGTTGTAGTAATTTACATTTCCCCCAGGAGTGAATGAGAAGTCTGGCTGCTTTGAATTCTTACCAACAGTTTTTCTTTGTTTCTTTCTTTTCTTTTTCTTCTTTCTTTTATTTTATTTTATTATTTTTTATTTTTTTGAGACAGAGTCTCCCTCTGTCGCCCAGGCTGGAGCGCAGTGGCACAATCTCGGTTCACTGCAACCTCCGCCTCCCGGGTTCAAGCAATTCTCCCACCTCAGCCTCCCGAGTAACTGGGATTACAGGAGCCCGCCACCACACCTGGCTAATTTTTGTGTTTTTAGTAGAGACAGGGTTTCACCATGTTGGCCAGGCTTGTCTTGAACTACTGACCTCAGGTGATCCACCTGCCTCAACCTCCCAAAGTGCTGGGATTACAGGTGTGAGCCACCATGCCCGGCCCCAGTACGTTTTCATTTTAACCATTCTGAAGCAAGCACTGGTATTTGTTGTTTTAACTTTTATTTCAGTAAATGAAGTTGCACCTGTTTTCATACGTCTATTGGTTCTTTGAATATCCTCTTACGTGAAGTTTCTTAAAAGTCTTTTGTCTATTTTCCTGCTGGGTTGTCTGCTTTTTCCTTCTGGATTTGTAAGAGGTTTTAAAATTTTTATTCTAGATAGGAATACTTTGTAGGATATATCTAACCATGGAAGATTGACAGCTCAAGGAAAAGAGCAAAAACAGTAAGAATAAATAATATTTAGGAGCGTCATGATATGTATTTTTAAGCATGACAAATAGAGAATTTGCATCCTTTTTAAGCATACATAGGCTGTTTATAAAAATTGACCATGTCACAAAGAAAGTCTTAATAATAGCTTAAAAAAATCAGTATTATACAGTACCGAATTACACTCGTTATCAGTATATAATGGGATCAGATCATATTTTCTAGCTATTAAAGTATAAATCAACAATAAAACACCAGTTTTTTTTTAAAATGCTCCCTTAGTGCCCTGTAATAAATGGCTGGACTTGAAGCTACTTTGGAAATTAGGACTATAAAAGGTTTACCCATCATGATTATGGCTCTGTGAGAGGAAGCATGTGGGAAGACCAAAAGTAACTAGTGGAAAATCAGTGGCAGCACATCCATTTTCCAGGTTTGGGAAATGCTGCAGGCTATGTCTCTCTAGGCTAAATAAAGGCTGAGATGTGAGAGCACTAGAGAAAATAAATAAATAAATAAATAAATAAATAATCTGACCACTTTTCTTAATTCAACCCAGTGTTTCACATTTTATTGATACATAAAAATTCTTTTATCAAAGGACAACTATTAACATCTTAAGGAACAGTTTGGAAAAACTAACCTAGAGATTTTAATTCTTTATTTATTCCTCTTGTAGCTCACATAAAACGCTTTATCTGATTTTCCTGGTACCCAAACTAGGAAGTCATCATCAGAAGACTTTTGCTAGCATTCTGTCATTCTTTGACTCTGTAACTCATTAATGTTTTGTTTTTGTTATATCTCCTGGAGGATTTTTAAAGTGGAGTTAGAGTTTTTTTTTTTTTTTTTTTTGCTTACTTTATGATCACGAGAAAATGCTTTCATCATCTTTTGTTTACTAAAGCAAAGTATAATGGTTTTAAACTAACTATGAAAATTAAATGTAAAAATACACTAAAAGATAGTAACAAAGTTCAAAAGTTGGAAAATGTTCATTATTACTCTTTTCCTGTTTTTTTCTTTACTGTCTTTGAAGACAAATGGGAGAAGCCTTTGATCATCTGTGTTTTCCAAAATACATATTTTCTGTTACTATTAGATAAACACAAAAACTGAACTATGAAGTTCAAACCAAATGTTTCAACCACACCTCATTAAAAACAATATTTACATACTTAGTAGGAGAAAAGAAAAACAATTTTCATTTTATCTTTTATCCTATTTTATCTCAGTATTCTAGGATAAATATATTAATAGTATAAAATATTGAGAAATAGTACACAGTTTTCTTGAAATTATGTCTACTTCAAATTTCAGTATATATAGCCAACAAATTTGACTGCCAGAATCTGCTCCGGAATCTTTAGTATATCTGTAGATGGAAATTAAGAAAGGAAAAAATATCTATAAATGTTAGAGCTGACAATATTTCTAGTAATTTTGGCAGGATAGATGATCTGAATAAAAGCAGAACTAAAGACTCATCTTTACCTTTTGTAAAATGTAAATTTTATTTATCGCATAGAAAGGTACATCTTAGTAGAAAAGTGATTTATAAATCATAAGTGCTTATTTCTAGGGAGTTAACAGTTTGAAATTCCTTGGACAGGGTAAGTATTAAACATTGCTTTAAGTATCAGATATTATTTTTTCAAGATAAATTTGTTCTACAAGTCTTTGTGGCACACCTACTAATGGCCAAACAGGGTGTTTGGCACTTGGAGTTGTACTTGAATAAAAACTTCAAGGTATTCAAATTTAGTGGAAAACAGATGGATGGCAAATTGATACAACAATATGCAACAGTTATTAACACATAACTGACTTCCACTTCTGGGAAGGAAGTGGCATAATATTTTTCAAGTGCTGAAAGAAAAGAACTGTAAAGCCAGAATCATCTACCAGTGAAATATTTTTCAAGAATGAAAGGAAACTCAAGACATTCAGAATTGAAGGAAAACAGAATTTATCATAGCAGTCCTATCCTAACAAAATGACCGGAAGGAAATTCTCCAAATAGAAAGGAATGATTTTAAAAAGTGTTTTAAAGGAACCCAGGATTTGTTTTAATCAGATTTGGTAAGACACACAGATACAGAAATGACTGTCATGAAGAAAGAAGTTTTTTATACTAACAGATTCCTAGAAACAGGAGGCTTGGCATGCTATGCAGGGCCACAACAGGAAGTAATGCAGTCCATCAGTATGCAGAGGGAGATTGATTGCGGGTGAGCAGAACATGAGCTAGGAGCCTTTATTCTGGTTTCCAAGAGAAGGAACAGGAGATGATGGGTAAGCAGGTGTAGAATTGGCTAGTTTGCATAATTTCGGTGGGCTCTACTGCTAGCTGTCTGTTACTTGGCATTGGAATGATTTGGGCAGCCAGATGATGGCCCAGAGTGTGAGAGGCTGACAAAGTGCGTTGTTGGGGACATGGGCTCTGGTTTGGTTGGTTTGGATGTAAATGGTGAGTTTTTTACTATCGTTAGGAATTACCTAGCCCTGGGAGGGGCAGTCTCTCCAGGGTCAGCAAAGCCCCAAGATACCAATGTACAAAAATCAGGATAAAAAATATATAATTAACACAAGAAGAAATCCTGAAACACCAGGAAAGAAGAGAGGACAATGGAGAGTAAAAATGTGGGTAAATAAAACACATCATCATTTTTCTCTTGAGTTCCCTAAATTACAATTGACAGAAGAAGCAAAAATTATAACACAGGCTGCTGGAAAGTGTACAAGCCCTGTGCATGTTTTGTTACATTTACACTAAGTACAGTCATGTATCGTTTAACAACAGGGATATATTCTGAGAAATGCATCATTAGGTGATTGTATTGTGGTGTGAACATCATAGAGTGTATTCACACAAACGTAGATGGTATAGCCTACTACACACCTAGGCTATATTGTATAGCCTATTGCTCCTGAGCTACAATGCTGCAAACAATTATAACACAATTGGAAGCATTTGTGTATCTAAAGATATCTAAAGATAGAAAAGGTACAGTGAAAATAATTTATTATAATATTAGGAGACTGCCACTGTCGTATATATAGTCCATTGTTGACAGAAGCTTTATTCTGTGCATGACTATATTTCATTTCTTGAACATGCAAAATAAGTAGCTAAATCAGGGGACAATGTGTAAAAAGGTACAGCGAGTATGAAACACCTTCAATTTGGCTTCAGAATAGGGAGGCAAGGGGAGATCATTAGGGGATAAGCTGGAGGAGGATTGGGGTCTAGGTTGTGAAGAGTCATGCATGAGTCACTGAGGAACTGAAAGTTAGGAGTTTTGTGGCTGAAGATGTACAAGCAATGGGTAATGAATCATGCAGAAGAAATATGTGCTGAAATTTGTATTTTAGGTTTATTTTCATGGGATGATACTAATAGCTTTATATGTGGTAACAATAACAATATAAACATTATTACTATAAATTATGTTTTTAGGATCTAAATTTAATAAATTTCAGAAATATTTCAAATGTTACAATATTAACCTGATAAATCCACAGTGACTCAGGCATCAGTCTGGAGGTGGCCATTTATATGACTAACAAATATTTAATTTATCCCCCACTACTTCACCAAAACTATTCTTGTCAAGGTTATCAATGTCCTGAACATTGCTAAATCCAGTGCTCAGTTTTTAGTCCTCATCTTATTTCACCTAAGCAGTATTTGACAATATAGATCAATCCTTGAAACTGTTCTTTATCTCCTGAGTCTTCTCCTACCTCACTGGGCCCTTCTGCTCATTCTTCTGCCTTTTCTATCCTCTGACAATGGAGTGTCTCAGGAGTCAGACTTTGGACCTCATCTCTTTAACATCTTCACTAATATTTGATGAGAAGATCTCTTCTAGTTCCATGGCCTTAACACCATATACATGATGATGATTTTTCATATTATATTTCTCACCCGAACATCACTTCTGAACATTGCACTCATATATTCTATGGCCTTAACACCTTCATTTAAATATGAATTATAGATATTTCAAACTGAAAGATCCAACGTTGAAATTCCGGTATTTCTCACTCTAAATCTGCTACTCCTGCATTCTTATTCTTCCAAAGTAATTGCAACTTGGTGCTTCCAGTTGCTCAGAATGAAAATTTGTAGTCAACCTTGACTCCTCATTTTTTTCTTATGTCCCATGTGCATTATGTCAGCAAATCCCATTGGCTCCATTTTTTAAAATATATTCAGATTTTGCCTACTTCTCACTTCCTTTACTACTACCAGCCTTATCAGAGCCAACATCATCTTGCCTGAATTATTGCAAGAGTTACCGAGTAGCCTGCAATCTATTCTCAACAGAGACAAAATAATCTTTAAAAATCTAAATCAGAATATATCATTCTACTAGTCAAAATCTTCCAGTGACTTCCAATTTCAGAGTAAAAACCAAAGTCCTGAAAAAGCCCTTACGATATGGCTGTCAGCTTTCTGATATTTGTCACACTATGTTCCCCTTGCTCCCTTTACTCCAAATCACCCATCCCTGTGCTATTCTGCTGGGCTCCCTCTTCAGGCCGTTGCACTCATCTCTGCCTGGATCACTTTTACTTCCCACATCCACATGCTTCCTTCCCTCACCTTCTCTAAGTCTTTGCTTACATGTCTTCTTCTTTTTTAAAAAAAAAAAAATATTTTTATTATACTTTAAGTTCCAGGGTACATGTGCACAATGTGCAGGTTTGTTACATATGTATACATGTGCCATGTTGGTGTGCTGCACCCATTAACTCGTCATTTACATTAGATGTATCTCCTAATGCTATCCCTCCCCACTCCCCACACCCCACAACAGGCCCCAGTGTGTGATGTTCCCCTTCCTGTGTCCAAGTGTTCTCATTGTTCAATTCCCATCTATGAGTGAGAACATGCGGTGTTTGGTTTTTTGTCCATCTGCTGAGAATGATGGTTTCCAGCTTCATCCATGTCCCTACAAAGGACATGAACTCATCCTTTTTTATGGCTGCATAGTATTCCATGGTGTATATGTGCCACATTTTCTTAATCCAGTCTATCATTGTTGGACATTTGGGTTGGTTCCAAGTCTTTGCTCTTGTGAATAGTGCCACAATAAACATACATGGGCAATGTGTCTTTATAGCAGCATGATTTATAATCCTTTGGGTATATACCCAGTAATGGGATGGCTGGGTCAAATGGTATTTCTAGTTCTAGATCCCTGAGGAATCGCCACACTGTCTTCCACAATGGTTGAACTAGTTTACAGTCCCATCAACAGTGTAAAAGTGTTCCTATTTCTCCACATCCTCTCCAGCATCTGTTGTTTCCTGACTTTTTAATGATTGCCATTCTAACTGGTGTGAGATGGTATCTCATTGTGGTTTTGATTTGCATTTCTTTGATGGCCAGTGATGATGAGCATTTTTTCATGTGTCTGTTGGCTGCATAAATGTCTTCTTTTGAGAAGTGTCTGTTCATATCCTTTGCCCACTTGTTGATGGGGTTGTTTTTTTCTTATAAATTTGTTTGAGTTCTTAAGAAGGCCTTTACTGACCAACTTGCCTGACTAAAATTTCAACCCTACTCTAGAACTTCTATGCCCTTCACTGCTTTATTGTTTTTCAAAATCTTCTTAATACCTTCTAAGATATTACAAAACATATATTTTTGTCATTGCCTGCCTTCTCTATTAGAATGTAAACTTTATGAGTTTTTTTCACCCTATTTTGTTCACTTCTGTTTCTTCAGCACTAAGAACAATGCCTAACAGGTAGTAGACATTTAGTAAGTATTTGATGAAAAAATGAATATATCATAGGCATGGTTTAATATGCCTCTTCAACTAGAAAAGAAAGCATCTACAGGCAAATGAAAAGTAACTTTGATCAACTGCCAGGTAATTATCTGAGGCTAATTTAGATAAAGTAAGCAATTCTCACAATAGAATTGCTGATATAAATGATCCAATTTCTCTCTATACTTTCCTAAAGCATTGAATTACTACATAATCAGTTTACCTCTGGCTGTACCACAAGAAATTTGATAATAGCACAAGGATATCCATGATTCAACCTCATTTCTTGTTTCCAACTTACATTTTCTACTATAACAATTTAAAGGATTATACACATTTATTTCTACAGTATTTGAGGACAAATCGATGCATTCAGTTAAACAAAACTACTGTTGATTGAAGAATCTAATCAACCAGAATTCTATACAGCAGTCCTAGGTAAATTTGTTATCTTTTTAAATTGGTTATCTGTACACTGTCTTTTCTAATCATAATAGAGAGGGTTTTCTATCTGTTTTTTTTTTTTAAAGAGTTCTATTATCTCTTCCTACAAGTAAGTTTTCAAAGGAAACTCTCGATGATTGTTGGTCGACTGAAGCAGCTACGTCATCAATAATTCACCAAGCTGGTCAAACCATAGTTGTCTGCGTTTGTTTAAGGGATTAAATCTGTTGATTGCCTAAAATCTCAGGGAAGAAGACCTGATATTGTCTCTCACAATATGTCCTATTGCCCACTCAAAATTGCCAACCTCTTATTTTTCCTTACATTAAGTAGAAATCTATAATGGCATGTACTCCTATTCCTGAACAATATCTTACAATCTTTTCACTGATAGCCTATTCCTTATGAAAGAATTTCTGAATCTGTTGTCTAATTACTTTTCATTTGAGTTGGCCTGTTTCTTGCTACTGAACAGAACCTAAAGTGGCATGTGTAGCGTGTATAAAAGTTTATTTATCCTTAAAACATAAACATGCCACACTCACAACATGAACTGTGAACCTGATGGATGATGGGATATGTCTGTTGAAAACAAATAACAAGTAAATAGTGGGAGGTCTTTCAGGCTTACAATCAGGCAGGTGCTGACTATATTGTCTCATTAGGAGAGGAGAGCAAAGAATGGATAAATAGGAAAGCAGGTGTTACCGATTCTCCCAAACAAATCCTCATTTTGACATCACAAACTGGAGAAAACCAATGTGAACTTGGAGTTTCTGCTTTTAGCTTCTGAGTGTTCCTCACCAACATTCAGCTTTCAGGGCTGTTCCAGGTACTGCAGGTTTCCTAAAGCTACATCCACCCGGCTAAGAAAAGCAATCTAAGCTGTAATCACTCATGTCTGTGCTATTTCAATGTACTTGTTCGTTCATCTAACAACTAGTTATTGAATGTCTACCATTCATAGGTTCTGTTTAAGATGCTGGATATATTTTAGTAAATATGTGCATATAATCTCTGTCCTTATAGAGCTTTAAAATAATGGAGGAGGTAGACAATACACAAAAAACTAACAATGATAGATATTGATAAATGCTGTGAAGAAAATGAGCACGTTTTCTGAGGAAAGTCACATTGAAGCCAAAATCAGACACAAGAAGGCTAAAAATATTCTGGTATTAACATTTGCAGGATTAAAAAATATTTATGTGTACTCAACTTTGAGTCCAACAGGGTAATCTGGGTTTCTTGCCAATTTAAGCATTTGTTGCATGTGGAATGTTCTATCACAGATTGTGGGAATCTAGGGCACAGTTTGTGATTCCTGAAGAAAGTTTATTTTATATATCCTATATTATTTATTTACTACATACAAAAGACAGCTAAGTTAGTTGTTGACTTGGACTATGTGTATATATATCAGAAAACTGATGGAAAAGTGAGAAATTCAATCAGCTAATTTTTGTATCAACGGCACTAAAGTAGTGATTTGGTGGATTTATTTTTCATTGAATTTATACTTTAGCTTGATATCAAAATGGCTTTTAAGCTTATGCAACTTACTATAAAAAAGACTGAAGCCTCTTGGTATTTTTTAATGACTACTGGAAATACAGTTGCAATATGAGAGATTCAGTCAATACCCAAAAGAAGATGAGGCAATGATTAAACACTAAGCTGAGTAATTGGTAGATACTTTGGGATTTGGGGGGTGGGGGGATTGCTTATTTTACAGTTAGTGCTGAGTTGGATGAAAGAAGTAATGTTTATGACTAGTACTGAATATCAGGGCTAAGAGAGAGGATGATGGAGTACCATGTTGCCATTCTATATGAGACAATGAAAGACAGAGCTGGATCGTATCCTAAAAGATTAGAGCTCTTCCCTGAAGTGGGGGGAACATATATGTGTATATATGTATATATTAAATACATACAGTTGACCCTTGGACAATGCAGGGGTTAGAGGTGCTGTGCCTTCCCTGTACAAAGTACCCTAGAACTTAACTACTAATAGCCTGTTGTTGACTGGAAGCCTTACCAATAACCTAAGCAATCGATTAATGCATATTTCTTTTTTTTATATGTATTATGTGCTGTATTCTTACAATAAAATAAATAAACAAAATGTTATTAAGAAAATCATAAGGAAGAAAAAATATATTTCTGTTCCTCAAGTGGAAATGAATCATCATAAAGGCCTTCGTTCTTGTCACCTTCACTTTGAGTAGGCTGAGAAGAAGAAGGAAAAGGAGGGGTTGGTCTTACTGTCTCAGGGGTAGCAGAGGCAGAAGAAAATTCATGTACCCGTGTAGTTCAAACCCATGTTGTCCAAGGGTGAATTGTGTATATATATATTTATATGTATATTTATATTTTTATATTTATATTATATATGTATATATATCTTCAATTTACAACAAAGTATTTTAATAACAATTCATTTCTTGTATGATTGTTAGAAAATAATTTTTTGTTGCAGCACTATTCACAATAGCAAAGACATGGAATCAACCCAAATGCCCGTCAGCGATAGACTGCATAAAGAAAATGTGGTACATATATACCATGGAATACTATGCAGCCATAAAAAGGAACAAGGTAATGTTATTTGCAGAGGCATGGATGGAGCTGGAAGCCATTATCCTCAGCAAACTAACACAGGAACAGGAAACCAAACACTGAATGTTCTCACTTATAAGTGGGAGCTAAACAATGGGAACACATGGGCACAGAGAGGGGAACTACACACACTGGGGCCTATAGGGCATATCGGGGGAGGGGAGAGCATCAGGATAAATAGTTAATGCATGCTGAGCTTAATACCTAGGTGATGGGTTGATAGGTGCAGCAAACCACCATGGCACATGTTTACCTATGTAACAAACCTGCATGTCCTGCACACGTATCCTGGAATTTAAAATTAAATTAAATTTTTAAAAATAGAAAATAGCTTTGAAAAGTGAACACTTGGCCTCTTCTGTACTAATAAAACCTTATAGATTATTACTACTGCTTAACTTCACCAGAAAATTGCCATCTTCACTATTTCGTGGTAAGGTAAGCAGATCTGGCCTTAGGGTAGTGATCTAGCTGAGTTCTACACTTGAATGTAAGAGAAGTGATTTGTGGGCAATAATACATTGTTAACAATCTTTTCGCTGATGGTATTAAATGGTGATGTGTATCAGGCACTTGAAGTTGTTGGTGGGAGATTAATGAGGATTATTTGATTTACAAACAGGTAACAACAAAGGCAGGATCATTATTTCAGAAAACATTCCTGTGTTTCCTGGGAAGCAGAGCTCAAATCTGTTCTAATAGATTTAACAGTGTTCTAATAAAACAGACAGTGGTTCTTCACATTTCTGGGGCTAAATAACCCTTTGATAATCTGATGAATAACTGAATGTTCTCCCCAGAAAAATCTATATACGCATGTTCACTCAAAACTTTTATACAATTTCAAAAGATTCACAGATTCTCATGAAGTCCATCCATAGACCTCCTAGGGTACCCTAAGTAAGATAAAATGCTGTATGTTGCCCATTAAAGAAAATTAATTACCTAATGTTAAAACTACATATTAAATAAGAAATGCTAGGGGATTTTCAATTACAGACCAGGGTACAGCAGGAGAAGAAAATGGAGCAGGATGAAGTAGAGTGTTGCAGAGATCAATGATAGTTCAATATTAAATAGTGCAGTGATGGAATAATAAGCCAGCTGGGCAAGTACGGGGAAACAGGGCACCTGGTGAGGGAAAGGATACAAGAGGACCAAAATCTGACTTGGTTATTTTATGAACTTGTTAAGGACCAATCTTTCTCTTTTTTGCATATTTGAAATTCAGCTAAATGAAATAGCTTTCTTAGCTATGCATCCAGTGGTCCCCGTGGGGATTTAGACTTTTGCTTGTAATTTTACCTCTAGAAGAGGTTTTATTGAACTCTTTATTTAAGATGCAGTGATATCCTTCTAGCATTCAATACTTATTAAGCAATATGAATTGATATTTTTATTTTCTTGGGTAAATGATAATAGCAACAGACTGTAAAAGCTGCTGATCATATCTAGTGAGAACTATAGCTTGGATTCATTTTCTGGGGCTCATCTATCTACTATGAGCTCATTGATGATTTGTTAAGACGATCAAACTAAGCAATATATTTGTAATGTAACTAAATGCATACACGCACAAGTAAATAATAACATTATAATAAGTAACATGTAATTGCAAGACATTTAAAGAGTCTTCAAACTCATATATGTTTGTTAAACTTTCTGGACAACTGAAGTTGTCCTCATAAAAAAGCCTGCCATTTGAACTGTGAGATACACAAAGAAGTGTAAAACTTTTATCTCAATTTTTAAAAAGCTTCAATCTAGTTGAAGAGGTAATAGTAAGCACGTGAAAAATTAGAAAATAATGGAAGGATTAAATAAGCTGGTAAGCTAGCAGAACAAGAGATGCCAGTTGAACGTGCCTAATCATGGGATTCACGGCTCAGTGCTTATGGTTGTTTTTAAGGGTAAAATCTCTCCTGTTGTGACTTCTTGATAAGGAATTATTGAGAAAGAGAGGCACACCACAAGCAGAAAAAAAATGCATTCAAATTTAATGTTGATGAAATAAAACGGAATCGGATAATTGTGTTTTGAATACCTGCTTGTTTTAGCTAAATATATTTTTGTTCATGCTGCCCTGAAAAACAAAACGAAACTGAAGTAGTTTGGCAATATGGAATGATGGGTCAGAAGTCATTCTTAAGTTCTGTTTATTTTCCCCCTAGGCTGTAGATATTGGCATCTACCCTCATAACATTGGTGTTGGCTTCTTTCCTTCCAGAGGCCACACTCTGACCTGTTCCATCAGGCTGACTCCATGTGCAACGGCATAGTCAGATGCCTGCCTAGTGTGGACCAAGGATCCCCCGTGAGCCCCTGCCACACTCTACCTCCCTCGACCCCTCTTGCAGACAACTGAAATTCCATTGTTTTAAATTTATTCCTTTAATCTTGAAGACATTTCTGTTTTAAAAATCTTATTGCAGATGCAAATAGCACTGAAAATTTTGTAGTGTTGTTAAGATGAAACTCAATGAAGTATGAAAGACGGGTGTGCAATTAAGGAGGGTGAGTGGGAAGCTGGAATAACAGGAGGGAAAAATAAAATGTTAAAATAAAATAAGACGTGTCAAACCTCACTCTCTTGAGGGCTTTCTTGAGTGCGAATGTGGTATTCCCTACCCCTGCTCCTGGAGTATCATTTCCAGCCTGATCCCATCTTCACTGCAGCCTTTCATCACTGGGGAAGCCATCCCAACTTCAGTGCTACAAACTCACCATTTTAGAATAAAGTATCTTTAATCATTGATTGTATTTTCCCACTATGCTTGTCCAACCAGGATAATGGTATCTTTATGAGAATTACTTCGGGAGTGATACTTTCTTACTTCCCTCTAAGTTATTTTAACCAGATACCCCTCCATGTAAGGCTAGTTACAAAGAAATAATAGAATCTTGAAATCAAAAGGAGCAATAAACTAGTCCTGTCAGTAATTCATATCTCAAAAATTTTTAAGAGGTTTTACCCTCCAGAAATACTTAAGATAAAAATCATAATCTTTTGGAATAGAAGTAGTTATTGTTGTCATTTATAAGGATTTTTTAAATAGAAAAAAATGTAGTAACTGTACATTCTACATTATGGCTAAAAGTTCTATCCCTAATAATAGAAACTACAAGAGTGACAATAATGTTTCCAGTGGAATTCTAAAGTAATTAACATATTCTGTATCTTCCTTCAAGTTTAACTTAACAACGGATTTGCATTCCAACATGACAACAACCAGCTAGTAGTACTATTATAAAAGTCATTTCTACCATGCATTTAATGCTTGAGAAAAATCTTTGAACAATGATTTAGCCAGCTGTAGAAAGCACTACAAATTTGGCTGGGTGCGATGGCTCGTGCCTGTAATCCCAGCACTCTGGGAGGCCGAGATGGGTGGATCACCTGAGGTCAGGAGTTCGAGACCAGCCTGGTCAACATGGTGAAACCCTGTCTCTACCAAAAATACAAAAAATTAGCCAGGAGTGGTGGCACTCACTTGTAATCCCAGCTACTGGGGAAGGTGAGGCAGGAATATAGCTTGAACCTAGGAGGTGGAGGTTGCAGTGAAACGAGATCATGCCATTGCACTCCAGCCTGGGCAACAAGAGCGAAACTCCATCTCAAAAGAAAGAAAGAAAGAAACCACTACAAATTTAGGAAATTATAACTTTCAGTTTGGTTTTGGGAAGGGAAAGAAGGGAAAGGAACTAATTATTCAGTGCGTACCAGAATACAGAAGCTTTGCAAATCAAACCAGCTTATCTCACAACATATTCGTTAGATAGAGTATCTTAACTCTTTTAAAGATGAGAAAATTATTTTTCAGAGAAGTTAAGTAACTCATTCAGCGTCACATAGCTAAGTAGTGGGCAGAGCAACCCAGGTCTATCCGATTCCAAAGTTTGGGCCCTTTCCGCCACATGATACTTCATTTTACAGCACAAAAGTCTTTTTAGATGTTTTGTTTTCCTACCTTCAGAGGCTCCTTTCAAGACATAGTTCTTCAAACTTAGATTATATTTATTAAAATTTAAAAAGTGCCTTATGTTTACATTTCATCAGATTACAAAGACCCTAAATATTGTTAAAATTGCAACCTAAAAGACATTATTGGCCTACCTTTTGTCATTGATTTTTCAAATAAATGTCATCTGAACAATGTATCTTCAGAATCACTCTGAGTTGCTTAATACTTACTATAATTTTGCTGGGAATTATCTGGATTTCCCATTTTTTAGTTTAGTTTTCCCAAAATCATTTTTGAACTTGTAATTACATAAGACCTTTGAGGTTATCTGAGCAAAATAACTAAATTCATGAAAATATAAATCCATCCAATACCATACACACACATATATACCAATAAATAATAAGATTAAGATGAATAAAATGTAATTGCTAAACATTTCAAGAGTCTTCAGACTCATGTATGTTTGTTAAACTTTCTGGGCAACTGAAGTTAACCGGTTTTCATTCTAATAGAGAATTCTGCCATTAGTAAAAATAGTAAGACTTAATAAAACATTTGAAGCTGCATGATGAGCTGTGACTTCTCCACTCCTCAGTTGGCATAACCCCACAGGACTATGGAATCTAATGCTAATTTGGATAATGAAAAAATGCCACAGTGGCCATTGTACTCTTTTACTTTTTGAAATTTCTTTAAATGTATCTGCCACTGCACTCCAGCCTGGGTGACAGAACGAGACTCTATCTCAAAAAAAAAAAAAAAAAATGTATCTGCTACCCATCAAACAAACTAGATGTATTGGATTTGAAACTGCTTGCCCATGAGATATTCATTTTTAATAAAATATTTTTAAAAGACTGATTTTATTAAATAAATTTTAAAACTTTAAACTTTTTCTTAATGGTGACTACATTATTGAGGTTTCTCTATCCTCTGTTAAATTCCAAAAGACACCCATCAAATTATGTTAGTTCAGAGATTCCTAAGTACTTAAGAATATGTAGCCTGAAATTAGTCCAAATTTATTAAAATATAGCACCCACAATAGTGGAAGTGTCAATGATCTATGAACAGACCTTTCTTGTTCAAAGCAAAATACTGTATCGGACAAGTTTCATCTTGTTTTTAGTTTTACCCATCTTCACAAAAGCTACATATTTCTAACACAGGAAAAGTGACAAATACCTAATGTGGAAGTGACAAATACCTGAATTTAACTGAATTTCATTTTTTAAATAGAGCTTTTCAGGAAAAATAAAAGCAGGATGGTTTTTTCTAAACACCTGATAAACTATATTGAATTATTTGTGCCTTGAATGTGATACCTTTTTGAAATGCAGAACTATTTCTAAAGTGGAAAAACTTTTCCAAACTGCTCCTTCTTGAAAGTTCTACATTCTGCTTCAAAAGAAATGCCAATGTGACTCAGGGCCCTTGACATATCACTAGAGTAAAAAAGTACCATTACAGTGAAACTTGTGTTTATAATTCTATCAGCTTTTACATCACATGACTGCTATCACATTCTCTAACACTGGAGTGTTAAAAAGTCTGTGTTCTTATTGGTGAAATAACTGTTTTGACTATCATCAAGTATCTGAATACTGAGTGTTTCTGGCCCTTGACACTGTCCTATACCTTATAAGGTGTTTACAGGTGAAATAGGAATCTTGTTGGCACTCCGTGCACTTAATGATTCCTAAGAGCTCACATGAACTGAGCAAATGAGATAGAAACATGGCATTCTTAATTATACTAATTACCTGCTTTGTGATTATTCTTGCTACTTCACAGCCTTGCCAGACTCCTGATGACTTTGTGGCTGCCACTTCTCCAGGACATATCATAATTGGAGGTTTGTTTGCTATTCATGAAAAAATGTTGTCCTCAGAAGACTCTCCCAGACGACCACAAATCCAGAAGTGTGTTGGGTGAGTAAGTCTCAAAAAACACATTTAGATTTCAAGATTGTCATGAGACTAGGACGTATAAACTGTTGACTTGTATTAATATCTAAATCATTTTAAAAAATAAACTCACATATATTTTTTAAGTTGCGTATGGTTAATCTTGTAATCCTTCTTTAAAAGAGAGCTATAACAGCCCTATATGTATAATGAAACAACCTCCAATTGCAGAGGATATGCATGCTTTTCATTAATATATTAATTTAGATTTTGCCTTTAAAAAACAATGCCTGAAGTCACTTGAAAAGACATTGTGGCCTATTTTTCACTACAAGCATACATAACCCACATGTATTTCTATCACACACAACATGTATTTTGTTTTAAACACAGATCTATTATTTAATGCTTTGTTTAAAATAGACTATAGTTGAATTTTTTCTTACTAACATTTTTTTTCAACACTGCATTCATTTCATTCCAGAAATAGTCTAACTCTTTCCTGATAAATTAAGAACCTCCTCAACTCAAAGTGCTCCTTCCTCCTGGATGAACACTTTGTGTTGTGAGAGCTTACCTATGAGAAAAACATTTCACTGGCACAGTATAATGTGGAAAAGTAAAGCTGGGTGGAAGGTGTTGCAAATGGATTTTCCTTAAGGAGAACAAGATATTCTAATTCTCATTTCAGTTTTGGGACAAGCTAATTTTGTAAACTTAGGTAGATCACTTAAACTCTGAGTTCCAGTTTCACTGTTGTGTATATTTTCTCATCTGTAAAACAAAGGCTTGGATAGCCTCTAAGGACACAGGCAGCATCAGCTGCTGTTGCTATGGAATGTGCTCTTCATGCTTCCTTCCAACTCTAAAATTCTCATTCTATTTTTATGTTTCTATGTCTAAGTTTAATCTTGTTTTTTCTCTTACTTTCTTTCTTTATCAACGAAGTATTTCCCAAGCCCTCTAAGAATACTTTTAGATAAAATGTGATCCCCTGTCACACTAAGATTTCTTGGCATTCTCCCTAAAAGTTGGGCACTTTTAGCTATTGTCATCATAATCATTGATTAGCAGGAATACCAGAGAATGGTAAAAAAAAAATTAATAATTAATGAAGATTTTCAGAGCACTACGTTGGCACACAAAGAATGACTGCAGAGTTGAGGCCCACAATTGCAGGCCAACAATTAAGGATGGAAAACACTAAATAGTTATTTGACCAAATAAGGAATTTCCTATTTTAAAAAATCACTCCGTTGAAAATCTCTTAACTTTTTGTCACTCATCAAGAGAAATGGTACTCACTCAACATTGCACAACTACTTATTAATTGCCTACATTACCTGTACCCTATTATAGGCACTGGCACACCAACATGAATACACCAAGGAGGTTCCAACTCTAATGGAACTTACATGTGGTGGACTCTGAAAATATTATACAATTTAATGTCAGACAACCTATTAGTTTACCCTTTTTCTCTTCTATGTTTCTTTTTTTTAATTGATATGTATTAGTTTACATATTTATGAGGTACATGTGGTATTTTGTTATATGCTTAGAATGTGTAATGATCAAGTCAGGCTTTTTGAGGTGTCCACCGCTTTGATTATTGTCACTTCTATATGTTGGGAACAATTCAAGTCCTCCCTTCTAGCTACATTGAAATATACCATACATTGTTGCTAACTAGAGTAACTGTGCTGTCAAATGACTGAACTTCTATCTTTTATCTAACTATATGTTTATACCCACTAATCTACCTCTTTTTATTCCCTCTCCTACCCACCCACCTTCCCATGCTCTAGTACTTTTATAATGTCAGCTCTCTACGTTTATGATATCAATGATTTTAGCTCCCACATATGAGTGAGAACATATGATATTCGTCTTTCTGTGCCTGAGTTATTTCACTTAACATAATGGCCTCCAGTTTCATCCATGTTGCTGCAAATGATATGATTTTATTCTTTTTTTATGGCTGAGTACTATTCTGTTGTGCATATATACCACATTTTCTTTATCTACTCTTCTATTGATGGACACAAGTTGATTCTATATCTTTGCTATTGCAAATAGTGTTATGGTAAGCATGTGAGTGCAGGTATCCCTTTAGTATACTGATTTCCTTTTCTTTGAATAGATACCCAATAGTAGGATTACTGGACTACATTTATCATTTTTAGATTTTTGAGAAATATCCATACTCTTTCCCATGGGGGTTGTACTAATTTACATTTTCTCCAATAGTGTAGATGAGTTCCCTCTTCCGCATGTCCTTGCTAGCATCTGTTTTTGTTTTTGTTTTTGTTTTGTTTTTGTCTTTTTAGTAATAGCTATTCTAACTGGGGTAAGATAATATCTCATTGTGGTTTCAATGTGCATTTCTTTGATGATTAGTGATGCTGAGCATTTTTTATACACCAGTTGGCCATTTATATCTTCTTTCGAGAATAATCTGTTCATGTTCTTTGACCACTTGTTAATGAGATTTTGCTTTTTTATTGTTGAGTTGTTCAATTTCATGTATATTCTGGATATTAGTCTTTTGTTGGATGAATAGTCTGCAAATATCTTCTCCCATTCAGTGGTTGTCTCTTCATTCTTGATGGTTTCCTTTCCTATATAGAGATTTTTATGTTAATATACTACCATTTGTCTATTTTTCTTTTAGTTGTCTATGCTTTTGAGGTCTTACTCGTAAAATCTTTGCCTAGACTGATGTCCTTAAGTGTTTTCCCTATGTTTTCTTCTGATAGTTTTGTAATTTGGGATCTTATGTTTAAGTTCTTAATCCACCTAGAGTTGATTTTTGTATACAGTGAGGGAAAGGAGTCCCGTTTTATTCTTCTGCATATGGATATCCAACTTTCCCTGTACGATTTATTGAAGTCCTTTCCCCTGAAAAGGTTCTTGGCTCCTTTGTCAAAAATCAGTTGGCAATAAATATGTGGATTTATTTTTTAGTTGTCTATTCTGTTTCCCATGATCTATGTATCTATTTTTATACCATGCTGTTTTGGTTACTATAACCTTGTGATATAATTTTGTCAGGTAGTTTGATGCCTCCAGTTTGCTCAGGACTGCTGTGGCTATTCTGGCTTTTTTTGTTGTTGTTCCATATGAATTTTAGGATTTTTTTTAATATCTGTGAAAAATGATGTTGACATTTAATAGGGATTGCATTGACTCCATATGTTGCTTTGAGTATTATGGTCATTTTAACACTATTATTTTTTCTCATCCTTGAGCATGAGATGTCTCTCCATTTATTTGTGTTCTCTTCAATTACTTTCATCAGTGTTCCATAGTTTTCCTTGTAGAGACCTTTCACCTCCTTGGTTAAATTTATTCCTATGTATTTTTTGTAGCTATTGTAAATGGGATTGCTTTCTTGATTTCTTTTTCACCTATTTCACTACTGGTGTACAAAAATCCTATTGATACTGTATCCTGCAACTTTACTGAATTTGTTTATAAGCTCTAAGAGGCTTTTTGTGGAGTCTTTTGGTATTTCTAAATATAAGATAATGTCAACTGCAAAGAGGGACAATTTGACTTCCTCTATTTCAATGTGTATACCATTTGTTTCTTTCTCTTGCCTGATTGCTTTGGCCAGGACTTCCAATACTATGTTGAATAAGAGTGGTGAAAGTGGGCATCCTTGTCTTGCTCCACTTCTTAGAGAAAAGGCTTTCCACTTTCCCCAGTTGGTATGATGTTAACTATGGGTTTGTCATATATGGCCTTTATTAATTTGAAGTATGTTCCATCTGTGCCTAGTTTGTTGAGAGTTTTTATCATGAAAGGTGTTGTATTTTATCAAATACTTTTTCTACATCTATTGAGATGATCACAAATTTTTTGTCCTTCATCCTGTTGATGTGTTGTATTACATTTATTGATTTATATATGTTAAACTATCCTTGCATGGTTGATATTACACTTAATCATGGTGTATTATCTTTGTGATGCACTGTTGAATTCTGTTTGCTAGTATTTTTTGAGGATTTTTGCATGTATGTTCATCAGAGATATTGGTCTATGGTTTTCTTTTTTTATTGTGTCCTTATCTGGTTTTGGCATTAGGGTAATGCTGGCCTCATAGAATGAGTTAGAGAGAATTCCATCCTCTTAATTTTTTGGAGTAGTTTGAAGAAGATTACTACTATTTCTTCCTTATATGTTTGGTAGAATTCAGCAGCAATCCATCTGGTCCTGAGCTATTATTTATTGGGGGCTTTTTATTACTGATTTAATCTTGCTATTTGTTATTGGTCTGCTCAGGTTTTCTATTTCTTCCTGATTTAATCTTGGTAGACTGTATGTTTCCAGGAATTTTCACATTTCCTGTAGGTTTTTCCATTTGTTAGCATATAATTGTTCCTAACAGTCTCTGATAATCTTTTGTATTTCTGTGGTATCAGTTGTAATGTCTCCTTTTTCATCTCTGATTTTGTTTATCTGGGTCTTCTCTCTTCTTTTTTCAGTTAAGTCTAGCTAATGATTTATAAATTTTGTTTATCTTTTTGAAGAATCAACTTTTCATTTTATTGATCCTTTGTTTTTTTTTAGTCTCTATTTCATTTAGCTCTGCTAGATCTTTATTATTTCTTTCCTTCTACTAATTTTGGGTTTCATGTTTTTTTGCTTTTCTAGTTCCTTAAGGTACATTCTTAGGTTATTTGAAATCTTTCTACTTTTTTGTTGTAGATATTCATTGCTATCTACTTCCTTCTTAGTACTGCTTTTGCTGTATCCCACTGGCTTTGGTATGTTATTGATATGGTTTGGATCTGTGTCTTTGCCCAAATCTCATATCAAATTATAATCCCTAATGTTGGAGGTGGAGCCTGGTAGGAGGTGATTGGATCATGGGAGCAGTTTCTTATGAATGGCTTAGCACCATCCCCCTAGTGCTGTTCTTATGATACAGTTCTCATAAGATCTGGTTGTTTAAAAGTGTGTAGCATATCCCCTCCCTCTTTCTTCCTCCTAATCTGGCCATGTAAGGTGCCAGCTCCCCCTTTGCCTTCTGCCATGATTATAAGTTTCCTGAGGCCTCCCAAGTTGCTAAGCAGATGTAAGCATCATGCTTCCTGTACAGTCAACAGAACCATGAGCCAATTAAACCTCTTTGCTTTATAAATTACTCAGTCTCAGGCATTTTTTATTCAATGCAAGAATGGGCTAATACAGAAAATTGATACCAGAGAGGTGGGGCATTGCTATAAAGATATCTGAAAATATGGAAGCAGCTCTGGAACTGGGTAACCTCCAGTGGTTGCAACAGTTTGGAGGGCTCCAAAGAAGATAGGAAGATGAAGGAAAGTTTGGAACTTCCTAGAGACTTGTTAAATTGTTGTGACCAAAATGATGATGGTGATATATATGGACAATGGAGTTCAGGCTGAAGAGGTCTCAAATGGAGATGAGGAACTTATCAGGAACTGGAGTAAAGGTTATCTTTGCTATGCGTTAGCAAAGAACTTGGTGGTATTGTGCCCCTGCCCAGGGATCTGTGGAACTTTGAACTTGAGAGTGATGATTTAGGGTATCTGGCAGAAGAAATTTCTAAGCAGCAAAGCAGTCAAGAAGTTACCTGGCTGCTTTTAATAGCCTAGCTCATATGTGTGAGCAAGGAAATGATGTAAAACTGGAACTTATATTTAAAAGGGAAGGAGAGTGTAAAAGTTTGGAAAATTTGCAGTCCAGCCAGGTGTTAGAAAAAACAAAATAAGAAACAAACAAACAAACAAAAATTTCTGGGGGAGGAATTGAAGCTGGCTGCAGAAATTTGCATTAAATAAAGAGAAATTGAATGTTAATAGCCAAGACAATGAGAAGACTTCAAAGGAATTTCAGAGACCTCCATGGAAACCCCTCCCATCACAGGCTCAGAGGTCTAGGAGGGAAGAATGATTTCTTGAGCTGAGACCAGGGCCCTGCTGCTTCTTGTGTCCCAGCTACTCCAGCTTCAGCTTGTACCAGCATCCCCTGGGTGTCAGACATGGAGTTAAAAGAGATTATTTTGGAGTTTTAAGATGTAATGATTGCCCTGCTGGGTTTGGGATTTGCATGGGGCCTGTAGGCCCTTTCCTTTGGCCAATTTCTCCCTTTTCAAATAGGAGTATTTACCAAATGCCTGTACTCCCATTGTGTCTTAGAAGTAATTAACTTATTTTTTTATTTTGCAGGCTCATAGGCAGAAGGGACTGTTCACATGAGACTTTGGACTTCGGACTTTTGAGTTAATGCTAGAATTAGTTAAGACATTGGGAGACTGGTGAGAAGGAATGATTGTATTCTGCAATGTGAGAAGGACATGAGATTTGGGAGGAGCCAGGGATGGAATATAAAAGTGTGTTACATCTTCCCTCTCTCTTTCTTCCTTTTGCTCTGGCCATGTGAGGTGCTAACGCCCTCTTTGCCTTCCACCTTGATTGTGTATGTCCTGAGACCTCCCAAGAAACTGAGCAGATGCCAGCATTATGCTTCCGGTACAGCCTGCAGGACCATGAGCCAATTAAACCTCTTTTCTTTACAAATTACCCAGTCTCAGCTATTTCCTTATAGTAATGTGAGAAGGGACTAATACATTCGTGTTTCCATTTTCACTGGTTTTAATAAGATTTTTTATTTCCATCTTAATTTCTTCATTAATCCAATGGTTATTCAGAAGCCTGTGGTTTAATTTCTGCTGATTTGTATAGTTTCCAAAGTTCCTCTTGTTATTATTTCTAATTTTAGTTCATTGCAGCCTGAGAATATATTTGATATAATTTTTATTTTTGTAAATTTGTTAAGACTCGTTTTATGGCCTAATATATGGCCTGATCTGGAGAATGTTCCATGCACTGATGAGAAGAATGTGTATTCTACAGTTGTTGGACAAAATGTTCTGTATATGTCTGTTAGGTCCACTTGGTCTAAAGTTCAATTTAAGTCCTTTTCTTGAGATGAAGTCACACTCTGTTGCCCAGGCTGGAGTGTAGTGGTACAATCTTGGCTCACTGCAACCTCCACTTCCTGGGTTCAAGTGATCCTTCCACCTCAGCCTCTCAAGTAGCTGGAATCACAGGTGTGTACCACCATGCCTAGCTAATTTTTGTACTTTTAGTAGAGCTGGGGTTTCATCATGTTGGCCAGGCTGCTCTTAAAGTCATGACCTCAAGTGATCCACCTGCCTCAGCCTCCCAAAGTGCTGGGATTACAGGGGTGAGCTACCATGCCTAATCGTAAGTTTGTTTTATTTTTGCCGATTTTCTGTCTAGATGATCTGCCTAATGCCCAGTAGGGTGTTAAAGTTTCCCACTATTATTTTATTGCAGTCTCTGTCTTTTTAGACCTAGTAATTTTTGCTTTATGAATCTGGGTGCTTCAGTGTTGGTTGCATATACATTTTAAATTATTTCCTCTTCCCAGAATGATTCCTTATCATTATATAATGACCTTCTTTTACTTTTTCTACTATGTTTGACTTACAGTGTGTTTTATCTGGTGTAAATATAGCTACTTCTGCTCACTTTTGGTTTTTGTTTGTGTGGGATATCTTTTTCTATCCCTTTACTTTCAGTCTATATGTGCTTTTATATGTAAAGTGCATTTCTTGTAAGTTGCATATAATTGGATCATGCTTTTTTTATTTACACAGCCAGTCTATATCTCTTTTTTTCTTTTTTTTTTCTTTTTTAAATTATACTTTAAGTTCTAGGGTACATGTGCACAACGTGCAGGTTTGATACTTAGGTATACATGAGCCATGTTGGTTTGCTGCACCCATCAACTCATCATTTACATTAGGTATTTCTCCTAATGCTATCCCTCCCCCAGCCCCCCACCACACGACAAGCCCCAGTGTGTGATGTTCCCCGTCCTGTGGCCAAGTGATCTCATTGCTGAATTCCCACCTATGAGTGAGAACATGTGGTGTCTGCTTTTCTGTCCTTGTGACAGTTTGCTGAGAAGGATGGTTTCCAGCTTCATCCATGTCCCTACAAAGGACATGAACTCATCCTTTTTATGGCTGCATAGTATTCCGTGGTATATATGTGCCATATTTTTTTAATCCAGTCTATTATTGATGGACATTTGGGTTGGTTGCAAGTCTTTGCTATTGTGAATAGTGCCACAATAAACATATGTGTGCATGTGTCTTTATAGTAGCATGATTTATAATCCTTTGGGTATATACCCAGTAATGAGATTGCTAGGTCAAATGATAATTCTAGTTCTAGATCCTTGAGAAATCGTCACACTGTCTTCCACAATGGTTGAACCAATTTACACTCCCACCAGCAGTATAAAAGTGTTCCTATTTCTCCACATCCTCTCCAGCATCTGTTGTTTCCTGACTTTTTAATGATCTCCATTCTAGCTGGTGTGAGATGGTATCTCACTGTGGTTTTGATTTGCTTTTCTCTGATGACCAGTAATGATAAGCATTTTTTCATGTGTCTGTTGGCTGCATACATGTCTTCTTTTGAGAAGTGTCTGTTCATATCCTTTGCCCACTTTTTGATGGGGTTGTTTGTTTTTTCTTGTAAATTTGTTTGAGTTCTTTGTAGATTCTAGATATTAGCCCTTTGTCAGGTGGGTAGATTGCAATAGTTTTCTCCCATTCTGTAAGTTGCTTGTTCACTCTAATGGTAGTTTCTTTTGCCGTACAGAAGCTTGTTAGTTTAATTAGATCCCATTTGTCAATTTTGGCTTTTGTTGCCATTGCTTTTGGTGTTTTAGACATGAAGTCCTTGCCCATGCCTATGTCCTGAATGGTATTGCCTAGGTTTTCTTCTAGGGTTTTTATGCTTTTAGGTCTTACATTTAAGTCTTTAATCCATCTTGAATTAACTTTTGTATAAGGTGTAAGGAAGGGATCCAGTTTCAGCTTTCTACATATGGCTAGCCAGTTTTCACAACACCATTTATTAAATAGGGAATCCTTTCCCTGTTTCTTATTTTTATCAGATTTGTCAAAGATCAGATGGTTGTAGATATGTGGCATTATTCCTGAGGCCGCTGTTCTGTTCCATTGGTCTATATCTCCTTTTTGGTACCAGTACCATGCTGTTTTGGTTACTGTAGCCTTGTAGTATAGTTTGAAGTCAGGTGGCGTGATGCCTCCAGCTTTGTTCTTTTTGCTTAGGATTATCTTGGCAATGTGGGCTCTTTTTTTTGTTCCATATGAACTTTAAAGTAGGTTTTTCCAATTCTGTGAAGAAAGTCATTGGTAGCTTGATGGGGATGGCATTGAATCTATAAATTACCTTGGGCAGTATGGCCATTTTCACAATATTGATGCTTCCTATCCATGAACATGGAATATTCTTCCATTTGTTTGTGTCCTCTCTTATTTCCTTGAGCAGTGGTTTGTAGTTTGCTTCAAAGAGGTTCTTCACATCCCTTGTAAGTTGTATTTCTAGGTATTTTATTCTCTTAGTAGCAATTGTGAATGGGAGTTCACTCATGATTAGGCATTCTGTTTGTCTATGATTGGTGTATAGGAATGCTTGTGATTTTTGCACATTGATTTTGTATCCTGAGACTTTGCTAAAGTTGCTTATCAGCTTAAGGAGATTTTTGGCTGAGATGATGGGGTTTTCTAAACATACAATCATGTCATCTGCCAACAGGGACAATTTAACTTCCTCATTTCCTAAGTGAATACTCTTTATTTCTTTCTCTTGCCTGATTGCCCTGGCCAGAACTTCCAACACTATGTTGAATAGGAGTGGTGAGAGAGGGCATCCTTGTCTTGTGCCAGTTTTCAAAGGGAATGCTTCCAGTTTTTGCCCATTTAATATTGACAGCCAGTCTATATCTCTTAAGAGGGGAATTTAATGCTTTTAATTTCAAGGTTAATGTTGACATATGAGGCTTTGTTCCTGTCATGTTGTTGCTTACCGTTCGTTTTATATATTCTATGTTCCTTTCTTTTTCTCATTTTTTGTCATTGTGGTTTGGTAGATGAATATCTATAGTAGTATCATTTGAGTCCTTCCTCTTTTTTACCATTGTTTTACACGTTCTTGTGTTTTCACCATGATAAGCATCATCATTTCACTTCCAGATATAGAATTCCCTTGAGCATTTTAGGGCCAGTCTAGTGGTGCTGAATTCCCTCAACTTTTGCTTCTCTAGGAACAACTTTATTTCTCCTCTATTTATGAAGGATAAGTTTTCTGGATATAGTATCCTTGACTGACAGGGTTTTTTCCTCAACACTTTAAGTATATCGTCTCATTCTCTTCTGGCCTATAAGGTTTCTGCTGAGATATCCTCTGTTAGTATAATGGGACTTCCTTTAGAGGTGACTAAATTCTTTTCTCACTGTTTTTAGAATTCTCTCTTTGTCATTGACTTTAGACATTTTGACTATAATGTGCTGTGGAGAATTTGTGCATTGTATCTGTTTAGGGATTGCTGGGCCTCCTGTATCTGGATGTCTAAACCTCTTGCTGGATATGGAAAGTTTTTGTCTATTATTTTTATCTATTATTTTGTTGTATATATTTAACTATTTCAATATCTGTTTACCTTCTGGGATATCAATAATTTGTATATTTGGTCACTTCATGGTGTTCCATATACCATGAAGGCTTTGTTTAGCTTTTTTTAATTCTTTTTTTTCTTTTGTATTTTCATGGCTGGGTTATTTCAAAAGTTGAACCTGAACTGTCTTCAGGTTCAGAGGTTCTTTTGTCTGCTTGAACTAATCCATTGTTGAAGCTTTCAAATGTGTTATGTTGTTCATTCAATGAATTGTTCAGTTGCAGAATTTCTGTTTGATTCTTTTATGACATCTATGTCTTTGGTAAACTTCTCATTCATATCCTGAATTGTTTTTCAGATTTCTTTGTATTGTTTTTCAGAATTATCTTGTATCTCACTATCCTTCTTTAGAATCTGTAATTTGGATTCATTTTCTGGAATTTCATTAACTGCTTTTTTATTGAGATCTGTTTCTGGAGAATTATTGTGTTCCTTTTTTAAAAAAATAATTTAAATTTTTTTTCTTAAAGACCAGTATGATAGTATATCTTCCTTTAAAAGTGTTATTTTTCTGGCTTTTTCATGTTTCCTGTGTTCTTATGTTAATATATGTACATCTGATGTTTCAGTTGCTTCTTCCAATTTTTAAAAATTTGTTTTTGTAGGGGGAGAATGTTTCCTAAGGATGAATAGATAGTGTTGGTT
Source organism: Pongo abelii (assembly GCF_028885655.2). Lineage (NCBI taxonomy): Eukaryota > Metazoa > Chordata > Mammalia > Primates > Hominidae > Pongo > Pongo abelii. The sequence continues at coordinate 118,043,550 of NC_071990.2, read as the reverse complement.
GGGCAGGGTCCTTTGGCTTTTATTCTGGTTGCAGTAGCAGTGTAGTTTCTTTGATTTCTTTGGCTGTGACTAGCGTAAGTGCCATCTGACACTTCCTCAGTGGCCTAGGGTACAGTTATTAATGGGGGCTATGATGCAGTTTTGCTGACGACTTGGGATGCCAAGTAAGCCAGTCTCTGAGCCCAAGTGGTGTTAGCAATGGGCTAAGTACGCCCATAATTTTGTCCCAGGGCAGTATACACTGGCACCAGTGTTAGGTCAAACCAGGCCAATTCTTGGGCCTCCAGGTGCCTTACTCAAATACTGGTAGTGGAAGCCATGGAACCAGCAGGTTGGTGATTTATTGGGCTCTTGGGACACTTGTGTGGCATGCATAATGGCAATGGCAGTGACAGGATGACCCTCTGAGTCCTGAGTGGTGCTCGCTAATGTTGGTTGTGCCAATGATGAGCTGGGCTTACTTCTCTTTTTTAATTGAAATTGTAATGTTAAAATTAAAATTTTAATTAAATTAAAATTTCTTAATTAAATTTAAAATTTTAATAAAGAGGGATATTATTGTTCAGGGTTTTGATATTATACTTTCTTTTTAGTTCATTACATTTTGATAAATTAAGCTATTTGAATACTACTATTTGTCATTGCAAGCCATGGTTCACAATGACAAATAGTAATCTTCAAATAGTTTAACTTATTAATATATTTTTATTATTAATTACTTTATTCTTTTAGGGAGGGGAGAAGAGTATCTGGCCAAGAAGAAACAAGTGCAAAATTGGAATGTCCAAAGAATAGCAAAATATTTAATCTGGCTATATCAGTGAAGCAGAAGGAAACATAGTAAGAGATGCATTTGTAGAGATAGAACCATCTAAACATGGTTCACAATGACAAATAGTAATATTCAAATAGTTTAATTATCAAAACTTAATGAACTAAAAAGAAACTAGAATATCAAACCCTGAACAATAATATCCCCCTTTATTCATTTTAAAAACATGTATTGAACCCTTATTATATATTAGGCACTATTTGTAATATCTTGTATATAGCGGTGGATGAAATAAACTTAACAGTAAATCTGTAATCAGACAACTCAGTGCTCTGGAATAATCACAAATCAAGATGTATAAAAAATGTCCTCTGAATGTGGAAATAGCTATGTCTCAGAACTAAAAATAAGGCACTTTATCTAGGAGCAGGCTATTAGGCTTTAACCAAAGCTGTTTAAATGTAATTCTTAAGAGTCTTATTTATCTGGTTTCCAATTGCACAGACTAGAACCAGAAAACTAAAAGACAGGCTTATGAGTCTAAAAAGCAAGCATTTTGACAGCAATAAAATGCTGATCTCTAACTACAAAAAGGAACAAAAATCAAACACATCTTCATATTGCAGTGTTCAAAATGATCAAAACATTCATCAAGAAAATGTTAAATCATGTAGCATAGACTCCTTTTAAGAAACTGTGGGTTCTTATATTACCCTTCATACCTTCATAAATATTATCATGAAAAATTGTTTTTAAATAAAATTTAGATCATTTAAGAGATAAGCTTCACTCATCCAGAAATTGTTATGAGGAGATGTAGGCAAAATGAGATACAGCCATGTCCATAGAAGAGTTATGTTCTGATTTCAAAAAATACTTGTTTCCCAACAGCTTTGAAATATCAGTCTTTCTTCAAACTCTTGCCATGATACACAGCATTGAGATGATCAACAACTCAACACTATTATCTGGAGTCAAACTGGGGTATGAAATCTATGACACTTGTACAGAAGTCACAGTGGCAATGGCAGCCACTCTGAGGTTTCTTTCTAAATTCAACTGGTCCAGAGAAACTGTGGAGTTTAAGTGTGACTATTCCAGCTACATGCCAAGAGTTAAGGCTGTCATAGGTTCTGGGTACTCAGAAATAACTATGGCTGTCTCCAGGATGTTGAATTTACAGCTCATGCCACAGGTAGGTTTTGTGCTACCTCCATACATTGCTTTTGATCACATTTGTTATTATGAAAGGATCAGGGAAACCTGAGGAAACTAGTTAGGGAGTCACTTTAACTTTTCTTTCTCTTTAGTTAAAGAAAGGATGCACACCATTACAGAGAGTATAGTGAAAAAGTACTAAGGGAGTAATTACCCCTCAGTCTATCAGGTCTAGTTTCTGACCGTTTTCAGCTTGATTTGTATAAGACACAAACATCTTCAGGCCTAAACTGCCTTGTTTCTAAAATAACATCAGTCACATGCTATGAAGAAACTAAAGAGACTGAGGAGTAAAGAGATAGAGAGGTCAAGGAAGACTTCTTGAGGAAGTGACATTTAGTCTCAAGCTTGAGTGAGGAGTGTCAAGGGAGGATGAGGGAGGGGAGAAAGAGTATCTGAGAAAGCAGCAAGTGCAAAGTTGGAATGCCCAAAGAATAGCAAAAAGGCCAATCTGGCTAGATCAGTTGAAGCAAAGGGAAACATAGTAAGAGATGCTTTTGCAGAGATAGGCAAAGCCTGGGTCATGTAGCATCTTGTAAGCCCTGGGACGGTTTGCATGTTGTTCTGAATATGATGGGAAGGCTTTGAGCAAAGACTGTAGAACTATTTATCTCCCTGGAATGCAAGCCAATAACCAGAGAGTAAGCAAAAACTTCTCTGAAAAAACAAATCAGATATCAGAGCACTGTGTACTAAGTTCTTGAACATCGCTCAGAGCCAATTAAGTCTCTGGCTTTCATTTTGAAATCACACTACTTTGTAACTCTCTATGTCACTGATTTCTAATCTTAAGGAAGAAGAGAAGCCAAAAGTTAGAAAAGAAAAAGGCTTATATTCAGATGATAAAGAAATGACCATCTGATAGAAGTGAGCAGACAGAAAATATATATATATAACATAATGAATGTGTATAAGAATTCAAAATATATAACATTTTGTAGGTAGAGTAAATAAATACATATACAAATAAAGACTATTAGCATTCCATTATATTATAGCCTAGTGACTGGTAATAAAAAATTTAATCCAAAGTGATTAAACAAAAAGAACTATTTATCAAATACATCAAAGATAAGGCTTTGGCTTAAAATTTCTAGACTATGTATGATACTAGTTAGGTGATACGTAAGGAAAGCAGACTATTTAACAACAACTGGCTAATGCAAAAATGCAATTTCTGTAATAGACAGCAGAAAAGGTAAGGGGACATTCCATGGGTAACACTAATTTTAAGAAAGCTCAGCTCTTAACAACGTGGCTGAGCATAGCAACATCAGGTACTTGGAAGGGAACTTAGGTTTACTGAAAGTCCACCATGTGCTCGTATCTATTTAAATTTTCTCCTTTAATCTTAGCAAGAATCTTACAACTTTACAGTAAAGAAACATTAAATAACGTTCCCAAATTTATTGGAGTTGGGATTCTAACAGTTTATCTGGTTCCCAAGCCTATTGTCTTTCCACCATACCACATGGCAGCTGCAAGTAGTTAAAAAAAAAAAAGAAGGAAAGAAAGAAAAGAAAAAGAAAAAAAAAAGAAATACTGAACAAGTGACATGTTACTATTGCATCTATAGAAGGTAATAATTCACCAAAGCTAAGAATCAGGCAAAACTTTGTGTACATTAAGTAGGTCATCCAAAAATGCTGATACTTATTTGACTAGATCAGGAGTCAGAAAATCACAGCCTGCAGACCAAATGTGGTTCTCATGCTATTGAGCTTTCAAGCTAAAAATAGTTTTTACATTTCTAAAAGGTTGTAACAAAAAAAGATATGACAGAGACTATACATGACCAAAAAACTTAAAATATTTTATATCTCATTCTTTACAGGAAAATTTTGCTGACCCCTGGACAAGATGATTATTTGACTGATTAACTTTACCTAGAATAAAATCACCCAAATTATGAATTAGACAAGATTTTGCACACACTGATGTTTCAAACTGCATTTTGCTTATATGATGGACTGCATTTTTCCATATTTACCTCTAAGTATTTAAATAATATCCACTCTTGGCCCTCGGCCAGAGATACAAGATAGATATAGAAGAATATAGAGGTGTAAATGGAAAATGAGATAGAGCCTGAATTCTCAGAGGGCCTATCCTAAACGAAATATGAAATAATTAGAAAGCCATGATTCTAAACCATCATCAGGGGCTAAGTAAGGAGAAGGATGAAAAAGACTAGAGAATTTAAGGAAAGTCATGAAAAGAAAGCAATCAAAGAAAGGAACACCTACTGTGAACAGTCACCTGGAGTTCATCAACACCATAACTGAAATATTCTGTCTATTTCCAGGTGGGTTATGAATCAACTGCAGAAATCCTGAGTGACAAAATTCGCTTTCCTTCATTTTTACGGACTGTGCCCAGTGACTTCCATCAAATTAAAGCAATGGCTCACCTGATTCAGAAATCTGGTTGGAACTGGATTGGCATCATAACCACAGATGATGACTATGGACGATTGGCTCTTAACACTTTTATAATTCAGGCTGAAGCAAATAATGTGTGCATAGCCTTCAAAGAGGTTCTTCCAGCCTTTCTTTCAGATAACACCATTGAAGTCAGAATCAATCAGACACTGGAGAAAATCATTTTAGAAGCCCAGGTTAATGTCATTGTGGTATTTCTGAGGCAATTCCATGTTTTTGATCTCTTCAATAAAGCCATTGAAATGAATATAAATAAGATGTGGATTGCTAGTGATAATTGGTCAACTGCCACCAAGATTACCACCATTCCTAATGTTAAAAAGATTGGCAAAGTTGTGGGGTTTGCCTTTAGAAGAGGGAATATATCCTCTTTCCATTCCTTTCTTCAAAATCTGCACTTGCTTCCCAGTGACAGTAACAAACTCTTACATGAATATGCCATGCATTTATCTGCCTGCGCGTATGTCAAGGACACTGATTTGAGTCAATGCATTTCCAATCATTCTCAAAGGACTTTGGCCTACAAGGCTAACAAGGCTATAGAAAGGAAATTCGTCATGAGAAATGACTTCCTCCGGGACTATGCTGAGCCAGGACTCATTCATAGCATTCAGCTTGCAGTGTTTGCCCTTGGTTATGCCATTCGAGATCTGTGTCAAGCTCGTGACTGTCAGAACCCCAACGCCTTTCAACCATGGGAGGTACTAACTCACACATCCAAGAAAAACCCTCCTACCATCATTTTCCCCATTTCCTCCCTTGTTTTAATTTGCAAAGATTTATATTAATTGCTCTTAATCCTATTCCTTTTATAAATAGACACTTTCAGTGTTTAAATAACCAGCATTTCTATCATAGTGCCTTACTCTTGAAGATAACAGAGTTGTGTTTTATCTTCACTTCCTACTCTGACCTACCAAAGTTGTATTCTTTTATTTCTCACAAAAATTCTTTTGATGATGCTATTTTCCTTGAGTCATATAAATTATCGCTTTTAAATGCTCTTAAAAAACACAAGAGTTAGAGCAGACATATTTAATAATCCTTTTGTTTTTTACTAAATATTGATGGATGAGGAAACTAAAGCTGGGAAGTACCAGAAATACAACTGCAGTCTGGGTCTTCTGACTCCACCTTCCTTGCTTTTCACTGTCTTTGGTGGTTTATAATCCCAACATCTATAGTTAAGACTCTCAGTTAGGATGGAGGTAGAGTAAATAAATATATATACACATATGTATATGTGTATATGTATACACGTAAAGGACTTGGACTCCAGTCTTCTTCAAAGGAATGTTGTTAGGTCAATTATGATATTCCAGGTTTAAAGAAACCAGCAATTGTGTGTAAAAGAACATTTTCCCTTTCTTCTCTTTGATCAGTTTGGGGAAACTTAAAATTTAATATGGCTTTAATTTAGTGAGAATTTTCCATTGTGCTTTCTCAAATGCTCTTGAACAAGGCATTGAAAAGTAAATTGCTTCTTTTAATAATGATGTTTTACTCATTAGAAATAAATTTCTCAATAATATGTATTCAAAGACAAACTTGTATGTCCTGAGGCAGAATCATGTTACAAAATATATATATTTAAAATTTGTAAGAGAAAAGAAGGTAAAAGAAACGAGACAATTCTTCTGATCATACAAGTGGGTATCTAGAATAGGTTTTTTCGACTTTTGTCATTTTTTTTTTTACTTTAAACACCCAAAACTACCATCTCCAAGGTCTGATATGACCAGTTAACATTTGGGAGGATCATGCAATGGTGGGAGGGTGTTTCAAATTGCTCACTTTTAAACTACTTTTCACCTTATGAATACAAAGCCAAAAATCTAATAAGGAGGTAAAACTAGAGATTAGGACCTTTTCTCAAGTGCAAACACTCTTTTAATATATATATAGTTGTCTGATGACTTTAAGACACCTATATGAAAACATTCTCTTTGTAGTATAAAACTTTAATGCTGGTGGTAAAAACCATAAATTATCTTTTTTAGATCATCATTATTCACTATATTCCAAGTTCAGTACAATGTTTTCTAACATATTTCAAGGCTTTTGGCCTGGTGCACTGCAGAAAAACAGTTTTAATTTTTAAAATTAGACTACAATAATAATACCACCACATAGAATTTTAGAAATAAGAGATTGAGAAAGAGAAATAGAGAACAGTTGTGGAGACAGATGACATAAAGTGGAGCGGGGGGCAGTTATATAAAGAACCTCATAAGGACAAAGAAATGCAAATAGCAAGAGTTATTCACCCCCTGAAGATCTGGGGAAAAATAGAGAAAGTATTTTAAATTAGGAATAAGTCTCAAACACTTTGAGGATAAGATTTGAGAAGAAATTATCTAAGCAGAGTCTCCTAAAATGTTTTATTTAAACACTAGGAGCCTAGAGTCATTCTTTTTGCCCTCAGAGCCTGTTAATCTAGAAACAAGCAGAAACAGATTAGAAAGGAAGAACAGGGAGGTGACTGGCTCCTTTGATCATGACGTGAGTGAGCCACATCAAGTCAGTGCTAGAGTCAGTAAGACAAACAATACAAAGAGTTATTCTTTTATAAAGAAATTTCTGTAGACTTAAACTTTAAAGATCAGCAACATTTAGGGTCCCTAGTCAATGATACATTCTTATGGATTACTTTGTACCCTAGCAAAATTCACTAATATTTAAATAGCACTTTCTAAATGATTTTAGATGCAAATAATTTTAAAGGGGTTAATTTTTCCCAGTGTTTGAGGATAGCACTTATTTTGGCCCTATATGTGGTCATATTTGTGAGCCATACTCAGGGACAGCAGTCGTGCTTGTTTTACTTCAGCAGATTTTTAATGTTCCTCAGATGTGTGTGGAGGACACCACCTCCTTGCTCTGACTAGTGATTTCGTTTTTTTTTTGTTTTGTTTTCCTTTACTTCTGATGATATATAAGGTAGTAAGTGATATATGAGAAATGAAAGAATGTCTAATAGTTGAACTTCTATTCATATATTTATTTAGCAAATGTTTGGTGTCTCAATGTTTGAGGCAGTGTGTTGTGTGGTGAAGATATACAGAGAACAGGACAGAATTCCTTCCCTAAAGGAATTATCTGTCCATTGATATATACAATCAAACAATTAAGAGGCTGATTACAATGCAGGATGGTGCATTATAGTGTTTCACATAAACACAAGATGGCAGAGAAGTATATAAGTGAGACAGCTAATCCAGTATTAACAATTCAGAGAACATTCTCCAAAAAACATGACCTCTATGTGAATGCAAGGAAGGGTAGCAGTTAGCCAGAACAGAAATATTCCAGCAAAGTCCCAGAAAAGGGAGAAAAGAAAGTACAGCATCTTTAGGAAGCAGGAAATCATGGCATATGACTGGAGTCTTGCATGAGAGCTGTAATGGACTAACTGAATGAGTTAGTGAAAGACATATTCTTAGAGTCTTGTCCATCAGGGCATCTCAAACTTTGATGTGCAGTTGAATTTCCTGGGAATCTTATCATCATGTTAATTCAGTGGTTCCACAGTGGGATTGAAAAGTCTACATTTTTAACAATGTCCCAGATGCTGCTGATACTGCTAGTATAGGGACTGCCCCTTAAATGGAAATGTTGCAAACTATGTTCAAAGCTTTGAACTTGACAGAGGATAGGGCAGCTAATTAAAGACATTTTCAGGCAGGAGAGTGATATGATATTTTTTCCATCCAAGGTGAATTGATTAGAGGGACACAAGACTGAAGGAAGAAACACCAATATGGTTAATCAGACATAAGATAAGAATGCCTACAGGTATGACAATAAGGATGAAAAGATGTATACATGGATATTTAAGAGAGAGGATGAAGAGCATTTGGAGATCGATTGGATGTAAATGATGACAGAGAGCATCAAAAATGTTGCAGATGATTCCAATATTGGACAACTGGTGTCATTTGTCAAGCTGGAAACAGAGAAAAGTGGAGGTCTGGTGGGAGTAAGAAATATTTAGCATTCCATTTTGGAGATGTTGAATTTGATGAATTTATGAGACATGTATTAGTAAGTGTAGCAAGGTAGTTGCATATTAGTCCAGAAGTCAAGAGAGACATGAGAGTAATTTTTGGCATGGTAAGATAATAATAACTAATAATTTTTAAAACATATGGTTCTAGATATTGATATACACCACCTCTAATCTTTATAAAATATGGTAGGCCGACAGGACTCATCTTCCTTAAATTCCATCTTGAAGAAGTGGTAAGAAGAAGTGTTTCTAGTGACCAAGACTTGTCAGAGTTTAGAGATGGAGGGAACCTTAACAGTAAAGACCTGTCCCGTGGTGATTCACACAGTTAGCAATGAAACTGCTGCCCCAGCCTTAGATCAATGTGTTTTCTGCTACACAATGGAAAACTTCACAAAAGAAGATATAGTCTGGGCATCAGGACACAGATGCAAGGATGTTTCCTCTGCTCTTCTCTAACTTAGCCATGAAGATACCTCTTTCCACAGTAATCTTACTTACGGAGGTAGAGCTAGCATCAGCACAGTTAGGACAATGGAAAACAATATCAAGCATATCACTTTAATTGGTGTGATTCCTGGTCATGTGTGCTTAAAAACTGGGCATTATCATACATAGGTGAATAAGATAATAATTGAAATGAAAATCCCATTCTCTAAATTTTTAGTGTCAATTGATAGTGAATTTCAGAGTCTCCATGAAAATTTTTAAAAATGATGTGAAAAAGCAGTTAACAGCTTAATAACTGGAGTGTTAATGTTTAAGATTTACCTTACTTCAAAACAAATGTTTTATTATATTTAATGAGTAATGAAAACACTGTTGTATTTGCTTCCACTCTGTTTCCTGTAAGAACAAGCATAAAATTGTGGAAGTTTATTTACATTATACAATTTTATGATTATTTACAGAACAAATACGTGTCAGAACTTTAGCCTATAAAGCCTAATTAAGCACAGGAAAAAAGAGGTAGAAATTATACTTCAAACACTTGTGTGGAAGAGGATGTGCTCCCTAAAGAACTGAGTTACTGGGGTTTACAGGTATATATTGCTTAAGGAAAGAACAGAAGAAACAAACCAGTCAACAGATAGAAGTGAGAATATTGGAGGTAGGCCCTTGCATATTCTTTTATTTTTGTTCTCTCCTCTTTTTTTTCTTCCAGGAAATTGCTAGAATAAAATTTTGTTAGTGAATTCCACCATGTTAGATCTGATATCCTGCTTCTTTAAAGTAACACTAATTAATTGATATCCATTAAAAGAGGTAAGAAATCTGTGGTGACATAAATACACACACGTAGAGATTCTGCTAAAGTAACATTTCTCATTGACGTTACCATCATAGCTAATCTATTCACTTGAAAATATAACTTATTTTTTATATTCTATTGACAAAAAATTGAAACACTCATAAAACGTTAACTCAAAAGAAATAGAATAGAATAATTGTCTTCAAATAGAATAATTTCTGCCTTATTCTATAGATTTTATACCCAACAAAAGCCACATAGAACCATAGATTTAGATAATAAATGGGCCATTATGAAAGCATTCGGAGAGGATATTTACTTGGCATACATATATATTAAGTTAATGGTGAAGCCAGAACAGCAGCCTGTTTCCCTACCTTCCAGCCTATTGTTCTTCCACTACAGCACAACCTCAATATGGCTACCCCATTTGTAAACAAAATATTTTTTGTCCTAACTCTATAGTATACAAGTTCTCACTGTACAAATTGGGTAGCAAGACAGGTAATTTATCCTTATATTTCTTTCTTCTCAAGTTAAAAAATAAATCATTTTGTGAATTAGCTTAGAAATATAATTTAGAGATCACTTTACTACATAATCATTGAAACAAACTTAAGAACCATTGGAGATAATAAGATAGAAAGTAATTGTACCTGTCAAGATTGCATTGATGAGAGACAGAACCAGAGTTAGATCCCAGGTATCTATACCAGGGGACCTATTCTAAAATTCTGTAGGATAAACGAAGATACTTAGAAACAACCATCTATAGAAATTAACTTGCTTTCCCAAATGTATATAGCAAAAGTTAGGCAGAAATGAGGCTAGAACCCAAGTGAAATTCATTCTCAAATTGTTGCCAGATAGTTAAGAATTCTGCAACCAGTGATTTATAATCTTTTTTCCCTCATTTTTAAGTGATATGCTTTACAAGGCAGTGTTATCATTAGAATAACGGATACATTTGCAACATTTATTTTAAGTGCTTATTTCTGTTTTTATTTTTTTATAGTTACTTGGTGTGCTAAAAAATGTGACATTCACTGATGGATGGAATTCATTTCATTTTGATGCTCATGGGGATTTAAATACTGGATATGATGTTGTGCTCTGGAAGGAGATCAATGGACACATGACTGTCACTAAGATGGCAGAATATGACCTACAGAATGATGTCTTCATCATCCCAGATCAGGAAACAAAAAATGAGTTCAGGAATCTTAAGGTAATCTTGTTGTAGGCCGTTTTGTAGCACTCAAAGCAATTGGTACCTCAACTGCAAAAGTCCTTGGCCCCCTCTCTTCATCATACTCATCTGGCCAAACACAATCCCTGTTAATCAAGTTTCTGCCTAATTAGTGTAGCTCCTATTTAGCTGAAGTTGGCAAAAGAGGAAAGAAAAAGAAAGAAAGAAAGAGAGAGAGAGAGAGGGAGGGAGGGAGAGAGAGAAAGAAAGAAGGAAAGAAAGAAAGAAAGAAGGAAAGAAAGAAAGAGAAAGAAAGAAAGAGGAGAGAGAGAAAGAGGAAGGAAGGAAGGAAGGGAGGGAGGGAGGAAGGGAGGAAGGGAGGAAGGGAGAGAGAAAGAAGGAAAGAAAGAAAGAGAAAGAAAGAAAAGAAAAGAAAAGAGAGAGAGGGAGGGAGGGAGGGGAGGGGAGGGGAGATTGCTGACTGGTCTCATTTTAAATTTATGATCTCTAGCCTCCAGTGGGCTCTTAATTCTTCAGGGCAATCAGATTATTGCCCTAGTTCATGAACTCACCTTCCTAGATGGCTATTTTATGCCTTCTCTTCTCTCCTCTGAGATCAGTACATCTTTCCTGTTCTCATTTCAGTTAACTCTATTTCCTGTTCTAACAAAACTGAAACATCAGAAGAGAATTCCAGTGGCCCCTGCCACCACATCTGTGCCAGTACCCCTGCCTTCCATCTGGCACTATAGACAGACTGTCTGTGCTCCTAGTCAAGGTCAGCTCCTCCACTTCACCTCTGGGTCCCAACCTCTTTCACATATTCAAAGACATTACTTGGTAATTTTATGCCCTCTCTCCTTTATTCTCAATCATTCTTTCTTCTACGTTATACACTTAATGAGATAAATAGTTTGTTATTTCTCTCATCTTAAAACAAACAAACAAAGAACCTCTGTTGTTCCCCCAAGTCTATCTTTGTATACTCTATTTCTCTTTACAGTAAAACTCCGTGAAACAGTTGAATACATTTAATGGCCCCAATTTCTCTCCTCCCATACTCTTTTGAATCCTCTTCAATCCATCAAAATTGTTTCTGTCTAGCTCACCAAAGTTAATAAAGCCAAATATTATCATATATCACTTACCAGCTAATTATTCTCCCCTCAATGAAATATTTTATTTGTTTGTTTCCATGACACTACATTTCTTTGATTTTCTTCCTGTGTATCTGGCCACTAATTCTCTGTCTCCTTTGCTAGTTCCTCATCATTCACACTACCTCTAATCATTCAGGTGCCCAGGGCTCAGAACTGCTCCTCTTTTTATCTACACCTTTCCTTAGTGATCTTATCCAGGTTTGGGGCTTTAAATGATATCATTATGTGGGAGACTGATGACTACTAGATTTTTATCTTCTGACTTCTAACCCAAATAAATATACAACTGCCTAATTGACATCTCTACCTGGACGTGTAGCAGTCAACTTAAATCTCCAAAACAGAGCTGATATTCTCTCCCAACCTACTCACCTCTCAATAAACAGCAAACCCCTTCTCCTAGTTGCTCATGAGAAAACCTGCTGGGATTCTTGTCACCTCTCTTTCAGTCACGCTCCATAACCAACGAGTTTTACTTTCAAATTGTGTCCAGAACCTGACCACTTTTTACTACCTACTCTACTGCTGTTGCAATCACTTCTCACCCAGATTATTGAAAAAGGTTTTCTGCCTCCCCTCTTATTCCTTCAGTCTGTTTCTTTTTTTTTTTTTTCCAAGATGGATTCTTGCTCTGTCATCCAGGCTAGTATGCAGTGGTGGAATCTCGGCTCACTGCAGCTTCCGCCTCCCAGGTTCAAGCATTTCGCTGGTCTCAGCCTCTCGAGTAGCTGGGATTACAGGCGTGCGCCACCATGCCTGGCTAATTTTTGTATTTTTAGTACAGACGAGGTTTAACCATGTTGACCAGGCTAGTCTTGAACTCCTGACCTCGTGATCTGCCTGCCTCAGCCTCCTAAAGTGCTGGAATTACAGGCATAACCCACTGCGCTGGCCCCCTTCAGTCTGTTTTCAAAACAGAGACACAAGTGGTCCTGTAAAACATAGTGCTCTGCTCAGAATCCTTTGATGACATCCTATTTCTCTGAGAGTAAAAGCTGTGTCTTTAAAAATTCTACGCAACCTACCCCCAGTACCAACCTGACCTTATCTCCCACCCTCCCCTTACTCTACAGCCCTCCTGCGATCCCACAGGCTTTTCAGTCTCCCATGCATGCTTCCCTTCTCATAGCCCAAGGACTTTGCCCCTGCTATTTCCTTTGCCTATAATAATTTTCTCTGATGTTCATGTGGTTAATTTTCTTATTCCTTTCTGTCTTTCTAAAAAAATGTTACCACCTCAGTGTGGCCTTCCCTGGACACCTTATTTAAAAATTGCAACATCAACCAAGTAGTTCTTATTCACTGTCCTATCCTTATTTTTCTCCTTAGCACTTATAACTTTCTGTCATTCTGTACATTTTGCTTATTTTAACTCTGTCAGTCTTGTCAACTAGAACTTAAGTTCTATGAGCTAAATATTTGTGTTTCATTCCCCACTGTGGCTTCAACAATTAGAACAGTGCCTAACATATAGATAGGCACTCAACAAATATTTGGTGAATGAAAGAATGAACACAGTAATGCTGTAAACCATTTTCCTTAATCTGATTTCCCCTGGCTGTAAAAGTTTTAGTAAAGCAAGATATTTCTTTCTCGAAAGACAGAAACGTAGCCATTCTTCTGTGTTCTCAAACTTTCACTGTCATCATCTTCATTTTCCTTCCCATTATCCTCACAACTACATTACGAACCCAGCACTCTGCTAAACACTGTAACTCATACTGAAACTTTTAAAACATGCTCTGATTCATTTTCTTTTTGAATACAGAGATGGTTATTATTTTTGCAAGAAACACTGTTGTTATCAATACTTATCTCCAGACTGTAGGGAATTCTTAATGAAGAGAAGGTGACAGAATGACAGGTAATTATGTGAGGCTCTTAGTGACTAAATGGAAGAGGCTGACCACTACAAACAGAGAGACAAGTCTTCCTTTCTGATGGAGACACCTATAATTATTTCAAGGATACACTAAAAACCAACAATATCTGAAATCATTTAGGTCAGATTTCTGGATTTGTCAATTTGCAGGCTAGTTGGGGTATTGACATTTCTGTTAAGTCACCAGAACTCATAGTACAAAACATCAGATAATCCAAAATCAATTGAAATCTAAAGTAATCAGTACAGGATTTTAGACTATCTTTGCTCTTGATGCGGAGGAAGAGAGGGGACCCTAACAATGTCTAGCTTTATCTCGTAGTTAAATCCTTTTGTGTCCTCTGAGCACCCTCCAGGAGAGTAGATACTTTAAAAGTTTACCCTGGGGAATTCACAAGGCATATATACTGCCTGCTGAAAACCCAGGTCAGCAATAACTGGAGAGAAGAAGAAAACCAGTGCTTGCAGACCCAGGGCCTACTGAATCTTTTCTTTTCTCTCTCAGACAGATCATTTGCATCTTCCAGAGAAAGACTGGTTAGCTTAGTATTTCAATTGTGTTCCAGAGTAGGAAATAATGGATAAGAGAATCTTGAGACTCCTTTAACCATTCTGCTCTGCTCCAAGGGTAAAAGTGACATGACAAAGCAGATTTCTCTCACAAGATATGCCATGAGAAAGGGACTATGAATGGAGAATAATAACATAGCTGAAATGCAAAGAATTACTAGCTAATTCTTTGCTAGTATCACATGCTAGAACACTGCATGTGATTCAAATTGTGACATTCAAATTATAACTTGAATTCTCAAGATTATTTAAATCGTATATATTTAGGGCTGTCTTTTAAATCTAATATTCTAATATTAAATTAGAATATTAAATTTTAAATTTTATTTTAAACTCAAAATGTTTGTTTTTTTTATTTTTTAGAATTAGACAGGACATGCTCCTTGACAGCATGATAAGAACTTTCTTTTAAAGAATACAAAAATCTAGCCATTTGCTATTTTCTTATCTAGTGGAACCCTTCATTCAACATGGGATTGAAACTTTCCAAACCATCATTATTTTCTTTAGTTCTAGTACTATACATTTCTCCCTCTACTAGGGACTTTCTGAAAGGGCTAATTTCCATAATTTGCTTACAGAAGTTATTAATGCGACAAAAACTGTGTTCTTCGTGAAGCAGCTTCTCCATCTTAAAAGCCTGTTTACATTTCCCAAGATGGCAAAAAGATTCTATAATCCTATGAAAAGAACCCAAAATAGTATTTAGTAAATATATCTTTAAATTAAGCCAAGGATAATTCTTTTTACAAATTTACTTGTGATTTTTTTTTCACTTTTAATATAGCAAATTCAATCTAAATGCTCCAAGGAATGCAGTCCTGGGCAAATGAAGAAAACTACAAGAAGTCAACACATCTGTTGCTACGAATGTGAGAACTGTCCTGAAAATCACTACAGTAATCAGACAGGTAATTACAGTCACTCCACATGGACAGTGATACACCTGAATCATTCCTCTTAGGCTTTTTTTTTTCTTTGCATGAATTTTATTTTGGTTTGTTTTTCATTTCAAAAAATTTAAAAAGCTTCCCATGCTCCTGTGAAATTAAATTCCAGTGAAATTTCATTTTATCTTGGAATTTGCTCTATTATGTCAACAGGTGCACAGCCAATAAATAATAGAGATGTAAAAGTTACTTTACTTCCAAGGGAAAATGTTATCGCTTCGCTCATATTTTTTAAAGTATGCAACTCTTAAAGTGAGGCAAGTTCTCTGTCAATTTTGTCCATGTATCCCTATACAGATGTGCTTGGCTTGTAACTGAGGTACAAAAAAAATACAAATAAGTATATGTTGAATTAACATAATAGAAACCCAGAGGCACCCGGAGTTAAGAAACAGGTGTGCACATCCTGGCACTCTTATTATTTCTACCAAGAAGCAAAAGTTAAACCTAAAAGAAACTTCTGTGAGACAAGGGACCAACTATCGACAGGGATGAGATGCTAGTAAATGACTGTTTCCCAACCCTATCTTTAAAAATTTCACAAGATGAAAGCAAAATACACAAATTAAAGTACAAGAGTGAGGTCAGAAGCCGTAGGAGCCTAAAAAGAAACTATGAGCACTTTCCCTGGAGTTAAGGCTAATTTAAAAGCATCAGATTTCGTTGTTTATTAGAGCATTCCCATTCATCTTGTAGAAAAGCTGAGAACTCCGGAACTGGAATAGTCCCCAAATGCCTATTCTTTTTGCTTATTGGCTTCAAGGAAAGAAGTATACCAATGTAAATATTCCAAGATTCATGTTCTGTTATTGTGTCACCAAAAAAATGCCATTTATTCCAACCTGAGAGTATCAGAACTTTATATGTATCTGCATTTTATTATCTCACATTTAAAATTTTCCCATTCCTTGGTATGTTTAATAATGTTTATATTAGTGGAATTGAGCATTTAAATGATCAATAAATAAAAATGCTATACGACTGCCTAAAAATTAGATAATTAGGGAGGGAGTTTTTCAGGCAACATGGTAACTAGCAACTCTCTTCCAAGTGAGAGAAATACAACACCAAGGAGTATGTAACATTTATTTTCCATAAAGATGTACAGGTCTCTTTAAAGGCTGTATCTGGGTTTTCTTTTGGTAACCAGGGTAAGTCGCTTCCAAGAACAAATGGAGAAATGTAGAAGACTGAAGACAACTTGGAGGATAAGCTAGGAGTTAGGAAAGCCTAAAAGGATACCATCTGCTGTTCCTCTCTATGTCTCTAACACACAGCTCTCATACCTAGATGAGGGCAGTAAATGTCCACTGGACAAATGAAATGACAGACACTAGCAACTGTGATTACAGGGAAAACAGAAAAGAACAGACATTTTTAGGGGAATAGAGTTCGGAAAGAGGAGGAGGCTGGAAGGGTCATGAAGTTTATAAACAGAAATACAACCTTACTTTGAGGTTAATAAAGAAGAGAACACAAAATTTTAAAGAGTTGTACAGGCTGTGGGGTGTAATCAGATGAATGCCCTGACAGACGCCCTTTGGTTGCAGCTGGGACTCACCAATTTTGGGTGGCTGGAATGGGGAGCAAATGTAATATCACTTCTAGAGACGCAACTCTAACATCAACTATTTGTGCTGCCCTGCAGCCAGAATCAGCATAAATACTTTTCAAAGTTATCACTTAACAGTGCGAGAGGCTCCAATTTACCCACTACTTGGAAAAAAAAATAAACTTTAATTCTTCATCAATTGCCATCGATTACAATTTTGCATTATCTCACTTTTAGAAAGAGACTTCAAGCTTTTAGAGTGACCTAGCTATATTGCTTCTGCTTTTAAAAGAATTGCACCCTTATTCATGATAGCAACTCCCATACATTGAGGGTCTACTACGTGTAATGGTCTGTGTGAGGCATTTTACATTTATTATCTCATTGAGTACGGCATCCCAATAAGGCAGAGCCTTTTCATTTTATTATTTTTTGAGATATGGGAGATTCTGAAATAGGCTCAGAAAGTTCAGTCAGTTTGTTCAAGTTTACAGGAATTATAAGTGGAAGAGATAAGAAAAGCTACGTCCGATTCCAAAACCTTATTCTTAAGAGTGCTGGAACCATCATCTATAATAGCAAATGCATAAGAAGCTAGCATCTATTCTGAGTATATACATTTCCTAAACATTCACAATCCAGCTGGCTTTTTTTCTTTCTCTTTTTTCTCTTTCTTTTCCTTTATCCTCACTTTTACCCTTTCTCTCTCACTTTCTTTGAGTTTGAGCATGTCTTATTTTAATAAGTAACCAATGTAACAGTCGTCTATATCTATTCTCTAGTCAGAACTATTACAGAAGACGAATCTCATTTGTAGTATTGTGGACTATCACCTAGTTTAAATGTTGACAATGTAACTGCGTCTCCTCTGTCTTTTAGATATGCCTCACTGCCTTTTATGCAACAACAAAACTCACTGGGCCCCTGTTAGGAGCACTATGTGCTTTGAAAAGGAAGTGGAATATCTCAACTGGAATGACTCCTTGGCCATCCTGGTCCTGATCCTCTCCCTACTGGGAATCATATTTGTTCTGGTTGTTGGCATAATATTTACAAGAAACCTGAACACACCTGTTGTGAAATCAGCCGGGGGATTAAGAGTCTGCTATGTGATCCTTCTCTGTCATTTCCTCAATTTTGCCAGCACGAGCTTTTTCATTGGAGAACCACAAGACTTCACATGTAAAACCAGGCAGACACTGTTTGGAGTGAGCTTTACTCTCTGCATCTCCTGCATTTTGACGAAGTCCCTGAAAATTTTGCTAGCCTTCAGCTTTGATCCCAAATTGCAGAAATTTCTGAAGTGCCTCTATAGACCGATCCTTATTATCTTCACTTGCACGGGCATCCAGGTTGTCATTTGCACACTCTGGCTAATCTTTGCAGCACCTACTGTAGAGGTGAATGTCTCCTTGCCCAGAGTCATCATCCTGGAGTGTGGGGAGGGATCCATACTTGCATTTGGCACCATGCTGGGCTACATTGCCATCCTGGCCTTCATTTGCTTCATATTTGCTTTCAAAGGCAGAAAATTACCTGAGAATTACAATGAAGCCAAATTCATTACATTTGGCCTGCTCATTTACTTCATAGCTTGGATCACATTCATCCCTATCTATGCTACCACATTTGGCAAATATGTACCAGCTGTGGAGATTATCGTCATATTAATATCTAACTATGGAATCCTGTGTTGCACATTCTTCCCCAAATGCTATGTTATTATTTGTAAGCAAGAGATTAACACAAAGTCTGCCTTTCTCAAGATTATCTACAGTTATTCTTTCCATAGTGTGAGCAGCATTGCCCTGAGTCCTGCTTCACTGGACTCCATGAGCAGCAATATCACAATGACCAATCCCAGCTCTAGTGGCAAGTCTGCAACCCGGCAGAAAAAGAAAGATCTTCAGGCACAAGCATTTGCACACATATGCAGGGAAAATGCCACAAGTGTATCTAAAACTTTGCCTCGAAAAAGAATTTCAAGTATATGAATAAGCCTTAGGCGATGCCACATTCCAGAATAAAATGTTTCCAGGGTCTTTGCATCTAAGATATGCATTTACTTTCCCAACAAATATGTCATATATATTTCCTTGCCACCATCTTTACCAAGTTTTAGTTGAACAGTCACTCTGCTCAATCACCTATTTAACAAATAAAATTGAGCCTTCAGCCTGAAACTCCCTTCATTTCCTACCTTTTTCATTGGTCTCCATCTTTACCTGCTTCCTCTTAGGCACATCGTTAAAGACTTCTATTCAAAGTTGTCCCATAATGTGTCATCCTTACTCCATTCCCGACCACCTCTTCTCAAATCTCTTTGGATTCTCCTCTCTTGAGCATTTTTACTTTTCTTCCACTGTTCAGTGTAGTTGAACAAGCACTTGAGCAATTACTATGAACCCGGTGATATGCTAAATAATAAGGTACAAAAGCAGCAAGGTGTCATTGATGATCTCAAGGAGCTCAAAATCCAAGGAGAAACAGGAACATATCAACATCTTCAATCAGTGTGAGGAAGTCTATGATTATAATGTATATAGAGCTTTACAGTGGTATAGAGAAATGGCACTCAACCACACTGGGAGAGGATGGGAGGGCTTAAGAGAAGACTTTAAATAAAGAGTATGATGTTTAGGTGAAACCCCAAAAGATGAGTAGGAGTTAGCTAATTAGAGAAAGCACAGAAAGGTATTCTAGATAAAGGAGGAAAGTGGGAGCAACAACAGAAAGTGTGACAAGAAGGTGCATTCAGGGAATTATCATCATTTTGGTATTACTGGAGAGGAGCCCTCTTTGGTATGTAGAGGTTAGGTCATGAGAGAATGCCACCCATTGGAGTTTCTTGCTAAGGAGCACGGGTCTTTGTCCTGTGGGCAGTGGGTAGCCATTAAAGTGTCTGGCACAGAAGGGACAAGTAGCTCAAAGTCCCCAGAATGATCACTCTGATACAAGGTGGAGAATGGAGTCTAGTTAAGAGAGGATTAGGATCTGTACCAGGGAATAGAAAGGGGGATATGTATGTGAATTCAAGCTATATAGAAGGTGGTAATTTATTTGAAGTGGTTGCTGAAGGATGAGTTACAGGCTTCTAGTCTGGTTTATTGAAAGGTGGTATGGAATATAGGAGGAGGAAGTGGCTTAGAGTAGAAGATGGAATGTTGAATTTGAGATGCCTGGAAGAATTTTAAGATGTATCAAATATCCACATAAACATAAGACCGTGAGCTCAGGGGATGGTGGTCAGGGCTGGTGATAAGGATTTGGATGCCATGTTCACATTGCTCCCATCTGTATAAAACATAAATATACAAAATAACACTGTGCCAAATCTTTACTTTTTCCTTAGCTGTCACCCTCTTTCTTCCTCCATCTCACAACAGACTGCTTAGAGGAAGATTGTCATTATTGACTTGTGACCTATTAGTTCTCAGTTCATTTAAAGTCTGGCTTCTAGTTCACCTCTGATGAAATAGTTCATGGAAAGTTTACCTGTGACTCTTTATCTCTCAAATTTGATAATTATTTTTAAGTGTTTATCTCCCTTGAATCTTAATTATATTTCTGATCTAATTCTTCCTCATCGAAATTCCCTTCCTGGTTCCCTCTATAATTTATAAAGCTTTCAATGAGTCAATGCAAAGGCTCTTCTGGTTCTACTCTGATACCCTGGCCATTACATTTTAGTCTCTTTGGCAGATTTGTCTTCCTCCACTTGACTATTAAATGTGAGTATTTCCCAGAGTTTCATCCTCGACCTACATCTGTTTTCCTGTAACACACTCTCTTGCTACAATATTACCCAGCTCTGTGTCTTAACTTTGACCCAAACGACTCCCCAAACCATATCTCTGGCCCATGTCACTCTCCAACCAATCCAGCTCCTTGTCCCCCCTCACACTGCAAAGTCAATATGCATAAAATTTAACCCATATTTTCCTTTTCCTTACTCCTCCTCCTCCTGTTTTTCATTTCTCAGTATGTAATAGTACCACCTTTGGGCTAGTTAGGCCCCTGGGATGCATCCTTGACTCTGCTGCCTGCTTCACTGTCCTACACCTTTAATTCATCACCTGTATTTATTTTCTAACATCTACATTTTCTCAAAACCTTGCCATAATCTGTATCACTGTCATCACTTCCTTAATCCTGGTCTTCATCACCTCTTTTATAGATTGTTGCAATAGCTTTCTCATTTGACTCTGGCCTCAAATGTTTTACTCTAAATATAGAGGGGGTATTGCTAAACCTTCTATTCACTTCCACTAGATCTGTTTCTATAGTAAAAATCTCTTCATGTTACTAAATTATTTAAAAATATATAATAAGTCAAAACTCGTTATCTTGATACCCAGGCTCTTCAAGTCCAGCACCAACTTCTGCTCCTTCCTGCCTAGTGAAGCATGCTTCAGAATTGGCAAACTGCTGTGATTGTTGGTGATTGTTCATCTCCATACCATGCTGTTTCAGGCCTCGGAGCCTGGGCTCTTCCCTCTGCCTTGATGTCCTCTCCACTTCTTGTCTTTCTGAAACACTCTAGCTAAATCCACTAGACACAACTCAAGTATCTCCTCTTCTATGAAGCCTTTTTTTCTGCTCCTGTTATAGCACATATTACATTTTATTGCATTTACTTGCTTTTATCTTAATTTGTTAAACACTTATTGAGTCCCAATACATACCAGGCATAATTCTATGCACAGGGATTATTAAAAAGTTTTTTTTTTTTTAAAAAGGCAAGTTCTCTGCCCTCAAAGAGTTTACATTCCAGTGTTTTCACCATTTTGCAGTGAGGAGTCAATTCTTTAGTAATAATTCTCTAAACTGCTCTTTCCTCTCTAGGACTACTACTGTCACCACAACTAATATCACCCCAATTCAGGCTATTACAACTTCACATCTCTGCTGTTGAAATATCCCAAACTAGTTACCTACCTTATGATTTGCTGTCTAATACATAGAATACATCATTACAGAATCAATCTTTCTCAAATTCATTCCAATACTATCAAGCTCCTCTTCAGAAAAATTTAATAACTTCCCTTTGTCCTTAGAATTAAGTTGAATTTTCCTGCCTTGCTAAGCAAGACTTTCTGCAGCCTTGCTTCAACACAAATTGAATGTTTTTTTTAAAAAAAAGATATTAATTTTAGTTTTCTGTTTATCCTAGATTTATTCATATACAATACAGTGATAATGTCTTGTTAAAAATTGTTAAGGAGAGAAAATATTCTGATGTACATGAAAATGATAAGAAATGATTATTCTGTTTGTGATTTCATTGACTCACTGGTCTGTTGATATGAAAACAATTTCTCCTATTGACATGAGAGCAAAGTTGCAGGATAGTTTTCATATTCTTAAGTGTCATCTCCCAAAACAAAAATCACAGCACTGTTGTGCCAATAGAACAATAAAAGAAATATCGTTTCATAAGAGTTGTGAGTTTTACTACACTTACATAACTTTCAACAATTATTCTGGAGGAAAAAAATCTTATTTAATCTAAGAAATTAAGTTTTAAATTCGTTGAAGCCAAAACTACATCCTTGTCATCATTTGAAAAACACAAGTAAGAGAATGACTATTTTACTTTTTCTCTTTTTTTTTTTTGAGACAAAGTCTTGCTCTTGTGCCCAGGCTGGAGTGCCATGGTGCAGTCTTGGCTCACTGCAACCTCTGCCTCCCAAGTTCAAGCGATTCTCCTGCCTCAGCCTCCCAAGTAGCTGGGATTACAGGCACCTGCCACCAAGGCTGGCTAATTTTTGTGTTTTTAGTAGAAACGGGGTTTCACCATGTTGGCCAGGCTGGTCTCGAACTCCTGACCTCAGATGATCCGCCCACCTTGGCCTCCCAAAATGCTGGGATTACAAGCATGAGCCACCGTGCCCAGCCTTTCTTTTAACTTTTGAGGCCCTTAAATTCAATTGGGTGTAAATTGAATAATTTCTAACTCTTTTTGGAATAAAAGTTTTCCTCCCCTTTTACTATAAAGGCTATACTTAAATATTATTTTTAAAATAAGAAAATAAAAATAAGTGAAAAAACTACCTATCATTCCAACTAATCAGCAATCCTTCATTATATAAGTATTCAACCCTTTAAAATTTGTCTTGATAACTCCAAATTGTTATTTAGATAGAAACTTTTCCATTAGTCAAGACAAACTAATCTGGGGCAGGGTAGGGGGTAAAGTATTTAGAATGCAGTGTCAGACTGACTCATATAGTTATCCCCTTACCCTACCCACAGGGACACACATAGTAAAACACTTTATTGCTAAAATGGAGAATGCACCATAGCCTTTATTGGCAGGATGAAATGAGAAGCAGGTCAACTCGGATTGTGACGATCTCAAGAGCAAGATACACCTATAATTGTTATGATGTATCTGGATTTTGTACAAGGCCACACCAAAACTGGTACTCAATAAATATTGAATGAGTAACTTTTAACATTCTCATGAATATTCTTCAAATCTTGTTTAACACAGTAACTCAATGACTTTTCCCGACCTTCCATCTGATATTAGAATCTCCACATCTCTTAAACTGTCTTTAATCTAAACCCTCAAATAGGCCCCTACTGCCATTGTCAGCAAAATAAGACTTACAGGAAGTTAGAGTGGAAAACAATTAATGCATAATCCTCAAAACTTGGATGAAAGGAAGATGGAGCATAAGCTTGTAGACAATTAAACACAGGAGTGAAAAGCAGAACTTCCTTTATGACATAGAAAGGAAAGGAGTATCTCCACTCCATACTTTTTTTCACCTTCTTGCCAGTCGCTATGCAAAAGTAGAGCAGCCATCTTGGACCATGAGATGAAATCTGCAAGGTGAAAAGGACAGAGCAACAAGATGCAAGAGGACTTGATCCCCAACACTCTGGAGCTGCTTTTTCAGCCCTGCACCCCTTATGCTTAGAGCATATGGAACAAGAACAGCCTGATAAATTCACGTGTGGGCTTCCTGTCTATTTTAATGAGTGACCAAGCACAAAAACAATATGAAGAATGGGATAATCAACATAGTAAGTAGATGCACTCACATTCAAGAGTCTCTTGTAGGAAAATCTCAAGTGATTGAAATTTCTTATATTTATAACTTCTCTTAATTTTTCTAGTAACCTGGAAGTACATTTGCAGACAAAATTAGATTATCAGAAAATGAAATTTTCAGACCTAAAAACAAATGAATCAAATTCACATTTTTACATATAGCCATTGTTTCACATCTGTAAATATGTGGACTTGATCTGTGTTTAACTTGCTAGACATAGAAGGGCATGACTAAAAAGTATAGAAGCTTAAATAAAGTATAATATCCAGTCTGTAAATATTTTCAACTTTATATTTAACTGATAAAACTTATATATATTTATGGGGTACAATGTGATATTTTGATGTATGTTTACAATGTGGAATGATTAAGTCAGGCTAATTAACAAACACACATACTTATTATTGTGGTGAAAACCTTCAAAATCTATGCTTCAAGTAATTTCAAAATATACGATGTAATATTATTCATTATAGTCACCATTCTGTGCAATAAATTATTAAAGCTTATCTTCCTGTCTAACAGAAACTTTCTACCCTTTGATCCATATCTCCTCTTCCCCATCTACTCTTCCCCTCCCCAGCCTCTGAGAACTACCATTCTACTGTCTACTTCTATAAGGTCACCTTTTTTAGATACCACATGTAAATGACATCATGCAGTATTCCTGTGCCTGATTATTTCACTTGGCAGTGAAATAAAATGAAACCAGATTCATCCATGTTGTCACAAACAACATGGTTTCCCCATTTGTAAGGCTGAATAGAATTCCTCTGTTCCCCAATTAACCACTGAGTCTGTGGTAGTATATTTCTCGTCTAAAGGGCTATCTGTTGTAAATACCCCGACAGAAAACATGAGAGCAAAATCCTGGGAGTTGCCAGTGTAAAACCAATGAAATTAGAAGAATTGCTATGTCCTTTCCTAAGACTAAATAGAAATGAGAGCAGCTAGTGAGACCCCTATGATGGTAAACAGAAAAGAAAAAGTGAAGTGTTGATAATGTTAATTTGCTAATTTGTAGCCACCTATTTCCAAAATAGATTGAAATTAACTTTATAATAAGAAAACATATTTAATAAGGTTCTTAAAGATGTTTACAATTAAATATATAATAGAACAAGGCCAATAATAATCATTGAAATCTAGGCTGGGTATAGTGGTTGCTCTCGTACAAAATTTGGCAGTGGACATCACAGAAGACAATAGAAGTGGACACCATAGCCCTCAACAGGTACAGCCTGCAATTATATTGGAAATTTTAGTCTAGGAGGCTTGTTTTCTGGTCTTAGCTCCTTCCATATCTTCTGTGTAATTCTATAAGTTCCCCGCCCTCTTCACAATTCTTTTAGGAATCTCCCCACTCCATGTGTGACTAGAAAGGCTGTCAAACCAGAGTGGTGGAAAAGTGGCTCAGACTGAGCCATAAGAGTCTTTGTGGGTCCTTTCTGGCCTCGGAGGGAAACAGAAAAACTCCTTCTGGTTTAGGTTTGTGAATGATAGTGTTTCTGACAATCGTCTTTCCTGCAAATGAAGGAAACCTGTTTGAGGCAGGAGATAATGAGGTAAAAGGAAAAGTGAAGCCGAGTAAAGTGATAGAGAGAAAAAGAGAGAGAGAGAATTACATGACCACCCTGATTTAGCTGTGCCTAAAGCTGAACTATCCTTAAACTTTTTAGCTGTGAGAGCCAATACATGTTCTCTTTTATATTCAGCTTATTTTACTTGGATTTCTATGATTTGAAACTAAAGCATCATAACTACAAAACCCTTGTGCTTCACATCAATGGTTAACCTTTTCCCACATGTAAAATGAAAAGCATGAACCAAATTATCTCAGATTTCCTTCTGAGTCTAAAATTTTACAGCTCTAGATTAATTGCACATTGCTCTAGGACAGGGCTATTATCTTACCTGTTTTGATAGCCAGAATTTCTGGCAGTTAGTAGGGTCTGAATAACTATCTCTTGTATTAAATTTTTTTAAATGGTCTGTCCACTCTTTAAACCTAGCCTTTTGTAAAGCAGTTACCTCTGTTATTTTTGCTTTCTTATTTCCCCTCTGTATCTCTAATAAAACACAGTGACAAGCACATGTTCACAGGTTTCCCTTCCAGGCAAAGGGAGCTAAATAATGTTGGTGAGGCTGCACGTGGTGGCTCACACCCATAATCACATCACTTTGGGAGGCCAAGGTGGGTGATTGCTTGAGCTCAGAAGTTCAAGACCAGCCTGGGTAACATAAGGAAACCCTGTCTCTTCAAAAAAATATATATATATATATTAGCCTGGCATGGTTGTGCACGCCTGTCATCCCAGCTACTCAGGAGGCTGAGGTGAGAGGATCACCTGAGCCCAGGAGGTCGAGGCTGACATGAGCCGTGATCGTGCCACTGTGCACCAGCCTGCGTGACAGAGTGAGACCCTGTCTCAAAATAGTAATAATAATAATAGCAATAATAATAATGTTGGTAAAATGAGAAGTACACATTGTACTATTGATCTGATACCATGGTAAATAAAATAATTCAAAAGAGTTATTTCTTATTGACATAATCCAAGCTAGAAAGAAAAATTATTAATCATTCCATTTATAATTAACTTTAAGATTTGATATTTCTCGCTCTGTGGTAAACAGGGAAAAAGTAAAATATTTGTTGAATCAGTAGCTAAAAGAAGCCTAAGCCAAGTTTTAGAAATTTAGTTCATACTTCTGCTAATGTTTATGTTCGGACCTCCTTTACTTTCAGGTACCCTTTATATATACATACACACACAAACAGAATATACATATATACACAAACACAATTATATATACACATAATATATATAAATGAGTGTGCATGTGCTTGCACACGTGTGCACATGCACACACACACGCCATTTGCCCCTACAGGATGGAGGAGAAAATAAGAAGTCCCTCTGCTAAGACACATGAGAAAGGATTATTTTCCTTTCTCTAAGACACAACGTGTACTATGCTTTGGTTGTTACCCTAATAACCTAGTGTATGACTCACCCAGAGTAGATTTTTCAAGATCCCAAGTCAGTGCTTGGAATGAAGTTCTAGCATAAGCTGAAAAGACAGAAGCTGGAAGTTAGATACATAATGAAGGTTCCAGTGGTGACATAGGGAAGAAAACTTGAGTATCCCATTGTCAGTGGGCATGGGTGAGATGAATTACTATATAAAAGTAATGATTGTCCAAGAAGTCTCAGTATTTATATAGTATATATACTTATAAATCATACACACACACACACACAAACTTCTAGTATTTTCCGTTAACTTCCCTATAACCATATACAAGGAGTTGGGAAAAGTGAGGGAGAAAGGTTGGTCACAGAACTGTCTTTTCCTCTTAGTAAATAACTTCAAGCATGTTGGAAGGAGAAACGCCATACACACAGCCTTCTCTGAAGTTCCTTGCCAGGAAAACGTCTGTATTTCCTTGTTCTTGGTATTACAGTTGTGCGATATTTTTAACTTCCCTAAGAAACTTTTCTTGCTATTACCAAAACTTAACAGCGTCTTACTTTTTTACATGAAAAATGATAAAAATGTCTATCCAGTCTAGCATATTATAAAGATCAGAAGAGATAATGCACATTAAAGTACTTCAAAAGCTATAAATCACTGTTCAAAATATAATTACTGTCCTCACCATTGTTAGTATTTGTTTTCACAACATCTTGTGAGGTGGGTAACTATTACTAAGGAGGAAATTAAGGAACAATAAGATTAATTGTCTTGCTTAAAGTTGTATCTCTATTCAGTGTCCAAGTTGAAGTGAATTCAGACACCCTGACTTGGCTCTAGGACACCATGTCATATACAATGAAAATCAAAAAAAGAAAAGATTTCCAGAATTTTATATGAACACTTTTTTTTCATACATTTGACCTATGTTGTTTAAACTTGAAAGAAAGAGAGAAACAGAGTGAAACAGAGAGAGATTAGATAATTTTACAGGCATTCAAGTCAACCAATCAGGTTAGAATCATAAACCTCTTTTTCCATGAATCAATCAAAACAAGATATGGAACAGGAGGAAAGGATAGGTTTCGAAGAGTGTTTACCCAACTGTAAATATACAGATATTCTTAGACCTTCAAAGTATGTTAAATTTACCAGTTTGGAAATAGGAATTGTTATGTACTATCAATGAAAAGATAATTCACAACAATTTTTGGAAACCAATTTGTCTCCAAATATCTAGATTTGCTAATATCTATCACAATTAAAGAAAAATATAGGCTGAGCTCATGCCTGTAATCCCAGTGGCTTGGGAGGCTGAGGTGGGAGGATCACTTGAATCTAGGAGCTTGAGACCAGCCTAGGAAACATAGCAAGACCTTATCTCTACAAATGAATTAAAAAATTAGCCTAGTGCATGTCATGTAGTCCTAGCAACTCAGGAGGCTGAGGCAAGAGGATGGCTGGAGCCAGGGGTAGAAGACTGCAGTGAACCATGATCATGTCACCGTACTCCAGCCTGGACAACAGAGCAAGACCTTGTATATAAATAAATAAGTAAAATAAATAAAAAATAGTAAAAAACATAGTCTCTGACTTAGCAAATCCACTCTTAGAAATTTAGACCTCAGAAACAAATTCTCAACTACACAAAGATATATTTATTTACAGGAGATTCTTTGCAATAATTCTTAATATAAGATTTCAAAAATTTCAAACAACTTAAATATCCATAAAGAATCAATTATATAAGCTACGATACATTTTATTGAAAGACTGCTCAGCCATTTTAAAAAGTGAGGTAAGCTTATATGAATAGATATTAAAAGACCCCACCATGGATTGTGAATGAAGGAAATCAGTCGCAGAATAGCAAAGTTTTCACATGTATGATATATGTAAAGAGTGGAAAGACATGTATCTAACTGACAATACCGGTTTCCCTTATAGAGTGAATGATTGGTCGGGTGTGGTGGCTCAGGCCAGTAATCCCAGCACTTTGGGAGGCCAAGATGGGTGGATCACCTGAGGTCAGGAGTTTGAGACCAGCCTGCCCAACATGGTGAGACCCCCATCTCTACTAAAAATACAAACAAAATTAGCCGGGCACAGTGGCATGTGCCTGTAATCCCAGCTACTCGGGAGGCTGAGGCAGGATAATTGCTTGAACCAGGGAGGCAGAGGTTGCAGTGAGCTGAGATTGCGCCATTGCACTCCAGCCTGGGGGACAAGAGCAAGACTTCGTCTCAAAAAAAAAAGAAAGAGTGAAAGATTGAGAAGACTTACTCTTTCTATATTTCATTTTTATTTCAATTTTCATTACAATGAACATGTTTTATTTCAGAATAAAAATGTAAATAAAATGTCATTTCTTAACCTGTCCATTTACTGATTTAGTGTGATCACAATGAAAATCATTTTTAAAAAATGCTTTATATAATGAAAATAGAACAATACACGCTAAGGAATATTCTAAAAAATAATAAAGGTGGAAGAAATGTCAGGAAGCACAAGTCCCTCCAGATAAAGTAAAAATAATTAGATGATGCAATATTGATACAAAAATAAATATAAATAAAATGGGATTTTTAAAACCCAAATAAATTCATTTATGTTTTATATCTAAATGTCTGACAAAATAAGAATCACATGATTTCAGGAAATGAACATTACTTAATAAATAGAAAGGGGCATTTATACTACAATATGGAACAAATTGATTTAGATCTAAAATTTATACACCAAATCAACACCATGTCAATTATTTGGAAATAGAAATCCTAAAAGAACACTGGGTGTGGTGGCTCACGCCTATAAACCCAACACTTTGGGAGGCTGATGTGGGCGGATCACCTGAGGTCAGGAGTTCGAGACCAGCCTAGCCTCTACCAAAAAGCACAAAAAAATTAGCGAGGTGTGATGGCACGCAACTGTGGTCCAACTACTCTGGAGTCTGAGGTGGGAGGATCACTTAAGCCAGGAGGCGAAGGTTGCAGTGAAGCCAAGATCATGGCACTGCACTCCAGTTTGGGTGACAGAAAGAAACCCTGCTAAAAAAAAAAAAAGAAGAAGAAGGAGAAGAAAAAAGAAATGCTGAAAGAAAAAAAAAAAGGAAAGCATTAGTCACACAAAATAAACAGATGCTGATATTCCCAGAATTTAAAGTATAAAGAAACATTATATTACTCAGATTTTTTTCTTTTGAATTATTTCCTTAAGTCAATATCCCAGAGTAAAATTGTTGGCATTCACACACACACACACACACACACACACACACACACACACATTTACATAGTTCTTTGCAGGTGTTGGGAATCCAAATGAAATTCAGGACACATGCTTTGACAAATATTAGAGTATTTATAGTCAGAATTAAACAAAATATCTGAACTCAAACCCACCCAGAACATCATCCATACTGTAACTAATTGCAACACATAAAATATAAAACAACCTAAGTGTCCACCAAAGAAATAAAATAAACTATATAACTCAATATTAAGATGCCATATACAAAGATAAAGATTATGCTGCAAAATTGAAATGTTTATGAAACAATAAGTGAAAATTTTAAAATGTTATGGGTGTTCTAGAACTCTCTATTAGGAATGATTATATGTGGAATAAAGAGGAAAAACAGAACTCTGTATAAATGTGGATAAAGATTCTAAAGAAGCATAGAGAAATAGAAAATAGTTTGTGTTCAGAATGTGGGAATATGAGATAATTTTATATTACCTATAATGTTATTTAACAATATATATTTTCAAACCTAATGGGGTCTATTGAAATGCACATATGACAAGAATAAGATGTTCCTGGTCAACTTACAGCTGTATTGCCATTAATTACACTAGAAATGTAATAAATGTGAACTGGATGTCCTAAAAGCACAATCACTTTCTAATAAATGGAATGCCAGTTGCCATTGTCTGGAGGCTGAAAAAAATCATGAAAAAACACATGCCTGAAACCATGTATATTTTTAGTGAAAAGACTATCATATAATGTTATTAGATTAACTTTTGTGTGAGTGACTTTAAAGTCTTAATTGGATTCCAGGCATGTCAGACATAGGCAAAATGGCTCTAATTGCCTCACTTTTCCTTCTCACGCTTGAGAATAGCCCATATTTAGGCTTTTTAACAACCAAAAGATAAATAAAAAGGACAGAAAGAAAAAAATATATATTTGAGCTACAGAATACAGACAGATAGTTGAGGGCGGTGGGAGGATGACTCGGAACTTAGAAAATTCCCCATTCTTCGGTTATTTGTAGAACAATTTGAAGATACTGCTGCCACCTTGTGGCAATTATATTTTTACCTTTTATTTATAGACAGACTAGTGTAACTGGAACTAAGACCTTCATGGAATATTTGTAGGACAATTTCGTGATAAACACTAATATCGATGTTTCCGTTTATCACAATAGTGAAGAATACAGGCGACAAAGTGCACGGCACTTTGGGAATTGCAGCACTTTGGGAGGCCGAGGCGGGTGGATCACCTGAGGTCAGGAGTTCGAGACCAGACTGCCCAAAATGGCGAAACCCCATCTTACTAAAACTACAAAAATTAACTGGGCACGGTGGCGGGTCTCTGTAGTACCAGCTACTTGGGAGGCTGAGGCAGGAGAATCACTTGAACCCGGGAGACTCCATCTCAAAAAAAACTGTCATATATATATATATATATATATATATATATATATATGAGGACACAAAGACATGAGAACGATATAATGGACTTTGGAGATTCAGGGGGAAGATTGGGAGGAGGTTATGGATAAAAGACTACACATTTGGTACAGTGTACACTGCTTGGGTGATGGGTGCACCAAAAATCTCAGAAATCACCACTAAAAAACTTTTCCGTGTAACCAAAACACCACCTGTTTCCCAAAAACTATTCAAATAAATTTTTTATCCAGGACCAGATGGATTCACAGCCGAATTCTACCAGAGGTACAAGGAGGAGCTGGTACCATTCCTTCTGAAACTATTCCAATCAATAGAAAAAGAGGGAATCCTCCCTAACTCATTTTATGAGGCCAGCATTATCCTGATACCAAAGCCTGGCAGACACACAACAAAAAAAAGAGAATTTTAGACCAATATCCCTGATGAACATCGATGAAAACATCCTCAATAAAATATTGGCAAACTGAATCCAGCAGCACATCAAAAAGCTTATCCACCATGATCAAGTGGGCTTCATCCCTGGGATGCAAGGCTGGTTCAACATACACAAATCAATAAACACAATCCAGCATATAAACAGAATCAATGACAAAAACCACATGATTATCTCAATAGATGCAGAAAAGGCTTTTGACAAAATTCAACAACTCTTCATGCTAAAAACTCTCAATAAATTAGGTATTGATGGGACGTATCTCAAAATAATAAGAACTATCTATGACAAACCCACAGCCAATATCATACTGATTGGGAAAAAACTGGAAGCATTCCCTTTGAAAAGTGGCACAAGACAGGGATGCCCTCTCTCACCACTCTTATTCAACATAGTGTTGGAAGTTCTGGCCAGGGCAATCAGGCAGGAGAAGGAAATAAAATGTATTCAATTAGGAAAAGAGGAAGTCAAATTGTCCCTGTTTGCAGATGACATGATTGTATATCAAGAAAACCCCATCGTCTCAGCCCAAAATCTCCTTAAGCTGATAGGCAACTTCAGCAAAGTCTCAGGATACAAAATCAATGTGCGAAAAT
The DNA here is from genome assembly GCF_028885655.2 of Pongo abelii. Lineage (NCBI taxonomy): Eukaryota > Metazoa > Chordata > Mammalia > Primates > Hominidae > Pongo > Pongo abelii. Next base: position 118,010,780 of record NC_071990.2, on the reverse strand, counting down.
CACAAGCATTCTTATACACCAATAACAGACAAATAGAGAGCCAAATCATGAGTGAACTCCCATTCACAATTGCTTCAAAGAGAATAAAATACCTAGGAATCCAACTTACAAGGGACGTGAAGGACCTCTTCAAGGAGGACTACAAACCACTGCTCAATGAAATAAAAGAGGATACAAACAAATAGAAGAACATTCCATGCTCATGGGTAGGAAGAATCAATATCGTGAAAATGGCCATACTGCCCAAAGTAATTTATAGATTCAATGCCATCCCCATCAAGCCACCAATGACTTTCTTCACAGAATTAGAAAAAACTGCTTTAAAGTTCATATGGGTTTGAGAGGAGCCAAGATGGCCGAATAGGAAGAGCTCCGGTCTACAGCTCCCAGCGCAAGCGACGCAGAAGACGGGTGATTTCTGCATTTCCATCTGAGGTACCGTGTTCATCTCACTAGGGAGTGCCAGACAGTGGGCGCAGGTCAGTGGGTGAGTGCACCGTGCGCCAGCCGAAGCAGGGGCGAGGTACTGCCTCACTCGGGAAGCGCAAGGGGTCAGGGAGTTCCCTTTCCAGGGGTGACAGACGGCACCTGGAAAATCGGGCCACTCCCACCCGAATACTGTGCTTTTCCGACGGGCTTAGGAAACGGTGCCCCAGGAGAGTATAGCCCGCACCTGGCTCAGAGGATCCTACGCCCACGGAGTCTCCCTGATTGCTAGCACAGCAGTCTGAGATCAAACAGCAAGGCGGCAGCGAGGCTGGGGGAGGGGCGCCCGCCATTGCCCAGGCTCGCTTAGGTAAACAAAGCAGCCTGGAAGCTTGAACTGGGTGGAGCCCACCACAGCTCAAGGAGGCCTGCCTGCCTCTGTGGGCTCCACCTCTGGGGGCAGGGCACAGACAAACAAAAAGACAGCAGTAACCTCTGCAGACTTAAATGTCCCTGTCTGACAGCTTTGAGGAGAGCAGTGGTTCTCCCGGCACGCAGCTGGAGATCTGAGAACGGGCTGACTGCCTCCTCAAGTGGGTCCCTGACCCCTGACCCCCGAGCAGCCTAACTGGGAGGTACCCCCCAGCAGGGGCAGACTGACACCTCACACGGCCGGCCAGGTACTCCAACAGACCTGCAGCTGAGGGTCCTGTCTGTTAGAAGGAAAACTAACAGAAAGGACATCCACACCAAAAACCCATCTGTACATCACCATCATCAAAGACCGAAAGTAGATAAAACCACAAAGATGGGGAAAAAACAGAGCAGAAAAACTGGAAACTCTAAAAAGCAGAGTATCTCTCTTCCTCCAAAGGAACGCAGTTCCTCACCAGCAACGAAACAAAGCTGGACGGAGAATGACTTTGACGAGCTGAGAGAAGAAGGCTTCAGATGATCAAATTACTCCGAGCTACAGGAGGATATTCAAACCAAAGGCAAAGAAGTTGAAAACTTTGAAAAAAATTTAGAAGAATGTATAACTAGAATAACCAATACAGAGAAGTGCTTAAAGGAGCTGATGGAGCTGAAAACCAAGGCTCGAGAACTACGTGAAGAATGCAGAAGCCTTAGGAGCCGACGCGATCAAATGGAAGAAAGGGTATCAGCCCTGGAAGATGAAATGAATGAAATGAAGCGAGAAGGGAAGTTTAGAGAAAAAAAGAATAAAAAGAAACGAGCAAAGCCTCCAAGAAATGTGGGACTATGTGAAAAGACCAAATCTACGTCTGATTGGTGTACCTGAAAGTGACGGGGAAAATGGAAACAAGTTGGAAAACACTCTGCAGGATATTATCCAGGAGAACTTCCCCAATCTAGCAAGGCATGCCAACATTCAGATTCAGGAAATACAGAGAACGCCACAAAGATACTCCTCGAGAAGAGCAACTCCAAGACACATAATTGTCAGATTCACCAAAGTTGAAATGAAGGAAAAAATGTTAAGGGCAGCCAGAGAGAAAGGTCGGGTTACCATCAAAGGGAAGCCCATCAGACTAACAGCAGATCTCTCGGCAGAAACCCTACAAGCCAGAAGAGAGTGGGGGCCAATATTCAACATTCTTAAAGAAAAGAATTTTCAATCCAGAATTTCATATCCTGCCAAACTAAGCTTCATAAGTGAAGGAGAAATAAAATACTTTACAGACAAGCAAATGCTGAGAGATTTTGTCACCACCAGGCCTGCCCTAAAAGAGCTCCTGAAGGAAGCGCTAAACATGGAAAGGCACAACCGGTACCAGCCACTGCAAAATCATACCGAAATGTAAAGACCATCGAGACTAGGAAGAGACTGCATCAACTAACGAGCAAAATAACTAGCTAACATCATAATGACAGGATCAGATTCACACATAACAATATTAACTTTAAATGTAAATGGACTAAATGCTCCAATTAAAAGACACAGACTGGCAAATTGGATAAAGACTCAAGACCCATCAGTGTGCTGTATTCAGGAAACCCATCTCATGTGCAGAGACACACATAGGCTCAGAATAAAAGGATGGAGGAAGATCTACCAAGCAAATGGAAAACAAAAAAAGGCAGGGGTTGCAATCCTAGTCTCTGATAAAACAGACTTTAAACCAACAAAGATCAAAAGAGACAAAGAAGGCCATTACATAATGGTAAACGGATTAATTCAACAAGAAGAGCTAACTATCCTAAATATATATGCACCCAATACAGGAGCACCCAGATTCATAAAGCAAATCCTGAGTGACCTACAAAGAGACTTAGACTCCCACACATTAATAATGGGAGACTTTAACACCCCACTGTCAACATTAGACAGATCAATGAGACAGAAAGTCAACAAGGATACCCAGGAATTGAACTCAGCTCTCCACCAAGCGGACCTAATAGACATCTACAGAACTCTCCACCCCAGTTCAACAGAATATACATTTTTTTCAGCACCACACCACACCTATTCCAAAATTGACCATATACTTGGAAGTAAAGCTCTCCTCAATAAATGTAAAAGAACAGAAATTATAACAAACTATCTCTCAGATTGCAGTGCAATCAAGCTAGAACTCAGGATTAAGAATCTCATTCAAAACCGCTCAACTACGTGGAAACTGAACAACCTGCTCCTGAATGACTACTGGGTACATAACGAAATGAAGGCAGAAATAAAAATGTTCTTTGAAACCAACGAGAACCAAGACACAACATACCAGAATCTCTGGGATGCATTCAAAGCAGTGTGTAGAGGGAAATTTATAGCACTAAATGCCCACAAGAGAAAGCAGGAAAGATCCAAAACTGACACCCTAACATCACAATTAAAAGAACTAGAAAAGCAAGAGCAAACACATTCAAAAGCTAGCAGAAGGCAAGAAATAACTAAAATCAGAGCAGAACTGAAGGAAATAGAGACACAAAAACCCTTCAAAAAATAAATGAATCCAGGAGCTGGTTTTTTGAAAGGATCAACAAAATTGATAGACCGCTAGCAAGATTAATAAAGAAAAAAAGAGAGAAGAATCAAATAGACGCAATAAAAAATGATAAAGGGGATATCACCACCGATCCCACAGAAATACAAACTACCATCAGAGAATATTACAAACACCTCTACGCAAATAAACTAGAAAATCTAGAAGAAATGGATAAATTCCTCAACACATACATCCTCCCAAGACTAAACCAGGAAGAAGTTGAATCTCTGAATAGACCAATAACAGGAGCTGAAATTGTGGCAATAATCAATAGCTTACCAACCAAAAAAAGTCCAGGACCAGATGGGTTCACAGCCAAATTCTACCAGAGGTACAAGGAGGAGCTGGTACCATTCCTTCTGAAACTATTCCAATCAATAGAAAAAGAGGGAATCCTCCCTAACTCATTTTATGAGGCCAGCATCATCCTGATACCAAAGCCTGGCAGAGACAAAACAAAAAAAAGAGAATTTTAGACCAATATCCTTGATGAACATTGATGCAAAAATCCTCAATAAAATACTGGCAAACAGAATCCAGCAGCACATCAAAAAGCTTATCCACCATGATCAAGTGGGCTTCATCCCTGGGATGCAAGGCTGGTTCAATATATGCAAATCAATAAACGTAATCCAGCATATAAACAGAACCAAAGACAAAAACCACATGATTATCTCAATAGATGCAGAAAAGGCCTTTGACAAAATTCAACAACCCTTCATGCTAAAAACTCTCAATAAATTAGGTATTGATGGGATGTATCTCAAAATAATAAGAGCTATTTATGACAAACCCACAGCCAATATCATACTGAACGGGCAAAAACTGGAAGCATTCCCTTTGAAAACTGGCACAAGACAGGGATGCCCTCTCTCACCACTTCTATTCAACATAGTGTTGGAAGTTCTGGCCAGGGCAATTAGGCAAGAGAAGGAAATCAAGGGTATTCAATTAGGAAAAGAGGAAGTCAAATTGTCCCTGTTTGCAGATGACATGATAGTATATCAAGAAAACCCCATTGTCTCAGCCCAAAATCTCCTTAAGCTGATAAGCAACTTCAGCAAAGTCTCAGGATACAAAATCAATGTACAAAAATCACAAGCATTCTTATACATCAATAACAGACAAACAGAGAGCCAAATCATGAGTGAACTCTCATTCACAATTGCTTCAAAGAGAATAAAATACCTAGGAATCCAACTTACAAGGGATGTGAAGGACCTCTTCAAGGAGAACTACAAACCACTGCTCAAGGAAATAAAAGAGGATACAAACAAATGGAAGAACATTCCATGCTCATGGGTAGGAAGAATCAATATCGTGAAAATGGCCATCCTTCCCAAGGTAATTTACAGATTCAATGCCATCCCCATCAAGTTACCAATGACTTTCTTCACAGAATTGGAAAAAACTACTTTAAAGTTCATATGGAACCAAAAAAGAGTCCGCATCGCCAAGTCAATCCTAAGCCAAAAGAACAAAGCTGGAGGCATCACACTACCTGACTTCAAACTATACTACAAGGCTACAGTAACCAAAACAGCATGGTACTGGTACCAAAACAGAGATATAGATCAATGGAACAGAACAGAGCCCTCAGAAATAATGCCACATATCTACAACTATCTGATCTTTGACAAACCTGACAAAAACAAGAAATGGGGAAAGGATTCCCTATTTAATAAATGGTGCTGGGAAAACTGGCTAGCCATATGTAGAAAGCTGAAACTGGATCCCTTCCTTACACCTTATACAAAAATCAATTCAAGATGGATTAAAGACTTAAATGTTAGACCTAAAACCATAAAAACCCTAGAAGAAAACCTAGGCATTACCATTCAGGACATAGGCATGGGCAAGGACTTCATGTCTAAAACACCAAAAGCAATGGCAACAAAAGCCAAAATTGACAAATGGGATCTAATTAAACTGAAGAGCTTCTGCACAGCAAAGGAAACTACCATCAGAGTGAACAGGCAACCTACACAATGGGAGAAAATTTTCGCAACCTACTCATCTGACAAAGGGCTAATATCCAGAATCTACAATGAACTCCAACAAATTTACAAGAAAAAAACAAACAACCCCATCAAAAAGTGGGCGAAGGACATGAACAGACACTTCTCAAAAGAAGACATTTATGCAGCCAAAAAACACATGAAAAAATGCTCACCATCACTGGCCATCAGAGAAATGCAAATCAAAACCACAATGAGATACCATCTCACACCAGTTAGAATGGCAATCATTAAAAAGTCAGGAAACAACAGGTGCTGGAGAGGATGTGGAGAAATAGGAACACTTTTACACTGTTGGTGGGACTGTAAACTAGTTCAACCCTTGTGGAAGTCAGTGTGGCGATTCCTCAGGGATCTAGAACTAGAAATTCCATTTGACCCAGCCATCCCATTACTGGTTATATACCCAAAGGACTATAAAACATGCTGCTATAAAGACACATGCACACGTATGTTTATTGCAGCATTATTCACAATAGCAAAGACTTGGAACCAACCCAAATGTCCAACAATGATAGACTGGATTAAGAAAATGTGGCACATATACACTATGGAATACTATGCAGCCATAAAAAATGATGAGTTCATGTCCTTTGTAGGGACATGGATGAAATTGGAAATCATCATTCTCAGTAAACTATCGCAAGAACAAAAAACCAAACACCGCATATTCTCACTCATAGGTGGGAATTGAACAATGAGAACACATGGACACAGGAAGGGGAACATCACACTTTGGGGACTGTTGTGGGGTGGGGGGAGGGGGGAGGGATAGCATTGGGAGATATACCTAATGCTAGATGAGGAGTTGGTGGGTGCAGCACACCAGCATGGCACATGTATACATATGTAACTTACCTGCACGTTGCGCACATGTACCATAGAGCCTAAAGTATAATAATAATAATAATAATAATAAAGAAAAAAAGAACATAAGAGTGAAGTTCTAAAAGATTTTGTAGATAAATGATTGCAATAAGATGACTATCGATATTTTGGTATGTTTTAAAAGGACAGAAACTTAATTTGTTGTTTCTTATTGTATTGTTTCTTTAATATTTACTTAATTGCTTTCATTATTAAATACCTATAATTAATTGATTGCATGAAGAAAGCAAGAAATAAGTGAATAAAAAATATGTCTATACCAAATGACATATATAAAGTATAAAATAAATAAATAAATAAATAAAGTTCATATGGAACCAAAAAAGAGCCCGCATTGCCAAGTCAATCCTAAGCCAAAAGAACAAAGCTGGAGGCGTCACGCTACCTGACTTCAAACTATACCACAAGGTTACAGTAACCAAAACAGCATGGTACTGGTACCAAAACAGAGATATAGACCAACGGAACAGAACAGAGCCCTCAGAAATAATGCCACATATCTACAACTGCCTGATCTTTGACAAACCTGACAAAAACAAGCAATGGGGAAAGGATTCCCTATTTAATAAATGGTGCTGGGAAAACTGGCTAGCCATATGTAGAAAGCTGAAATTGGATCCCTTCCTTACACCTTATACAAATATTAATTCAAGATGGATTAAAGACTTAAATGTTAGACCTAAAACCATAAAAACCCTAGAAGAAAACCTAGCCAATACCATTCAGGACATAGGCATGGGCAAGGACTTCATGTCTAAAACACCAAAAGCAATGGCAACAAAAGCCAAAATTGACAAATGGGATCTAATTAAACTAAGGAGCTTCTGCACAGCAAAAGAAACTACCATCAGAGTGAACAGGCAGCCTACAGAATGGGAGAAAATTTTTGCAATCTACTCATCTGACAAAGGGCTAATATCCAGAATCTACAATGAACTCAAACAAATTTACAAGAAAAAAACAAACAAACCACTCAACAAGTGGGCAAAGGATATGAACAGACATTTCTCAAAAGAAGACGTTTATGCAGCCAAAAGACACATGAAAAAATGCTCATCATCACTGGCTATCAGAGAAATGCAAATCAAAACCACAATCTCACACCGGTTAGAATGGTGATCATTAAAAAGTCAGGAAACAACAGGTGCTGGAGAGGATGTGGAGAAATAAGAACATTTTTACACTGTTGGTGGGACTATAAACTAGTTCAACCATTGTGGAAGACAGTGTGGTGATTCCTCAGGGATCTAGAACTAGAAATACCATTTGACCCAGCCATCCCATTACTGGGTATATACCCAAAGGATTATAAAACATGCTGCTGTAAAGACACATGCACACATATGTTTATTGCGGCACTATTCACAATAGCAAAGACTTGGAACCAACCCAAATGTCCAACAATGATAGACTGGATTAAGAAAATGTGGCACATATACACCATGGAATACTATGCAGCCATAAAAAATGATGAGTTCATGTCCTTTGTAGGGACATGAATGAAGCTGGAAACCATCATTCTCAGCAAACTATCACAAGGACAAAAAACCAAACACTGCATATTCTCACTCATATGTGGGAATTGAACAATGGGAACACATGGACACAGGAAGGGGAACATCACACACCGGGGCCTGTTGTGGGGTGAGGTAAGGGGGGAGGGATAGCATTAGGAGATATACCTAATGTTAAATGACGAGTTAATGGGTGCAGCACACCAACATGGCACATGTATACATATGCAACAAACCTGCACTTTGTGCACATGTACCCTAAAACTTAAAGTATGATAAAAATAAAAAAGTAAATAAAAAAATTTAAAAAAATAATTTTTTTAGAAAGGTAAAAAGAATAAATAAATATTTTAATTTAAATAAATAAGCTTCATAATATCTAGTATTGCCCTGATTTAGACATTTAATTTCTAAAAATGGAGATTATTCTTTTTTCCCCATTCGTGAGTAGGCAGGGATAATGAAGATTGTTCTTATCATTAAAAATGACTAATGGATTCTAAAAGTACCAAAATGTTTAAAACCTGCAAAATATTTCATCCAAGCGGCAGAGAACAAATAGTCCACAGGATGGACTTTAAGGAATAACATGAGGATTAGGTGCGGGGGAGTTAGGAGAATAAAGTTAGTTTATTATTGTGCTTTATCAAGTTCCACTTTTCATCTATAATGAATACAATATTTTTATTCACTTCCATTCAGAAATTCCACTTCTAGGTAAATACCCCAAAACAAACTATTGCACATGTACCCAATGAAATTTGTCAAGAACACTCATTGAAACATCTTTTACAATAGTAAAAAATTGGAAAACAGAATAGGCAGCAATATATTAAAATATAGGAGACTACAGAGCATGTAAAATGAATGCATTACTGCAACAGTAGTAATATAGATACATATCATAGACATTGTTGAATAATGAAAACATTTGTTAGAAACATTTGTTGAGTAATGAAAACAATGTTAGAACATTGTGATGTCACCCCAGAGAAGCCTCCTAGTGATTGTTGAGGTTGGGGGAAGAAAACAAAACTGAGCCTACTTGGCCCAGCCCCTTCAATGAATCTTGCTGCCTGCAAAGAGGAAGGACACATTCTGGTCTATTCCTTATCCCATTCATTTCATAAAGTAGACTCTGGCATGGTTGGGGGTCTGCCAAGTCCAGGTAGTCTAGGACTTGATGAGTCAGTCAATTTCATTCTAGGGCTCAGTACTAGGTAGGAAGTACTTGCCTGCAGATGCCATATCTTCCAATCAACTTTATGAATAATAAAGGTAAACTTTGCTTTCCTATTAGCAGACTGTTCTTTTATATCTCAACTGCTTTAAAATTGGCAGGAAACAGAGGTGTCATTTATTGAGCCTCCTCACATAGCCTGATATTCTACAATTATTGTAATAGCCATAGTATGTATTTAGTGACTAATACTGACTTTAACATTTTTAATGTATTTTATTATGTAATTTACATTTTAGTCTTTCCCTAAAATTTTATGTTTTTCTCCTTTGTGTACTCTTTGTACATTTTTGTGCACTTATACATTGTGATAGAGATTCATCTTGTACTTAATGCAACGAATTACTACATGGGGCAGGACATTTTTCACTTATATGTAGCTAAACTTATTTTATAAAAGCAATTATGATAACATATATAAAAGTGACCTTACAATTCAATTTTTAAATAAAGCACTTATACAACTAGCAAGTGCTTCAAGCACTTCTTTAAAGAGTCTCTTAGAGCAGTCTAGCTTTTTAGGAACTAGCTTTGAAGATTTTAGATGGCTATTAGAAAAAAGTTGGAAACACTTCAAACTCAGAACATAATGGTAGTAATAGAAGTAAAGACGCTGAAGTACATGAGTTTCCATCACCATCAAAAATTTTTGCGTGATTTTAACAGAGCTTTATTATTGAATTAATACATCTCATTCTGTAGGTGCCATAAATTATTTCTCTTTAGAGTTATTATTTAGTCAAAGTAGACACTGACATTCCAAAAACAATTAAGTATATACCAAGCAGGCAGCTGTTTTGATTTTTAAGGTTTGATTTTTGGATAGCATAGTACAGATAGATTTTGGCTAGATATGTACAGTGCTAGACCTCTGAGAGTAAATGTTTGACACTTTGCAGTTGAATGAAAGAAGAAAAGGAATGAGCAAAATATAATCGTTGATTTTTAATTCCTAAAGCATTCTGTCACTTAGGTTACCCAGTTTCAATTTTGAAGAACTTCCCTAAATTTTGGTACTTTAACCCAACACAGAGGTCCTGTTAGAGAGCACTGATAATTAAATGATTTTTGGTAACAGTTCCTTGCCAATTATTTTTAACAAATTTTATGGTAAATTTTAGTTATCATGATGACAAATTATTGTTAGTATTTGCAGATGGTGGTATAATAAGAAATATGCACACAAAAAAAGCTTACACTGCAAATTGGAAATCAGTAAGATTAGTCTCAAGTAAAAAGGTTTGGAACGGGAAAAAAATCATTTTGATGAGTTGATTTTTATCCCTGAATAGGCAGAATGTTCAAATAGGTTGGTTTCCAATTTCAAAGAGAACATGGCCATATAATCCAAGAGAGAGACAAGTGGCTTAGAGTAGCTAAAGAGGAATTGTACCAATGCATGTAGGACAAGAGGTAGTTGTCTTAAGGTAATCTGAGGTGGCATCATTCATGGTGATTATGAGAGAACAACCTTCTTTTACTGTAACTACTTAGGTAGGAAATTACATTGTATATCTATTATGAGTGTGATTAATTTTGCAAGACCATTTACATGTATGTTTATGAGGGGGTAGTATAGGATGAGGAGCTGGAGAAGCACTTGCAAGTCATCAGAAAATTCTATGCAGGCCGGGTGCGGTGGCTCACGCCTGTAATCCCAGCACTTTGGGAGGCTAAGGCGGGCAGATCACCTGAGGTCGGGAGTTCAAGACCAGCCTGAGCAACATGGAGAAACCCTGTATCTACTAAAAAAAAAAAAAAAATACAAAATCAGCCAGGCGTGCTGGCGCATGCCTGTAATCCCAGCTACTTGGGAGGCTGAGGCAGGAGAATCACTTGAACCTGGGAGGTGGAGGTTGCAGTGAGCCGAGATCACGCCACTGCACTACAGCCTGGGCAACAAGGGCAAGACTCCACCTCAAAAAAAAAGAAAAAGAAAATTCTATCCAAGCATGCAGATTTGAACCATGTAGTCATTATTGTGGATTAAGGATGGAAAGCCTGTAGCAGATTTAATTTCTTGGAGTGATAAAATGCTAACTTTGTCATGCAAAATTGTTACTCAGAGCTTAAGAGTTTGAAATTAATCATTAGGGCCAGAGGCTGCTTCACCGTAAAGTGATTAGGCAATTGCACACAATCTAACATATATAAGACAGTCTTGATAGCTACTGAACTAGCTACATAACTAGACAAACATAACCTTTCCACTAAAGAATGTGAGTGACATAGCCCTTGCATATGGACACATGCTTTTTTGCTGTCTTGGAGGGGCAGTGAATAAACTGTTCGAATGTGCATGTATTTCAGATTTGCAACTTCTAAAGCAAAAGCTTTGTATTATTGAAAATATGAAAGGATTTGAATAGTTCCTGTCTGCAGGAGTATTTAATCAAACCTCCTTTCTCCTGAATGTATTTCTCAGACTAAAACAATGGGACAAAAAGCAACTCAACCAACTCAGCCATCCCCTAATGAGCAATGGTCACACACACAATTTTTACCCCAGCCCTCCAAGACAGAACTAAATCGTTATGTTAGTTGATAGCTGCTGTACATCACTATTAGTACCATAGAGTAATTAAATGTGACCTACCTTCCTGTGGTTAGTGACATTTTGTGTCTAGGGATATAACAAGGACAGAGAATTTGAATCAGACCATGCAAAGTATCAAAGCAGAAGACTTTGGAAGAATCCTCACAGAATCATTGTGATTTTTTTCAGGGCTGTTTTTTCTGTTTTGTATTGTTTTGTTGAGACAGGGTCTCACTCTGTCACCCAGGCTGGAGTGGAGTGGTGCGATCTTGGCTCACTGCAACCTCTGTCTCCCAGGCCCAAGCAGTCCTCCCACCTCAGCCTCCTGAGTAGCTGGGACTACAGGCATGCACCACCATGCCCGGCTTATTTTTTAATTTTGTGTAGAGACGAGGTCTCATTATATTGCCTAGGCTGGTCTGGAACTCCTGGGCTCAAGCAGTCCTCCTGCCTCGGCCTCTCAAAGTTTTGGGATTACAGGTGTGAGCCCCTATGCCTGGCCTCAGGGCTATTTTTGTATTCTGTGGATAGAGATTTGAGAGCTAGGGTTAGAAAAAGAATATGGAAGAGCTTGGCACCATGAAAGTTTTGCATGATTACAACCACGTTTTAAAAAGCTCTCTGCATGCTATGCAAAGGAAGGATTGGAGAAAGAATTAACCAGAACTGGGGAAAATACTTTGGAGGTCATTATAATAGGATGGTTGAGAGGTAATAAAAGACTGAACTACAAAAGTAAAACTGGGAATCAAGAGGAGTAACATGAAGACCTGTAAGTAGAGCTCATTGATCTTGCTTGATATCTCATTTTGAGCAGAACTATAGGGTAAAGAGCCAGACCACCAAGAGCTGCGGTATAAACAGGAAAAGACAAAAACGGATACAGTTAAAAATATGCTTCTTTTTTGAGAGCTTTGTTGGAATGAGATCAGGCAATATCTGTCATCCATCCATTCCTTTATCCAATACATACTTGATAATCTGCAAATGTGCTACGTACTGTGCTATATCCTGACCACCATATAGTGATGCCCCAAGACCATCAAGGTTTCCCTGGTCATGGAGATTGCATTCCGAGACAAAGCATGTATGCAAACACACAGAAAATGGCAATTGCCAAGGAGAAAACAAGGTAATGAAATAGAGGGTGGGAGGAGGGTAGGGCAACTTTTGCTAGGTTGGACAGGAAAGGCCTCTAGGAGGTGGTGACAGCTATACTGAGACCCAAAAAATGAGGAAGATGGCCAGGCGTGGTGGCTCATGCCTGTAATCCCAGCACTTTGGGAGGCCGAGGCACGCGGATCACGAGATCAAGAGATTTAGACCATCCTGGCCAACATAGTGAAACTCTGTCTCTAATAAAAATACAAAACTTAGCTGGGCATGGTGGCGCACATCTGTAGCCCCAGCTGCTCGGAAGGCTGATGCAGGAGAATTGCTTGAACCCAGGAGGCAGAGGTTGCAGTGAGCCGAGACTGCGCCACTGCACTCCAGTCTGGGCGACAGAGCGAGACTCTGTCTCAAAAAAAAAAAAAAAAAAAAAAAAGTGAGGAAGAGGTGAGCATGTGAGGTGAAAGGAAATGCAAAGACCCTGACATGAGAGCAAGCTTTCCCTATTTGAGGAAGTCAAAGGAGATGCATGTGATTGGACCATATAGAAAAGAGACAGTGGCTGGAGTTGAGCTTAGAGAGGTAGGCAGGTCCAGATCATACAGGGCCCTGTAGACCCTGGTAAAGAGTTTCCATTTTATTCTAAGCACAATGTGCTTGGAACCACTGGAATGTTTTGCCAGGATAAACAGATGATTTGATTTATGGTTTTTTTTTAAAAAAGATCACAACCAGAACAAGTTTTGATGTTATCATCAGCTCTGACCCTAAGAACCCAGGCCAAATTAAGACCTTTGGCATCCTCAGTGCTGAAAATGTTATGGCCTTCATTTGTAAATACATACAACCATATGTAAATACCCATATGTAAATACATACTTAGAAAACAAGTGTGAGGACATTTTACAGATTTCTGGTGCTCCCATGAGGATTTTGTTTGTTTGTTTTTTGGTTTTTGTTGTTGTTGTTGTTTTAATTCCAAATTTCAGAATAATTTCAAAACGCTCCCTCATGTTTTCAGTGCCCTTTCTGTTGTTGGTGTCCTAAGCGTATGCTTAGTGCCTAATCGGGCCCTCATTTGGACCACCCACTTAATAAGGTTACCCCAAGCACTGGAAACCCCTGTGAGCTGAGTCTAGAGATAAACTGTCACTTTAGCACTTTCCCTACAGAAAGACTAGCAGGGGATTGAAAAACAAGTTAGTTAAGGTCTGCTCAGGCCTTCCTTTGGGAGCAGGTCATTTCCTGATGAGGGAACCTCATCCCAGCCAGACTGAGAGCTCCTCGGGGGCAGCTCTGCAGCTCTATCTTTGCATCCTCTGCTTTAGTCCAGCAAGAAGCACACAGCTTCCAACTAAGAAAAAAAAAATTACCCACACTCTCCAGTGTTTATGGAATTACTTTATTTAAAATCTAGTCCTAGTTATAACAGTGTATCTTAAGAAGTAACTAAATTAGCTATAGAAAAGGAAAATGTGAGCCATTCTAATCAAAAACAAGGCTTGAAAGAACAATACTGACAATCATGTTCAAACAAACTGCAAATTACATGAACCTTTGAAATGAAAAATAACACAGAACAGAGTGAGTAAACGAAAACTGCATGGATTACAGAGCTTTTTGTTTGGTTACCTGCTATAACCTCAGAAATAAAAGAGTATCCAGCACATAGGAAGCACTCAATCAATATTTGTTTAGTAAATAAATGTGCTGGCTAGGTGTGGTGGCTCACGCCTGTAACCCCAGCACTTTGGGAGGCAGAGGCAGGCAGATCACCTGAGGTCAGGAGTTCGAGACCAGCCTGGCCAACATGGTGAAACCCCGTCTCTACTAAAAAACTACAAAAATTAGCTGGATGTGGTGGCAGGCACCTGTAATCCCATTACTTGGTAGGCCGAGGCAGGAGAATCGCTTGAACCCGGGAGGCAGAGGTTGCAGTGAGCCGAGATCACACCACTGCACTCCAGCCTGGGCAACAAAGGGAAACTCCGTCTCAAAAAATTAAATAAATAAAATAAAAATGTGCTGTCCTCATTAGAAAAAGAAATAAAGGAATATAATTACTGTATTATTCTATTAAAAGTTTATTCAAATTTTTTTAACTTGTTCTAATTATAGAACCGAAAAAATCTCTAATACAGCTGTAAGTAATTTATTTATGTAGACCACTGCCAAATAGTGATATTTTAATCCCATCAGGGATAGAGAACAGCAAATTGTTCTTTCTCTCATGACTTGAGCTTATTCTGTTGACCTGTAGTTCTGCAATATTGGAGAAGCTCAAAATAGAAAATCCTGTGTGTATGTATGACATTTGATTCTCTCCAGGGAAATAAACTTATTTCCCTTGTTTAATATTTCTTAGTGAATTATTAACGATTGGTTGTTTCTCAGTGGTGCCTTTCTCTAGCTCTATGGATACCCCCTCTCAGTGATGTGAAGACAAATAAAATACTAATAGAAAAAAACATATTTAAATAATGGAAGAATCTTCAAGTAGCATAATGCTGGAGCAATATTAGCTATGGCAACATACTTTCTCGGGCAGGAATTCATTCAGTTGAGTTTTATAAATACTTATTTGGAGACTGCTATGTGGTAAGCAACATGATAGACACTGAACATATGAAGTTTAAAAGGACATAGAGTGTCCTCAAGCATCTCAGTCTTTTCGTAAACTAGCCTAGGTGCAGACTATTCTGTTTTCAAAGACTTGTATTCATCTATTCATTTATTTAACAAATACTTATTAAATATCTACTAAGTGCCAATTTTTCAGCTATACCTTCGGAATATAATCACAAATCCTGAAGGTCAGGGAGCTCCTAGTTCCCCACAGGAGATTTCACAAATTAAAATGCCCTTGTGTTTTGAGACTAAAGAATGTGACGGGGAAAGAAACCATTATCTTCTGAAGTATTATTACACACCAGGCACATCTAGAAGGACATTGCTAACCATGGTTTCTAAATATCTTCTCACTCTACTCCTGCTTATTCGTTTTCACCTTGTTTTCTTTTTCTTCATCCTCACCTGATGTCATCACTGCTCCATCCCCAGCTCTGAGAGGTAGCTGGCACATAGCTGGTTATTGGTAGTCATTGCATGAATAAACCTAAAAGATAGGAATTCTGGTTTTACAAAAGAGACCAAGACTTATAACTTAAATGATTTACTGCTCATGATTGTGCAACTTTTAAGTCACAAATCCGGGATTTAAACCTAGGTGTGAAGGCAAAGCCCAGGTTCTTTCTGCAAGCGCTCCTGTAAGTGCATGTCTTCATAGAGCTATTAACCCCTCTTTTTTTGTTTAACACTGTTATGTAAAAAGAAAAAAAAAACTGAGCTGGCAGTTACAGAAAAGTTATTTCCTTCAAGAGCCTGACAGTCTAGTTAGGAAGAAAAATATCTAGAAATCCAACAAGTGTAAAGCAGTGTCTAGATAAGGAGGGAACCTCACAGGCAGTAATAGGAGAGGAGGATGAACTGGGCCTGGTGCTGGGCTGATGAGCACTTTGACTTGGCAGGAGGTCTGTTGCCTGTGGAACAAGATAAGTAATTGCTTGTACAACCCTTCTCTCCAATCATTGAATCTGAATCCCTGTTACCATTTAATGCCTGAAAATAGTAGATTCTTTTACCTTTTAGCATAGAGGAGATGGTGGAAGGTGACAGAAGAAAGGCACATTTTGAAGGGAGTGTGGAGAGTTTGTGGGCTAAGAGATGAAGAGGTAGGAGGCTGGCATGGCGGCTCATACCTGTAATCCCAGTGCTTTGGGAGGCAGAGCCCAGCGGATAGCTTGAGGCCAGGAGTTGGAGACCAGTCTGGACAACATAGTGAGATCCCATCTCTTAAAAAAAAAAAAAAATAGCGGAGCGTGCTGGCGCACGACCAAAGCCCTAGCTACTCTGGAGGCTAAGGTGGGAGGACTACTTGAGTCCGGGAGTTCGAGGTTACAATGAGCTATCAGCATGCCACTGCACTCTAGCCTGAATGACAGAGCCGGAGACTGTCTCTGAAAAGAAGAAGAAAAGATAGAGAAAGACAGTTGGAGGAATTGAGATAGTTTTCCGTAGGAAAGAGAAAAGGTATGGGGGTGGGAGAGGATGAGGTGAGGAGCTAACTTCAAGAAATCTCATCCAGAAGTTCGTGGAGTGCCCTCAACACTTAATTGGGAAATATCTTCAGTTTCCTGCACTTGAAGGATTGTTGCCTCTTCCTGGAGGAGAGGATTTAGATTTATTCTCCTGGGGAACAAACGATGGAATCAAAGGCTAAAAGCCTGGCGGAAACACATTTCTACTCAATACAAAGAATTTAAAAGGAGCTACACGCACTGTCTCAGGCGGTGGTGAGCCTGTTTCAAACAGAGGCAGGCTGCTTCCTGAGGAACCAGCCCCTAGGGGCTTGACGCCCTGATTCCGGGTCGCTGGCCGGGGGCGGAGACGGGGACAGCGAACTGAGTGTGCGAGCACCAGGGGTTCCCGCTGCACGTCCCAGGCTCTCCAGGGCGCGGCAGGCCGGGGCAGGACGAGGAGAGCGGCGGGGAGAACGCCTGTGGCTGGGTCCCGAGGTGCGGGTGCGGCGCGGGACAAGCGGGCAGCATGCTCAAGGCGGTCGGCAGCCTACTGCGCCTCCGCCGCGGGCTAACAATCCGCTGCGGCCCCGGGGCGCCTCTCGAGGCCACGCGGCGGCCCGCACTGGCTCTTCCGCCTCGGGGTCTCCCCTGCTACTCCAGCAGCGGGGCCCCCAGCAATTCTGGGCCCCAAGGTCACGGTGAGCCAGGGCTCCCACGGGGAGGTCCTAGGAGGGAGGAGGTTGCGGGAGGGCAGCGAGGGGCCCGCCCGGGAGTCGGCTTGAGGGCGCGCTGATCCTCTGTGCCGGTCCGTCAGTTCCCGCGTCCATCTGGGTTGCTTTCGCTGCAGGGGAGATTCACCGAGTCCCCACGCAGCGCAGGCCTTCGCAGTTCGACAAGAAAATCCTGCTGTGGACAGGGCGTTTCAAATCGATGGAGGAGATCCCGCCTCGGATCCCGTAAGTGTGGCGAGCGCCGCGCGAAGGAGAGTCGGTCCCCGGCCGCAAGGGTGCGGGGTGACCCACCTTCCGACCGCGGCCACCTAGGAGCGAAAGCGGCCGCAGTGCCAACACTTCGCAGTAACACCCACCACACACGGAGTTTACCTACACACACACCCCACCTCCAGTGCGGTGTGTCAAGAGTCAACCAAGCTTACAGGCAGATTGCAGAAGGTGGATGAAAACTGAGAGGTTCAGGGGACACTTCCAGCATCGCCCAGATTGCCGGTCCCCAGCAAGCTCCGAACAGGGAGGCAGTGGGGATCTTGTGCCAAACAGGCCACGGTCCTCGCGAGCATCCGGATGGCTGCGGGGACGCCAGACGGCAATCTAGGCTTTGGCCGGGGGCGTCCCCCTACCCCACCCAGGGAAGGGGTTCTCTGATCTTGGCTTGCGGGGCGGCTAGGGGAGGGGGGGTGGTCTCTGGAAAAAAGCCGCATCCATTCGGCCTCCTCTTCTGGGGCAGGAAACGCCTGGCGGACGCGGTTCCGCAGCCCTCTAGGCTCCGAGTTTACTCAGGGTGGGACGCGCGGGAGTGTCAGCACCGTGGGCCTCTTCAGCATGCTAAACCCAGCAAGACAGATGATAAAACTCAAGCAAATAACTCCCCCTCTAGGGTAATGTAACCTGTAAAATAAATGCTAATAATAAGTAAATGTAACCTGTAAAAAGATATTTCCAAAGTTTCTGTTTCTGCCAAGCCCAAAACCTTCGCAGCATTTTTACAAGGGATTGGGTAAAAAAGAGAGGGACGGAAACTAAAAATAAAATCAATCTACTACTTTTTAAGTTTATCTTTTAAAAATAAAAGACTAAAACCGTAACGTGAAAGAAGGATTTTAGAGATTCTATATATTTGTACAATGTAATGAATGCCTATTAGAATGGATAATGGAAACTGGGCCTATATTTCTGTTTTTCACATGGTGCCTGCAATGTTATTGTTTATAAACAATTGCAGTTTATCAGTTACCAAAGCATCTCAGATAGATAGGGGGCGGGGTGGGAGAACATGGCAGGAAATGTACACTCAATAATGAATTCTGAAGCATTTTCGTTCTTTTATTGGAGCAAGTCACTAAATGAGAAATGGACATGGAATTTGAAATAACATTGCATTCGAATTCGTTTTCAGTATTTATTCAACTACAGAGGCACTTTCTAAGATTATTTTTCCTCAAGATCTATAAACTCCAAACTACAGACTTAGCTGAAAGCAAAAATTAGCCTCAGAAAAGTCTTTATCATCATAAGCTCTGGTTATCAAATTTTAATTGATGCCTGAAAATTTAATACTATAAATGCCAAAGAAGTAAAAAAAATTAAAATAAATAAGCCATCACCCTCAATTGGTTTGAATTTTTATTTCTAGTGGCCTAACCGAGTCATCAAGAGTGTAAAGAACCAACATTATTGTATATTGTTTGTTAAGAAAACCTATGCCCAGTATTGCATTTAACATAGCTGTATATGTGAACAGACTCATTTTGCAGAAATAATTTAATTTCCCCAAGATCATAGTCAAAAGATGTATTATAAACAGGAGCATTTCACTAAGAACAAGATGCCTATAAAAAGCATTGCAGTTTTGCATTGGAAACATAAAAGTATTTGAGTATTTTTCATTTTATTATTTTTCTATAATTGTTTAAGCATTACTGTTTAAGAGAGATATTCCTGTTAAGCTAAGTGTCACACTTACAATGTAAACAGCTTTTACCTTTTAATGGACATATAATGAACAACTGACCTATAATTTTTGTATCATGCACTAATTATGTTTAATAATAACTGTACTTTGTCTTGTTCTTCTCAGTGCTAAACTAATTTGTTATAATAGATTAAAGCCAAATGGCTGGGTAGAAAAGATCAGAGCTTCTAGGTTCCATCTGGAACAAAAGTTAGCAGCAAATATAATCTAATAATTTCTCCATACTCACTAATTGGACCTGTTTGCAACTAATATCTTAAAACTTACGTCACTCTGCCTAAAATCTAAAGAAAATAGGCTAGATAGGAGTTTTCTATAGTCTTTTAACCAGTGGAAAATTTAAAAAGTTTTCTGTTTTTAAGAGAAAATGCAACTCTGTCATTCTGGATTTTTTTTTTTCAATGTAACTACACTCTATTTAAACTTCACATAGAGAGGAAAGAATGGCAATGAATATATTCTCATGAATGAAATTCTTTAAATATGCATATTTATAATCTGCCACTTCATATCATTGAACATTGTTAAAGTTTATTTCAACGTAAAAGTCCCACAGGCATGATGCCTTTTGTATCACTACTTTGTAAGTAGCATTATTAAAATCTTGGACAACATGCACAAAACTATGAATGAATAAGAATATCCAGAATTTAAGTGTATCAAATTTCAGAATAATAATAACATGAAAATGAAGGTCTCTTTTATCCTTTTCTTTGGCAAATTATTGTGATTTTGATCACGTTTAAAAAGAAATTATTGCAAAAGCCATGAAGGAAACATTTTTCTAACAGACATTCTCACAAACTGGATAATAGTGTGTCTTTTGTGGGTAGCATGTGAAGGGACAAGAGATTGGGAGGCGAGTGAAAAAAACAAAGTGATAAAAATGAGTTTAAAAAAAACTGTTCAAGTGGAAAACAAAGCCTACTTTACAAAGAGGCTAAATAATTGCAAGTCATCGACATACATATGCTTTAACTCTTCCTTTACCCCACTTAGTGAATAAAAACACTGAAGAGTCAAGTTAGCATCTCTAGTAGTTATATTTTGAGGAATTAGAAACTAATATTCTATACAGTGGTTTCATAATGGCTAACATTAGTTTAAGATCTGAACAAATACTTGTTAATTTGAAATTGGTAAAAATTATTAGCTAGCATTTCAAAGTCTTTCACATGAAAATGTCACCAAACGCAGTTTGCATTCAGGGAATTTTTTGGAATGTTTACATGGCAAATTATCTATCATGCCTGTCAGAAAACCATATTACTTTTACACATTTAACAAAATACACATCTTCGTTTAGGCCAGAAATGATAGACACTGCAAGAAACAAAGCTCGAGTGAAAGCTTGTTACATAATGATTGGACTCACAATTATCGCCTGCTTTGCTGTGATAGTGTCAGCCAAAAGGGTGAGTATCTCCTTAAAAGGGCAAGTCAGTTAAAAGGGTGAGTACCTCTTTTTAAGTACCTCCCTAAAAGAGCATCTCACCAAAAGGGTGAGTACCTCCTTAGTCAGCCCAAAGGGTGAATTTTAAGAAATGTCATGGACATTGTTCTCAATTCAGGATTACTGCTGTTTTTTAATATAAGAACAATTTTGTCTTTGAGACTTGAAGTCATATATATATATGTATAAAAAAATACTGGAGACAAATTTGTTCATGGAAATTTGAGTCAACAAATTAACACTATATGGCCAAGAGGGACAAATGCATGTTTCAACTTATAAACAAAACCATTTACACCCTGGTTAAAATCTGCAGAAGATGGAGAACTTTGTCGTTGAAAGTTATCCAGACTAGATCATTCATTAAATCAGGAACTCAATTAGCTATTGCACAGAAATATGAACTAGTTAGAAATGCAAAGCTTGGAAGTGATTGCCAAGGTAATCTAGTTTGTCTGGATCCTGTATGTCAGCCCTTTCCTTGCCTTTCCCAATGTATGGTTTCTGTTTAATACCTCTAGAGAGAAATTAAGAGCTGACTACCCTCTAATTTTGTTTTCTGCCTCCCAAAATCCTTCCATCTACTGGTCACTTTTTACCACAAAGAGCAGCCCCACAAGTATTTTGACATTTCTAACACATCCCTATGAGTATTTGCTTCTTCAGTTTTAACCACTCTAACAACTTCCTTCTACCTTTGAGCTGTCCTCTCAACACACTCCAGTTTAACAGTGCCCCTCCTCATCGTGGCACCTGCAACTGAAGCCATTAGAGCTGGATTATAACATTTTTGGTTATGAACACTGGGTTTCAATGGTGCATACATATCATTCAGAATAGTTTGCTTGGCTCCATACATCCTCACTCTCTGGGTGTATTTAGCTAATTACCATTCTGCCCAATTCTGTGATTCTGTCCTTTACTCCTCAGGTGCCCAAGTGTGTCTAAGCCCACTAACTTCACATGGGGATTAGGACTTACAAGCCTACTGATATTATATAAATGTCCTTTCATTCCTATTAGCATGGAAAAAAATCTATGCTTTGAAATTGTTCTCACCAAATGAGAAATTTTGAAATGTTTACTGGACTGAACACTCAAGCATGTAAATAAATAACTTTGATAATATTTTGTTTTTAACCTAACCTTAAATGACTGCCTGCCAAATTGATGATTCTCTAGTTTCTAGGAATATTTTGATGATTAGTGTATTGCCTCATCTACATCAAAAAGATAAACATTAATTAGACAATTTGTTTACTTAGAATCACCCTCTAATAATATATTTATAATGGCACTTTAATTTTTTTAATCATAATCACAAGTTTCCAAATGAGACATTAAGACCAATTACACTTAATATATATTTTATCAGCAAGTTGGCATATTAGAGATCTACTGATGTCATCATTTTATTTTCAATACATATGATTTGAATTGAAGGAAAGGTTTTTTTCATTTCCTATTAAAATTCCATATTTCAAATATAATTCTATTATAAATCAATAGCCAGGACCTTTCTCTGTGTGAATCTGACACAAAAAGTAGCAACTGAGAATTGAGTTTTATGTATAGCACCAGTTATTGCTCTGTTTCCTCTTCTCCAAAAGTGTGATAGCAAACACTGATTTTAAATCATTAATACACTAAATACTTTTGAGCACCTGAGACATGCCAGGCACTCTGCATGTTGTTATTAGAATATCATGGAATTAAAAGACAGGTATTTTGTAGTAGGGAAAATGGAGAGTGATCAAGTAAACTAAAAAGATCTGAGGAATTCTTAGTGCAATGAAGGAAAGGAAAAGGATGATAAAATAGTAACACCCTAGGAGAGGCCATTTTTGATGGAGTGGTCAGGGACGTCTTCTCTGAGGAGGATGAGAATAAGCTAGCCATGAGAAGACCAGGGGAAGGAAAGAACAGCATGTGCAAAGCTTAGAGGTGAGAAAGGGTCTGGTGTGTTAAGAAACAAAAAGGAGCTAGTGTGGATGGAGTATAATGAGCAAAGAGAAGATGGTATGAGACAGGGAGAGTCCAGATAGTATCAGGCCTATGGGTCACTGCAAATAGTTCAGGTTTTTAAAAATATATTGGGGATCCAGTGTAGAGTTTTAAGCAAGTTAGTGACAAGATTTAAAAATTTTCACTCTCTTCTTTATTCAAAACCCAGTGAAAAGAAAGATCAGGCCGGGTGCAGTGGCTCACGCCTGTAATCCGAGCACTTTGGGAGGCCGAGGCGGGCGGATCACGAGGTCAGGAGATCGAGATCATCCTGGCTAACACGGTGAAACTCCGTCTCTATTAAAAAAAAAAAAAATACAAAAAAATTAGCCGGGCGTGGTGGCGGGCGCCTGTAGTCCCAGCTACTCGGGAGGCTGAAGCAGGAGAATAGCATGAACCCAGGAGGTGGAGCTTGCAGTGATCCGAGATTGTGCCACTGCACTCCAGCCTGGGCGACAGAGTGAGACTCTGTCTCAAAAAAAAAAAAAAAAAAGAAAAAGAAAGATTAGAAATAAGGATCCTACTTAAAATAGCAACAAACAAAAAAAAAAGGTAAGGCACATAAGAATGAAATTAAAAATCATGCAATATCTATATAAAGGCAACTTTTAAACACTACCAGTGGCCACAAGAGAAGGTATAACCTAAGAAATTTTTATTTGGAATAGGAAGACTTGACATTTTAAAGAGAGCAAACTTCTCTAAGTCTATAAAGTTGACATGATTGCAATAAAAATAGCAATAGGATTTGTTTCGGAAGTAGACAAACTGAGTCTAAAATTTATATAGAAAAATAAGCAAAATATACAAGAAAATACTAAAAATAATAGTTCTAAGGGAAGACTAGCTCTAAAATATATTAAAACAAAACAACAACAATAATTAAGACTGCAGTACTGACATACAAATAGACAGGCAACTTAATAGAACTGAATTCAAATCACATAAATAACCCACTACATAGGGATTTAATATATGAAATAGTGACTCTGTATATGAGTGGAGAAAGATAAATTAGTCAAGAAATGATATTGGGACATTCCAACTATACTTTCTACATAAAATAAATTGCAGTTGGATATAAGATTTTCACATTAAATGTGAAGCCTTAAAATCACCAAAAGAATATATGAGGGAATTCTTTATAGTAGTTGGGTAGACATTTCTAAATACAGAACAAAACTGAGAAGCTATACAAAAGAAAAAATAGATAAATTTAATCATATAAAATTTAAAATTCTGCTTGGTAAAGAAGTGCCATAAATAAAGTAAAAACACAAATGACAAACTAGGAAAAATACAAAATAGATCACAAACTAAGAGCTAATTTTCTTAAATTATAAGGAGCTCCACTAAATAAAACAGCAACAACCTTTTATTTTAAAAAATGGGTAAAAGATACAAAAAGGCAGAATCTGCAGAAAATAAAATGCACATGCCTCTTAAACACAGGAAAAGAAGTCTAGCCATCCAACTATTTCGTGCTGTCTCCTCAGACCTTACACCTCCACAGTCCTCCCCATTGATGACCTTTCCTTCCACCTCACTGAGAGAATTGTAGCAGCCCAAGGAGCAGTTTCCAGTCTTATGACACATAATTCTGTATATTTTGCTTTTCTGCCTATTATAAATGATCCTTGCTCCAATCTAGAAGCTCTTATTAATTGCATGGATCCCATTCCATTTTGTCTTTTCAAGGATTTCATTCCAGGAATTCTCAGGTTTCTTTGCTCGTCATTAGTTTTTTTTCTTCTCTACTGTATCATTTTTTATCAAAATATAGAAATGTTTCTACTTCCCTCTTCAAAACCAAAAACAAAACTTATTTTGGTATAGCTGCATTTCTCTGTGGCAAACCTTTCCAGTAGACCTGTCTATATACACTGTCTCTGTCTGTGATTTCCTGTCTCATTCCGTTTGATCAGGCTCGTGCCTCAAATGCTCCACCAAACTGCTGTTATCAAGGTCACCAGTGATACACTCATCTTCATTGACCGATCAGCATTTGACACAGTTGGTCTTCCCACCCCACCCCTTTTTTTTTTTTTTTTTTTTTTTTGGTGGAGGAGGTCCGGGTCTCACTCTCACCCAGGCTGGAGTGCAGTGGCATGATCTTGGCTCCCTGCATCCTCTGCCTGCCAGGCTCAAGGGATTCTGCAGGTTCAGCCTCCTAAGTGGCTGGGACCACAGGTGTCAATGACCACGCCTGGCTAATTTTTTGTATTTTTTGTAGAAATGAGTTTTTGCCATGTTACCCAGGCTGGCCTCAAACTCCTAAGCTCAAAGCGATCCTCCTGCCTTGGCCTCCCAAAGTGCTGGGATTACAGGCATGAGCCACTGCATGCATCCAATAAATTGTACTTTGTTTGTGAATGACACAAAAACATTTTCCCTAAAATTTTATTAACATGTATGACATATACCATATTATATATTTAACATATTTTCATGTAATAACAATACAATTGAAATGCTTTATTATCTACAATTTTGCAATTTTATATTCATTATAATATTGTAACTGAAAATATGCCACATATTGATACATAGATCCAGTAAAAGAAATACCTCTTTAGCTGTGATTACTAAATAGTGGTGCTAATACTTAATTTTACCCACCAACTATGCCAAAGCTTTTGTTGAAATGTGCCCAGTAATTTCTTACCCTCCCTGATGTTCTTCAGCTATGTTATTCTTGCAAAATAATTGGAAGATATAGTAGTTTTGAATTTTGTACCAAATGGATTCAAAACCCCATAAATTGTTTAGAGACTTTATTTAAGCTTACAAAATTATCCATATAAGTATTTAAAGACATCATGTAATTTTCTGGCCAAAAAAGAAACCATTCTAATTTATTAGTATCTATTCTAACGGTATTGAAATGAATGAAAACAGGCATACCTCAGAGATATTGTATGTTCAGTTCCAGACAACCACAATAAAGTGAATATTGTAATAAACTGAGACATGCAAATTTTTTGGTTTCCCAATGCATATAAAACTTATGTTTATAGTACACAATGAGTTGTAATCTTTTTGCTGGTGGAAGGTCTTGCTTTGATGTCGATGGCTGCTGACAGATCAGGATGGTGGTTGCTGAAGTTTGGGGTGGCTGTGGCAATTTCTTAAAATAAGATGACAATGAAGTTTGCCATATCAGTTGACTCTTTCTTTCACGAAAGATTTCCATGTAGCATGCAATGCTGTTTGACAGCATTTTCCTCACAGTAGAACTTCTTTCAAAATTGGAATCAGTTCTCTCAAACCCTACCACTACTTTATTAACTAAGTTTATGTAATATTCTAAATACTTTGTTCTAATTTCACCAGTGTTCACAACATCTTCACCAGCAGTAGTTTCCATCTCAAGAAACCACTTTCTTTGCTCATTTGTAAGAAGCAACTCATCTTGTGAAAGTTTTGTCATGAGATTATAGCAATTCAATTTTGTCTTCAGGCTCCACTATGAATTCCAGTTCTATTGCTATTTCCACCACATCTGCAGTTACTTCCTCATACTTCCTCCACTGAAGTCTTGAACCCCTCAAAGTTATCTATGAGGATTGGAATCAGCTTCATCTGAACTCCTATTAATATTGACCTCCTCCTATGATTCACAAATATTCTTAATGGCATCTAGAATGGTGACTCTTTTCCAGAAGGTTTTCAATTTACTTTGCTCAGATCCATCAGAGGAATCACTATCTATGGTAGCTATAGCCTTACAAAATGTATTTCTTAAATAACAAGACTTGAAAGTTGAAATGACACCTTTTTCCATGGGCTGAAGAATGGATGTTGTGTTAGCAGTCATGAAAACATTAATCTCCTTGTAAATATCCATAAGAGCTTTTGAGTGACCAGGTGCATTGTCACTGAGAAGTAATACTTTGAAAGGAATCTTTTTTTTTCTGAGAAGTAAGTCTCAACAGTGAGCTTAAAGTATTCGGAAAGCCATGTAAGCAGATATGCTGTCACCCAGGCTTCATTATTCCATTCGTGGCACAGGCAGAGTAGATTTACCATAATTCTTAAGAGCCCTAGGATTTTCAGAATGGTAATGAGTATTGGCTTCCACTTAAAGTCATCAGCTGCCAATAGCTCCTAACAAGAGAGTCAGCCTGTCTTTGAAGCTTTAAAGCCAGGCATTGACTTCTCTCTATCTCTGAAAGTTCTAGATGGCATTTTCTTCTAATATGAGGCTATTTTGTCTTCATTGAAAAACTGTTTTTTAGCATAGACTTCATCAACGATGTTAGCTATAATAGATCTTCTAGATGACTTGCTGTAGCTTCTCTATCAGCACTTGCTGCTTCACCTTGCACTTTTGTTATGGAGACAGCTTCTTTCCTTCAGCCTCATGAACCAACCTCTGCTAGCTTCCAACTTGTCTTCTACTGCTTTCCCACCTCTCTCAGCCTTCACAGCCTCTCTCAGCCTTCCCAGAACTGAAGAGAGTTAGGGTCTTGCTCCATATTAGGCTTTGGCTTAAAGGAATGCTGTGGCTGGTTTGATCTTCTTTCCAGACCACTAAAACATTTTTTATATCAGTAATAAGGCTGTTTCACTTTATTTAGGTGTTCACTGGAGTAGTACTTTTAATTTTCTTCAATAACTTTTCCTTTGCATTCACAACGTGGTCAACTGTTTGGCACAAGAGGCCAAGCTTTTGACCTATCTTGGTTTTCAACATGCCTTTTTTCACTAAGCTTAATCATTTCTAGTTTTTTAAAGTGAGAGATGTACAACCCTTCCTTTTACTTGAACATGTAGAGGTCATTATAGGGTTATTAATTGGCCTAATTTCAATATTGTTGCATCTCAGGAATAGGGAGGCCCAAGGAGAGAGAGAGAAATGGGAGACTGGCCAGTGGGTGGAGTGGAGAATACATACAATGTTTATCAGTTAAGTTAGCCGTCTTATATGGGCACACTTGTGGCACCCTAAAACAAGTACAATAGTAACAACAGCAATCACTGATTACAGATTACCATAACAGATGTTATGAAAATGAAAAAGTTTGAATTATTGCAAAAATTAGCAAAATGTGACAGAGACACGAAGTGAGCACATGCTGTTGGAAAAATGGAGCCTATAGACTTGTTCCATTCCAGGTTGCCACAAACCTTCAATTTGAAAAAAACAAAAAAAGAAGAAGAAAGAAAGTCACAATAAAGCAAAGCACAATAAAATGAGATGTGCCTTTATATTCTTCTGTATTATAGAACTGTCACAGGTTCCTCAAGATATCTCCAACTCCTGACATAGACAGGGATTCTCTATTCCTCAACTCTTCTATTAAATGTTAGCAATTTTTCTTTTTAAAAAAAGATGAAATGTGTTCCTATTGCTTTCTTGACCTCAGTGGACATCGTAGTTCTTATCCTACTTTGAAGACTGTTTATTTAGACTCAGTTTGACACAACGTTTCAATGCTTGGGTGCTGATAAATCTCATTACATTTTGGAGAGGCAGTTGACAATTCTGCTTGATTAGCAAATATTTTCTTCTGCTGAATCAGTGCTGAATCAGTATCTTCCCCCACTCAGATTCTGCTCTATCTGAGTTCAATCTACTGGAGCTGCTAAAACTATGTCTAGGTTGAGAATATCTGGATTATAAAGGAATTTGGTCTCCCTACGCCTCAAAGCCACTCCTCTACAGAAATTCTGGCACGTAGTAGCCAGTCTCTCCATTCTTCAACCAAGAAAAGAATATTTTTGGCACATAGGGAAATAGTTAGTTATAAATGGATATATGAAAAACACTGGAATAGGCCATTGTGGCATTTTTCACTTACCCTTTGTTGGAGAATGCAAACTAGCCATTGTCCTTCCATAAAAATCCTCAGAAGCTCTGAAGTGAGAGCATTGGGAATGAAAATCGTTTATCTTTTATGAAACATTTTCTTCGTTTGGTTTCCGTGGTACCACACTCACATAGGTTATCTGTTGGCCACGTCTTCCAAGTTTACTCTGCCGGTTTCTCCTATTCTCCTGGACCTCATAATGGTGGAATCTCCCCATGGATCAGTCTTTAGTCTTTCCGTTCTCTATCTACACTCACTCCCTTGGGGATCTTACCAAGTCTTCTGGATTTAAATACCTTCTATATTCCAAGAACTCTCAAATTTATATTTCAGCTAATGTCTTCCTTCTGCACTTCAAATTCATATAGTCAGTTGCTTACTTAACATTTCCCTTTGGATGTCTAATGGACATCTCAAACTTAACGTGTCAAGAGTTGAACTCTAGATCTTCCCGCAGACAACCCTGAGCCACCCTTTTCTGTACTGTTTTCCTCCTCTCAGTTGATGTCAACTCTATCTTTCTAGCTGCTCATGGATAAGTCGTCAGCAACCCCATTGGCTCCACTTTCAAAATACAGCCAAATTGGAGCACTCCTCAGTATCTCTCCTGAGATACCAATATACATCTATTGCCTGGTTCATTGCAATATCTTCTAAATGGTCCCACCACTGTCCCTCTTGCCTGTCTCCAATTCATTTTTCATTTTTAATAACAATGCATGTACCTTAAAGAAATTGTGGCAGATGGAGATGCAGAAAATGTTAGCAAGTTCAGGTAAATTTGGGGAAGTAAAAAGGATAGAACTTTGTGGTTAATTCATTGTGGAAGCAGAAAAGAAAATGGAATAAAGAAGTGAAAAGGCCTGGGTTTTTTTGACTTGAGCAAGTAGGTGGATGATGCTGCCATTTATTGAGATGTGTATGGCTAGGGAAAGACTGGTAGGCAGGGGGAACAAAATATGTCAACTCTCTATTTTGGCTATATTAAATGTGAGATGCACACTAGGTATCCATCAATATATATTAAATGTTTATTTATTTTACTAAGGACTTTGTATGTCTCTCAGTTTGAGGACTTATAGCTTTCCTCACTTCTGAAAAAGTCTATGCTGTCATAACTTCAAATATAGCCTCTTCACCCATTCAGTCTGTTCTCTCTTCCCATTATTAACATATGTTAGAACTTCTAATTCTATTCCCTCCTGTGTATTTCTATCTAAAATACAAATTTTTCCAGTTTCCAGAGAGTCACGGTGATATATATATATATATCACCGTGACTCTCTGGAAACTGGAAATATATATATATTTATATGTATATATATTTATATATTTATTTTTATATATTTATATATTAATATATATAAATATAAAGATAAATATATATATTAATATATATAAATATATATTTATATATTAATATATAAATATATATTTATATTATATATAGTGTATATAATATATATTTATATATTAATATATAATATAAATATATATATTTATGTATTAATATATAAATATAAATATATATATTTATTTCTTCCCCCCCACAGGCTGTAGAACGACATGAATCCTTAACAAGTTGGAACTTGGCAAAGAAAGCTAAGTGGCGTGAAGAAGCTGCATTGGCTGCACAGGCTAAAGCTAAATGATATTCTAAGTGACAAAGTGTTCACCTGAATACCATCCCTGTCATCAGCAACAGTAGAAGATGGGAAAAATAGAATATTTACCAAAATATCTGCCATGGTTTTATTTTGGTAACAAGAAGCACAATGTCTTTTTTATTTTTATTTTTTAGTAAACTTTTACTGAAGTATACCATGCATTCAAAAAGTGAACAAAAGTGTATACAGTCTGATAGATATTTATGTCATGAACACCTGTGTAACCACTGCCAAAGTGAAGATGTAGAATATTGGCAACACTTCACAGCCTCATTCCTGCCTTTTCTCAGCCATTACCTCCCAAACATAGCAGTTTTTCTGAGTTTCATCACCTTTGATTCGTTTTGCCTGTTTTTGAACTTTATATAAATGGACTTATACATTATGCACTTGTGTGTGTGGATTCTTTACCTGACATTAGTTATAAGGTTAATCCACAAATTGTGTGTACCATTAGTTCATCCATTGTCATTGCTGTAGTCTGTTGTATAAACATACCACAATTTATTTTGATATTTGGCACAGTTTCTGGCCACTACATATAATGCTAAAATGAGCACATTGTATATGTCATTAAAATGAGGTTGAACTAATCATTAAGGGCTCATTAAAATCAAAACTAATTTTCAACCAAAATTTCACTGTATTTAGCAGCTGGGTAGTACCTCTGATTATTCTTTTTATAGTTTGTAACTAGGTGAAATAGGTTGAATTATTAATTCTAAAACCTATTCCTAAAATGGTAAAGTACTAAAACAGTAATTGTAACAGCAATTTTGAAAACGACAAAAATGTTAGAGAAAAAAATGGTATACATTAATGATCCTCAAACTTGCTTAAGCCCTAAAATAACTTTTTAAAATTACATATCTCATCCCTGCACATTTTTAACTTCACATTTGTTATTTTTTTAACCATAAATGTAAGTATTATAAAAGATATAACTTCTGGCATACTGTATAGTTCATGTGCTTTAAGTGTATTTTCCATCATAACCTTGAAGCTACATAATTAGCTCAATCAGTTTGTGGAGGATGTCTGCCTGTCCATTTTGAGGTACAAAGCCAGTTCTTATTGTCAAACTAATGAGCCAAATCAAACTTATACAGTCACGCATCATTTAATGATGGGGATACATTCTGAGAATTGCATTGTTAGGTGATTTTATCATTGTACAAACATGACAGAGTATACTTACATAAACCTAGATAGTATATATATTTTTATTTATATGTATTTTTCATATGGAAAACCAAACATCCCAGCACCATTACTGAATTATCAGTCATGTCCCCTACTTGATCTGCAGTGCCAATACCAAGTGCCATATATCAGACTTCTATGTATGCTCCCAATAACCTTGGGGACCACTGTTGTATATGTGGTTCATTCATCTTACACGAAAATGTATAACGTATAGTTATACGTTCTGTTAGAAAAAGGCTTACTTTGATTTGAAAGTGAAAATGTTAATATATATTCCTGTGACAATAATCTCATTTTTGAATCCTAACTCTTAGATAGAGAAGGCATGAAGCATTGTTATGAGTCTGTGTCTTGGATGAGCCAAGGCACTGCTGCTTTATTTTTTTTTTAATTCGTAAATTTATACACAATAGATGTACATAAATTCAGGATACATGAGATAATTTGATATATTCTTATAAGGTGTAAAGATAAAATCAGTGTACTTATCTATCACCTTAAATATTTGTCTTTATGCTAGAACCATTTGAATGATTCTCTTCTAGCTATTTTGAAATATACAATAGATCACTGTAAACTATAGTCACCCTACTGATCTATCTAACACTAGATCTTACTTCTTCTACCAAACCATATGTTTGTACCTGTTAATCAACTTATCTTCATTTCCCTCTCCCCACCACTCTCTCTGGCCTCTGGTAACCACCTGTCTATGCTCTGTCTTCATGAGACCCACTGTGGCACTGGCTGCTTTCACATTTTGCACAGTGACTCCCTTTGTTTTGCTCTCATGGAACTCCCTCTCTGGAGCTATTAATTCTTAAATTATTCTTTGTCATCCAGAAGGTTTTTGTATCACAAAGCAAAGCATGAGTAAGGTTCAGAATGAGAGTGAAGTGCTCTCTTTTTGCACAATAGTGTAACGTTGGTTATGAGGAGAGGTGAGAAAGGAGAACCGTCAGACCACATTCTTGGGCATATACATTGTAGGAGGGAGTATATATGGAGTTAAAATATCTGGAAATCAGTTATCTTAAAAATATACTACTCTTTAAAAGTCTTTTTATACCTTGAGGATTCCTGGAATATTCTAAATATTATTGAGATACTCAGAGAGACTATCTATAACAATGAATATGATGATTTCCATTTCTGGTTACATGGAAGATGAGATGTCCAGAGGAAGTCTTCTAGTATTAGACTAAATAATCTGG
This sequence comes from Pongo abelii, assembly GCF_028885655.2. Classification (NCBI taxonomy): domain Eukaryota; kingdom Metazoa; phylum Chordata; class Mammalia; order Primates; family Hominidae; genus Pongo; species Pongo abelii. The sequence continues at coordinate 117,977,898 of NC_071990.2, read as the reverse complement.
ACAAAATATTTTTTTAAACATCTTTTAAAATACTTGGTTAAACTGTTGGGAAAAGAAGGAAGATCCTTGTCATAGATAGTCATAGATAACAAAGTAAAAATCTAGAGTGTTAATAAGCATATCTGATGCTGCTGTTTGCCATGGGCATATCCAGTTATCCTAAGTGGTTATATGCTGGAGAGAATAGTCAAAAACATGAGACCTGTAAAGGCTGAGAGAACATCAACACAAAGGCAGAATCCCAGAAAGGTTACACTATCCATATGGTTGAACTGGAGCTTGGTAGTGGTGGGGTGCACCTATCAGAGTTCTACCAGACAAATGGAACAATAGGAGATATAATGTCCTATTTCTCTGGTAGAATATATATCATATTCATCCTTATAAATATTCTCTTTGAGCTGTTCAATAATATTTAGAAATTTCAGGAATCTTGAAGGTGTAAAAAGACTTTTAAGGAGTAGCATATTTTTAAGACAATTGAAAGTGTGTGTATACTTACATGTACATATGTATGTATATGTAAAAAGATAGATAGATAGATAGATAGATAGATAGATAGATAGATAGATAGATAGATAAGATAGATAGATAGATAGACAGACAGATAGATTATAGGAATTAGCTTACCTGATTGTGGGGGCTGGCAAATCAGAAATCTGTAGGGCAGGCCAGCAGGCTGAGAATTCTCTGGCAGAAGCTGAAGCTACAGTCCAAAGGCAACATTTTTTTTCTTCCTCAGGGAAACCTCAGTTTTATTATTAAGGCCTTTCAACTGATTGGATGACACCTACCCAAATTATCAAAGATACCTCCTTTAATTAGACTTATCTGACTATAGATGCTTACCCAACTACAGAATACTTTCACAGCAACATTTAGATTCATGTTTAATTGGAAACTGGGTATGATAGCCTAGCCAAATTTACACATAAAACCAATCATCACAGTGCTCCAGAGAGAGGGAGAGAGAGAAAGAGAGGAGAAATTTACTTATCATCTTGAGATCTAAATGAACAGTAAGAGAGACAGAGTAAAAACGAGAGAGAAACCTATCATGTTAATATCTTAAAAAAAGAAAAAAGAGGAAAAAAATCTTTAAGAACACTTAACCATGTTTGTTATTACATGTTTTTTGAGACCAGATTTTATGCCATCTGTGTTAACCCCCCCCACATAAGTCTACGCCAAGTATTTGGTTAAAAGTGCTCACAGCAGAATTTACTGAGGATTGAATGGAAGTGTTCTAAAACTGGATTGTTGTAATGCACAACTGCACAAGTGGGTAAATTTACAAAGAAAAATGTACACATAAAATGGGTGAATTTTATGGTATATAAAAATTACAGTGGTACATAGAAATTATATGAAAATAAAACTGCTTTAAAAAGTGACCTGAACAACATACTATGTTTCCAAGGCTGGGACATGGTAGGTATTCTTATATGTTGCTGTTCTGAATAGAAGATAGTATGACCCTTGTGGATGGAAATTGGACAGTTTCTAGCAAAACTGCACGTTTATGGACCTAACAGTTTACAGTGATTTTCACTGTCATACTATTTGCAATAGCAAAGACTGAAAACAATTTAATTGTCCATCAGTAGAGGATTGATTGAATAAATAATGCTAGGTTCACACAATGGAGTACTGTGCAGATGTGGTAAGAAATGAAGAGCTCTGCATCCTGCTATGGAATGAGCTACAGAATAGAGTTAAGTGAGAAAAGTGCATTGGAGGAAAGCATATGTAGTATTCAGTAAAGGGAGGGGAGCTGTAAATGTATTCATTATTATGTTAAAAAACAATAGAAGTATAAACCAAGAAAAAGTTTTTAATGTTATATATAGAAGAAAGGAAGAAATAGGTAGAGGAGGGACAGTGATAAAAGTGAAACTTTTCTGAATATAACTTGTTTTATCCTCTTGAACAATGTAAAGGTCATATATTAAATAAAATTGTTAAAAAAAAGTGGTCAACTTTTTTAAAAACTCAAAACCAAAATCGAGCAAATAAACCCGTGTATTAAATTGGTAGGATGGCCAGATGGAGAGTAAATATTTCAAGTGATCTAAAAATATTTCTAGTGGTATATACTCGATGTTTAAAAAAGATATCCCCTCCCCATCTCCCAGAAAACATTTCCAGTAAGCAAATTGTGATGATTAATTTTAGGTGTCTACTTGACTAGATTAAGGAATATGCAGATAGCTGGTATAACATTATTTCTGGGTGTATCTGTGAGGGTGTTTCTGGAAGAGATGGACATTTGAATTAGTGGGCTTTTAAAGAAAATGCACCCTCTGTGTAGACAGGAACCATCCAACCAGCTGAGGACTTAAAACAAAAAGGCAGAGGAAAGATGAATTCATTCTCTCTTCTGGAGCTGGCACATCCATCTTCTGTCATTCATTGGTCATCAGACTTCCAGGTTCTCTAGCTTTGGACTCTAAGACTTGCAGAAGCCCTGTGGATTCTAGGGCTTTCACCCTTGCACTGAGAGTTATATCATCAGCTTTCCTGGTTCTGAGGCCTTCAGACTTGGACCAGGCCAGACTACCCACCTTCCTAGTTCTCCAGCTTGGAGATGGCCTATTGTGAGACTTCTCAGCTTCTATAATTGCATAAGCCAATTCCCCTAATAAATCCCTTCTCACGTGTCTATCTATTGTTATTAGTTCTCTCTGGAGAATCCTAATACACATACTATTAATGATAATATCGGTATTGTTAATATGACAACCATACAAATATATATTACATATGTAAAATGATACAGCAAGTAAGTTAAAAGGAAAAAACACACACATATTTTTTGGGCCAGGCGCAGTGACTCACACCTGTAATCCCAGCACTTTGAGGGGCCAAGGCAGGCGGATCACCTGAGGTCAGGAGTTCGAGACCAGCCTGGCCAACATGGTCAAACCCCGTCTCTACTAAAAATACAAAATATTAGCCGGGCATGGTGGCACATGCCTGTAATCCCAGCTACTCAGGAGGCTGAGGCAGGAGAATTGCTTGAACCGGGGAGACAGAGGATGCAGTGAGCCGAGATTGTGCCATTGCACCACTCCAGCCTGGGCAACAAGAGGGATACTCTGTCTCCAAAAAAAAAAAAAAAAAAAAAGCCAGGCGCGATGGCTCACACCTGTAATCCTAGCATTTTGGGTTTTGGGAGGCTGAGGCGAACAGATTACCTGAGGTCAGGAGTTTGAGACCAGCCTGACCAATATGGAGAAACCCCTTCTCTACTAAAACTACAAAATTAGCCGAGCGTGGTGGTGCATGCCTGTAATCCCAGCTACTCGGGAAGGTGAGGCAGGAGAATCGCTGGAACCCGGGAGGCGGAGGTTGTGGTGAGCTGAGACTGGTCCATTGCACTCCACCCTGGGCAACAAAAGCGAAACTCCATCTCAAAACAAAACAAAAACAACACATTTTTCCTAGTTCTGTCCATTGATAGCAACGGACAACACAGTAGTAATATGCAGTCCTAGCGCCCAGATCTTGGTTTCTAAATACTATTTCATATTAAAAGAAACCCAGGGCTCCCTCCTGAGTTGGCTTATTCCAGGTCTGGTACATGAAATACACAGGATGGTCCTGGAACATCTGGCCATACAGAAAATAAGGAAGCTAATACAGCTTTGAGGCTATGTCCAAAGACCTCTAGAACCAACCTGACAACAGTTTCACCAGCCAAAAATAGGAACATCAGCAAGAATAGTAACCAGAAAAGGTTGAACCTCTTCAAACAGATTTACATCTGTGAGTTCAAAATAATAAAACAAAAACAAGAAATCAGGTCACTGTTAGAGAAGGCCAGGGAATCACATTGTTTTGAAAACAGTTAAAGGAAAGGAAGAACTGAAATTCTCTCTGTTGCCGATGATGTGATGTTATACATAGAAAGCCCTAAAGCCTCTTCCAAAAAAGCTGTTAAAACTGATAAAGGAATTCAGTAAAGTTGCAGGATACAAAACCAGCAACATTTCTAGAAAATTACAAATTATTCAAGGGAGAAATTAAGAAACAACTCCATGTACAATAGCACCAAAAAATACTGAAAGATAAATCAACCAGAGGGGTAAAATATCTACATGCCAAAAACTATAAATAAAACATTGAGAAGTGAAATTGAAGAAGACATAAATAAATGGAAAGATATCCTGTGTTCATGGATTGGAAGAATATTGTTAAAATGTCCATAACTATCAAAAACAATCTACAGATTCAATGCAATCCCTATCAAAAGTCTAATGACATTTTCCACAGAAATAGAAAAAGAAATTCTAAAATTGGTATGGAACCACAGAAGACTCCAGATAGCCAAAGCAATATTGTTTAAAAAGAACAATGCTGGAGGAATCACAATATCTGATTTCAAAATATATTACAAAGCTATAGTAATCAAAATAGCATGGTACTGGCATCAAAACAGACACATCAAGCAGTGGAAAAGAAGAGAGAGCCCAGAAATAAACCCACATATCTATATGGTCAATTGATTTTTGACAAAGGTGTCAAGAACACCCAATGGAGAGAGTCTTTCAGTAAATGGTGTTGGAAAAACTGGACATCCACATGCAAAAGAATGAAATAAGACCTTCATCCCACACTATGTAGAAAAATCAAGTTGAAATAGATTAAAAACTTTAACATAAGACCTGAAACTGTAAAACTAGTAGAATAAAACAGAGAAAAGCTCTATGACATTGGTATGGGCAATGATTTTTTGGATAAGACCTCCGAAGCACAAGCAACAAAAGAAAAAAGACAGATGTGATTACTTCTGAGAGAGGAGATAAAAAGAGACTAGCTAGGCAGATAGTTAAGGCAAAAATTTCTTGGCAGAACTTCCCTTCTAACAAAAAGCAGCCAAAGAAATCACTTTTTTTTCTAACAAAGAGCAGCCTGGAAGATCAGGCTGCAAACAGTGATAAGGAAGCTGGAAGCTTGCATGTGGGGAATGTCTGCAACTGCACCGATAGAAAGGCGTACCTGGGGCCACGCATGTCCACCATGGGGGCTCCACCTCCCCCTTTTTTTAGCACGTGCACAGTAGGAAAGCAATGTAGAGTCACTCAGGCAAACGACCCATAGCATAATAAAAGGTTGGGGTGGGGGATGCCAGAGATTCACATTCTATGCAGATAGCATACCTGGTCCTAACCAGTTTTTTGTGCCCTATGAGATAAGATACTGCCTCCCCACTAACTCACTTATAAAACCCTTGCATTTCACTGCTGAACGGCAACCTTTTTGGGACTGCTCTCTGCAACAAACAGTTGTTCTCTTTTGTCTATTAAACGTCTACTTCTGCTCTGACTTCACCCTCGGGGGTGTGTGTGCGTCCTTGATTTACTTGGCCATGAGACCAAGAACTTCAGATGCCACCCCAGGCAATGAGGCCATTTCACTTCAGATTTAAAAAAAAATTATCATAGCAAAGAAAACAATCAATAGAGTGAAGAGAAAGCCCATGGATTAGGAGAAAATATGTGCAAATTATATATGTGACACAGAGTTTCTATCCAAAATATATTAGAAACTCAACTCAATAGCATGAAAAATAAAATTACCCAATTAAAAAATGGACACAGGACCTGATAGACACTTATCCAAAGAAGACTTACAAATGGCCAACAGATATATGAAAAAAATGCTTAAAATCACTAATCATAGGGAAATACAAATTAAAATTATAATGATATATTACCTCACATCTGTCAGAATGGCTATTATCAAAAAGATGAAAGATAAGTATTGGTGAGGATGTGGAGAAAAGGCACTTTTGTACACTGTTGGTAGAATGCAAATATAGCTATTATAGAAAAAAGTACAGACATTTGTCAAAAAATTTCAAATAGAATTACCATATAATCCAGCAATCCCACTTCTGGATATATATCCTAAGGACTTGAAATCAGTATGTCAAAGAGATATCTGCACTTGCATGTTCACTGCAGCATTATTCACAATGGCCATGATATGAAAGCAACCTAATTGCCCATCAAGGAGGAATGAATAAAGAAAATGTGGTAAAATGGAATATTATTCATCCAACAAAAAGAGGAAATTCTGCCATTTACAACATGAATGAATCTGGAGGACATTATGCTGGGTGAAATAAGCCAGGAACAAAAAGACAAAAACTGTGTGATCTCACTTATATGTAGAATCTAAACAACTCAAACTCATATAAGTAGAGAGTAGAATGATGGTTACCAGACTGGGGGATATGGAGGGGATGAGGAATGGGAAGACAGTTAAAGGGTACAAAGTTGTCAGTAAAATATAAGGAATAGGTTTTAAAGATCCATTGCACAGCATGCTGACTATAGTTAGTAACCATGTATTGTATATTTCAAAATTGCTGAAAGAGATTTTAGTCAGGCACGGTGGCTCACGCCTGTAATCCCAGCACTTTGGGAGACTGAGGTGGGGTGGGAGGATCGCTTGAGGCCAGGAGTTCTAGACCAGCCTGGGCAATATGGCAAAACCCCATCTCTACTAAAAATACAAAAAACTAGCCGGGCATGGTGGTGCACGCCTGTCATCCCAGCTACTTGGGAGGCTGAGGCATTAGAATTGCTTGAACCTGGGAGATGGAGGTTGCAGTGAGCCGAGATCATGCCACTGCACTCCAGCCTGGGTGACGGAGTGAGACTCTATCTTGAGGAGGGAAAAAAAAAGAGTAGATTTTAAATGTTCTCATCATAAAAAAGGGTAAGTAAGGTGACAGATATGTTAATTAGCTTGATTTTTATCATTTCATGATGCAAATATATTTTAAAAACACAATATACCCCATAAATATATACCATTATTTCTCAATTTAAAATAAAAAATACATTCATGAAAAAAGTCTAAACATATGGAAAAGCAAAAAAAAATTTAAAACAATTACCATGTTAACATTAAACTAGTATTTCTGAATCTATAGTCACTGAGCTAACTACAATATCACCGTGATTAAATAAGATTAAAATCTTTTTAATTTTTGAAATGTTGCTCATTATACTTTAAAAACGCATTTGTACAGCTGATTATTTAAAATTGGAATTAAATATCAATTAGTAGAGTTTGACATCTTTCAAAACATAGACTCCAGAGAAAACAATAAAAAGGGGTGCTTGTTCATTTAAAAAAAAAAAAAGGATTTTCCTCTTTTAAAGTATAATTTCCATCCCAACAAAAAACGTAGTGGCAAATCCCAACACTAGGACAGATTGTCAGTTTTATGGGTACAACTGGAATACCCCTTCCTTACATAACAGAGTATTATTCACATAAGTTGTCTTCAACTTTCACACAGAAAGTGTTGTGATAGCTTTAAAAGAAATTTTCCTTAATGTATATGCTTCAAAATACAGTATTGAAGGATTATCCTTTGAAAAATTTTAAATCCCACTCTAAGATGCAAGCAGGAATAGATGTATAGATGTTCACTTAAATACAGTAAGCTGTGAGAAATTACTGAGCTAGAAAGCCAATATTTTGAAATTTTATACCAATAGGATTTTCCTATTTGTTGAACTTTTTAAATTGGTGTCTTCTCTTCATGGTGTCTTAGGGCACAGTCAGAAATAAAATAAAGTAGATAGGTTCAAGTAGTGCTTTCAAAGATGTGAGAGTTTTAAAACACACCAATATTTAACTCTTATTTTTGTGTGTCTTATTCTGTTAGGAGTATATAAAAAATAGGCTGTGGTTAGTACAACAGAAATCAGTATCAAATGAAGGAGAATTGTGTTATCTAATCGACGGATTTCCAAAAATGACTTCTACTTTGGGTTAAATATGTTTATTTAAAAAAGAACTCTCTCTCCATAGTCAAGACTTTTAGATGTCTATTATCGGTAGAAACTTGTGGTTCTTTATACTCCTGTTTACATTTCATGAGGTAGTTCATACATGTATTTTCAAGTGGAATGGGTAATGGCCAGTGTATTTGTTAAAAACTATACATATCACATGTGTTTATGTAGGTATGAATGTATATTCTATATACACATGTGTATTCTAATATATTTCTGTGGCAATGTTAATTACCACATGCACAGGAAAAATAATGTGTCATCTGACCCATAAATCTGCATTTGTGTTTTAGTATGTGTATATAAAAAATTATTTACCCAGTGATGTTATCTGACATCAAATTGCAACAAATAAAATTTCTTGGTGCTAGTGGTTTGCATGATAAACACAAGTTTTTTGTGTATTTATGACCAGCACTTGTATTGGGTGAAAAGATAGTTATCCCTGTGGTTCAAGAAGGGGGAAAATAAAAGACTTGACTGTTTCATAAAAAGCATAATACATTAATACACAAAGTAGATTCTTTTATTCTGGAATTGTGACTGAAGGACAGTCATGGGGATTAAGAACAATGCTCTAAAAAAAATCTTGCTTCCCTTCAGTTAAATCATTTCCTTAACTGTTTCCTCTCACTGCTTTTTTGTTGTTTTTTGCTTTTTAACAGTAAGTCCCAGAACAAAGGTTTAATAATCTTCTTTTCCATCAGCTGACTGCTTTTTTGGATGGTAGGCATTCTCTGGTGCATTGGTACAGAAGACTTCACCATGGAAGCTCATGCTTGACCTTTCAATATGATCATGATATTTTTCATCTTGGCATAATATGGCTGCTGTGTCCTCATGCTTCAATGAAAAAGTCTGTCATTTCTACCACAAAGACCAAAGGGAAAATATTTTCAAATAAGTTTCAACTATTTTGTTAAAATTCACTTATCAAGTACTCTGAAAATTTCAACTATTGTTCCGTACTTTTAGCACATAAATGTACAAATTCTCATCTGAATCTTAAAAAAAGACGTAATTCTAAATTTCCGTGCACAAAATAATGTAAAAAACTTATAAAACATAAAAAAATTGTCAGAACTAGATGGAAAATTCAAAATCCACCAATCATCTTGGGAGATTTTAACACACCTCTCTTAGAAACTGGTGAGTTAGAAACTGACAAATTAAGCAGACTAGTACGTAAAAGACATGAATCAATTAACAAAACACATTCTTTTCTTACACACATGGGCCATTTCACTAAAACCAACACATACCAGATCATAAAGCAAATATCAACGAATTTCAAACTCATGTAATCACATCACAACTTAGAAGTTAGTGGCATAATATTTTTAAGGTCTGAAATTTAAAAGTACATTTCTAAATGATTCATAGGTCACGAATAAATCATAATATAAACTTTAAAATACTTAGAGCTGAATAACTTGTGGAATGCAGCTGAAATGGTACTTCAAGGTAAATTTTTAGCCTTCCCAAATTAAACATTTAACAACCTTAAGAAATTAGGGAAAGACTTAAGAATAATTCCAAAGAGAATAAAAAGTTGGAAATTCTAAAATTAAGAGCAAAAACTAAGGAAATAAGTAAAAAGACTATAATCACTATAACTGAATTCAGCGAGAGTGATTGAGACAAAAAGGCACAACGAAAACAATATGAAAAATGATCAAAGCCCACATTAAACAGAGATTTTAAAAAGAACATGGATTGGTATGCTAACTTCTGCTTTAAGCCAAACTAGAGTAATAGGAACCAGGACAAAAACATGAAACAAGTTTCCAGACATTAGACATCAGACAATGAGGAACCGTGATCTATGAAACAGAAGAAGCAAACTAGCTGAGCCCTATGACTACTCTGTCTCTTACTGCCTAGAGTTTCACGATTGCAGGGCAAGGAAGGGAAATCCAGGTATAGCCACGAAGTCTCTGAGTTGGGGAGAAAGAGTTAGGAATCCAGGGAGGACAAAACTAGAGTTCACAAGGTAGAGTACCAAATGTGACAAAACTACACAGATTGCTCCAGATTATCTGCAGAGGATTCCTCTTTGAGTCTTCAGCCGAGTATTGTTGACCACATGTGACTACTACCCAAGGCCTTCTAAAGAATCACCTGAAAGCACAAGGGGAAACAATTTTTGGAGCCCACAATGATCAGGAACAGTTTAAGTTCCACTAGCCAAAGTGAAAATCCCTTGTAATTCATAGGGTAATAGAGTACTCGGAATGGTACTGACTCAGCAGTAAAATAAATGTTGTTCTGTGCCTGCCTTACAAAGTTTAAAAGCAAGCCTTTAAAGGATCACATTTTTTCCCCTAGTAACTTGTGTTAAGAAGAACAAATATGGGAAATGCAATATCCAAACATGTAAATGCATGCAAATGAAAAATACAACTCATAATAAAAAAATCAATAAACAGAAACAGAGCAAGAAATGACAGAATTAGTAGCAAGGCCATTCAAACAGCTATTATACTTGCTGTGTTCAAGCCAGCAGAGGAAAGCTTGAGTATGATAAAAAAATGGAAGATATAAAACAGATCCAAATTGAATTTTTAAAGATAAAATACACAATGTCTGATATAAAAAATACACTAATGGAATTAAGAAATTAGACACAACAGAAGACAAGATTAGTGAACTTGAAGACGAAGCAATGAAAACTATACAAAATGAAAAATAACCAAAAATGAGCGAAGCATTAATAAGCTGTGTATTTCAGGCAGGCTAATATAAGTGGAATTGGAAATGTAAAAATGTTTAAATAATTGCTGTGTTTCCAAATTTGATGAAAACTATAAATCCATGGTTCCTAGGAAGCTCAGCTAACTCCAAGAACAAGAAGTGGTTGCTTTGGGGTGTAAAATACGCATTTAAAACTTGGTGTTACTCTCATATGATTTAAAAAACATACTGTAGCCCTGCACTCCCTACTGAGCACTTGAAATATGGCTAGTGCCAGTAAAAAAGTGAACTTTTGCTTATGGTAATGGCAGCACATCTCTATGAATTTATTAGAAAATCCTATTTTTATTGCCCAGAGAAGAAACTTTGTACCCAGCCACCTCCCATTTCCAACTTTCCCCAGTCCTAGATACTAATTTATTTCTGTTTCCATAGATTTGTCTATTCTGAACATTTCATATAAATGGAATCTGGTTTCTTTCACTTAGCCTAATGTTTTCAATGTTCATCCATGTTGTACCATATATCCATATTTCATTTTATTACTGAGTAATACCCCATTTTATGAATATAACATTTTATTTATCCATTGGCTGATGAACATTTGTTTCTACATTTTGACTATCATGAATTGATCCCTTTATCAAATGACCCTCTTTATCTCCAGCAATAAATATTCCTTGCTCTGAAATGCACCTTGATATGCATTATATGGCCACCCCAACTTACTTTTGATTTGTGATAGCATGGTATATCTTTTTTCCATCCTTTTACTTTTCACCAATTTGCTTCTTGAAAACATTTTCTTAGAGGCAAAATACGGCCTTACTTTCTTATTAAAACTGATAACCTCTGCACTTTAATTGGCATGTTTAAATCATTAGTAATTACTGTGATTACTGATATAACTGAGTTTGATCTTTCTTGCTATTTGTTCCATCTTCATTTGTTTTTTCTCTTTTTCTATCTAGTTTTGGATTAGCTATTTTTTATAATTCTATTTTTTCTCCTTTGTTGGTTTTAGAAAGTAAATGGATTTTTAACCAATAATAGCATCTGTCTTTGTTCTGTTAGGAAACAACAATCTTAAGAAAAAATGAAATGGACACATTTATATAAATGCAATTTTAAAATATTTTATTATTTTTAATATAGTGTTGTAACATTTCATAATATTGCATACTGCTCAAAAGTTGGTTTATTTAGTAGGGTAAGAATATCTTCTCTTCTTACTCCCCAGTCAGAATTTAAAGATATACTGTCCTTTTAGAGCTCTATTATATTGGCTCCTAAAATGTCACATTTCATAAAACAGTAATACTATAAACTAAACTGAATAAAGGTTAAGAACAATTTGATTTCACAGTTTCACAAGCAGCCAGTAGATTGCTGAATTGAGAACCACAACAAAAATTCACTAAGACTATATTTATTTTTCCATAATGCTCCTTCTTAAAAGAAGAAAAAATATAAAGGCAAAGGTAATATATGCTTCTTTTAGTCCTTTATCCAATAAATCAACCTTTAACTGCAAACAGGTTTTACAGTTACCAAATGACATGTTAGTTCTGTGCCAGCAGAATTTATTACTTTTTTGCTTTCTTGTTCTGGTGTTACCAGTAAGTTGACCAAATGACACTAAAATTTAAGGACACTATCACTTAAAACAACGTTTTGAAATAAAACACAGTAAAAAGACCACACCAGTGAGTCAAATGCTTATAAATATAAAACAAGCATAATTGCATAGATTAGATTAAATAGGAGAAATTCAGATTCAGACAAAATAAAACACCAAATTTAATTAAATAAATGAAAAGGACTCTTTCAAGTATTTCTTGATATTTGCATTAATGCTACATGCATTCCTCTTTATAACACTTTTTTTTGGCATAGTTTCTCTTGGATTTAAATATAACAAATCTTAGAAAAGCAAGTTAAAAAAGTATTTTTCCTCCCACAAGGGCCAGTGAAGACTATTGAAAACACTTTTTGGAGCATTTTATTTATTTTTTTCTTTTCTTTCTTTCTTCCTTTTTTTTTTTTTTTTCCTGGTCAGGGCTCTGCCTGATGAAATATTTTAAATGGTATACTTGAAAAGAGTAGCTATATTTTTGAAGAATTTTCATCACAAAGTTATTTGTTAGTCTTGATCCAATAAACTCATAACAATAAGCTAAGCCAAGCCAAGAGCTGGTCCCAACTGCTATACAGTGCTCTTTGCAATCAAATCTAAAATTAATTACCCAAGTAATATATTTAAGGAAATAAATAAAACTGTATTTAAATGCTTATGAAGTATAATCACAGTCTGTAGAGATATGTTTGTTTTACCGGCAAAATTTAAGTTTCCTTTCACAGGTCATTCTGTGTGCATGCATGAACACACACATATTTATTATTTTTCCTTCTATAAGAACTACCTTGTTTGAAAAATTTGGCTTAGAAATTTATTATAGTGACTACAGGGTCCTCGAAATAAAAGGAGGCACAGCTGGTTAGTTTATGAATCATGCTGCATTATCAATTTTAATTGACTAGAAAGAGTAGAATACCCTGTTACCTGATACTTAGAACCATCTGCACCACAAAAATGTTAGTCTGATAAATTCACCATCGATTTGGTAAGCTTTAATATAACTACCCTGTTTTTTGAATACAGATAATGCAAAAGAAAACCATTTTATACTCAACTATATACCTTCCACTATGAAAAAAGGGGCACAGATACAATCTTCTATTTAATAATAAAAAAGGGCTGGCAGATGCACTCAGCATTACGAACACCATTTAAACCTGTATTTTACAGCTGTAGGTTTTAAGTGTCTTGTCAAAAGCTTAGTTTCATGATATGTAATTTACAAAGTGACATATTCTTTAAAAGTACTCCTATATACATTTTCCTCTTGGAACGTGCCTCTGATTTCCAGCAGAAACATTACAAATACTATCATAAATGAAATCTTTTTTTTAAAGAATAGACCATGAATCATATCAAAATTGCCTTAGTTCTCATCTTAAAAAGAGTTGTAAACTAATTTTTAAGTAAGTATTCTAGGTATATAATTGGACACGTAAATAGCCTACGTATAACTATAAATTAAAAGATTGAGTTCAACAGTAGTTGAACTGTGAGAGTAACACACACACACATATATGTATAAATAAATATATATATAATTTTTCTATTGAAACCTTTCTTTTAAACTTTCAGTTTGAAGAGGTTTTTGCTGTTAAATCATAAAACATACATATTGACCAATCTGACATGAATGTAATCTATGATTCATAACAAGCAGCAGTATGACCCTCTGAGTATTACTAAAAGAAAAAAGTCTATTATAGATTTGAACCATATTAAAGAATCTTTAGCAATTTTCATTATCATTTAGCATCCAAATGTTAAATGCATTTAATACAATTTAACACATAATAAGGTTATTTCTTCAGGATAATTTCATCATTCAAGTACCTAAACTTGTACTTAAACTAGTACTATTATGTAGAAAATGAAACTTTTCAATTACTGCTCTGAAAAATCAGAGAAATAATTAGTTATTATTTTAGATATGCAGCACTACTTTAGATTCATGATGACATCTCTGTCATGATGCTCTTTAAAACAATGAGTGAAAAACAATAAAACACTATTTCAAAAATGGTAGCATATTTGGTTGAAATACAAAATATACTAATATACATAGCACTTATATGTTAAAAACAGAAATATTTAAACATTTTGTAAAGTAATCTTTCTAAAGTGTTCAACATGAAAAACAGCTTCTCCCTTCACAATTGCCACATTTTAATGGATTATCAGTACAATATTTCTTCTGTTTTATAAATAAATTTTATAGGTTTTCTGTTGCAGTTTTTTGCAAAGTATAACCTACAGCACAGTGATATGCATAATTTAAGGTAATAAATATTTTCACATTCTAATTTAGCATTTGCATTATTTCATGCTTCTGAAGCTTTTTTGTTTTTATTTCTGCTTCAAGATAGAGGTAGATTTAGTAGAGATTGGATGTGTAAGACTTACTGCCAAAATGCAATTATCAATAGGTTTACTGCTAATGTGCAGTTTCCAAGAATGCTTGAAAAAATTCAGAATTACTAAGTAATACTTCACCAAAGTTCTCCTTTTCAAGCTTAAATTACTAAATAATTGCATATTCAATTATTCACAAATAGATACAAAAATCCAAACAATAGAAGATATAAATACAGGCACGGCAACAAAACTAAAACAACAACAAACTACAATGAAAGGTTGCATCTGAATGGAAATTTTTGTTTCATTTTGCTTTCTAAAAGTGCATCAAATTCTCTTTACTGTTCTATGTAAAAAAACAAACATTCTTACTGACATTGGCAACAAAGAGGAGTTACCTGAAGCTACCCTTTTTAGCCATAAATTTTTTTTCCTCCAGTAAGTTAAAGTTGAAATCCATCCATTGGTGCTTCCTGCTGCTGAAATATAAACTGTTGTTGGTTTTCATCCACTTGAGGTACAATGCTGGGGTCATCTTCTTCTACACCAAAGTAATGTTCAATCAGATCAAATGCCTTCTGGTAAATTTCCTGATTTTCATGGCTTTGCAAAAACTCAATTTTATCCAGACCTGTTATACAAAGTATATATATATATATATAAAAACAAACTGTTACTACAATTTCAGTATATGTTTAAATCAAAATAATAAATGAACATCATCTATCACCTCACTGGCAATGGGACAGCTATTTTAATCTAATTGTTGCACATATCGATAGCCATCACTTACGATTTATACTTCAAGAATGAGAGTATGTAGCAGTGTGATATGAAGAAGGACCGTAGGCCTGGGAGTAAGGTCACAGACACCACCCTGCTAGGTGTGTGATCTTGGCCAGGTAAGTTCAGTTCTTCTGTTTCTCAACTGTAAAATGGCAGTTTTAGATTAACTCCACAGGTCCTTTCTAGAGTAATTAACAAAGCCCAAAAAGGGAAAGCAACAAAACAAAAAAAATGAAGAAACTAAAACACGCTGAGCCAGAGAATATCACTATGAAATAAATGTGTAAAATCTGCAAACCCATACAACAAAAAACATATGGCTGTTGTGCGATTTAAAAGAATTACAATCTACAATTGAAACTGAAAGGCCTCATTTTGAAAAGATGAGAAGAATCAATAGCAATCGATTTTACTGCTTATCAGAAAAAGCTCTACACATAAGTCTGGGTAGTGCTGAAAATACATTTCATTTAATTACAGATAAACCACTTCAATCAGATTATCATAGAATAAAAAAGCAGCAAAGCAGTCATATCTATACACAATCACAGAATAGCTCAAACCCTAGTCTAACTTGGGGTCAAAATAATGACTGTAGTAAGACAATATTCTTAAATCAGTGACTAATATCTTGTATTCATGTAATGTCTTATCCAGTGATGTTATATAATTTGAAAGAAAGACAAAGTGATATCATGGGCTTTAAGAATCAGAAATAAAAGTCTGAATCAGCCATACAATGTAAGAGGACTTAATACAGAAAAGTGAATATTCAATGCAAATAAAAGAAAATCAATTTAGATTCATGCCTTATTTAAAATAAATTCCATATGATTAAGTTAAATGTTTTAAGAACCTAATTTTTAAAACTTGGCAAATAAAAAAATTAATTTTCGTCAAATCTCTGTGGAGGCAATGACTTTGTAAACTTTGAAAGAATAGAAAATTAGACTGAGTTATTTAAACATAAATGAACATGGTATGTTTTATTAAAATAAAAGAATGTATTCAATGGATGATCTGAAAAACAATAGACCGAGGAAAAAGCCATATCAAAATAAACTACTATAAAATAAAATTCAAATTTTTACCAAAAAGAAAAGTCAAATAGATAACCAGACAAAGTATAATAAATATGCAATTTGGATAAGGACACAGACTAACTCATGAAAAATACATACTACTATCTATAGGAAATAAACCAAAAAATGTACATAAAAGCAACTTGGTGTACTATTTTACATCTGATGAGTCTGCAAAATAAACAAAACAAGTATGAGGTTGTAGAATAGATTCATACAATGCCAGTGACACTGTCAGCAACAGGCCTTTGGAAAGCAAAATTAGAAGACATATGAAAAGCTTAAAAAGAAGTCAGTGCCC
The DNA here is from genome assembly GCF_028885655.2 of Pongo abelii. Classification (NCBI taxonomy): domain Eukaryota; kingdom Metazoa; phylum Chordata; class Mammalia; order Primates; family Hominidae; genus Pongo; species Pongo abelii. The sequence goes on along the minus strand of NC_071990.2, from coordinate 117,961,221 downwards.
TAAGACTCAGCAACTGTATTCCTGAAAATTTATCCCCGGATATTAATTCCATAAAACAAATAAACATATACACAGAAAGATGCTTATTTTGGTATACATAAAGTGATAAACTGGGAACAAACTAATGGTCAACAACAGGTTATGGTTAAACTTCCATTCAAATGGCTAAAACCTGACTCAATATGTAGCATTATGGCCAGACATGGTGGCTCATATCTGTAATTCCAGCACTTTGGGAGTTGAGGTGGGCGGATCACTTGAGGCCAGGAGCTTGAGACCAGTCTAGCCAACATGGAGAGACCCCATCTCTACTAAAAATACAAAAATCAGCAGGGCATGGTGGCATGCACCTGTAATCCCAGCTACTTGGGAGGCTGAGGCACATGAATTGCTTGAACATGGGAGGCGGAGGTTTCAGTGAGCCAAGATCACACCACCGCACTCCAGCCTGGGAGACGGAGTAAAACTGTGTCTCAAAAAAAAAAAAAATTACATATTTATACATAGTATATATATATAACATTATGTGGCCATTATAATAAAAATTATGTAGAAATGTACAATTTCTCCAAAATGTTAAAAAGTAGAACATAAAACTATGCATACAATACAATTAAGTCAATGTAAAGTATTTGTGCATAAAGACAATGTTAAAAAAAGGTAAATAATAAAAATAAATTGTTAGGGTAATAAAATTACGGGTGACATTTTAAAACTTAAAAAAATACATACTGCTTTTACGACAAAAAAATTGTAGGGAACTGGAAGGGGAAAGTATCTATGACAGATAGTTAAGAACTGACTATAATTGCAAATTTTTAACTGATTGCTTACCATATGCTTCTTCAATGAGAGCACAGTATGGATTAATGCCTATTCCATTCTGCTTAGATTCTTGTTCTCCAAGACGTAAAATATTTTCAAGTCCATTTAAAGCCACTTGGACTATTTTGGAGTCCATAACAGTCAAAAGATCACAAAGTGGTTTAATGCAGCCTAAGGCTACCAAATACCTTCAGATTAATTTAAAAGAGAAGAAACAGGGAAAAAAAGATTTAAAAAGACTTAAGTACTGTTTGTAACAATGACACAAAAATATTTTTCATAGTGAAATGTTACATAAGCAATTAAGAAAAAGTATTCCTATACAAATGCAAACATTACACACATTTAAATTCTCACATAGGAAACTTAAAATTTTCTTTACTCACCTATTCTCTAATTTAACATAATTAGCAATAAATGGTCTTGCAAAGACTATAAAATACACACACAAACTGGTACTTCGGCCTGTTTTTCATGGTGCTCATCTGAGCACTAAACGTAGGTTCGAAAGGTTTTTTTTTTTTTTTTTAAAGGCAAGCCTACACACACACATACACACACACACACATACACACACACACACGGAGGTCATATGGGGGTAGACAGAAATGGAAAGAAAGAAGAGACATCTAAATTAAACTTGAGAAAATTTCCCATAAAAACAATCACAGCTAATGTTCTGAAACATATACTGTGTTTCAGAAGCATAGAAGGTCTGTAGGAACAAAACAGGCTCTCTTGTGAATAATGTTCATAAATAATATTCACAAAAAAATTCTTTAATTTCTGAATGCGTGTCCTTTTCTAGTTATTGGCTGGTTTTCTGTACTCTATAATGTAAACGAAGTAACTGATTTGTTCACTTGGCAAAAAGTCCGTATTAAGTACAAAGGTTAAAAACATACTATGAAGCCAGGCTGTGTGCCTTCAAGTCCCAATTCCACTCCTTATTAGTTGTGTGACCTTGAGCAATTACTCTGTCTCAGTTTCCTCATCTTAAAAATGGGAATAATAATAGTACCAACTTCAGAGAGTTGTTGTAAGAACACAATAGACATTTAATAAAACTTTCTGTCCCTCTTAACAAAAAAGATGTATATACCTTCACCGGAGCACTTATTTGCCCTATACTGTACTGTAACTGATCAAAAATATCTGTTGAATAATAACTGCCTCAAAGTTCAGAGATTACAGGAGATAAAATACATGAAAGTACCGGATACATTGCTGGTGCTCAATAACTGAAATGACTTACTAAGCACAATAACTTGCAATAGTAGGCACTCAACTAGTGGTATGGATGCATAACTTAATCTGAGATCAAGAGGTCTTTTCCCATATATGCAGACTTAATGAAATGATAAAAGTGGTTAGAAAAATAATTATCTCAGTTTGGATACTTAATCCATACTAATAAATTAAAGGAATAATATACAGAATAGATATAACCACGAAAATTAATTGAAAAAATACAACTATTTGCAGGTGAACAAACTTGCAGCCCAAATAAAATAAAAATAATATCAGCATTAAAAAAATACAAAATAGAACAAAGGAAGGGTCTTGATTTATTACTGCTTGTATCTATGACACAAAGTGGAAATACTGATGAAAGCAAAGAGATAGAATAGAAAATAAAAGGAAGAGACAGATGCTACCAATATACAGCGATACAAATTTGAGAGAGCAAGATAATACTACAAATGAAGGCAATAAAAGACAACAATTTCACAATAGGTAGATTTCAAAATTATGTGATTTATAAAATTGCACCGTAATTTGACTTGTTTTATAAATTGAAAAATAAATCAAATATGCATTAGAAAATATTTTCTAAGAAGTCTAGTTTCATGGAGGGATCCTCTGAACAAGACGATTCTGTAGAAGCTTTTAATAGAAATGTAAGTGAAACTTTGCTACGGGAGATAAAAAAGAGTGAAAGTACATGATAAAAAGAGATTCAGGAATCAATACTGATAATAAAAATTATGATGATTACAAATAATAATAGTAGCTATTCTTAATTATCTATTAGTTATTAATAATATGTTTAGGCACTGTACTGACACTTCAAAGACATAAATTTCACTTAACTATCAAGATACAGTCCCTCAGTTTCATCAGCGATTGGTTCCAGGACATCCTTCCTCTCAATACCAAAATCCACAGATGCTCAATTCCTTTATATAAAATGGCATAGTATTTGCGTACAACCTATGCATATCTTTCCATGTATTTGAAATTATCTTTAGATTACTTATAATACCTAAAACAATGTAATTGCTATGATGTTGCTAATTGTTGTATTGTGTTTTTAAATTTGCATTATTTTGTAGTGTTGTACTGGCATTTTTTACTGTTTTTTTCTTTTTTAGTATTTTTGACCTGCAGGTGGTTGAACCCACAGATGCAAAACCCAAGGATATGGAAGGCTGACTATACTACCATTACTATTGATTACTGGAACTCATTTTTTAAAATGAAGAAACTAGATTAGAGGGGTTAAATGACTTTGTCAAGACCGCACAACTTTTACTGAAGGAGTAGGATTTGAAATCAGGCTGACTTAAAAGCCCATGCACCTATTATTTACGTTGTCAGCAGAATAAATAAATTTAGAAAGCCTAGACTCAAAAAGCTAATATGAAAAAAAGGTAACTAGTATAGAAAAATAAAAGTAAGATACTATCCATAGGCAAGGCTAACAATCAATGAGGAACAGAACATCACCATATAAGCAACGTCTATTTCAATTTTATTTAAAGTAAGTGGATATTCAAATTTATTAGCCATTTCTGTACAATAAAGCTCTATTTTTGTGATTAAAAAATATTCAATGCCCATGACAGTGTACTCTGCAAATTAACATAGACCGTTCCCGTTTGGATTTTTAATCTCTGATTTTTCTTAAGCAGCCTATCAAGGAGAATGATGTTAATTATATGTTAAATGGAAAAAAAAAACAACATTGTGAATGCGTAACTGATATAATACATGCTGTCATTTCATATTATCAAACTGACTTAGAAATAATATTTTAGTTCCATCAGTAAATTAAAATGTTTTAATTTCAACTTTTGTCTCATTTACATTAAAAAAACAATTAAAAAGTTTATATCATACCTTATTTGCTCTGGAGTACCTCCTGATGTTGCATTAGTTATAGCCCAAGCTGCTTCTTTTCTGGTACGAAACTCTGCTTTCTGAAGAATCTCAATCAAAACAGGAAAAATATTTGCATCTATAACAGCCTGAGAGGGGGAAAAATATATAATCAGTACAAATACTGTTTCTAAAACACTACCAGTAAAAAAAATCTTGAAACTCAATGGCTTCAAAATGTCAAGGTTTTTGGAAATACCTTTCCAAGAATTTTTAATTTCTATTCTGTCAGCAAACTTTTCAAATATTTTTCTTTTTACATAGGAAATTAGCTTTTTAAAGACTGGAGAATAGCAAAATATAAATTTTAGAGATGATAAAGCACAAGGCATGTGACTGATCAAAATGGATAAGTAATCACTGATGCAAGAAGCTTGATAGAACCCTAATAAATCATTAAAAGCTTTGAGAGGAAGATTATTGCATAACTTATTTAAAACTAATGCAAAAAAATATCTTTCTAAAGACAAACCATTATGTGTCAGGCACTGTGCTAGACACACACACACACACACACACACACACACACACACACACACTTGCTGTTCTCCACTAGAATACTACAAGTAAATGTTATTTTAGAGGAGGAAAGGCCATGTTCTTTAAAATACTTTTTTGGTATCTTTTTAAAAAGGAATCTTTTTTAGTAAAAGTGTTAACTTTTGTCCAAACTGGCTTCTTAGACCTTGCTGTTCTACTCTCAGATCTGAAGGGTAGTTACCTGAATCTGAGCTCTATTGCCAGCAGTGATGTTAGAAACAGTCCAGCAGGCTTCTTTTCTAATTGACTCCTTTGGGCTACTCAACAAATGTAAGAGACAGGGTAACGCAGAACAATTCAAAATTACCTAAAACAAGTTAGAAATGGAAACAAAAAGTTTTATAGTAAATAACCTATTTGAAAATCTACTAATGAATTATTTAGATGTACAAAAACCATTCCAGAAAATGAAATTAAGGAGAAATTCCTCCCAAAGTAAAACTTGCTGTCTTCTACACTTCTGCTATTGATAAACCTAGTCTTGTGCCACTATAAGGAAGTGCCCTGTTCTCAACCCAATAAAATGAAAATCAGAGGTGTATCCTTCATATTTACAAATGTTCTCAGAGTTCAACTGATAAAACTGAAAAAAGATTCGGTGACTGAGGTCAGGATCCAACCTCTAGTTTTGCCAAATGAATTGGTGAAAAAAAATACATATGTCATACAGTCTGAGAAAATCCAATTCTACAACCATTAAAAACATTAGCATGTAGAATCAATTGGCTTCATAAAAATTTTTACTATCTTACTCTTCTTCTGTAAACAAGTATATTCTGCATTGTCCCTTTACATTCTTTATTCCATTGCAAGATTAATTATGTTCCTATATTCAAAATACTCCAATGATTTACATTAAATTCATCTGGTGAAGAAGTGTGGAGCAGTGCACTGGAAATCCAACTGAAAATTACAGTATATGTCTAGAATGGCATTTTCATTTCAATAGCTGTATTAAATGAATAACTGTCAATTACTAAAGAGCAACTGTTTAATAACTATGATTAGTATCCAAATAGGCCTTTAAAAGGATAAAACTGAAAGAACATATGTAGGTTAGAATAAAAAATACACTGTAAGGCGGTAAACAAAGGAAAATCTAACGTGTTAAATAATTTAAGTTTCTATCTTCAAGAAAGATTGTGCTGGGTATAGTGGCTCATGCCTGTAAGTCTAACGCTTTGAGAGGCCAAAGCAGGAGGATCACTTGAGCTCAGGAATTTGAGACCAACCTGGGCAACATAGCAAGACCCTGTCTCTAAAAAATAAATAAATAAATAAATTAGCCAGGTGTGGTGATGCACACCTGTGGTCCCAACTACTTGGAAGGCTGAGGCGGGAGGACTGCTTGAGCCAGGAGGACTGCTTAAGCCAGGGAGGTAAAGGCTGCAGTGAGCCATGATCGCACCACCACACCCCAGCCTAGGAGAAAGAGCAATAACCTGTCTCTAACTAAACTAACTAACTAACTACATAAATAAATAAAAAGATTGTAACCCAAATCTGGCTGGTGTCAATCTTGACAGCACATCTTCTTTGACATCTCACCATCCTCTAAGACACAGATACAGACACACACACAATTATGGTGATGCTAAAATCTTGATTAATATGTAATCAAGTTGTATGAAACATAAATTTTTTAAAGTCCTTTATGTTAACAATTTATGATACTCAAGTTTGAACTCACCTGTGTTTGAATATCATCACCAGTCACAATATTACCAACTGCCCTTAATGCAGGTGATACAACTTTATAATCATTGTGCCTAAAAATAATAAAAACATGAACCTAAATACTAGTAAGAATTAAAAATTTACACAGAAGTTACAAAAATACTACAAACTCCCGCGGGGTGTTCAGCCAAAGATCCCATTGAAGTTTTACTAATTATTCTGACAATCTTTATAACAAAGGATCTAATCCAGGATCATTCATTACAGCCAGTTTTCATGTCTCTCCAGTCTCTCCAGAATGGTTTCTCAGTCTTCCCTTAATTTTCATGATTTTGCCATTTTTGAAGATCATAAGCCCATTATTTGGGTTTATCCAATGTTTTTCATGATTAAGACCCAGGTTATATACTTTGGCTGGGGGATATCATAAGTGCTATAATCTTTTCATTATATCCCAATCTGTTTTTTCCCATTATATTGGTACTGAATTCTGGTCACTATGATGATGTCTGCCAGACTTTTCCATTTTACCATTATTGTTTTCCCATTTATAATTAATATAATTAATATTTTGCAACAAAATACTTTGAGATAATGCAAAATCTCACTCCTTAACCTACTTTACCACTAGGTTTTAGCATCTCTTGATGCTTATTATCTGAAGTATTGGCAATTATTAGTATTATTACCAGTGATGTATTTCTAATACTATCATTCTAACTACATGCTTTACTGTGGACTTATGGGTTTCGTATTTTATTCAATAAAATATACATTAATGTAATTTATTTCAAAGCACAAACTGTCCCAGGTTTGGATAGTGAGAACCCCTTCAAATAGGCTTCTGTGTCCTTTTGACATCTGTCCATTACTTGAGCACTCATTACTTCCTGCATTCATCTTACATTTTCTCAGTGCCAGCCCTGAAACCAGTCATTTCTCCAACAATCTTGGTTCCTTTCAATGGAGAGTAGTGTTTAGAAACTTCGATTTGAACTTCAGTTTCCTCAGCTTATTAATGTAGAAGTGTTACTGCTCCCAGGCCCTTCAAGAGGATGCACACACACACACCTACACACGTATATATTTATTTCTATACCTAGCTATGTTAAGAGCCATGAGTTCACACTGATATTTCTAGTTCTAATCTAAAATAATTAAATTATTCAGGCTTTCTCCTCTTCTATACTTTTATCTCTATTCTCCGATAACAGGAATAGCTTCTATTTTCCTAACCTCCCTATATCAGCCAATCTTTTACCTCAGCTAGACTGGTACCCCATGATGTGCTGGCTCCAAGCCCTGCTCCAACCTGCTTATCTGCTCTCCCCAGTGGGTGTCATTATCACATTGGGGCCCTGATCCCCCATGCTGAACTGCATGCCCACGCTCCTCTGATGCTATCCTCATGCTGGGACCCCCAACTCCTTATCAGACCTATCTTTGTGCCATCTACCTTGTTTGGGCCTACAATGGCTTCTCGACAAAAGAAGAAAGGAAGGAAGATAATACATTTTTTAAAGAAGGTAAGAAGATGAAGTTATGAAGTTACAACATCTTTTTAAAACAAGTTTTCTTAAACGTTTTTAACTTCTTTGTATAGAAAAGCTGTTCTTTTTAAGGAAAATAGCTATAACAGCCCAGCAAAGAGAAACATGTTATCTTTAATAGAGGTGAAATACTAAATGATTTTCACTACATGGACTTTTACTCAAATTAATTATTATAATGAATAATAAACTAGATTATTTGTTCTGTGAGAGGAGAAACTGTGTTCTACACTTCATTAATGTCTCACACAACCCCTTAACAGATAACAGGCATTCCATAAATACTTATTAAATTAAGTTTATCTAATTCATAAAGAGATCACATTAAACTAAGGAAATTCATTTACAAAATAATTAGTCCCAACTATAGGACATAAGTTCCAAATTTTAAGGTTAGGGTCAACTTTCTAGGATTATGGCTATTCTGTTAAGTGTAGGGTCAGTAGCTTTTTAATTTTCCCTGAAGACAGTGACTCTTGAGATATTTACAAAGCTATTACTTGAATTGCTAATTTTAATCTCAATCATACAATTATTAAGCATAAATTATTTATAGTTACATCAAAAGTTCCACCAATCTTCGACAGACTCCAGAATCAATGACTGCTTGAATTTTATCATTGGGTCCATCAGAGAGATAAGAAAGGGCCCAACACACGTCTGCTAACACATCTGGGTCACTGCTAAACAACAGTCGTGACAGGACATTTAAGCAAGGTGAAACCTGTAAGGGAAGAAAGAGCATATTTAAATTTTTTCTCTATTTAAAACCAAGTTTCCTTAGAAAAATATAGAAATTCATTTTAAAACAAAAATTTAATGTTATACAAATACCAGAAAATTTATATTGTTTTAAAATTATAATCAGATATATGAATATGAAGCTGATTATGACTATTAATGTTATATTGAATAAGATATGTAGTAAAATCTGTTTTAAAAAGTAGTAAAATATTTGAGATCTCTTGTCTGTGTCTAAATCATACACACCCCCACAAAAAAAGCATACCAAAACTGAGAAGTTCAAATGTTCCAGTTAAGTGTTTGATATGATGATCACAGAATATAATCTAACTTTAATGAGCCTCACTTTACTCATTGCATGTATTTAACTGGAAATAAATCTAATAATCATTTGAGGAACTAAGGTACAGAAAGTACAAAAATAAATATATTTGTGACGGGTACTCAAGTGGAAGTCATTAATAAACTATTACACTGATAAGAAGGCATGTAGCACCTAAGAACAGTGCCTGACATAGAGTAGGCACTCAAATATTGGCTTTTTTTAATTACCATGATCACTATCAATGCTATGTTCCTTAAAGTTGTTTTTTTAAAATCAGCAACCTAACATATCCCTTAGTCTTTTTCCTCAGTTAAGAACTATGTTAAGCTGGGCATGGTGGCTCACGCCTGTAATCTCAGCACTTTGGGAGGCTGAGGCGGGTAGATAACCTGAGGTTAGGAGTTCGAGACCAGCCTGACCAACATGGAGAAACCCCATCTCTACTAAAAAAAAAAAAAAAAAAGAACTATGTTATATGTTATGTATCTCACAAATAAAAAGTGATGACATTTTTCTTAAATGTTCTAATATTATAGATGACTTTTCTCTTTACCCCTATTTTAAAGAATATCAGTATATAAACTATCCTCTTCTGAAAGCAGTTACCATCTTTGCTGGGCTTGTCCTCTAAAGATGATTTTCAAGATTATCAGCATATAAACTATCGTCTTCTGAAAGCAGTTACCATCTCTGCTGGGCCTGTCCTCTAAAGATGATTTTCAAGATTATCAGCATATAAACTATCCTCTTCTGAAAGCAGTTACCATCTAAAGATGACCCTAGGACTCATGTACACAAATCAGTTAGCTTACAAAATAGGTATGTCTATCTGTTAGTGGGCAAATAAAATCAGCACAACTGGATCCTTCTCCAACAATCAAGCTTCCACCCTTGCCAACCACCTCTTCTTTGAACAGAGAAATCAGGGTTTGTTTTTCTTTTTCTGTTTTGTTTTGTTTTTGAGACAGGGTCTCACTCTGTTGCCCAGGCTGGAGTGCAACCTCTGCTTCCTGGGCTCAAGCAATCCTCCAGCCTCAGCCTCCTGAGTAGCTGGGATTATAGGCGTGAGCCACCATGCCCAGCTAATTTTTGTACAGACAGGGTTTCACCATGTTGCCTAGGCCGGTCTAGAACTCCTGTGCTCAAAACAATCCACCCACCTCAACCCCCCAAAACACTGGAAAAACAGGCATGAGCCGCCACGCCCAGCCGAATATCAGGTTTTTAAAGCAAATATAAAGTATGTTTAAAAAAATCAATACAGCTGACATATGCCTTTTTGCTGAGTTAAAAAACAACGAACTAATACATATTTCCAGTATTAAGTGAGCAAAGTAAAAACATTTCTGCCCCAGTATCTTCTCAGGAAAAAAGAAAAGAAACAAATACAAATTCCAACTTTGAAAAGGCCAGTAGACATTAATAATCCTGCCCACAATATATAAAGACAAAAGTGAATAAAGAAACAGTAACCGACTTAGAAGAGGAGAGAAAAGTGGAACCTTAATGCCAGGAGAGGGAACTACCAATAAGAGGAAAGCTAATTTATCTCCCCACCATCACCTCCAAATACTTAGAAATCAGAGGAACCAGGTATCACAGACAGCAGGGGAAACGGTGCTAAAATAGAGGAAGAGATTAAAAATCTGATAAGAAGCAGGTTAGACTTTGGGTCCCTACTACAAAGGTAGGTGACTAGCATTCTCAATGCTACCAAAGACTGGAAGTTTATTTGAAGGAGAAACTGGACAACAAAATGTGAATCACAGCAACAGAACTTTGGGATATAAAGCACAGCGGAGGTTGAAATGAAGCACTAGACTAGAAAGTAGGAGATAAGCGTAAGTCTTCAAACTGACTAGTGAAAACCTCTAGCTCTCTTCCAATACTCAGTTCCCAGATGTTTATTATTTGTATTTTTTATTTTTGAGACAGGGTCTTGCTCTGTTGCCCAAGCTCGAGGTGCAGTGGCATGATCACAGCTCACTGCTGTCTCAACCACCCAGGATCAAGGAATCCTCCCATCTCAGTCTCCTGAGTAGCTGGGAATACAGGCATGTGCTATCACACTCGGCTAATTTTTTAAATTTTTTTTGTAGAGACAGGCTCTTACAATGTTGCCCAGGCTGGCCTCAAACCCCTTGGGCTCAAACGATCCTCTCACCTCAGCCTCCCAAAGTGCTAGGATTACAGCATGAGACACAGTGCCCAGCTGCGGGATATTTAGTGGACAGGTATGTTACCTACTCTATACCTCAACCCAATCTACCCATCTTCCAGCAAGAGAATGGAAAATCTGTCTCTGAAAAAACTGAACGGTCTCACAAAAGAGACTGAAATTTAGTGTTCCTCAAAGAAAATATAGTTTTGCTGCCCAAGTATCCTACAATGAAGTCCATTTATACACTCATCTTCTAATCAGTTTTTAGTTTCTTCCGAAATTTGTTCAAAGATCACCAGATAAATGAAGACAGCCTCCAATATTAAAGTGATTAAGACAAACCACAAACAAAACAAAAAAAGCACAAAGAAACAAAAACACCAAAAAACAAACAAACAACACTATAAATCCTTAGATATGACAATTTGCTGGGTCCATAAAAGAACAGAATTCTACATAAAGATGAGCAACCAGAGAGCAAGAAAACTAATTATTGAAAAGATAAAATAGGATTGTAGAAATGAAAATTTCCAGCTTGGCGTGGTGGCTCATGCCTGTAATCCCAGTACTTTGGGAGGATGAGATGGGCAGATCACCTGAGGTCAGGAGTTCAAGACCAGCCTGGCCAACATGGTGAAACTCCGTCTCTAACAAAATATAAAAATTAGCCAGGCATGGTGGCAGGTGTCTGTAATCCCAGCTACTTGCGGGGCTGAGGCAGGAGAATCGCTTGAACCCGGGAGGCAGAGGTTGCAGTGAGCTGAGATCGCACCACTGCACTCCAGCCTGGGTGACAGATCGAAACTCCATCTCAAAAAAAGAAGGAAAAAAAAAAGAAAATTTCAAAAAAAGTGAATGATTAAAAAACAAATCTCTCATATAAAATTACAGAAAATGTACTTAACAAACAAAAGTCTTAAGCCCCAAAATGTGATATTATTTCATAAGTTTGGAATACATAAGTAAACAACAAAGTTTCCCTCAGGAGTTCACATTTTAGTGGAAGATTTTTAAAAATTAAAATACATAAATAAGGGCCAGGCGTGGTGGCTCACACCTGTAATGCCAACACTTTGGGAGGCTGAGGCAGATAGATTGCCTGAGGTCAGGAGTTCGAGACCAGCCTGACCAACATGGTGAAACCCTGTCTCTGCTAAAAATACAAAAATTAGCTGGGTGAGGTAGCGTGCACCTGTAATCCCAGCTATTCGAGAGGTTGAGGCAGGAGAATAGCTTGAACCCGGGAGGTGGAGGTTGCAGTGAGCTGAGATCGTGCCACTGCACTCCAGCCTGGGCGACAGAGTGAGACTCCATCTCAAAAAAAAAAAAAGAAAGAAAAAAATTAAAATACATAAATAAGAAAAACACATATATTATGTTAAAAGGTGATTTGAAAGAAACAGAGTAAAAATGAAGGTCAGGTATACTCATGGGGTGAGGGCAGTTGTTACAGTAGGTAGACAGGCTTAAGCGGGGCATGAGAGGGCTGCTCCCCCACCCACTAGGAATGTCAGGTGATGGTTTGGCAATTATCACATTGCATCTTTAAAAGTGATAAATTGGCAGCCGGTGCAAGGAAGAGGCCATTTCCTGATGATCCTCACCTGTTGCACTAAAGTGTTAACTGAATGCAGGCACCAGGGAGATGCAACTTCTCAGGCATGTCCATTAAGAGACAAAATGACGGAGTATAACTTTCCGGCGGTGGGGGGGCACACTATTGGAAAAGGGAAGAAAGCCTCAGATGGGCATGCATACAACTTCCTAAACACACTGCTCATGCTCACCTCCCAAGGGTAAGGAGGGCACTGGGCATGGAGGCAGCGCACCCTTAAGGGAAGAATCATGGGAAAGGGGCCAGTGTATAAAGTCCTAGGATCAAGGTTAATTTAAACACGGCACTTGACCTCAGTGCCTGCTTGGGTCCCTTCCAAGCGTACTTTCCTTTCTTTCCTGTTCTAAAGCCTTTTAAATAAACTTCCACTCCTGCTCTGAAACTTGCCTTGGTCTCTTTTTCTACCTAATGCTCTCAGTTGAATTCTTTCTTCTGAGGATGCAAGAAATGAGGTTGCTGCAGACCCATATGGATTTGCCATCAGTAACTTGGATACCTTCCACTGGTACCACAGTGACAGATTACATTATTAAAAATAGTGGTAACAGTAGAGCTCATAAAAAATGTGACTTCTAAGCAAACAAAAATGAGGGAATCAGTCAAGTAGCTACCTACAAGGAGACTGCTGTAAGACAGTGGTTGTCAAAGTGTGGTCCATGAACCCCTGGGGGATTCCTAAAACCCTTTTGGGGGTATATGTGATGTCAAAACTATTTTCATAATAATACTAAGACATCATTCGTCTTTCTCATTTTGTTGACATTTGCACTAAAGGTACAAAAACACTGGCAGGTAAAACTGTTGGCATGTTAGCACAAATCACGGCAGTAGTATCAAAATGTACTACATATCTCTGTATTCTTCACCTCGGTTAAAAGGGCAGTGGGTGGGGAAGAGCCAGTTTTATTTAAGAGTTAACGTGAATAGGCAGTAAAAATTACTACTTTTATTAAATCTCAACTCTTGAGTTTGTGTCTTTTGAATATCTTATGAAATGAAATGAAAAGTAAAAATGAGAAGGCATACTAGTTCATGCATTACCTTTGTGAATTAGAAATGTATTATTTTTTATCCCCAGAAACTTTATCACTAGATCTTTACCAAAGTTTAAATTTCTCTTAGTGCTAGAGTCATTGTGCCATTTTAGATACTAAATTCAAAAGAAGTAGAATGGTATTCTAAAAATTTACCCCCTTTCTACCTTCTTAACAGCATCTTAATCAATAAAACTAAACTGGGAATTAATTAATCATCTGTATTTCTAGAGGCAAAATATCAGTAGATAGGGAAACAGATATCCTAAGAGATAAAAGTTACAATGAAAAAGTACAAACGGTGAACCTAAAGGAATTATTTAATCTTTTGGTGGACTTATTTTCCTATAAATGAGAGAACTAGACTAGAAGATTTCTGAAATCAATCCCTTGATACATGTGGTTGCAGTGACTGCCTCTGGGCATAGGAATTTAAGGTGTGTGAGGAAAAGTACAAGGGAGACTTCCTTTATATTGTAAAGCTTTTGAATACTGCATATGTGCAAATATTGGTCAATAAAGAAAATAATTACTAAACAAAAAGTGGAGTTCCTTAAACATCAAAAAGCTATTATATAGAAACTTAGGTTTATGGAAACAAATTTTTTAATTTGTGTATTTCACTCATACCTTACTGAAGTTTGGAGGAGGGTTTTTGCCTCTACATAAATTTGAAAGGGCCCACACAGCATTTCTTGTTGTTGTGAGTCTGTTTGAATTTGTTAATAACCTGCCAAGAAAAAGAAAAAAAAAGAATTATCACCTTACATTCATTTTTCTTCTTTAGCTATCATAACATAAAATTTCTCTCCAATACATTTTATAAAATATTCAAACTAGTAAAATAGGAAAAAATAATCTAAAATTCATTATGTTTTCACAAGCAAAATAAGCATATTACAGTTCTATTTTCTAAAGTGAATCTACAATCTGAATTCTTAAAAGAATTCTTAAGAGGATGCTGTAGGAAATTTACTTATTTCTATATATATTAAAAAGAATACTAGATTAATTTTTCTTTTTCTTTTCTTTTCTTTTTTTTTTTTTGCGACAGAGTCTCACTCTGTCACCCATGCTGGAGTGCAGTGGCACAATCTCGGCTCACTGCAACCTCTGCCCCCTAGGTTCAAGCGATTCTCCTGCCGCAGCCTCCCAAGTAGCTGGGATTACAGGCGCCTGCCACCACGCCCGGGTAATTTTTGTATTTTTAGTAGAGACAAGGTTTCACCATGTTGGCCAGGCTGGTCTTGAACTCCTGACCTTGTGATCCACCTGCCTCAGCCTCCCAAAGTGCTAGGATTACAGGCATGAAGCACCACTCCCAGCCAGATTAATTTCTTTAATCATGAAAATAATACATTATATGAATTCAGAAAGCAAGGAATAGTTTTAAATTATATAAAGATTACCTATTGACAAGAGAAGTTCTTTTGTTGTGTTTTTAACAGAGTATGTCTTAGTATTTTTTTATCTGGTTTGCAATGAACCTTGGTATCTACTGAGTATCTAAAATGATAATTTTTCTTCTCAGCTCCTAAGGAGTTACTACTTACAGTTTTTTTTTTCAAAGCATAACTTTATGTTTTAGTTATTTAAATAAGAGAGCCCCTAAAATAGTAGTAATTGAAACTTTTAGAGCTGTGGACCCCCTTGAGACCATAATGGATCCTTACCTTAGAAAAAAAGCACATACATCAAAATTTGGCATGCAATTTCAGGAGTTTGTTAACCTCCTAAGGACCTCCACAAACCTGCTAGAAGTACAAAGAACCTAGGTTAAAAAAATCCCTGTTTTAGAGTGACACGCAAAAATGGTGCAGAATGGAACTCCAGGTGCTTGTCCCTCCCAGGAACACCAAGCAACTTGCAAACACTGTCAGAATCAAGTTTATTAGAACTCTGAAGATAGTCAAAAGTTTATGCAACTAAGATAACTTTTAACCAGGAAAAGGCTGAAATGTGGTAGGAAAGCTTTCCAGCATTTTAACCTACTCTTACCCAACCCCCTCCCCAGCCTGGCAGCAACCTTTAAGACAGCAGCCTGAGTTCTCACTGTGGGTTCCTGGTTCTGGAAGGAGTAGAGCAGAACTTGTTTCCAAGAAATTGTGTTTGTTTGTTCTGACCTGTTTGGAGGCTCCCTGAAAAACTGATGCAAAGGGCTTGCCTTTGTTTTGCATAACTGGGAATTCTCTCAGGGTGGAAAAGTAGCTTTGTAAATAAGGAATGGTCCTCAAAAACATTAAAAGGCAAATGAATAAGATGTTGAAACCTGAGCAAAGATACAGTTGAGGCAAACAAGACACATGTTGAAAACCTGGCTGGAAAGGTGGGGAGTAAGATACTTGGGCTATGAGGGATGTGAAAAGCTCCCACATATATCAGACAATCTGAAGGCCCATGCACATGTCCAGGGCAGAGTCCACAATCAGAAAAAACATGAAGAGACCTATGCTTTTACTTCTAGTTTTCCTTTAGGCTTAGCACGAGCAGGGAGTAAAGTAGTGCTAAGTCATAGCTGTAATCAGCCTGACTAAGAATTGAAGAGGTAGCTCAATGCAGGGCCAATCTGTAAAAACCTGGAGACTTTTCTTTTTGTTTATTTTTGGCTCCAGATATTTAAAGCACTCTCTGTTGTCAAACCACTAGCTACCCACTGAGTTAAGGGAAAAGAGATTTCAGAGACCACGCATGACAAAGAATACAGGCTTTATAAAATTAATTTTAAAAGTCCCCAAATAAATAACTACAACAAGCAGCAACATGAAAACCTGGAAGGAGAGGAGAATCTGATTTCCATAGTTACCATAGTCACAATAATCAGTCCAGTTTTTCAACAAGAAATTATGAGGCATGCAAAGAAATTTTAAAAGTGTGGTCCATTAACAGTGAAATATATAAATTAAAAGAAATTTTCCCTGAGAAATCACAGACATTGGATTTACTATGCAAAGATTTTAAATTCATTGTCTAATATGTTCAAAAGAGCTAAAGGACCTATGCACAAAAAAACTAAAGAAAACTAGAAAAACAATGACTCAACAAATAGAGAATCATCACTATGGAAACAGACATTATAAAAAGGAACTAAATAGGAATTATGAAGCTGTTAAGTATAAAACTGAAATTAAAATTTCACTACAGGGGTTTGACAGCAGATTGAGTAGGAAGAAGAAAGAATCCACAAACCTAAGATAGGTTAATTGAAATTATTCAAACTGAGAAGCAGAAAGAAAAAGAATGACAAGAAATGAACACAGTCTAAGAAAGCTGTAAAATACCATCAAGCATACCAATATATGCATAATGGAAATCCAAGAAGAAAAGGAGCAAAAAGAATATCTGAAGAAATAATTACTGAAAACTTTTCAAACTTTATAAAAGAAATGAATCTACACATCCAAGAAGCTAAACAAACTCTAAGGATAAACTCAAAGAGATACATACCAAGACACAAGTAATCAAAAGACAAAGACAGAATCTTGAAAGCAAAAAGAGAGAAATGACCCATAGTGTACAAAGATTCCTCATAAAGATCAATAGCTGATTTCTCATCAAAAACCATGAAGGACAGAGACAATGGGATGACATATTTAAAGTGCTGAAAGACACTCTCAACCAAGACTTCCATATCTGGCAAAACAATCCTTCCAAACAGAAGGAGAAAGTGAGATTCCCACATGAGCAAAAGCTGAGGAAAGGCATCACTAGCAGATTGGCTTTACAAGAATAGCTAAGGGGAATCCTTTATACTGAAATGAAAGGGCCATAAACAATACCTCAAAACCATACAAAGAAATAAAGAATACTGCTAAAGATAGCTACATAGGCAACTCTAAGAGCTAGTATTATGGATTTTTTGGTTTATAATTCCTCTTTTTTTCCCTACATGACTTAAAAGTAAAATGCAAAAAATAATCATTATAAATCTAGGGTAATGGGCACACAATGTATAATACTGTAATTTGTGGCAATAACAACTTAAGAAGGGTGAGACAGAAATGTATAGGAGTAGTGTTTTTGTATAATTTTGAAGGTAAACTGCGAGTAATTCAATCAAGGTGGTTACAAGTTTAAAGTGTTAATTATACTCCTTAGGGTACATTAAAAAAAACTTTTTAAAAAAATAGGAAAGGAAACAAGAAAGGAATCAATACTGTAAATTATTTTTTAAAAAAGTGACATTTGGAAAACAAATAACAATGGCCAGGTGCTATGGCTCACACCTATAATCCCAGTGCCTTGGGAGGCCAATGCAGGAGGATTGCTTGAAGCCAGGAGTTTCAGACCAGCCTAGGCAACATAACGAGACTCTGTCTCTACAAAAGCTTAAATAATAATAAAATGGCAAAAGTAAGTCCCAATTTATCAGCAGTTATATTAAATGTAAATGAATTAAACTCTCAAATTAAAAGTAGCAACTGGCAGAATACATTAAACAAAACAAAACAAAACTCATAAGTCTACGATGCTGTCTACAAATGACTCATTTTAGAATCGAAGACATAAATAGGTTGAAAGTGAATTAGAAAAAGATTTTCCATGCAAATAATACACTTGATCTTAGCCAAAAGGCCGAGAAGCGATTTTCCATGCAAATAATAACAGAGATCCGAATAGTTACACTAATGAGACAAACT
This sequence comes from Pongo abelii, assembly GCF_028885655.2. Taxonomy (NCBI): domain Eukaryota; kingdom Metazoa; phylum Chordata; class Mammalia; order Primates; family Hominidae; genus Pongo; species Pongo abelii. The sequence continues at coordinate 117,942,951 of NC_071990.2, read as the reverse complement.
AGACTATAAGTCAAAAATTGTTTTCAGAGACAAAGAAGAACACCATATATTGATAAAAAGTCAATCTATCAGGAAGAAGTAACACATGGGTCAGATGTGGTGGCTCACGCTTGTAATCCTAGCATTTTGGGAGGCCAAGGTGGGTAGATCACCTGAGGTCAAAAGTTCGAGACCAGTCTGACCAACATGGTAAGACCCATCTCTACTAAAGATACAAAAATTAGCTGGGCATGGTGGCACGTGCCTGTGGTCCCTGCTATTCAGGAGGCTGAGGCAGGAGAATCGCTTAAACCTGGGGGCGGAGGTTCAATGAGCTTGGTGGCACGTGCCAGTAATCCCAGCTACTCAGGAGGCTTTGGGAGACCAAGGCAGGCGGATCACTTGAGCTCTGATAAATTTTTGAAAAGTGAAAACATAAAAAGTATCTTCTCTGACAACAATGGAATGAAACTAAAAATACAGAGAGAAAACTAGAAAATTCAGAACTATGAGTAGAGTAACATACTCTTAAATAACTAGTGAGTTAAAACACACACACACACACGCAGAAAATACTTTTGAGATAAATAAAAAATAAAAACACACCAAAACTTAAGGGATGTAGTGAAATTAATACTCAGAAAAAAATTTATAGTTGTTAACACCCATATGAAAAAAGACAACCTTCAACCTTCAGAAATTAGAAAAATTAGAGTAAACAAAACTCATAGCTAGCAGGAGGAAGAAAATAAAGTTAAGACCAGAGATAAAATACAGAATAGAAAAACACTACAGAAAATCAACTAAACAAAAAGGTAGTTCTTTGACCAAAAAAAAAAAAAATCAACAAAAACAAGCCTTTATCTAGATGGACAAAAGGAAAAAGATTCATATTACTACAATTTGGCTGGGCGTGGTGGCTCACACCTGTAATCCCAGCACTGCAGGAGGCTGAGGCAAGCGGATCACCTGAGGTCAGGAGTTCAAGACCAGCCTGGCCAACATGGTGAAACCATGTCTCTACAAAAATACAAAAATTAGCCAGGCGTGGTGGCATGCACCTGTAATCCCAGCTACTTGGGAGGCTGAGGTGGAAGAATCGCTTGAACCCGGGAGGCGGAGTGTGCAGTGAGTCGAGATCATGCCATTGCACTCCAGCCTGTGCAACAGAGCAAGACTCCAACTCAAAAAATATATATATATATATAATAATATTACTACAATTAAGAATGAAAGTAGAGACATTACTATCAGCACTTCAACAAAAAAAATTATATGAGAATATTATCATCAAAAGCCAAGAAAGATAAGCTAGAAGAAATGAAAAACCACTTAGAAACAAAGAAACTACCAAACTGACTTAAGAATAGAAAATCTAAATAGAACTATAACAAGATACAGAATTCGAATCAAACACTTCCCAAAAAGGAAAAGTCCAGCATCAGATGGCTTCACTGGTGAATTCTACCAAACATTAATGAATAATTCTCAAACCCTTTCAAAAAATAAGAGAACACTTAAAATAATGGAAAGAATGTAACTGGATTATTTGTAACTCAAAGGATAAGAGCTTGAGGGCATAGATACTCCATGATGTGCTTATTTCACATTGAATGCCTGTATCAAAACATCTCATGTACCCCATAAATAAACATATCTACTATGTAGCCACAAAATTTTTTTAAAAAAATAAGAGAACACTTCCTCATCAATTCTATGAGGATAGCATTACCCTGATACCAAAGACAAAGACATCAAAACAAAACTTACAAAAGAAAAAATATTTCTTCGGAATATACAACAAAATTCTAGGAAACTGAATCTAGCAGCTTATACTATGACCACATGGCATTTAACCAAAGAATGCAAGAAAAGTTCAAGATACAAATATCAATCAAAATAATAAACCATATTAATATAATGAATTAAAAAAACAAGTTATCTCATTGGATGCAAAAAGTATTTAAAAGAGCTCAACATCCTTTTATGATAAAAACACTAAACAGGTCAGGCACAGTGACTCATGCCTGTAATCCCAGCACCTTGGGAGGTCGAGGCGGGTGAATCACGAGGTCAGGAGATCGAGACCATCCTGGCCAACATGGTGAAACCCTGTCTCTACTAAAAATACAAAAATTAGCTGGGCGTGGTGGTGCACGCTTGTAGTCCCAGCTACCTGGGAGGCTGAGGCAGGAGAATCGAACCCAGGAGGCAGAGGTTGCAGTGAGCCAAGATCATGCCACTGTACTCAAGCCTGGCGACAGAGCATGACTCCGTCTCAAAAAAAAAAAAAAAAAAACCAAATAGAAGGAAACTACCTCAACAGGATAAAGGGCATTTATCGAAAACCATAGCTAACATCACACTGAATGGTGAAAGAGTTAGTTTTTACTCTGAGATAAGAAAGAAGACAAAGACACTCATTTCTGCTACTTCTAAATAACATTGTAATGGAAGCTCTATCCAAAGCAACTGTGCAACAAAAAGAATTCACACAGCCAACTTGGAAAGCAAGAAATGAAACTATCTTTTTTTTAAAAAAATTTAGAGATGGAGTCTTGCTATGTTGCACAGGCTAGAGTGCAGTGACTATTCACAAGCATTATCATAGTGCACTACAGCCTCAAATGATCTTGACCTCAAATTTGAGTTCAAGACCAGCCTGGCCAACATGATGAAACTCCATCTCTACCAAAAATACAAAAATCAGCCAGGCATGGTGGTGCACGCCTGTATTCTCAGCTACTTGGGAGAGTTGAGGCATGAGAACCGCTTGAACCCAGGAGGCTCCTGACCTCAAACGACCCTCCCTACTCAGCCTCCCAAGTATCTGAGACTACAGGCATGTGCCATTATGCTCAGCAATGAAACTATCATTATTGACAGATGACATGATCTAATATATGGAAATCCACAACAATCCACAAAAAAACTATTAGTGCTAATAAATTCAACAAAGTTGCAGGATGCAAGATCAACACACAGGCCGGGTGTGGTGGCTCACACTTGTAATCCCAGAGCTTTGGGAGGTCAAGGGGGGATGGATCACTTGAGGCCAGGAGTTCAAGACCAGCCTGGCCAACATGGTGAAACTCCGTCTCTACTAAAAATACAAAAATTAGCCAGGTATGGTTGTACACGACTGTAATCCCAGCTACTTGGGAGGCTGAGGCACGAGAATCGCTTGAACCTGGGAGACACAGACTGCAGTGAGCCAAGATGACGCCACTGCACTCCAGCCTAGGTGACAGAGCAAGACCCTGTCTCAAAATAAATAAATAAATAATCAACACACAAAACTCAGTTGTATTTCTATACGCTACCAAGGAACAAGTCAAAAAAGAAATTAAGAAAACAATTTCATTTACATTTGAATAAAAAAGAATAAAATACTTTGGAATACATTTAACCAAAGAGGTATAAGACCTGTTTACTAAAATCTACAAAATATTGTTAAAATTAAAGACCTTAATTAAAAGATTTCCCAGGTTCATGAATTGGAAGCCTTAATATTATTAAAATGGCAATACTGCTCAAAGTGATCTACAGAGTAAATGAAACCCCTATCAAAATGACAATGACCTTTTTATAGAAATGAAAAAGTCAACTTACACCCACTAAGATGATCTAAATCAGAATAACAGATAATATGTGTTGGTGATGATATAGAGAAATTAGAACACTCATACATTGCTAGGAGAATGTAAAATGGTACAGCTGCTGTGAAAAAGCTTGGTAGTCCCTAAAAATTTAATTTAAAAAATTAAAGATAGAATTACCATATTACCTGGCAAATTCCACTCCTACGTGTTTACATACCCACAAGAATTAAAAACCAGTACTGAGACAAAACTTGTACATGAATGTTCATAGGAGCACTATTTACAGTAGTCAAAAGGTGGACACACCAAAGTGTCCATCTATTAATGAATGAACAAAATGTGACACATGCATAAAATGGAATATAATTCAGCCATAAAAAGAACAAAGCACAGATACATTCACTATAATATGGATGAACCTTGAAAACAGTAAGCTAAAAGAAGCCAGACACAAAGGTAATATATTGTATGATTCCACTTATGTGATACATACAATATAAGCAAATCCATAGAGAGAGAAAACAGATTTGTAGTTTCCAAGGCACAAAGTGATGGCAAAATGGGATGTGACTGCTTAATGGGTACTGGGTTTCTGTTTAAGGTGGTAAAAAAATTCTGGAACTAGATAGTAGTGATAGTTGTACAATGTTGCAAATCTACTTACTGCCACTAAATTGTACACTTTAAAATGGTTAAACTGGTTACATGTATTCTACTACACTAAAAAAAGTTTCTGTTCTAAAGGCTTTCCTGAAAATAGATGTTAGATTTCCCCAAAATACAACAGATTTAGAAATAAAATAGTTATACTGCTTTTGTATGCTAAGAGTTGACAATTTTTTTCAGTAAATATTTTAGGGTTTGCAGGCCCTCCTTCTCGTTTTTATTACTCACCTATGCTGATGTAGCATGAAAGTAACCAAAGACATTAAGTAAGTGAATAGGTGTGACTGTGTTCCGATAAAACTTAATTTACAAAAACATGAAGCAAGCCAGATTTGGCCTGAGAGATAAAGCTGGCCAACCCCTGTTGTATACTATTGTTCTTTTTTTGTATTAATGGGGTTATTATGAGAAAGTAAAAATATGCTACATTATAAATTAAAGTTGAGTTAAATTACAGCAAAATTGTATCAGGATAGTTTATAGTAGTAAAAGATTTACATTTACTGAGAATCAAATGAATACTAATAAAATAAATTAAAATATCACTCAAAGAGATAAAATGATACATTAATAAGTTTTACATTTACTTAAGCATTACTAAATGTGAATTACAATGTGAACAACAAATAATGCATAAACTTTTTTTTTTTTTTGAGACAGTCTCTCGCTGTCACCCAAACTGGAGTGCAGTGGTGCGATCTTGGCTCACTGCAAGCTCCACCTCCCGGGTACAAGCCATCCTCCTGCCTCAGCCTCCCAAGCAGCTGGGACTACAGGCGCCCGCCACTACGACCGGCTAATTTTTTTGTATTTTTAGTAGAGATGGGGTTTCACCGTGTTAGCCAGGATGGTCTCGATCTCCTAACCTCGTGATCCACCCAACTCGGCCTCCCCAAAGTGCTGGGATTACAGGTGTGAGCCACTGCGCCCGGCCTGCATAATCATTTTTTAAGCTGAAAATTTTTCCTTTTGCCCAACTCCAGAGAGAGTATCTAACTTAACTTCCTTTTAATTACCTTTCTTATTTTTTTAAATACTTTGAAACTTTCTAAGATGAAGTTTTATAATGAAACTCTGAAACTTTCCAACTTTTTAATACCCTTTTTGGAAATTATTATTATTATCTGAAATGGAGTTTTGCTCTTGTTGCCCAGGCTGGAGTGCAATGGCATGATCTCAGCTCACCACAACCTCCACCTCCTCCTGGGTTCAAGCGATTCTGCTGCCTCAGCCTCTCGAGTAGCTGAGATTACAAGCACGCACCACCACACCCAGCTAATTTTGTATTTTCAGTAGAGATGGGGTTTCTCCATGTTGGTCAGGCTGGTCTCGAACTCCTGACCTCAGGGGATCCACCTGCCTTGGCCTCCCAGAGTGCTGGGATTACAGGCATAAGCCACCATGCCCAGCCTGAAATTGTTTTTATAACTATTACTACATAGCTGGGTACTGGTTATTCTTCCTTTGTTTTATTTTTTAGTTTGGTTTCTTCAGTCATGGTTAAAAGACTCCTTAGGACATTTAAAGAGATTAGACCTAAGAAATGTTTACTACTTCATAAACCACTACCTACTTGAGATATTAACAAATAATAAAATGACATACAGACAGAACAACAAAAACAAAAAGTGCTCAGTTAATTTATATACCACATAAATCAGGTGAGACAAGTCTCAAATTGAAACTTTAAGAGATGCTTTTAATAGTACAGACTTCAAAATGATTCATATTGAACTCTAAATCAGTACTTTCTTTTACAGCTCAGCTAAATTCTCAAATACTATAGACCATTAACTTTAAGCCCATAATAAATGAAATTATAGTGAGTAGTTCAGTGGTTTGTACACAGATCTTCGATTAATATTGGTTAAGTGAAACCATGCCAAGAAATAACTTCTGTCCACAGAAAGCTAGAGTAAAATTTTTTTTGAAAACTAGTGTCTAGAAATTTATTCTTCCTATTTAATTCCTCAGCTGGAGAACATAGAAAACGCACCTCCATGCAGAAATGAAGAGTAAAATGTTTACTTCTAACTATCTCCTCAATTAGTATTTTTCTTCACTACCTGCCATTAGCATTTATCCTACATAAAGATCCTCTTAATCATAAACAATATGTATAAACCTGTCTTTCAAAAAATTTTATGTCATTTCTATAAAGGACCTTACATTATAGGGTAATTTCTTTTTTAAAAAAATACATAAAGTAGTAGAAGAAGCTACTAGATAAATCACTTGAAGTAAAATTCTAATCCTGAAAGAAAAATCTCTATCTTAAATCTTGGTTCTTTTAATAAAATTTAAAACATACTGACATCCTAAATATACTGTCTGTTCAAGTATTAAGGATTCCCTACTATAGCAATATGTAAATTTTATTGTATTATAAACTACTATATATCCTTGTTTTTGCAGAATAACTATTTTAGATCAGTAAGCATCAAGTAAGCAATGACCACCGTTACGTGTGGTTTAAGGGAACATAAAAGACACAGAAATTTGAAAATTTCTCTTGGTTCTACCTACTGTCAAGCTACTGCAGGCTTGATAACCATAAGACAAATTTAAAAGTATGACTGAAGAACTTAATTATGTATGTAGAATATCGTGGAGTATATAGTTTTCGATACATACTTAATTGTGATAAAGTACTTACTCTAAAAGAGGTGGAAGTATTTCACAATTCAAAACAAAATCTCTGCATTCTGCATTGTCACCAGCAATATTACCAAGTGCCCAAACAGCCTTAGGAAAAAAAAAAAATTCTCTTAAGACAATATTTTAAATTAGAGGCTTTCCTTTAGGAATGATATTTTAGTACACAATGAACAAAGCAACAGTTTCCGATATGTTAAAAAAAAAAGTAGAGAAGAAAAACTTTTAAAATTCAATTTAATATTTTTATTCAAATTGAAAGATAGGACATTTAAAAAGTTTTCCAGCTGAACAAGGTGGTTCACGCGTGTAATCCCAGCACTTTGGGAAGCTGAGGTGGGTAGATCGCTTGAGTCTAGGAGTTCAAAACCAGCCTGGGCAACATGGTAAAACCCTGTCTCTACTGAAAAATGACAAAAATTAGCTGGGTGTGGTGGCACGCACCTGTCATCTCAGCTACTTAGGAGGCTAAGGTGGCAGGATCACTTGAGCCCAGGAGGCAGAGGTTGCAATGAGCCTTACTCCACCTTGGGCAACAGAGCGAAACCCTGTCTCCAAAAAACAAGTTTTCCTTGCATATTAGTGAAATATCTATACTGTTCAACAAAGAGCATAGTTTACTATGAATTTACATGGAGAGACAAAATACATCTATTTAGCAAATTTTCCAATTATAATCATGCACTGCATAACATTTTAGTCAATGACAGACTGCACATAAGATGGTAGTCTCATAATATTATAACACCATTATCTTTACTGTACCTTTTGTATGTGTAGATATACAAATACTTACCACTGTATATACAATTGTCTATAGTAGGTCGGGTGCAGTGGCTCATGCCTGTAATTCCAGCACTTTGGGAGGTGAGGTGGGCAGATCACTTGAGGTCAGGAGTTTGCGACCAGCCTGGCCAACATGGTGAAACCCCATCTCTACTAAAAATACAAAAACTAGCTGGGTGTGATTGCAGGTGCCTGTAATCCCAGCTACTCAGGAGGCTGAAGCATAACAACTGCTTGAAACCCAGGAGGTGGTGGTTGCAGTGAGCTGAGATCATGTCACTGCACTGCAACCTGAGTGACACAGCAAGACTCTGTCTCAAAAAAAAAAAAAAAAAAAAAAATTGCCTGCAGCATTTAGTACAGTAACATGCTGTATAGGTTTGTAGACTGGATGCCCAAGGCCATACTATAAATCATCTAGGTTTATGTAAATAGACTCCATGGAATTTGCACAATGATGAAAATGTATTTCTCAGAACACATATTCATTTATTAAATTTCAATTAGGTAAGAAATCATGCAAATGCAAATTATCATTTTATTTTATTCTCACCATAAACTTTTCATGTTAGTACAAAAGTAGACATGTTACTTTTCAATTGGGAAAGTTTTATTTTAATGTTTAAAACATAAGTTAGTATTTTTAACACCTACTCTAGACCTAAGTTTTTTTGTTTGTTTTTAAGAAAAACCTTTAAAGACATTTTCTACCTTGTGGAATATAATATTCTGTTGGTGGAGATCTTAATTGGTATAATATTCTTGGAGTCTGACTTTGAAATACATAGTAAGAGCTTTAAAAAATTTATCTTTTGGCCGGGCGCGGTGGCTCACACCTGTAATCCCAGCACTTTGGGAGGCCTAGGTGGGCGGATCACCAGAAGTCAGGAGTTCGAGAGCAGCCTGGCCAACATGGTGAAACACCGTCTCTACTAGAAATACAAAAACTAGCCAGGCGTGGTGGCAGGTGCCTGTAATCCCAGCTACTCGAAAGGCTGAGGCAGGAGAATCGCTTGAATCTGGGAGGTGGAGGTTGCAGTGAGCCGAGATCGCGCCACTGCACTCCAGCCTAGGGGACAAGAGCAAGACTTCATTTCAAACAAACAAACAAAAAAATTTATCTTTTGACAGGGTAGTCATTTTTCCTAGTAAAATAATCAAAAGATACATAAAGAGTGATGACATATAATGATATTCATCACAATATTATTAACAACACCAATAAGCTAGAAATAATCCAAATGTACAACAATTGAGGAACAGATAACAAATTATGGTACATATCTGAGCAGATACTGAGTAATCAGTAAAATTTCCATGGAAGAATAATTACTGCCATAAAAAAAGGCTCCCAATATTAGTGTTAACTGAAAAAAATATATATAAAATGAAATGATGAATAAAATGGGAGAGATATCAACAGATTTATGTACATACAAATGACGCAAAAAAATGTTAAATGACTTGATTTTATTTAGATGGTACAATTATATGTAATTAAATTTTACCTCTTACAACAAAACTTTATTCATTAAGTTTATTAAAAAATAGTTCAAAGTAATGTGATATTCTTAAAACAAACAACAAAATAATCTACATATATGCAGAGAACAAGAAGTCAAACCAGTTCAGCTTTAAAACCTGGCTCTGCCATTCATTGTGACTTTAGATAAGTTACTAACTCTTGAGTCTCAGTATACACTTTTTTTTGAGACAAATCTCGCTCTGTCGCCCAGGCTGGAGTGCAGTGGCATGATCTCGGTTCTCTGCAACCTCTGCCTCCCAGGCTCAAGGAATTCTTGTGCCTCAGCTTCCTGAGGAGCTGTGGCACCATGCCTGGCTAATTTTTGTATTTTTAGGAGAGCTGGGATTTTGCCATGTTGGCCAGGCTGGTCTCAAACTCCTGGCCTCAAGTGATCTGCTCGCCTCAGCTTTCCCAAGTGCTGAGAATACAGGCATGAGCCACCATGCCCAGCCTCAGTATGCACTTTTATAAACAGGAATAGTAATTCCTATGCTAGCTGTGATCACACTTATAGAGAACCCAGGATTATGTCTGGAACTGTTCATTCTTCCTCCCTTCTAACTTAACACCAAAAACACTACTATAATTTAATGCAATATACAGCAATTAGAAACAAAAATAAATTACACATCGTAATTACAAATGGTACTTTCAAGAGAAAACTGAATTCTAGTACATACAACAATACAAATTAGAGACGTACCTGTTCTTGAACATCTTCATGTTCAGAATTAAGAAGTTTGATAAAAATCGGAACAGCCCCAGTTTCAATCACTACCTTGGTATGCAGAAAAGTTCCAGATGCTATATTAGTTAATGCCCATGCAGCTTCAAACTAAGAAGAAAAAAAGGTAAAATAAATGAAAGAACCAAAGAAATGTCAGAAAGGCAAAGAAGGAAAGAGAGGGAGTAAAGACCTGCCAGGACAAGTGTGAAAGACTGACATATTAATAAGATTCATTGTGAAGTCAGATTTAAGGATAAAAACTCATACAAAAAAAAGTAATTGTCATCAAAGATCACTGATTACAGAAAAGTATTCTTTAATATGGAAAAATAAGAACTGAGAAAAATATAATGAAAATATACAAAATCAACAACATATAAACACCTTTGAATTTACAATGCATAAAACTCCTGTTTATTATTACAGAGGCAAGCATTCTAAAGCAAGCAGTTTAAAAATAAATAAGAGACACTACTTATAAAAACAGTATATTTAGGACACTTAGAATCATAAGAGGTACTTATTCCTCTACAGATCATGTAACCTCAACCTACTATTTAAGAAACAAAAAAATCAGAAGTTGAGAGATTAGGTATTTGTTCAACATCAAGGTTTCATTATTAACAGAGCCAGTGCTGGGACTTCTGGTATTCTTTTTAAGCTGCAGACTCTCTGAGAAGTTATCATATCAACTCAACTAAAATTTGAATATACATATACATTATGGATTTAAAAGCAACTGAGAAAATTCAACCATGGCTCCAAAACAATGAACTAGTGAATTACTGAAAGCAACCTACAAATCCACAGGCAAACTAAGCAGTGACTATAGTTTAAAAAATATTTCACATATTTGACATATAAAATTAACCATGAAAAAATTTTTTTAATATTTCACAAATAACTTTTCACATAAACGTACACGTCATTATAAGTAACAAAAAATGTACCCAAAAGCATTACTGAAATACTAAAAAGTACAGTTACTTTTACGTGTAGGACTAAGAAAAATTTTAAAGGGAATTTATATTTAAAAATAATGAAGACCATAGTTCTAACCAATTGTAGATAATGAAATAAGCTAGTGGACAACTGAAAGGTTACTCTACAAACTTGTCCCTAGTATCCCTAGAAGAAAGCCTTAGTGAAGACTGGTAAAGTCAGAAGCCTGCCAGCAACCAGTTAAACATAAAACGAGTGATAAGCAAGTGACAACTGTGAAAACCTAGAGTGTGTGGCTACAATTTTAAAAAAAGGTAAACTTTCCAGTTGAACAAAGAAAATAGAGACAGAATGCCTATTCAACCTCCTTGCATTTTAACTATCTGACAACAGTGCCAACACCTCTGATTTGTTAAAAGAAGCCAAAAATCCGGATATTCATTTGAAATCCCCCAAGTTTTTAACACTTAATATCTAATTTGCGCTTTAAAACATGTGCAGGCCAACAAAACTTGTTTGTAGGCCCCCAATTTAAGGCCTGTTAGATGGACCAATCATACTAACTAACATATTTCACACGCACTTGGGTAACATGGCACAACATGTAGCTGTCCCAAGACCATACTGTTGAATTTCTATAGTTTTTAATTACAGTGATTAATAAATGCTCAACTTCTCAGTGTGTGTGTGTTTATTTATTTATTTAGAGACAGGGCCCAGGCTGGAGTGCAGTGGTGTGATCACGGCTCACTATAACCTCAAACGTCTGGGCTCAAGTTATACTCTCACTTCAGCCTCCCAAGTAGATGAGACTACGGGTGCATGCCACCACACTCAGCTAATTTTTATTTTTTTTTTGCAGAGATGAGGTCTCACTGTTTTCCCAGGCTGGTCTCAAACTCCTGGGTTCAAGAGGTCCTCCCTCTTCAGCTTCCCAAAGTGCTGGGATTACAGGTGTGAGCCACCATGCCTAGCAAATCTTCCCACACTGTGCTGTCTACGCACGCTATCCTCTAAACCTAGTATTAATTTTCCTCTTTTCAGTCTGCCAAAGGCTCCTTCATCCTCAAGACTAGTCCTGCAATACTACCTTTGTGAAGTCTTAAACTTAAACTTCCCCTAAACAGAGTAAGTTGCTATGTTCTGTGTCCCCAGAGTACTTTGTTTATAGCTCTGTTAGAGCACTAAGGACACGATGTTACCACAGATCTTTTTTATGTCTGTCTTTCCCAGGAGAAAGTGAGGAATTTCTCTAGACAGGACAACATCTGAATTTTGGAACTACAATATCTTACACGATGCTTGGCTCAAACTAGCTCTCAATAATTTTATTTATTCACATTCAATCATTTCTTCTTTCATTCAATTGGAATTAAAAAGCCAAATAATAGGTATCAAGAGGTCTGGGTTTTAGTCTGGACTTAGGGCTTATACAAAGCAATGGAACCAGATTTCATGATCTCTAGTTCAAAATAATTGACAATAAAACTGTAACATGACTAAAGTAGCCTCTTAGAGACCCTTATTGTAAACATTCTCAACAATTTTTCACATTCACACATGCAATACATTCCTTTGCTTATACCTAAAATGTGAGGATCTTTCTCAAATTATTGAGCTAAGTAGACCACTACTCTTAAGTTATAAATTCAACAATTGTTACTGAAGTAACAGTCCTCCATTATTGACAATAGCATTTATAAGTTAGGTGTATGTCTTGTGCAATTCCTGATACATAGATAAAATTCCAACCTGTACTCTGACTTAAGAATATGCATAGCAATGAATGTAGGGAAAACCAATCTTTTTTTAACATTAAAATATTCACAAACTTCAGTAAATTACCGTTAGTAGCAAATTATTTGGAAGACATCTTAAAATTGTAACTATATCATGGTTGAGAACCAATGTTCTTTATGACAAACTTAACTCTGGTCACGTTTCTACTAGATAATACTAAATACTAATTTATCCTGTTTTGAAAAAAAGAACTAATCACAGCTAAAAGTGTTTTAAAACACAGCTAACAGTGTTTTAAAAGGTAAAAGTTAGAACCCTGGCTAGCTAAGAATCAAAATAAATTTAACAACATTTTAGTCTGAAGTTTTCTAAAACAAAAAAGCTATTAAAGGTTAACTATAAATTGTTTATTAACATTAATAATGAGTTTATATACTTTTTCTAAAATTGCTTAATAAAATAACAATTCCTGGAAAAAAACTAGCACTGAAACTGTGTCCAAGACAAGACAGGCAGCACTACCTTTTCTTTTAATTACCAAGTATTTACTTAATGCTTATAATAGAGTCAATACTGCAGAAGTTGCTTTCACTAGAAACTTTAACATGTCATTTCTAGAGAAAAATTAAGAAAGAAAACTTTAGACTCACTTGTAAAGTGCAATTTTCATTTCTTTCAAGAAATTTCACAAATCTCTGTACAACTCCTGGTTTCTGTATAACTTGATCTATTGGTGGATTAGGTTCTAAAAATTTAAAAAGACTTAAGTTATTACAAAGACACAAAAAGAAAACAATCTAGTCCCTATGTCCATTAACAGGGCACATAAAATAACTCTTTCCTAGGTTTCCCTGACCCAAGATTAAAACCCTTAGCTAGATGTAATTGAAGTCAAATTTTCTCCAGATTACAATGTTTTTTGTACATTTTGCAAATTCCACTTTCTCACTCACTGCAAGAAATTTTAAAAATATTTCCTACATAAACATTTAAATTTCATAAATCAAAGGCTATTGGGCACACCTTTAAAACACTGATTATTTCTGTCTAAAACTCAAAATACCAACTGAGGAATTAAGTTTCCACTAATTCTTTATAGTACTACCCTCAATTTCTAAGCATATCTCCTTCATTATCAACTACAATTTACCTAATGTCTATCAAACAAGATTCTTTTTTGTCTGGGAATTATTTTTTACAGAAATGTTAATGGACTGTCTACAATTATTGATAAATTTTCATGAAATGCAGACAGCTTTTGAGAATCATAAAATATCTAGGAAGCTTATATAAAATCCAGACAAAGACATTTCAGGTACTGCTCATCTAAGTATAAAGAACTCTTTCCTCTACCTTGGCTTCAGCAAGAACGTACCCCCTACAGTTCTTCAGTAACTTCCCTATTGGTATTCTTTTGGGATAGTCTTATTCCTGTTTATTCTCATCTTAGAAAACGTACCTATTTTTGTTAATTCAAGTACCAGATATTATTACTATTTGTGATAATTCACAAACCTTACAACCTTAACTGAATTCTCCTTTCCTAGATTTCAGACCATATTCCTAAGTGACGATAAGATATATTTTTATTTTCACACCTTTTAAAATGTATTTTCACACTTCTTTCAAAATGCAGCATACCCAAAATCAAATTCATTATATCATCATGGTTATTCCTTCCCTTGCCCTGCATCTGCCACCTAAATTGTATATTACTGAGTTATCTATTCATGTAGTCATGCAAAAGAGAATACTCATTTCCACTTCTGATTCTTCCTTCTTACTTCCTCTACTTGACTGTGTTACTGATCATAAAGAACTCATATATTAATGTTAACATACTGTGTTTAATGAGTAGGATGACTAAGCAAATGGTGGACATAAAACATCTGTACAAATCGTTCTTTTTGATATAGAAAAATTTTTTCATCAAGTTTTAAGTCAGCTCAAATCCTAGAAACCTTGTTCTCAATTGTTAAGAAAGATTTACTTAGAAACAGACTTCCTTCTTCCTTTTCATTTTTCTACAAATTTGCTATTCTTCTAACTTGGGCAAAATTTAGAAAATTTCTGCAAGGTTAGTAAAGTTATACCCATCAAGTTTTGTTTGGGTGTTCTAAACGAAAAGCCCCAATTCTTCAAGATGGAAAACTGAATTCCAGACTCTAACTTATACTGTTATAAAACATCAACAGGATAAAACAGTTAAGTATTCTTAATCATTTTACCTTCCATCTTAAAAAAATCAAAACAAAATTATAGGATTGCAATTATCACCTTCACTTTCTTGTTTTTCCTTTATTTCCAAAGAAAATCATAAATATATTATCCTATTTTGTTTTAAATTTAATGGACAGAAATTTTGTCTTGCTCTTTATGAGAGAAAGAGATGAGAGAGAAGGAAGAAAATATAGGGTTTTGTGGTTGGTAGGTAGGGCGAGGTGGGCATTGAGAATGTCAGCTACATATATTAAAGTAAATATAGATATGATATGATATATACCCCCCCACACACACATATAAGAACCCAAATATAGTTTCTTCCCGGTGAATTAAAAGCAACACATTTATATTTATCTTCATCTAAAAGAAAGCAATTAAAGTGCATTTGGATTGTCAGCTTATCTAACAGGTATCATGAACTACTATTAGTATTATATTGACAGGATGATAGTCTATATAATCTTATAATGGTGATAAACTGCTACCGAGAAGACTTTTAGTCATTATGGCAATAAGCAGTATAGGGGAAATATCTCCTTCAGCACTGAAAACTAAGCAAGAGTCAGGCAAAAGAAAAAAGCTTTGGAGAACTTTCTACAAAACTGGGATTGAAGAAAAGGATAGTTTGTGATTTATATCCACAAGAGTGGCCACGAAAAGGAAATAAATAGAAGATGTAACAAAAGGTCACCGTTGCAGACTTAAGTTAGAGGAGTAAAAGCTGGAGCTAAGATAGGCTGTGCAGTACCCAGGGCATATTCATATCTTCCTAGTGTCTACAGTAAGAACACTAATTACAATAAAGAAATGCCTGCAAAAGAGGCAAAGTTTCCTGTTGTTTCTGCTTCCAGTTCTGGGCTCTAGATGCTTGCTTTCCCATATTTCCTACTTTGACAGATCAAATAAAAATACAGTAAATCTATTATTTTTCTAGGCCTGATAGATGTGGCAGGAACTCACATCAATCAGTGAAAGAAAACGTCTATTAACTCCTTGCTGTATGTCCAACTGGGCAAGCATAATTCCATTACAAAGAAGAAACAGAGAACACAATTGTCTCTGTGAAAGATAGTACAGTTTAACGGAAACAGAATACCTTGAGGAATTAGAGTAAATGAGGACAAAATCTTCTGATCAAAGAATTCAATACCCAGACAACTTGCTCAAAGATATCAGAAATACAGTATTTAGACATATAAAGGCTTAAAAAAATTGTACCAATGCAATTTTCCTAGAATGGGGGTAAGAAAGGGATAGAAAATCCTTCAAGCAATGCTCTAATAAAAAATTAGTCAAGATAAAGAATTCAATAATGAGGAAATGGTACAAAAACACTGGTGGCAAACTCTAAAACTCTTAAATCTAAAGAAATTCTGTTATCAGTATGACGTATGTCAAAATAAAATCTTGAAGGAATATACTTAAAAAACAATTTAAAAATATTAATCTGACTCAGAAAATAATCCCAATTATAAAAACCAAAACTGTGAAGTATTGTGAGGAAGAGAGAAGCCATTCTTGATTGCATAAGGGTTTCTTGACATTGCTAAGGTATGTGAGGAACAGAAAATAAAAGTTAAATTTATTTATGAACATAAATTACAGTAAGAAAGCAAAAGTGAAAGCCTTGTAATCTATGCTGATCTGATCACAAGATTACTTTCCTTCTTCATGTGTCACTAAACTCTGTCTCCCTTAGGACAATAAGGCAGTTGAGCTAAGGGCATTTTCAAAACCTTACCCCTTCATATATACAATCCCATAAAATTAGAATTACTAGTTCAACAAATTCCATATATGAAACACAAGACAAAGATTTAAATTTTTATTTAAATGAATTCTTATTAACTCAATATAAAATTGGTCAAATAACATAAATAGGCAATTATGTATTATAAAGAACCAATAAATAAGGCAAAATATTCAACCTAATTACAAAAAAAAAAAAAGCCAAATAATGAATTACTATTATATAAGCATTTATTTTTTTCTTAAAGATAATTGTGAGGCCAAGCATGGTGGCTCACACCTGTAATCACAGAACTTTGGCAGGCAAAGGTGGGAGGAAAGTTGAGACCAGCCTGGGCAATATGACAAAACCCTGACTCTACTAAAAATACAAAAAATTAGCTGGGCGTGGTGATGCATGCCTGTCGTCCTAGCTACTCAGGAAGCTGAAGCAGGAGAATCACCTGAGCTTGGAAAGCAGCGACTATAGTGAGCTGTGATTCTGCTATTGCGCTCCAGTCTGGGCGACAGGAGTGAGATGTTGTCTCAAAAAAAAAGAAAAAGAGAATTGTGAATGTTGGTATAAATAGTAAAATCCATGCTTGTACAAACTGAAGATGGGAGTGTAAATTAATACAGTGTATTCCCTTTGACCCCCTACTTCACTTTTATGAATGTATATTAAGGAAATTTATATTGCTTAACAATTCTTGTAGCATTTTTATGGTAATCTAAAATTGAGAAAAATTTAAATGCCTGATTACATTATTTTGTGATTTAAATGCCTGATTACATTATTTTATGTCCATACTCTATGTTATGATACCATTTAAAAATTCACGTCTGATTGTATATCTAGAAAACCCCATCGTCTCAGCCCAAAATCTCCTTAAGCTGATAAGCAACTTCAGCAAAGTCTCAGGATACAAAATCAATGTACAAAAATCACAAGCATTCTTATACACCAATAACAGACAAATAGAGAGCCAAATCATGAGTGAACTCCCATTCACAATTGCTTCAAAGAGAATAAAATACCTAGGAATCCAACTTACAAGGGATGTGAAGGACCTCTTCAAGGAGAACTACAAACCACTGCTCAAGGAAATAAAAGAGGATACAAACAAATGGAAAAACATTCCATGATCATGGGTAGGAAGAATCAATATCATGAAAATGGCCATACTGCCCAAGATAATTTATAGATTCAATGCCATCCCCATCAAGCTACTAATGACTTTCTTCACAGAATTGGAAAAAACTACTTTAAAGTTCATATGGAACCAAAAAAGAGCCCGCATTGCCAAGATAATCCTAAGCAAAAAGAACAAAACTGGAGGCATCATGCTACCTGATTTCAAACTATACCACAAGGTTACAGTAACTAAAACAGCATGGTACTGGTACCAAAACAGAGATATAGACCAATGGAACAGAACAGAGCCCTCAGAAATAATGCCACATATCTACAACTATCTGATCTTTGACAAACCTGACAAAAACAAGAAATGGGGAAAGGATTCCCTATTTAATAAATCATGCTGGGAAAACTGGCTAGCCATATGTAGACAGCTGAAATTGGATCCCTTCCTTACACCTTATACAAAAATTAATTCAAGATGGATTAAAGACTTAAATGTTAGACCTAAAACCATAAAAACCCTAGAAGAAAACCTAGCCAATACCATTCAGGACATAGGCATGGGCAAGGACTTCATGTCTAAAACACCAAAAGCAATGGCAACAAAAGCCAAAATTGACAAATGGGATCTAATTAAACTAAAAAGCTTCTGCACAGCAAAAGAAACTACCATCAGAGTGAACAGGCAACCTACAGAATGGGAGAAAATTTTTGCAATCTACTCATCTGACAAAGGGCTAATATCCAGAATCTACAAAGAACTCAAACAGATTTACAAGAAAAAAACAAACAACCCCATCAACAAGTGGGCGAAGGATATGAACAGACACTCCCAAAAGAAGACATTCATGCAGCCAAAAGACACACGAAAAAATGCTCATCATCACTGGCCATCAGAGAAATGCAAATCAAAACCTCAATGAGATACCATCTCACATCAGTTAGAATGGTGATCATTAAAAAGTCAGGAAACAACAGGTGCTGGAGAGGATGTGGAGAAATAGGAACACTTTTACACTGTTGGTGGGACTGTAAACTAGTTCAACCATTGTGGAAGTCAGTGTGGCGATTCCTCAGGGATCTAGAACTAGAAATACCATTTGACCCTGCCATCCTATTACTTGGTATATACCCAAAGGATTATAAATCATGCTGTTATAAAGACACATGCACACGTATGTTTATTGCGGCACTATTCACAATAGCAAAGACTTGGAACCAACCCAAATGTCCAACAATGATAGACTGGATTAAGAAAATGTAGCACATATACACCATGGAATACTATGCAGCCATAAAAAATGATGAGTTCATGTCCTTTGTAGGGACATGAATGAAGCTGGAAACCATCATTCTCAGCAAATTATCGCAAGGACAAAAAACCAAACACCGCATGTTCTCACTCATAGGTGGGAATTGAACAATGAGAACACATGGACACAGGAAGGGGAACATGACACACCAGGGCCTGTTGTGGGGTGGGGGGAGGGGGGAGGGATAGCATTAGGAGATACACCTAATGTTAAATGATGAGTTAATGGGTGCAGCACACCAACATGGCACATGTATACATATGTAATAAACCTGCACGTTGTGCACATGTACCCTAAAACTTAAAGTATAACAAAAAAATTAAAAATAAATAAAAAATAAATAAATACGAATAAAAATAAAAAATCATGTCTGAAAAATATTTCTACAAGAATTAAAAAATATATATATCTAATCTTATTTCTTGGCAGCAGGATTAATCTTTTTATATTTGCCTCTTTAACTGCTTTTATATTTTTACGATTTTTCTACAGTCAACATATGTTACTTTGGTAACATCACGTTCAAAAACGGATGTTACTTTACAATATATTTTACAGAGAATATAACACCTGTGTCTAGCAAAGAAAGGTATTTTAAAATTTAAAAAAAAAAACAATAAAATAAACCTCTACTACAAAATCAAGTAATATCAAATAAGCATACTGAAAATAATTCTTGCCTTTAGAAAGCAGCTTTCTAAATTTCTGTGTTGCTGTTAGCTGTTGATCAGCATTATTAGAAAAAATCATCTGAACCATATCTGTAGTAACAACTTCTTCCTAAAACACACACACAAAAATATAATTAACATTTACATATTTTACATGAATAATTTTGCATGCACAAATATTTGTTATACATACTATTGCTAAAATTATTGAGGTATAATTTGAAACATATTTTGGTAAAGTATACCTCTGGAATGGGTACAGTGGAACTAATATCTGGATCCTGTATAGGACTTTCAAGCATAGATTCATCATTTCTGGGCAAAGAGACATTTCTGCGTTTGAACAACTGTAATAAAGAGAAATCATTTTACACATTGAGCTTTCCATAAAACATTAAATTGCCATAGAATTCCATGTTTTCATTTGAGTGGACAAAAAAATCCTATCAATTTTATAACTTAAAATTCTGAATATTTGAGTATTTCCCAATCATTATACTAGGAAGATCTAAGGTATTTATGAGAAGTCAAATTTCTGGGCTAGCTTTTGGCTGCACAGAGTACTTCACGTCACTTTCAATCTCAGATCTTTTACCAACGGTAAGCCTGTAAGTGGAATACACATGGTCATTTTATAGCACTTAAAAAAGCACGTATTTCCACACTGGATTATGAGGTATCTAAGAATTTTTGCAAGAAAACTTAAAAAGCACATCTGTTACATAGGAAAGATAACATCTGATACATTAACAGATTCAGTATATCTGATTAACAAGGAATAGAAAACAATTCTTAGAAATGACAGTACTATGCTTATTAATTCAGGAGCAGATAAAAATGAAGCAGAAGAAAAGAAACATGGTGAGTTCACTAAAGGAGATTTATAGGTACAGCTGGCCCTCCATATCTGTGAGTTCCACATTCCCAGATTCAACCAACCTCGGATCAAAAATAATAATAACAATAAAAAATAATAAGCCAAGCACAGCAGCACGTGCCTCTGGTCTCAGCTACTTGAGAAGCTGAGGTGGGAGGGCTGCACAAGCCCAGGAATTGGAGGGCAACCTGGGCAACACAGCAAGACCCCATCTCTTAAAAATCAACAACAACAACAAAAAATGAAAATAAAAAATAATACCTATTTTATTTTACTTTATTTTATTTTATTTTATTTTTTGAGACGGAGTCTCGCTCTGTCTCCAGGCCGGAGTGCAGTGGCACGATCTCGGCTCACTGCAACCTCTACCTCCTGGGTTCAAGCGATCCTCCTGCCTAAACCTCCTGAGTAGCTGGGATTACAGGCGTGCACCACCATACCTGGCTAATTTTCTTATTTTTAGTAGAGATGGGGTTTCACCATGTTGGTCAGGCTGGTCTCGAACTCCTGACCTCAAGTGACCCGCCCACCTAGGCCTCCCAAAGTGCTGGGATTATAGGCATAAGCCACTGAGCCCGACAATAATACATATTTTAAAACAACACAGTATAACAACTCAACTACATAGCATTTACACTGTATTAGATATTATAAGCAATCTGGAGATGACTTAAAATATACAAGAGGATGTGTGCAGGTAATATGCAAATACCATGCCATTTTACATAAAGGACCTGAGCATCAGTGAATTTTGATATCTGCAGAGGATCCTGGAACCAAGGGATAACTCTATATTTCCTAAATCAAAATTTGAGGAAAACAAAATCTGGTTATATTCTTTTTGATAGCTAAATAAATATCGTTCTTCTTTTTTTTTTTTTTGAGATAGAGTCTCACTCTGTCGCCCAGGCTGGAGTGCAGTGGCATCATCTCGGCTCACTGCAAACTCCGCCTCTCAGATTCATGCCATTCTCCTGCCTCAGCCTCCTGAGTAGCTGGGACTACAGGCACCAGCCACCACGCACGGCTAATTTTTTTGTATTTTTAGTAGAGACGGGGTTTCACCTTGTTAGCCAGGATGGTCTCGATCTCCTGACCTCATGATCCATCCGCCTCAGCCTCCCAAAGTGCTGGGATTAAAGGGGTGAGCCAGCACTCCCGGCCTGTTCTTCTTTAATATGTAAACAATCTTCCTTCTAATCATTCATTCAACATGATTTTTTTAGTACCTACTATAACGTATGAAGGACGGTGTTAGATGCTGTAGATAGGGAGATGAGAAATCATTATCATATTTCTGAAATAGGCCTTGCCTATTACATGCCTGTAATCCTAGCACTTTGAGAGGCAGAGGCAGGAATATTGCTTGAGGCGAGGAGTTCAATACCAACCTGGGCAACATAGCAGGACCCCATCTCTACTTACAGAATAGAATAGAATAGGCCTTTTCTACTTTCTTCACTGCTAGTACTTTTCACCCATCGGTTTTAATTCATATGTGTGAGAACCATATTATTTTACTTATTTATAAATACTTCTACATTTAAGTACATCTTGGAATAAAAAATGTTGAGATGTACTCTCTTAAATGATTTTATATTCTTTATGTCTCATATGAAAAGTATAAACAGAGATCCGGCTAATAAGACAATGGGGGAACAGTATGAATAGCATGGGAAGATGACAATAATATACTTATGGGCAAGAATTATGAAAACTACTAAGCAGCAAATAATATATAATTAATGTTTCTTTAAGGGGCAAATTTTACAATGACAAATGGAAGTGATCTAAGTAGATGCAAGAGGAAAAATTTCTTAGCAGTAGGGTAAAAATATAATTAACACAACAGGTTTATCAATAAAACAGAAAATCCATTTCTCCCAGTGACTAAAAGTAGCACAGAGTTCTGTTTCAAAATTTGCAATTATGATGCCTGGAGTCTAATAAATAATAGATTTAGCTATATTCAATTTCTTAAAACATTTCCATTTAAAATTATCCAATACTTAGCAAATAATTAAAATTTAAAAAACAAAATTAAATAGCTAAAAACACCTACCTGTTCTTCTCTTTTTTGTTTTCTAAGCTGTATTCCTTCTTCTTCTCTTCGTCTACGCATCTCTTGAGGATTTAGGGCTTTATTCTTATAACTTTTCATTCTATAGTTATCTTTCCCTGGACTAGCCATGGCATCTTAAAGGAAGGAGAAAAGAAAACAGACACTGATAACTCACTCTCTCAAAACAACATGAGACACTTAATCTAGCAACTAAATTCAGGCTCACTGATTAACAGGTCAACAAAACCCATCCTGAAAATTATGTGCAAATAATACATTCCCTTAATTCCACATCAAGATTAGAGCAAAATGACCACATATTTTAGAAATATATCTTAAACAAATAATTTTGGTCTAAACAAAGACAAAGTTTACCCTATCTTATTGATTCTAAGATGCAACAACCTTTCCTGTCTCCCTAGCCCCCACAGTGTTTTAACCTTTCTGAAACATAA
This sequence comes from Pongo abelii, assembly GCF_028885655.2. Lineage (NCBI taxonomy): Eukaryota > Metazoa > Chordata > Mammalia > Primates > Hominidae > Pongo > Pongo abelii. The sequence goes on along the minus strand of NC_071990.2, from coordinate 117,919,859 downwards.
TTACTGTCAGGAAATAATCATGAATTATTTAGGTTAAAAAAAAAAGTCTTCTAAATTACAGTTTCTGGCTAGATCAAGAAATAACCAGCTTTGAAGTATCTTATTTTTAATGAAATATGATATTAGGCTCCAGTAAGCACATCTCAAATATTTATTGGGGTCTGGCTTCTTTCACTTACTGAAGGCATTGCCTTAAGAGCTATGGCCAAAGGGTCAGCACTTGAATTATGACTACAATATCAGTTTTTAGTACTCCAGTATAATTAGTTCTTTTGAAATACTAAAATACACATATACTTTATTTTTAAGTAGTTTTATTGCAAATGTATTTTAAAACATTAACATTTATATACATATTTTATAAATACATAAAATATATGCAAATATATTTCATATTTGAAATATATGTGCTAGTTTTACTTTTAGAAAGTGAATTATAAACTTTTTAACAATGTAACAGTATTGATATTTTGATATTATCTTATAGGAATATTAAAATACTGATATTATAACCTATTCTGGACTTACACATCACACACACACAAAATCTGCCTAAAGCAGGGTGCCAACTTCAGTTTAACATTAGATAATTAGTGAGTACCCAGTATGTTATTCTGTTAAATTCAGAGGACATATCCATGTCCAACCAGAGACAATGTTAAGACCAATTAGCTTATGAAATAAACACAAGAGAAGGAGAGGCTGGCATCTGCCATCCCTGATATTGAAGAGACAGACTAATGAATTGGCAAATTTTATTGTAAGCAGTACACTAAAATACATGCTTTAAGTCTTGAGAGAGCAGTGAAGATATGGCAACTAATTGTGCCTTAGGGACTTCTGAAAGCTTTATGGGTATCCTATCTTAAAGGAAAAGCAGGAAAGAGAAATGGGGAGAATCAATCATTTTGAGCAGAAGGAATATATGCAAAGGCAAAGTTTTTGAAGAAGCCTTGCATAACCAAGAACAGTAAGAGACTAAGTGTGTCCAAAATGAGGATGCACGGCAGAACATAAAGCTATAAAGGTAGGTTAGAGGACATATGGTTCCTATAATGCAGCTGTGAAATTTGGACTTGATCCTAAGGAATAGAATCAAACAAATTAAGGAAAAGGTTGTTTTTACATAGTTCAGAGAGACAGACAGGAAAGATGCTGAAGGCGTGAACTAAACAAGTTACTACAATGAAAACATAGAAGACAAGTTGGATTCTAGAAATATTTCTGAAATTGATTCAGTAAAAATTAGAGGCCAAATGAATGTAACAGATATCTGGTGAGGAAGAAAAGGGAGTTGAGGATGACTCCATGTTTTTAACTGAGCCATCTGAGTAGTATGGCAAGATAACATAAGACAGAGAATACAGATGGAGGATCAGAGTAGTGGTTGTTGTGTTTACATATCGGCTTGTTTCTGAGACAAGAATAATGAATTCCGTTATTTTAAGTTTATTTTTAAATTTATATTTAGTAAAAATCACTCTTTTCGTATACATTTCTATGAATTTAACAAATATACAGGCATGTAACTATCACAATCAAGACACAGAACAGTTGTCACCCCCAAAAACTCCCTCAAGCTGCTCCTATTAGCCCTCCCTGACCCTTAACATCTGGTAAAAAGTTAATTCTTCATCCCTACAGTTCTGCCTTTTCCTGAATTTCAGAAAAGTGGATTCATACAGCATATAGTCTTTTAAATCTGGCTTCTCAGAAGAAGTATAAAATACCTCAGAATATAGCCAGCCAGGGAGGTGAAAGACCTCTAGAGTGAGAATTACAAAACGCTGCTAAAAGAAATCAGAGATGACATAAATGAATGGAAAAACATTCCATGCTCGTGGATAGGAAGAATCAATATCGTGAAAATGGCCATACTGGCCAAAGCAATTTACAGATTCAACACTATTCCTATTAAATTGCCAATGACATTCTTCACAGAACTAGAAAAAACTATTTTAAAATTCATATGGAACCAAAAAAGAGGCTGAATAGCCAAGGCAAACCTAAGCAAAAAGAACAAAGTTGAAGGCATCATATTACCTGACTTCAATCTGTACTACAGGGCTACAGTAACCAAAACAGCAGGGTACTGGTACAAAAACAGACACATAGACCAATGAAACAAAATAGCCCATAAATAAGGCCACACACCTACAACCATCTGATCTTTGACAAAACTGACAAAAAGAAGCAATTGGGAAAGGACTCCCTAGTCAATAAATGGTGCTGGGATAACTGGCTAGCTACATGCAGAAGACTGAAACTGGACCCCTTCCATATACAAAACAACTCGAGATGGATTAAAGACTTAAATGTAAAACCCAAAACTATAAACACCCTGGAAGACAACCTAGGCAATACCATTCTGGCCACAGGAATAGTCAGAGATTTCATCATGAAGGGGCTATTGCAACAAAAGCAAAAATTGACAAATAGCATCTAATTAAACTTAAGAGCTCCTGCACAGCAAAAGAATCTAACAACAGAGTAAAAGATAACCTACAGAATGGGAGAAAATTGTTGCAAACTATGCATCTGATAAATGTCTAATATCCAGCATCTATAAGAAACTTAAACAAATTTACAAGAAAAATACAAACAACCCCATTAAAAAGTGAGCAAAGGACATGAACAGACACTTTTCAAAGGACATACTTGCAGCCAAGAAGCATATGAAAAAAAGGTTAACATCACTGATCATTAGAGAAATGCAAATCAAAACCAGAATAAAATACCATCTCACACCAGTCACAATGGCTATTATTAAAAGGTCAAAATGAGCCAGGTATGGTGGCTCACGCCTGTAATCCCAGCACTTCGGGAGGTAGAGGCAGGAGGATCGCTTGAGCTCAGGAGTTCAAGACCAGCCTGGGCCACACAGTGAGACCCTGTCTCAACAAAATATCAAAACGTTACCCAGGCATGGTGGCACGTGACTACAGTCTCAGCTACTCAGAAGGCTGAGGTGGAAGAATCACTTGAGCCCAAAGGTCAACGCTACAGTGGCCATGATCACACCACTGCACTCCATCCTGGGCAACAGTGAGACCATGTCTCAAAAAAGAAAAGAAAAAAAGTCAAAAAACAAATGTAAATTAGTTCAATCACTGTGGAAAGCAGTGTGGCAATTCCTCAAAGAGCTAAAAATAGAACTACCATTTGGCCCAGCAATTCCATTATTGGGTGTATATCCAGAGGGATATAAATCATTCTACCATAAAGACACGTGCACACGAATGTTCAGTGCAGCACTTTTTACAATAGGAAAGACATGGAATCAACCTAAACGTCCATCAATAACAGACTGGATAAAGAAAATGTGGTACATAAACACCATGAAATACTATGCAGCCACAAAAAAGAATGTGATCATGTCTTCTGTGGGAACATGAATGGAGCTGGAGGACATTATCCTTAGCAAACTAATGCAGGAACAGAAAAACAAATACCACATGTTCTTACTTATAAGTGGGAGCTACATGATGAGGACACATGGACACAAAGAAGGGAACAACAGACACTGGGGGCCTACCGGAGGGTGGAGGGTGGGGCAGAGGGAGAGAAGCAGAAAAAATAACTATTGGGTACTAGGCTTAGTACCTGGGTGACAAAATAATCTGTCCAACACCCATGACACGAGTTTACCTATATAACAAACTTGCACATGTGCCCCTGAGCCTAAAGGTAAAATAACAACAACAAAACCAACAAAATAAATCTGGCTTCTTTCATTTAGCATGGTATTTGAGTGGTGCACGTTGTTGGCATCTATCAACTCTCCTTTCTTATTGCTGTTATTCCACTGTAGGGACATATCACGGTTTATCAATTTTCCAGTTAAAGAACATCTGGGTGGTTTCCAGTTTTTGGAGGTTATGAATAAACATGCTACAGACATTCATGTAAAGATGTTCGTGTAAACATAAGCTTTCATTTCACTCAGTAAATATCTAGGAGTAGAACTGATGGATAATACGGCACGTTTATGTTTCACTTTATAAGAAACTGTCAAACTTCTTTCCAAAGTGAGTATTCCATCTTGCATTCCTATCAGCAATGTATGAGAGTTCCAGTTGCTTTGCATCCTGTCTCCACTTGATAATGTAAGGGGTTTTGTTGTTGCCGTTGTTAGTCATAGCCATTCTAATAAGTGTATAGTGACTCTGGTTTTAAACATGTTAAATGTATAGTACTTGGTGCACATGTAGGAGGCTTTGATCTATAGATGGTTGAAAATACGGATCAGAACTCAGGACAGGGATCTGGAGTGATCATTTCGTATCATGTAGAGCTACAGAAGGATGACCAAAGGAGAAATCTTGGGCACCATCATATTTTAGCGGAAAAAGGCAAGAGCAAAAGAAAACAAAAAGAAGTAGGTCAGAGAAGCAGAAGAATAAGAAAGAAAATAAGAGTTCCGCGAAAGAAAATAAGAGTTCCGCAAAAGAAAGGAGTTCAAAAGATAAAGGAATATTTAAGTTGTAGTACCACTGAAAACAGGCCACTCGGTTTATTCATTCATTGATTCATCCAGAAAATAAAAGTGCCTATAATAATCCAAGTACCATATCAGGCATCAGATTTGGTAATTATGTCACTGGTAAAGATAGTGAGACAAATCTTACTACTGGTGGAGCTCAAGGTAGAAGAGAAGGGGCTGAGGACTTGAGAATGATTGAAAAGAAATGCATGATTAATTTACCAAAATTCCTCCTTTAAAATATTTAATAGATTCAGCAATACTATGTGCACCTACAAATAGATACCATTAGAAACTGCTCAATATGGCCGGGCGGGGTAGCTCACACCTGTAATCCTAGCACTTTAGGAGCCCAAGGAGAGTCGATCACTTGAGGTCAGGAGTTCAAGACCAGCCTGGCCAATATAGTGAAACCCTGTCTCTACTGAAAACACAAAACTCAGCTGGGCATGCTGGTAGGAGCCTGTAATTCCAGCTACTCTGGAGGCTGAGGCAGGAGAATCGCTTGAACTCGGGAGGCAGAGGTTGCAGTGAGCCAAGATCGCTCCAGCCTGGACTCCAGCCTGGGAGACAGAGCAAGACTCTGTCAAAAAACAAAAACAAAAACAAAAAAAGGCCGGGCACGGTGGCTCATGCCTGTAATCCCAGCACTTTGGGAGGCCGAGGCGGGTGGATCACGAGGTCAGGAGATCGAGACCATTTTGGATAACACGGTGAAACCCCATCTCTATTAAAAATACAAAAAAATTAGCCAGGCGTGGTGGCGGGCGCCTGTAGTCCCCGCTACTCAGGAGGCTGAGGCAGGAGACCCCGGGAGGGAGACTCCTGGCATGAACCCCGGGAGGCGGAACTTGCAGTGAGCCGAGATCATGCCACTGCACTCCAGCCTGGGCCACAGAGTGAGACTCCATCTCAAAAAAATAAAAAATAAAAGAGGGACACTGCTCAACATAACTTCACTCATAACAATGTTTGATATTATTCTCTATTTGATATCTATAAAAAGCTAGACTCTTGAAAGGAAAAAAATAGAGATCAGAGTTCATTACAGAGCAAACTGACCACAGTATTAGTTGTTGAATTATACTCAATACATATAAAATATTTAAGTAAAATAAAATGCTCATGGAAATAAAACTCTTAAAATATTTATCACCTATATATGTAGCATATTCTAGGCCACTGGCTCTAAACGTTTTCAATCACACATCCTACATACGTAAAATATATTTGTGCATTCATCCTCAATATATTTATTTCTATACATGCATTACTACTCTAGCATAAAATTCACAAAAAACAGAAATTTTTAAGAATGAAAGTTTTAAAAGGTAAACAAATAGAAGTTCTAATATTTTCTTACCACATCTGACTGGATCACCTTGTGCCCCACCACACACACACACACACAAAGGCGCTACTTATGAGACCATTAATCCAAGCAACCACATTGTAACCGTTCAGCATAGATTTTAGCCAAATAAAATATAGTCCCAACAACTCATATATCACTTGTTCCTTTTTCTTCAATAGTACTGAATTCCGGCTTCAGATTTAACACCGGCATCCATCCTCACTGCAGTTGCTTTAAAGGGGACAATAAACCAAGGGAAATTATCTCTAAAGGGGCCCCATCCAATGGGATTGTTTCGTTCACTGAAAAATAAATTTAATGGCTGCACTTCAAAGGCTTAGGTCTCATAAAAATTAAATATAAGAAATGTTATTCCGGCACTTTAAAGTTACAGAATAGAGGATTTTTTTTTTCATTCATAAGCTTTCAACGGCTCTTAGAAAAACCAGGTTTAAGTTGGGCAAATAACTGGAATCTGAACTTACGATTTTCTTTAATATCAATCGACATTATTTCTTATGCCAGTAAAGCCTTCATTTCCATGGGGCTGGGCGCCTCATTAGTGAAAGTAAAAGACTGCACAAAGCGGGGGAGGTGCCAACTAGAGAGCCCTCACAACCAAACAAGCAGTACTTAGGTCGGAGGGACAGAGTTGCTCCTGACCTACCAAGAAAGCCACTTTCCTACAGAATATGAGTCATTATTGGGTGTTGTAATTGAGAGATAAATCATTAGCGTTTTTGTCTTTTTTAAAAAAAACGTGTCTAAAAAGCTCAAAAGTAAATGCCAGTGTCATATTCTTTTGTTTGTTTTTTGAGACAGAGTCTCGCTCTGTCGCCCAGGCTGGAGTGCAATGGCACGCTCTCGGCTCACTGCAAGCTCCGCCGCCCGGGTTCACACCATTCTCCTCTTTCAGCCTCCCCAGTAGCTGGGACCAGAGGCGCCCACCACCACGCCAGGCTAATTTTTTTTGTATTTTTGGGGTTTTTTTGTATTTATTATTTTGTATTTTATTTTGTATTTTTTTTGTATTTTTTGTATTTTTGGTAGAGACGAGGTTTCACCGTGTTAGCCAGGATGGTCTCGATCTCCTGACCTCGTGACCCGCCCGCCTCGGCCTCCCAAAGTGCTGGGATTACAGGCGTGAGCCACTGCGCCCGCCGCCAATGTCATATTCTTTAGACGTATCACTGTCATTTCACAGCTTTCAAATACTTCCATCTCCTATGCATTATCGATGAAAACCTAAGTTTTCATCTTAGAAAGGAGCTGCCCGACTATTAGAAGCGTGGAACCCAGGCTTGCCTTGTCGTCGGGAATCAGCACTAGAGACACCTGCACGCAGGTGGAGGAGGCCGGATGGAGAGGGCGAGGCTAGGAGGCCCTCGGGATGGAACCTGTCTCTTCTTTGGACACTGTGGAATTTCCATAAGCTTCTGGACACAGCTGCTGGGTACCAGGTATGAGTGGCAACGTTTGGCAATTCCATTAACTGAAAAGAACTACCGGGAAACGGTGAGGCGAGGCGGCGAAGATGAGACCAGCTGCCCACCACTCCTTCCGAGGACCTGCTGAAAGAATCTGAACTCACCACGCCTTCGCGTCCGCAAGGGAAAGGTCCGGCTGCCACGCCCCCGCGACCGCTGTCGCCCTGGGGAAAACAGGAGAAACACCCGGCACCGCCAGGTTCCAGAGACCTTCGCAAAGTACGGGGTAAATAAAAACCGTGGCCCCAGGAACTAGTAGTTCCCAAAGGGACCAAACCCGAGGCTCCCCCAACCTAGCCCGTGTTCACTCCAACTTACCCATTAATGTGGCACGCTCCGATGCCCTGATTTCCCAGTCCCCAGCGGCGACGTGTGTGGCGGGTAACAGAAGGGCCGCCACTCCGCCCCTGGCGTGAAGCGTAGCGACCCAGTTCGCAATCCAAGATGGCGGCCACCTGCGCCCCTTCTCCGAGACCCCGAGGCTCGGCTCCCAGAAGCCCTTGCACTCGACGCGGCGGCGGCGGCGGCGGCGGAGGAGGAGGAGTGGTGGCCGCACATCGAAGGAGTGGTGGCCGCACATCCTAGCAGTGGGGCGTAGAGAAAGTGCGCGCCTCCGTCCCACCCACCGAAGGAGGAGCCTGTGCCTGCGACAACCCCTGAATTTTAGTTGCGCTTGCGGTGGCCATGCTGTAGGTACTCTGCGGCCCGTAGACCTCCGTGTGTGCAAAGGGACGACCCCTCATTCATTCATTCTTCACGCGTGCGTGCATGCATACATTCTTAAGGATATAAACTGTGTCACGTACCATTTTAGATACATTATTAGGGCTACAACAGTGCAAAAAAGTTGGTAAAAATCGCAGCCTTGTTGAGTGTACAGAGAAGCTCACGTTTTCTTCAGCTTCATTAACTTTCTTTTATATGCTCTGCTCGTTTTATTTCAAGCTTTTTAATTTGTCATTTATAATTTTATATTCTATAACATCTGTGGTTTTTTGTTTTTGTTTTTCTGTTTTTTGGGGGTTTTTTTTGAGACGGGAGTCTCGCGCTGTCACCAGGCTGGAGTGCAGTGATGCAATCTCGGCTCACTGCAACCTCCGCCTCCCAGGTTCAAGCGATTCTCCTGCCTCAGCCTCCCAAGTAACTGAGAGGAAAGGCATGCGCCACCACGCCCAGCTAATTTTTGTATTTTTAGTAGAGACCAGGTTTCACCGTGTTGGCCAGGATGGTCTTGATCTCTTGACCTCCTGATCCGCCCGCCTCGGCCTCCCAAAGTGTTGGGATTACAGGCATGAGCCACCACACCCAGCTACATGTGTGTATTTTTGACAACAATGTAGTCACCAATAAACGAGTAATTTCAGTTAAAGTACTGTAGATTACAATACACAGCCCTGTAATCTACCCTGGAGTTCAACAAACGGTATTGAAAACAGACTGTGTTCCAGATGCAATGCTAGGAAGAGAATAAATAAGATAAACAATACATGAATCCTGCCCAGAAGACGTTTGCAATTTTTTAAGAGGAAAAACATGAAGACAAATTGTTTTAAGATGTTTGCTATTTTCAATAGTTGAAAAATAAACAGGAGAGAAGGGATTATTTAACTGTGGGTATGTAGGGCTGAGAAAGGCATGCTTGACAAAGGAAACCTGGGCAGTGTTACCGGAAAGTGTTGCCAATCATGAGTCCATATAGTGAAGTGAAAGCAAGTTTATTAGAAAAGTAAAGAAACAAAAGAATGGCTACTCCATAGGCAGAGCAGTGGCTTGGGCTGCTGGACTGAGTATACAGTTTTTTTTTTTTTGCTTTTTTTTTTTTTTTGACACGGAGTCTTGCTCTGTCGCCCAGGCTGGAGTGCAGTGGCGTGATCTCGGCTCACTGCAAGCTCCGCCTCCCGGGTTCACGCCATTCTCCTGCCTCAGCCTCCTGAGTAGCTGGAAATTTTTTGTATTTTTAGTAGAGACAGGGCTTCACCGTGTTAGCCAGGATGGTCTCGATCTACTGACCTCGTGATCCTCCTGGCTCGGCCTTCCAAAGTGCTGGGATTACAGGCGTGAGCCACCGCGCCCAGCCAGTTATTTCTTAATTATATGTTAAACAAGGGGTGGATTATTCATGAGTTTTCAAGGAAGGGGGCAGGCAATTTTTGGAACTTAAGGTTCTACCCTCTTTTAGACTGTATGACTTCTGGATGTTGCCATGGCATTTGTAAACTATCATGGTGCTGGTGGGAGTGTCTTTTAGCATGCTAATACATTATAATTCACGTATAATGAGAAGTGAGGATGACCAGAGGTCACTTTTGTCTTCATCTTGGTTTTGGTGGGTTTTGCCTGTCTTCTTTACCACATCCTGTTTATCAGCAGGGTCTTTGTGACCTGTATCTTGCATGGACCCCAATCTTCTGTGACTAAGAATGCCTAACCTCCTGGGAATGCAGCTCAGTAGGTCTCAGCCTCATTTTACCCAGCACCTGTTCAAGTTGGAGTCACTCTGCTTCAAACGCCTCTGACAACAGGACTATTGGAGTACTGATAGGAGTTTATTTGCCTTAATCACCTGGCCACCCTATCCCTTTCTTACTTCCTCCCTACTCCTCCGTCCTGGGAGACTGAATTCAAATAGACAATGGCCAGAGAATACATACAAATAGAACACTCACCTACAACCTTCAACAACCAGTCCAGGAAGGCAACCTACTATGTCCAGTAACCGGTCCAAGAAATCAGATTACTATATGTAGCAACAAGTCCAGGAAGCCAAGCAATAACCCTGGTAGCAATCTACCCCAAATGGCCAGGATGTGATTAATAACTGACAGCTTCTCTAATTTTTGTCTGGGCTTCCAACTCAAGGCCAGCTAGAGAGAACCAAATATCTACCCACCCCTAAATAATTACATAGGATGCCCTGCTTTTAATTAGCCCAACTGCAGCTTCTCCATGCAAACAGCCTTGAATTGGCATACCTGAAGCTTTCCCTTTTTTCTACTATAAAGCTTTCCCACTACTCTGCCTGCCATTGAGTCTCTGACAAATGCAAGTGATGGTGGCTGACTCCCTTGCTATTGTAAGCTCCAAATAAATTTGACTTTGCTTATTCTCATTTAGATGGTCTGCACTTGTTTCTATACTCCTGAAGATTCCTGCTATCTGGACATGCCTTCCCTCTGGATAGATATGGCAGAAGAGATGGTAATGATGTCTTTTAGACCACTGCTCAGCAAGGTCTAGGTCCCAGCTTTTCATATCCAGGAAAGAACTGGAGGAATAGGATTGGTATCAAGATGCTGACTTCATTAGTTGTATGCAATGCCAACCACAGCAACTTCCTACTAAGAACTGACCTTCTATGGCATCTTTCCCAATCTGCCTATCAAAATAAAATCCACTTCTCAGTGGTCCTTTTATCCCAAAAGCTGCTGCCTCAACAGTAGAGAGCTTATTGCCCTATTAGCTTACCTCCTCCACAAGCCATGATGGAAAAGAAAGGGTTCTAACCCATTGGCTCAACAATTTCTTTTTACTTAAGCAGATGCAATGGTCTGAATATGTTTGTCCCTCTCAAATTCATGTGTTGAAACCTAACCCTCAAAGTGATGGTACTAAGAAGTGGGGCCTTTGAGAGGTGATTACATCATGGGGATGGAGTTCTAATGATGGGATTAGTGCTCTTGTAAAACAAGGTCAAAGGAAATGCCTTGCCCATCCACAATGTGAGGGTAGAGGTACTGTCTATGAGGAAACCAGCTATCATCAGACACTAAATCTGTCTGAGCCTTGATCTTGGACTTGTGGCCTCCAAAACTGTGAGGAATACAGATGACCCTCAACTTACAATGGGGTTATTTCCCAATAAACCCATCAGTAAGTTGAAAATATTGTAAGTCAAAAATGCATTTAATACACCTAACCTATTGAGCATTATAGCTTATCCTAGACTACTATAAACATAGTCATAACACTTAGCCTACTATTGGGTAAAGTCATGTAACACAAAGCCTATGTCACAATAAAGTTATAAAGAATTTTTGAATCAAAATTCAAAATTTGAAGTATGGTTTATTATTAATGTGTATCACTTTTGCACCATTGTAAAGTTGGAATGTCATAGGTCAAACCATCATAAGTCGGGGACTGTCTGTAAATGTTTACTGTTTATAAGTCAACCCATTTTTGGTATTTTTGTTATGGCAGCCCAAATGGAATAAGGAAGCAGGTAAGTTATCAAAGTAAGAACATACTTCTTCTGAGATCCTGTTGATCACTGCAAAATTAAAATTTGATATACTTAACTTTACAATGACAACATGAGATTGGGGACACTGAGGCACAGATGAATGTGTAAGTAAACTTTCCGCTGTCACAGGGCTAGTAAGAAGTAGCTGTGATTCATACCTAAGTAGTTTATCTTAATGAGAACTAGATTAAGACTCAAAGTTTTTAGTAGCAGGATCATATAATTTGTGTGAACCAGGACATTTTCGATAGTGGAATGGGATACTATTAATAACTTTTTTGGGATGACTGTCCCTGGGCAAACTAGGACACATGACCATCCTAATTGTTGAAGTTGTAAATTATTGTTAAATTTCCCTCACTTCTGTAGCACAAGTCATTCCACACAACAGCATGTATCTTTGTTGCTATCGATCGGTCTGATCCAGGGTCTGGGGACAGAGTGACTTTATTTGAAATGCTAATCTGCCATGTAACTTCTGACTAACCCCAAGTCCAGGAATGCTCCCAAAATGTCTAGTTGATGTATCACTCTTTAAGTAGGAACACCTGTTCACCATTAAGTCTCCTCCAAAACAACCCTTGATGCTGTTACAGAAATCACAGGCTGTGACACCTGTAGCCACCTAAACATTCCTTGCAGATTACGTATATTTTCCCTAAGATATAAGCCCTGGGTTTAGAGGGTTAGCCCTGGGTTTAGTGGTATGGAGATCTACCTGTCTTGCGGCCACCCAAGACCACGCTTCTGTCTGTAAGTTCCCCTAATAAATCACCCAAGACCAATTAACTTGATTTTTCTGCCTTTTTGGGTTCTTGGCTCCTTCAGCATTTGGGGGTTGCTTTGCATATATAGCCCTTTCACGGAACACAGGGAAACACTGAGATTCAAGATTTGCCACCTGATATTTATTGCAGAGTGCTCTTTGGGAATAATAACAGTCAGGAGTGAGGAGGCAGGATTCTACAGAGAGAGAAATTATGTTGCATTATTAGCAACAGAGACTTCAGACAATCTTACAGGAAGTGCAAAAGCTGGGATGGCCCTTCAGAATTGTCATTGTTGAGGCTAGAGGCTCATGTTTCTATCACTGAATCAAGAAGTCTTTGGATATCACTGAATCAAATCCAGAGAGGAGGGTTAATCTTGGGTGAGGCAGCAGCTCCCTTTGACCAGAGTGCAGTTTCTGAAGTGGAACTTGGCCTAGAGCCCTCATCAGTGGGGGAAGAAAATCCTTTAGTCCTGAACAAGAACTTGGGCAGTGTACCAAAGGTCCTACCATACATACTTTTTCAGTTTTCCAAAGACAAAGAAATGAATGGCCTTCTTTCAGCTTCATGCCTCCTCTTTCTCATCCTCCTTATTTAGTCTTCCTCCTCTAAGCAACCTATAAATGTTGGTGCCAGGCCTCTTACTTTGCTGCATTGCCTCTCTAGGTGATACAACATACTCCTGTATTTTTAAAAGCCATCTACCTATAAACCACTTTCTCCCAAATTCAAATTTCCATCCCTGACCTCTTCCTGGAGGTCTAAACTCATATATCAAATCTCCATTTGGATGTCTGATGGGCATCTCAAATTTAATAAGCCAAAACAGATTTTTTGATTCTATCCCATTCTGCTTTATTTCTTTCTCAGGCCTCTTTATCTCTGTAATGATACAACTATGCAGCCAGAAACTCCAGCTAAAAAATTTATGAATCATTCTTTACCTTTCCCTTACCAGTGCCTCCTGTCTTTCGCTTCTAGCTCCAAAGTAGTCCACATCTACACCTAGTCCATCTCTACTGACACTTCTCCTAGCATTCCATCATTTATTTCATAAACTGCAGTAGTATCCTAATTAAGCAATCTGTATCTACCTTGACTCCTTTACAATCTATTCCCTGTTCAGAAGGTGTAGTAATTTACAATTAAATTTTTATTTATTGTAATCAAATAATACAAATATATCATTTAAAGGGTCCAATAATAATTTTGTCATGAAAATGAACACTTCCCACCTGACCATCCCCAGATGCCACTCCCCAGAAGCTACTATTTTCAACTTGTTTAGGTATTCTTATTGGTATCTCTTTTCTAATTAAATATTTTAAAATCATATACTGCTAGTTCTTGATTTGTAAAGTCATAGACATTTTCTATTGTTATAGATGTAAAATGAGAATTTATTACTCATAACTGCACTAACCTCCCAACATACACATTTACACATACTTCCTGATCGCACATCCTCCAATATAGTTCTATCAAAATTATTTTGGTTAAATCAATATTTAATTTTTATGTAAAAATTACATTCCTTGTATAGTTTTTTATTGTTCTAAAATTAATTGCCTGTTTTCTGTCATTATCATTTGCTTAATTTTCTAACTACTCATCACTAACTCATCTTCAAACACACTGCTGGAGATGTGTATTAGTTTCCTGTTGCTGCTCTAACCAATTACCATAAACTTGCTGACTTAAAATAACACAAATGTATTATCTTACACTTTTAGAGGTCAGAAGTCCAAAATGGGTCTCACTGGGCTAAAATCAAGGTGTCAGCAAAGTTGTGTTTCTTCTGGAGGCTGTAGGGGAGAATCCATTTCCTTGCCTTTTCCAGTTCCTTGAAGCTACCCACATACCTTGGCTTCTGGATCCCTTTCAGCAATTACATCTCTCTGACCTCTGTTTCTGTCATTGCATCTCCTTTTCTAAGACTGACCTTCCTATGTATCTCCCTCTCATGAGGACCCTTGTGATTACATTGTGCCTACCTAGATAAACCCCTCTTGTCAAGATCCTTAATCACATCTACAAAGTCCCTTTGCCATAAAAAGTAAGATATTCACAGGTTCTGTTAATAAGGAAATAGAATCTTTTTTAAAAATTTAATATTAGAGACAGGGGGGGTCTCACTATGTTGGCCAGGTTAGTCAACAACTCCTAGCCTTAAACAATCCTCCCACCTTGGCCTTTCGAAGTGCTGGGATTACACGTGTGAGCCACCATGCCTGGCCAGGACATAAACATCTTTGAGGGACACTATTCTGCTTAACAGAATATATTTCTCTCAGTATGGTCATAAACATGAAGTGATCTGTCAGTTGCCTCTTTCCTCCCTCCCTCCCTTTCTTTTTCTTCCTTTCTGCCTTCATTCCTGTCTGTTCTCTCTCATATTGGTAGAGTTTTTTATGGAATTCCATACCTTCTACTTTCTTTTTTTTTTCTTTTCTTTTTTTCTTTTTTTTTTTTTTTGAGATGGGGTCTCAATCTCTCACCCAGGCTAAAGTGCAGTGGTGTGATCTCAGATCACTGCAACCTCTGCCTTCTGGGATCAAATGATCCTCCAACCTCAGCCTCCTCAGTAACTAGGACGACAGGCACATGTCACCATGTCCGGATAATTTTTTGTATTTTTGGTAGTGACAGGGTTTCACCATATTGCCCAGGCTGGTCTCAAACTCCTGAGCTCAAGCAATCCGCCTGCCTCGGCCTCCCAAAGTGCTAGGATTACAGGTGTGAGCCACCATGCCCGGCCCCATACCTTCCACTTTCTTTGCTGCTTCCGTCATTTTGGCGGGAGCTTCCTGGGAAATAATAAGAAATAATGTTTCAGGAGAAATTGTTATTGAGTCATGAATTATCATGTCATTTCATTAATAACTAATTTTCCATTGTTTTTGTTGTTATTCCTCTCTGTATCTCTTATTAGTTGGATGTGGAATCCAATTTCTCATTTGATTATTTTTCTTTCCTGTTTTTCTATCCCTTGTTCTTTTTGTTCTGTTTTCTGAGAAATTTCTTGGGCTTTATCTTTCAGGCCTCTATTAATATATGTATTTTAAAGTATGCAATATTTGTAATCCCAATAGGTATTTCCTATTTTGGATTTAGAGATTCAATACATTTTCTTGTCTATCTGAGGATATTAATTGTGGTTTCCATTGAAATTTTTTTCTCTTTGTTTCTTCAGAGCTTACTTTTTAAATTATGATTATTGTTTAGCTTTCCATCTTACTTGCCATAGGCTGTACTCAAATGCCTGGAACTCTTGAGTATCTATTCATATTTAAGAATAAGACATTAAAGAAACCTTCTATACACTGTGCGTCAGTGGGGCTTGTTTATTCACCAATTGGCAGCCTTCCCACCGAGTGGTAAAATAGGGACCTGGCTGTATCATTGGATAACTTCCTAAAAGCTGACATCTGTTAGGTCTTTCTCTTGGGACAATTGATTTCTCTGGGGAGGAATTTTCCAACCTCCTGCCTTGGAGGCAGAAATCACATATCAAGATGTGATGGCGGAAAAGGAGCAAGACGTTCATAATTTAGTATTTAGCCTTCCCTATTTCCCATTTTCAGTCCAGTGCCTTTACCCTAAGGATAGGGTCAAGCCTTTGAACCCCCTAGGATAGGGTTCATAGCTGTTTTTTTTTGGTTCGTTTTCTTCATGAACTAAATCTGTAGTCTTCTGTCTGGAAGGGAAAGAGGAGTCTCATGGCAACCTAGCTGTATCAGAGTTCTTCAGAGAGACATAACCAATACTATATATGAGAGGCAATTTATTAGGGAATTGACACATGATCACAGAGGTGGAAGTCCCACAACAGGCCACCTTGCAAGCTAGAGCACCAGAGAGACTGGTAATGTGGCTCAGTCCCAGTAGCCTCAGAACCAGGGAAGCAGAGAGTTTGGCCCCCACTCTGAGGCTAAAAGCCCAAGAGTTCCTGGGAAGCCACTCGTGCAAATCCCAGTGTCTAAAAGCTGAATATGGTGCAATCTGATGTCCAAAAGCAGGAAGGAAAAAGGTGTCTTGTTCCATAAGGGAGAGAGCAAAGAGAGAGAATTCCCTTTCTTTCCTGTTTGCCCCAGCCTAGCCCTCAGCTGACTGTATGGTGCTTGCCACACTGAGGGTAGGTCTTCCTCTCTCAGTCCACTGACTCACAGGTCAATCTCCTCTGGAAACACCCTCACAGATACAGCTAGAAACAATGCTTCACCAGCCATCTAGGCATCCCTCAATTCAGTCAAGTTGGTAGTGACGGGGTTTCACCATATTGCCCAGGCTGGTCTCAAACTCTTGAGCTCAAGCAATCCGCCTGCCTCGGCCTCCCAATGTGTAGGATTACAGGTGTGAGCCACCATGCCCGGCCCCATACCTTCCACTTTCTTTGCTTCTTCCCTCATTTGGCGGGAGCTTCCTGGGAAACAATAAGAAATAATGTTTCAGGAGAAATTAACCATCACACTGGTGATGGAGAAAATCTAGAGTTGGAGTTCTAACTCTTCCTTATTCAGACTTTCGGTAAAACGATCCTTTATTTAGTTCCAAATGTCACCATCATTTTTAGAAGTATCTTATGTTTAATTTCTGGAATTTTCAGATTTCTGGGAAGGAGGAGTGTATTAAGATGGAGTAGGGACCCTACTTAGGGGCCTGTGGGCAACCCCCAAGCATGGAAATAAAGGAAAATATTGAGTTTCTTTAAGGAAAATTCCAGGAACCTAGCTAGCGCTGAGAAATAAATGAGCAATTTGATAAACAAAAAGGTAATAGTAGCTTAAAACAGTAGCCCAAAAAAGAGTCAGGAGATGTTTTATTCCCTATAGAAACTTAAGATAACATTTTAACATATGTCCCTGGGTTGTTTTCCAGAAACCCAGATCCCCCACCAAACAGATCTACTGTCTAACATGATTTGGCCCCTGATAAGGGGAAACTGAAGACTAAATCCTGATCCCTGTTCTTTGTTCTAAATTTCTTCCCGAGGGGCCTGGAGATCACACCCCTGAGCCAGGGCTAATATTCTTTTCTGCGGATCCCAAATTTTTAGACAAAGCTTTGCCTCCTTAGCAAATCAAACATCAGAAAATCTTTGAATCCACCTGTAACCTGTGCCCCCCACCACTTCAAGACGTCCAGCCTTTTAAAATCAAACCAACGTATAGCTTCCATGTATTGATTTATGACGTCGCCTGTAACCTCTGCCTCCTCACCTTTAAAAACTCTTACCTGTAAGCAATGTGGGAGTTCAGGTCTTAAGCATGAGCTACTCAATTCTCCTTGCTTGGTGCCCTACAATAAATGCCTCAACTCTCTCTTGCTGCTATCCCAGTGTCAGTGTTTGGCTGTGCTGTGCTGGGCAAGCAGACTCCAGCTGCTGTGCTGGGCAAGCAGAAACCCATACATGTCAAGACAGTATGACTTGACTTGTTTTGGGTTGACATCTGTTCTGAGTTAAGTTCGTTATTAATCATTCATCTTTTTTTAGCTTTCAAAGTTTTGTAAAATCTCATTAGCTGTTAGTAGTAGTATTTTTATTTTCCTCCTATCATTTTAATAGATTTTGAGAGGCAGAGAAATATAAATTTACATGTTTAATCTTCCATGTTTGTCCACAAATTTCCAGAACGATTTTTTTTTTTTTTTTGAGACAGGTGCTCATTCTGTCACCCAGATTGGAGTGCGATGGTGCCATTATGGCTCACTGCAGCCTCAACCTCCTGGGGCTCAGGTGATCCTCCCAACTCTGCCTCCTGAGTAGCTAGAATTACAGGCCACATCACCACACCCAGCTAATTTTTGTATTTTTTTTGGTCTAGACAGGTTTCTCCATGTTGCCCAGGCTGGTCTGGAATTCCTGGGCTCATGCGATCTGCCCGCCTCTGCCTCCCAAAGTGTTGGGATTACAGGCGTGAGCTACCGCGCCCAGCCAATTTTTAAAAATATACTGTTTATCATCAGGTAACATCACCCTCCTATTTAAATACCTCACTAGCTTTCTACCAGGTCCTACATGATTTGGCCCCTGTCTACAACCCTAACCTCATCTTGTAATCATTTTTCCCCTTACCACATTATGCTCTGGTCAAAAAGTGTTCTTTTTGCTCCAGCCTTAGGCCTTCATTCTTGTTATTTTATCTGTCTGAAATGCTGTTTCCCCTGTTGGTGTAAGGTTTGTTCATCAGCACACTTAGCCCTTCATCGAGACCTTTTCTAAACATTAGTATCTCTATAATCCAGTTTTATTTTCGTTTTTTAATTTTTTTTGAGACTCAGTCTCAAAAATCTATTGCTCTATCACTCAGGCTGGAGTGCAGTGGCACAATCTCAGCTCGCTGCAACCTACGCCTCCCGGGTTCAAGCAATTCTCCTGCCTCAGCCTCCCAAGTAGCTGGGATTACAGGCACCTGCCACCACGCCCGGCTAATTTTTGTATTTCTAGTAGAGACGGGCTTTCACCATGTTGGCCAGGCTGGTCTTGAACTCCTGACCTCAAATGATCTGCCCGCCTCGGCCTCCCAAAGTGCTGGGATTACAGGCATGAGCCACTGCGCCTGGCCAATCCAGTTTTTCTTCATAGCACTTATCATGATCAGTTAATTAACTTTTTATTTCCTCTACCTCACCAGCATGTAAGCCTCAAAAGTCCTGAATTTTGTGTATTTTGATTACTGCTGCAGCTCCTGTTCCAAGCAAAATGCCTTTCTAATAGACACTCTTTAAATATTTGCTGAATGAAATAAAGGCTGAATGACAAGATATTTGTGATTTTGGGCTAACATGGTGGCTCACACTTTGGGAGGCCGAGATGGGAGGATCATTTGAGGCCAGGAGTTCGAGGGTGCGGTGAGCTATTATAGCCACTTTGCTCTGGCCTGGGTGACAGAAAGAGTCCTCCTCTCTAAACATATATACATACGGCCGGGCATGGTGGCTCACGCTTGTAATCCCAGCACTTTGGGAGGCCAAGGAGGGCGGATCACGAGGTCAGGAGATCGAGACCATCCAGGATAACACGGTGAAACCCCGTCTCTACTAAAAATACAAAAAATTAGCTGGGCGTGGTGGCGGGCGCCTGTAGTCCCAGCTGCTCGGGAGGCTGAGGCAGGAGAATGGCTTGAACCCGGGAGGCGGAGCTTGCAGTGAGCAGAGATGGCACCACTGCACTGCAGCCTGGGCGACAGAGCAAGACTCCGTCTCAAAAAAAAAAAAAAAAAACATACATACATACAAACCAAGATATTTGTTATCTTGTAACCTTGAGGAAAGAACCTGGTATCCTCTACCTTCAGTGCATAGCTGGGAGCTTGATACCTAGCAGCATTATAAACCCTTTATTGATACTAAAATAGAGTGCTACTCAGCAGGCCCTACAGGGAGTTTGTAGACTACTATTTGCCCCAGGACCTGCCCTGTGAACTCATTCAGATTAAGTCTGAATGACCTCCGAGCCCGGTTTTCTCTCCTAGCAAATCAGGAGCAGGAAACTCGATGGGAGAAGGAAAAACTCGGAAATGGGAGGAATGCAAAAATGACTACATCTCTCAGGAGATCGAGACCATCCTGGCTAACACGGTGAAACTCCGTCTCTACTAAAAATACAAAAAATTAGCCAGGTATGGTGGCGGGCGCCTATAGTCCCAGCTACTCGGGAGGCTGAGGCAGGAGAATGGCGTGAACCCGGGAGGCGGAGCTTGCAGTGAGCCGAGATCGCGCACTGCCTTCCAGCCTGGGCAGCAGAGCGAGACTCCGTCTCAAAAAAAAAAACAAAAACAAAAACAAACAAAAAAAAAACCCCCAAAAAACCGACTACATCTCCCAGAATGCACTGCATACAGACCGGCGTGGAGCGGCGCATTCTGGGATTCCTTCTTTTCCGTGGGAGTAAGGAAGTGCTTTTGAATGAGGTACTGAGGGCCAAGGTTGGAAGTTCTTAATTCTTTCCTCGGTTAACTGTGAAACTCTGCGTATTGGGAAGGCCTGGCCTCAGTCATCAGGCCAGGAGAGGTATTGGACGCCGCGCACGCACTCCTCTGCCAGCGAGGCCCAAAGGGGAAGCCTAGCGGAGCTCAGTGTGGCAGCTGCTGGCCTCTGGGCCGGTAAGAATTGATTGTCCCCTCCCTCATTCCCCAGGCCCAAGGCTTTGACCCAGTTAGTGCCTGCTAGTTTCGTGTGCCTGGCTTGTGCCTTTGGCGCGGAACGTTTGGGAGACTCGGCCTTGCGGCATTCTGACCTCACCCACCACGTGCCTCGCTTGGCACTGGGTCCTTCTTGCCTCTCACTCGCTTTCTCTGAGGCACTTGGGTACCCTCTTGTCGCTTACCCGCTTAATCTGAGTCCATGTCCAAGTTCATCATTATGTGTCTGACCGTGTCCCAGCCACCAGAAGAGAAGAAACTCCGGGTGTGACATTAATCCCATTGGGGGCTCGGGAGAACAGCCTTCTAAAATCAGAGACTGTATCCATTTGTCTGGAGAGAAATGAAAAAAATAAGGACAATGTAGGGAGGTATTTTAAAGGTAAATTTATTTAAATGAAGTGATAGTGTCATTACTTTTCTTTTCCTGTTTGATTTTAAATAGTCTTTAGCTGAACGTTGACCTGTAGTAGGAAGGTGGTGGCGAAGTGATTGCTTTTTTTAAAATTATTTTTTTAACACTTTTATGTCAGTAGTCAGTACTTTATTTGTCCATAAAATCCAAAAATAACTACCTTTGGATTTTACAGTAGTCTTTGACTGAACCTCAGAGCGGTGAGATACCTTACCCAAAATGATGAATCTGAAATTATTACCTAGTTCTCTTGACTCTGGAATAAGTGCTTTTTTGTACTATACCACTTCTGCTTTTATTCTTGGGGCTGAGAGTACAGGTTGTGGAGCATGACGGGGTTGGCATTTTGGCTTCCACCTTTTTCTGCTTGTGGTGACCTGTCTGAGCCAGAATTTCTTTATGTGTAGAGCGATAATAATAGTACTTAAATTATAATAATAGCACTTGATACATGTAAGACTCTAAGTTTACAGTGTTAAACTCTACTTTTAAGATGTGTTTATTTACCTCCTCAATATAATCAGCTTCAGTATTCAGTATTTAGATATATCATTTGATAAATAGGTTTCTTCTCTTCATTTTTTTCTTACCTGATTTATCTTACCTGGACAATTTTTTAAACGTTATTTTTTCTCCACCTTGGGCCAGAGACATTTTTTGAAATATTTTATTTTTAAAATTACTTGTTTTCATTATTATTGCCTTTTTTAAAAAAAAATAAACTTGAAATTTTGGTTGATATTTATAAATAAGTTTTTGTATTTGAGGAACAGTAAGTACATTGAAAACTTCTTCATGAAAATAATCCAGCGTTAAAGACCAAGTAATTGTCTCAAATCATTTTATGAAACACATTTTTTCTTCAAATCTTTGAAACCTAATGTTATGTTCTTTTCTAGCTACTTGTCATACCATGCTTTCCTGTGATATTTGTGGTGAAACAGTAACCTCAGAACCAGACATGAAAGCTCACCTAATTGTTCACATGGAAAGTGAAATTATATGTCCATTTTGCAAGTTGTCAGGTGTGAATTATGATGAAATGTGTTTTCATATCGAAACAGCTCATTTTGAGCAGAATACACTTGAAAGAAACTTTGAGAGGATAAATACAGTACAATATGGCACTTCAGATAACAAGAAAGACAACACCCTACAGTGTGGAATGGAAGTTAATTCAAGTATTCTTTCAGGTTGTGCATCTAATCATCCAAAAAATTCAGCTCAAAACCTGACTAAAGATAGTACTTTAAAACATGAAGGCTTCTATTCAGAGAACTTAAGTGAATCTAGAAAATTCCTGAAAAGTAGGGAAAAACAGTCCGGCCTGACCGAAATAAAAGGATCTATTTATGAAACAACATACAGTCCTCCCGAATGTCCCTTCTGTGGAAAAATAGAGGAGCACAGTGAAGATATGGAAACTCATGTGAAAACAAAGCATGCCAATCTTTTAGACATTCCATTGGAAGGTAAAGTTTTCATTTCATTATAAATTATTACGAGTTTACAGCCTCAATTTAATATGTGGTGTTCTAAAAGTTGGTTTGTAAGTCAGCTTACTACAGATGTGTTTTGAAATCCATTTTATGTCTATAACATTTTTCATTTGCTATTATTGAAATATAAAAGTACATTATGGAAAAGAATTTTGATGCAGATATAAAATGTTTCAGCTACATTGAGAGTAGTTTTGGAACTTTCTGTCTAGTTTCCAGAGGGTATTCTTTTTATTGTCACTAACCCAATAGCATCTGGACTGTCCTGTACTCTCTGACTTTGCATTGAGTTCCATTTTGACTCCATTATTCTGTTATGATTAGAGGACAAACTCTCTGTGATATCAGTTCTTTTAAATTTGTTGAGGCCTGTTTTGTGGCTCAAGACACAATCTATCTTGGTCATGTTCTGTGGATACTTGGGAAAAAAAAGTGTATTCTGCTTTGTTGGGTGGAACGTTATATGTATGTCACTAGATCCTGTTGTTTGTGTTCAGATTATTTATATCCTTGCTTGTTTTCTATAGTAATACTGTCAAGTTGTTCTATCAATTTTTGAGAAGGGGTTGTTGAAATCCCTGATTATAATTGTAAATTTATCTATTTTTCCTTTCAGCTCTGTCAGGTTTTGTTTCATGTATTTTGAGACTCTTGTTGGTGTGTACACATTTAGGATCTTTTATGTCTTTTTCTTATTGTTGAACTTTAAGAATTTGTAGAGCCAAGTGTCGTGGCTCATGCCTGTAATCCCAGCAAGTTGGGAGGCCGAGGTGGGCAGATCCCTTGAGCCTAGGAGTTCGAGACCATCCTGGGCAATGTGGCAAAAGCTCGTCTCTTCAAAAAAAAAAAAACTAGCCAGGCCTAGTGGCTTGCGTCTGTAGCCCCAGCTATTTGGGAGGCTGAAATAGGAGGATCACCTGAGCCTGGGAAGTGGAGGCTGCAGTGAGCCGTGATCACACTACTGCACTCCACTCTGGGTGACTGAGTAAGACCCTGTCTCCAAAAAAAAAAAAAATTGTTCTGTATTTTGGATACAAGTTCTTTTTTGGATGTGTATTTTGCAAATATTTTCTCTTAGTCTGTGGCTTGTCTTTTCATTCTTTTAACAGTGTCTTTCATGAAGTAGAAGTTTTTAATTTTAACGAAGTGCAAGTTGACAATTTCTTCTTTCATGGATCATGCTTTGGTGTTGTGTCTAAAAACTCTTTGCCAACTTCTAGAAGTTTGATAGTTTTGCATTTTACATTTAGATCTATGATC
The DNA here is from genome assembly GCF_028885655.2 of Pongo abelii. Taxonomy (NCBI): domain Eukaryota; kingdom Metazoa; phylum Chordata; class Mammalia; order Primates; family Hominidae; genus Pongo; species Pongo abelii. The sequence continues at coordinate 117,896,204 of NC_071990.2, read as the reverse complement.
CATTTGAATTAATTTTTGTAAAAGGTATGAAGTCAGTGTCTACATTCTTTTTTAATGCATTTCTCTGATTATGAAATCAATATCTTTTTTGTATAGTTATTTTAATTTACTCTATTATGAACTGCATATTACATTTTTTGTACACTTGAGTTACATGGATTTTTCAACTGTATATTGTCAAATTTTTTTTGAGTTTGTTTCAGTTGCTTTTAAAATATATTTTCAATACTAATCCTTCAGCTGTATTCCATAAGATGTTGCTTATCCTTGAATTTTGTGCAGTATTTGAATTTTATTTTTGTTTTCTATGTATTGTCTAAAAAAGTATTCTTTACTCTGAATTCAAAAAGGTATTCTCGTATATTCTAAAAATTTTAATGTTTTATATTTTCACTTTTTAAAATTTTTTCTGGATTGTGTGTGTGTGTGTGTCTGTACGTGTGTACATGTGTGTGTTTTGTGAACTTGAGATCTAATTTTTAGTTTTTCCCTGTACAGAAACCAGATATATCTCTGATTCATAGTATGGTTTCTGTCTTTCATATCTGTGTGGGCCAGTTTCTGGTCTCTTACTTCTGCTGTATTTATCTATGTGGCTTTTGTTCCCTTATTACACCACCACTTTAGTAGCTATTTTGTAAAATGTCATCAACATCAGATAGGACAGTTTTTCCCTCGTTCTTCATTTTCATCACCTTAGACCTTCTCATTCTTTCTTTTGAGTTTTAAAGCCATATTATCAAGTTTCATAAAAACTCTGTTGTCATTTTGTTTTAAATTAGATCAAAGTACATCTCCCCATTAATTCAGGTCATCTTTTGTATCCTTTAATACAATTTTGTGGTTTTTTTTTTTTTTTTTTTTTTTTGATGGAGTTTCGCCCTGTCACCCAGGCTGGAGTGCAATGGCACGATCTCTGTTCACTGCAACCTCTGCCTCCCAGGTTCAAGCAGTTCTCCTGTCTCAGCCTCCCGAGTAGCTGGGATTACCGGTGCCCACCACCAGGCCCAGTTAATTTTTGTACTTTTAGTAGAGACAGGGTTTTGCCATGTTGGCCAGGCTGGTCTGGAACTCTTAACCTCAGGTGATCCACCTACCTTGGCCCCCCAAAATGCTGGAATTACAGGCGTAAGCCACTGCACCCGGGCTTGTGTTGTTTTTTCATTGCACATTTGTATTAGCTTTATTTCTGTATAGTTTGTAGTTTCTGTTGCTTTTGTAAATTAGATTTTTTTCCCTCTCATCTAAGAAACTTGTGCAGTTTTATAGAAACACTATCAATTTTTATAGATAGTTGAGGTATCTAGTCTTATTCAACTATTACTAATATTATTTTATATTTTTTGAGACAAGGTCTTACTGTGTCACCCAGGCTGGAGTTCAGTGGCATGATCATGGCTCACTGCAGCCTTGATCTCCTGGGCTCAAGTGGTTCTCCTGCCTCAGCCTCCCAAGGGGCTGGGACTACAGGCCTGCACCACCACGCCCAGCTAATTTTTTTTTAATGTTTAGTAGAAATGAGGTCCTGCTATGTTACTCAGGCTGGTCTTGAACTCCTGTGCTCAAGCAGTCTTCCTTCCTCAGCTTCCCAAAGCGTTAGGATTGCAGGTGTGAGCCACTGCGTCTGGCCTGTTAATGAATTTTAATAATTCTACATTAATTCCCTTGAGTATTCTAAGTAGCTCATTTTATTATCTGCTAATAATGAAAATTTATGGACTGCTGCAAGGAAAAAAACAAGTGTATTGATGAAAAATGCCTGACAATCCTTTGCTGACACAATGTTTCCTGTAAGTTTCTCAGGACCAGTAAACTGGTGAATTATGGTAGTCTTAGGAGTCTGAATGTTCAGTTGCGTTTAAAAAAGACCTGTTGTCATTAGAAGTACAGAAGTGAAATAGATAAAGCTAGTTTAACCAATGTTCAGTTATAATAAATGGAACAGGTGGATTTGCAGGTGTTTTTTAGGGAATGATTATCATACAGAGAAGATACGTGGAATCTGGGCTGGAAAGTAAAGAAAAACATGAGGGTGGTAATGAATGACAAAAAATAGGGTTTGTATATTCTATATAGGAGGTTTTAGTTAGGTCAAACACTTTTTAGAGTGGTAGAATTAAAAGAAGTGAGGTAGAAGGGTAGGTGTTTGGGAGTGATATTTGAAATTGAGATTTCAGAGGTGGTTCACTTATTAGTGATAACAAATTAAGGGTATAATTTTTGTCATTCGGTTGGTAAATTAGGGTAAAGGAAAAGATTGTTGGAAATGAAAGCATAGAACTATTTCTGTGGATATTGAAGTTGCTAAGAATGATCATAGTATAGGAGCTAGGAAAAGAAGGTTTTGATCCAGGTGTTAAAATTTTTAGTAAAGAGAGGAGTGTCTAAGACTTAGAAAATATTAGGCACTAAGAACGGTAGATGATGCTATATTATGGTGACATGAATTATTACAAAAATTGGGCTTAAAACAGGTTTCACAGTGATGAAAGGGAGCAAAGGGGATGCCTCTTCTACTTCTAGGGCCCTGAATTGTGAAAGAAAAGTTGCCTCTGTGTTAGGGGGCTGTAGAGAAAATGGGGTGTCATGAACCAACCAGATTTTAGTTAAGTCAAAAAGGTGAAGTGAATATCCAGAGAAAGATTTTGTGTATAGAGAAGCTGACTGACGACAGATGGTATTTCTGGAGGGCGTTGTGGTAGGTATTGGGAGAGTAGGAGGGGTAATAGCTTGGGTCAGATTAGCGGATGTCCTTGAGATATTTAAAGATTGTTAAGACACTGCCACTGAACAATTAGATTGGATTCATTGACAGAACAGTGTTGGTGGTTACATCAGCCCTAGATGACTCCATTGGACGATGATGGCTAACCTCTGAGGCTTAGTTTAGATTCTGGTGGTAAAAAATGTATACTGGGATATGAGGTGTAGTGTGGTCTAATGTTGAGGAAGGTTGGTTATCACTTAAAACTAGAAGGGACGGAGGGATTGGCTTGCAGTAGTGTGATGATCAAAGCGATAAGCAAAGGCCTCCTTGGCATTGGCTCTGGTTCTAAGGCATTTTATGGTAGAGAACTGGCCGAAAGACTTCTCTTATATCCCCCAGCATTACTTATGGAAGCTGCATGCCATTATTTCTTAGTGGTGCTTTTGGAAATATTTTCTGAGTACTTCTTAATGCTTCATTTTCTCTTGAGCTTTGCCATTGAATTTTTTATTCCAATGATTATATCTTAATATTTTCATTTCTTTCATCTTTCTATTTTTGCATAGTAACTTTCTGTCCTGATTTCGAAGATTCAGTTCCCTCCTTTATTTCAGTGAGCATTTTGAACATACTTATTTTACAGTTTATTATGGATTACTGTGGCTCCATTTCTTCACAGGTAACTTTTTCAGTTTGTAGATTTCTGAGCTGTTTTTCTTGGCATTGCAGCCCCCAATGAGTTTAGCAATTCAAATTTTAGTGTTCATCTGTTATGGGAGTTTTATATGATCCCTTCCCTGTGAAGCAGTTTCATGGTTCCTTCACCCTGGCTGTTCACAGTCTCTGCTTTCAGACCAGGCCTTACATATACAGACTGCTCTATGCTTTTCACTCTGTGTATATGCACAATCCTGGGTCCCTCTTCTATGTCCCTTATCTGCTAGGTCTTGGTCTTATAGAGGAAACACTTCTGTTTTTGGCAAGCTAGACCTGTCTGCCTGCAGTGCTGTGTGATAGATGCAGCTCTTTAATCTCCTGCTCCTGTGTAGACAGTATTACCCCAGTTCCCAGCTTTATGCTGGATGTTTAAGTTCAGCACCTTACCACTCTGTTGGGTGCTGAGAATTTAGCCCTAAAAATCCATATCCAGACTGGGCCCTACTTACCACTTTGGTTTTCCTTTCTGCTTCTCTTGTTTTGACTACAGATCTGAATATTTATTATTAATATTTCCTATTTTTTGGAGTGGTGTGAGAGGTTTGTGCTATGCTCAGCCTTCTATCTCGACCCTAGAAGTAGAAAAATAGCTTTTAAATCCACTACAAAGAGCTTTTACTTATATAAGGTTAATAGGTGGTAGACAGTCTTTGACATGGGGTGAAAAAATCTAAAAGTTATAAAAATAAAACCAACTTGGCTGGGCATGGTGCTCATGCCTGTAATCCCAGCACTTTGGGATGCTGAGGCAGAAGGATCACTTGAGTCCAGGAGTTTGAGACCAGCCTGGACAACACAGTGAGACCTCATCTCTAAAAAAAAAAAAAAATTAGCTGGGCGTGGTGGCACATGCCTTTAGCCCCATCTACTTGGGAGGCTGAGATGGGAGGATTGCTGCAGTGAGCCGTGATGGTGCCACTGCACTCCAGCACTCCAGCCTAGGCAACAGAGCGAGAAGACCCTGTCTCAAAAAAAAAAAAAAAGAAAAAAAATTAAAATTAAAAAAAATAAAAACAACTTAATTATATCTCTAATACAGACTGTGATCAACCACTCTATGATTGTCCTATGTGTGGGCTCATATGTACAAATTACCATATTCTTCAGGAACATGTTGACTTGCATTTGGAAGAAAACAGCTTTCAGCAAGGTATGTTTATATGTTTAAAGATAAAACTATCATTTAATTTCTACTTCCTAGGACACATACCTAATTTTTAGATTTGTGATATGGAAAAAATATTTTAAAATACATCTTTTCCTTTAAAAGTGTTTTATTTACAAGTTGAGGCCATTTCTTTAGCAGCTAGAAGTATCTGAATATTGTATTTGGTCAGCGAAAATTGTTGAACTAGAAAACTGCCATATGGCACATAAAATTTTACAAATGAATGTGAGCTATATAACCGAAACATCTTTCAGTGCATCTTGAGCTGCTTGAACAGCTTCTAAATGACTTATTGGTTTTATTGTGATTCTATAAAAGTTTTCCTTTCTCCCCTATGTTTTTTTAATAGTGGCATTGTTTAAATAATCATTATGGTATCTTAGAAGTGGAAAAATCTTATATGAATGTTAGAAGCCCACTGAACGAAAATAAAAAGTAGATCCCAAGAGAAACCAATTGTGTTTTACCACCTTATTTCAGTTTTTTAAGGTACGTAGATAGCTTCTGTTAAGGCAGAGGTCTTTAGTGTCCAGTATCAATGATCCTAGTACCAGTATCAGTGTTCATGGACAATGTTACTGCTCACTCACCCTAACCCAAATATGAGATTATTGGAGCAAAGATGGAAAAGTTCTCTGCTCTGGTGGTTTCTGAATGTCTGATAATTCTTACTCTTATTTATGATAGGCTTTGTATGAGCACATATATTACACTGTAAACCTATAGTGGGTAATAAGAAAAAGATATGGTCTAAGTAAATCACTGTAGATAACCTCAGGGGACACTAAACATTGATTGTGACTTGTATATCCCCAAGAATGAAAGGGTGACCAAATAGGAAGATGTAGCAGCAGCTGAGAACTTTGAAAGGAAAGGAAGAATAGTCAGTGATATAATTAAACCATCAGGTCATGGGGTTAAGGAGACAAGATAGTGGCCAGAAGCCACTGACAAATGGATCTAGGGGACACTGAGTAGAGAAGATGCAGGGTGAGATGTTGCAAAGTTTTACCATTTTTGGGGGCCAAACTGTAATTAAATTATTATCTAACACCTGTACTCTGTAAATGTGTATTTTTATGCTCTCTATTATTTTCTTTTTCTCCCCTAGTATTTCTTTGAAGAATCAATCTGCCTTAGTTATGTTAAGGAGTATCAATGAAGGATGTTACTTAACCTTTTAAAATTCTGGTTTCCTCAGTAAATAATAATACCTACTTCATAAGATTGTTATAAAGATCAAATGATATAATTAATGAAAAGTGCTTGTCACAGCTTAAACACTTAGTGAGGCTGGGCATGGTAGCTCACGTCTGTAATCTCAGCACTTTGGGAGGCCGAGGCTGGTGGATCACCTGAGGTTAGGAGTTTGAGACCAGCCTGACCAACATGGCGAAACCCCGTCTGTACTAAAAATACAAAAATTAGCTGGGCATGGTGGCAGGCACCTGTAATCCCAGCTACTCGGGAGGCTGAAGCAGGAGAATCACTTGAACCCGGCAGGCAGAGGTTGCAGTGAGCTGAGATCGCACCATTGTACTCCAGCCTGGGCAATAAGAGTGAAACTCCATCTCAAAAACCAAAAAACAAAAAACAGTGACTGTTAGTTGTCATTTAGATGGAGGTTATTCCTTACCAAAGCAGTTCTAAGTTTTGCTAAATTTGTACTCAGTTCCATATCATCACAGTCATAAATAAATGGCAAATAAGAGCATTTACTCTATTTTAAAAACATATATTAAATAATAAATAATCTTTGATTGCAATAGTTACTTTATTCTGAACGTTAAAAATACCTAACAGGCATGGATAGAGTCCAGTGTTCTGGTGATCTACAATTGGCTCACCAGCTTCAGCAAGAAGAAGACAGAAAGAGGAGATCTGAAGAATCAAGACAAGAAATAGAAGAATTTCAGAAGCTGCAGGTACAAAGATTAATAACAATTACCATATTTTGATGTGGTAAAGTTATTTTTCAAATGTGCTTTCCAGTGTTATTTTATTTTTTCCTTGTTATTATTCAAAAAAAATTTATACATGTTCATAACAGCCACCATTTATAAATATTCATTCTAGTCAGGCACAGGGGTAATCACTTCACATATAGTATCTCAAAATCTTTACAGCATATTCATGAAGAAGTTACTTTAGGCCCTCCCATGCCCCCTTTTTTTTTCAGATGAAGAAATGGAGACAGAGAATGGTTAAGTAACTTGCTCAGTGTCAGGCAGCTAATTAGTGATAAAGCTTGCATTCAAACCTGTGTAAGTTGATGGGACAAATTAGGAAACCAAGACTCAGAATTTAAGTGTTTGTATAGATGCTTGGAAGCGAAATTTATACTTAGAATTAATGTCTCCTGAGTCTTAAATTATTTTACAGATTGCAATTTCAAACATTTAGAACTATTTTATGGGAAAATGCTTTTTTTTAATGATATTTGAGGCTTCATTTATCTTAGGTGGGTGGTTTTACCTGTTGGACTAAACTGGTAGCATCTGTTATATTTTTAATGCATTTAAAATTTTAATGTCTGTTTTTCCTTTTTTCAGTCCTAATTTGTAGACTGTAGTGTTATCTGTGCTAATAATGCTCATAGATTTGTTGTTGTTTGTTTGTTTGAGACAGAGTTTCGCTCTTGTCGCCCAGGCTGGAATGCACTGGTGCAATCTCGGTTCACTGCAACCTCCGCCTTCTAGGGTCAAGTGATTCTCCTGCCTCAGCCTCCCAAGTAGCTGGGATTACAGGTGTGCACCACCATGCCTGGCTCATTTTTTTGTATTATTAGTAGAGACAGGGTTTCACCATGTTGGCCAAGCTGGTCTTGAACTCCTAACCTCAGGTGATCCGCCTGCCTTGGCCTCCCAAAGTGCTGGGATTACAGGCATGAGCCACCATGCCTGGCCTATTGCTTATAGTTTTTATATGTTCTTTTTTTAGTGATGATAGAATAGTGCATAAATAAAAAGGGTTTACAATTGAATAGGTTTGAAAGTGTTCAATTAAACAGGTTTGTATACTTTGGGACTTCTCAAAGCCTTTAATATACTAATGTGCATGTACATATCACAATTTTCCCAGACTTGTTTGACCTCTCTTTTTTTCTCAGACATCTCACATGGATATTGTTGCTTAGAATGTGCTTTGGAAGACCTAATGTAGGATTTTTTTCTCACTGGTGACTCACAATACTTGCAAAATAGGAAAGAAAATTGGCTTTTCTTAAGACTTTTATGCCTTATGTAATTTAAAACATGACCAATACAAAAAGTTTCCAATATTTAAGGAGGTTATGTAACTTTGCAAGTTAGTTGTTTAGATCTCAGAAAATTTTTCTGTACAAAAGTTTCTGTGAAAACTTTTCCATAGACAATTTTTCTGTAGTTTTATACATACTATTTGAGATTCTCAGTCCAGTGTACAAAACATAGTTCATTTACTGTGTAAATGACTGACTAAATGAATTATGGATTAAGTAGGCCTTTGTGGACTAGACTGGGAACCAAATAATAAGGACTGACAAGTTTCCTTGAAAAAGTCAGCAATGCATTCAGAACTCTTCTGCCTCTCCCAATACCTGAGGTAGAAAGACAGGATCCTCTGCTTTCCCTACTACAGGAAAAGCAAGTTTCTTGCCCTGGAGATTGATTATAAAGAAGTGGTTGCTTATTAAGTCAATAATTTTGTGTGTGTGTGTGTGTGTGTGTTATTATTTTTGTAAAAATCTTTAAGTTAACTTGTATAAAGTCTATAAACCAGAATGTTTCAGCATGTTTCCAAATAAAATTTTAGTAAGTTTCCATCCTCATAGAGTTACAGGGATGTAAAAATTAAGTCATTTATTTTTATGTTCAATAGAGACAATATGGTTTAGATAATTCTGGAGGATACAAACAACAACAACTACAAAATATGGAGATAGAAGTAAATAGGGGAAGAATGCCTCCATCTGAATTTCATAGGAGAAAAGCTGATATGATGGAATCATTAGCTCTTGGTATTGATGATGGAAAAACAAAAACTTCCGGTGAGTATTTAAACATCAGAGTCATTGTTTTAATATTGCTTATACCACTGAAGTAATAATCAGAATCATTTTAATTTTGCTTAATTTTCATAATCTGTGCACAAATATTTTTTTAAAAATGTATCGTTTTAAAACTTCTGAATTATTTTTACAGTAAATAATTCACTTAAAAATTTACTTTTATATTGTGTTACTTGACATTTAAAAAGCTATGCTCTAGACAGTGCTAAGAGAAATATAATGTGAGCCACATATATAATATTAAATTTCCTGGCTCCACATTAACAAAAGTGAAAAGGAGGCCAGGCGCAGTGGCTCATGCCTGTAATCCCAGCACTTTGGGAGGCTGAGACAGGCAGATCACCTGAGGTCGGGAGTTCAAGACTAGCCTGATCAACATGGAGAAACCCCATCTCTACTAAAAAAAAAATACAAAATTAGCTGGGCGCGGTGGCACATGCCTGTAATCCCAGCTACTAGGGAGGCTGAGGCAGGAGAATCACTTGAACCTGGGAGGCGGAGGTTGCGGTGAGCCGAGATCATGCCATTGCACTCTAGCCTGGGCAACAAGAGCGAAACTCCATCTCAAAAAAACAGAAAAAACAAAAAAAACTGAAAAGGAACAGGTGAAGTTAATTTTAATAGTTTAAACCAGTGTATCCATGATATTATTATTTCAACATGTAATCAATATTAAAACTATTACTGAGACATTTTACATTCTTTGTACATTCTTCAAAATTCATTGTGTATTTTCTACTTCACAGCACAACTCAATTGGGCAGCCACATTTCAAATTCTCGATAGCCACAAACGGCTATTGGCTATTTTATTGTTTGTACATTTTTAGACACTAACAACTCTATATACATTGTATCATTTAACTCAAAACATCCTCTCCTGTACTGTTATATATTCCAAATGAGGTCACTGTTGCTTAGAGAAGTTACAGTGACTTTGCCAAAGCAAGGCTGCACAGCTGGTTATTCCTAATCAAATCTTCCTTGCCCCATAATAGGGCTTTTTTCTGACGAGTATTAAAATTTTTTTTCTTTGTATATATTAGTATATTAACAGACTTTTTATGGAAACAACTTTGTTACTGCCCACCCAGATTTTTTGAATCTTAATGTTTTGCCATATTTACTTAAAAGTTTTTAAAGCTTCAACACCTTTGATAAGTATTCAAAGCCCTTTTATGTACCCTTTTTCTAATTCTAATTTGCCCTCCCCACAAGAAAACTATTATCCCAAGTTTGATATTTATCAGTCTCATACATGCTTTAGTACTCTTACCATCTATGTACATTTCCATAAAATATTTTGCATGTGTTTATATATAAATGGGATACAACATGTATTCTATAAATTGTTTTGCTCAAATATATTGGTTCTTACAGTTCTACTTCATTCATTTTAGCTGCTGTGTAGTATTTCCTTGTATGAATTATAGCTAACTTATCTTGTTTTCATTTTGATAAACATTTAGATTGTTTCCAGTTTTCTACTCTTATAATTTATAAACATGTCTACTTCAGGAGTTTCTCTAGTATTGCATCCAGAACTGGAATGCTAAGTTAAAGGGCATGCAAATCTTCAACTTTGTTAAGGTTATTATAGAATTGTTTTCCAAAGTGCTTGTAATCTACATTCACACCAGTGTATTTCACACATTGTATGGTGACACTTTTAAATTTTTGCTATTTAACAGGTTATGAGATGATACATGTTTTAATTTGCATTTCCTGGATTACTCCTGAGTTAGTTTCCTCTTGAACGAATTACCTGTTCTCTTCCTTTCTCTATCCTTTATTGAGTTGTTTGTTCTTATTGATTTATAGGAGTCCATTAAGTATTCAGAACCCTATTCTTTCATTAGCTATATGAGATGCAAATATCTTTTTCGGGCCTATGGTTTGTGTTTAAATGTTATATATAGTGCCTTTAATTAGACAGAAGTTTTGAATTTGAATATAATCAAAGTTCTTAATCTTTCTATTTATTATTTGTGTCTTAAGTAACTCCCCCATCTTTAAGATCACAAATATATACCTTTATGTTTTCTTCAAATATTTATATTTTGCATTTCGTATTTTGATTTTAAATCCACCCAGAATTTATTTGTATGTGTATGTTGGAGGGAGGAGAGAGAAGATAGGAATCTGACTATTTTCTCCTTGTTTATAACAGTCCTTATAGCAAGTACATATTACGCTTATTTATTTCACTACCATTTATTGAATCTGTATTTTCTCCACCTATTTGTAATACCATATATTATAGATTTTCATATATCCATGAGTTTGTTTCTAAAGGCTGCCTTTATATTTGTTCAGAGGTCTCCATGTAAAAAAGTTCTCACTATGGCATAAAGCATCCTTCAGATGTGTGATATGATTCGTTAGGATACAGGAAGAAAATATTAAATATATCTGTAAAAAAGCACACTGCCCTGTAATACAGAAGTGATTTAGTGGCAGAGATTTTTATTTTTCATTAATTATGCAAGTGTTAATTGAAGCAGCTATCATTTAAAGAGTCTTCACTTATATACTGCAATCTTGTTATAATTTTAACAACAGAATATAATTTAACTGAAGATAAATTTACTGTGGAAAATATCTAAAGAGATTTAGGTGCTAAGGAATAAAAAGTATAAGGAAATTTCCCCCTAAAGCAGTTGTATGATGTTGCTAAGACAGTGTGGCACTCCATCTGATATGTAACATATATACTAAAATATACTAGAATGTTTATTACTTTCCTTTCTATTTTTTCTGTCCCCCACTCCACCTCATTCTTAAAGGGCTACCTCAAATCTTGATCTCTTCATCAAAGTCTATGATATTAAAATCTACATTTAGCTTTCTTTCTCTGAATTCCTACCCATTCATTCCATGCTACAACATTTAGTACTCAGTTATATACTATTTTAATTGTTGTTTTTCTTGAATTCAAGTCTTTCTAAGTTCTTTGGAAGTGGTTATAGTAATAGGTATTTCTCCTTTTCATGGTGCAAGGCACAGCTACAACTAATTGTTTTTATTTATTGATCTTTTATTGTCTTAAAGACAAAAACCCATTTTCTTATAGGAAACCCTTCATTCAAGGAAAAAGGATTTAGTTATTGTCTTTGGTGCCACATGCTATGAGAAAGTTATGGGGCGTATAATAAGATCTCCCTACCCATAGGCTTCACAGAGTCTGCAGAGTATGTAAATATACACAAAGAACTATAGTATTCTGTGACTGAATGTGGCTGGTACCTTGGGGACACAAAAATAGGTTTAGAATCAAAAAAAGGGTCTATGAAGACAGTAGCATGTGAAGGATGTATAATTTTGAAACATAAGGAGAATATACTAAAAGCAGGAAAGGGGCTGAGTCAGATGTCCCTTGTCCTAACACCTTGTTTTTCCATATTATAGCACTTGTTATAGTTGGGGTTGATGACATTTTAAAGGATATTATCATACTTATCTTTTTGTACTTAGCATTTAGATAGTGCCAGGTGTATAAAAAGTACTTAGCAAATACGAATTTGAAAATTTAATTTAATTTAAAAAATTAAATTGAATTAAAACTCAATGGGCCAAATTATGTTTAACGTGTTCAGTTAGGCCACAGCCAAAATTACAGCAAGAAGAGTAGTGTGAAGTAAAGGTAAGACAGTGGATAGCTTTCTGTGGACTTCATATAACATAGATTAGAACTATTCTAATTAGGTTTATAAGGTTGTTAATAAGATTCCTGAACCTATTGTTCTGCCTTAAGAAAAGTTGTCTTCATTGTCTCAAACAAATTAATTCATCTCCCCAAATAGCAAAATGGAATATGTTACTAAAGGGTTGAAATTTAGCGTATTGGAGTATGAGATATGTTTATTATTCATGAAGTCAAGAGTTTTTAAATGAAAACATTTGTGTATTCTCATGCTTCGAAAATTGCAAAATAATCTGCAAAATAAAATCTTAAATTACAAAAAAAACTATTGGTAATAGGGAGCTATTAATATTTTTTGATTGGGAGCAAATTGATTAAGACTGAGTGATCTCCAGTAGTCTATACAATAAAATGGAGACACAAGAAGAACATTCATTCAACAGTTGTACTTTATGTGCTGGGCCCTGCAGATGCAGAAAATTTCAATTAACTGTAATAAATAATATGCTAGTGTTAGGAAACTTGGATTGTAGTAACAAGCAAGGACACAAACTAAGGTTATAGCAATAAGAAGGTGAAGAAGATGGAATTGACAGGATTTAGGTATGGAGCGTGAAGGAGAGGTTGATAGTAGAAATGTATGAGATAGCCATATAAAGGTGATAACGACTGCTTTTGAATCTCTTTTCTACTTTAGGAATTATTGAAGCACTTCATAGGTATTATCAGAATGCTGCCACAGATGTGAGGCGGGTGTGGCTTTCTTCAGTGGTGGATCACTTTCATTCATCTTTAGGCGACAAAGGTTGGGGTTGTGGTTACAGAAATTTCCAAATGCTACTTTCATCATTATTACAAAATGATGCTTATGATGATTGCTTAAAAGGTATGTGAAATCTAGTACTCTGAACTTGTCATCTGATAAAATACATATGATACAGAATGATATAGCATACTCAATTAATAGCTTTAACAATTAGCGGATATTTATATAAGAAACCTGAATTCTGGTTAGAGGAAGAGAAAATGATAGACGTCAGGAATAACTGTCTTAAAAACCGTAAAGTTCCCCTAGTACATGATACACTGCTAAATGTTATTCAGTACTTTATTAACGGTCATGTAACATGTTTGCTTGTGTAATTTTAGGTATGTCGATTCCTTGCATTCCAAAAATTCAATCTATGATTGAAGATGCATGGAAGGAAGGTTTTGATCCTCAGGGGGCCTCTCAACTTAATAACAGGTTACAGGGAACAAAGGCCTGGATTGGAGCATGTGAAGTATATATACTCCTGACCTCCCTAAGGGTAAAGTATGTACCTTAAAACCTAAATAAATGTTATTTCCTTATCGGGGAGCTTTGTTTTTTAAAATTTTATTTTTTATCAAAGAGATAGTTTAAAAATAAAATTAAGTAGCACTGAATTAAGTAGCAATGAAAACCAGTAACCTATTCACTATCTTGTGCTCTTCTCTACCCTCAAGTTCTGTCTCTCAGAGGCAACTGTCACTTCCATTGTTTTTAAATGATATGCTTTCATAGCTGTTTCTTGGTTTATGAGTTTCAGATATTGTCTGTTTTAATGTCTTATACCTGTTTACCTTCAATCCTTCTAATATGATTAAATCTCAGTTTTTATTAAAATCAGAGTTTACATCATTTTATAAAGTCAGATTTTATTATACAATTGTGTAAATATTGCTTGTTGCTGATTTTGTTTTCTAAAATCATTTATAATTTTTTCTTGAGTTAATAATTGTGTTTCCTTTTCTCTTTTACTATAATATGTGACTACATCATGGCCTCAAGTTTTTGCACTCTACCTGTCATGTAATCTGAGGCTCTCCTTATTCTCGGACACATCCTTCTTGAGCCTTCTGTCCTCTTTGCTCCAATCTGGACTTTTTGCCTTCTAGATCTGCAGCTATTATCATGTAGCATTTCTTCACTGTTTTTTTTGTGTGTTTGTGGAGTCTCATTTTTAAGATGTATAACCTATTTATTTTCTGTGGAAGTTATTCCAACCGTCTCTTAGCCCATCATAATTTCACCATATTATGAAATTTCACCATGGGGTGTAGGGCTTTGATTCATTGTGTTGGGCATTTGTTTTTCTCTTTGAATCTGGAATTGTGAGTTGTCTAAGATCTTAGTTCCATCTAGGATAGTAGGTAAGAGCTTGAACTTTGGAGTGAGACTGCCTAACCTTGATTCATAGCTTTCCTACCTAATAGCTGAATGAATGAACTTGTCTATACTTAGGTCTACTATTGATAAAAGAAGGTATTAATAATAGTTAGACAATTAAATGGGATAATAAAGTACTTAGAACTGTGACTGGCACACAGCATGACTTCAGAGGTTAACTATTGTTGTTTGATAATTATAATCTGTCTGTTTTATTTGTGGAACTATTGATAGTTGGCCACTGAACTAATCTTTTTTTTTTTTTTTTTTTTTTTTTTTGAGACGGAGTTTTTGCTGTGTTGCCCAGGCTGGAGTGCAGTGGCATGATCTTGGCTCACTGCAAGCTCCGCCTCCTGGGTTCAAGCGATTCTCCTGCCTCAGCCTCCCGAGTAGCTGGGATTACAGGCTCCCGCTACCACGCCTGGCTAATTTTTGTATTTTTAGTGGAGACGAGGTTTCACCATGTTGGCCAGGCTGGTCTCGAACTGTTGACCTCAGGTGATCCACCCGCCTTGGCTTCCCAAAGTGCTAGGATTACAGGCTTGAGCCACTGCGCCCGCCTGAACTTCTTTACCTTCTAAGTTTATCATGTCTCTTTTTTAAAAATCTTTGCTTTTTCTTTTATTTTCTAGATTTACTCAACTTTACCTCCCAATTACTGTATTGAAATTTTTATTTTACCCATTATGTTAAGGGGTAATTTCATAGTATCATTTTCTTTATTGTTGCAAAATTTCTTCCAATGTTTTCTTTCTATTGCCTGCATTTTGTTTGTTCCATATTAATATTTTTTCATATCTGTTTGTTTTAGTCTTTTCTATTTTGAAGGTTTTCTTTTAACTTTTGGAAATCCTTAGTTGTCCATTCAGAGAGTGAAGAATGAAACATTAAAAAGCTGATTAGAAGTGCTGTAGGACTGCATAGAGCTTGCAGATTAGCATACTTCATTTAAAAGTCTTAAGTGGAAGGCGGAAGGTTACTATTTGGTTGAGGAACTCTCAAATATCATTATATAGAGAGATCTTTTCCCAGAAGTTATCCAGAGAAGAGTTCACTCTCCTACCTAGAGTTCCTACATTAGTGGAGGGGAGAGTTAAGGTGTGATTTGCCTTCTAAGCAAACTTTTAATTAATCTCATATTTTTAGCCTCACTGTTCTCAAACCTTGTGCTTCTAAGCTTTCAGCCTCTCTCTGATTTTGAAACATACGGTCTCCATTTTCTTTTATTTACTTTTATATGTTCTCTGTGGTGCTTTCCATTTTCTGAAGGTGTGAGCTCTTTTCCTGTCTATTCCCATTCTCTTTGTCCTTGGGTGTTTAAATCATTTTCTCCTTCAGTATTATGTCATTGGGTTTTTAAGAGGAAATAGAGATAGATGTCTGTGATCATGTTTAATGGAACGTTTGCCTTAAGCTTTATGGCTTTATATTTTCTTTTATGTTTGTTTCTAAGTTATTTAACCAGTGTATCACATTCTTTTTACCACATTGATTAGATTCAGAGGTAAAAGTATTTCTTTCATTAACATAGAAAAACTAATATTGTGTGTATGTATAATAACTTTCTTGAATTAAAGAACTATTTTAATGCCCTCTAAATTTATTTCCGCTTTTCTCCTTTTTCTTTTTGCCAATCTGTTCACACTTTGAGATTATATATACTCTATCATGTTTTGAGTTTTAAAGTAATTTTTTTTTCTTTTTCTTTTTTTTTTTTTTTTTTTTGAGACAGTCTGTCTCCAGTCTGTCACCCAGACCGGAGTGCAGTGGCACGATCTTGGCTCACTGCAACCCCTGCCTCCCAGGCTTAAGCGATTCTTGTGCCTCTGCCTCCTGAGTAGCTGGGATTACAGACATGTGCCACCACGCCGGGCTATTTTTTTTTTTTTTCTGCATTTTTAGTAGAGACGGGGTTTTGCCATGTTGTCCAGGCTGGTCTTGAACTCCTAGGCTCAAGCAATCCACCCGCCTTGGCCTCTCAAAGTACTGGGATCACAGGTGTGAGCCACTGCACCCAGCTGTAATTTTTGTCCAGCTTCTTTCTTGGTACCTTAAATAATTTAGAAAGCTTTTTTATTAATATATCCTGAATGTGTTTAGTAGTTATTTACTGTCTTTCTGTTGCTCTCTATATGAATTATACTCTGTAGGGTACTGTTTAATTAGTATTCTAAATGTAAATATGCAAACTGCTAACCCCAAAACATTCTTTTTAAATGGTTTATCCAGAAGTTTATCTGAGCACTTAAAACCCAGTAACCAACTGTAAGTTACCAGCACTAAATTTGCTGAGGCTGCGGTTAGCAATTCGGATGTTTTAGAGATTTTATTGCCAAGAGAAACAAGGACAGGATATCTGTGCTGTAGTTTAAAGTGATGATAAAGCTATCAAATGCTTTTAGTTGTACCCGACCTTTTAAAAACAGTTGTTGAGTAGTATAAACAGTGTTTCTGGTTAAAAAAATGTTTATTCAAGGGTGACTTCCTCTTGAAGGAAGAATACCACGGTGGTCTGGTGGCAAATAGGAGATAGATGTATAGATGTGGGTACACACACATTTTTCTATGATCTTTACAAGTATTTTCTGTTATAGAGATTTGAGAGACCGACAGGAAAAGTATTTAGGATCTATTTGATATATACAAATGACTACTGAGGAATTAAAATCAGAAATCAGCTTCTGATCATCAGGGTTAGAAACTAGAATAAAAGCTGTGAAAAAATTATGTGTAGATGACTTTTTAAAAATCAAGTATGGTCATTATTTACTATTCATGGAGATTTTATATATCAGAAAATGTTTGTAACCTTTAGGTTAGTCAGCAGACTTATTATAAAGTTATTTAAATAGTTAGCTAGTTAGAGGAATAGTTAAATAGTTAAATAGGGAGAATTGTTAAATAATTATCCCCCACAAAAAGGAGTTTTTTAGATAAGTAATAAAAATTTATATTTACTTTTCTTCTTTTATAGGAAAGTAATGGCTAGAAACAGTTCTAAACTAAGAATTTGTTGTATTTGATAACTCCATCGATGAAAATATTTTTAAATGCCCTTTAAATATGCATTTTGTCAATTTTTAATAGGTGTCATATTGTTGATTTTCACAAATCAACTGGTCCTTTGGGTACACACCCTCGCTTATTCGAATGGATATTGAACTATTATTCAGAGGGGGAAGGGAATCCAAAGGTAGTGTGTACATCTAAACCTCCTATCTATCTTCAGCATCAAGGTTAGTATTAATATAACTCATACTTGACAATGTTGTTTATAAGATAACAAATTGTTGCTTTCGGACAGGTTAAGGTTTTTTGTTTGTTTGTTTTTTTAGACAGAGTCTTGCTCTGTTGCTCAGGCTGGAGTACAGTGGCACAATCTTGGCTCACTGCAACCTCCACCTTCCAGGTTCAAGTGATTCTGCTGCCTCAGCCTCCTGAGTAGCTGGGATTTCAGGCGCCTGCCACCATACCTGGCTAATTTTTGTACTTTTAGTAGAAACGGGGTTTCACCATGTTGGCCAGGCTGGTCTGATAATAGCAGGGAGTATTATGACATTAATCTGTCTAATTTTTCAGAGCTTCTTTGACAGTACAATACTTTCTTAGGTAATTAAGATTGATATTTCTACAATACTTTGTTGGGTAATTAAGATTGATATTCCTGACATCTTCAGGACCTTTTGCACTTGTTGTTTTCTGTGTTTGGTTCACTTGTCCTTCATTGTTCATCCCTTACTTTCTTGGGTCTTTACCCACATGTCACTTGAGTGAGGCCTTCCCTGACCTTACCTTACCTTAAACGTAGAACTCAAGGCCAGGCATGGTGACTCATGCCTGTAATCCTAGCACTTTCAGAGGCCAAAGCAGGAGGATTGCTTGAGCCCAGCAGTTTGAGACCAGCCTGAGTGACATAGTGAGACCCTGTCTCTACAAAAACATAAGAAAATTAGCCAGGTGTGGTGGCACATGCCTGTGGTCCTAGCTACTCAGGAGGCTAAGGTGGGAAGATCACTTGAGCCTTGGAGTTGGGGGCTATAGTGAGCCATGATTCTGCCACTGCACTCCAGCCCGGGCGGCGGAGTGAGGCTGTCTCAAAAAAACATACAACTCATCCCAACATCCCACCATTGGCATTTTCTTCACTTATTTACCTCATTTATAGAGTATCTCTTCCTATTAGAATATAAGTTCCAAGAACACAGGCACGTTTGTCTGTTTGTTTGCTGTTACATACCTTCGTGCTTGGAGTAGTACCTGGCACATAGATACTTGGTAAATTATGAATGATGGTTTGGATTGACAGGAATAAACAGAAGTAAATGTTAGGAATTTCACTGTTTAGGAATATAAACTATAAGAGATGAAGCTCCCTCCACTGATATTCTAGCATTTATAGGTTTACTTTTGTTTACCTTTTGGAATCATGAGAGTTTTGTTCTAGAACAGTTTTTGTTCTTTCATTTGAGATAATTTGAATAAGAAGGATCAAGGGATTGGGAAAGGAAAAGTAAAATATTTGACAGAATAAAAATGTTTTTTTTTGTAATGAAGCCTTTAGAAAACTAAAGTTAAATGAAAAAACTGAAGTAGAACTAAACTCTTATGTCTTAGGAGAACTCAGATACATATGTGTCAGAGTCTGACTGTATTTATATTCTAAACACACATATGCTCACACAACATATATACAGAGACTATTTGTATAACTGTAAATAGATGTGACATACGTATAACTTAAAAAAAATCTTTTGATAGGTCACAGTCGAACTGTTATTGGAATTGAAGAGAAAAAAAACCGAACATTATGCTTACTAATATTTGATCCTGGATGTCCTTCTCGAGAAATGCAGAAATTATTAAGGCAAGACATAGAGGCTAGCAGTCTCAAGCAACTTCGGAAATCTGTGGGAAATTTAAAACATAAGCAATACCAGATATTGGCAGTAGAGGGTGCTCTTTCTCCAGAGGAGAAAATTGTAAGTATCTAAATATTTATATGTGAAGTTTGAATGAGATGAACTTAAAAGTTTAAAACTTTTAGTTTAAAATCAGTGTTTTCACTTTTTTCTTCTTTTTCTATTCTTTTTTTTTTTGGAGACAGGATCTCACTCTGTTGACCAGGCCTGAGTGCAGTGGCATACGATCATGAGTCACTACAGCCTTGACCTCCCAGGCTCAAGTGATCCTCCTATCTCAGCCTCCCGAGTAGCTGGGACTACAGGCACATGCCACCACACCTGGCTAATTTTTGTATTTTTTGTAGAGACAGGGTTTCACCATGGTGCCTAGGCTGGTCTCAAACTCCTAGGCTCAAGCGATCTGCCCACCTCAGCCTCCCAAAGTGTTGGGATTACAGGCGTGTGCCACCACGCCCAGCTAATTTTGTATATTTAGTAGAGATGGGGTTTCACCATGTTAGCCAGGCTGATGTTGAACTCCCAACTTTGTATTCCTTAGCACCTTATTCTGTTTCATTAAGTTGGAAAAGCCATTTGGTTTTATATGTTTTTAATTTCTGGAATGAACATATTTATATTTGAAATGGTACTTTAATGACTTTTTATACTTAGAGCTTCATAAAACTGTTTAATTTTGTAATATTTAATTTTTAATGTCAGGTGAGCGATGAATAATGGAAACATATAGTAAGAAAACCTAACTTAATCCAAGGAGACCTAACTCATATTGGTCTTATAATTATGGTTTATTAAAATATGATTCTTGTGACTCCTAAGGCTCTATTTTATGCACTTGGGCTTATTGGATATTCGCATTTCTAGAATTTAACTTCATTAGACTTTCCTCTTGTCTTTATTCCTTGCAGTTAAGTGATGAGCACAATATTACAGAAAAATTCCTAGGAATTGAATCCTAGCTACTACACCATCAGGGAGGGACGTAATATTATAGAAAAATTCCTAGGAATTGAAAAATTTCCACTTGGTGTGAACTGAAGCTATATGATAGCACATCAAGTCTAGAAAATGTGTAAGCCCTAAATTAAAAAGCTCCAAAATACTTCACATTGATTTATTTCCCTCTAAAGAGAAAAGAGACTGAAGGCTAGAGACAAACAGTTATGGAGAATAATGGGATCATGGGGGAAAGGACTGTAAGTTTTTGAAATAATAGAGCTAGAGTAATCTTTTCAGCCTCATAACATGGGATATAAAGGCAAGGATTTTTTTTTTTTTTTTTTTTTTTGGGAGACCGACTCTCACTCTGTCACCCAGCCTGGAGTGCAGTGGCTTGACCCCAGCCCACTGCAACCTCTGCCTCCCTCCCCAGTTCAAGTGATTCTCCTGCCTCAGTCTCCCAAGTAGCTGGGATTACAGGCATGTGCCACCACGCCCAGCTAATTTTGTGTATTTAGTACAGATGGGGTTTCACCATGTTAGCCAGGCTGATGTTGAACTCCCAACTTCTGGTGATCCACCCACCTTGGCCTCCCAAAGTGCTGGGATTACAGGCATGAGCCACCGTGCCCAGCCACATTAATTTTTTTAACCCTATCATTAATTTGTCTAGATAAAGTTAGGTTTGTTTCAATTATTGTAAAATACCAAGACACTTGCTCACCAGTGTACACATTCGAGAGCATAGGTGTGGTTAAGTATTACTGTGGAGTCTTGCTGAACATTTTAGTTGGCTCTTACTTTCTGGTTTTGGAAATGGAGTTGTTTGTGGGGTTAAAATACTAAAAATGTGCTTTCTGCACTTTGCATTTGATGTTCTAGTTTTCTGAGTCATGGACAGTAGCTGTGCTTTAACTGTAAGAATCGTAACTTGGCTAACAATGTATAACACTGCCAGGTAGAAAAGGAATAATAATAATAAATATAATAAGATTTAATTATAATAGATTGAAATAACACTTGTCTAATGCTTATTCTGTACTATGGGCTATCCTATCCTAAGCACATTACATATGTTAACTAATTTAATCCACACAACAGCCCTATAGACACCATTATTAATCTCCATTTTATAAAAGAGGATGCTGAGGCAGAGAGAAATTGTATTCCTAAGTTAGCACAACTGCTAAATAGAGAGTCAGGATTCCAATTTAGGCAGTTTGCATCTGGAGCCCTATATTGCCTCTTCTGTAAGGATACAAAACCTCAGTCATGTTTGCTGAGCTTTTGTATGAACAATTTCACATTTCTTTTTGAAAAGATATTACATTTTGAAAAGTGAAAAAAATTTAATCTTACTAATTTAATATAACTTTTTTTTAGCATCTGTTTCTTATAGTTATTCTGTCCTTTTTAATGTACTTTATACTGTAGGAATTCAGCCAATATTAATGTGCCGAGTGTTTTGCAGATCATCAGGTAGAAGTCTGCAGCTTTATTTAAAGGACAAAATAGTGATTTCACTTTTATTTCATATTAGCTTTTATAACTCAGGTTTTAAAAGTCTATTTCTTCAAAGCAATAACTACAATTTTTTAAATTGTAGGATTAAAAATAAATGTGATAGTTTATGATATCCCAAAATATACATATTTATAACTGCATTTTATGTTTTGCTCTTCATATTTTTACTTATGATTAGTTCTGATCTTTTAATAATCATGCAACTATTATAGAAAGAGAATGATTGGTTTTCAAACTTTTTTTTTTAATCTTGGCCACTAGAGTCTTATAATTACCATAAGACATTTCTGCCATAGATATGTTTTGAGTGTCTACTAATTTCAGACTCTGTTCTAGATGTTGGAGCAATTGTTTAGGTGAAAGGATTTATTTTAGACAATATCACCTAATACAGTTCAGTTAAATAGTAAATACAAATTTATGCAATAGCCATGTTCCTTAATTCTTTTTCACATTATGATATGCAGTTTTAAAGTTACCCCACTATATTCTTAAATTTTCCATCGTGTCATCCTTGTATTCTCAGCTTGATTTAACTTAGTTTTAATTTAGCTTGGTTTGATATGTCTTGATTTGGAACTCAGGTTGTGAAAATAGCACAAACATTGAAAATTTTTTTGAAGTGACATTTTTAAGACTATAATGAGGGATATGCATAATGTTTATGAAGTTTCTCTATGCACAGCCCTGTCTTCCTCTAGCCTTCTCTCTGTTTTTATTCATCTCTCTCTGACTTTGAGCTAGCATTTTACTTTTGACTCATTATTCCATAAAAAAGTTACATTTTCTATTTCATACTGTTTTGTCTTTATCTGGAATTTTCTTTGTTTATGCCTTGGCTGGAAAAATGTTTATTCCTAATTTCATAAGTTTGAGATTGCAATTTTTCTTTAGGAATTTTCATTATCTTGAAAAAAAATTCCACATTTTATTTTTTATATTAGAATGACAACACATATTCTAATTAATTGACTTATAGCTTAAAATTGTTTTTTAAAATTTCTTTTCAAGGCCAGGAGACAAGCTTCTCAAGTCTTTACAGCCGAGAAGATTCCTTGAAGAATCAAGCATTTCAGTGATTGAGAACAATACTTTGTTTTCTAAATGTAGATATTGAATTCCTTAACACAATTATGAATCTGTGAATTCTCTAAATCTTAACATATAATTTAATTTCTAAAATGCCTGTGTTAACTTAATTATACCTATCATACTTCATTGTTTGGTAAATTATTTCAATAAAATGTCTTGTTTTTGCATTGTGGATTTTGTTTTTCTTATCTATGTTTTGGAAACCAGTTTTATTTTATAGCTGTAAGCTAATATGCATTGGGTCCTTACTTTTGTTAGGTACTCTTAGTATGTTACATATATTACTTAGTTTAATCTTCAGAATAGTTCTGTGAGACAAGTACTATTATTAGCCCCATGAAGAAGCAAGCTAAAGCCCTGAGAGGTTAGTAATTTGCCCAAGAAAATAATCTTGATCCAGGGTATGAACCTAGGCTATCTCACTTCCAACCAAACTCTTAGCATTAAACGATTTGGCTGTCTTCCGTTAGAGAACATATATAATAAAATTTTTCCTCACTGCTTAGAGATAATATTTAACAGGCATAGTTCTATAAACAAGGATTTGCATTTGTTAAGTGTTTATACTAACTATACAACTGTGATTTAGCATCTTGTGTTTAATGTGTTCCATAGAAAAGAAACTTTCCACTTCTTGTTGGACATGCCACGTGTGGTTGCAACCAAGAATCCTGGCCAATGTAATTCATCAAAAAATTACCAGAAGCTCAGTCCATGGGTAGAACTTAGCTGGAACCAAGCCAACTGTGGAAACTAGAATATGGTCTAATTTATAGAAGGAACAATCTGGTTAGGAGCCCGTAATTTAGATCCCAGAGAGGCTACATCTGATTGGCATGAGACTATCTAATGGGACAGAGGCAGTTCCTCAAAAGGAAATCAGGGTAGGTAATGAAATGGATATTAAGCAACACAAAAGAACATGTCTACTATGTCATGAAAAAATGAATAAGCCAATATGAATGAAGTTTTGTGAATTTTAGGTATGCCAACAAAGACTGAAAGTTGCACTTCAAGAATGAAATATTGCCAGTTTAATTCTGGAAACCATCTTTCCTAATGTTCTGTCCTTCAGACTGGTAACCAGTTTTCTTTTTTTTTTTTTTTTTTTGAGACATGGTCTTGCTCTGTCACGCAGGCTGGAGTGCAGTGGCACGATCATAGCTCACTTGACCTCCTGGGCTCAAGCGATCCTCCCACCTCAGCCACCAGGTGCAGTTTTCTACTTTATATCCACTTGCAGTTATCCTGGGTTTTTTGTTTTTTTGTTTGTTTGTTTTTGTTTTTGAGACGGAGTTTCATTTTGTTGCCCAGGCTGGAGCTGGAGTGCCAATGGCGCGATCTTGGCTCACTGCAGCCTCCACCTCCCAGGTTCAAGTGATTCTCCTTCCTCAGCCTCACGAGTAGCTGGGATTACAGGCATGCGCCATGACACCCGACTGATGTTTGTATTTTTAGTAGAGACGAGGTTTTGCCACGTTGGCCAGGCTGGTCTCGAACTCCTGACCTCAGGTGATCCACCCGCCTTGGCCTCCCAAAGTGCTGGGATTATAGGTGTGAGCCACTGTGTTACCTAGATAATGTGATAACCTCCTAACTGGTCTCCTTGTCTCAAGTCTGGATTCTCTCTCATCCATCTACACTGTAGCCAAAATGTTCTTAAATACAAATATTTGTGTGACTTTCTAGTGTAATCCTCTTCACTGTTCGTGGGTAAAATCCAGACTTCCACACACTCTAGCCCCTCTTTGCCTCTGCAGGCTCATCGCTCACCACTTCTTGCGGTTGAAATTTCATTCCTTTCAGCCAAAAGTCCTTTGTCAGGGTGCAGCTGATGCCACCAAGAACCTTCTCCCATAGCACTCCACCTGGTGGCTCTTAGAAGTGCTTCCTGACTTGCTGAAGTCTGAATTCAGTGTACCCTGTAAGTGTTTGACAACAATGTTACTCCAGGTGCAGATCTGTGATCTGCAAACTGAAGGTCTGTGGCAAGGTAAGTACAGACGTTGAGAACTGCTGTGTCATTTTATTTTTAAAAAACAACAGTAATGGATTGGAATTATTTTTTAACTTACCCAAATTCTGTTACCGTAGAATTTGAGAAGCACTGTTCTGTGTTACCTGTAATATTTGTATCACAATACTTGCTAAATTGCAATTGATTTTACATTTTTATTTACCTTTTTATAGTTCTCTCTTCAATGAAAGCTCTATGATTTCAAGAGTAGTGCCTAGTTTTTAGTAATAGCCACAGGTATATCTGGTACATATAGGACTTAAAAATGCTTTTTTAGTGAGGGAAAATAATGTTTTAGAGAAGTAGTGCTAGAAAATATAAGTCAAGTCTCTGGCTATCTCCAGCTAACCATATCTGTGCAAAGCAAATCATTTTTCCCTAATCAGTTCAAATCAATTTCTGTAGGATGAAAGAGGAGTCTGAGAAGACTTTTGGAGAAGTAACAAAAGAGTTCAAAATTTACCAGCCTGGTTAACATGGTGAAACCCCGTTTCTACTAAAAATACAAAAAAAGCCAGGCGTAGTGGTGCGCACCTGTAGTCCCAGCTACTCAGAAGGCTGAGGCAGGAGAAACGCTTGAACCCGGGAGGCAGAGGTGGCAGTGAGCCGAGATCGCACTACTGCACTCTAGCCTGGCGACAGAGACTCCGTCTCAAAAAAAAAAAAAAATTTTTGAGTGTTCCTACAGTTTTAAGCAGGTGACAGAATTATGATACTATCTCAAGCAGGAAAAATGAATATATATGCTATACAGTGTTTGCACACAATATCACACTCTGCACCATAGGTAATTACAAAGGTTTAAGAATACATGCTGAGATCAGTTCTTACAAAGGTTAAGAATACATTACTCTAGTGACTATCAATATTTTTTGTCTTCATACCCCTTGACACTCTTAGAAAAGTATTGATGTTTCCAAGAATTTCCTGTGGGTTATATCTTCCAGTGTTTGTCGTATTACAAATTAAACCTGAGACCATTTATTTATTTATTTGAATTGTTTTACCTCACCTGGACCATGTGAAACCTGAGCCCTTTTAAAAACAAGAATGTACAAGCACATATTCCATTATCCATAACCCTCAGAACAATTATGTGATTGCATGTTATTTAGCCTCTGGAAAATCCCGTGAGTATCTTTTAATAAAAATGCTAATATTTCTACCTATGAAATTTCAAGCTTGATATTTTCAAGATTGACATTTTGCAGTTGAATAATTTCTTACATATGTATGTATATACACACATACACAGAAAAGTGTAAAATTAGTCCCATATAAGGGGTGTGTGTGTATCAGTGTCACATAAAACCAGGCTAATTTTATGTTTATTAGTCATAATCATCTTCCTCATCTTCATCTTCCTCAGATTCTTCATTCTCAGCTGCGAGTAGAACTGCTTCTTGTGCAGCCCTGAAAGCCTGCTCCTCCTCCACACTAGGATCATCCATTTCTGTAATTTCTGGTCCACTGGGGTATTCTTGATAAACTGGTGGTGGAACTGGGGGTGTATAATTGTCTGGACTATACTTATGACCCCAGCCTATGTAGAAATTTTCAAACTTTCTATAAGTAAAAAAAAAAAAAGAAAAAAGAAAAAAAGATTATATAATTTCTCAGAAAAAATTGACCCTTCTGTAATAATAAAGTGCTTAGAATATCATGGTCCTATAATTTAAAAAAGCAATACATGTAAAATGCTAGAAGTGAAATATTCCTCAATGATTCTTCTACCACAGGGAATTGTTTTCATCCAAACTGCTTAAGCTGGTTAAAAAAAAAAACCATGGGGCCAGACACTGTTAAAATGTACCCTACACCTAGACCACAATCCAAAGCCTTTCTTCCTTCAATTATTTTCAGGGGAGGAAAAAAAAGTTACTACCTTCCACAAAGTTAGAAAGATTTAAAAATAACTAACCGTGCAAACTCTTGGTTGGGCAAGGAGTTGGGCTTGTGGTTAGAAACCTATGTGTTACTTTTTTTAGGCATGACCATAGGCAATCACAGTTTACCTGGCACATCAGACTTGGAGTACAATGCATTGCTGTCTTTACGGGAAGTTGCAGTCAAGGACACTGGCCCCTTTGGCTAGTCATGCTCTTCAGTGTTTGCATTCCTAGACCAGGTGCTTCTGTTCCTAGGTCTCTTTATCTGAGGCCTTCAGCAGAGGCCTTTCCAGCCCTTCCTTTCTCTGCTCTCTGTGCTCAGCACTTTTTCACTTCTAGCCCTCTCATCCTCCTCTTGGTCTCCAGGTCTGTAAAACTGCAGGAGCCGTTTGAGGATTCCCTTGTCAATGAGATGACCCCAGCACCTCCACATCTATGATAGCCATATCTGTTCTGATCCACCTGACTCTCCACTAGAGGGCCATTCCATGGGGGAAAATGGAACAGTGGGATGTCAAAGCTTTCTCTTGCTTATACTATCACAGTAAATGATTAAAGGCTTAACTCTCATTTTTAGCCTGTTGTTGCTTTAATGGCTACTCTAACACCTGGCCGCTCAGCTTTCTCTCCAGATAAGCTAAGCTTCTGACACTGGGTTATTAGGAAAGAAATGGAAACATAAGACAAATAGAAGTATATGTTCTAGGTGAGGGATAAAATGATTTTTAGTGTCCTCTTGATCTTCATTCCTTTGAAAGTGACAGCCTAAATAAAGCATATTTTAATTATCTTTTATCAAGATTTCCAACAAAAATGATCTGAGATTTAAACTAAACACTGCTTAGAAATACCTCCATTAATCTACTAAGTGAATAAGTCATTACCCAAATAATCATTGATGAAAAACTATATTTTATTGCAACAAATTGGATAATTAAAATGAAAAGGTAGAAGTCCAAATTACTGCTTAATGTCCTGAATTTGATGTTTTATTGTGTATCACAGATGTTATTTTAATAAATTTTATGCCACACACACATAATATGCCAACGATGAGTTAAAACGACAGTAGCAGCTGGGCATGGTGGCTCAAACATATAATCCCAGCACTTTGGGAGGCCGAGGCGGGGTGGATAATGAGATCAGGGGTTCAAGACCAGCCTGGCCAACGTGGTGAAACCTTGTCTCTACTAAAAAAAAAAAAATTAAATAAATAAATACAAAAATTAGCTGGGCATGGTGGTGCATGCCTGTAATCCCAGCTACTGGGAAGGCTGAGGCAGGAGAATGGCTTGAACCCAGGAGGCGGAGGTTGCAGTGAGCCAAGATCATGCCACTGCACTCCAGCCTGGGTGACAGAGCAAGACTCTGTCTCAAAAAAAAAAAAAAGAAAAGAAAAAAAAAACAAAAAACAAAGAAACAACGATAGTAGCTTAACATTCTAGTGGTTATTTATAATTTCCAGAGCTTAACTAATCACAGAAATGGCTTTGTAAGTGGTCAGATACTTACTTGCCATTGGAGAAGGCATATGCTCCAGGCCAAAGGTTGGATTGAAGGACTGCAATAGCATATTGTGGAATGAGATTTGAGGATAACCGTGTTGTCCAGGGGGGTATATTCTGAATCTCTGGAACCCAAAGAGAAATGCAAAAGCTTAATTCCTAACTAGACAAGAATCTACTGTGTAAGCTATTTTTATAAATCCACACACACAGATACACACATACTTGATATAGAAAGAAAAAAGAGCAGCAGCTTAACAAAATCAGGAGGGTACTTCATGAATGTTTTGGAACAATGGAATTTGAAATATACATCTCCATTTTTGCAACCAAGACAAGAAGTTTTATTAAGGGAAAGGAGGCTTATATGATAGAGTGAGTAATATTTGATGGCCCAATGAAAGGTACATCATTAATATGAATAAGATCAAGGGTTGCAAGCACAAATACTCCAAAACTGAAGGGAAAGAAACAAGAATATAGGAATGAGAGTAGAGTTTTTAAAAACCAGGACCAAGAATATTTACGTCATTTGTTTATGGTCTGCAAAATGCAAGACAAGAATAATAAAGGAGACAATTGTCAGCATTTCCAGAAAGCGCTACAGCCAACTTATGTTTCCTGTCTGCATGACTTCTTCAACCTCTGTCAGAGAACATTGATGTGGCCAGCTACATTCTTCACTCCCTATCATCCCAGAACATGAATGGGAAGAGGATGAGACCTTGGCTCCTGTCCACTTTTTAGAGCTTTCCGACTCTCATATTTACTATATAATGCACACAGTATATTATATTGTTTGTGTGTCTGTGTGTGATAATAGTTATATAAAATAACCTAAATCTTCAGAGATTGGTGTCAAAAGAGGAGGCCCCACTTCTTGTTCTATGTAGTCAGTCTCTTCTTTTTCTTCATCTTCTTCCTCTTCTTCTTCTTCATTTTTTTGTATGGAGTTGAACCAATTACAGCGACCCTGGGAATGAATGTTGCAAGATTTAGTAGTCTAACGGGGACCTTAAAATTTCAAAATATTCATTTGAATTGATCAGGATGAAGTGTCACTCTGTGGGAATTTAATCAATTATTCATTCATTCATTCTACATACATTTTCCAAGTGCTATTTTGATCTAGGTTGTTTCAAGGAAAGGACCGTGCTATTTATTTTAAGAATTTGCCAAATTCTTGAAGTCACAGAACGTGTATTTTAAAATTATCACTTACATTTTAAAATTAGCAGAACCTTAGTGAAAAAGGTAAGAGTGTATTTTACTGGTTTGTGGTAAATAATTTATGTGAGAGAGCTAAAGCTATTATGATGATTATTATTAACAATAACATTTAAATGTGGTAAGATTATGGAGGTTTAGGGTTTATAATGTCTCATTTAGTTAACTCTTATGTAGAGAAAGCTAAGAGTATCTCTTATCTAGATCAAAGTATAACAAAGATTTTCTACCTGCAGATGAGGTAATATAGCACGGGGGTTAAATGGATGCATGGGTCCATTCTGTGCAGCCTCACATCTGATTCTGTTCCTTATTACTTATGTTCCTTTTGTCACATTTCCTAAACTCTCAATTTCCTCATCTGAAAATTAATGATAATAATACTATTTCATGGGGTTGCTGTGAAGATTAAATCTTATACACACACACACTGCCCCCAACACACACACACCTGGCACAATAGGTGTTATATAACCACTATATAACTGTTTCCTTGTTTTTTGTTTTTGTTACAATCCCTTATTGTTCTTGGCATAAAAGCTACATGTATTATAGAGATAAAATTAAAGAACTATTTTCAAAATTAATGTACCCATCTATATTAAACATATAAAAAATTGAGTAATTTCAGAACACACAAATCTAAATCTGTACATCATCTGTCAAATGCTCCATGGAAGAATGTGTTTTATTTTCAAATAGAAAATAAAGTCTGTTTGGAGATCCCTGGGACCTTCAGTTATATAGACAATTATATAGACACTGGCAATTGTATATTACTCTGCATTTTTCGCTGTTTTTAATTATCTCTTTCCCTGCCTATTAAATAGAGTCCGAAGGCCTTTATTTTGTATGTCTTTGTGCATTATCGTGACAATTTAATGAATATTTGCCTAATTACCTGATAGATTGAGAATTGCAAAGCTCCTACCTGAGAGAGAATATGCTGTACATGATGAACCCAATTGGATAGGGATTCTACTAGATCAATCACTTGGATGCCTTCAAAATCAGGGTTTTCCTCAAAGCTATTTCGCCCACCTTCTACCTCTTCCTCCTCCTCTCCTTCCTCTTCACCAAACCGATAAAATCCTAGAGGACTGACGTGGGTTCCTGCTGAAATTCGGGCAATTTGCGCTCGTAAATAATTACTCTCATTTCCTGGGAAAGGTGGGTAGCTTATGATGGGAGCATCCAATCGCCCAGTGAAAAATTTCTTGATTTTTCTTGCAATAACAATTTGTGCAGGTATAACTGGTGGTAACTTCACCCATGGTCTTCCTGGTTCATTGCAAACAAAATAGACATATTTGTTGGCACCTGTTCTACTTTCTTCTTTTGGTATAGCCTGTGGGGCCTTGTAAAAGGACTTTGGTAATTCATCTTCCTCAGCTTCACTTTCTCCATTGTCCCTCTCTTCAGCTACATCTTCCTCTTCCACTTCCTCTTCATCTTCCCCCTCACGAAATTCCACTTCAGCTACAATATAATTCATTTCCAGACCCAAGATCTTTCCCCAGAAGCGGCATCTTTGGATTGGGTGGGTGTCAGTAAGCTGCTTGAGGGCAAGAAATATGCGGTATGTCTCATCTGTGCCCAAACCAACTCCAGCTTGTTCAAAATAAAAAGCTGACTCCATTACATTTGGAAGAGCGTTTTCTGCCTGGGGAAACAAATGCTGTGGTTAAAATTTATTGACAAGACAAATGCTTGCTTCCCTTGTCTTTTTTATGTATCTTGATATTCTACTTTCTCCACCACTTCTTTGACATTTCTCTCAAGATTTAGATCAAATTGGCTGGGCGCGGTGGTTCATGCCTGTAATCCAAGCACTTTGGGAGGCTGAGGCGGGTGGATCACCTGAGGTCAGGAGTTCGAGACCAGCCTGGCCAACATGGTGAGACCCCATCTCTACTAGAAATACAAAAGTTAGCTGGGCATGGTGGTGCGTGCCTGTAGTCCCAGCTACTTGGGAGGCTGAGCCAGGAGGATCACTTGAACCCGGGAGGCGGAGGTTGCAGTGAGCTATCGCACCACTGCATTCCAGCCTAGGGAAAAGAGCAAGACTCCATCTCAAAAAAACAAACAAAAAGATTTAGATCAAAGTACGATAATTCCTGAATTTCTGTTCTTCTCTCATTATTTATAAATGTAGCTTCTCTTGTATCTTATACTCATTAATGTATAATAGCTACCTTGTTTATGTGAATATCTTAGGTAGAGAAAGTTTAATAATTACTATGAATAATAAAAATTCAACATTCCTGTTTTATAAGAAATATTTAAGTGATTCCTTTACTATCCTAAAATAAGATGTAGAATAACTATGTACACATATATTTAGAACAAAATATGGTTTTACATATGTCTATATTACTATATATCTTTAAAAATAATAAACATTTATTAAGTGCATGGTTTTATAGGATCACTAAAAATTAATATAGTATCCTGTATAATGTAATGTATGGAATAAATAAAAGGAACATATAATAAAGTGCTCATATCTATACTTGAAGACATAATGTAGTCAGATGCTCCTCCTACTTATAATAAATTATTTTGAATTTAAAATAATGAGAAAAATAAAAAAATTCCACAAAAGAAATACAGAGAAATGAATAAGCAGAGTCTCAAATGGACCATAGAAACACATTTGTGAAGGCTGGGCACGGTGGCTCACACCTGTAATCCCAGCACTTTGGGAGGCCAAGCCAGGCAGATCACAAGGTCAGTAGATCGAGACCATCCTGGCTAACACGGTGAAACCCCGTCTCTACTAAAAATACAAAAAGTTAGCCGGGCGTGGTGGGGAGCACCTGTAGTCCCAGCTACTCGGGAGGCTGAGGCAGGAGAATGGCGTGAACCTGGGAGGTGGAGCTTGTAGTGAGCCGAGATCGCGCCACTGCGCTCCAGCCTGGGCGACAGTCTCAAAAAAAAGAAAAAGAAAAAGAAAAAAAGAAACACATTTGTGAAAAAGTAGGAAAGAACTTCAACTATAGGTCAAGATAACTTGCAAGAGAAACCTTGACCCTCAAGATTAAGAACTTGAGAGCTCTGCTATTCTTACAAATGATATGCCCTTATAATTGTAGTGTCAAAATAAGTATAATGACTTTTTTAAATCCTCATCGCCTTGATGTAGGATTGCAAAAGTCTTTCCTTGACATTTGCTGTACCACTCACTCTTGATCCTACTTGGCCCTCTAGAGCTATTTCATCTTAAGTCTCTTTAATTGCTCCCTTATTTCTTGAGCTCCAAATGTTGATGTTGTCAAAATATCCTTCTCACTTATCGCATCTCTCAACACTTTATGCTTGGAAGAGTTTCTCTAACTCTGACTTTTCTCCCTTATTCTACACATATTTCTAGCCACTTCTGAGAAATTTCACTCGAGTATTCTAAAGATACCTCAGTTTAATATTTAATTCACATTTATCTCAAAGTTTTCTCTTTTTTCTGTATACTCTTTCTTCGCCAGTGACATCTCAGTTTCTCACACCAGAAAGTTCAGTCATCCTTGCTTCCTCTGACTCCCTTGACCTTCAGTATTTAAGTAGTTAGATTCCTATTGATTCTAGCACATAAAAATTTGTTGGCATTATTTCCTCCTCTTGTATTCATTTATACTGTATTAGTCACCATCCTCACTACTTGTGCTATAGCAGAAGGCTTCTAACGCTCTCCTCCTGGCCCCATTCTACCTTTCTTTTTTCATTATCTTTCATATTATGATCAGAGTTATCTTTCTAAACCAAAAGTCAGACCATGCTATTCTCTATTTAAAAACTTCTTACTGTTTACAAGAAAGAAGTTACTTATCAATGCACAAAGAACAGTTTGGCTTTAAGCACTGTGTTTGCTTCATTTCCATCACTCACTCCCTCAAACCCACACTCGACTTTTCCAAACATTAAATAATCTTTCCTAATTATTTTATTGTTCCTTTTTCTAAGAATTTAATTTCTAAGAGTCTTCACCTGGTGAACTCCTGCTTATCCTTCATGGCCTAAATGAAATATTACCTCCACTAAAAAGCCTTGCCCAATTGCCAATAGCAAAGTTAGTTGTTCCATTCTGTCATTTATCATGTTGTCAAAACAATATAATAACAATTGCTACTATTAAGTTCCTATTATAAGCCAAATCCTTTATATATACTACCTCTATCCTTCAGGGTTTTGCCACTTGGTTATCCTTAAGGCTTGGAAAGTTTAGCCTCTTGCTCAAAATCACACAACTAGCAAGCTAGTTGAACTAGGATTCTAGCTCAGATCTGGCTACCTCCAAAGCCCATGTTTACTCCATCATATGAGGCTGTCTCTTTATTGCACTAATCAAATGGCTTTCCAGTCTGTTTTGCCTTTCTCTAAATTGTAAGCAACTTAAAGTCAGAAAAGCCTTTTTCCCATGTATATCTCAGTACTTGGCATGCAGTAGTCACATTGTGTATGAATAAATGGGTGAATTAATAAATGAATGCTGAAGACTAAGCAAACGAATTCTGGTGTGGTCAAAGGCAGGAATAAAAATATGAACACTCTAAACATGTAAGTCAGGGACAGGTTGGTCATATAGCTCATATTTCAATGCATCAGAGAGACCTGTCTCTCTATCTGTTCCTGCATCTTTCTACTTCCTGAGGTGGAGCTTTTAATCTTCAGCTGATGACTCAGCTGTTCCAGGTTCTAAAGTCAATCTTATCCCTTGTTAGGAAGATGTATGGAATCTAGTTAAAGGGCCCAGGTCCCATGATCAAAACAGCTTATTTGTATTCTCACCCCATATCCTAGTTTTAGGATGCAAAGCCCTACCTTGTAATTCTGTGCCTATAAAGGGCACCCATTCTTACCCTGGAGTCTGAACTTTCTTTGATTAACTCCTGCATGATAATGCCTGCCTATCTACCTCATCTCCATATGCTGTTTGCTCCCAGACTCATCATCACTGGATATAGCTACATAACCAACTGCCACCTTGTTGAAACTGTCCAATGTCAACTCCTTGACACCTATCACCTGTTCCTTCTGTATGAGTACTACAGATCTTACTGCATCAGTTAGGTCTCTCCTCACAGGCTGCTTAGCCTAGAGAAAGCATCTACTGTCTCTCTTATCTTTTCCCTGACAGAGTGCTGTTTTGAAAATACCTTATTCCAAACATCAAATTTGAAAGTATATAGCCACATCTTAAATAATCTAGTGGTACAGAATATAAGTTCAGCAGATGTGTACAAATTACAAGTATATGAGTATTTAGGAAACAGAATAGCCAATATTATTTTGAAATATTTGAAGTTAAAATTTCTGTGATGTATAAGATTTTATTCTCTAATTATAGCTTTTTTCTATCTCTGTCACCAACTTTTTCTCCAAATATTTTCAAAATTTTGTCTATGAAGATTTTAAAAAGTATTTTACTCCTCTCCTCTTGTATTACGTCCCATTGATGTAATATACATAATATCAAGTCATAATATAAGGAGCTTGTCTTAGAAGAGAATACAAATGATATTAGAAGTGCTTCTAAATTTTCTAATAAACATGCAACTTGATTTAAAACCTGATTTTAATTATCTAACATTTATTCATTATTCAACAAATCTTTAGCAAAAAATAGCTATACATCCAGATCTGTACCAGGCACCTTGGAGAATACAAAATGTGAAGAAATCCTTTACTCTAATGTCAAGAAGCTTAGCATACAAACATGTAACAATCTGTTATAGCTTACAAAATACTAAAACACAGTATGAAAAAACAAGAAATCCCTAATCGAGGAAATGAGTAGTGTGAAATGAGTTTGACTAAAGAAGGCTTGAAGGTATTTTTAAAAACTAAGATGTAAATACTATGTAAGAAGCTATAAGGGCCAGGTGCAGTAGCTCACGCCTGTAATCCCAACATTCTGGGAGGTCAAGGTAGGCAAATCACTTGAGGTCGGGAGTTTGAGACCAGCTTGGCCAATATGGCAAAACCCCGTCTCTACTAAAAATATAAAAATTAGCTGGGCATGGTGGCACGTGCCTGAAGTCCCAGCTACTCAGGAGAATTGCTTGACCCTGAGAGGCAGCGGCTGCAGTGAGCCAAGATTGCGCCATTGTACTCCGAGCCTGGGAGCCTGTCTAAACAAAACAAAAAAACAAAACAAAACAAAACAAAAAGCTATAAAATACAGTTGGTATGAATTTAAAGCCACAGCCATTCATCCCAAATAAAATCCTAAGATTTAATTATTAAAATTTATAGTAGTGACTTACTATTTCATCTTCCAATTCTTGGTCAACTCCTTCCAAATGTCCCTGGAGAAAAAGAGCCTTTTGCTTTTCTGCTATTTCATATGTTGGAAGCAACTCATTCTCATTTTGGAGTGTATCAAATTTTTTACTAAAATGTGCCATCTTCACATCTTGGCTAATATTTTCAAAGATGTCAACAGCATTTTCAGGACGCTCATTTAATATCTTGGTCAACATATTAGAAAGATGATCATATCTATCCAAACAGAGAAAATTCCAGATAATATACATGTCAAGAGCATTTGAAGAAGCATTTTTCTTTGACATTTCTGGGGTCATTAGATAAATATAGACGTTAAATGAAAAAGAAAAAAACAAAAAATATATAGCTTAGGTCAATTAATAGGAAGTAGGCAATTATTGAACAACTATTTGCAGACTCAGCTTGTTTTTAAGGAACTTCAATAACTTGAAGTCTTCAGAGATTTTCAGAGGATAAACACTTAATGTAATTTCTACTATGCCAGAAACAACTTATCCTAGAGTTTTCCTTAGGAAATGATTGCAATATGATAAGGATGTTTAAGTTATTAAAGAAAAACATTTTAGAGCACGATACATATTCCACGTCAGGTAAATTTTCACATTTTATTTCTGAAATTACAATCTTTTGGTTATATATTTAAAAGTGATTAACATTATTTTTCACTGTTTATCATAACTTCTTTTCCATTCTCCTTCCCCTCCCCTAACCAAATCCAATTTGATTTCTAATCCTGTTGACTCTGTCTTTAAGATCTGTTCTCTTCCTTTCCATTTTATTTTTAAAGCCAATTGTCTACTTCAGTGCTTCTCAGACCATCTTGCATTTCATATTGTAACATCCACTTACACACAACAAAAAAGCCATTAAATATTACTTACCTTTATTGAAATGTGATATACTCTAATATTTTGTTCTATTCTATTAGAAACACTGCCCTAGATTTTTATTTCATAACTGAATTAGTGAAATTGCCTCTATCCTCTCAGTAATTCATTACATTTTATATATAACTGCTAGTGTTTGCTTTTTCAAATACCAGAATTACAAAGTGAATTTTAAGAGGCCAAAATGTCTGTCAAAGTGTCCTTGTGTCCTGTTAAAGTGCTTTTTTCTTGAGAAAAAAACTCCTCTGTTCAATGCGGAAATTTGTATAAATTCCTTCTCTGGTGGATACACATCGTATCTCTCCAACTTTGTTTCTAATTATTAGTTCAATTAGATGTTCTAATAAAAATTATTTTCATACATTTGCTAAGTTCTACCTGGGAGCTTTTGCTTGCTGTGAACCATATATATAATTTCTCTCAAAAAATAATTTAAAACTCCTTTCATTCTCAGGGACTTAGCACTTAAGTCATTCCCCAAAATCATCCTTCCCCAGTTCAGAGGAGTTCTTTCTGAGAACAATGATATGCTGCTCTGAAATTTTATACATTATATATTTCTTATTCAGCAACTATAGTATGTTCTTCACAGCCAAGCTTAGGATTTTATATATCTCCTCTCTTATTATAGTGAAACAAAATAAATAGTTGTTCAATAATTGTCTACTTTCTATTAATTGACCTAAGCTATATTTTTCATTTTTTCTTTTTCATTTAACATCTATATTTATTTAATGACCTCAGAAATGTCAAAGAAAAATATGTATATTATACGGGAGATCAATGTAAAGGGCAGTTAAAATATTATACAGTATTTGAAGAATATAAAATTCCTTCCTCAAATAATTCTTGTAAATGAACAGAAATGTTTTGACTAGGAGTTTCTTTAAAACTTCATCAAGCTTCCTTAATATTCATGCACTGTTGGAATCACGGAGAAGGCTGGGAGCTGTGGCTGCCTGTAATCCCAGCACTCTGGGAGCCTGAGGTGGGCGGACCACCTGAGGTCAGGAGTTTGAGACCAGCCTGGCCAACATGGTGAAACCCCACCTCTATTAAAAAAACAAAAATTAGTCAGGTGTGGTGGCAGGCATCTGTAATTCCAGCTACTTGGGAGGCTGAGTCAGGAAAATCACTTGAACCCGGGAGGTGGAGGTTGCAGTAAGCTGAGACTGTGCCACTGCACTCCAGCATGGGTGACAACGTGAGACTGTGTCTCAAAAAGAAAAGAAAAAGAAAACTCATGGAGAAGACTCCAGACTAAAAACACTGTTGGTTATCGGGCAATAGCTGGGTTAATAATGAAAGGGTTTGATTTGCTTCAGTAGCAGCTGTGGATGGCATCAAATCAGGGACTCTCCGTCCAAATTTTCATTTTATTTTTCAGGTTTCAATATAATATATATATGTGCTTTATTCAAGTCCACACCTGAAAATGCCTTTGTGTCAAATTATGAAATATATGTATTAGGTTTTAATTTACAATTATAGTTTTTTCTATTAGGGAGGAGTAATAATTTATTTTTAAAAAATGGAAGAAAAGGAGGAAGCAATTCTCTCCTATAGCCTGTTAGTTCAATGATGAAAAACCATTTTCAGATTCCATATTTCAGTCAAAGATTGTTTAAATTGCCATGAAAAATAGCTTTTATGGCTGTCAAATTAGATCTGCATATAAGAGATGGAGTTAAAGTAATCTTTTACTAAACAATTTTAAACTGCAGGCACTAAAGTACTTAGATGATAACAGTGAATATTATGGAAGATATTCACTTATTACCTCAGAAACAGCATTTGGAAATAAAATTAAATCTAGACATGTAAGTAATATCAATTATAAAATAATTCAATAAAGAAAATTTTATCATGTTTTCACATTCAGTTTTAAATTGTTAGTGAACTCACAAGTATTTGTAATGTGTTCCTTTGCAATTTTAGCAGTTTATAAATTCATGCTTGCTATCTAACATAGGGCATTATGACAAGAAGTTTATATCAAAAATTCAAGTAGAGTCCACTGTGGGGTAGCAAATTACATTCTTGCAGCTTAAGTAAATTGTAGTTTAAAATATTAACTAATAGGCCAGGCGTGGTGGCTGACGCCTGTAATCCTAACACTTTGGGAGGCCGAGGCAGGCAGATCACGAAGTCAAGAGATCAAGACCATCCTGGCTAACACGGTGAAACCTCGTCTCTACCAAAAATACAAAAAAATTAGCCATGCGTGGTGGCGGGCACCTGTAGTCCCAGCTACTCGGGAGGTTGAGGCAAGAGAATAGCGTGAACCTGGGAGGTGGAGCTTGCAGTGAGCCGAGATGGTGCTACTGCACTCCAGCCTGGGCAACAGAGCGAGATTCCATCTCAAAAAAAAAAAATTAACTAATAAATAATATTTCAAACTGATCTCACATTTCATGAGATTTCTCACATCATACATTATTTTTTTATTCCTTAGACTTTAAAATTATATCTCATATATCTTAAAGCCTAGTAATGCTGCAAATATTTGCCACATTGTAGATTCAGTAGGCATTTAATTAATATTTACTGATTAATCAGGAAGCACCCCAATAGATCATGGTGAGAATTTGGGAATTATGATTTATATACATCGGTTTTCATCCACAGTTTCTGACTCATAAGTCTCATACCGCTTTTCATTTATCCCCAAGATAGGCCTTAGAAACTAAAAGTATACTCTAATGTTTCTCCATGTCTGGCCATAATGAAATTCTCTAACCTACTTTGTCTGGTTGATGGTCATAAGACCCTCATTTCAAAAGAGGTCCTGCCCCTTATCAAGGAGGAAAGAATGCTCCACAGAGAGGCCAAGAAGAATCTGGTTAGGCCTTGCTGGGTTTCCCCACTCAGTCTACTAGCATTAGATTATACCCCTTTTCTAAGACACAGTCATCAATCATACCTATCCAATAACATATCCATAAAACACCCAAGAGAACAGGTTTAGGGGAGCATCTGATAGCTGAACACATGGAGGTTGCTGGAGGGTGGCCTTCCCAGAGAGGGCATGGAAACTTTGCACTCCTTCCCAAATACTTCTTCATATGCATCCTTTGTAATATCCTTTATAATAAACCAGTAATCATTAGTGTTTCCCTGAGTTCTGTGAGCCACTCTAGCAAATTAGTCAAACCCAAAGAGGGAGTTGTGGGATCCCTGGTTTATAGCTGGTTGGTCAGAAGCACAGGTTAATCAGCCTGGGGCTTGTGATTGGCATTGGAAGTGTGGGGCAGTCTTGTGGGATTGAGCCCTCAACCTGTGGGATCTGATGCTATCTCCAGGTGGATATGTCAGAATTGAATTGGAGGACACCTAGTTCGTGCCCACTGCAGAAGTGATTGCTTGCTTGTGGATAGGAAAACAGAACCCCAAACATTTTGTCACAGAAGTCTTCTGTGTTGAGGCTGGGTGCAGTGGCTTACACCTGTAATCCCAGTTACGCGGGAGGCTGAGGTAGAAGAATTGCTTGAACCCAGGAGGCAGAGGCTTCAGTGAGCTGAGATGGTGCCACTACACTCCAGCCTGGGCGACACAGCTGACTCCATCTCAAAACAAAGACAAAACCAACAGCAACAACAAGAAGTCTTCTATGTTGGTTGTTGTAGAGTGAGAGAATAGAAAAAGCATTCATTTCTTCTTAATTAATAGTTGCTAGCATTGTGCTACCACTAAGTATATAGTGGTATACAAAATTCAGAGTCCTTGCTCTCTGGGGGCCTGCAATCTAGTGGGAGAATCAGATATTAAAGTATAAGTCTATCTATCTCTCTGTATAAAAAATTATAAATGACATTAAATGCTATGAAGGAAAAGAATAATCTTTCTAGTAGTGTTCTATGGAAGTTGAGTTCTGAAGAATGAGGAGCCAGCCAGCCAAAGACTTAGAAAAGAAGCCTTCTGGGCAGAGGGAACAGCCATGGGGCTGGAGCTTAGTGATGGAGGGAGAGGTAAGAGTCGGTAAGTGTTGTCAGCCACTGGAATCTTGAGCAAATTAGGTTCTCCATGACTTGGTCTCTACATTTACAAAAACAAATGAGTTGTATTAGATGTTTTCCAAAAGCCCTTCTAGCCCTAAAATTCTATTGACCCCTCCTCCCCCCACATTATGTAACTCTGGAAGCAAAAATCTATAGAAATCTATACATGTCATAAGTTCTAAAATTAAAGCTATAATGGGATGGACAGAACATATGTAGACTATTGATCATCACATTTTAAGAGACTTGGATAAAATGGTATGT
The DNA here is from genome assembly GCF_028885655.2 of Pongo abelii. NCBI lineage: Eukaryota > Metazoa > Chordata > Mammalia > Primates > Hominidae > Pongo > Pongo abelii. Next base: position 117,855,188 of record NC_071990.2, on the reverse strand, counting down.
GTTCCAGGTGGCTTGTATAGTGACCAATTCTCCGAGTTTGCGAGGACTAAGGGGTTTCTTAGGATAAAGAACTTTCAGCGCTCAGCCAAACTGAGATGGTGGTCACCCTAGCACCGCCTGGGTTGGGAACTCAAAAGCCATGCAAGCAATAGCATCTACAGATGAGAGACATGTGATTGCTTTCACTGGTAGACAATTATTTTTCACAAGCATCCTGGAGAGATTCTTGGACTTTACGGTCTTTATGGTCTCTTTCAAGCCCGAGATTCCATAATTCCTAAGTTTTATTTTTTTGTGTGCCTAGGGTCTTTAAAGAAGCTCTGGAGGAAAAGGAAAAAAAAAAAGGTTAAGAAAAAGAAGGTATAAGAATCTCCATTAATGACCTGTTTTGAGTCATGTGATCCAGAGTTATGTCATTAACTCTCTTTTACTAATACAATCTTTCAAATATATTTTGATTCACCCACAGAAACACACTCTCACACAGAGATACTCACACAACCTCTTGCTTTGCCAAACTTTCATCTTTTTTCCCTCTGAGACTTACAGATTAAAGCCCGAATTGCTACTAGTCTTCAGCAGGTAAGCCTTAGCATTCTGAATGGTGATCTCAAGCATGCTGGGGGCCACTTCAGAGCCCCCAGGCGCCGGCTGCTGTAAATCATAGTCACTGTTTGAGTCTTCCTCCTGAAAAACGTCAAATCTCAGCTCTTTCTGTTTAGCGTTGTTATAGCTCACGTCCCTTCGTCCACACAGGTGGGGTTTGGGTTGCCGAGACTGTTGAAAGGTGTTTCCCTCTGACTGGCTTGTGTGATGATGAGGAGTTGATTCTCTTTTATCAGATGATTGTTCCAAAGGATCAGGATAAGGTGTCCTAGCTTCAGGAATCACACTCGTGGTCCTGTCTGACTGAGGTGGTGCCGCGAGGTCTTGTCTGGCCGGAGCCAGGGGAGAGGGAGTGGAAGAGGGCTCCCACGGAGAGACAGGAGCAGGTGATAATGTTTCTGGTCCCGCGGGGCCACCCAGAGGCGTCCTGGCTCTAGACTGCGGGCTCCAAGGACGGCTGCTTCGGGACTGGCGTCCAGTTTCTGGCCCCTGCTTCGCCTCCAAGGGCTCAGACGACTCAGGCTCAGAATATTGGGGAGAAGCTGCTGTCTTTCCGTCCCATGGCCGCCTTGTTTCCCCTAGTTCTTGGTTTTCTTTTTCTTGCTTCGGGGAGGTTGAGTCTTCCATGGAAGCAGTTCGAGAAAAAAATGTTCTGGATGAAAGGGACATGAAAATATGGAAGAAGGCAACTCAGTTAAGTTACTTTGCCGCGGTCTCTTAAGCGATTTCTGGGTACTGGTTGCTCTGTGAGTTGCTGCGTCCTATCTCCATAGCAACCCCAGGCCGGGTTCCTCTCAGAAAAACTCACCGCGCCTGTTGCCAGGATTCGAGGGCGGAGACTGAGAGAGAACGAGAGAGATGAAAATCCTAGCTTTGTGATTCGGTATAACCCCTGCCCCTCGTTCTATCGCAGCCAATCCGACCTAGACTCGACCAGTCTTGCTTGGAAACCGAGAACTCCAGGTCCTGCGCCTTGAGCACAAAGTAGGAAGAATGGCGACCCCACGCGAGAGATCTTTAGGGGTCTGAGACTGATCCAAGTTGTGCTGTGAGGAGCGAGACGTGCGTTAGTGGAGGGACAGTGTATTCATGAAGCGTGTGTATGGAGGGTGTGTGTGTGTGTGTGTGTGTGTGTGTGTGTGAGAGAGAGAGAGAGAGAAGGAAGGAAGGAAAGAAGGGAGGAAGGGAGGGAGGGAGAGAGGGAGAGTGAGGGGTAGAGAGGGAGGAAGAGACTGACCTTGGTAATCTTGGAGGTGCAGGTAACAATGGGACCCCAGTGTGCTGACCAGGAGAGCCCAAGCCTCACATGTAGCGTGCATCAGCTACAACCAACCAACTCTAAAGACTCGGAGAATAGACAAAGCTGTCCTGAGTTTTGTTCTTCCTGCTTATAAGGAATCTCCTAATGATTAGGCAGAATATTATACTTGAGGAGAAGGCAATGCAGAAAACTTATAAATAGGCAATTCATGGGTTACCCGTTTTCTAATAATTGAAATTCAAATTAACACTAAACTATATTGGCATAATATAATTTTTATTTGATAATGTAAATGTAAATGCATAATTTTGCAATGATTTAAGTTCAAGATTATGACTATTCATTTATAGTATACAGTCTCCAATATGAAGAAGGTACAGAAGATTGGACCATATCTGGACTTAACTATAAACCATACATTAATTAAAGTCTTTAATGTTAATTGTTTTGTATTTCTTTTCTTTAAATATACCAACAAATACTTGGCATTTGACAGTTTACATTGATATAGCTTCTATTTAGCAAGATGTTGCTCTAAATTCTAACTTCATGGAAGAACATAATACTCCTCCATTCAGTGTGGTGAGGGAATCACAGACTAAAATAATTTGATAAAAACTGTGTGCACACACACAAAATGTTGAATATAACTGCTGCTGGTACAGAGACTCTTTAAAGTCAAATGTCTGGGATTTAGAATGCTTGGATTTCTAAAAACAAAACATTAAGATAAACTAGAACAATAAATTCTGGGGTTTTTTGGTAATTGGTGCAAGAGTTGAAGAAGTTAGCATTTTTTCCCCCTTAATTTCTCCCCTGCAGCTGGCAAGCTGTAATGGAGGCTTTTTTTTCTTTGAAAGACAAGCCAGAGGGCCAGGTGTGGTGGCTCACGCCTGTAATCCAAGCAGTTTGTCTTTTTTCACCAGGTAATCCCAGCACTTTTGTGTTTTTTCTTTGAAAGACAAGCCAGAGGGCCAGGCAAGATGGCTCACGCCTGTAATCCCAGCACTTTGAGAGGCCAAGGCAGGTGGATCACCTGAGGTCAGGAGTTTGAGACCAGTCTGGCCAACATGGTGAAACCGCATCTCTACAAAAATACAAAAATTAGCTGGGCATTATGGCGACTGCCTGTAATCCCAGCTACTCCGGAGGCTGAGGCAGGAGAATTGCTTGAACCCAGGAGGCGGAGGTTGCAGTGAGCCAAGATCGTGCCACTGCACTCCAGCCTGGACGACAGCCTGTTGCCCAAGCTGGAGTCAAAAAAAGCCTGTGTCAAAAAAAAAAAAAAAAAAAAGGAAAAAAGAAAAGAAAGAAAAAGAAAAAAGAAAAGAAAAAAAGAAAGACAAGCCAGAGAAGGGTAGTAGGGCCAGGAGAAAGAACGCATGAAGGAACAGACATAGCTTGCTTATCGCTCCAGCTTAGGAGTGAAGAGCAACTGAAAGGAACAATGTAAGTGTCCGTTATTATTCCTGCTTCATTTTCAGTCCAGAGCTTTATCTTGACTTTGACTCTAGTAATCCTAAATTTGCTTCTTACTGTTCTAAGATAAAGACTAAAGCTCTTAGCCTACTTATGTTCTCAGTTTTGTATTATGTGTCATATAATGCTGGCCTCATAAAATGGGTTGAGAAGTGTTTCCTCCTTTTCTGTTTTCTGGAATAGATTATGTAGAACTGGTGTCATTTCTTTAAATGTTTAGTAAAATTTACAGTGAAACTGTATGAGTTTGGAGACTTCTATTTCAAGTAGTTTTTAAACTGCAAATTCAAACTTTTAAGTTGTTACAGGACTGTTCAGATGATCTCTTTCATCTTGGATGCATATTGGTAGTTTGCAATTTTAAAGGATTTTATGCATTTCATCCAAGTTGTTGAATTTATGTTTGCAGAGTTCTTTGCAGCATTCCCTTCTCATCCTTTTAATGTTTGGGGGGTCTGTAGTGATATCTCCTCTTCCATTCTTGATTTTGATAATTTGCCCTCTCTTTTTTTCTTTGTCTTATTGGAAGTCCATCAGTCTTACTGGACACTGTTAAAATTAGCTTTGGGTTTTATTTATTTTCTCTATTATTTTTGTTTTCAATCTCATTGATTTCTGTTCTTATTTGCTTGCTTCTCTTTACTTTGTATTTATTTTGCTCTTCTTTTGCTAGTGTCTTGAAGTGGAAACTTGGATTATTGATTGGAGATTTCTTTTTTTTTTCTGATGTAAGTGTCTAGTGTTTGGTTGTTTTTGCTCTTGTTTGTTTGTTTGTTTTGTTTTATTTTTGAGACACAGCCTCACTGTGTCACCCAGGCTGGAGTGCGGTGGCACAATCCTGGTTCACCACAACCTGCGCCTCCTGGATTCAAGCAATTCTCCTGCCTCAGCCTCCTGAGTAGCTGAGATTACAGGCACCCACCATCACACCCAGCTAATTTTTGTATTTTCAGTAGAGATGAGGTTTCACCATGTTGGCCAAGCTGGTCTCAAACTTCTGACTTCCAGTGATCCACCCACCTCGGCCTCCCAAAGTTCTGGGAATTACAGGTGTGAGCCACCGTGCCTGGCCATAAGTGTCTAGTGTTTTATACATTCCCTTTAAACATTCTTTTTTACATTTTTGTTTTTATTTTAAGTTCTGGGGTACATGTGCAGGATGTGCAGGTTTGTTACACAGGTAAACATGTGCCATGGTGTTCTGCTGCACCTATCAACCCATTACCTAGCTATTAACCCCAGCATGCATTAGCTATTTTTCTTAATGCTCTCCTTCCTTACCCTCCACCTCCTAACAGGCCCCAGTGTGTGTCATTCCCCTCCCTGTGTCCATGTGTTCTTATTGTTCAGTTCCCACTTATAGGTGAGAGCATGTGGTGTCTGGTTTTCTGTTACTGCATTAGTTTGCTGAGGGTAATTGCTTTCAATTCCATCTATGTCCCTGCAAAGAACATGATCTCATTCCTTTTTATGGCTGCTTAGTATTCCATGATGTATATATGTTACATTTTCTTTATCCAGTCTATCACTGGTGGGCATTTACGTTGATTCCATGTCTTTGCTATTGTGAATAGTGCTGTAATGAACATACACATGTATCTTTGTAATAGAATGATTTATATTCCTCTGGGTATATACCCAGTAATGAGATTGCTGGGTCAAATGGTATTTCTGTTTCTAGATTTTTGAGGAATCGCCACACTGTCTTCCACAGTGGTTGAGCTAATTTATATTCCCACGTATAGTGTAAAAGCATTCCTATTTCTCTGCAACCTCACCAGCATCTGTTATTTCTTGACTTTTTAACAATCGCCATTCTGACTGGCATGAGATAGTATCTCATTGTGTTTTTGATTTGCATTTCTCTAAGGATTGGTGATGTTAAGCTTTTTTGCATATATTTGTTGGCCACATTAATGTCTTCTTTTGAGAAGTGTCTGCCCTTTAAACATTCTTTCAGCTGTATCCAACAGATTTTGATATGTCATTTCCTTTTTATTCAGTCCAATATACACTATTTAAAATTTCCCTTAGACTTGCTCATCGCGCTGTGAATTATTTTTAAGTGTGTTACTTAATTTTCGAGAGTTTGGAGATTTTTTTTTTGTGATTAATTTATATGTAATTCCATTATTGTCAGAGAATATACTTTGTATGATGTTATATTAAGGTTAAATTTCTGATTTTGGATTTATTTTCTGTGGCATTCACACAGCTTCTTAAATCTGTATATGTTTTTCACCAAATTTTAAAATGTTTCAGCCACTATTTTTTTAAAAAATGTATTTCTATTCCACATTCACTCTTTTGTTTTTTGCCCCAGTGACATAAATGTTAGATCTTTTGTTGCCTTTCCACAGATCCCTGAGTTTCTGATCATTTTTTCGTCTATTTTCCTTATGATGCTAAATTATATAACTTCTATTGACCTATCTTCAAGATCATTGGTTATTTCTTTTGTTTTCTGCTTTTGAGCCCATCTAGTGAGTTTTCAAAAATTTGTTATATTTTTCCATTGTGAAATTTTTAAAATTATTATGTATATCTTTAATTTCTTTGCTGAGGCTTTCTATTTTTCCATTTGTTTTAAAGGTGTTTATAATTGCTTCTCAGAGTATTTTTATGATGACTGCTTTAAAATCTTTGTTAGAGAATTCCAACATTTGTGCCATCCTGGTGTTAGCATTTGTTGTCATTTTTCACTCAAGTTGAGGATTCCTGGGTTTTTGGTATGACAAATACTTTTGTATTTTATCCTAGATATTTGTATTTTTTGAGACTCTGGTTCCTACATAAATCTTCTGGGCAAAGTAAAGAGTACACAGAGGAGTCTAAATACGGCTGGAGGCAGTCAACTTTCCTAAACTTGTAACACATGTCCAATCCAATTTTGTGAGCTATAGTTTGAAAGTCAATTTAGTTTTCAAAACCTATGAAATAAAATTCTGGTCTGCCTCTCTATGTGCTACTTAGAGGTCATTTAAAATATGAGCCGTATTCACCCAGTAATTCAGTTCTCACATCTTTTGTTGTGTTCTTTTTGATTTTATGCATGAGTCACTTAGGATTTGCTTAGTAATTTATACACAGATTTAAAAAATTCACCCTCCAACCCCATTTAGACTCCTCTGTGTACTCTTTACCTCATTCTGTAATGGGGAGGGGATGGCGTGTGCAACCTCTTTGCAACTGTTCACTTAATGCAGAATGGGAAAGACAGAAACAGGTGCTGCCTCTGCTCCTGTTAATGCAGGGTGGGGACGACTGACAGGACTCTACCTCACAGTCTTAAAAGGGCTCAGTGTGTGTGCTGGGGGATGGGATGCCACCTCTGTTTGTGTTCATGTAGAGTAGGGACAGTTAAACAGGCTGAAACACGTTGGCTCTGCAGTACCCAGTGTGCAGGAGGCAGAATGTGGCTTCTTCTTTGGGTTTGACTGTAGTAGAGTGGGTAGAGTACAAATAGATTTGGTTCTGCAGGGGCTTTGTATTCCTAGACTTTGTCTAAGGAGAGAAGACCCTTCTTAAGGCTTTTCAAAGTCTGGGCACATTGGAATTTCCAAGTGTAGATTTCTCTAGTGCCAGATTTGGATATATAAGATGGGAGGAAAAAACCCCAGAGAACTCACCACTGGGTTATTCCTAAAATTCTGTGATCTCTGGCCAGTCTTCCTTCTTTTCTCCACCTTTTGGAATCTTCTTATAGTTTATTTTACTCAGGGTTTTTAGTTGTAATTAATGGGAGTAATAGAATGGTATGTGCTTACTTTATCCTTTCATAATCAAGGGGCTAAAATCTTTGAGAAATGAGAGGATTGACCTAGGAGTTGGTCATTAATTACAGTAAGAATAGATAAGAAGGCTGGGTGCTATGGCTTATGCTTATAATTCCTGTGCTTTGTGGGGCTGAGGTGGGAGGATCGCTTGAGCCTAGGAGTTTGAGACCAGCCTGGGCAACAGAAGGGGACCCTGTCTGTACATAGTAAAAAAATTAGCCAAGCGTGGTGGCACATGCCTGTAGTTCCAGCTACTCAGGAGGCTAGGGTGGGAGGATTGCTTGAGCCTAGGAGTTTGAGACCAGCCTGTGCAACATAAGGGGACACTGTCTGTACAAAATTAACAAATTAGCCAAGCGTGGTGGCACGTGCCTGTAGTTCCAGCCACTCAGGAGGCTAGAGTGGGAGGATCGCCTGAGTCTGGGAGTTTGAGCCTGCAGTGAGCTGTGAGAGTGCCACTGCACGTAAGCCTGGGCAACAGAATGACAGAGTGAGACCTTGTCTCAGGAAAAAGAGGAATAATAATAATAATCATCATCATCAATAAATAAATAAATAGATAATGGGTGATATGGATAGATGACATGAAACTCAAAACTGAGTGTTTTTATGGAGGAGAGTGGGCTAATAATCTGAAAGGAGCAATAAGAAAAAAGGAAGGCAAAACCCCACTAGCGAGAAAGAAAATTGCCACGACTTGAAAGAGTTACAAGGGAAGCATTATCTTAGAAATGTTCATAGTAGCCTCTGAGGATCATTTGTATTTCTGTGGAATCTGTTGTAAAGCCATCTTTGTCATTTCTGATTGTGTTTTTTTGGATCTTTTTTTCTTTGTTAATCTAGCTAGCCATCTATTGATTATTTTTATCCTTTCAAAGAACCAACCTTTTCAGCTGGGTGTGGTGGCCCACGCCTGTAATCCCAGCACTTTGTGAGGCTGAGGCAGACAGATGGCTTGAGCTCAGGATTTTGAGACCAGCCTGGGAAACATGGTGAAACCCCATCACCAACAAAAATAGAAAAAATTGCCAGGCATGGTGGCTCAGGCCTGTAGTCCCAGCTACTTGGGAGGCTGAAGGGGGAGGATTGCTTGAGCCTGAGAGGCAGAGGTTGCTGTGAGCTGTGATCACACCATTGTATTCCAGCCTGGGTGACAGAGCAATATCCTGTCTGAAAAAACAAAAAAAAAGAACCAACCTTTTGTTTAGTTGGGTTTTATTTAATGTTTATTTTTTTAGGTCTCAATTTCATTAGTTTTGCTCTGATTTTAATTATTTATTTTCGTGTGCTAGATTTGGGCTTACTTTGTTTTTGTTTTTCAAATTCATTTAGGTGTGATGTTAGGTTGTTGAGATCTTTCTATCATCTTGATGTAGGTGTTCAGCACTATACATTTTGCTCTCAACACTGCTTTTTCTGCATTCCAGAAATTTTGGTACTTTGTGTCACTATGTTCATTTGTTTCGAAGAATTTTTAAATTGCCACCTTTATTTCATTGTTTACCCAAAAGTAATTCAGGAGCAAATTGTTTACCTTCCATCCTTGGAAAGTATTTGCATGGTTCTGAGAGTTCTTCTTGGTATTGATTTCTATTCCTATTCTACTGTGGTGCAAGAGGATACTTGATATGATTTCATTTTTTTTTAATTTCTTGAGATTTGCTTTATGACTGAGCATGTGGTCAATTTTATAATATGTTCCATGTCTAGATGAGAAGAATGTATATTCTGTGGTTGTTGGGTGAAGTATTTTGTAGATATCAAATATTGACTTTAAGTCCAGAATTTCTTCATTAGTTTTCTGCCTCCATGATCTGTCTAATGCTGCAATGGGATGTTCAAGTCCCTCCACTATTATTGTGTGGAGGGACTTCAAAAAAGGCTATCTAAGTCTTTTTTTGGATCTAGTAGTAATTGCTTTATACATCTGAGTGCTCTAATGCTGGTTGTGTATATATTTAAAATTTTTTATTGCATTAAATCCTTCATCATTATGTATTTTCCTTTTGTCCTTTTATACTGTTTCTGGTTTAAAGTTTGTTTTATCTGATATAAGAATAGGGATCCTGGCCGGGCGCGGTGGCTCAGGCCTGTAATCCCAGCACTTTGGGAGACCGAGGCGGGCAGATCACAAGGTCAGGAGTTTAAGACTAGCCTGGCCAGCATGGTGAAACCCTGTCTCTACTACAAATACAAAAAATCAGCCGGGCATGGTGGTGAGTGCCTGTAGTCCCAGCTACTCGGGAGGCTGAGGCAGGAGAACTGCTTGAACCTGGGAGGCGAAGGTTGCAGTGAGCCAAGATGGTGCCACTGCACTCCAGCCTGGGCAACAGAGTAAGACTCTGTCTCAAAAAAAAAAAAAAAAAAGAAAAAAGAAAAGAAAAGAAAAGGGATCCTGCTTTTTTGTTTTGTTTTGTTTTCATTTGTGTGCTATTTTCTCCATCCCTTTACTTTGAGCCTGTGAGTGTCATTCCATGTGAGATGGGTCTTGTGAAGACAGCAGAAGGTTGGATCTTGTTTTTCTTGAGACGGAGTCTTGCTGTGTCGCCCAGGCTGGAGTGCAGTGGCACGATCTTGGCTCACTGCAACCTCCGCCTCCCCCTGGGTTCAAGCAATTCTCCTGCCTCAGCCTCCCAAATAGCTGGGACTACAGGCACCCGCCATCACACTTGGCTAATTTGTTTGCATTTTAGTAGAGACGGGGTTTCACTATATTGGCCAGGCTGGTCTCCAACTCCTGACCTCATGATCCGCCCAACTCCACCTCCAAAAGTGCTGGGATAATAGGGGTGAACCACCACGCCTGACCTGGGTATTGTTTTCTAAATACAATTTGCTAGTCTGTGTCTTTTAAGTGGAGTGTTTTGAGTGTTTACATTGAAGGTTAGTATTTTTATGTGAGGTTATGGTGTTGTTAGCTGTTGCTTTGTAATCTCTATTGTGTGGTTGCTTTGTTGCATCCGTGGGCGTTGTACTTATATATGTTTTGGTGGTAGCAGATATTGTTCCTTCATTTCTGTGTTTAGAACTCTTAGTATCTCTTATATGGCTGGTCTGGTAGTAACA